>NC_084677.1:2542315-3813473 GCF_028389875.1 Rhea pennata
GCTAACTGGAGCAAAACACGAATTCCTAGAGACCTACTCACTGCCTCCTTTGCGACAGTGCTACATCAGGACAAACTGGCTTCTGCACAAAAAAACTGCAGCCACATGAGCACTAAGGAGTAGAAGTTAATGGCAAAGGCTTCCCTTCATTTGCCATTCCCCAGAGGATTTGTCTTCCCATGCAGCAAAGCATGCAGAATTTGAAAAATGTCAAACAAAGAACTCTGATACAGGGTTGCTATTCTCAAAATAACCCATAGAACATCGAGCTCCACATAAGCCATCTTTCTCACTCTGAGCTAAAACCAATCTCCATTAGCTCAAAGTAGCAGGACTTCAGATTTAGGCATTAAAGCACAAAGCTGAGTTCCTGCTGGGGAGCACTGTGTCTGCACTCATAGCAGACATATGTAGCAAAACCACTGCATGTGAGACCAAAGAAAAGCATTCACAAAAGTGAACACGGAGATCCCAAGGATCAGTACCCAGGTTAAAGAGTCGATTAAAGCAGCCGCAAATTTTTGCAATTCACTAAAAAAAAGAAAAGAAAAAAGAAAAGAAAAAAAGAGATGCATTTCCTCTTCAGCCTTCTCTTTTAGCCACAGATATGCCAAAAACTCATACTGATAGAGGAAGAATGCCTAACTGTTCCCACACTTAAGCTCAAACTTCAAGGGAATATTTTACAGACCAAACTTCAATAAAGATTTTTCAGATAACCTTCCTCACTTTTTCCAAATGAGGCCAGTCTGGTACCTTGTTAGCGCTTCAAGAGCAGCATCTAATTTCTCTGTTGGATCCTGTAAACACCTCCTGGAAGGCCACTTCAATTATGATGGGCCATTGCATATCCAGGTCAGGCATTCACAGTTCTTAGTCCCAAGGGCAGCATCCCTGCAGGCCTGACTCCAGATCACTTTTAGGCAGAGTTCCACAATCAAAATTTATAATACAAATGAAAAGGATTGTTGGTAACTATTTCTTCTGTTACAGGAAGCTCACCTGCGTCGTTGTAGTTTTGGAACCACGTTCGTTCAGAGACAGGCCTCTCTGGGCAAGGAATGACAAATGAGAAAGCGAACACAATTATCAGACACAGAAATAATGAGATGAAGAAGGCAGCAGTGCGCCACCGGGAGAGCTGAGACAGTCGTGATGACTGCTTGCTGCCAACTCTTCTCTCAACGGAGTTTTCATGGTTCTCTTGAGCTTTTACATCCTCGTTCTTCAGAGGGTGGATCTCAGCTTCTGCGTCTTTGTTATCCATCACAGCTCATTCATGAGTATTCAGGCACCCTTTTCCCCCTTCACCTACAACAACAGAAAGAGCAGTTAAAATATATTTTGGAATACAGCAAAAAAGACAAAATATTCTGTTACTACTTGATATTGAAGCAGGAAGCATTTAACAGTAGATAAGCACACCAGTGCACTATCACACAGCTGCATACAAAGTGACTTTGGTCCTGGAGGTCTTCTACATGGAGCAACAGGTCTCCCTCATGAAAGAGGCACCAAAAACTCATTTGCATGAAATGACTCCTTGCCACCTCCAGTGTATTTCAGTCTGATTCCTGGCTGGATAGGTGAAAGGAAACATCTCACTTTCATATCCTAACACAAAGCCATTCTCTAGTGTAATGAACATAGAAGCTTCCCCATGGGGGAAAAAAAAAAAGAGAGAAACACCAAAGCATTCTGTTTAGGAACAAAACAAATGCATTCAACACCATCTCACATGAGGAACCACTCAATATTGTTTTGCAACCCAGTCCCAAAGAAGGCAATAGCACGATTACCTACCTCCAGGGAGTGAAAAGAGGACACGAGTTGAAACTAAAATTGGCCAAATTTGATTTCATCAAAATGGAAGAAGAGCTAATAACTGCTATTTTAGTTTCTCGTGCTAGAAATCATTATCTATAATTCCTGAAACTGCACTTGGGGGGACAGTTCTCCCTCCCGCCAAAGAAGAGAATCATTTTTCTTCAGTTTTTCTGACTACTGTCTTTCTGACAGGATAGGCCAGGCTCCCCTTTCCCACTCTGGAGGGCTGCAGCAAGCGCAGCAAAGCACAAAACCTGCACACAAGGAGGTCCTTATCCAAGAACTTCCTATTGCAGAATTCACAGCCCAAAAACTTTCATCAGCCAACTCAAATAAAAAAAAACAAATAAACAAACAAAATCCCCCCCCCAAGCACCCTTCTCCTGGCAGTCACAAGCGTGATTTCAAAGCAACAAACTGACAAGCTCTGTCAGATTACCTACAGCTACAGTAATAGGGGGCTTTTTGTTGTTAATTTGCTCTGCGACAGGAAAAAGTCAGTCAGTGACAGAGGTCTACAGCTCAACATCCACAATAATAATAAAAATCAAGTTTATATTTAGCTTTCAGGCCTCTAATAGTGATCCTTAAAAGAAAAAAGGCGGCGGGGGGGGGAAATAAGGAATAACACATTCCAGTAGCCTTGGGAAAAGCTGCATGACAGTGTGTCATAAAGTTATATCAGAGCAAATAAACATGACGACCAAGCCAATTTTCCATGACTGTGCCCTAACAGTCACATGCCTAGATTATCTGCCTGAACAATTTGCTTCCCCTGTAGAACGCAACTTTAAATTCAATACAGCAATACACAATACGGAGAGGTTGTGCTTTTGAGCCCAGTAACAACAGTACTCATTGTATCTCGTGTTTTATGCACAAACTCATTTACAGCTTCAAAAAACAAGAGCTGAGAGCCATCCTTGGGAGGCCAGGTTCCCCCAGGCAGGTGCCACACAACCTGAAGTCTCATCTCCCACCACGGTCTTCAGGGATTCAGCGCGTGCGTTGCTGTGCACGGTGCTGGCCCTACAATACAAAAGAGAACCAAGCAGCAAAGAGCAACTCCTAGAAAGCCCCTTACCCGGGGCTGGCTCACACGTGAGCTCTGTTTTGCACTGGCCAGCCAAGTTCAGTGAGAGAAATGGAGCATCCAGCAAGACTTAGTAGAGGCTTGCAATAAAAGAGCAATTGCTTGCATGTTGAGAGTGTTCTGCTCCCACTGTAGGGAAGAGCTACAGAGGCCCCTTCTGGGTACAAATTACAAAAGAGCAACAAAACTACAGCAAGGCAGAAGGTTGAGCGATTTGGACAGTCTGACATGCTGTCAGTCACCTAGCTAACCACACCATTTATTGGACTTGTAAGGCTGTATTTATGAACCACTTACTCCAGACTAAGAACACTGACATTTCTTCTACAACAGTACATCGAGTACAAGATCTCACTCCAGCCAATTTAATTCAAGCTGCACAACACCAGGCAAGTTCAATTAAATCAATAACAGAGGAGTCATATCTTCTACCAGAGATCTGCACTACAAAGACCTCATCTGCCCTTCACATCAGTCTACCAGCAACAAGAGGTACAACTCCATGAGGTTGGCTATTTCAGAACCAACTGCAGTGCTTGCCAGAAACTTGACAAGAAAAGTCAGTAGCAGATTCCAAACATAAAAGATGAGGGAAAAAAAAAAAGAGTTGTCTACCCAGTCTTCCCACCCAGACCTGGCCACTGTGCTGCTGCAATGTTTCGTTACTACAGCAGAGAGCCAGCAGAGCAGCTGGAAGTAGGACAGCCATCAGGAGGAGCTCCAAGTCCTTGAGCAGGTTCAAGGTTCAAGTCCCCAGTTGCAGGCTGAGCAAATAATTTACTGCAGTCTGTAATGACTGCCTTCATCTCAATAAGAGAGGAAGAAAGTAGGAATTGGTTACATGAGCTTATTCCCAGGATTTTTCTTGTGATAAGCCAGACTGCTCACGTTTCTCTGACATACCGGTCTTCACTGCGGGGGGAGAGATGGTCCTTCTTGAACGCTCTGGTAACTACAGACACAGTCTGTATCACAGGCCACGACTGGACAACCCCAACCAGCCTCTCCGAACAGTCAGACTGGAGCATAAAGCTGGGAAATTTCTAGGGCAGGACTGAATGTTTCCAGTGCCTACGATTCTTCCCCCAAACAGTACAGAGCAGCAAACAGGATTCTACTCTCCTTGGTTCAAAACTGACACCATCTCAACGTTGTACTGATGGTCTATTTTTACGACTCATTATAAATCACGCCACCGTCACTTAGAATGGGATGAGAACAATAAAAAACAGCGATAATTATACTGACAGCCCCAGCAATTCCCCTTCTTTTGCAGTAATGACCCTAGGAGTCATTGCTTACAAAGAGCCCTCGATGCCTTTAAAGCAATTCCTTTCTGTTTTCTTTCAGCATTTGAATAATGCCCTTTGCACTCCTGCCAGGGTATGTGGAGTGCCAGAACAATGATCACAGAGGGCAGTGGCAAAGATTCAGACATTGCAGGAAAGCTCACTGCCCGCAGTTGCCAAAGTACACGCTAACAGCATGTGAAACAGTCCGATCTTTGAACAACAAAGAAGTCTGGTAATCAGCTTAATTAAGACAAGCAGAAAACGACAGTGCGCATTCTCAGATGATTTTACCTTCCTCTATCAGCAGACATTTTGTCTCCCTTTCGCAGGAGACAAAATAATCCATGAGCAAGTGCAAAGCATTCAAGCACCTTGCAGTGAATGCAGCAGCAGACTCGCATGTTACTGCACTGTTAACACATGCTGCACACACTTGATATTGTAGCTCTCCACTCAGCGACAGCAGGCCTCACTGTAAGAAGCCACAGGAGAGAAACTTCATAAAAAAGGAAGCAATAAAAATCCACACACAATGCATCCAAACCAGCACTGAACCCACACGATCCAGAGTGCGTTCTAGCATGGAAAGGTTTTGCGTCTCATAAAATTTCGTTTGCTGGTATACGCTTCCATCCACAACGCAAACCAGCCAGTCTCCAAGCTCTAAAGGCTATTCATTCCCACCAGGATTAGAAGCCAGGAGCACTCGCCGCTCAGAGTAAAGGAGAAACTAATACTTTCCCCATCCCACAGTACCAGTGGTGTTTTCTGGACAAATACACGGCTCCCCAGCATAACTCACCTTCACGGGGCACTCGCTTTCCTCCTCTCCCAAAGCTACAATGGCGATTTACAGATTTCTTCTGATCAACCAATCGAACCAGTGAAACTTCTGTAGCAAGCAGCTGACACCAAACTGCAGCTAAATCTAAAGACAAGCTATTGTTATCGATCAGCTGAAGTGCTTGGAAGCAGAGACAACAGCAGAAAATCACCTGTACGAGAAACAGTGAACTGAAAGACTTTAAATATCACTGTGACAGAAGGTTTAGCTCATTCACCATCTGCAAGACACTGAACCGCATTTCTAATTACAGCAATCTCACACGATGCCAGTTCTTCTGGGAAAATTTACATCAGTGTATCACAGTAGATTTGCTGTTCAACACATTTATATCTCTCATGGAACAACAAAGTCAGACTACAACTGGCTATTTCAGAAACCAAACACAGCGTTTGGTTTTTGCTGTTGTTTTTGCTTTTTCAAAGCCCTTATAACTGAAAGGTTTCCTTTTTGTCAGGCAGAAATTTTTTAAGCCATAATCATCGTTTGCAATCAGTAACCACAAAGCAGCTTCCAAATTCTGCTCTGCAGAAGACACAGTGTTCCCCTCGTGGCTCTCTTCCCACAAGGAGGCTGCTCAATTTTGATCCAACGCACCACGCGGCACTGCAGTGAACTCACTGGGCAGTCACCCGCTGCAACCCCAATGGGTCAAATTCTTCTCTTCCTACAGCCCCACTCACAAAAGCATCTAGCCAACAGAAACATGCACAAAACTTCCCCAGACTCAGGAGAGTTTCCTCTCCAGATACGCTCAGAGCTCCCTCCGTTCCTGAGCCTGTAGTTTTGCTGGGGCACTTGTAGCTCCTAAGTCTTTCCTGACAGCAAGTCACAGCCGCTGGTTTGCCGGGAGAATGGTCCGGAGGAGCCCATTCCCTTCTGACCACAGGGTACCTCTCACTCCTGCTCGCGTCCTTACAGTTTGTTTGTAGCAACAGGGTTTGTAACACAGAGCACAGGCACACAGCTGAGGGCTCGGAGAAAGAGCTGCAGCCTACTGCTAGTTGCCTTTTCTTCTCCTCCTCTCATCTTGCTATTTTGTCTCTATCATCAAACTTCTCTTGAAAACACCACACACTTAAATGATACTTAACCTTCCAGTGCAGACAACTCATGCCAGAGTGCATTCACAGCAAATGAATTAAAAGCCTCCCCAGGACACAAGTAAATATCATTTCAGAAAATAATATATCTGTCATTTTTAACAGGAAAGTCATCTCTTCCAAGGTAGTTTTCATTACAGTCAGAGGTTCAAGTAGAGAAACTTGATCTGTTTAGTCAAGAAAAGAAAACATGTGTTCTACTATTTTTTCTACGAGGGTAACAGAAGAGCAAACTCCTCTGTGGTGAAGAGCAGCATTAAAGCAGCAAAGCTACCCAGGACTGATAATAGGCTAAGCCAGAAATAATTAACCAACAAAACCTCGTATCATATATCATCCCAGCAGTTTTAAATTGCACTGGATCAAAGTCACTCACCCTTATCGATTACTGCAGATCCCTTGTGCTAACCTTAAAAACTACTAGTTAGCAACGTATTTGTATTAGTGACTGTCAGACACATACCACTACTTCATCCTCAGGGCTTCCCAGTTTGCGTCAAAAGCGCAGCGACTTCTTCACACTTCCAGAGGTTTAACACGTCAGCAACGTCGGGGAGATCTTTGGTCAGGAAAACCTTTTAGAATAAGCTGCAGTCATTTCACATAGATTCATTAAAAAGACAAAAAAGTACATTTGATAAGGTGAGAACTAGCTCGGCATATTGCTGCACCAGTCACAAACTCCGTGCCGCCCGCTGGGTCCTTCCTGCCACGAGCTAGCAAGGTTTACAGTAGCATGAAAAAACCATCACGTTCCACTTGCCACTGTCGTTATCAGCCCTCCCCAAGAGATCTCTTTTTTCTCCCTCCTCAGAAATTCGGAAGATTAAATTTTTTGTTTTCTTTTTTCCCCCCTTACATGTTTTCTTTTCCCCCCTTACACTTTTACGCTGCAGAAAGATCATTTACAGGCCGTTCCACCCGCACACCTAAGCCCCAACGACACTGAGCCTCTGCCACGCTGCCGGAGCCCACCGGCAGCCCCTCAGAGCAGGGCCCACGCCTGCCCAGGCGTTCAGGAGGGCTGGCTCGAGTTACACTAGAGTTACGCTAGCCGCATTTCACTGAGCTGTCCCTCTGCTTCTGCAGGAGAGGCTGCCCCTCCATTTGAGGCCTGTGACTCTCAGCAGTTACCTAAAAAGTTTTCACTTTCTAAAATAAGGGAAAAAAAGGTGTTGAAAGGGAAATAAATCACAATTTAACATGTTAAAATACTTTTCTTCCAGCAAGAAATCCTTTAATTCATGCTTGCAGACTAAGTTTACGACCTGCTGGTGAAAAGAGAAACAGGCATTTGAGACTCCTCTCCAGAAATAACGTGGAAAATTTTGTGCTAAGTTCTGTACAGGTGAGGGGGTTTCTTTTTTGTTGTTGTTAAGATACAGACCTTCAGTTCCAAGTGCTCTGTGTCTCTTGAGGACTCATATGTGGCCAGTCAACCACAAAGGATAAATTAACTCAGTTCAAATGGAGGATCAGAGCAACAAACTACTTCTGCAGAGTCAAAGGCTTTCTAAAAGGCATTCAATTCATTCCCAGGCTTCTTGAAACGGCTTGGAGCCGCGGCTCGGGCCGTTTGCCTCAGACAGCAAACTCCTCCTAGCAGGGGAGCAGGCGGCGGGGAGCGTCCCAGAGCCGCGGCCTTTCCTACAGCGCACTGAGGCGCCGCTCCGGCGCACCGCAGGCCCAGCCGGAGGCCCGGGCCGGAGCGGCAGGCGACGAGGGGGATCCTCCCGGCAGCGGGCCCTGCGCGGCCGCCGCAGCCGAGCTCGCCTCTCCGCTCAGCGCCGCTCCGGCCGCTCACGCCGGGTCACCGCAGCGCCTGGAGACACGCTGGGGTTTCGTTGGGGTTTGGGGGAGGCGGTTCCGTCTCTTCGCCGTGCCCCGGCACAACCCCCCCGCTTCCCCCTCCCCGCCGCCGCCGCACTCACCCCGCCGCCGCGACGCCGCCGCCGCCACTTCCGCCTCCCTCCGCGGCGCGGCTGACATCACTTCCGCTCCGCGGCGGCGCATGCGCCCCGCGGCCCCGCACCGCCCCCCCTCCCATGCGGCCCCCCCCCCCCCCCGGCGCCCCCCCCCAAGAAGGAGGCAGAGCCGCAGTGGGAGCCACAACACAGAGCTTTAATGGGGCCGGGGCCGGGCGCCGCCGCCCGCCGGCGTACAAAACGGTACCGAGGGAGCAGACCGCGCGCAGAAACGGGCACCTAGGACATGCATCTAGGACTAACACACCGCGGAGAGCGCTGGCACGTCGGGGGGGGGGGGGGGGGACAGGAGCAAGGAAAATCAAAACAGTTCAGCAATAATTTCTCAGAGCCTCAAACAGAAAAGCGCTGGAAAACCCCAACCCGCCGCACACCTACTGCTGCACGAGTATTTACACAAGCTTTCGTGGCCACCGAGTAGAAGCGCCAGGATTTGGCCGCCTCGGTCTCGGGCCGCGCCGGCAGAGCAAGGCCCCGCGCGCGTTAAGTGCTTCAGTTACACGACAACTCTCACAAAAGATCCATCCTGGGGGTTGCAACTGCAGCTGGCACAGTAAAGAACACCTTCCCGGCCTATTTTAAAATAAATCTAGTTACAAAGAAGCTAGTTACAATACGCAATTCTTCCCACAGTCCTCACTACGCAGCCGGTCCTTGGCGCGCCAGCTGCGAGCATCGGCAAGAGAAGTGGCACACACGGACACCTGCGTACGCGGCGCTGCCCCGAGGCAGCTGCTTTCCTCTCCTCGCGCTACCCTGCCCTGCCCTGCCCTTCCGACCGCAGTCGAGCGTCACCTCTGCCTGACTGGCCCTTACACGCACACCCCAACACTTCTTTCGCGAGTCAGAACGCCCCATCTAGCAAGTTATTTTCTGACCGCAGAGTGCACGGTAAATAGGCAGACTAGTTGCTGTACTCCTCTCTGTAAGAAATCAACCCTGGTTTTTCGTTTCAGCACAGGCTTTTTATCATCCTAGACACCTGTACTAGGAACAGACTGAGCCTATCTCAGAAACATGCCCTAGATGATTTGGTCATCCTTACAAAGATAAACAATGTCTTTTGGAAAAAAAAGGATATTGGGCCAAATTTTGTCTGTCTTGCCTTAGCTGGAATAGTGAGGCAATTCTTAAATGCTGCAGACAAAAAATGAGGTTGCTAAGCACTTAAAAAAAAATCTGAATTCCCTTTAACATATATAAACAGAGGAGGAAAAAAAATGAATCAAGTTAGAACCAGTGCTACTGATGTTCTCAAATTCCAATTGTGCAAAGGGTCAGGGAGATGTTCTGGAAAGGGCATAAGCATTACAAACATTACAGCAGGTTAGGTTTCCAACCACAGCATTAACTCCAACTGCCGCGTTCACTGGGTCATGACAAACAGTGTGTGAACCACTGGCCTGTATTGAAAACAATCCATCAGATTTATTTATTCCTACTAAAACAAAATCCTGTTAAACAGTACGTAACTGTGTCTCTACAAACTCACAGCTATCTGCCAAACAATAAAAATTCAAAACTACAAAAGATGAGTTGTATTCAGTAAATATAAATGGGAAATTTAGGCTTTGTGTAGAATGTTTATCAGACTATTTACAGTGCAACACAGATCATTTGAGTTCAGATCTCGCCAGCTTCTCTCTCTTCTGATCTCTTGGAACGAGATTTGCCATTTGTGCTCTCGTGCCGTCTCTCAGAAGAGCTCTTCTCTTTCCTCTCTCTGTCTCGGGACTTTTCTCTTGAAGATCGATCTCTAGAGGATCTGAAGTACAAATTATACCATCACTATAAGCTTCACAACTAAAAGAATATGAAAATATGCATAAAAATGGCAAAATCTTTCCTAACAGGGCTGTGACATAATCCAAGTTTCTTAAGGAAATGTTTCTAGGCGCTGTGATAGCAGAAGTAGTATCACCTGGGATAGAAACGCTGGTCCCTTTGCAAGCTTTATGTAACAGAACTCCAAATTTTACAGTGTGAGAGCACTGCACAGCCTTCATCACTCTCTCCTTAGAGTGATCCTTTCATAGCTGTTTCCACAGACCCTTTTTGAGGTGTTTTCCTGGGGCCGCTGTTTTACTGGGCCACACTAAAGTGCCTGCAAATTCTTCCTCCTCTATCATTCAGCTCCTGTTTGTGTCTTAAGAGTGTTCTTTGGTCATGCTCTGAGCCCATGGCTTTCTGCTCAAGAACTGCTTTAAATACCAGCTATACTCTTTGGATTCCAATGCTTGCTCAGTCCTGGACTTTATTCTTGTCAAGATGCAGAGTAACAAATGTTTGGCAGCATCCTCTACGCAAAGACTGGATGATGCAGCTTTACATTCACAATCCAAAACAGGGGCAAATCATTTCAGAGACTATCCAAAGGATAGCTACTGATTTCACGACTCAGTGCTTCACTGAGTCAGCCCACACAGAATTAATCAGAGGGCTCCTTGTTAGGTTCAGTCTTGAAAGGCAGTTTTCTGTATGATGCATGCCAACTGTTCAACATCAGCTTATCATCTAGCAGCCTTCGAAAGGTTGACCCTTTATCATCACTTAACAGCTCTAACCCCTTCAGAACCAGGCAGAAGCTTTCAGAGACCCTGCACAGGTCTCTGAAGAGAGAATTCAGCACCCAGGATTTTTCTTTGCAGTTACAAAAAGGGACCTGGCAGGTACCTTAAAGGCTCCAGATTTTATTCATGTTGATTTTAAAGTATTAAAATATTGCATAAGTGATTTATTAAAACCTTACAGCCCTCTGTATCACATCAACAATTTCATTTTCATTAAATCGTGTCATTTAACCTGAAGACAACATGCATCTCATCTGATAAATTCTTTTGCCAATCCCACAACAATTCCTGTTGTCCATAACTCTCCTACACTGTTGTGGGATCTGTGGAGCTCAGTCACTCCATTTCTTTTTAGAAGCAAGACATCAAGACAAGCAGGACTGTAATGTGAAGTTCATTAATTCTCTAAGTGTAAGCAGAAGCTACACTGTTTCAGGGGATTGGGTTTTTCTTTTTGATCACTTCTTTGTCTCTTTAAACTGCTCTTCATCTCTCCCCACTTCTCAGTAATTTTGTGAAAGTATGTTGGCTAGCCAATCCTCCTGCAACCTCAATGGGCTGATTTGAATGTATTCAAGGTTTTCGAAGTATTCCCTTACCTGCTCTTTAGTAATAGTTATTACAGGGTCTTCCTCACTTCCTAATTGTCCAAACTTCTTTTCTTTATTTTTCATGTTCAAGACAGATTTAAAAAAGGACTTTAGTATCTCAGCCATTGGAGAATCAACAGTATTTATACAACCCCCCCCTCAATTATTAACAGACTTTTTTTTTTGCAGACCATTATTCCCCTCCCCTTCATCAAGTATCTTTAAAATCTGTTCTTACCCCTTAGCTAGAAGGGGCACAAGACAGTCCACCAACAATGGTAGGTTTGTTTTCAGCACTGTACTCAAGTGGTGGTGTCTAGTAAGGTGAGACAGCGCTAAAGCACTCTCTTACTAACTAACAGCATTAAAAAGAATACTAGATCCACCTTCAGCGAACACCTGGTGATATACTTGTCCCTGGGCTTAGGAGGGCTGTAAGGAAGCACAATGATTCCTTTGAAGTTTGCTAATACTCATACATATACTTGCTTCCTCGTTCCTCCACCACAGGGGCAGTTTTGCTGAGTTTCAGAAGAGACTTCATACCGTTCTTCAGACTAGGGCACTTCTGTAACACATGATCTCAGTGACAGGAGAATGATATGCCACCTTCTCCTTTCAGCTTTTTCTCCTCCCCTAAATGGACATTTCTAGAAAACTGTCTGTCTCTTGACTAGTCTTCATCTTACCATAACACAAGATTCCCTCCACTTCCCAAATACACTCCCTTCCCCATATCAGTACATGCCCCAGTGCTGAAAGAAAGGAGCTGGGAAGCAGAAGATAACCACTGGAATGTAATATCAAAACCACCTCCCAGTTACTTGACTTTTACAAACCTGTGGAGGCTGAGTTACCACAAGCAGGTTTTTATGCTACTGCTTATACAAGAAAATAAACCAATAGTTTCTCAAGATTCAGCACTGCAATTCAGAGGACAACAGTTCTACCTCCTAGACTCTCCTCTTGAGCTGGGACCCTACTGTTCAGTTACTGCCCTAGTGCTCTCAGATGAGGCTGTCTACAGACAGCCACTGGGAAAACTGCTTTGGCTCGGGAGTTAGCACAGGACACTGCAGCTCCTAGCTTCAGAAACTGGCCACACTGCTGCTCAGCTCACACTGAGCAATCAGAGGTGGCTCACTGTGATATCAAGGACTCCCCTTTCCAGAAGCACTGTGTGAAAAGCGTGCATACTTGTGTTTTGAGCTCCTGTCTCTGGACCCTCGTCGGTGACCTCTGCTGTGGCTGCGGGAACGGCTCCGGTGGCGTCTGTGTCGGTCTCGGGACCTGGAACGAGACTTCCGCCTCTCTCGGGAAGCTGATCTCGAGCGCCTTCGCCTCCTCTCCCGAGACCGTGATCTGAAGAGGACACGGACCATCTCAGACACAGGCGATACGCCAGTATGTCAGATCTGCACACCCGAGTGCACCTCTCACAGACGTTCAGAGTAACACACATCCAGAGCATCAGCACTCACCCCACAGACACATCTCTGTCAACACAGATCACCCCCAGGGTTAACATACCCCCTCTGGGGCCTACTAACAAAATGCCAGCAGGCAAATTCTGGGAAGCTTACTAAAAAGCTCCCACCATTAGTGTAACCACAAGGCAATGTTTAGAGGATAGCTACCAGCTGCACTTCAGTCAAAGTGAGGCTGTATAAGAGGCCAAGCCAAAATAAATGACACAAAATTGCCATAACCTACACTGCAGTCTCCTGTCAAGTACTGCAATTCAGAAGTGCATTTGTTTCAATCTTCTAGAACGAAGTATGCCGATGTGCTTGGAAGACAGCAGAGAAACATTTCCAAGTACATTTTCACATGGAGTAAGGCAACCTTTTCACAGAGAAGTGAAAGGTTTCAATTTTAAATCTCTCCACTTTTATATCTTAGACATTACATATGCAATAGATATATCTCATACATTAAGATAATTAAAGGATATGAGACAGTTATTGTAAAAGGCACTAGGCACATTCTTTGATTCACATTCTGGAGCACACAGCACCCCTTGTCCCTGTCCTGACCGGGCTAGCCAGCATTGGCTCTTTCTAGCCCTGCTGGTGACATTAGAAGTAGCACAGCACCATGAAAGCGTCCAAGTGGTAGCTCCTATTTCTTTCAGAGAGGATGACAAAAAGAATGGAGTACTCCATGAACTGCACTGAGACCCATGAAAAGCCCCTTTAACTAGACAGAAACACAAACAGGCATTTGGGAGAACTGTGGGAGAACTGCACACTCACCTTCGACGATCTCTATTTCTTGATCCAGACCTAAAAAGGAGTGTTCAAGTGAGAGAAGGTATGATAAAGCTGGTGTTTTTTCAATAACGTAATCCATTCTCCTTAGTAGCTTCTCACAAGAATGCCATAAATACTCAAAATGTCAGATTAAAAAAAAAAAAAAAAAAAGCTTGCCATAAAAACTAAAAACCTTAAAGCATTCAGTTAGCATTTTTTTTTTTAAATCAAAAGCAAAGAACTTTGTAGAAGCAAGCACTAGTTTCTACAAAACTTTTCAGGGAAAATTTCTCAATTCCATGAAACGTTTCCTATCTGAAGAGCTCCACAAACCAATCCAGTCTCTGATAACACAACTCCACCACGCACCTTTCCAACCTCAAATTTTACTGTGCACATTCAGTATGTACTTGTCACCCCCTCTAGTTCAAAATTTTCAAGGAAGACGACTGTCACACTACAGTCAAAAAGAGAAAACTGGCAACTGTCCAGCTTATGATTTTGGTTCCTTCAAGGTAAATGCACATAAAAAAGGTTTAAGAAAAACACAGTATCTTCTCACTTTTCTCATTTAAGAGACATTAAATGGAAGTTTGCACTATTGTTTTCTCTTTGGGGAAGATGAGCTAGAAAAAAAGAGGGAACACAGAAACAAGGGAAGAACTGTTACTAAGAGACACACTGAAAATCTTTCATTCAGACTTGAGAGCAAATTTAGCAGTGGGTCTTGTAATGCACTAAAGTCCCACCCCACTCATTCTCATTTCTATTACTTCAGAGCTCGCGTATGGCTCTTTTAGTTCCATTCCCAGAAACATTAGCTTCTGAAAATAGTCTGAAAACAGTAAAGTCACACTTCTTTCAATTTCTGAGCACCATTGCTCAGTACTACTTAGAACACCACTGCATGTGGAAGATACACCCTTCTTTTTTCTCTAGAGGCATTTCAAAGTCAGCATACTTTTAGCAGAAACGCACCTCCAAACTTCATGCACAGTCTGAATGGTCGCTTTCTGATTTAATTAAGAGGTGGGCAGTCTCTGTTCAGTGAGTTGGAGATCCAGGCTCTTAACTGCTCTGATCTCCTCACTGCAGACAGACTCACAGGGGATGTTCCAGTTACAGAATGCAAAAAGAGCTCTGTGGCTCTAACTGAGATGCAGCTGAGTGATGCACAAACAAAAGAAAATAATAATTCAAAAAACACAATAGAAAAGTGTCTATTTTAATCACAGCCTTTTAAAACCATACCTGGATAAGACAAGAATACAAGGATCAATGCGCACTGATATTCCTTCACAAGAAAATGGGGTTGTTCATCCATTACAGGAAAAAAGCAAACATCCATAAAGGAATTCAGCTTACAGGATTGTAAACAGGACAGAGCTGAACTCGGAGCCAGGTGATTGAACCATAGGCTGAGGCAACACATGACAAAACCAGGTGAAGGCAGAGCTGATAAACCAGCAGAGCAAGGCAATAGCCATGCACCTTCTCATGTGACAGAACCTGAGTGCACAACTGGACCTCCCATAGATGCCTTGTAGGTGGTAGAACCTGTACTGGTGACTGCATTTACTTCAAGTGCTCAATGTCCTTTTGTTCCTGACCACTTTATTCTGAACCACTGGGGCACATATCCACACAAAGCCTTCTCAAACTCAAGTGATAGTCTTACAGAGTAAGACAGTGAAGATGCTGCATATGAAAACACCACAAAAACAGGTATGAAGGAAGTACATGTTTTCTGTGGTTCTTTCAAGTATGAAGTTCTGCTTAAGAAAGGTAGTCTAACAGCTGGAAGAACCTACTGATCAGTTTTTGATGGAAAAACCGCCCCTGTAAGCAGTGCTGCACAACACCCACAGCAGAGGGTAGGAACTGGGAAATCTAGGTTCTAGCTCCAGTTCTGGTACTAAATGCCCACTGGAACAACTATTTTCTTTCCCTGAATCGTTTTCCTCTCCAAAATAAAACCTTATTGACCTCTTCTGTATGATACTCCAGGTACAAAAAACACATGTTACAAAAGCCAGAACAGAAGAGTACACAGATGCCTTCACACGGGAGTGAAGCCCAAGGCTGGCCATATGCAGAGCTAGCAAGAACTCATGCTTTAGGACAACCCAATGCAATGCTTAAAACCTTATGCATTTAAAGCATTGAGTATTCAAAACTAGTCTTCAAACACCATTAGCAGATATATTCACATGTTTTCAAAAAACACATGTATGTCACAGGAGGAAAGCTGCAAGCATTTTGGGGAGATGCAGACCAACTAAGAGATCCAGAGAATTTTCCTTGAAGGCAACTCTGTTGGCTTTGGTGAGTTTCCCACAAAAGTGAACTCCAGGAACACGGGGACAGACATACTAAGTCCAAGTTAGAAGTGGTCACACTATGCTTCAGAAAGAGCTTGCCACAAAGCAGCTGCGCTGGAAGACACTTCTTGTTTTGTTTTCAACTTCCTCTCCATAACAAGCCAGATTTACAATATGACAACACACATCAGTCCCTTGCAATTAATTCCTGCACTCATCAGCCAATTCCAGGTTCTGCAGGTCCCAAATATAACTGCATTACTGCCAATTTTGCATGGAGGCCAGAAAAATGAGATGTTCTACAGGAAGTGCCGCATGAATTGACACTTCATATGACATCGGCTAATCCACATGGAGAACGAACCCATAAAACACCCACATCAGATAAAGCGTAACAATTTGGGGCTTACATCTTCATAGATGCCAAAATCACCAAGTCACAGACTACAGAAAACCAAGCTTCTTTGACTTTGCTACTTCTTTACTAACATTTCCAGAAGTCAGCACCATCTTAGAGCATACTGTAGTTATCTACCTCATATGGATGGTTAAAAAAACCTCTTCAATAAGGCTAAGGGTCAGAAAGAGCTCTCCATAGGTCTTTTTTTGAGGGGGGGGGAAGGGGTGCAGAAGTACAAGACTGAGTAAAAGCACTTTAGGTAGGACTAGGGAATGCTTTGACAATGAGAGCAGCATTCCTGCTCTGCCACTTCCGCTGCCTACCCTTAGCAAATAGCCACCTTCTTCACATCAGGCTCACGTTTATATGAAGTGTTTACACACAGATTCCTGTTCGGTCAGAGTAAAGACAACAAAGGTTTTTCCAGTTCAGCCAGCAAGAGGCAGAAGAGCTTGTCACCTGAACACCAACACCACAGCCACTCCCATTATTTAAGGATTATACACGTATGAGTGAGAGGTGACATATATGGCAATGGCCACCAAAAGCAGCCAATCATTAGGACCCTTCAAAGCAGACCACCACATGGATGTCCTGGAAAGCATTTTGGAAGTTGTTCCAACAGTACCTCACTGTTAACACTGAAAAGTTTCTGAATAAGAATCACAGCCTGCATTTTGTGCTCAGAGGCTAGCTCCATTTTTTTTAAATCATCTTTGGCCAGGGAATTTTTTCATGACCAGTGCCTTCTGAGCAGAGCTAGCACTCATCCTAACTTTCCCACTCAGATGCATTGGCTGAAGGCATTTTATCCAGAGTTGGATTCAAAAGATGGTACCAATACAGGCCTGAAGACTGCTAGGAACTCATAGAATCGCAGAATGGTTGAAGTTTGAAGCGGCTTTTAAAGATTACACAGCCCAGTTCCCTTGTTCAAGAAAGATCACCTATAGCAGGTTGTCCAGGACTCTGTCCAGACAGTTTTGGAATACTTCCAAGGATGGAGACTCCATCACTTCTCTAGGCAGCCTGTTCCAAGGCAGCCTGTTCCAATGCTCAGTCACCCTCACAGGAAAGAAGTTTTTCTTCATGTTCAGATTGACTTCCTGTGCTTCAGTATGTGCCTGCTGCCCTCTCATCCTGTCGTTGGCCACCACTGAAAGGAGTCTGGCTCAGCCTTCTTTAATACCTTCCCTTCAGATATATATACATATTGATAAGATCCCTCCTCAGCCTTCTCTCCTCCAAGCCAAACAAATCCAGCTCTCTCAGCCTTTTCTCATGAGAGATGTTCTTGCTCAGAACTCTACACAGCGCTCCAGCTACAGTCTCTGCAGGACTGAGTAGATGGGAAGGCTCATCTCCCCTCAGTCTGCTGGCAATGCTCTCTCTAATGCAGCCCAGGATACCATTTGCCTTCTTGGCCACAACAGCACATCACTGGTTCATAGTCAACTTCTTGTCCACCAGGACCTCCAGGTCCTTCTCTGCAGAGTTGCCTTCCAGCAGGTCAGCCCCTAATCTGTCCCGGGGCACGGGGTTATTTCTCCCCAGGTGAAGGACTCTGCACTTCCCTTTACTGAACTTCACGTGGTTCCTCTTGCCCATCACTCCAGCCTGTCATGATCTCTCTGAATAGGGGTATAGACCTCTGGTGCATCAGCCACTCCATCCCAGTTTTGTATCATCAGCAAACTTGCTGAGTGTGCACTCTGCCCCATCATCCAGGTCACTGATGAATAAGTTGAACAAGATGGGATCCACTCTTGATCCTGGGGTACTCCACTAGCTACCGGTCTCCAATTAGACTTTGCACCGCCGATCAAAACCCTCTGAGCTCTGTCAGTTTTCAATCCACCTGTGTGCTCATCTGGCCTATAACATCCTCAAAGGCAAACTGAGAAACTATGGGAGACAGTGTCAAAAGCCTTACTGAAGTCAAGGTAGACAACATTCACTGTTCTCTCCTCAACCTGCCAGCTAGCCATTCCATCATAGAAGGCCATCAGGGTGTTTTAAGCATGATTTGCCCTTTGAAAATCCATGCCAACTACTCCTGATCATCTTTTTGTCCTTCCTGTGCCTGGAAACAGTATCTAAGACTAGCTGCTCCATAACCTTCTGAGGGAGGGAGGTGAGACTTTCAGCCTGCAGTTCCATGTGTCCTCCTTCCGATCCTTTTAGAAGACTGGAGTGACATTTGCTTTCTTCCAGTCCTGAGGAACCTCTCCCAATTGCAACAACCTTACAAAGATGACTGCTATCTTTCTATCTGAAAGAAATGGAGGCTAGAATGACTCTGTGTGTGGTGTTAAAGCCGCGTTTTATGCCTTTTTTTTTTTGCTTCATTTTTTATTACATACTAAGGTGCTCAAACAGCCTCCAGAGCATGCCCAAAAGTTGATCCAACCACATACACTGGAGCAGATGTTGCTCTCCTTTGGCATTCAGACACAAGAAATTAGGCTACTTCAAAAATAGCTTCACAATCCAGTTATCAGCTTTCACTTACCGCCTGCCCATTCTCTCCTCTCGTTCTCTCTCTTCTCTCCGCCTCAAACGATCCTGGTTTCTTTTCTCCTGCTTTTCTGCCACTGTTTTCTAGAAAAGAAGTTCACATCATGTTTCAGCCATACAGTAACAGGTCAGAGAGATCTGCAGGGAGACTGTTCAGATATTGAGAACCTGTCAAGGTTCTCATTTTCCTCACAACTTTACTAACACACATCAGTGCAGGAAATATCATTCCCACTTCTGCTTTCAGTGCTTGTGCTACACGAGACTAGTCCACAAGCTTTGAGGCAGGGACTGTCTCACCATGAGTATACACAACAGTGCTCCATCTCTGTGCCAATGATGCATCAAGGCCCTGACCTGAACATACTGCCTGACGAACAAGGCACAGGAATTATAATCCTCCACTCAAGCAGACTAAAGCTTTCTGTTCATGAGCAAGGCCATTATCACAATTTTATTACAAAGCAATCCAGAAAACTTCTACTCAACACTTCCTCTACTCAAGACCTTCCGTGACAGCACTATGAACCTCTTCATAGTTAGGCAAACGTCCATTTGAAGTTTCAGAGATTCTGTAAGTCAGAACAAGAAATTTCTTGGGCTTACACAAGCTGTCTGCAAAGAATTCTCTATGAACTTAAAGTGCTGAATGTCTTCAGGACAACAAGGAGAAGGTTTGAAATAGACAGGATTACCCTCAGCTGATCCAGTTTCTCACGAATCTGAATGAAGCCCAGGTGTAATTTGCCTCCAAAGTGGTCAGCAAGACGCCTGTCGTTGTCATGGAGACCAAGATATGCAGAACAGACTTCACATACACGCAGCTTCTGCTGTTGGAAACTGGACGCAGGCATTGAATTTCGGTATTCTTCCTGAAGAGAGACAAAAAACAGCCAATTGTCAAGGACAGCCCCTTACATAGTTGCAACCCTCCAGAAAACACCCGAAGAAATTGTCCTGTTGCCTTCAGAGGTCAGAAAAGAATCCTCAACATAAACAAGGTGCCATACAAAACACTTCAGCTAGCCTGACAGTCTATCCCTGCAAGTGACTAGTAATCAGATACTTCAGAGGAAGAAACCCCTTCACAGTCAGTACTTTTCAGTAGATAAAGGTTTCTAAAAGCTTTTCAATGTCAGTCACATTCCACTGCCAACTGCTTGCCAGTACATTGATGAAACTGAAAAAGGGAGGCGCTGGTGAAAGAAGAAAAGCAGCAGGAACTACCCAGCTTTTGTCACACACTAGTCTAGTTCAGTCAGTTATTACAATTCACAGGAAGATCAAAGCCATACCTCAGCCTCTTTCTTTTTGGCTCGGACCTTCTCCACTTCCATCAGGATCTTCTGAGACTCGTCAACATTTCCTTCAGCTCCCAGCTGTTCAGCTTTAGCTAGGAGTTTTCCAATGTCTTCATTCAGCTCATGTACTTTCTCTGCCTGAAGAGAATAGTTTGTTTTAAACAGGATTAAAAAAAAAAAAAAAAAAAAAAACAACTTGGGAAAGCTTGAAGGACAATTTTTTTTCTTTTTTTCTTAAAAAAAAAAAAAGGCAGTTATTGGAAGCTGACTAGAAGCCTTCAACAGTCAAAGGAGTCCCAAGAAAAAAAAAAAAAAAGAGACACTGATGGGCCAAGTACTGACAAGGCAGTTGGCAATACATAGCAAAGGGAGAAAAATGGACATGGACAAGACATCATCAGTTCTACTGCAGACAGTGTGGCACATTCCTGGCTTACCAAACAGAGTAAAGCAACTAAAGCAACCTATTTTAGAGCTCATGCATTACTCCAGTATGTCTTCCCTTTCTGAATCAGTAAGTTTATCACAAAGGCTGAAGTAGCATTACTTCATTCCAGGACTACAGCTGGAATTCACAGGCTCCCTGGAGCCTAACTTTCCAACATCAATGGCTTCAGAGACAACACAGAGCCAGTGCTCTTCCCCAGGCTTTCAGGACAAATATTTAACAAGAGGACAATACCTTTGCAGACACTTCAGCACTAATCTCTTCTTGTGTCTCAGCCAGGCGTTTCTTAGCCAGTTCTGTTCTCCTATCACACTCTGCAATGAAGGATTCCAGGTGATCCATAGCCTGCATTTTTCAAACAAAGAATAGTGACTAAAGGTGCTCCCAGTTCCACGACACTTTGTAAAGAAATAAAATTTGTCAACTGTTCAGAACCTGATCCTTTACTCTGACACATGCTGCAGGATGCTGACATTAAAACTACTTTACACTGTAACTCCACAGCATGAACTACAGGTGCAAAGACAGAAGCACTGGAATAACATGAAAAGGCAAGACAGAATTGTTCTTCCACTTAATTTGTTCCATCATAGAGAGACAAATCTGGTAAAAGTGAAACAGAGCAGGAGGCTTTTAACATTATATCTCTTTCTGGGACAAGCCACCACATTACAATATCCTGTTACAGAGTAGTGGGTGTGGGTTGCAAGGAATGCTGGAAGATCCTTGGAGCTACCCGGACTAATAGGGTTGCAAGGGTGATAATTACTTTTACACTTTAAAGTCAGCACCCAGATGACATCTGGGAAGGGATCACATTCTTGTCACATAATGCATCATCTGGTTAGCCGAAATGCCTGTTGAGTTCAGCTGCTCAACCAAATAACTTCAAGAGCAGTTTCTACAAGAATAAAAATTCTCAAAACTTACATCCAGCTCAAAAAACAGGTCTCTCTCTTTACTTGCAATCTCATAATCTGCTCGCAGTGCCAAGTCATGAATCTTTGTACATTCTCCCAGGTCCATACGCTGTTGAAAAGAAAAAAAGAGAAATCAACAAAAGAGCCTCCCATTATAACAAGCAGCACAGATATTTAACTCTTCCCAGTTAACTTCAAAATAAAGGCTCTTTAGGAAAGAGAGCTTCCTTTCAAGCTGTCAATAATAGAAGTAGCCAGAAGGACTACAGGTTCGCTAGAAGCATCTTCTACATGTTTCTGGAGCAACACTAAAACACCCCAACTCTTTTAAGTCCAGTTCTACTTCTGCTCTAGCTCACAACATGGCCTCACAAAGAGCTGGGAAGGCACAGCATACTGCAGCAGAAACTCCTTCAGTGGGCACCAACACCAAACACCTCATATAATGGAGCTACAGTACCAGCAAAACATATAGCTTTGTATCCAAAATTTAAAACTCACATAGAAAAGCACATGTGTGTCAGAGAGAGCCTGGGTAAAATAGTGAACGATACCAGACAAATCACAAAATACAGAGGGAACTATTCCCATCAGGAGAGAAATGAACTTAAGGATAAAGGAGTACAGGCAGAAGAAAAGCTCAACTCCACGCACAGCAACATCAGACACATACAGTCAAACCCTACAATCAACCCCTTCCCATATTCAGTTGCAGCTGTGGATTTTAAAATCCCACCAGTCCTGCAAAGCAAATTGCTACGCATAAACGTACAAGTATTTCTCTAGACAAAGAAGACTTACTGAGAACATCTCCTTTGCCAGAAAGCCCTGACCAGCATTCTACCCTTCACTCCCATAGCAGTAAATGCTATTTAAATTTGTTGTTTTTTCCCCAACCTAGTAGTTAACAGCAAAAAAAGATGAATTATGCTCTTAAAACATGAAAATCGATTTCTGCATTATCAATATTTAACAGAGAGCACTTCTCTTATTCCTTACATAGAAAAAGAACCTAACATTTTGAAAGCCAGAATAACACAAGGCTTAAATGTGAGCCGCAGCAAGCTGGAAGAACGACCAACGCACACGGCATCACATGAAGTAACACCCCAGCCAGTCATCCATCCTCTTCCCTCCCAGCCACCTCCAGTCCCAAGGAGCCCAAAACCGAACAGAACGCCACAGACGACAACACATTAAAAAGGGAGTACTACAGTGAAAGCTAAACACAGCTCAACCAGGACCCAGAACCCCTGCAAAACACCCCGAGTTAGAGCTGGGGGTGCCAGGCACACTCACGTGAAGCAGTGCACTCACACAACAACAACGCTAGTGATTAGTAGGAAGCAAAGCAACTAAAGCAAACTCCACCAAGTAATGCTCACGTTTTAGATAGTTACCTGTGTTACTAACTTTTCTTTTTCAAACAAAAAACAATTCAGGGTGACTTGCCACTATTTATTCTTCCTCATTTTGCTCAGATTTACCAAAGGTTGGAGGCCACAAGCAGCAGGCTATAGAAACAGATGCTGCCTTCAGGACTAGTCCTGTTTGAGCTCTCTAATAGTAGAAATTTAATTCCTACAAAAAAAGTGTTACAGTGTGTTCAGAGGTTAGTGTTCATCTTCAGGCAAGCCTCTCCAAGGGATGCTAGAAGGTTACTGTCATTATATCACAAAAACAACTGTCCACAACATTAGAGCATGATGTGACTTAAATCTTCTATTTTTATGGTCATTCTAGCGGGATTCCTTTCCAGTACAGGGAGAAACGATGACATCTTATGAAACTGTCAGAAACTGTAAATATTATTCTCTGAAATCTTCTTGCAAGCTGAAGCACTAGCCCCACTTCAGAGAAGGAAGTCCAACCCAAAACTTCAGAAAAATCCAGTGTGCTCTGTATTCCTCTCCCCACTTCGTTAGAAGGCAGCGAATCTCCCAACCTCTTCCTCTGGGAGAATATCCAGGATTTGTCAGCATACAAACCTCAAGTCTTCCTCCAAGTTCTTGGTTTATGATGATACTGATACTTCAGACAGGTTACCAGAAGAACCTGAACAAAGATTCACCTCCTCCCCACACCCACCCACCCACCATTTAATACACCTAGATACCCACTAATAGTTAGTCTGGCTCACAATTTCTGAGCAGTCCAAGTTCCGAGCATCCAAGTCTTAGGAGGTTTTCGGCTAAACTGCTAACTCACCAGATCTTTCTTCCATAAGGAACACTCTTCAAAAGTAAACAGCGCTACAGAATTTTGCCCAAACAAAAATGGAAAGCACAGACTCCCACGAAAAAAATCTTCGTATTTCAGCTGATATCTTCCAGTAGTGGATACAATAATTCTATGAATGCAATTTCCCAGTAATATTCTACCTGCACAGCTTTTAGATTTATCTGTCTACTCATTAGCTGAGCCAACAAATTTAAAGGATTATCACCTGATGTCATCTCTGAACATGCTTCAGTCCTCCCACTGACACAAATATGCCCACTGTCTGTTCTAGAGCTAACTCAGTACAGGTCACTAACAGCCTAGATAAGCCCCCAGATAACAGCACATGGATGTACTAACCACTAACTCACGTTCTTCCAGAATTTTCCACCTTTCCCATTGAAGCCAACAAGAGAACCACTGTAGCTTATTTAGTGACAAGTTTTAACATACAACAAGAGCTGAACAGAGTATCTTCACCTGGGAAGACAGAGTTTGGGAATAAATCAAGGAGCAAACAGTCCCTGAGTCAGCATAGCTGATCAGATGTCTAGCAAACTGTTCCTCCCACAGTGAAAACAGTTTCCCAGTAAGTCCAAAAATATTAATAATTCCACCTCTTTAACAGTGTCCGAAAATATGCAGAATGGAGACTTTACTGCTTCTCTAATTCAGAGTTTTGCCACAATGCTTTGAGATATTTCTGGGGTCAAAAAACAAACAAAAAAACCACAAGAGCAAGCCAAATTAAAATTCTAGCTCTTGTGACCAGACACCTCAGCCTACCTATACAAAGCAAACACCAACATGCCTCCTGCAGCTCTCAGGAAATACACCAGAACTTCATTTAAAGTCTGGAGTCCTCCTCATATGCTGCACCTGAAGGTCAGTGAATGGGACTTCATGACATTTCACTGAACGTAACTACTCACAGGACCCAGCCTCCTGCTCTTTTCCAGTCAGCCTCTCAATCCTTAGGAGTATCTGCATACGTGAAGGATGCAGCAGTAATAGTACCTACAGGGGGAAGGATGAATCATGATAACTACCAGAAGGCTTGGAGTATCTCTTGGAAGTTTCCATAAAGATCCAAGGTCATACTTTCAATACACATCCAGAGGTGGATGCTATGTGATCCAGTTAAGGCTGCTTCACTCACATCTCTCAATCTCTCTTAATAGAGACTAAGACGCTAGTAGAACTGTTTGAGTTTATAAAGTTTGCATATTCCAATTAAGTTTCATTCTGTGCCGGTACCACGGACGGCTGAAATGCCGATTCCCTCGCAGAAATCACATGTTCTTGCAACAGATCTGTGGCACCAGATTTTCTTACTGTCAAGAACAGGCTGAGAGCAATGCAGAGAGCTCCACAGACACTTCAAGGGCACATGATCATTTAAGAGATCCAAAAGCTCCCTTATACAGGAGCAGTCTTCCCTCCTGCTCCTGCGTGAGAATTCTGAGAGCAAATTCCACACTGAGAACAAGGAGACAACTCACTGCACACAAGTGACAACAGAAGCAAGAGAAACAGCTTTCTCAGTGGGCCCCTACCCGACCCAGGGGACTCCAAACATATCTGAACACCTTAGATTTTTGTCTCTGCACTTTGATGCTAGAGCCAATGGTCCCACTCACCACTAAATTTAATCTTTTCAGCTTCTACCTTCTTCCTGGAAATCTGCCAGAAGGGGAAGAAGGCAGCCTGCACTTTCAAATGAAATTTGGGCCCTGAAATGCTGCTATAAAAAATACACCCTAACCCACAAGATGACCTGCCCAGAGGAGGGCAGAGACAATTTAAACACCTTTAAAATTCTGAACTGTAAGTAAGGTGATATGGAAGCTGATGTAGGGGTTCCTGGAAAATATATCTGAGCTTCAAATTTCTGCCCTACATCCCTTATGAGAGTTGAAAAATATACAGGTTGGTATTCAACTCTACCCATCTTACTCGGGAATAATAAGCATTCAGAAGTTGAAGTTTGAGTGCTCAGAGCCAAGGCAGATTTTGCTAAAGCTCTTTCTACTAGCACTGCCATACAGTCTTGCTCTAGCAGTGATACAATCTAAAGGAAAACTGCTGGCCCTTCCCTTTGTAGGTAATCCATTATGTTAAATCAAGCTATTGATAAAACGAAAGGGTGGGCATCTTTAAATAATCTAGTTAAATGGATGGACAATGTAAAACATCACTGTATTTAGTGTCAAACAGTAAGGCTAAAGACCGATTTCAAGTATCCACATTCATCTTCATCCTGCAATTATGTAACATTGAAACAACTAAAAAAAAATGTGCCACCTGTTCTTTTGAAAGTCAAGCTGGATCTTTCATCTGGGGTGCCTAAATAAGATACTTCATTCCACAAGATCATTTTTTAAAAGCTTATTTCATCTTTTGCTCACATAGAGAGCGTTTAAGCCAAATTTCTGAAAATTAGCTAGCTCTTTCCCCAGAGGGCAGCAACTAAGGAAGCAGGGAGATGCAACTGTTTTTAATCAGGCAGGCAGAGTGACATACTGCTCAGCCCAGCTAATTCTAAAGACAAAGTCTGCCTGAGCTGTATGCAACCCGCCATCAGCACTCCAATGCTTCCTGCAGCTAAGCAGTAACAATGAAAAAGCTGCTGCTGAGGCAGTTCCATCAGAAGAACATCACATGCTTTAAAAGGAGACTGAAAAGATGCGAGGGTTAAGGATTATTTCAGCTAGTGAGAAAAAAGATCTTGCTAACGTGAAGATATAATGGTGAACTACAGTGCCCAGGAGGCCAGGGAGCTGAAAGAGGCTCTGATCTTGTGACCTTCACAAGACAAGCTGCAGGCCCAAATGACCCCAAATCGATAAAATAGAAATAGTCTTGCAACTTCACAAGAATTGTGAGAAAAGAACATTTCAAGATAACTCTGGGAACTCCCAGATACATTAGTTTCAATCACAGGTCACAAACTAAAATTAAAATTATGCCTGTTCCTAGGGCATGGAACACTTGATCTCTCCCAAGTGGCATCTCTTAGAGGTTATCTATGATGCATGGATTAGTGCTGAACTGTGTTATCAGCTTCTGTCATATGGTAACACCTTATGATAAAGGATATACTTACTGTTCCTGCCAGGATATCATGAGGACAGCAGTCCAGAAGGTGGCTCTTGCAAACACGATCATCTGTGAACTTCACCCTTTGTCTGGTTTCATCTCCTGAAATTCATTTGTGGTTTTAAATAAGGAGACATTAGAATACTGGTAAGAGTACTAAGATGTCGGTATGATCATTTCTCCTCAATATGCAGATTAAAATACTTGGTGTTCCTGCTCCCCAAGATAACTCGAAAAAGCTTAGAGGGTAACAGGATATTTTGGAACATTTACAATTGGCAATAAATACTATTTTAGCGTTTATTCATCCAGTACACCATGTTAAACACAGTGTTGGCGAGCCAGATAGTGTCCACAGCCTGTCATCCATATAAAGAGACAGCACAGCCAGAAGAGAAAAAAAGGAGACAGTCTGGCTCACAGCCAAAACTTATTTTCTTCCTTTTTTAATGTGACGAATGGGGCAGGAGATATTGAAACCCATGCTATCAGAGGGCCATGAATCACAAAACAGGGCTGTGCTTGACACTTTACAGGCAGCTGCTATTTGCTAATCTGATAATTAAGACATCAGTCCATTTGGTTTGAAAGCCAAATATGCAGTGTGCTTTCCAAGGCCGTGCAAAGATGAATCTCGTAGGTCTTGGCCTGGAACATAAAGCGTACTTCCCACCCACTTCCCACCCTCAGAAGACAATTTACACTCAGGAGCCACTTAAACGAGACAATATCAGAAAAGCAAAAAAAAATATATAAATAAATAAAAAAAAAGAAAAAAAGAAACAAAGTTAGTCAATACACACTGCGAGCTCCAATATATACTATACCCATCTGCATTCTTCAAGACCTCAGCTGCAGAATTTTATGCCCACTGTTGAAAAGTTTTAAAGGAAAAGTTTTCTTGCCCACACCTGCAGTAAGGAAGTCAGGGGAATGATACATAAAAGTAAAGGCAAAGTGGTAATGGTATGTGACAAATTTAAAGCTAATCTGTGTATATGACACAGGTATGTGTAATACTAACGTATGAATATAGTTTAGGATTTGCAAGCATCCAGGAATAATGTTTGTCTACTGAAAATGTGTTTTTTTTTCTTTCTAAGCTACGCTTTTAAAGTTACTTGTGAAAAAAAAAGCAAACACTTTTTTTTTTTTGTTATAACAGCTTTAAAAATTGGTTGTGACTCACGGCTCGATGAACATGAGGCTTTTCTGCAACTCCCTTGCAGATTGATGTAGGCAGGCAAAGATACACTGAACCTTTATAAATAAAATAGAGGGGCCACAATTGTTCAGTTTGTATGAAATAAAAATATGGGAAGCAATTCAAAAGCAACTCAATACACAAAGAAAGAAAAGCACTTATTCACTTACGAAACAAAGTGCAAAGTACCTGAACAGCCCTGCTAATGTGCCAAAGTGAATTTAAGTATTCGTTAAGCCGCAGAAAGAAGATACAAACCGTAGTAGGAATATATTTTGGACAGGCTGCAACCTTTCTTTCCTTGGACAACAACTACCACGGCCGGCTCCTAGCGGCACACCTACCTACATGCTTCCGTATGCGCGGTGTTGACTAGACACAGAGCTTTCCCCTGCGAGGCTACGGGCGGAAAACCTCCGTGCGGCAGCCAGGGCTCGGGCCCGGCCCGGCGGGCTCCCCTCGCGGCGCCTCCCGGGGCTCGGCCCCGCCGGGCTCTCTCTAGGGGCAGGGCCGAGACGCGCTGCTCCGCCGGGCGGGCCTACCGCTACCCTACCGCCCGGCGAGCTCGCTGGGCCGCTCCGAGGCGCGGCGAGGCCCGGGGCCGCCCGGCCCGCCCCGAGCGGCGGCTCCGCACCGGCGGCCGCGGCTCGGTGCCGCCCGAGGAGAGCGGCGCGGGCGGGCGGAGGCGGATCGCGCGGCAGGTCCGGGCCGGAGGCGGCGCCCGGGCCTGGCCGGGCCCCGCGCGGCGGCGGCCGCCAGGCCGCGGCGTTTCCTGCAGGCCCCGCCCGCCCCTACTCACCGTCCCGGGCCGTGCCCATGAGCTGGTCCAGCAGGGCCCGCATCTGGGCCTGGGCCGACATGGCGGGCGCGGGGCCGGGCCGCGGGGCGCGGCGGGCGGGCGGCGGCGGCGGCGGCGGTGGCTGCGGGCGCGGCGGCGGCGGCGGCGCGCGGCGGGCGCTAGGCGGAAGCGGCCCCTCCCGCCCCCGCGCGGCATGCCGGGACGCGTAGTCCGCCGGGGGGCGGGGCGCCGGCCCTGCGCGCGCCCAACGGCGGGGCGGGGCCTCCCCGCGCGCCCCCCCCGCGCGCCCCCCCCCCCGCGCCGCCGCCACGTGCCCGGGCAGCGCTGGGGCCGTGGCCGGGATCCCCCCACCCCGGCCCGGCCCGGCCCGGCCCGGCCTGGTCCCCGCCCCGCGTTAGCGGCGCTCCCGGAGGGCCGTGGCCTGGCTCCGGGCGAGAGGCGCTGCAGGCCCGGCGGGGCGGTGGGAGGGGAGCGGGGACCGGCAGCAGCTGCCGAGGCCTCCCGGAGCGCCGCGGGCCGCCCCGCGGGCACGGCGGGGCCGGGCGGCCCGCACCCGCCTCCCGGCGCCGCCGGCCTCTGCAGCCGCCAGCGGCCCCTCGGGCTGCGGCGACGCGCGTGACGCCCACCCACCCGCCCGCCCGCCGGGCCCCGCTGCGGCCCCCCAGCGCCGGGGCGGCGGGGGGCCGGCGGCACCGGGGCGGCGGCGGCGACAGCTGCCGCGGCGGGCGGCGGCGACGTCAGGGCGGCAGCGCGCAGGGTGCCCCGCGCCTTATCAGCTCCCGCGCGCCGTGTTTGCCCAGCGGGCGCCCCGGGCGCGATGGCGGCTGTCGCCGCCCCGGGGTTGCCAACGTGAATGTTTGGAGAAGGGGACGAGGCAGCACCGTGGCGGCCGCTGCGGCCCCGGCGGTCGGGGAGGCTCGGCCCCCCGGACAGCCCGGATGCGCCCCGGGGGCCGCGAAGGCCCGGCCTGGCGGGCGGCGGGGACGGCTTGGCAGCAGTTGGGCCGGAGAGAGCGGGGCAGGACGGCTCCCGCCAGCGTGTCTGGCCTTGGCGTAGATTCGGGGGGCGCAGCCGTGGCCCCAGGGCCCAAACGGCCCTCGCTGCCGCCACCGCTGCTCGACCCGGCCGGTTCCTCGCCGCCCTCGCGCGCCGCCCCTGCGACGCGGCCAGGGGACGCGCCGGGGGGACGCAGGGCGCCCCGGCCATGGTGACAACGCTGCCGTCTGCAGCTCGGGGGACAGGTCGTGTGGCGACGGGACCCCTGGGCGGCTTTCGGCCCAGGGAGCGGGCGTGCGGCCGGCCCCGCTGCCGCCACGGCGCCTGTTTGCACAGGCATAGCTCGATAAGCAGTATGTTCTTCAGAAGATGCTACTCCAGGAGTCAAAATAGCATGAAATTTAATTTTACGCCTATTTGGCAAAGCTTGATTTCGCCTCCAATCAGCAGGGAGATAAGAACCCTCGGCACAAGTGTGCGGGCAGTTTGGCAGCTGGGGCTGCCGATTTAATAGGTGAATCTACAGGAACAACACTTGAGAATCCCCTGGCTAGTGAACCATTAAGGTGAGCCCTGCCTTCCGTCCCCGCGCTCCCTCTCTGCGCCGCTCTCCCGTTGCTGGGTGCTAAAGCAAACCCCAGCTCTGTTTACCGAGTCTACTATTACAATACAGCTACCAAATATTTGCCAGCCGTCAGCTCGCCGCTCCGCTATAAATACTTCAGGCCCAGGTGGAGGGACGGCGAGGGGGAGAGACGCGCGGGAGCCTATGCATGGCCCGTCCTCGGCAGCGCTGAGGTGAGAGCCGAGCCCCGGGGGAGACGTTTCGCTGGCTGGGGGCGGGGGGGGGGCACTGCGGTGCCAGCAGAGCCGGGCGCTGGGGTGCAGCCGAGCGCGGGGAGGTCGGCACCAAGCCCTGGCTCGCCCGCCCGCCCGCCCGCCCCGGGGCAGCCCAGAGGTGGGCAGGGACCTCGTGAGGGTGTGGGGCTGCCAGGGAGGGCGGTGGTGCTGGGCATTGAGCTCAGCCGGCAGGAGCAGGATTGGTCCGCAGAGCTGTTGCTCCGCTCTGCTCAAAGGCATCCCGGAGCCGGGACCTTCGCCGGGCTGCTGCAGGTTCCCCTGCAGCGTGCCCCGGGGTGGGGACACTACCGGTGCACAGATCACCCATCCCTAAATACAGAGGGGCCTCATCCAGCTCGGCCGGAGGTGGCCACGGCCGGAGCCTGTGAGAGCGGTGCAGGGAGGTGGCAGGATTTGCCCCACTGCTGGGAAACCCTTGGGCCAGGCGTGGGGCTCAGCGTCCTGGGCGCTGGGCTAGCACTGCTGCTCAGCCCCGGTCGCCTCGACACGGGGCCCCCGAGCGAGGGAGAATGTCCTCGTGCCCCACGGCTCACGGCCGGCGGAGGGAAACGTCTCTGCTGCCCCACGGCTCGGGGGGACGTGCCCCTGCCCAGTGACTCACGGCTCATGGGGGATGTCCCCGCTGCCCCACAGCCCGTGGCTCAGGGGAACGTCCTCCCGGCCCCACCGCCCACAGCTCAGGGGAAGGTCCCCCAGCCCCATGGCACATGGCTCTGGGTGGTATCCCCGGTGCCCCCCAGGCCATGGGGCATCACGGGGGTGGGCACCCAGGGGGAGTCTCCTTAGATGTCCCCTGTCCTGGGGTGCCGTCAGGCTGGGCCAGCACGGGGGATGCGGAAAGCTGCCCCCGCCCCACGTCCCTCCCGAGGGCCTGGTGCTCGCCCAGCGCCACCCCGGCACCCGCCTGGCCCCGGCGCCATGCAGGGCCCCCTCTGGGCGCTGCCAGCCCTCACCCTGCTGCCCCGGCCCCACAGGGTGAGTCCGGGCCCCGGGGGGCCCCCACACGCCACCATGGCCGCGGGCATCATCCGGCACCTGGCCGAGCTGCGGCTGCCCTCGCCCTTCCCGCACGCCCTGCTGCTGCCCGCGCACCCCGAGCCCGACTTCCCCGACCTCTCCGAGGAGGAGGAAGACGAGGAGGAGGAGGACGAGGAGGAGGAGGACGAGGCAGCGGCGGAGGGCGCCGGTGGCGGGCAGGAGCTGGCCAGCCCCAGCGACGCGGAGACGACGCTGCAGCTCCTCAAGTTTTCGGAGCTCATCAGCTGCGACATCCAGCGGTATTTCGGGCGGAGGGGCCGGGACGAGGACGCCGAGGGCTGGGGCGCCGCCGAGGACTGCCGCTCGCTGCGCCGCTCCGGCCGGGAGCTCTGCTCCGGCGACCTGCTGCGCGCAGCGCGGAGCGGCGAGCCCCGGGAGGAGGAGGCGGCGCCGGCGGGGCCGCGGGGCCGGCGGGCGGCGGGCGGCGCGCCGCAGCTGGGGCCGCTGGCCGAGCTCTTCGAGTACGGCTTGCGCCGGTGCCTCCAGCCGCCGGCGGCGGATGGCAAGAAGCAGCGGCTGGAGAGGAAATACGCCCACATCACCCCCATGCACAAGAGGAAGCTGCCGCAGTCCTTCTGGAGGGAGCCGGGCCCCGGCCCCGCGCTGCACCCCAGCACCCCGGATTTCAGCGACCTCCTGGCCAACTGGACGGCGGAGCCGGCGCCGGAGCTGCCGGGTGCTGGGCGGGAGCTGCCGCCCGAGCCGGGCCGCCCGGGGCCGGAGGCCGAGCGCTCGGGCGCGGCGTGACGGCCGCCGGCCCGGCCTTTGTGCTCGCTCCACGAGCGCCGGCGCCCCGCGGCCCTGCCACGCGCCGCCCGGTTAATGATAAACCCTTCCCGTTCCGGGTGGGTGCCGGTGCCAGCCGCGAGGGCACCCGCAGCCCTGGAGCCGGCACTGCCGTCACCGAATAAATGACTCCTCGCAAGGCGTGAGCGCGTGCGGTGTCCTTCGCCAGCGGCTGGCGCGGCGACGCGGAGGCCGGTGCTCAGCACCCCTCCGCGGGGCGCGGGGACCCACGGAGCGGCCGGGCGCCCAGGGAGCCCCCGCGCTCGGCGTGGCGGGGCCGCCGGCTTTATCTGGCGGCAGGAAGCGGCGGCGACGAGCGGACGCGAGGCGCCGCGAACCCGTGTTTACTCTGCAGGCCGAAGCCGGTGAATCCGACCGCCTAATGGCGGCGGCGCGAGGGCAAAGGGCGACGCGGGGCTGCCGGCCCTGGAGAGGCGCGGGGCGGGCGCCCGCTGCCGCCGGCCGGGCACGCTCCCGCCGGGACCACGGGCCCCCCGGCAGCACCGTGCCGGGGAGCCGCGCCGGAGAGCGGGTCCGCCCCACGAGCCCGCAGGGTTGACGGGCCTGCAGCCCTCCTCCCTGCACTCCTCCTCCTCCTCAGGAGGGACAGCGGCCCCGGGCGCTGTCACCAGGGCCTGGCTGGGGCGTTTCTCCCCTCAGCAGCTGCAGCGTCGCTCTCGGCTTCGCCCCGCGGAGCCGGCGGCAACCGCAGCCTGCCGCGCCGCGAGCCAGGCAGCAGGAGCCGGGCTGGGAGCAGCCCCGGGCCGGGGTGACGGACTGAGGGCGCGACAGGCGCCAACACCGCGGAACAACAAAGCCCGTCGTCTGCCTCCTCCCGGGCAAACGCGGACACCCTTATCTCCAGAAAAACCCCTCTCGGGGCCGGCCCGGCCCCGGCTCGGTGCTGCCGGGGGCAGGAACAGGGAGCCAGCGCTGCACTGTGCCCCCCGCCTGCGCCACGGGCCAGGACCCCCGGGGCGGCCGCCGCTGCGGTGCGGGCAGCGGTGCCACGCGCGAGAGAAGGGCAACAGCGCAGCAGAAGTACAAACAGGCTTTATTTCAGTGCAGAAGTAGAAGACCTTGGAGAAGCCCTCGAGGCCGCAGCTGACCCAGGCTGGACCCCAGAGCAAGGGGCAGGCTCGTCCCAGATCCCCAGCAGCGTGGAGCACGGGCGGCGGGGCCCGTGGGTGCCCCCGCTCCCTCCCCTGGCCGCCCGGCCGGGCCCGGGGCTGCCGGCGTGCGCAGCGGGTGCCTCCACCAGCACAGGAGGCAGAGCCTGAGGGCTGGAGGGACGTGCTCGAGCAGGTCAGGTCCAGGCCCTGGTGCCCCTACCAAGGCCGCGCAGGGCCCCACGGCACGCTGGCCGTGCACCCTCCCCTCCTCCAGCCCCACAGCCAGGGGTAAGCGAAAGCAGACGAGGGCCACGTGCCCTCTCCGTGGCCATGTGCAGGGGTTGGGGCACGAGGCAGGGCCTGGGCTACAGCAACACCAAACGCACCCAGGGTTTGCTTTTGACCTAACCATCGCTGGAGGGAAGACAGGGCAGAAGCGGGACTCCTCAAGCAGCAGGCATGGGGCGGGGGCCTGCACCGCAGACCCAGGCCCGCAGAGGAGGCGGCTCCCCCCTCCCCGGGACGGCACAAGCCCTCTCCCAGGCCGAGGAGACCAAGAAAGCGCAGAGGTGGCAGCTGCTGCACCACAGGAGCCCTTTTATTGCGCAGCAGAGCAGGGGAGAGCCCCTTCCCCAGCCCAAGGGGCAGAGCTCAGCCTGGCCCAGCCGGGGGGCGGGGGGGGACAGGACTCTGCTCCAGCCCCGCAGCACCCCGAGCACCCCTTCATCTCTCCCCCTTCCACCCAGCTGCCTGGTGCCACTGTGCGGGATCCCCGACAGGCCCAGTGCTGGAGGAAAGGTGCCCACGGTGGAGAGAGATGGCGTCCAGCTCAGGAGGGCTATTCAGCAACGCCACGGCACGCTCCAACCCTGCCCCAACTTTTGGCGCAGCCTGTATCAGCAGCTATCGGAGACAGCAGTGTATTTTGATCCCTCAAGGAAATAGAGGAAGGGGAAAGGAAAAGGCTCAGAGAAGAGAAGCCATAAGAAATAGAAACGCGGTGACACGCAGGAGAGCCAGGGCAGCGCGGCTGTGCCGGTGCTCCAGGCACCACAACGCCTGCACTGGCCAGCCCAGTCCTCTCCTTGCCTCCAGCAAAATAAGAGTCCTGGTCTCAGGGCAGCCGAGAACCAGCGCATGGCTCTGCTGGGCATCAGCGCCCCACATCACGTCTGTGCCAGCGAGAGCTCCTCCAGTCCTTCCTTCCCCAGCCTGTACCTGGCAAGATCCTTGCGGGTGACCATGCCCACCACCTGCGGGGGAAAGGGGACAACGTAAGGCCCAGCAGGGCAAGCAGGGAGAGCCCGGTGCCACCAGCAGCGTCCCCACGAGGGGCCCAGGCTGCAGAGGGAGGGAAGGTACCTGGCACATGGTGCCAAACGGCCCCACGGACTCACCTCATTGCGATTGTCCACGACCACCAAGTGCCGCAGGCCCAGGGCCCGGAACAGCTTGAACACCCTCGGCAGCGAAGCCTCCTGCAAGGCAGAGCGGGGCCACGTGGGCTACGACATCCCCGGGGACGCCCACAGCCCCGGGGAGGCCAGCACCCGGCCGGGGCTCGCTGGGAGCCAGCGCAGGCTGCACCCCCGGGCGTTACCTGAGGCACCGTGTAGGGCGAGGGGTTCATGAACTCGCTCAGGTCAATCATGCACTCGCGCTCGTCCTGGGAGACGTGGATCGACTGGATGGGGGGGAACCGCGGGTAGGCGTCTCGGAAATCCTTCAGCTTCAGCCGCCGCTGCACCAGGCTCAGGTTGGCCCTTTCCACAAAAACCTGGGGGAGGGAGAGACCACGAGGGAGCTGGCGCTGCCGCCCGCCCGCGGCGGCCCCAGCCTCGCCGGGCGCGAGGGCTCCTGCCAGGGCAGTGCCCGGAGGGCAGGGGACAGAGCATCGGAAGAGGAACGGCCCGCTTCCTGTTAACTCAGAGCCTCGTGAGCCCAACCGGGGTGCACGCAGCCCGCCGGGGAGGCCCCACGGATCACGCCAACGTGCCCACAGGCTACGCGGCAGTCACCATCCATCAGGGAGCCCAGCTCGGCCACGGATATCCGAGGGACACAACCGGGACCCTCTGCCAGCTCCTTCTAACCCAGCCAGGCACCGGAGGGCCTGGGGAAGCAGTGGGGCAAGGGCACCAGCGGCCTGACCCGGCCCGGCCAGCCCAGCAGCTCCCTCCGTACGGGATCCCTCACCTTGTGCTTCAGCAGAACGATGAGCTGGGAGCGCAGGATCAAGCCCCGCAGTCCTGCCGCCTGCGACACAGAGCACTGTGCGTGAGACGGGCCGCGGAGGCGAGCGCAGCCCAACCCCCCCCCACACACACAGAACAGCTGCCCACGTAGTCTCCAAGGTTTGGCTAGCACCCAAGGGGCTCAGAGGCCTGGCATCTTCATTACACCCTCACTGCACAGCCTTTACCCAGAATCTAAGATGCAGGAGATCAAGTCACGTCTCCCTGGCTATCTATCAAGGCTCCACTGTGACTAGAGGAAATGCAGCACCACTCACACCCACACCAGCCCCATCGCACCCACTGTCCTCTGCCCAGGTAGTTTGGAAGGCCACCACATGTGACACTCATGGGGTGCTACGCCAAGGCCAGCTGTCACATAGATAACGCCCAGCTGCATCCCGTCGCTAGCAGCACGCGGCCACGGCTTTGGCCCCAGTGCCCAGCCCACCTGCGTGGCGTCAGGGTTGCTCTCCACCACGGGGAAACCGTTGTGGTTGGAGGAGGTGTCACTGAGGATGTCCACAACCGTGCCCACTCGCTCGATCCTCCGCAGGCAGGTGACGGGCGTGCTCATGACCTCCCTGCGGGGACGGGGCGGCATTAAACACAACTCCACTGTGGCCAACCCTAAATTCACCCTCCCATGCACAGCCAGAGCTTGGTTGCCACAGCTCTGACACCTCTTCACCCTGCACAACCCCCCAGGAACCCAAAGAGGGAATTCATGGTGGACCACGCTTCCAGATGGGGAAGGGGCTGGCCTGGTGGCACCGCAGGGCAGCAGACACCGCAATCCCTGCACATCACCACCTCCATTTCTAGCTCATGTCACCGACATGGTCAGAAGTGCCCAGCACCCCGTGAGGGCAGAAGAACACAACCCCGGACTTCCCCCCGAGGCCACCTACCTGGCTGTGAGGGAGTGAGACGTCACCGGGGCCTCCCAGTGCAGGAAGGGCACACTCTGCAGCTGGATGTGCATGTCGTAGAGGCCCTGCAACGCGAGGCCAGACTGTCAGGAGAAGCCTGGCAACATGTGGAGGTGGGGACAGCCAGACAGCAGCTCCCCACCGAGAGGGAGCAGACTCGTCCTGGCACCAGGGTACCAGGTTCTGCTCCCACAGCCTCTCCTCCCCACCCTGAGCCCCTTACACATCTGCCAACATCCTCAATTTTGACCCAGAGCCTCCTCACGCTCTGCCGTACCCCAAATCTTCACCCATAGTAGCCCGTCACCCAGTCCCAGGCTCCCCATGGCACTCCAGCACCCCAAGCCTGTCACCCGGCCCCAGGCTCCTGGGGAGTGCAGCCAGCCCTCACCTCCACAAAGTAGTCTCCCACAATCTTCGCCGTCATCAGCACCAGCATGATGGGGAAGCCGTAGGTGACGTTGCCCGTTGCCTCCATCATGATGACAGTGAGACTCAGCGTCATCCGCACTATCCCACCTGGGAGAGGCGCCGAAGAGGTCGGGGGTTAAGGGGAGAGAGGGACACAGGGTGAGGGGATGGGGGGGGGTCCCTAGGTCCCTCCATCTCTGCACAGGGATTTGGGACCACCCACACTGATCGGGTGGCAGGTCCAGCTGCTCCAGGGATGCAGCTCACTGCTCTTGGCTTTGTAGGCAGGAACCAGGGTATTGAGCACCTGTGACCCACGCAGCCAACAGGGAAACGGAGCAGACTGGGACACCCCAGCCCAAACTGGGCCTCAGCCCTGCAGCATCTCCAGCTCTGGGAGCTCTGTGCTGGGCCAGGCACTGCCCTGAGCCAGGACTGGCCCTGACACTCGACAGCGTTATTAGGAAGATGATGGCCAGGTCAAGCTTTAGCAGCGTGGCACAGGTTACATCTCAGCTCCACACCAGGGAATCAGAAGCCAGTTTTTCCGCGCCAGCTTTACTACAACATGAGCAGGCGATGGCCAAGACTCCCAACATGGAGCAACTCACCCAGCTGCGCGGCGGCTCCCATCAAGGCGTACTTCCCGGGGTCGGCCCAGATCTGAGCGCAAGAGAGAAAAGAGGCTGAGTAAGCTGCTGGCTCTGGGATACTCAGAGGTAATGAAGAAAATGTCCAGCCCTGAATCCTCCTCCAGAAGGAGCAGGGAAGGTCCAGCAAAGACCACTGTGCTGGGCTCTTCATCAGCTCCAGATCGGCTCTCCGCACGTGTGGCTGGCCCCATGGCTAGAGAGGAGGGCTGGGGGCTGTGTGCCCCTTCCCACAAAACACTCACTGAGCCCTTGGTCAGGTAGGACAGGGAAATGCCGAACAGCCTCCCCCAGGCAGCGCCGATCAGCAGCGAAGGGATGAAGACGCCCGCAGACACCGTGAGGCCGTACGTCCAGCACGCCAGGAAGAAATACATCAGTGTGAACATGCCCAGGGTCATGGGGTTGTAGGAGCCTGGGGCAGGGGAGAGAAGAGGGAGTCAACGAACGCTGATCCGTTGGCGCTCTGGCAGCCCAATGCACGCTGAACTGAGCGTTTCCCCGGACCTCACAGCAGCTCCAGCGAACGCAGACCCACGTTGGCAGGGCAGCGGCCTCGGTCCTGGTCAACAGCTTAACGCCCACCAGGGCTCAGCTGCCGCTGTGCTGGTCTCGCTAGGTGGAGATCTCCAGCCTTTCCCACAGCAGCACTGGCACCATCCAAAGCCCTCCCCGTCCCACAGAGCCCGGCATCCACCATCCCTCCATGACGTGACCCACTGTGACCAGTCCCTCCCATTCCGGCATCTCTCGGCTGCCTGCAAGGCAACACGACCAACTTCGCGAGGTCCCAAGGGACTGCCAGCATCAGAGGACAGGGTCAGGAGGACAAGGGTGCTGGCAGGAGTCCCCCAGGGGTGTTGCAGCCAGCTTTGGGTCAGCCCAGCAGAGCAAGCCCTGCAGCCACCCTCCTTGACCTGCAGCTCCCATGCTGCTGCCATCAAGCCACACAAGTGTGGCAAAACCCTGCCACACCAGGACTCAGCCTACCACCATTTTAGGACCAACAAACAGTTCAGTTTCTAGTTTGAACGTGTCCTTTGAAACTTCACCTTGACCAAAGCACTGAGCCAGGAAGGGGCTCAATACAAGCCCAGCATTGCAGGGAACCACCTCGGGGCACAAGACAGTTGTCACTGCTTAAATTGGCCAAGCTGCAGTTCAGTATAAACTCAGAGCTGTCCATCTGTTGCCCACGCGCAGGCTGGCATGAAACACAGACTGGCAGCCCAGGAGGCAGAGAGCACATTAGCATCCCACAGGGTCCAAGGGAAATTGAAGCTCGGACTCGGTTCCCTGGAGTATCGGGAGCTAAATCTGATTTCTTGAACAAATCCAAGCCCCCAAAACCCACCTCCGCATCCTGCCCAGATGGCAAAGTCGTTTGGGGGCAAGAGGCCCTGCTAAGTATGAAAACATCCAGGATATTTCCAGGACAGACTCCAGTTGCTCCCCCGCAACTCAGAAACCACAGCTCGAGAACATGCACGAGCAAAACCACGTCCTCGTCCACGGGCTCTCCCAGGACTACAGCCATGGGCTGAGCTCACAAGCGGCGCTACGTGCTGCACCCATCTTTCCTCCCTCCACTGCCTTCATCCACTGCAGGAAAGGAGCAGGAGCCTCTGCAGACGTCAAAGGAAGCAACAGCTTTGCTGTTAAAAATCAGGTTTCGTCACCCATACAAAGCGTAGAAACCTGACCACCTCCTGTTTGCAACACCGCACAGACCAGCCCAGGAAAGCACTTGGTTTTGTAAAATTAGGAGCCCTCAGGGTGACAACGTTGCCACTTCACTGCCTCCAAGGCAGGGACGAGCACAGAAAAGCTCGGGGCCGTAAAGCAGCCATACTGCGTTGAAGTAAGCATTTACCCCGCTCAGCAGCCCATCTCCAGCAGCGACCCATCACTGACAGTAACAGAGAAGAGTGCAAGCAGCAAGATGTGCACCAAGAGGTCTTCTGAAAAGCCACCAAAGGATTGCCCTCCCTGAATTCACTGCGGGGCTTCTGGACGCTTTCACGGCCTTCGTAATCTCCTACAGCAGGGGGTTTCAGGCATGTGGGGCCTCTTGGCATTCCTTCTGCACATCCAACCTGCTGCCCCACCACGCGATGGACACTTGTCTCGTTCTCATAGCTCAAGAAACAGCCACTCGCTTCCTATTCTCCCCAGAACAGCACAGTGTGCCCTTACAGGGCTGTGCTGATCTTCTCCCCACCTCATCTTACTAGCAAAGAGCTAACAGGGAACCGGTCAGCCAGCATGCTCAAGCCCTGCCCTGCTCTGCCCAAATCCGAGAGCCCACAGACCTGGGGGGTCGTGGAAGAGGTTGACGACGCTCTTCTCTGGCGTGTTGAAGAAGGCGGTGGCCATGGAGTTGTACTCTCCATCAGCACAGAAGAGCTGCGGCAGAAGAAGAGAGAAGCAGAGTTAGAGGTGGCAGAGCCAGGCTGCCCTGGGGCAGGGAAGGCTGCCAGGCTTAGGGCTCACTGCCAGCCCTGGAGGAGAGGCGACGACTGCCAGCAAGGAGGTGATTCCTCTGCAGCAAGCGTGCCAGCAGCACAGTGTTTCCACCCAGCTATTTTGCTGTTGAGGCAGAGAAACGCCAAGTGAAACCGCACCCCAAGCGAGGCTCACATCTTGGAGCTGGGCATTACGGGGAGGAGCAGCCCAGGGAAAACTCCAGGATCTGGGGTGTTCTTACTGGGTCAAGGCAAGGACATTACTATATGGGAGGAAAAGTGAGTGAAACGGGAAGAAAAGAGATGTTTCTTTATGCCCCCAGGCCTGGTAGCTTTAAATATTTCTTTGCAGCACTAAAATGCCCAAGAGGTGAGTTGAGGGCTGCAGGGCTTATCTGCATGTTTTTCCACATCACCACATCACTGCTCCACCCAGGGGACAAGCTGCTGGGCTGGCTGGTGACTACCAGCCTGCCTGCACCTTTGCTTCTACCCCTGCCAAGCTAAGGCTCAGCTGAAAAGATCCCTGGCTGCTCTTCCAAAGGTTTTGTTTGGTCTGGCCAGCAGAGCCATGCAGTACACTACCCAGGGTGGAAGCCACTGACTACTACAGGGGGAACCAGCAAGGCCTAAGGCCACAAGAACCAGTGGGGTCTCATCTCCATGCTCAGCTCTCAGTCTCTATCAAGGATCAGTATCTCCCAGCTCTGGGGTGGCTGTTCTCCAGCATCTCCTACCTGCAGAGGATAAGCCACTGTGCTCCCCTGGATGGGCTGGCAGTCTCTGGAGCAGTAAATCATGACGAACCCGACAGCCGCTGTCACCGCTGCGACCAGCATGGCCTCAATCACCTGGAGGCAGGGCCGGTGGATGTACCTGGGGAGCAAGCAGAAATGTGAGCCCTGCTCTGCCCCAGCAGTACTCAGGAATGCAAGATGATGGGCTGCAAGCAAACCCTATGGGCCCGAGAGAATCGGAGGCTGTGGCAGGAGAGGGAGAGGAGCTGCCAGTTCTGGGACAAAGTCATTAAAGGTGGTTCTTTGGGAGACCAGGTGGCTCCAGCTGACCTGCCCATACGCCCTGCACAGAGCCAGGAGGGCAGAAACACCCATGGTGGGACAGGAACGGTTCCTGTGCCACAAAGCCGGGTCTCATGAAAGCCCCATGAGGAGGGGTGTCCTAGAAGCCACTGTGGGGCCCTCACCAGCTCTCCTGCCATAGACAATCCCTCCCCAAGACCACTAGGCCATTCCTAGGGTTTGAAAAGCTAGTGCCAAGTAGTGGCAGTGCCAGACTGGGATCTGACAGCTTTAGAAGCTCTCAGAGCCCTGGCAGTAACATGCAATAGCCAGTCTGTGCCGCATTTGCACCTCTTTGGGCCCTCCAGCCACTGACGGGAGACACTTAGCATGGTCAGAGCAACTGCAGGATGCTGCAGGCCAAAGCCTTGGTGGCAGGCAGCAAGAGGCACGTAGCATCTTTGTCTCCCAGCTTCCAAAGGCTGCCATTTCACACGTCACGCACAAGGTTACAGCCTGGCTCCAGCTGGGAGCGTCGCTTCCAGGGAGCTCAGAAGGCTCCAGCCAAAACATTTTGACCAGTGTAGTCATCTGCAGGCTCTTACCTGATTCGAAACATCGTTAACCAGTAATTCAGGGCATTGAACAGAGCCCCAAGGATCCCACCTGCAAGCGCAAAAGAGCAAAAACCTCAGCACGCGGGCAAAAGCTCAGAGACCGAGAGGCTGCTGAGCAGCTTTATCCTTGGCACCTCCGGACAGGTCCCCACAGCACTCGCACAGCCTTGGGGCGGAGGGAGCAGAAAGCAGCCAGCACACACGGCCCCAGCACCCCGCAGGCAGAGCACAGCCAGCTTTCCAGGCGCACAGGGAGCACGTGTGCTCCTCTCCCTTTCCCTAAGGGCAAGGGCAGCTCGGGCACCGCAGCTCTTTTCCCAGGACTCTCCTGAAAGCAAGGGACTGCTCACGACTGCGACACACTTTGCAGCACAGAAGTTAAGGGATCTCAGGATCCGGATCCGGACCTTATAAGCCCCAAGCAGCCTCTGTTCTAGAGCTTAATGGATTTCCCACTCTCCCCAAGAAAATGGATCCAAAAGGTCTTTGTATCCAGACAAGGAACAGAGGAAATTATTCAGACTAATTGAATTGAAAGAGCAGAACTCTCTTACCAACTACTCCCATAAATATGAAGATTGGAATTTCCTGGATCGTGTATCCCATTTTCTGGAAGCAAGACAGACACAGGTTTCAGATCTCCTGGCCCATTTGCAGCCGGTCAGCGTCTACTCAGACAGGATAAGCCTGCACCAGCGAGCGGCACAGGGAGCTGCCACTACTGCTTCTTTAGACACTCTGCAGACCTGCGACACCCTCGCAGCACCCGGTACAGCAGTGGCTGTAGAACCACCTCTGCCTGCACTCGGTGAAACCATGATCTAGCTGGACCTCAGGGTCTGCTAGGGCAAAGCCCAGACTGGCTCTTGAGCAGTGCTATAAGAGGGACTGATGGCCTCAGCTGCCCTGGGTTTCTTCTAACACCCCCCTCCCCCCCAAGAAAAGCCCTCTCAGGGACATACCTGTGCCATACCTCATTATCAAACCTGCCAAAGTTGATGAGCCCAGGGCTGGAGAGATCCCAAGCATTGCCATGGTAAACACTCAGGACAGAGTTCAGAGTGAACGTAGAGATCATAGAAGCAAAGAACTAGGAAAAGATGCAGCCGAGAGTCACGACAGATGTGTCAGGCGCTGCTCCCCCACCACGTGCCCTCCTCCTTACCCCAGGCCACCCCTTGAGGAGCTTCAGCAGGGCATTCGGGATATACCAGGGATGAGGGGCCACGTTCCTTATTGCACCACACTGGGGAGTTTACAGCAACCATGGGCTCACTCCTTCCTCTCATCTCCCCACTGCCCTGCAGTGGGGCCCAAGGCAGCTCCCCTGGAAAAGGGGTCAGCAGCATCAGGACCTGAGATCCAGCTCAGCCAGGTTCAAATTCAGCCTGCAAGGGCCAGGGCGCAGAGGGCATTTGGGATGCCCTTTTCCCCAGGATGCATTAGACAGTCACCTGGCTGGGGCAAGGGTGGGAATAGGTGCACAGCTGCTGGGGAATCCAACCCCAAGGGCCAGCACAGCCTGTGTTAAACAGATCAGGCCTTTCTGGATACCATCACAACGCAGAGGCCTTGTGGGGACAGAACTCCTGGGGCTGTGGAGGAAACTGCTGGTCTCCAGATGCACAGTCAGCTCAGGACGCCAGAGGCCCTCAAGTGGGACTGAGTGAGCTGTGGGGTTCTTGGGCACAGACACCTAGAGCCCCCAGTTTACTGCTTCTCATTTCTAGCACTTACAATTCTCCATGTCAGGAACTGGTTCCAGAAGGAAGCCCCTTCCTCCAAGCTGAAGAGGACCCCCCCTGCAAACGCAAGACACGAGTGCGTTTGCAGAGGGTGCATACCACAGCCCCTTGGTTCACAGCACTGGCTGAGGCAGCTGCAGTCATCTCAACCCGTGCATCTCATGCTGGCCCAGACTTTTCAGGTTCCAGCAAAGGGACTGGCATTCAGCTGAGCCTACTCTGCCATCAGTGATGCCCTGTCACTGTCCCCCTCCATTCCAGGGAAGGGAAACTTGACATCAGAGACAGAAACTCTCTCTTCAAGACCCACATCGTGGAGCAGGACAGCTCATAGTGGGGTCAGGCATTGCGGGAGGGCCTGCTACTTGCAGCCAAACAGCAGAGCAGCTGCTTCCCTTTCCAGTCCTGGAGCTGTCAGAGGATGGCAGTACACCAGTTTCGGTCACTCTTGCATTCTCACCACGTGCGACTGTGGGCAAGCATTTGATCCTGTGTGGGGCTCTCCTGACTCTGCTCCTTCCTCCCAACATGCCTGGGAGAGTCACTGGATTTTTTTTCCCTATGAAAACATTCTCCCTGTCTGTATTGCAGAGCACCCTGCCATCATCCTCTTAACAGGCTCAGGCTCCTGCAAATCTCTAGGCAGATCCCTGTAGCTACCTGACATGCAAGTGGGAGCAACCTTCTGACAGGTCCTGCAGGCACCATTCAGCACCAGGACAACTGAGATACGTACCCACAGGAGCACCGAATGCAGCTGACACACCAGCAGCAGCTCCAGCTGAGACAAAGTCCCTCTTTTCTGTGTCTCTGCGGAAGTACTCGAAGATCTGAAACAGCAAAGCAAAGGTAGGTTCAGGGCTGGCCAAAGGCATGAGCTCAGAGGAAGGGGCAGGCTGCACAGGTAGAGCTGGATGGGCTCCGTTCCCTCTACCAAAGGTCTCTTGGTGAGGTTACCGAACTCAGGTCGCTGCAAGGCTCCAAGGATGTGGGTAGGCCACACGCAACCACGCACCACCAGCATGACCCTAAGGAACAGCCCAGTTTGGGCATTGATGCTGGCACAGAAAGGGATTCAGGTAGCACTTACGGGAGACGAGAGCTCCCTTTCTCCATCCAAGCACCCTCCCCAAAGAGGTCAGGCCCCAAGCCAGGATCCAGCATCACCAAGCTGGGGTCCCCAGAAAGGCAATCAGGCTGCATGCTTTGCATGAGCTGGCCCAGAGCCAGCATTTCTGAAGCAGCCACCACTCAGCTCACCGCTGAGCATGGGTGGTCCTCAGCTTGTCAGGGAGAGCTGCCAGCTGATGCTCACTTGCAACAAGGAGCACTGGCTACACAGAGGGAAAACTGCTCCACCAAGCCTCCCTGCTCCTAGGTGCAGGGCTCTGCTTACTCCTCCTTTCCTGAGCTCATACCCTCTCAGATGAGCAGAGATCTTTCAGGCGCCATCATTTGGTGGGCTCCACACCACAGCAGAGAGGTGAAGGCCCTTCGCTGGAGCTCACAAGAACAACTGGAGCCATATGGTGCTTGACTCCCCACTGGGGAAGTCCAGAGGAGAGCCATGGCAGCTGGAGCACCTGCAGCAGCACAACCCCCTCCGCTCTTCCAGACCCACCTTGAAGTCTCGCTTCAAGGATGTGGATCTTCCTTGCGAGACCCCAGCAGCAATCACTGCCCCCGAGTGAATCATGGGTCCTTCCTATAGACAGGAAAAGAGAGTCAGACAGGAGAAGGAGGAAGCCCTGGCTTCCCCAGGCTTCTTCAGAAGTTTGAAGGCTGCTCACCAGGTCACAGCCCTGTAAAAGCCAGATGCCAGCGTTCAGCCACCCAGCAGCATGCTAGACTTGTACCAGCTCTGTCTGTACAGACCTGGCCCAAGAGGATTTTCTTCCAGGAAATACAGACCTGGAGTTTTTCCCTACTTCTTCATTCTAGTGGCAGCTCCTGTGGCCACCTCCTGTAAGCCCCTGTCCTCTCTGCTGGTGAGAACAAGGGCTGTTTTTCTACAAATTCAGGAGATTTCTCAAGCAGCCTAAGACCCCAGCAGGCCAGTAAGATCCAAGGCAGGGCACTCCAGGTTCCCTCATCCAACATGTAGGATGAGAGTCACATGGACAGCCAGACTGCTCTCCTGCCCTCAGCTGAGCCACATTCCAGCTGGCTCAGCAGTGCCAGCAAGTCAGCTTCCCTGCCTCCTGCTACTGCGCAGGCCCAGCCACGCTGCAGCCATCTGGGTCGGCAGAACAGAGAGTGAAACTGGGAAGTCCCTGTAGGGCCATCAGCCTCCCATCCCCAGCGCAGAGCCAGTGACACAGGCTGCAGCACGTCTGCCTTGCAGTGGGTACCAACAGAGCAGCAGCAAGCTGGGGAGCCCTTTGCGCACCTCACCTTCCCAACAGCCAGGCCTCCGACCACTGAGAGGATCACTCCGCAGACTTTGATCACCAGGGTCTGCAAAACAGCAGGAAACACTGGGTACATTGCAAGGGCAGCTGGAATGCCACACGCTGCCACACTGGGACACTAGACCATGCACAGGGTGGCCTGCAGCAGCCACACACAGACCCAACTAGCCAAAAGAGCAGGAGTCAGAAGCCCCAGGAAACTTCTAATTCTCAGCCCCCCATCAGTGCCTGTTGTGACAACTGGACTGGCCAATGTTCCCACCTGCAATTTTCTTGGTCAGCTCCTGCTCAGGGCAAAAATTCCCCAAAGCTGCTCTTCCAGCCACTGCTTGGCACCCAGCACAAGGGCTGCAGACACCAATGCAGCAAATTAAAGGTTTAACTGGGCAGCATAGGAGCACACAGATGAGGGCAGTGCAGGAGCGCTGCCACAGCTGGGAGCCCAGGCCAGCTCCCATCCCTGCCTTAGCATGATCAGGGAAAGCTCGACGGCACAAGGACACAACACACTCAGTCCATCCAAGCAGTAGCACACTCAGAACGCACACGTCTCACAAGCTCCCACATCTTACCTTCAGCCGGACAACGTGAGGGATCTTCACGCCATTCAGATAGCACTTGATCTGGGGAATGCCGCTGCCGGCTGCTACAGGCTGAGGGCAAAGGGAGACCATTAGTGGCTACTACGTACAGGATAGGGCACTGGGGACCTGCTGGCCACCTCGACCTCACCGCTCAGCATGGAGCACACCATACACTTCCTCAGGGAGGATCAGAGATGAGGTCAAAGTCTGTCTAAAGGCTCTAGAGTCAAGCTTGAGGGAGAGGCTCCCACCATGCTTCTGCAGACATGCTTCTCTTAATGGCAAACATGGCAGGTATAAGGAGTCATCTGGGTTCCTGCGGGACACCAGGATATCCCCACCACTACACCCTCCACTACGGTGCCAAGGCAAGAAGTTCAGCACCATAGAAGACTCGCACTTGAAAGAAGGAAGAGCTGGCTCAAAGTGGCTCCAAACAGAGCAATCGTCCACAGCCCAGCCATAATCTGCCTCCAGAGATCATCAACCAGTCGCAGAGTTCCTCTGGAACATGTCTCTGAGGCGCTTTACCAGTCTGCTCTCTGCAAACACTCGCATACACACGAAGTGGAGAGGCTGAGCCAGGTCCAAGACTTGTGTAAGTGGATATAGTTTGTAAGAGCTGTTCCTGCTTACAAGGCTGGAGTACATCTTCCTGCCAACTCCTTTGCCCCAAACCGCGGGGCCTGTAAGTGAAGGGCAGCATGTCCTGCTAGTCTGATACCTAAGGAGAAACTTTACATCACAGCTGGAGCCATTTCCCTGCCAACATCAAGGAACTGGAGGTGTCAAGAACCTAATCAGCAGAAACACTATCGGCATTACACCTATCTGCATTTTTTCTCAGAAGTTTGACAGCACCCAGGGCAGCCCTAGTCATGCCCCAAGGGCAGACTGACCCACACAATTTGTAAACCTATCCCAGGCACAGCAGGTTGTGCTACTGGATTTGGTCCTACGCTAGGACACAAACCTGCTCCCCACCCTGTATGAAGGGCCAGGGCAGGAGGCACAGTGGCACCCTCATGCTGGCCAGCTCTGTACTCTTACCTCTATGAATGCAACGATAACGGAGCCCACCATCACCACGCCGGCGTTCAGGGTCGCCCAGAGCAACAAGGAGAAAGACAAGCCCCCTTTCTCTGTGAACTTGTCGATGTCTGCAGAGATGGCTTAAGGAAAGAGTGGTATCAGCTGGGTAACACTCCTCCCACCACAACAACATGCCACCAAGGTACTTCTTGGGTTGTGGCAGGCGCAGTAGATCCTGCATGTGCACTATAGCTGGTCTGCCCAGCTAAAACCGGGGCTGTTGCAAGGGGTCTTTTCTGCTACTAGTGTGCCCAGACACAGGTTAGCACTGCAGAGCTGCCTGCCCCTGGGCAGCAGGACCCATACTGGTGTCACTGAACCCACGCGGATAAGCATTTTCCTCTCCCCCTCAAGCATCCCTCTTGCAGCCACCAGCAGCAGAGAACACATGACATCTCTGCAGCAGATGCTGTAACTCCCAGGTAGCTAGAGGCTGAGGTTTTGTGCTGCCTGCTGCTCCACACCCCTAGCCTGGAAGGATACTGTCCTTCACCACACGGTACTTCAGCCCAGCCAGGTTCTCCACCACAATGTCAATGAAGCAGGCGACAAGGCCGGTGAGGATCCCAATCATGGCACAGATGACCCAGCGCTTGATCTCCACTGTCCGGAACGCCTGAGACAGACAGACAGCCATGAGACACTGCTGCCACGCAGCCCCCACAAGCCAACCCAGCATGAAGAGTCCCCACAGTGTCAAAGGCAACTCAAACTCACCTAGCAACCTTCCCCAACATGAGCCTAAGAGAAGGCAGCTCTCAAAGAACTGCCCCAGTAAAACCAGCATAGACTGACCCAAGATTGCAAAGGCTGGCCATAGTTTACCTATCTTAAGGTGCTCTTGACCCTCTGAGGAATCCCTAAATATAAGACGTGTTTTTCCCAGTTCTTTTGTGTTCATCAGATCTCTCTCTCTCAGTAGACTCTTCTGTTGAGCTTCCCACTGAAGTGTCGACTCCCAAAGCCCTCAGAGCAAGAGCTCCCCTAGCTGAAATGCTCTGTGCAGCTCCAAAAGTCCCTGCCCAACAACCTGCCCAACTTCGCAATGTTCCCACATACATCTGGACTAACTACCATTTGAACCTTCCACTTTACCATACTGGATTCCTGTGGTAGCTGGCCACCCTGCTGCTGAGGTTTTGTTGTTCATTAAAAACTGGTTGTTACTGGTAAACCAAGCACAGCTCAGTGCTGCTTCCAAGCATGATCTCCCCACAGTACGGAGAAGCCCATTGGCTGCTCAGGAAGCAGCCAGGCAGCAGAGGAACAGCTTCTTGGAGCTTCATCTCAGCAGGGCCATCCTGCCAGGAGGCTTGTTAGGACATGTGAGTAATCAGGTCCTGGCCAGACTCACCGCATGGTTTATCCTCCTTTCCTCCTCCAGGAACAGCTGGTTTTCACTGTTGTCATAGTCCAGGCTCTAGTTCAGAAAAGGAAGATGCCATCAGTGTAGTATGCCTGTGCTAGAGGAGGGCTAGCTTCAGCTCCCATCCCTGCCTCTCCAATTATCCCCAGTATGGTTCATTTTCCTTCCTTGATCCTTTCCTTCCTTTCCCTTCCAAAATCTCTTCAAGGGCAAACAGGGATCTTTCAGACCACTTCACACCAGCTTGACAGCTGTAAGCTACCACATTGGCTACCCCAGCTCACCAGGCACTCACCTCGTACTTGAGCGACAGCAGTTTCTCGTTGTGGGGGATCTCACTGGGATACTGCCGAGGAAGCTCTGTCTCCTAGAGGACAACAATATTTGGGTTAGGAGAGCCAGGCCCAACCTCCAGATGACCCTCTTCTTGCACTGGGGCTGGTCACTTGCTCCAGCACCAGAGAAGGTCCCTAATTATTTGAAATGCAAAAGACACTTGCTAGAGGGGCCTCGGTGCCTCGCTCTGCAACACTCAATCACCAGTTCCTGCACGGCAGCTGCTAAATGCAAACTGTGTCAGTGCACACGTGTCGGCTGGGCGTATCAGCCCTTACCACATCCACATCCAGCCTTTTCCGTTTACTGAAGACGCCCTGAGACAAGTCACCCTGCACAAAGACATCCCTTGCCAATAACAGGAGGTGGCAAGGCAAGGAGAAGAGAGACAAGAGGGGGCATCCCATGGCTGGAGTTGTCTGCCTGGCCGGGGTGCAAGTTGCCACTGCTCTGGGCAGCCTTGCCCGCCCCCAGACCCTGAGAATCTGCCTCCCACCTCAGCACCACCAATCTCCACTGCAGGACAGGAGTCAGGGCCCCAGAGACCACACCACCAGCTCCAAAACTGCGATCGTTTCTACACCTCCACCTTCCTTCGGCTGCGTTACTTCAGTTACTTGAAAGAACAACGCTGAAGGTAAGTGATGACTGACAGCAAGGCAGGAGTGCCGTGACATTCAGGACGGGCAGGGAAGACCACAGAGACACAGGCCCCAGTGCAACTGCCCAGGGATCAGGATCTGGGATGACTTTCCACCAGCCCCGTGCTGGTGGCAGATTTAAGCTGCCCGGTTTAAGCTTTCACATGTTCACCCAGCCCTTGGCAGCCTCCTCCCCAGCCCTGGAGCAGGATGTTTCACTACGGGCACCACAGTCTCGCGTAAGGCAGAGCAAGGGAATGGGCAGACAGAGGTCTTGCACAGCCAGGTACTAACGCTGTCGTTTTAGTAAAGCGTTGTCCTAGTGTAATCTCGGAGTTGCTCCGTGCTCCCAGTGGAGGGCAATATTTTACCTCTGCAGGAAATTCCTTCGGCCTAAGGCAAGGAGCTATTTCAAGTAGGCCTGCATTTTTGGTCAGAAACCAAATTTTGTTTTACAAATGTCTTCAATCACAGAAGCTTTTCTTAGCTCCAAATTAGGGCATTTGCCAAGGCGGCAGGAGGGGCACCAGCATAACATGCCCTTCTCCGGGCACTGCATTACAACTACAGCCAAAGCTGATCCAGTATTTTCTCCAAGACACTGAATTAAGATATATCTTGAGAAAATCTTAACATGGGATAAAATATATTTATTAAAATTCTCCTTCAAATTTGTATTTCCAACAGCTCCAGAACTAAGGCAGGAACATCTGTGGAGAAAAGATTTTCAGGCGCACGTCACTGTGGAGAATAACTTGAAACCTGAGCATTTCCACAGGAACAAGATGTCCCAACTGCCCCTTGTCCTGTCCCAGCAGGGAACACAGTCCACATGTCCCTCTCTGGCTGCTGTTACACCACAATCAAGACCTGCACAGACCCCAGCCTCCTCTCATGTGGTGTGAGGACCCACGCAGCAGGGTCTGCTAACCAAGCGAGCCTCCTGCACGAACAGTAGGCATAGACACCCATAAAGGAGCCTGTGTGCTTGTTCTAGATGAATGTGGCTGTTCCCACCCTTGCCTTCGTGGCTGACCAGGGACAACAAGCAGCTTTAAACCAGTCAGGAGGTCACAGTACAATAAGGAGGACATCGCCCATCATCCCACCCATTTTTGCACTCAAGTGAAACTGCAGATCTTGGGGCAGGACAAGACCGTAGTGTACATATGGCACCTAGCACTGCCATGCCAGAGGCTGCCAGGATACAAGTAAACAACATAGCAACAACCAAAGCGTCTCAGCACGTGTGGGGAGCACCTGCATCCCAGCAGAGCTCACAGCAGCAATTCCCTAACTGCATTGCAGCTCCAGACCATGCGAAATGTCCAGTATGAGTGGTTGCACTCCCTCTCCAAACAGCTCAGTTAAGCACTGCACCATCCTCTGGATGGGTCCCAGGTTTCAACGAGAGCAGGCAAAAAGCTCTAAGTAGCTCAATCATCAGACAAGTGTAATGTGAGAAACTTCATCAGAACACCCCAAAATATTCTGGGAGGTCCCGTGCCCCAACGGCACTGCAGGACTTTCCACTTGGCACTGCTGCAAGAGGAACTTCCGCACAGCGGCGGACTGCCGCTGTCGGCCTGGAGAAGCACAGGGGACCGTGATGATTTCAGGCCAGCTGTACAGCCAAAGGGGAACCTGCGAAGGTCAAGGCAGAGCAGCAGCAGGCTCCCTGCACCCAGCCCAGGAGGAAGTGCTGGCCGACCTCCCAGAGCATGTGTCCCTCCCCAGCCACTCATGCTCCATCTACGGTGACAACCCCTTTGGTGCCTACTGAGGTTGGCCAGACGAAAACAGAGGGGAAGCTAAAAAAGAGAGAGGGCTTAAACAGGCCTTTGTACTTCTGGCCACTACTTCCCTTTTGCTCTCCCCGTCACTACAGTGCTAAGCCCAGTGAGATCTCTGGACAATACTGCAATCCCTTGGTCACGGTGGGCATAAGCACTCAGTCTTGAACCAGTGGGAGGAAACACCACAGCACTGTTCTCCAGGATGGCCAGGCAGAAGCCCTTGCAGGACAACCAGGGAACGTGAGGAGAAAAAGCAGCACTTCACGCTGTTAATGGAAGGAGGCAAGGGGTCTCCCGTGGGCCGACGTTGCTGCCCTGGAAGCGTTTCCCAGGGGTTACTTCACAGCAGGGAAGCTCAGTGACTGCGAGGCCCTTTCTGTGCCACTCACCAGCTCACGGACGTCCTCATTGAGATCCACATTGCTCAGCTGCCCAATGCGCAAGAAGGAGGAAGGAGCGAACTAAGAAGAGAAGGGAAAATGAGGTCAATTCACGGATGCGCTATGACCACACGACTCGGCGAGTCTCCGCAGGAGGAAGGTGCTTGGCGGCCGGCTTGAAGGCACGCAGGTGCTCATGTTCTCTCAGCTCACCCCGAGCTCCCCTCGGCCAGGCCCCAGGGAGGGCGGCGCATGGGAACTGCTGCTCCTGGAAGACGCACCAAGAAGCCCAAAGAGCTGTGTAGTCTAGTCAGGCCACGTCAGTCCAAATGGGACCTGCTACCTCAAGCTCCCCAGGAGGGTGCAAGAGACAGCAGCAATCTCCTGGGGTTTGTGCAAGCTGCTGCAACCTCACCAGCAGAGCCAGCTCCCCTCGGGGAAGGTGCCAGCCAGCAGCAGCTCATTTAAGACCAGTAAGTGGAAGCCCTGGGAGCTGTTGACAGTGAACAACAACCTAGTGCCCGGAGACACAGCATCTCGGAGCAGCAGCTGCGCAGTCAGCAGAGTGATCCATGCCAAGTGGCACGTTTCATGCTCCCTTGGAGGGCAGCCTGCTTGATTCAGAGATAAACGGCTACCTCGCTCCAAAGCGGACCTGGACTCCTTGGGCTGAGTAGCCTTTGGCGTTGCAGCCCTTAAGAAGCCAGAGCCAACAGGTTGCTCCCGTACACTACAAACATGCAAATGAGGGTCAGTCACTTCTCACCTTCCAGTCATTGCCTTGTGCTTCCCTCAGGTGGGAGCCTATGCACACACGTGCAGACACACACATACACACACACATAGAGCTGATGGACGCCCTGCAAGGAGGGTCCAGACTGCTCTCCAAACCCAGCAATGCTGGAATTTGTTGTATAAGACTTCCAGCTTCTGCCCATAACCACTGGAATGGAGCAGGCTGTGGCAGGAGACGAGAGAACACGGGTGCACCACGCCCAGCCCCATCTCCAGAGCTGGAGCACTGGGAACCAAAGCTAGTTTGGGAAGCATCTCCAGGCTGAGGAGATGCTTCCTCCACACAGTACAGTGCTGCATCAGCTTATACCATCTGCACCCTGCTTTGCACTTGAACCTGGGCAGGGTCCTCTCTATAACTGCCTGCTGGGAGGCTGTTCCAATCATCAGGGTCCTCTCACCCACTTACTGTAGAGAGCAGCAGAGAATGTGGAAAACCAGGGATCCCAGAAATTTGGGTTTCTGCCTCTCCGTTGTCTCTCCATTCTGGCCAGGAGCTGCACAGGGTGTCTGGAGAGCAGAGGGAGAAACCACCCCAAACTGAAAGGGGCATCTCTCCAGTCACCAGCATGAACCTCAAACCCCCTGGGAATACTCCTCAGCTCCTCAGGTCAGCAAATAAGAGCTGGCCCATGGCACGTTTTACTCTGCCATCCAGGCTGCAGGAGCAGTTTCCGGCCAGAAGAGACAAGAGCACCAACGCTTTCATCTCAGATCTCTTGGCACATCCGGGTCTACAATGTCTGGGCCGGCTACCAGCAAAACACACACAAGAGGAAGCAGAGCATGTTCCAGCACAGCCTCAGAGACACGAGCACATTTCAGAGATGGGGCCAGAGCCATGCCAAGAAGCAACATTTACCGCTGAGCGTCTTGCTGGGGAGACAGGTTCTCCTTTCGCTGGAGGGCACTCAGGGTTGTTACTGGCAGCACAACTGCATAACACAAGAGTTTTTCGCTATTTTGGGTACCTCTTTTAGCTCCTGGCCAACAGAGGCAATGGCCTAGGCTACTATTGAGCGAGGCTTCAGCTAGGGAGGGCCATGAGGAGCCTCACCAAAATCAGTGCTCCAGGGTCTCTGCCAGCAGCTGAGCTGTTGCGAGCCCTCGTTTCCCTCCCCACCACCATTGTGAAACACAGAGGTGCACAAGGGTGTGAAAGCAGTCATTAAACACAGCTTAAACACCATTTATCACTATTAACATCTTTCTGTCTGGTGCCTCAGCACCTCCACCAGTTCTCTTCCCCAACTGGAGATTAAACGAGTGCCTGTGAGTAACAGCAGGGTCCTGGCACATGGGGCTGGGAGGTAGCAAGCCAGCAGATCCCAGATCAAGCCCCTGCTGCTTTAATCTCCCACAGATCCTGGCTGGAACGCGCAGGCCACAGCAGCCCGGAGCCACACACATCACCGTCGATGAAGAATATCCCTTTGTGCTTGCAGCCTGACCTATTTTCCCATTTCTCCATCTGTTCCAAGTTCTCATTTGCACTCTGACAGGCAGCTGAGTTTTGCCCCAACTTCTCAAACTCTTGGCAGGGCCCTTTCATCCCCAGCAGCCTGACCTGCAGTAGATAGGACCGTCCCCCAGACACCCCAGGGCCTGGTCTGGCCTGTCCAGCTCAGATGAAAGACACAACAGAGCCACAGGGCTAAAGAGCAACAGCAGATCTTCCCACAAAGGAGCCAAGCACAAGATGCTCTAAGGGAATTGCCCAGCTCCACAAGTTTTGGACACAGGTTTCCTGAGAGCAGGCTGATTTTCAGCTCTACAATCCCCCCCTAAAGCAGCTGGGTCAACCCTTTGGAAGAGTCACCCAGGCTTGGCTAGTGAGGTTGTTGGGCTGCCCATGAGAAGCTCAGTTCTTTGATTATATGGTCAAATGCTCTTTCCTCTCCGCTTCCCGAACTCCTGCCTTGCTGGAGCTGCAGCATCACATGCATCAAGCTGGCTTAACACAGCTTATGCCATCTCACTTCCCATCATCCCTTCCACCCCCTTCCCACAACGACAAAGCTGAAGATTAATCTGGGGTGAGAATATCTCCTCCCCCAAAACTGTCTTAATCCCAGGCAGTCAGCCACACAGCAGATGCTGCTCAGGCCAGCAAAGGATGGCAGGAGCCACTTGTGGCACTGATATCGCTCCTACGAACCACACACGTGAACCTGTCATCACCATGAGCAGATGGGGGAAGCAAAGAGGGTTTACACAAATGCACAGTCAACAGCTGGAGCAGAACCTGCCCATTTCAGTGCCTTTAGTGCCTAGCTGCTCCAGGCTCATGCAGCAGTCCCAGTCAGGCCTCTAGTTTCCTAGGAACGTACAGAGACCATGGTCCTTGCTCTGAAACTCCAGGAGTAGGGATTTTTCAAGAGCCTCCCTCCACTTGCTTTTAGGAAGCAAAAAGATTTAATGGTCCCATTAGATTCTCCATGTCCAAGCCAAGATCAAAGCAATGAATTCACAAACTTGTCACTCATCCTATCTTCCCCACTCACACCTAGGGCCAAACCTCAGGCAGATCCTTCCAGCAAGCAATTCCCACACCTAGATGGGAAGAGCCTTTGGGGAAATTCTCCTCCTGCTAGTCCCAACAGTGAGCCCATTCTCCGCAGCCACACAGTACCCTGGATTCCCCTTTCAAATGCTCGCATGCACTCAGGGGTCTGCGAGGAGACCAAACGCAGCCACAGCACGGCTGCTCTTTCCCTACCGCATTGCACACCAGCGGGAGACACCTGCAGATGGAAGAAAGGGAGCAGCATCTAGACCTGAAGCTGAACTTCGTTACACGAGCAAGAGATTTTTTTTTAATGCAACACAAAGCAGCCCTGCCTCCCTCTCACCCAAATCCTAGCCTCAGCCTGGCGTTCAGACTGGCTGCATCTCATTTAGAGCTGAGGGCTGGTTCCAGTCTCATCCAGCACGGCGATCACATGCCAGGAGAGTAGGGAAAAGCTACTGCCATCAGTGCCCATCTTTCATAAAAGGAAGAGGAGGGGGGGAGTAAAGACAGTAGGATGTTTGGGCACAGTTCAAAGATTTATTTAGCACATGGATAGCACTACCCTAGTTTGGATGCTTTTCAAACTCAGGCCGAGATTGCCGCTGCTCCTGGGCGTACACGATGTTGGTGCAACTGTAGCACAACCATCTCCGCACAGCATCGCACGCTCTGGCCAAAACACAGAGGATGCAAACGGATTAACAGCTCTCTCCAGTCCTGCTCCCACCGAGGCCATCTAGGAAGCCCCTCCATGCGGGAAGCTCTCCAGCTAGCTGAAGCTGCCTCTGGTAAAGGTGGATGAGCCATGACGTTATCCAGCCCTGCTGCTTGGCCCGCGTGCGTGGTAGAGCCAATTTCCTTATTAATTACAAGCTCTGCAACGAGATGATTCAAGTCTTGACCTGGCCTGCTGGTTGGGTCAATACCGCTTAACATCTTTGTTAATGAGCTGGATGATGGGGACAGAGTGCAGCAGGTTCACCTGTAATACCAAAACTGGGGGGAGCCTCAAGGAGGCCAGGGCTGCTCCTCATCAGGCCTTCAACAGGCTGCAGAAATGGGCCGAAGAGAACCTCCCGCAGCTCGACCGAGGCAAACACGAAGTCCCACACCTGGGACTGACCAACCCCCGCAGCTGGAAAGCAGCTTTGCTGAAAAAAGCCTTGTGGAGGGCTTGGTGGCCAAGCTGAGGAGGAGTCAGCAGCTCATTTCTGCAGCACGGAAGGTCGACCACCTCCTGGCCACATGAGCACAGTGCTGCTGGCAGGGCCCCAGCGTGATCCTTCCCCTCCGTTTGGCACTTGTGAGAGCACACCTGGACACTGCACTGTGCAGCAAGGGAGCTTCTACTTAGATATTAGGGAAAAGCTCTCACCTTGAGGGTGGTCATGCACTGAAACAGAGATCCAGAGAGGGCAAGGCATCTCTGTCCCCGGAGATATTCACATCTCCATTGGATGTGGCCCAAAGCAATCTGATCTAATGGATCTGCTTTTTAGTAGATGCTGAGCTAGAGACCTCCAGAAGTCCCTTCACACCCTGCGAGCGGGTCCAGCAGCTCCCTCCAAGGACAAGAGCAAACTCAGGATGACTTGCAGTTAGAAAGAAAAATCTAGCTAATGGTTTTCAACACCAGGTTCTGCTCAGACCCCAAAAGGATCATCCAGTGATCAGATAGCGACAGCTTAGTCTAGGCCCCAGCACTGCTTTGGAGTATTAAAGCACACTGATAGGGGCAGGAGACGCCAGTACAGCTGTCAGTGTCCCAGGGCTCCGCTTTATCTGCTTACAGTAAGCTACGGGACCAAAATTAAGCAAACATAACTGGCCACTAGTCAGCAAATTTGATAAGCCACATCACTACGCTCAGTACTGTGATGTGCTTTACTTCAAAGCAGACCAACAACGAAGCAAGCCCAGTTTGTGAACAGCGGAGCAAAGCCAATCAAGGCTATCTAAAACACTCGCAGAACAAACACCAACTGTGTACACAGCAAACTACCAGCACCTCACCAACTTTGCTCTGAAGAACCATAAATAGGGACAATTTGACTCAACTTCACAGCTGACTTCCACGTGGATGAGCCAGCAAGGCCCTTCCCTGCAGGACATCATCGTCCATACCCAGTGGCCACCCTCTAGAAAGATGCCCTCCCATACCCCCTGCCTTATCACCACCCTGCTACACACTAACAAGCTCTGGAAGCACGTGGCTTTCTGTTATCAATGAGATGAAGCGTGCAGCACAAACCACATCAAGAGCCCGTACCACACCATATTGCATAAGGAAGGAAGGAAGGGGGATTTCCAGCCCCCAGGGTCCTTTTGGCTCCGGGCACTTTGAATACAGACGCATGCGCTGGTCAGCCCCGGGTGTGCGTTCGGAGGTGGGCAGCAGGACGGCTCCAGTCCGCAGGGCTGCGTCACTGGGTGCTCCGTTAGCCGAGGAAGCCCCGTCCCCGGCCGCAGTGACGTACGGGGCAGCCACGCCGCAGCTCCTTCGTAGGCTCCTTTCTCTGTTATGTAAGTACAGTTGCAACGCGCTCGAAGCTACGCAGCCACCCCGAAGCAGGGGTGCGCAGCACGCCAAATGCCCAGACATCCCCGAAATACACAACACTTCGCACGGTGACTCCAGGGGAAGATGAGACTGGGAGAAAGCGCCCAGACTCTCACCACGGCGTCATCACGCCGCGGTGATTTTGCTACCAGACTCATGCCGACACACAGAGAGCTGTGTGAACGCAAGGTCTCTCCTTGCCCTTCAGTCCAGCAGCCCCATCTCAGCCGGAGGGGGGGGGGTCAGCGCACAGTCCCTTGTCCTCCAATCCCCCCTGCCTTTCTCCAAGCTTCTTTTCCCAAGTGTCATCTTCTCCTCTCGTGCTCCTTTGCAGAGGAGCAGCTCAAGGTTAAAGTTCTGCTCAGCACCACTGCTCCTCCAGATGATGGGGGCACGAAACAGAAATAACCAGACTTGCCACAACAGCTCAGGGAAACTCCTGCCGTCGCCCAAGGTCACCTGCTTTCCGGGAGGTCAGCTCAAGGCCTGGCACTCCCCATAGCGTACAGGCAAGGACGCGCTTCCCCTCAGGCTGGTACCCATGGGACGGGCAACCTGCACCCCATCAGCCAGCAACCAGGGCTTCTCCAACAGACTTCTCTTCTACCACCCCCCAAGATTATCTAATCGCAGTAAACATGAAAATCCACCCAGCCTCAAAGGCAGCATTTCATTTCCTGTTACTTGTATTTAGAGAAAACAAACACTGGCAACACATATAGACTAAAAATAATCCTGTTGCACTTCACAGATACGAGTCTCCCATTGCAGTCTCACAACTGCTCAAGAGCAGGCCAAGTGTCCACTACTCCGTTTGAGAAATTCCCTGTCCACGCTGCCCTTTCCAGGCACCCTTTGGAACATGAGTGTTATACTAATTTCAAAAACAATTCACAAGGTATCTTAGCAAAAACGCAGAGTACATCCCTCACAGGCAGTGGCAGAGAAGTAATTTTTCTGAAAGAAAAAAAAAATCTTAAGCTAATAATGGAACTTGGCTGTTCTTACTCAAAATGGCCCACCCGCTTTTCAGACTGAGAGTCACTACGGTATATACAAGATTCAGGCACGCGGGAGCGGGAGCAGCCCGCGAGCCCAGACGCACACCGTTCTCGCGGTCCTGCACAGAGGGCCTCTCGCTTTTTGACACGGTCAAGACGGGCCCAGCAGATGCTGTAAGGTCCCAACGAGAGGGGAAGGTTCCACAAACTCCGGGGCAGGGCTCAGCTTCTCTCCCAGGAGGCTGGCGAATGTAGCCCCAGAACAGACTGAGTCCTTGGCCACAGTTCTCTAGCATTCACCCTAAAAATCACATTTATCTAGACAAATAGTCCTTTTTGACATCCCACCCACAAGTTCTCAATCATCTCCTACAGCAGTTAGCTGGGGAACTAAATACCCGTGTTTCCTTCTGTCATTTTAAGATCACTTTCATTTCCAGTAAACAAGCATGCGAGAAAGGGAAGGAACTCCACTGGTGAGATTTTTATTCTATTACAATGGCCCCAATTTAATAGTCTCCTGGGGGCTAAACAGCTCCAGCGTCTCTCAGTCTCTCCACCAAAGGTGCCCTGTCCTCACTTCTCAGTCTCCCAGCCCCGTCTCCTGGAGCTAGCACACCCCGTGGCACTGCCGTCCTTAACCACGTAAGCGGGCGCTAACACCTATCGAGACACAATAAGGTTTCCAGCGATTCCTCCGCTTCCTTACACATTTACAGGGTTGTTTGCAACCCTGGACAGCCGTAAGCGTAGCAAGGGCTCCATGGAGCTATACGGCATTGAGGTCAGAGGATCGCTGCGGTAGAGAAGCAGCTCGGATACGCTCAGATGTGATCTAAACGCTCCCCTAACTGTCCCAGGCGCTGCCAGGTTTGCGCCGCTCCTGGAAGGAAGCGCTTTCTGTCCGGCTGTCGGTCACTCCCGCCACGCGTTTGGAGGCGGAGCACCCGCTGCCACGCTTTGCCGAGGAAAACGCCACACAGTGCCTCGCCGGCACAGCTGGAGCCCGATCCGTCCGCGCCACGAAGGGACACTGCGACAACAAACACGCAGGCAGATCAGCAGGGACAAGTTTCTTTCAACGCAACACTGCGGTGGGGCTCAGGCGTAACTTCAGAGTCACCACCAAAATCACCTTCCTAAGGACCCACAGCCCAGAGATTTAGTTAATCCTTATTTTAACACACTTGCAGCTTTAGACACGCAAAATGCACTGCATCATCTTTAAAAACAACATGTCCTGTAAAGATATCAGGCCCTGTTGTACCAATCTTAAAGTTTATTTTTACTTTCACATCAGAACAGTTGCAACAGCGTGGCCAACTCTTTCCAGTCAGCCATGCCCACTTCTGGCAGAGCTGAACGAGAAACTTCCAGCCTAACGAATTCTTCATTTCCCTCCAATTAATTTGCTGTTCTAACTTGCCCAGGAGTAAGGCAGCGCAGAATCACACTCAACAAGCCATGTGCTAACGCCAAAGGCTGGCACTGGCAGCTTTCATCCACGTTCAAGTTTCCCAGAAAACTTTTCACAGGAAATTCAAGAATTCTGAAGCAGAAATCAAGACAGCAGCCATAGCTGAGCACACGAACCAGCAGCTGCAGCGCGAACCAAGCCCACGCCACGATGCCTTGCACGCTCTGCTGGCGCTCAGGGCTGCAGGAGGCCCGTGGCAGGGCCTGGACTTGGCACGCTGTCCGGGCGCCCAGGACGGCTCCGACCCTCTACTTCCAGCCGCGGCTCAGGAGCGCCCGAGCGCCGGCCTGAGCGCGCAGCCCACCGCCCGCCGCTGCTGGTGCGGCCGAGGGCGCCCGAGGCGCCCACCGAGGCGGGCGCGCAGCGACGCCCCGCCGCAGCGCCCAGCCGCACCGAGATCGCCAGGCACCGGCGCCACGCGATGCCCGGGCGCCGCCGGGCCCCGGCCCGCCGCGGCGGGAACCCGCTGGAGCGGTCAGAGCCCCGCGCTCAGTTTCCCCCCGTGAGCGACCCGGCGCGCTGCGCCCTGCCGCGGGCTCTGCCTCGGCTTCTGCCCGCGGTAGGAAACCTCTGCTCAGCACCCGGCGCAGCTCGGCTTTCCGGCGGCGCTGCGGCTCGGCGCGCCGCGCCCGGGGCTGCTCGGGACGCGGCCCCCGGCCCGGCCCGGCCCCCCGCGCCGCCGCCGCCCCCACCTGCCGGGCGCCGCCCGCCCCGGGGCCGACGCCGTTGAGCAGCGGGGTGGCCTCGCCCGCGCGCCCCTCGTCCTCGTCGTCCTCGTCGTCGTCGCGGTCGCGGCCGGACCAGGACACCTTCTTGGCGACGTTGGCCATGCGGCGCGGCGGCCCCCGCACCGGCCCCGGCCCCCGCACCGGCCCCGCGCGCACCCCCGCCGGCCGCCGCCTCACCGCCCGGTCATGTGACCCGCGGGCGCCGCCGTCACGTGAGCGCGCTACGGCGGCCGCCGAGGGCCGCCGCGCCCCGCGGCACCACGGGAGCTGTAGTCCGGCGCGGGCAGCGCGGGGGCGGCGGCGGCGGCCGGGGCGCCGTTCAGGGCCGGGGGAGGCGGCCGAGCCCCCAGCCGCTGCTCGTCCCGGCCGTCCCGGTGACAGCCAGCAGCTCAGGCTCCAGGGACAACTGCTGCCCTGGCCGGAGTAGCAGCCGGGTGCACCAGGGCAGAGACCAGACGCAGTCGGGACACTAGTGACAGGAGCCAGATCAGCGCAGAGGGGCAGAAAGGCTCCCGAGCTGGCTGCGAGGCCTGGCCTGGGGCCAGGCGCGGCAGGCGCCGCGCAGCGGGGAGCGGACCCCCTCCCTGCCACCCCCCACGCCGGGCACCCGCTCCCTGCTCCCGCCGCCTTCCGATGCCTGGGCACCGGGGGGCCTCCGCGAGGTCCAGGCCCGTGACCAGCACTGATATTTTGGGGTGCTGCAGAAGCCCCAGCACTTCTCAGCTGCTTGCATGGCCCTGACCCCGCTTGGAGGCCTCGGGCGGGCGCGGGAGCCAGCTGCGTGCCTCTGCTGGAGGCTCGTCCCCACCGCCCTCACACCAAACACTTTGGGCCAGGTCACGGAGCCGTTTGAGGCCTCCGTCTGGCAGGGGCAGAGGAGGAAGGAGCACAGCCAAGGGGAAGCAGCGGCTCCGGCTCCTTCCCAGTCACGGGCTTTTCCATGCTACGTGTTCCCTGGTCCTGACTCAGCGGCAAACGCCATCAGTGGCGGGCCGCAGGGACACGCAGAGAGCACCTGCCTGTGACTGAGCCTAGGACACATCCCGCAGGGTGCTGAGCCACTCCCGCTGGCGCCCAGCGCCTGCCACCCCACTGTTGGAGGGAGCTGAAGGTGCTCAGCGCCAGGACAGAGCCCTGCGAACAGCATCAGGGCTTTGGAAGGAAGCAGCTCGTGGGGAGCCCAGGCACAAACGCTTTGGTGTAAAAACAGCCCAAAGCTCTTCCCCCCGTGCAAACGGCTCGGGCTGCCTGGCGGCACGCTGGCCAGTCCCACACCTCCCTTTCAACTGCCTGTTTTTTTGTTTTTGTTTTTTGTTTTTTAATACCTGCTAGAGTTATAAATGGCACTATGAAGGGAGAGACCAGAAAAAAAAAGAGGTTTCCTCTCGGCCCAGAGCTTCTTTAATAGGAACGATGGGGCTGCGCATCCTCCTCGGGGGTGAGACCAGGGACATCACAGCTTGGAAGCGACCACACAGACGTGGCACCAGGCCAGGCTGGCCAAGGGGACCCCAGCTCATGGCACAACCACACTTTCCGCCAGCACGAGGTTGCTCAGCCCTGTCACCCGCTGCCACAGCCCCCGCAGCCGGGCCCACCGTGCTGCCGTGGCCCGGGGAGCCTGGGGAAAGGCAGCGCTGGGGAGCTCTCAGCTGGCTCCTTCAGACGCGCAGCTCCACGAGGAGACGTAGCAGCACAAGGGATGTGGGGGCAGCTGCTTTGACCTTCCCTCCAACACAGCCTCCGAGCCCCAAGAGAAGGTCCGCGCTGAGCTGCTTGGGGCTCTGGGGCTCTGGAGGGGCGGTGGCGCAGACGCGGGACGTGGTCAGCTGAGGCTACTTACTACAAAAGCTTCTGAACAGGCAGCGCTGCCGCGTGAGGATGAAATCCTGCAAGCTGCCCAGGACTCGTGTTGGCCGATTCCGAGAGGGGAGACCCCTGAAAACTGGGTTACAGCCTGCGAGGGGCGCAGTGCTGTAAGTGGGGTCAGAAGAGCTTTTGGACAAGCAGCAGCTGAGGCTGGTTATGGACAACGCAGGTGTCCCAGGACTGCAGCTGGGGCCCCTGCCTCACCTCTGTTGTACTCTGGCTGCCAAAATCTCTTTTATTTTTGCTCACCTCCTGTTCTCGTGCCACGAAACGCACCGACCTGCACTGCCAAGTCGCTGTCGTGTTCCCCCTGGAGCTGGTGGCAGCTCTTGGCTGTGGCAGCAAGTACACGGAGAGAAGAGGCACCGGGAGCTACCTCTGACTGCTGCCCTTGAGCCAGCCCACGACTGCCATGGGGATACGCCAGCCCCCAGGTCCCCATCAGCACCATCCTGGCCAGCACAGACACAGGGAATTCGTGACTATCTGTGGACATCTCCTCCAAGCGCTACCCCATCGCTGTCAGGGAGGAAGCGGTTCGTGTCTGCTGGGCACCATAAGCCAACTTTAACTACTGGGAGGCAACACCACGCCTGCGTGCTGTGGAAACAGGACGGGTGTTTCACAAGCAGCGCTCGAGACAGGCGCACTCGGCCCTGAGCACCCAACCCTGCAGGGAGGCATCGGCCAGCGTGAGCAGGGGGCCGGGGGGCAGCCCCCGGCCGGTTGCCATGCCGGCCACCTCCCCAGGCATGAGAGCCCGGCTCCAGAGGGCCAAGCCGGCCAGCTGGCCCACAAAGGCTTCTGAGGGGTCGAAGTCCCCGCCGACCTCGTCCTGCTCCTGGCCCAGCACCAGTGAGCCGCCGGCAGGAATCTCATAGCCCTGCCGGAAGCCGGAGCCGGCAGCCAGCAGCCTCCTGTCCACGTAGAAGCGGTACTGGCCCTGATCAGACGACCAGATGAGGCAGAGGTGGTGCCACTTGCCATCCAGCAGCGGCGCCACCGGCAGCTCCCGAAACTCTCCGTCTCCGATGATGAAGTGCACGGAGCCGGGGAGGCCCCTGTCCCGGCCGTGCACGACCAGCTTGCTGTCGTCGTCCTCGGTGGCATAGGACAGCAGGGTGCCGAGGTACGGGGCTGGGGTGCTCACCCAGGCGCACAGCGACAGCGCCCGCAGCCCCGCTCGCAGCCCGGTGCGGAAGACGGCCACGTTCTCCGTGGAGGCGTTGGGGAAGAGCAGCGTGGAGCCCACGTTGCAGACTGGGGAGGAAGAGGAGCAGCAAGGTCGCGGTCTGCCCCGCCAGCAGGGAGCACGCTGCCCCCCTGCCCGCTGCTCCGGAGCTCCCCCCCCCGGGCATCTGCCCCGTGGTGGGCAGGGGGCACGGCCACCCTCAGCCGACGGCACCAGCCCGCTGCAAACTGCCCCTGCCCTGCCCGCCAGTGCTGCCGCCACCACCGCCGGGGAGCAGCTGCTCTGTCGCCCAGCGTGGCTGGACGCAGCCTCCCGCAGCCGTCCCCCAAGCCTCCCGCCGGGGCCGCAGATCCGGGAATAGCCACGCCAGCACGCGCGCCTGCCGTGCCAGCCCGGGCCCCCGGCTGCTGCTGGGGTGCGCAGAGGCGGAGGGCGGTGGAGAAGAGGGGCTCGGGGCTGGCTACCGCTGAGGCTTGGGACATCCTTCCCAGAGCAGGACCAGCCCCGTAGGAGAAACTGGGGGCAGACGACAGCTCTGAGAGCCCAGACTCGCCTCGCAGCTCCTAACGCCCTTCCAAGGGAGGGCTGTACTTGCAGTGGACTGTGGAGCCTTAATTAGGCTGGAGGACACGGCGTATTTGCGTCACGCCACAGGACACGAGACGGTTCGGACCCGGAGGCTGCTGCTGGGGGAGGCAGCCTCCCCCACGTGCTGGGCGCAAGGAAAACCCCAGACGTACTCGTTCCCGGCTGCTCGGAGGCCGGCGGCTGCTCCTGGTGGATCCTGGCCAGGCTGGGGAGCGGCTGTCCGACGGCCGCCGGTCCCCACGCCACGTCCCGAGGGTGGTCCACGGCCTCTCGCCGGTCGTCCTCCTGCCGCAACCTCTCCCGCTGCCTGTGCCAGGCCTGCAGCTTCCTCGCCTTCGGTGGCCTGCCCGCCGCCGGCTGCTCTGCCGGCCGCTGGCGCCGGCTCGGCGGCTCGGCGAGGTCCCGCGCGGGAGCCCGGCCCTGCGGCTCCTGCTCCGGGGCGCCCAGCCAGGCGGCTTCCCGCAGGCACCGCAGTTCTTGCCGGTCCGGCAGCCGGCGCAGCTCCCGCCGCTCGCCCAGGGCGCCCACTTTGCCCTCCAGCCTCCTCACCTTCCTCCGCAGCCGCGCCGTGGCGGCGGCCACACGGGCCAGCTCGGCGCCCAGGGCGGCCCGCGAGTCGCGCAGGGCCGCCGCCGCCGCCTCGCCCTGCCGCGCCAGCGCCTCGAACCGCGCGTCGATATTGTAGGAGATGTTGTAGTTCCTGGCGATGCCCTGGAGGTGGGTCAGCGTCACCTCCCGAAAGCGGCGAAACTGCCGGAGAGACGGGGCTCTGGGTGAGCCAGCGTGGTCCCTGCCTTCCCCTCTAACCCCCCCCCGGGGCCATTTCCCACTCGGCACCCTGAAACTGTGTGTTGCAGTGGCACCGACGGCAGCAGCTCCTCCCGGCCCGTCCCTGCCGCACGGCCCTTCACCTGCTCCTCGAGTCTCCGGAGCCGCTCGAGGACCGGCTTCGCGGGCGGCCCCAGCGCCAAGCTGCCCTGCAGGCAGGTGGTGGCGAGGAGCAGGCACGCGGGCAGCATCCTCCTCTGCGGCGGCGTGGTGCAAAACAGGCTCCGGCCCCGTCACTCGCCTGCCTCTGTCTGGTGCGGCTGGGCCAGGCTCTCCGCCAGCCGGGGCTCCCGGTCCTCCCACCGCCCTGCCCGCAGCCAGCCTCCGCCGAGATGAGATTTGCAGGCGCCGCTTGTGTTTCTGAGCAGCCAAGTCTAGCAGCCGCGGCCAGTCGCACCGGCGGGAGCTGCCCCCGCTCCCCGCAGCGCGTCCCCAGGGCTCCTGGTCCCCCCGGGGCTGGTGCCGGGGCACCGCGCAGCGGCTGTGGGGCTCGAGGCACAGCTGAGGCTGAGGAGGGTGCCTGCTGCGGGGGCACCGGTGGTGCAGAGCATCCCATGCTCGCTGGGGCCCCAGCGTGCAGCCCCAGTGCACCCCAGCCGTGCATGGCAGGCAGGGCTGGGCAGCACGGGCAGGATGCAGCGGTGCAGGCAGGGCAGGGTGGGCACAACAGCGTCAACACAGCAGGGCAGGCAGGGCAGGACGGGGCGCTGCGGGAGGGCAGTGTGGGCAGGACACGGCCGGGCAGGGCAGTGCGGGCAGGACACGGCTGGGCGCGGGGCGCTGCGGGCAGGGCAGCGAGGGCGGGACGCGGGGCGGGGCTTGCCGGGGCGGGGCTTGCTGGGGGCGGGGCTTGCTGGGGGCGGGGCCGTGACGCGTCGCCCGCGGGCCCGCGCTCTACCCTTGACGCGCCCGGAGGAAGATGGCGGCGGCGGCGACCCTCGGCCGCCGGATCGCCCGGGCAGGTGCGGCCGCGCCGCCGGGGCGCCGAGCCGGCCCCGAGCCGCCCTCCCGCTCCGGGCGGCAGCGGTACCCCCGCGGCCCCCCGACCCCGCCGGGTGTCCCCCGCCGTGCGGCGGCGTTGTCCCCTGGGTCCCCCTGCCGTGGGTCCCCCGTGTCTCCCCGCCGTGGGGCAGGGTTGTCCCCTGTGTCCTCTTGCCGCGGGTCTGTGTGTCCCCCGTGTCCCCTCCCCGTGGGGTAGGGTTGTCCCCCGTGTCCCCTTGCCGTGGGTCTGTGTGTCTCCCGTGTCCCCTCCCCGTGGGGCAGTGTTGTCCCCTGTGTCCCCTTGCCGTGGCTCCTGCATGCCCCCTCCCGCTGTGGGGCAGAGTTGTCCCCCGTGTCCCCTTGCCGTGGGTCTGTGTGTCTCCCATGTCCCCTCCCCGTGGGGTAGGGTTGTCCCCCGTGTCCCCTTGCCGTGGGTCTGTGTGTCCCACATGTCCCCCGTCATGGGCCAGAGTTGTCCCCCGTGTCCCCTTACCGTGGGTCCCCTGTGTCCCCTTGCCGTGGGTTGGAGTGCCACCCGCCCCCACGTCCCTCTGCCGTGGGTTGGAGTGTTCCCGTACGCCCCCACCATGGCCGCGCGGGACAGTTTGGGGGAGCGCAGCCCCGCACCCCGCGCAGGGGAGGCCGGGGGCTCGGCCGCGTGCCCGAGGGCGCTGTGCGTGCCCGGCCCCACCTGCCTCCGCTCCCCAGGCGTGCTGCCCCTCTGCAGCCGGCCCCAGGCGTGGGGCAGAGCCGCCCGGCAGCCCCTCGGCCTCCTGCAGGCCCCTGGGCTCCTGCTCGCCCAGCGCCGTGCCTTCAGCAACAACAAGATCCTGGTGGAGCTGGACGAGGGCTCAGGTACGGCTGGTGGCACCTCTGCCGGCGTTGTCCTCGCCCCGTGGCGCGCTGCGGGGCACGGCTGCGGGCTTGTAAAGCCCCATGCCCTCTTCCACGCTTACCCCAACGTGGGTGGAGGGGTCCTGCCGCACGTGCGCCCGGCTAGGTTGTTGTGGCACGCGTGGCCCTGGGTGTGGAAAGCCTCCAAAGCCCCGGACGTTCCAGATGCAGCTGCTTAGAGAGAAATGTTTGGGGATGGGAGTCTCACCAGCCGCGGGCGCTTGACGTGCCTGGGGGCCGTTTGCGTGCCACGTGCGAACACCAGCTGACGCAGCAAGGTTGTCCCTGCCACGTTGGCTTGTCCCCAGCCGGTGGACCTCACGGCTCCGTCCCCTGCCCAGGGGCCCTGGCAGAGTGGCAGGAGCTCCTTCAGCGAGCAGCTATGGGGGATTTCTTTGTCCTGGCTGCCTGGAGTAGCTGTCATGGACCACGTCCCCGCACCGAGCAGAGGGGTCTCTCCCTGACGTATCCCAGGAGCCCGCTTTGGGCTGCCGGGCCCCTGGGCCCGTCCTCGCACTGTGCCCAGCTGGGTGAATGGTCCCCAGCCTGTAGCGGCAGCAGCACAGAGTATAAGCGCTCAGCTCAGGGGCTTTTGAGGGCCATTTGGGGTAGGGCAGTGCTATTTGGGAGGGGATAAGGGGACAGAGTCCTCCCCACCTGTCATGTCCAGCCGGACATGGTGGCACGCTGCCTGCGGGCTCCAAAGGCACAGTGTTATTCCCCGACATGGCTACAGGGTGTTTGCAGCGATAGCAGCTGGAAGTCTTGGCCTTGCCTAGCTAGCCCAGTGAGACAGGGACCTCTGGGCCTTGCCACCCCAAGGTGGCTGGGTTTTGGGACACCAAGCCTGGCCGCTGCCCTGTGCAGTGGACACCTGGTCCACAGTGAGCGAGCCGGGGCCTGTGGGCAGATCTGGTTAAAGGCAGTGCCTTGCCTTTGGTCCAGCTCTGGGGGCTCTTTGGAGAGCAGCCAAATAACTAGGACTAAAAAGATACGATCTGGGGCGAGTGAGGAAACAGGAAGGCAGACGAAATTCTCTTGAGTAAAACGAGTGTACGTGCAGTGTGTGCCACAGTGGCGAGGGGTTTCTGACGCCTCCATGTTTGCCATGACACAGGCATAGCCACAATGAAGTTTAAGAGCCCTCCCGTCAACAGCCTCAGCCTGGACTTCCTCACCGAGTTTTGCATAAGCCTGGAGAAGCTGGAGAACAACCGGGACTGCCGCGGCGTGATCATCACATCCGTACGTGTTGCCTTGGGATAGCGGTGCGAGCTGCAGGGCGGCTTGGCAGGCGCGGATACTGTTCCGTTGCTCATGCTTGGTCTCCTGGATCTCTGGTCAGAGGCACAGGAAGGCCAGGACACAGCTCTAATGAGCTCCAGAAACAGGGCCAGGGAAGGCTTGCAAGGGCTGTGCTCTTTCCTCCTTGTGCCTTTTCTAGCACGAGAACTACAATAAAGCACTGTTGTTGCTCATAAAAATCAAATCTGTCCATCTACAAACTTGGCAAATCCCTTGAGATCTTTTGGACTGCCTAAAGGGAGGCTCTAGGGGAAGCCAGAATTCATTTCCAGGCGTGATGTGCGTGCAAGGCCGTGCCAGAGATAGGACACGGCAGGTTTGGTGCTGCGTGACAGAGGTACCCACAGAGGGGGTCTGATGATGAGGAATCATATTGCAAGTACTGGATGATCCAGTCTATGGGAATGCTGAGGAGGTTGTTTCAGAACCCCAAAAGAGCCTGGTTTGTGTCAGCTTTCCCTCTACTCTAGGCCGAGTGCCTAGGGGGTTGAAGGTCATCATTGAGCAGTGATTCCCAGTGATGTTTGTATTTTTCTAATTCCAGGCCATCCCCAAAATCTTCTCCTCTGGCCTGGACATCACTGAGATGTGTGGGAAGAGCACGGAGCACTATGCCGAGTTCTGGAGAGCTGTGCAGGAGATGTGGCTCAGGCTCTACGGCTCCAACATGGTGACAGTCGCTGCAGTCAATGCAAGTTCTTTAGAGCTGCCTTCCTAGCTGCCCTGTGCGGTCTGACACTTGTTTGCATGATGTGGGAAGAGACTGACAAAAAAAAAAAACAGGTTTATCTGTACTGAAAGAAATACTGTGTTGGGATGTCAGGGCAGCATACATACCTGCTGGGCTGGTGCCCTGACATGTGGGAACGTGGGATGTTACAGGCTCTGCGTAAGCGATATGCCCGGCACAGGTGTCATTAGCAGCACCTTAGCTGCAGTGGAGAGCTCACCCAGCACTCGTGTCCCGCCGGCAGGGGCTCATTCTGCTCAGACTCGGTGGTGCTTTGTGCAGCCAGGGCCGTATCCTGACTCAGGAACTCGACTGGAAATCTGTCCTCCAGCTTGGAGAAGGAGGAGGAGGGTTGTAGGCCAATGTTGAAGTGCAGAGAGGTGTCAAAGGCAGAGCCAAGCGGTTAGGATAGAGGGAGTCTGAAGGATGTTTGTCGTGTTCCCACCTTCTACTTCCTCACTGGTGAGTATTATAGGAGTTGCCCAGAGTTGCCCTGCTAGTCATGGGGAGGAGACCAGGTTGGGGCTGTGCAGTGCCATAGATGCTTATCCTCAGCCCTTTGGGCAGCGATACTTCAGACCTGGCCAGTGCAATATGTCTTCAGTCCTTTGTTCCCTGGGTTTTGTCCCTCCGGTTGTGGTTCTTGCCAGCAGGGAACCATCTGAATGCCATTTGAACCTCAGGATCTGTAAATGTGTAATCGTTACCTGCTTGGGGTCTTGTTTTAGTTTTTCAGTGCAGTACCACTTTGGCAGCGCGTGGTTCTGCATCTATCGGCAGACCCTCTTTGAAGTGGCTATCCCAAGGCAGCTGAGTCTCTGACCAACCTCCTGTGTGCATACTGTGCAGGGCTAAGGAAGCACTGAGTCATGGCAAAGATACTCTCAAATCAAAGTTTACAGCTGGGAGGTATTACAGAGCCCCTGAACAAAACTGGTTTTGTGGCATTTAAGATTACAAACTCATAAGAGAATGTCTAAACAAATCTCCACTGCAGGGTTTGCAGCCCAGCTAAAGAGCAAAACTCAATGTGAACAAACCAGCTAGCCAGATTTTCAGTCTGGGAAAATGCAGGAAACAAAGAGAATTAAAAAAAATGAAAGGATAAACTCTGGTAAACCTATCGGAAGTCGTCTTTGGTGGCTGGTTTTGTTCTGTTTCTTACACTCTTTCAAATCAGCTGAGCAGGGACATCAGCGCTGTCCCTGGCAGCTCCATCACTCTTTGCCTTCTCTATTCTGGAGGAAACGACAAGGCTGCTGGGGTAGGATGCCAGGAATATTTGTAGCTAGAAATGAGGATTGACCTGAACTTGCTCTTTCCTTCCCTTTGGCAGGGATCCAGCCCAGCGGGAGGCTGTCTGGTTGCCTTGTCGTGTGACTACAGAATCATGGCGGAGAACCCCAAATTCAGCATTGGCCTGAACGAAGCACAGCTGGGCATTGTGGCTCCCTTCTGGTAGGCCAGTGTCTTTCACTTCTAAGCTCATGTGCTGAGTTCGCCTTCAAGGGGGTTATTAATAAGCTTTAATTGTTCATGAAGATGTAGTTGTATGTGGCCATTGCAGGGGAGTGATCAGGTAGTCGTAGTTACAGGACACAGCCCACTCAGCACCTCATTTGTCTGTCTTGTCCTGTACATGTCTGAAACCCTGTCAGGTTGCAGAATGATCTCACACCTTGTTTTGCAGCCTTCACCAGCAAAGACCTCAGTTTCTGACTCTGCATTCTGCTCAGAAGCTGATGCCAGGAGATCTCTATGGTCGAGCTCAGTCTGAGAATAGTTTCCTGTGGCTGCTAGCTATGAACCTACCAAATCCCATAGCTGTAGAGAAGACCTCTCAAAGCATAGGAAGTTAATATATTGAGATACAGACCTCTTGACTTTGGCTGCCCTAAGAGCGTGTAAATATACTGTTGGAGAGTAGCTTTCACTTCATGGCAAGGGGGCGCAGCTGGGACCTGGGCACTCGGAGTGAATGGAAGAGCTCTCAGGGAAAGGGCAGGGGACTCTGACAGGGTAACACTAAAAACGGCTCCGCTTGCTAGATTTTGCAAAAAGCGCGTTGGTGGCTTTGCCTCGCTGAGGTCGTAGCTGTGATTTGGCGATCCCTGCCTGGGGAGTGTGACCAGGACACCAAAGCAGAGGCTCTGGGGTGAGCAGTGCTCTTAGCTTTGATGTCTGGGTGCAGCTGCTGCTGGGTGTTTCTTTGCCTAACTGTGGCTATTCCTCTTCTCTCCTCTCCTGTAGGTTTAAGGATGCGTTTGTGAATGTTGTGGGATACCGAGTCGCTGAACGCTCCCTTCAGCTGGGCTACCTTCACCCTGCGCCTGAAGCCCACAGGATTGGCCTAGTGGACGAGCTGGTGCCAGAGGAGAAGCTACAGGACAAGGCTGCAGCCGTTATAGCGCAATGGCTGGCTCTTCCCGGTAAGACAGGCACCTCCTCCCGCAGACTTCTGCTGCCTTTCAAGATAGTGATCAACACAGAAGGAGGGATCTGAACTGTGTGAGGAGGACAGGTACTGAGGCTGGTGCCTGGGAGCTACATCACAGCTGCCATTTAGACTGAACGTGTCAATGGCTGGGAGGTGGGAAAGCTCAGCAGAACATTCCAAGCAGCCTCAGGCTAACAGAGATGTGCTCACCAGTGGGCCTGGGCGGGAGGACAGGGTGTGCTGGTGCACAGGCTGCTTGGCTCCAGTCCAGCTCGCTCTGCCAGCTCTGCAGAGTTGATCTGGAGGTGTATGAATTCCAGGTGAAAACCCTGCCTGGACCTCTGTGTCTGTTGGTGGAGATGTCACCAGCATATAATCTAATACTGCTCTGCTGGAAGGAGAGGAAGATTGTCGCGGAGCTGAAGGAACAGACCATGTCCTCTGGGAACAGGCAGGGTGTGAGTGCCCAGGTGGCTGGTCACCCTGTGTTTCAGAGGAGTGATTTGGATCAGCTCTTGGCATTGTGCAGCCACTGAGCTGAGGGTGGGGATGAGGCATTAGGACAGACAGCAAATGTGAACATCAAGTGCTTGTTTGAGCTGCTTCATGATAGGAAGCACAGGATTCCTGGGGCAGGGAGAGGGCTGTCCTCTCCACGCTCCACAGCTAGATCTGAATTATCCCATCGCATGCCACATCCAAAGCTCTGCAGTGGGGTGCAACTACACATCAGTCTTTGGCTCTTCCTTTCATAGAAATCTGAGTGAAACTGGGCACAAATGGACAGGTCCCAGGACTGTTCATTACTATCCCTACCTGGAAGAGGATCCCTAAATCTCTGGCCCTGCTGCCCTGGGATGAGAGTGAAAATAATTGGTCCTTGGCCCCTGGCAAGGGGGCATGTCTCTGTTCTACCCTCTCCTGGCTTCCAGGAGGCACCATGCAGATGCATCCGCAGAGCCCTAAGCCAGAGCCAGCGAGAGTCTGTCTGGGTGGATCTGTCCAGAGCACCTAGGTGTTGCGCAGAGGAAGGGATTCTGGGTTCTCGGTGTGTGTAGTAGGTCATTATGTCACCTTCACCATTGCCACTGGGAGCACATGTACAATATCAGCACAACAAATTTGCGGCTGCACCATTTTGCGTTGCTGTGTGTGCGAGCAGATGTGTGCTCCGGCCTCCATCAGCTGAAGCAGCCAGTGCTGTTCTATCAGCATCCATTTATCAGTGCCAGATTATGCTGGCTAGGAGTGGGGAATCACAGGGACAGCCCAGAAACTGCTGTTGGGATGAGCTTGAGGGGACAGTGCTGCTGGCTTTTGTACAGGGTGTTTGACAGAAGCAGACTGTCTTGCCAGAGGTCAAAAGGGTAGGGTTGGAGGAGCTTAGAGCCGGGGTAGTTTCATGTGACAGAGAATTTAGTTCGATTCACAGATCACAATTTATTATATCAGAATTTATCCAGTTCAGCTTCCAGCTAGTGGATTTGTCTTGTGCCTTTCTCTGCTGGTATAAAGAGCCGTTCAGTGTGCCGTAGCTCCCCTTCTAAGGTGCTTGCACATGGTGACAGTGGCCACAAGCTGGTTGCTAACAGTGGGGCCATGCACGTTCCCCATCCTCGCTCTTCTCTCCACAGACCATGCCCGTCAGCTCACCAAGTCTATGATGAGGAAGCCAGTGCTGGACCGCCTGGTAGCTCACCGGGAGGAAGACATTCAGAACTTCATCAGCTTTATTACAAAAGAGTCCATCCAGAAGTCGCTTCGCATGTATATGGAGATGCTGAAGAAGAAGAGCTGAGGAGGCAAGCAGCTGCGGCCTGGTCCCAGGAGCTTGCGTGACCCTCTGAAATGCTGCAGTAGCTGTAGACTTTTACAGTGAAGCCCTCTGTACTGCCAGCAATCAGCGATGTGCTGCCTGCTCCTGTGGCCACCCCCACCACTCCTTCCCATTCATACCCATACAGTGCCTGACACCACTGTTGCCTTTCCTGAGAGCAGGGAGAGCTGTTTGCTCAGGTCACCTGAGGAACGGAAAAGGAGAGCATCTGACACCAGTGTGGCCTGAGCCCGCTGATCTTGGATAGTCTCCTCCTTTCTAATGTCAAATTGTGAAAATGAGATTTGTCAATAAAGCCCTTTTTTGATGAGGCAGGAGGTGGATGCTTCGTTTCCGAGTCTGTCTACGGTCACTGCTTCGTGATGGCAGGGTGGTTCCCTGATGTTGGCCTGTCCTCCAGGCTCTGGTTCATAATGGGTCGGGAAGGCTCTGCCATGAGCGATGTGGGCTGAGGGGCCTCGGTGTAGCTGGAATCGGGCTGTGACCCTTCTCCAGGCTGTCCTAGGGGCAGCCCGCACACAGAGCTCATGGACAGGGCTGCGGTGGGTCCCTTCATGGCGACCAGTCCTGGGAGCTGGAGCCGGATCATGGTCTGCGGCAGCTGGAAGAGCTCAGGCCGCCAGCTTGACTTCAACTGGGTAATGGTCACTGACCGCCAGGGCCTATAGGAGAGCAAGACGTGGGGAGAAGTAACGTGAGCGTTTGGCAAGCCCTGAGCCCCTCACAGCACCAATGGAGCAGGCAGCGTGACAGTGCCCTCCATGCAAGACTTCTGCCTCCCTGAGAGGGACACAATGTCCCCAATCCCAGGGAGGTCAACACATGAGGCTCCAGTTTTGGATCTTCTCAAGAAGAGATGTCCAGGTGTGGTCTGTGCTGTGTATGTGTGCAGGCAGCTTGGTGCCTGCGCTCCCAGGACCTAGGCTATCTCAGGAACTCTGTGCTAAGTTGCTTTGGAGCTGGTTGAAAACCTGCTTCGTTTGCCCTAAGGCATGGAGTCCTAACATACCTGCTCCTACCTATGAAAGGCCATGAAAAGGCCCTGCCCCGAGACTTGGCCCATGTGCAGTTTCCATGCGGAGACAAGCAATAATCCAAAATCACCCCTCGTTTTCCCACCTATGGGTCCTTCAGCACCCAGAGCTCCAAATTAACTGGTCAGGTGCTGGCTGCTGCGTCTCAGGAGAGGAGAGTGCCTTACGCAAGGAGCCGTGCACATCTCTGGTGGCTTCTTGGGAGCTCGGCACTGCACAGAGGCAGATGCGCCAAGGAGGCAAGGCGCCCTGCACCTAGCTTGGAGCTGGAGCACCTTGAACTTTGGAGTTGTTACTGAAATGCAGTTGCTACATCGTTACAGCCCGGGGCCCTGTCTAATACTTAACGAACGCTGGCAACCAGCATGGTCTTGGCTGCACCAAGGGCTGCCCAGGGCCAGCTCAGCTTTGCTACCTGCTTGAGTCTCTGTTTATCAGCCTGGCTCACCTCCTCCTGCTCCAGTTGGAAAGCACGCTGGAAATTGTAAACGGTAGCCGAGTTTGGCACGACGCTTCTCTTCAGCTTGGCACCGCACGCCACGATCCTGGAAGGAAGCAAAGCTCGGTAGGGCCTGCTCTCACCTCCGCTCCGTGCCTCCCCACGTCACCCCAGGAGAGGCCTCCCCAAAGCTGCGGGCCGTGGGCTCTGCCCCCACGTCCCCGTGGGGACGGGGCCCCAGGGCAGCAGACCATGCAGGCAGGGAAGGGGGATGTGTTGCCAGCTTGGCGGTCACCTGTCATAGGCACAATGCGACTTCCCCACGGTCGTGTCAGTGCTGTCAGGGAGCAGCCACTTGAAGATGTCGCTGGTGCGCAGGCGGATGGAGGACCAGTCGTCTTGTCTGACGTATGAGCAGTCGGCGTTGAAGTCCCCCAGGAACATGATGTTCTGCAGAAAAGGCAGAGCAGAGGGTGGGCACTGGTGGTGTTGGGCTGCTCTCTGCACCCCAGTATCAGCCATACCCTGGAGACCCCCCCCCATCTCTGAGCCTGGGCTTTGCCCTGGAGAGAGATGTAGCTCTGAAACGCAGATGGAGCTGCAGACATGAGCTGGAGATGTGCACCACCATGGGGGTGAGAGCCCAGTTCCGATCAGCCCCAAGGTGGCACAGGTACTGCTGGTGGCCAGAGGCTTGGTCTGGGTCCAAAGGGACCTCAGAGAGGGTCTGTGTCTGTCCTTCAGCGCCGCCCCCAACCCGCTGTGCCCGCACAGCCCCACGCTCCTGTCCTGCTCACGTCGGTGTCCCACTTGCTGACGATGGCCAGGTAGACGTCGTAGAGCGCATCAATCTCGGCCGCGGCGGCGTATGGCGCCGAGTGCAGCGGCACCAGCACGAACTCCTCTACCTCTGCCAGGGAGAGAGCCATGAGCTGGCGTGGCCATGGCCCCCCGTCACCTGCCCCAAGGAGGGGACCAGCCCCGGCTCTTCCCCATGCTCACTCGTGCGGGGTGATGACACCCTCAGGATGAACGGCTCCCGGCTGAAGACATCCTGGGGGTCCTCGTACTGGTAGGTGTCCACCACAGACACAACCTCCGTCCTGGCAGGCCAAGGCAATGGTGACGCTGGGGCTCCACGTGGCCCTCGGGGTGCCAAGCTCCGCTGTGGTCCATCCTACCACTGTGGCTTTGGCACCCTGAGCCCCAGCAGGTGACGCAGGCCTGGACCGGCACCCACGTCTGGGCCCCCAGGCCTCTCGCCATGTGGCTGTCCCCCGGGGTGGCCCTGGGGCAGCAAGTCGTGGGGCCAGCCCCGTTACCTGTAGATGAAGAGGTACATCTCCTTGTAGTTCTCCCTTCCCAGGGGCCCGCTGATCTCATAGGCGTACGGGAACGTGGACGCACTGCGGGGATGAGACATGATGGCAGGAGCATGACATGGCTGGCACAGCGCTACCTGCCTGCTCCTGGCGTGGTTGGTCCCACGCTTCCCTGGCCACCACGGCTCTGGGTTGACACCGGCTGGTCCCATGCTCCCCTGGCCATCACAGCTGTGGGTGGCACTGGCCAGCCCTGCTGTCCCCAGTCCCCAGCCCACTGCAGCCTTCCTGCTAGGTGACACGGGCTGCAGTGGCTCCAAGCCACCCTGCTGTCCCTGCCGTGCACCACCGTGGTGGCACCTCAGAAACACTTGATGCCTTTAAAGAAGACAGCAGCAACCTCCGCCCCAGCCCCAGCCCTCACCGGGCAGAGGGACGCCTCCGCCAGCGGAGCGATTCGATTGCTGTGGTCCCCCTCTGAGCCCACGCACGGCTCGGAGCAGCCCAGCGCCCCGCGGGGATCAGCGCCCCAGGGCAGAGGCACGTCCCACGTCCTGCCGGCGCGTTGGGGGCTGGGTTTGCTGGGGTTTCAAGCTGTCACCCGCAGGTGACCACGGGGCCTCCACACCCAGCAAAGGGCTCTTGGGGCCCCATCTCACCCTTCATCTTCCTCTTTGCAGCCTGAAGAGCCGACCTGCTTCCCATGGAGGGCCAGTCCCCACCTGCAGTCACCTCCTTGCCCTTCCCCAGGCTTTTTCCCATTTGGCTGGTTCCCCGGCTCCTCTCCGAGCTAGGGGAGAGCTGCCAGTCGCCCGCTCCCGCCACCCTCCAGCAAGGGTTTCGGACTGATTCCCAGACTCTGGTCCCACCTATCTTATGGTACTTTAAAGCTTTTGGGGGAGAAAAAAAAAACAAAAACAACACACTTCTGCACTTTTTGCCTTTCACTGCTCACGCAGCTTTGTGCTTCCTCCCTAATTTTGAAGCCACGAGGCACCTGGGGCGCCAGCGCAAGTTGACTTGTTTGCTCTGAGCTGAAGCTTTCTTGCTGCTCCTGCGCAGGCACAGCTCATGCTGCTCCTCCAGCATTGCTCCCTCAGCCAGGGCACGGTCCCTTACCTCCTGCCACAACCAAGGGATGCCAAGGGACACTAAGGGATGCCAAGGGACCCTAAGGGACACTGAGGGATGCCAAGGGACATCAGGAGATACCAAGGGACACCAATGGATGCCAAGGGATGCCAAGGGACGCCAAGGGACACCAAGGGACAGGGCCACCACCCTCCCATGCCACGTTGCAGAGCCCCAGCCTCGCTCGTACCTGTTCAGCTGTTCCATGAGCTCAGTGACAGCGCTGAGGTCCGAGTCCCGCACCTCCTGCACCAGGGCAATGTCGTAGCGGATAAGGATCTGCAGGAACCATGGCCCTGGTGAGGAGCAGCCTGGGGCTGGCTTGGGGCCATCACTGGCACCCAGCTGGCACTTGGGGTGGGGCCACCCACTCCCAGTGGGGACCCCGATGCCAGCATGGGGTCCAGCACCTGGTGGCCTGTGCATCCCTCAGGGAGGGGGACAGATGCCCCCGTGGAGGGCTCAGAGGTGCCATGGGGTGGCCCTGTCCCCTGTCCTTCCTTGTGCCCCCCCCCCCGGGGCATCCTCAGTGCGGGCCATGGTCTCATCCCTACGCATCTCTGAGCGTTTCCTGCCTGCCCCAGCGCGTGCAGTCCATCCCCACAGGCAGCCGCACGCGGGCCTTACTCACGTCGACGAGGATGCCTGCGACGGTCCAGTCGGACATCTTGCTGTCGCCGAACGCCTGGACATTGAAGGCGCCGATCCGCAGCGTGGCAGCCGCGCGCGGCAGGAGGGCCACGGCCAGCAGGGCCAGCGCCAGCAGCCCGGTGCCCATCCTGCTGGGGAGGGCCGCCGAGCCGCGGGGATGTGGCGATAGGAGCCGCATTCCCGTGCCTCAGCCTGGGAGGCGCCTCGGGGCTCGGGAAACCGCTTCTGACATGGGAATGGAGCAAAAAGAGCTACTTAGGGTGCGTAGGAGCCAGCACTCTCCCCAGGTCCTGTGCTCCCGTGGTGCTCCTTGCCCGTGCCGTTGCCAGGGTTAGGTGCAACAGGTTCCCAGGACCCCGTCATCGAAGAAGAAGGGAAGGACTCGTCCGGGGCCATGCAGGGAATCAGCTGCCCGCCTAGGGGGACCCCAGGAGCCCCAGTTCCCTCTCACCACATCAAGCACCAGGAGATACTCGTGGAGAGCTAAGTCCAGGCACAACGCGCCGGCCAAGCCTGCAGAGCTGGCCCGGGCTGTTCGTCAGGTCCCTGGTCCCCGAGGGAAATCAGCCGGAGCTGCCTCGGCTCCCGCCACCGTGCCGGAGCGTGGCTGGAGGTGAGGCCGCTCTGGAGGCTGAACCCTCCTCCTCCACCTCGAGAGCCTCTTGCTCAGGGCTCTTCCGAGAGCCCCCGCTGCCGAGCGGCACCGCTGTGGGGGACACCTGCTCCCAGCCATGCTGTGTCCCACTGGGGACAAGACCAGAAGTCTCCAGGGCTTCGGATTTGCTCCCTTCCTAGCTCCCATCCCCCGGGACCATCTCAGTCCGATGCAAACCCCACCTTGAGCCCCCCACAATTCTGCAGCCTTAAATTGTCCTCTCCTGACCCACCTCTGCATCTGCTGTTCCCTAAAGCTCGGTGCCTTTTGGGCTTTCCGTGCTGGGTTTGAGCCCCTCAACAGTCAGGTTAAGAAAGTTAGGAAGGACCAGCTAAGCCTCGTTCCTCCAGCGTCTCGGCTGGACCACGAGCGCTGATCCACTTTCCCACCGGCACCGTGGAAATAATACTAGTCTCAGCCATGCACCGGTCTCGATGCAGCTGCCAAACACCCTGACGGCAACCTGAGCCCCAAATCGAAACCTCGTCATGGGCATCCGGCCCCGTCCTTACCGTGCTGGGGTGTGGAGCAAGCAGGCTGGCGCGGCGCGTGGAGCAGCTCTGCCCTCCCGGCATCTGCTCCGGCTGTTTTATTCCCAGCTGAGGTGTCAGCAAAGCAGGATGAGCTGGACACCCCGTGGATGTTTCGGCATGGCGTTTGGGTGTCTTCCTCCATTGGGAAATCACCACCTACATCTTGGCAGGCTGGGGCCAGCGTCACCACCTCTGAGCCAGCCGTAAGGACTGCCGGGCAGGGAGGGGACCTGCCCCGTGCACCCCGGGGGACATCCCGGAGGAGCCGGGGGAGCTGGGAGCCAGGGCAAAGCAGCAGCGAGCGCGAGGCGGGCTGGGAGAACCGGCCTCCAGCGCGGGGCCTTCAGGGAGAAAAGGAGAGCGCGGGGGCCACATGCTGCCCCCCGGCCGGAGGACAGCCCGGCACCGCGGCCGAGCGGGAGGCTGCGGCTGTGCCGGAGGCGTGCGGGCCGTCTCAGTGGCCACCGGCCAGGGCCGGGCGCTGCCTCATGGCCGTGCTGGGGTATGTGATGCAAGCCGGGCAACAACAGCTAATGGCCTTAATAGAGGTGACTCAGCCCGTTATGAGTTTCTCGGTAGATGGGATAATTAGAAGGGAAATAAGGACAGAAGGAAATGGCACGTCAGGTGGGTCACGCGGGCCGAGCCCGCGGCGGCCCGAAGCAGCCCCGGTGGGCTTCCGAAACGGCCCCCGCGGGGCCCCCCGGGGCGACGGCTCCTCTTGCCGGGGCTCGCCGGGTTCGGGCTCGCCGGCGCAGTGTGTCGTGGTGGGGGGTGACGACCCCGGGACGACGCGGATGAGCCTTGCCCTCGGCGCTGCAGCTCGCTGCCCCCTTGCCCGCCGGGCGCCCGGGGCAGTCGCAGCATGGGGAACGGCACCCGGTGCCTCCGCGCAGCACCCCGAGGCCCAGGGAGGGCTGGCACGGATTCAGCGGCGCTTGCTCACAGCCCCCAGGGTCGCTCCGCTTCCGATCTCCTCGTTGCAACATCGCTGGCCGTCACCAGAGACATGTCGCAGCAAAGCCTCGAGCAGCGGGGTGCGGCAGCCGCCGCGCCGGGGGGCACCCAGCCCTGCCAGCGGGCTCCCGCCGCCGCCGCGCTGCCCGCTGACTCACGGCCCCCGTCCCGCCGCCGCGAGCATTGCCTGCTGCTCCCCGGCGAAGGCCCCGGCGCTGCCAGCCTGGAGCACCCAGGTCCCTCCTGGCCGGCTGGGCCACCCGCTTGGTGGCACAGGCACGAGACGTGCCACCCCAGCGCGGCCTGCCCGGGCAGCCACGTGGTCCGGCTGGCCGGGTGCTGCCGAGGCGGGCGGCTCTGACGTGCCGGGCGGTCTCCTTGCCCCTGGAGCATCCTGTAGCTCCGCTCCCTCGTGATGCCGGCGAGGCAGCTCGTTCAGGGTGGGAGGGAAGGGGGTCCAGGGCAGAGGAGGGCCGGGGCACCCGCGGCAGCCCGTCGCCGGGGGGCTGCAGCCCGCCTGCCTGCGGCGCCCCTCCACTTCGCCTCCCCTCCGCCCGCACCACGCCGAACACAGGGACGCCGGGCCGGCGCTCAGCGCCGCGGCCCCCCGCCCTCGCCGGCCGAGGCTGAGAGAGCCGCGGCCTCGAGCTCCCTCCAAAGCTGCGGCGGCTGCCAACGGGTTATTCCACTCTTTAATGGAAGCCGACGGTGTCCCGCAGCCCCCCGATCCCAGGCGACCGGCTCTTTGGACGCCTCGCCGGGAGGCCTCAGCGGGACGGCAGGAGGCTTCGCCCCGGCGCCCTGGCCGGGAGGCCTCAGCGGGACGGCAGGAGGCTTCGCCCCGGCGCCCTCGCCGAGAGGCCCTCAGCAGGACGGCAGGAGGCTTCGCCCCGGCGCCCTGGCCGAGAGGCCCTCAGCAGGACGGCAGGAGGCTTCGCCCCGGCGCCCTCGCCAGGAGGCCCTCAGCGGGCTTTGAGCGTCACCTCCACGGGGAAATGGTCGCTGACGGCCAACGCCTGAACACGGGGGAGAAGCAGAGAGGCGTCGCGGCGTTTGGGACGGAGCCCAAAGCCCGCGGGCCCCGGGGGCCGCCCCGGCGCCGGCGGCTCCCCGTCACTCACGTCCTTGAGCTGCAGCTTAAAAACCTGCTGGAAGTCGTTGATGGCGGCGGAGCCGGGCTCGACAGCGGCGGCCAGCGCGGAGCCGCAGGCGACGATGCTGCCGGGGCGGCGGCGGTCAGCGCCATGCGTCGCCCCCAGGCCGGCCCCGCGCGCCGCCGCTGCCGCCGCCGCCTCACCGGTCGTAGGCGCAGCGGGTGAGCGTGACGGTGGTGTCGGCGGCGTCGGGGATGAGCCACGAGCAGGCCCCGAGGGCGCGCAGGCGCACGGCGGCCCAGGCGGCCGGCGGGACGTAGGAGCAGGCGGCGTTGAAGTCGCCCAGGAAGAGGATGTCCTGCGGGGCAGCGCCGCGTCGGCGCCGTCGCGGGGCTCGGCCCACGGCTCCCCGAACGGGCGCCCGCCGGCGCCGGCCCCGAATCTTACGCGGCGGAAGGAAACGCGCCCGGAGCTCGGCCCCAGGCTGGCCGGGAGCCCCGCGCCACCTCGGCTGCCGGGGCGGCGCCAGCGGGAGGCCCCCGGCGCGACGCGGCCGGCGGCGGCCGGGCGCTGGGGGATGCGCCACGCGCCCCCCGCGCCACTCTCCGCCGAAGGCAGCCCGCGGCCTCCCGCCGCGCCGCACCGCGCCGCTGCTTACGTTGCTCGCCCACTTGCTGGTGATGTCGGCGTAGACGTCGTAGAGCGCGTCAATCTCGGCCACCGCGTTGTTGGGGTTCGCGTGCAGGGGCACCAGTATGACCTCCTCCAGCTCTGCCGGAGAGGAGCCGTGAGCCCCAAGCCACCGGCGCGCCGCGCCAGGGCCTGGCGAGGGAGCAGAAACCCCCGGGGGGCCACCACGGGCCAGAGCCAGGAAAAGCCTCCCAACAAAAGGGAAGCATTTGTTTCATGTAGCCTGCCTGTCACGGAGGCCTGCTGTGGGGACCTGCCTCCCTCCATGCGTGTTTGGGGTTTGCTTCTTGTTTCCTACTACTTTTTTGAAGCCCTCACAACTTTGGGAAGAAGACAGGAGGCGGGCGGAGAGATGGGCGCAGGGGAGCGTGGCGTACGGAGCTGCCATGGGGAGGCCGGGAGAGGCGGCACCTGGTGCGAGATGGTGCCTGACGGGAGGAGGCATGAGATGGGAGATGATGTGATGGTAGATGGCACATGGTGGAAGATGGCACACAGCTGGGGATGGCACGCAATGGGAGATGGCACTGGGCAGGTACCCAGGATCCCTGGTGCCCATGGTTGCAGAACCCATGGTTGGTGGTTGCCCGCAGCAGTGAATGACCCCAGCAGAGCCTGAGAGCTGAGGTTGAAGCTGATCCAGGGGTGTAAAATCTGCTCCTGACCTGGCAGGTCTGCTTTGGCTCTGGCAGCCCACACAGTCCAGCTCAGAGGGGGCCCTGGGTCATGCTTAGTGCTGGCAGGGGTGAAGCTACACCAAGCCCAGGATCCAGGCCTGCTCCAAGGCTGAGCACAGCTTCCAAGCACTTTGTGCAGCCTTGGCCGCTGCTGCCCTCTCTGCCCAGAGGTGCTGGCAGCACAGCAGATGCTCTCTGGCACTAGGACAGCAGTGAGTGGTGTCAGCACACTTCCAGGTTCTGGCTCTGCTTACGCGTGTGGGGTGAGGAAAACTTCACGATGAAGGGCTCCCTGCTGAAGGTAAGCGCCCCGCTGTTGTCGTAGTAGTAGCTTTCCAGCACAGAGACCATGTCCAACCTGGAGGAGAAGAGTGGCACCACTCCCACCACAACTGGGGCACCCAAAGGCACTCCCTTCCCTAGACCACCTTTGGAAGTCACGAGCGGGGAAAGCAGCCAGCACCAGAGACATCAGTACCTCACTGCACCCTTCCCCTCCTGCCACCCCTTACCTGTAGATAAAGAGATACTGCTCCTTGTAGGTGTTCTGACCCAGGGGCTTGCTGGCCAAAAAGCTGTATGGGTACGGTGACACACTAGGAGCAAGACATAAAGAGGTAAGGGAAGGCCCACCATGTCCTCTGGCTCCCAGAGGGCTCTCTCTGGCCGAGGCCAGGTGAGTTGTTAAGTTGTCCCCAAGCATGGTGGCTATCCAAACCAGAACTGCCCTGGTGCAGCAGGACATCAGCCAGGCTCTGCTCTGGGGCCACATTTGCAGGCACCCATCATGTACACACCACCAGCCCTCATTATGGTCACCTGTTGAGCTGGTACATCAGTTTCTTCACAGCGCTCAGGTCAGTATCCCGGACCTCCTGCACCAAGATGATGTCGTACTCCAACACAATCTGGGGAGGCAAGCTCAGAACCATTCACCTGCAGCCTTCAGCTGCTCACAAGGGCACCCATGGGTGCCTGTGCCAAGCTGCAGAAAACCTGAGAGTGCAGAAAGGGTGCTCCCCAGTGAGTTCTGGGTTTCTTCAGGGGCCCTGGGGTGACATGGGGCCTTCTAACCCCCTTCTGCTTCCCATCCATAATCCCAGCAACACCTCACTCGCAGGCTGCTCTGAGTGAGGACCCCAGGCAGAGTTGAGCACCACCTGTCCTCAGCCAGGGGCCAAGGCTGGAGATGGACAGGTAGGTGGGGAGGGCAAGAATGGGTGGATGGATGGATAGATGGATGGATGGGCGAGTGGACAGGTGAACACACAAATGGATTAGTGGATGGATGGATGTGGATGAGTGGATGGATTGAGGGACAAATGGACAGTTGGGTGGATGGATAGGTGGGTAGATGACTGAATCAATAGATGGATAATTGGATGGGTGGGTGGATGAATGGGTGGGTGGAAGGATGGATGGATGGACAGATTGCCAGAAAGCTGGTGTCTGAGTACCCTGAGCTAGTTGCTTCCCAGGGACCAGAGAGCAGCCAGGACTCCTCCTGTCCCTGCCAGTACTCACAGCAACAATGACATCCGCAATAGTCTGGTTGGATATCTTGCTGTCCCCAAACGTCCTGATGTTGAAGGCACCGATCTTCAGCGTGGCAGCCATGTGCAGTAGGAGCGCTGCAGCCAGCAGCACCAGCACCAGCTTTGCAGCCCCCATCCTGAGTGCAAAGGGCAGGAACAGGCTCAGCCCACAGGGCTGGCAGGGGACTCCGGCACAGAGGATGGCGGTGGCTGGGGGATTCCCACTCATCGTACGGGTTCCCAGCGAGGCTGATGACTTTGCTGTTTAACGCAGAAGCAGCTGCCATGCACAGCCTCTGCCAGCATCCCGGATACCTCTCTGGCACTTTCCTTGCTGGGGAGCATCTTTACCCAGCCCAGGTGAGGGTCCCCCCCTCTCCCGCAGCGTCCCCGCACCCTCTGCAGCACTCGGCCTTGGGGACAGCCACCCTGCGGCTTGTGCCCCCAGCCCGCCTCCTCCTGCCCCAGGGCCATGCTGGGGCTGGAGCAGGCGCAGGGGCTGTATCCTGCCCCCCCTCCCCGTGCTTCCCCTCACCCAGGCTGGATTCCCATGGGAAGGCCCCCTACGCAGCACAGCCGTTTCTGCCTGCGGGAAAAATGCATCAGGGAAGTATTTTGCACGGTGCTGAGCTCCCTGGGATAATATTTCACCAAATCCTTCCCAGACTCCTGGCTTTGAATGCCGTCCAAGCACACGCGTCCCAAGCACCGAGTGTCCCGGGGCACCGGGGGGCAGAGATGGGGCAGAGGCTCAGGCTGGCCTTTCGAAGGGGGCCGAGGCCATGTTCAGCTGCGCAAGCCACACACCGACAGCTGCTCCGACACACACGCGGAGCACGGTTGCCCTCAGAGCACTTAAAATACAAGAACAACTGATAGAACGGGAAAATAAAGCAACTTTTGAAGCATGACCTGAGGAAGGGCTTGTTGCCTGCTGGCTTGTTTGGTTTTTCCAGGTGGAGCAGCTGGTTGAATAAAGGCACCCAATTTTGCCCACTGCTTGCTTATCTCCTCACTTTGGTAATGCTCAAACCACAATAAATGCTACAATTTGTAATGCTGCAATGCTACATTGGTAATGCTACAAACTGCACAACAACAGGATGATTCGTCCGGTCTCCCAGAGGACACAGTGGCCTCTGTAGACTCCTAGATAACGCACAAGGCACATATAGGTATGCATATATGCGCACACGGACCTGCAGATGATGCTAGTTCGCCTACAGCCAAGGACTGGCCCCGGTAAGGTGTCTTGGTGGGAATAAGCTGAGCTCCAGGGTATCAGCTTGCAGAAATGAGATCTCCGTGCCTAAGAGGGAAAGGGGAGCGTGACGTACCTTTGGTGCTGTCCTCGCTTTCTGGAAGAGGAAGGACGAGCTGCACCTGCATTTATGGGGATGGATGGAGTCCCTTTGCCAAGCTGTCACTCAGCCAAAGAGCACACAAGGCCTCGGGCTCCATATGGCCATTTTCAGCAAAAGTAAAGGTTTACTCAGTGAAAAAAACAGTTCTTCCAACCAGCACCGATAACCATGTCTCCAGCAAAGGGCCCAGTGTAAGGTCAAGAAAGTGCTTGGATCAATAAAAATGCCAGCAAAGACTTCCAAGGGCATAAATGAATCCCACAAACTACTTGAGGATTACAGCAAACTCCAAAACACCAGCGCATTGGTCTCCCTGCCAGGAAGACCCTTGGTCAGCAGCTTTCACTGTGGGCTGCTGTCAGATGAGAAAAGCCCCATCACTCATAGCCTGCTTGGATGTTTTTTGGAAAAGCATTTATCTGACTGGCACCAAGCCTTTCCTTTCCAGCACTCCCACACCCTTTTGATGAGATGGTTTCTAGCATTCATGCTATGGCTGGGTGCAGAGGTGGCCCTGAGCCTCTCACAGACCTGGCAGTGGAGGAGGATGGGGTCATGGGCATCTCTGCAGGCCTGTTGGCAAGTCCTCACCTCGCTGCAGGTGTGCTGGGAGGTGTTGCTCCTGGTAAGGCTGCCATCTGGCACGAGCCTCTCTTTGGGGCCAGGGCCAAGGCCAGCAGCTGGCCAGGAGCAGCTCTAAGCAGGGCCATGGGCAAGTAGGACACTTTGTAGGTTTGAACTTCAAATCTGAAGCTAATCAGAGCTGGGAATTCCCCAAAATCAAGAGGAGAGTCAGGCAAGAGCATCTTGAGGCTCTAGTGTCTGGGTAGTGCTTGGCCCCCGCAGGGCAGGGTCAGGGTAGACATCTCCTTGCCCTGCAGCCTGTTCCCAAACCCTCACTGGGAGCTGGGGTTGGTCAACCAGGAAAAGATATGTCCCCAAGGCAGACTTGCCCAAGGTGCACGGTAAGGGACCAGCCTCCCCAGGGTGCTGGCTGGCCCCAGCCCTTCGTGCCTCCCGGCCTCCCTCACTGCCAGCCTCTGTCCCCATGCTCCTCTCCCCACCCAGTGCAGCTTCCCACACGCTCGTCCCCTGCCCTGCGCCACCTGCCTTGATTTATGTCCCCTGGCCTTCAAGCGCAGCTGCCAAGCTTCCCAAAAGGGCTGCGTGGGGTCTTCCCATGGCGCAGCACGCGTTGGGGGGGTGGGACGAGGCTGGTGGCATGTGAGGGGTTCTGCCAGCCTGTCCCCCTGGGAGTGCCTTGAACGTGAGGGACAGAGAGGGCTGGGGGGAACGCAGGGCTGGGGAGCGCCATGTCCCTCTCCTGCCCCACCACCACTTGCCCCAGGCTGGCTTGGGCGCCCCAGGGCAGGGGCCATGGGTTCTTCCCGCTGTGGGGGCTGCTGGCCTGTTAGTCCCCACGTGAAGCAGCGGGTTCCACCAGCCAGGTGAGGACACCAGCACCCCTGGGTGGGGGTGAGCCGCCCGCAGGCCAGCCGCAGCCTCCCGCCACCAGACAGCCCCCCGAGGTCCGCCACACTGGGGCCAGGGCCAGCTCTTGCCCTTCCCAGAGCCCAGCCCGAGCCGTGGCAGGGCCAGGGCCTGCATCCCCCCCAGAGCGGGCTCAGGGCCAGCCCAGCCTTCTCCAGCGGGGCCAAGACACTCCCCCCCCCCAGATCAGACCCGGGGCAGGGCCCACTCCAAGGCCCGAGACCCCCCAGATCAGCCCCAGGGCCAGGCCCACTCCAAGGCCTGAGACACTCCGGATCAGACCCGGGGCCGGGCCCACTCCAAGGCCTGAGACACCCCGGATCAGCCCTGGGGCCGGGCCCACTCCAAGGCCTGAGACACCCCGGATCAGCCCTGGGGCCGGGCCCACTCCAAGGCCCGAGACCCCCCGGATCAGCCCCGGGGCCGGGCCCACTCCAAGGCCCGAGACCCCCCGGATCAGCCCTGGGGCCGGGCCCACACCAAGGCCCGAGACCCCCCGGATCAGCCCCGGGGCCGGGCCCACTCCAAGGCCTGAGACACCCCGGATCAGCCCTGGGGCCGGGCCCACACCAAGGCCCGAGACCCCCCGGATCAGCCCCGGGGCCGGGCCCACTCCAAGGCCCGAGACCCCCCGGATCAGCCCCGGGGCCGGGCCCACTCCAAGGCCCGAGACCCCCCGGCCGGCCCCGGCCCAGCCCCCGCGCTGCGGGCCGCCGCCGGCGGTGCGGACGCGGCCGCCAGGGGGCGCCGCGCACAGCGGGCGCCGCCTCGCTTGTTTTGGCCGCCGCGGGCCTCCGTAGTGGCCGCCCGCTGTGCGCCTCGGCGGCGCTGGGAGGCCGCGGCGAGCGGGGCCGGGCCGGGCCGGGCCGGAGCGGAGCAGGGGGGCAGGGCGGCGGCGGCTGCGCGGGCAGGGGAGAGCGGGCGGGCGGGCAGGGGAGAGCGGGCGCTCCCCGGCAGGGCCCGCGCGCGGCGGGCGGGCGTCGTGCCGTGCCGTGCCGTGCCGTGCCGTGCCGTGCCGCGCGGCGGGCGGCCGCCGCCATGAGCGACATCCGGCACTCGCTGCTGCGGCGCGACGCGCTGAGCGCCGCCAAGGAGGTGCTCTACCACCTCGACATCTACTTCAGCAGCCAGCTGCAGAGCGCCCCGCTGCCGCTCGTCGACAAGGGCCCCGCCGAGCTCCTCGAGGAGTTCCTCTTCCAGGTCCCCAAGGAGCGCGGCGCCCCGGCCAAGGTGGGCCCGCGGGGGCCGCCGCGGGGCCGGGGCGCGGGGTGGGGGGGGCCTCGGGAAGGGCGCCCCGGGGGGGGCAATGGCCCCGGCAGCTTCTGGGCACTGGCCCCTGGGGAGTGCTGGGGGCTGAAGGCCACAAGGGGGACCAGATCCCCCCCCCCAAGGACTGAATGGGATTTGGGGACACTGGATGGGGTCCTGGAGAGAGGCAGTGGGGGCCAAGGCCCCCGGGGGCTGCCCACAGGCCCTCTGCTGCTGCCGCCGTGCTGGATCCGGGTTCTTGGGGTGCAGGGCCAGGTGTGAGCTGGGCACCTGGAGAGCAGCACTCAGGCACCACTGCTGCTGGTGACCACAGACGGTGCGCGGGACTGGGGCCCAGTCAGCTGTGGCCTTGGCTTTCACCCCCTAGCTGCCTGGCGGTGCTTTCAGCAACATTATTTGGAGGAGGCAGACGTATTTTTCACCCAGTCTTGTTACAGGCCTTATCTTTCAGTTCACAGACAGCATTTGGTTGTACAGCAAGCACCAGTCTTGTATAACAGGCTATGCAAAAGCCTATAGCTTTTTTGTGTAACTAGGTAAATGCGGTGGTTGCTTGGGAAGCTTTTCTGTGTGCTCAGTGCCCAAGAGAGGCTCAGAGATTGTGGAGAGGCGGTGAAGAAGGTTGGGTATACAGGCTGCAGTCTAGGCAGAATTTCTAATGCTTCTGGGAAGCTCTCAGCCTTTACTGTTCCTGCCTCACAAAAGCAGCTCTTGGTTCTTCAAGGGCGCCGATGCGCCAATGTGTTTTGCAGCTTTGCTTCTGTTTTCTTTCAGAGATTAAATTCACTTCAGGAACTTCAGCTCCTTGAGATCATGTGCAATTATTTCCAAGAACAAACCAAGGATTCAGTCCGGCAGATCATTTTCTCATCTCTCTTCAGCCCTCAAGGAAACAAAGCAGATGACAGCAGGATGGCTTTGTTGGGAAAACTGGTTTCCATGGCAGTCGCTGTGTGCAGAGTTCCCGTTCTGGAATGTGCTGCCTTCTGGCTGCAGGTATCACTTTTGTGCAAACAGCAACCTCAAGGAAGGAGGGAGGGAGCATGTCACAGCTGCTAGCAGGTGAACTGCGTCACTTAAGGATCAGTGACAACTGGCTGGAATCAGCTGCTGTTCTGTGATAGTTTAAGCTAATGTAACATCTTGCTGCTGTAGCTGTGTTCACCCCACATCTGTGCTCGTGTCTATTCCTTTGCTCCAGCATTGGGCAGAACTTTTACCAATCCGTTTGCCTGCTGTGTTGGCAGAAGACAGGCCTTTTTGTCTGTCTGTTGAAAGTGATCGAGGATGATTTGACACAGGAAGTGGGAAGTAGGATGAGACCATGGCAGTCCGTGGTCATATTGCCCAAAGAAGCGGACTCTGGAGTTTGGGAAATAAACTGTGCCTGATGTGCAAGCTTGGGCAGGACAGAAGAGGCAGTGTTTGCCTTTCTCTTGAGATTTGGGCAAATACCAGTGCCTGTCTTCCATGAATATGGTACTTCTGGGCTCTCTTATGTCTTTCTGATGGATATCCTCTCCTTACACCACACAGATTCCCCTGTAGACCTTGGGAAGTGCATCTTTGTTTCTGCTTCCCTTGTGGGATGTGCAGAAGTTAGATGTTTTACAGCAGAATGAGAAGACGAGAAGATTGTTCTGGGAGCGAAGGGTGATAGAAAGGAGACCTCACTGTTTCTGTGGGCCTTTTTTTCCCCCATCTGGTGAGGTCTGGTAGAAGAGGAGAGGATGGAGCCTGGTAGCAGAACAAGGCATATTTTTTTGCAGAACAGAGCTCATAACTGACTTGAGGGTTGCACATAAAAATATATTAAAAATATATTTAAAATAATATATAAAAATATATTAAAAATATAGCTCATAGGTGGGAACGTGACTGAGCTAGTAAAATATGTCCTAGGTGAAAAAGTTGATATCAGAGATTTTATTTTTAAATCAAAATTGTATCCTCAACTTGAAATGTCACCATTTATTTTGTGAGATAGTGACTTTATTTCTGAGTGTGTCTTTTATATGCCAAGAGAGAGAGGGTGCTTACATTTGGGGAAAGTGGAAACACAAATGTTGAAACAGCAAAGTGGACGGATGACATGGGCAGTCATGACGTTCGGACAAATCAAACTGTAAAGTCGGCTCTCTAGAACTTTCTGTGATTCGGTTTACACTGCTTTTCTTTGTGTCTTATCCCGCATCCCTACAGCGTACCCCTGCTGTGTACTGTGTGAGGCTTGCTCGGGCTTTGGTTGATGACTACTGCAACTTGGTGCCAGGGTCCATCCAGACATTGAAACAGATATTCAGTGCCAGTCCTCGCTTCTGCTGCCAGTTTATTACATCAGTCACAGCTCTGTACGACCTCTCTTCAGGTAAAATGTTTCCAGACTTGTGTCGCAAAATAAGCTGTACTGTATAATGCAACATGAATTAACTGTTGCAGGCAAATTAACTTGAAATTCTAAAGACGCTTGTTACCATATAGCTATTTCCAGAAGCATCCTGGGGTATGTGGCTGTTACAGCATCTGCCACTGGGGTGAGAATAAAAATAACACCCAGTGGCTGAAGGCAGAGTCTTTAATAGAGAAGCAACCATGTAACACAAACAGCAACATCCTCCACAGAGGACAGAGAGTCCTTACTGATTGAGAAACTCCAGGTGTGAAAGCTGGTCTACCTGGGCTAGGAAGTTTTACCTTCCTGTTGAGTAGCCGCTACGCAGCAGATAGACTCGGGGCTGTATGTCAGTCAAGCTCCTCCTAAAAAGATGAAAAATATAAATTCTGAATGTTTGCAAGCTGGAGCAGGATTTCTCTTGAACAGGAATGAGAAATACAATTGACTGTCTGTGCGGATTTCAGTGCACCGTTTAACTGTGCCCGTGAGCAGCTATTGTTATGACCTACTTCCAGGTGTTGTTGCCAGTGTGTTTGTGTGCAAAATAAGATTGGTTTACCTTTGTTCTCTGAGAAAGAGAACTTGTGATAGTGTAAGGAACAACCACACACTAAATGCCAACTACCTACCTCATTCAAAAAGGCAAATACTATTTGAGGAAAATAATCGAGTGTTTTGCACAGCCTTTTCCAGATAAACAGCTTGAAGATTAGTGGGAGAGGGGTCCAGGCTTAGACTTTTTTCTTCTTCCTTTAAGAACTTGGTAGAGCTTGTGGCATTGTCTTTCTCAACTACAGTATGTATATGAAAAATTATTTGAAGGTTCATGCAATTAATTAAAAGACCTGTCAAAAAGGAAATAGTTATTGGAAGTGAATCTTTTCCTTCCCTGCACTTCTTTCCCCCCCCCCAACTTCATGACTTCATTGCAATGTTACTGGTTGTACAAGAAAAGGAAACTTGTTCTTGTTTTTGTTTTTTTCCTGTGATATGTAACTGCAGAATCTCCACTATGTTCTGAGAACAGACAAAATTTGGTCACACAAGCAGCATCTGTGGTAATCATAGCTTCAGAGAAGGTAAAAACAGAAACTACTGACCCTGGATTGGTAATTCTTTAGTCCAAATGAGTTTTTTCCTATAAGCCATTTCCACCACCAAGTCAAGGTACAAAAGAGCTGACTAGATCAGTTCAGTGCTCTGTCCTTTACAGACTTTTATGTGATTCACACCAAAGAGAGCGCGCTGAGTCTGGGTAGTCTGCCACCGTGACAGAATGGCACACAATTACTATGAAGTAAATAATTCTGTTGAGACTAATCAAGCCTCAGTTCGTGACGACCTTTTGCTTCTTAATTGGAACTTCATGTATATAATCCTTTGCTGGTCATGTGGTAGTGTTGTCATATTAAGTTTTTCCACAAGAGATGCTCGTTTATGTAAAGTCTTAAAGAAAATTAGTTGAATGATTGGGGTGAGGAGGAAGAAGTGCCAACAAGTTTTGCCTGTTCTCTTTACCTTCTTACTTTGTCTGGCAAGGAATAAACAGAAACCAAGTTTAGAGGAAGAGTGAGCAGGTGATGGGTGAGAGAGGAAGGAAATCACGAAAGCAGCTTTGATGTGAAAGAGGTTAAATGTCAAAATACGGTGGAGTCTGCAGAATTGGTGAAGAAAGTGAAGCTGATGAGAATATGGTTGTGTCTCTCAGCAGAAGAACATCTACTGTTGATGTCTTGGAAAAAAAACAGGCAAAGTTGGGGAGGTTCTGAAATTCAATTGTGCTAGCGCGGGAAGTTTACGGGTAAAGGATTCGTGACAAAACCACAGTTCTGTGCTTGCATGAAGGGCTCTGCTTACCAAGCAATATCTTTCTTATCTTCAGATGACCTCATCCCTCCTTCGGATCTGCTCGAATTGATTGTTTCCTGGATCTTTGAAGACCCCCGCTTGATCCTCATTACCTTTCTAAACACTCCTATTGCAGCCAACCTGCCCATAGGGTTTTTAGAGCTTACCCCACTCACTGGACTGATCCGTTGGTGTGTGAAAGCCCCCTTGGCTTATAAAAGGAAGAAGAAAGCCTCTCTCTCAAATGGACACCCTCCCAGCAAAATTGCCAAGGACTCAGCTGCAGGAGATGACAGAGACTGCCATCAACTGTATTCAAAACTGCATTTAAGTGTTCTGCAGGTTCTTATGATGCTTCAGGGGCACTTAACAGAGAAGAACCTTTACGGGCGCCTGGGGTTAGTACCCTTTGACCATGTGGTTCCACTTGTTGAGGAAATTAACAGACTATCTGATGAACTCAATCCTCTCAATGCGTCCAAAGAGATCGAACTGGCTCTAGACAGACTGGCTCAGGCTTTGCAAGTGGCCATGGCATCAGGAGCACTGCTGTGCACTAGAGGTAAGTTGCTGAGCAGGGCTGGCACAGAGCCTGACGTGGGATTCCTTTCCTCCAGTGCGTGGGTGGATGTCTTGAGAGGGAGCTTTGGGGTGAGGGGAGTAAAGATCAATGTGTTGATAGCAGAAGTGGTAGTTTGCTGCTCTTAGGAAGCATTGTTAGAGTGAACTGCAGGAAATATTTCAGGTAAAAGAACTGGATGAGGAGTAAGATGACGGGAAAAAAGAACTGAATGGGAGGCCTGTACACAAATGGGAACATTATGGTTGATATCAACATGGAGTTGTTGTCTGCTTTGATCCCTTGATAGATTGGACCTGATCACAATTATCTGGTCCTGAACTGTAGTGTCTCCAAGCTGACCTGCTCTGTGGGGTCCTGTTGTGCATTAGAGACCTGCATCCTCCTCTGAATTCTCCCTGTTTTGAAAAAGCAGTTCTGAGAGCAGCCACTGGAGAGCAAAGGACAAACATGTCACATGGAACTGCAGAACCTGTCCCACTGTGCACACTGAAAGCTTGATTTCTTTTCCAGCCGGCTCTGCAAGCTTTCTCTGGAATGTGAAAGGTGATGCCCAGAAGCCAAAGAGACTCTAAGTAACACTGTACAGTTTAGGTCTCCAACACAGCTGTACTGGCTACCTAGGGCAGGGTTATGGCCTGGAACCAGAGGCAGCAGCAGACCGTTATAATTCGTAAGCTAGAGTGTTCTGCTAGGTGCGTGAAGCCTGCAGTTCTTCACATTTTCATCATTAAAACTGCCTGCACTAGATTTTAATAGATATAGGGGATTATACGTACATCATGATATTTACAGTAGTTTTAAGAAACGCTCCTTGTTGAATGGACCCTTATGACTGAGTAAGACTTCTGCAGTTTATCTAAACAATTCTCGCAGACCAATGTGAGCCTGATCTGTCCAAAATCCCAAGCCAATGGGAAATTGTGTATCCCTGACAAGTGTGCTGTTGAACATCAGTTCAGCATTGCTTCTTCACCAGGGTGCAGCAGCACAATGTTGCCTCTGCATTTGTGACTATACAGCTTTTTTAACTCCAAGCAGGGGTGGAGCTTGCTCCTAGCTGCCTAAAATTGCTCTCCAGGACAGCCACTTTCTTCCAAGGCAGTTTGGGGCAGGCAGTTGCTTGTAGATATTTAAAAACTATTGTTGAATTGTGTTTCAATTTGAGTCATCTCTGAGTTTGCCTGAGCTGGAAGAGAGACTATGAAGTAGACCACGAGGAGGGTGTGTTAGACAAGGAATCAGGAAAAACAAACCAAAGGTCCAGTTTATCTGGAACTTCTGGGCGTTCATTTCTTCTTTAATGAGACTGTACTGCGTGTACATCTTTATCTGAACTTAGTAAAGAAACCCATTCACGTGGCTTTAGGTGGTCTTTCCTGGTTCCAAAGCCAGTTCCCCATGAAAGACGTGCAGAAACAAAAAGGGGAAGCATCTCGGCACAGCAGAGACAGCCAGACCTAGTGCTTTCTTGAAACAAACTGTGTTGAAAACAGGCAGCTCTTAGCATAACAGTGGAAGGCTTCAGGTGTCCTAACAGTCCACGACTTCTGATGTCTCATCATCTCCTGCCTGTGGAGAGCAGCCTCTGCCTAAGCAGGTGCCTGAGGCTTTTGCTCCGGCTGAAGCAGTTCTGTTGAATGTGTCAAATCTCAGTGTTTTCCTTTCCCTTCTTTCCTTTAGGAACTCTGTGTTTAGTAAGAATAGGCAGAAATGTGGAATATTCTGAGTTGGTGGCTTCTTTAAGCCATGTTGTTTTCCAGCTGTTCCCTTGGTCCGTTCTGAGCACTCACTCTTACTGTAGGAGTGGAAAGTAGTTCAATATAAGTAACGGCTGCAATACCAGTTAATTGTGTTTGGGGAGTAGGTTTGTCTACAAAAGTAGGAGCTTAGTCTCAAGCTATTCATGAAAATTGTGCTTGCAATGGGAAGTACTTTGAATAGTGCTCTTGGTAAATACTTTGGGGAGGGGATATATGTGTGTGTGTGATCTGAAAATCCACTGAGAGGAATATTTGTCATTGCGTGGAACCAAGGAAGAGATGGGAGCAGCTCACAAAGGTGTGAGGCTTATAGATATTGCCAAGAAATGTCCTGGAAAAGAAACTAAGACTGGGATAAAAGGAGCAATGCAGTTTTTTGTTAGTAGACTTTGATAGTAAAAGAACTTTTTTATACTAATACAAGTTTTAATAATAAAAAATGCCTCTTAGATGAGGTTTGCCTTGCTTTTGACATGATGCCTTTCAAATCATAAACACCATATTCTTTGGGCACTCGTTGGGTTGCCTATGTCTTTCTTACTTACTGATGGATCTGTTTTCCTGCGGCTACATTACTTAGATATTTTACTAACAGTCAGCTGAGTCGCAGCTCTCAGTGCTGTAGATTCTGACAATCATCTTGTCTGCACTGTGCTCTGATTCTTGAGCTCCTCCGTTACCTGGGGGCGTCTGCAGCATCTAATGCTTCGTACGGCGGATCAAGTGGTCATTTTAAATGCAGTGAGTTGGGACCTGTTGTTTCCCTTGGCAGCAGCTTTCTGTTAAGTATGACAGTAGTTGCAGTGAGGGTGTGCAGTCTGCAGTCACAGTTGGGCAGAGCTGTGTTTAAGCTGCTGCAGATTCTGTGCAAGCCTCGATCTGCCTTGAAATGAAGCTACTTTTCCCGTATGGCTGTGTAAGTTAAGTGCAGAGCATATAATAAAGTGTCGAGTGCAAAAAGGTGAGGTAATAACTGGTGAGACAGAGAAGCATGTTGTCTCCTACCAAAGTTATTCCCGTGAGAATGGGGTTCTGGATCTACTGATCACTGAGGCTTTTTCAGTAATCTGACTTTCCTAGAAAGGAGAATAGAGAGGAAAACGGTGGAATTTCTGCTTTCTCTTATTGTTTTGTCTTCTGTTTTCTTTCAGATGACTTGAGGACTGTATGCTCCAGGCTACCACATAACAAGTAAGAGACCTTTCTATAGCTGTGTTTGTTTTAATGCATATTTTAAGACACCTACTTGAGGGCTGTCAAGACGAAATCCATATGAAAATACGTGTTTACCTATGGAAGTTGACCTTTATTCAGACAGTCTTAAGCTCAGAATGAAGATAAAGGTGGCAGATAGTACTGATCGCTTCTTGTCTTGGGCTCCATGGAGTTCCTAGTCCTGCAAGCTGGAGGCTTTCAACGATTCCCCCAATGTAGACAGTCTTCCCCAGCCTGTGTTAGAACAAATGAATAGAAAAGGAAAATGGAATTACAGCTTGCAAAACTACCCAAAGTTGTCCCATACCAGGTTGTCTGCTTATTGTACCTAACCCTCTGCTTGACTGCACTTTGCTTCTTACCTTTTATCCTTACCAAATTTCTTTGGGCTTTTCTTGTATTAGCTAGAAATGTTCCAATGTGAGTGTTTAAAACTGGCTTCTAATTGGAAAATTATTTAATTTCTAATATTGGTATCTTAACTATGGGCTTAACACAGCTTGTTGGAAATTCTGGTTGAGTAAAGGCTTCATGTAGATTAAATCCTGTCCCCTCAAGGGTCATTTATGCTCTGAGAACTCCTGCCTGAGGAGTAGAGAAACAGGAACACTGAAAAGCAGGTTAGTTGCCTTTGGAAAGAGAGGAGCTGCCAGATCTCATTTCTGCCAGAAGCAGTGTTTTTTAATAAAACACCTTCAGCAGAAGATGAGGCCCATTTAAGTGAGAAATTGTTGCAAAGTAAAAATGAACTTAAAATGCTCAAGTGCTTCAAAGAAAGAAAACCTTAGCAGACATCCACCATCTGCCTGAGCAGAGAGATTGATATTCATCACTCTGTGCTTGCTCCTCTTCTTTGTGTGCTTTTGACATATCCACAAATGAACAGTGGTTTAACCCAACAGCTCTTTCAAAACCTGAATAGTCACAGGATTTGAAACGTGATTTGCGTTGTGAACTCTCACTGTTTCTGGTTCCTCCAGCATGAGCTATCAAGGCCATTGCACAGACGCTGGAGGCAGAGACCTGATCTTTCCATGCAGGATCCTCACTGGCAGCAAGGCTTGATTCCAAGAGCTGAGGGCCTCTTGGGGGCTTTGTAGTCTCCCAGACAGGTGCTCCAAAGTATCTGTCCTTTAGTTAAGTGGTACCACAGCTTGCTGTTCCCCGATGGACTAGATAGTGAGTCCCACTTGCTGTTAGTTTGAGAGGTGCCTTGTTGCAAAGAGTAACTGTGCTGTTAAAAAAAAAAAAAAAAGTCTGCAGGGAGCATAATTAAATCACTGTCCACTTGCCTGTGAACACTGATAATGAGTTGTCTGAAGAATCGGTCCCTTGTGAGCTAGGGAGAGCCGCTACAAAAGCCTTCTCCAAATAATACTTATGACTGTCTAAATTTCTTTTCACAGCCTGCTCCAGCTGGTGATTTCAGGTCCAGTACAACAGCCAACTCATGGTGCTCTGCCACCAGGATTTTATCCTCACATCCATACTCCTCCTCTGGGCTATCCTGCACATGCAGCGCACCCTGCATTACCTGCACATCCAGCTCACCCGGCTCACCCAGCCCTCCCGGCTCACCCCGTACAAACGTTTATACCAGGAATGACATTCCCATACAGACCTATTCGCTAAAAAAATAGACTGTAAGATGTAACCAGTTTCCCTTAGCTTGAGGAAGCCTTGCAGAGGAAACCGAATGTTTTGGGAACCACATTTTTCCTCTTCGGTCTAAAGCTGAGCAATGCCTGCATTGAGGGATGAGCCCTTCACAAGTAGCGAAGATGCAGATGGGTAGGCTGCACTTGCTTTGAATCCGTGATGCAAATACGAGGGTAGATCGTATGGATGAAAGGAGGAGCGTGGACATAGGCAACAAAAAACTCAAAACCTCTGGAATGTGTGGAATTTCTTAACCCACTTAGTTTCATTTAGTCAACCAAGATTGTTATATTTCTTGAATATGTGTTTTTTTTTCAGTAACCCATGTCTGTTTACTGCATGGTGAGACCAGATAACCTGGTTCTACATGTAAGAGGGCCAGAAGGAAAGCCATAAGATTTTCAAGCCAGTCCACTCCAGCCTATTCATTTTTTGTAAATGTTTGTGTCTATAGCTACAGAGTATGTGTACACTGTATATTTTTGGAACACAACTGTTTGTTTCAGAAGCACAAACTAGAGTAGAACAGCACTTCCTATTAAAGGAAATGATTTCAGAAGTGTAAAACAATGTTGCCCCTTTATCCTTCAAATAGCCATTATAAGGTTTGGCTTGTTAGGCCCTTGCTAGGAAGGGAAAATAATTCCTTTACAGCTGAAACATCCTTTGATTCTACAGATTTTTGAAATGTCCTCTCAATGCCCTCAAATCAGTAAGTCTGTCAAACTTAGGGGTGAAATCTGGCAGGTTTGTCTAACGCTAGCTGGCAAAAATGGTCGCAGGCTTACTGCAGCGTACTGGCCGCTGCGAGGCAGGGTGCAGCCACGTACCGAAGCATCGTAGGAAACGCAGCAGAACTTGCTGCTTGTGTCACTGCAGGAAAATATGCAATCCAGCCCATTTAGTTGAGCTCTTTTCTATCTTTTTAGCTATGCTGTGATTCTCTGAGCCCCTTCTGCAGGGTATAAAAGCAAGAAAGGTCCTTTCTACGTGTCAGTCGCTTTATTGCAAAGACTTCAGATGCTCTTGTCCCGATGAGAGCAGCATGTAGTATTTCTGGTCCTTCCGTCGCGTGTTTGCTGCAGTCCCAGGACACATTAGTTGGCGGCTGTGACTTGGAGCGTGTCATTTGCATGAAACAGCTGAGAAGGCACCTGTGTTTGCCTTTCCCTGGAAAGGGCAGGGGAATCACTTTGTGGAGCTTGACAACAAGGAAAACCTTTAAAAAAATTGTAGTTTGGGGATTAGAGTAATTACCAGGGAGAATCCAGGAGTATGAAAAGCTATCTCCGTACCTCTTCCAACGTGTTATTCTGGGAAACTGCATGAGATGGGAAAGAACAAGTTGTAACACTGATACGTAACAGAATTCCATGTTGTTTTCCCAGCTTTTGTGCTCAAGGATGGATCTCTAATTTTAAACTTTCCATTTAATTAAAAATGTTGATTTTTTTTTGTCCTTTTGCATTGTGCTCCCTTCCCTGCAGCTTTGGGGGTTGTAGCTGTTTGATAACCTCCGCTTGCTTTGGGCGCCCCGGGCTGCCGGCGCTTTTTGGCCTGACCGAGGAGCGTTTCCTGCCCGGCCCCCCGTGCCGGCTCGGCAGGAGGTTGTAAACAGGGATGTCTGAAATAGCGATGCTCGTGGCGCGACGCTGTTAGCGACCGTCCAGGAGCGGCCACGGCTACGGCCACGGCCACGGGCGGGGGGCGCCGGGGGGCGGGGCTCGGCGCCGGGGGGCGGGGCGCGGGGGCGGGACTCGGCGGCAGGGGGCGGGGCTCGGCGCCGGCGCGCGCTCCCCGGTTCTGCGCAAGCGCCGCCGGCGCCCGTCACGTGCCGCGCGCGCAGCCTATGGGGAGCGGCGTTGTTGCGGGGTGCGCGGGAGGGAGTGTCGGTCGCGGCCTCGGTGCTCTCCGCGGCCCGGCATGCGCTGAGCGCCCCCGTCCCTGCCGCAGCGCGCCCGCCCGGCGGCCGCCGCCCCCCCGAGGTGAGAGCCGGCGGGGCCTGTCCGGGGCAAGGGGGCCGGGGGAGCCGGGCGGCTGCTCGCGGGCCGGGGGCGCCGCTCCGGCCGCGCGGGCCGCGGCCGCTCCGGGCCTCCGCGGCGCCCTTAGAGCTGGGAGCGGCTCAGCGGAGCCGGGGCTGCTGGTGCTGACCGGCAGCCCCCCGCCCGGCCGCGCCCTGTGCGCCGGGCCCTGAGGAAGCGGGGGCCTGCGGGGCCGCGGGGGGGGGCAGCCCCTCCCGCCACGCGGGGCTTCTCTAACGGCTCGGTTTAATGTGGTAGCTGTGTGAGCGCCTGTGGGCGCTTCAGGCCTGGCTGGAAAACAACATAATTATGTTGCTGTAACTGTGTGACTCAGGCTATTAAAAACCCCCCAGCTCTAACTGGAGTCGGTCTGCTGGCACTGCCCTGTGTAAGGATGCAGCTGTGCCAACAGAAGGGATTGTTACTGGGCTTTAGTAGAGTCTTAGATGGGCCAAGAGCTGCGCTTACAACCTTTGCCTTCTCTTTGCATGCTCTGCCAAGGGAAAGTGTAAATAATGTGGTTTGATTTCCTCTTTCTTTGTAGTAGAATTTTCTTTAAGAGGACTGCAAGACAGCTTAGCTTTTCTGTGCTTTACCTTCCACAAGGGCTGTGTCTCTTTGAACCTGCCTCTGGAGTTTTAGTGGAGAGGAACCGATTGGTCATCTTCATGTCTAAGCAGGGTAACAGCTGAATGTTTTTTGCAGAATGTGTCACGAGGTCTTTAATTACAGTTTGTTAAACTAATCTCTAAATGTTGTCCGAAGGACGGTACTTCAGCGGCACAGTGCTCCCTGCCGTGTGCTAGGGAAGAGTAGCAGCAGATTTGGGAAGAAGCCTGCTGCTGTGCTCAGTTCTTTGGGGCTCGGACAAATGAGGTGCACGGTGGTGGATTATACGTTTGCTATCTGGATGAGAAAAATAGCATCTCTGCGCTCAAACTGACTAACGTAAATACCGAAAGTGCTGCTGCTTTCTGTGTCACGTTGGAATCGCTGTGACTGATACCCATTAGGCAGTGGATTACTGACGCTTTCAGCCTCTTCTTCCTTGTTGAACAGCAGTGCGGATGTGTAACGCACAGGTATCACCAAGCCCTCTGATTACGGAAGTGTCTGTGAGTAGTAAGGGTACAATTACAGTTACGGTGTGTGCGATGCTGCCTAACAGCGTGGTTTTTTTTGTTTTTTCTTTTTCTGTAGAACACTTGGACTCTTACTAGAGCTGCATATTTTCATATTTTCCTCCTATTGCAGAGGTGGTGGTTGTATTTCACTTGTTTTGAATGGGCTTAGATTTACCACAGGGCTTGCTGTGTCTAGTCCAACCGTGACTGAACTAAAGCATACGTTTTAGACATTCGGTTGTGATTACAAATGTCAGATGATTGTGCCTGATCTCCCATGGTAAGCCATTCAAATGTTTAATTCTGTTTGGTACACTGAGTTTGAACTTTATTAACCTTTTTATCTGTCGTTACTCACTCTGCCTGTGTTGTTTATACTAAAGTACCTCTCAAAATCAGATAGCTTGTGCTAGATGTACGTGCTTAAGGCCTGTGGTAAGAGCTCCTCTGCACTTTGACTGTTCACTGCAGCTATTCTCCCTGCTGCTGAGAACTGTGGATTTTTTTATTGATAGATATATAGAGTTAAGAAACCTTTATAACTTAGAGATGGCCATGCTAGTTCAGACCAAAGGCTTTCCAGATTGCTGTTCTGTTTTGTCCTCTCTGCTTATTCTGATGATTCCCAGTATCCTATTTTGACTGCTGCTGAGCAACAAACTAATGTTCTCAGGGACCTATCTGTGAGAACTCACATTTTTTTCCTCACAACGGTTAACACAAACTGGATGTGTTTGCTTACCTCCAGCGTGCATTCCTTCTTACCTACCAACATACAGACTTTCTGTCTTTTTTTTTTTTTTTTTTTTTTTTTTTTTTTTTTTGGTCTTTTGGCATAAGAGCCTTTTACGACTGTGAACAACTTCAGATTTTACAGTCTTGAAAATCTGTGTCCTATCCCAAAAGTTAAGTGTCATGAGTAAATTGTGTTGCATATCCATTCATTTGTTCTTCTGTCTAGTTTTTATGACTCTGTTGGCCAAATAGTAGCTAGTAGTCTCTCTTCATCCATTTGGTTCAAGCTTTGTTTACTTTCTTTTAGTCCGCCAGGGACAGTCTCTTTATCCCACAACAGCTTAGGTTCCACAAAAGCCTTTATGGGTGTACTTCTGGCAGCTGTTCTGGGAATCATAGCATACTGTACTTTTTTAATAAGTCACTTCTAACAGATTTGTTAAAAGTGATCTTTTAAAGAAGCGGGTGACTTTCTCCCGGCTTGTCGTAATCAGAGTATGAGCCCTCTTCATTTATGAGATAACACTGGTGTAGCTTCAAAATGATTAATGCTAGAATAGTGCCTGGTTCCAGGTTATTTTTAAGTAGATGGGTTTAATCTTGCAGATTAGAAAAGCAGTTTTGTTATGTTATGTAAGTTGGTGCTTTAATCAGTCTCTATATGCCTGGTAGCAAGGGAGGAAACATTCACTAGTGTATGAAGCAGTACTCTAAATACATTGTTTTGTCATTTAAAATAGCTGCTGCTGTTTCTCTCCCTCAGATGGTTGCTTGAGCTACTAACAAGTTGGCTTAATATGTGTAAATAACTGCTAAGTTGCCGAGAAACTGCTCCTTTATGAATGCTATCCTTAAAAAAAAATGTGACATGGTTAACTTTTGTTTCTTTTTCTAAATCATGAGTGGTGTCATCATGTCTTTTGGTATCTAGGATAGCCTAATGTCTTGAAAAGTTGTGGGCACTGCCCGTGGAATTCAGAAAAATGATCCTGCCCGTGGAATTCAGAAAAATGATCTTTTGTAGCTGGAAGCTCAAAGAGGCTTCAAATTAACACGTTTAATTTTGTTAATGAAGTCTGTACTTGTTTTCATATGTTATCTTTTCCCTGGTAAAGGCTTATCTTCGTACCTGTATGGTATGGTTTTGCTTTGTTTTTGTTTGTGTTTTTTGTTTCTTCAGTACTATGAATATAAGTATTGGGGCAATATAATCTGATACCTCAGCCAGTCCGTGCTGGGATTTCAGCGTGTTGTTTGTGAACTGAACCTGATGCTGCCACCCAAAAAGCTATCCCCTCTCTCTTCAACCTTTCCTCCCCCATCTCTTCCCCCTCCGCATCCAGGTAATTTCCCAGTGTAATTTTGGGGGTGAGCAGGGGCCGATGAGACCGTGGCTGCAGGGGCTGACTCTTGTTGACGGTGCTGATGCAAAATACCTGTTGAACTGCAGTTTTAGGTACGAACTTGGGGACTTCCCTGCGAGTAGCTTGCGGAGTTGTCTCGGGAGTTCTCGCAGCCATGGCTTCCAGCTTGTCCCAGGCATGCTCTAGTGGAGGCAGCGTTCAGTAACGCGCTTGGCTTTCTTCTGGTGACTTGGAATTGGTGGCTGCTGTTAATACTTTGTTCTTCTGATGTGGAGCTTTTAAAGAAGCAGGTGGCATCAGTTGTTCAGCATAGTGGCAAATAAAGTTCTCTCTTGGCTGGGCATCTCCTCAATAAACCTGAATTAAACACTTTAGTCTTTATTAGATGGGCTTCACTGCTGGTTTTCCTCTGTGCATGGTTGTGTGTGTGTTTTGGTGTGCATGTGTGTCTTAATGCCAATCAGTGTGTCTAATGTCATGAATGCAGTGTGTTGCAAAAAGACTTAGTTTGATGTCTTCCAGTGCTTCCCTGCCACGCACCCCCTTCCCCTCCGCAAAAAAGCGGGAACTGGAGTCAGGTAGTTTTCAAACATTAGCTTTTTTAAATCAGTCTCGAATTTCTCCTTTTAAACTGGTCATTGTATGTAAGAACATTCATCTGTTCCAGAATACATTTTAAATATTACTGGCTTAAAGCAATAGCAAAGCTTTTCGGTGTTAAACCTGTCTCTGATGCTAGAAGACACGAATGAGGAAGAAAGAGCCATATTGGCTCTAAGTTAAAATACAGGGTCTGGGAGCACAGAGAGGATGGGGAGCATCTCTGCCAAGTAGAGAGAGGAAAAAATGTTCTTTTCAGGCTCCTTGGGAATGTATTTTGTTTTTGTAGATTCTTTTGTTCTGTTTGTCTTGGTTGGCTTTAGCACATTTTTTGCAAAAGTCTCTTAAACTTGCTAGTGTCTGCTGCAATGGTGTATGTGGAGTGACTAGGTTTTCCTGGCAGCTGTGCGTTGCTGCTCAGTAAAGAGGACGGTGTCTAGGAAATGGAGGCCGGCTCACAGTTCTCTTCTCCCAGTGTTTTACTGCCCAGGGTTGAAATTCCAGATACTCTTTTTTTTTTTTTTTTTTTTTTTTTTTTTTTTTTTTTTTTTAGTTGCTGTGTATATTTGATGTGTAGCTGCTTATTCTAATTCTGGAATGGCTGTGGGCCTGCATATATGACGACAAGTTTGAGGTTTCCTTTTTTTTCTTGGTGCAATAGCTGCCTGTTGGAAACTTGCTGCATTCAGCATTTGCCAAGTATTAAATCTCCCCACTAGCTAGCTGCTTGTTGTAAATGTTGCCTTACTGTGACCCTTTGGTTTTAACTCCTCGCAGTGCTACTGTCACAAAGCAGATTTTCTTTTCCATGTCTTAGGCAAGAAAAGATTTAACAGCAAAACCTTCTTAGTGATTCTTGCTCACCATTCCCTGGAGGAGCTGCTGTATCTGGGACAGCAAAGAGCTGTGCCTTTTGCCGTGTATTTTAAAGACACATTTCTCTCATACCAGCTTCAGTGAAATCTACAGCTTCAGTAATGTAACCAGAGCTACAGGGTAGAAGACGAGTTCAGAATGTGACTCACACTGAAAAGATTATTATCCTTCTAGCAGAAGAAATATTAAATCAAGCTTCAAGTTTGCAGAGGATCAGGGATATAAGTATAACAGGATTTCACTAACAGTAAGTGTTTTCATATCAAATAAATGACCACACCTGGCTGTGCAGGTAGAATTTACCTTTTCCCTACTCATTTCTTGATATCTTTTGGATGTCTGTTTCAAGTTCTGATTCTTTGTGGCAGGAGGCAAAAGTGTTATTAACTGTGTTTTTGTGTACTTGGCTTTCAGGTTTGGAGTCCAGATCTTGTGGTGCATATGCCTCAGTTGGGGCACGGTGGAAAAATGAAGTTCTGAGCTGGGGACAAGGTGTGAATGTTGTTTGCAGAATTTCAGTGCTGAGGAAGGATTGGCGTGGAGGAGAACCTCTTAGAGAAGGGCTGAGTGCCGGTGTGGGTTTTCCCAGGCTGTGTGTTATAGTGCTGCCTTCCTGGCCTGATTCTCCATAGAGGAGAGTTCAGGCGCTGACAAACTCTTTTCTCTGTTAAAATGTCCATTAGGGAAACTCATTAGTGCTTTGAGGCGTGCTTCTGAGGCAAATAGGGTCTGCATCCTGGGTGGACTCAGTGGTGTATCAATAAGCTGTTACTGAAGTGATACAAAAGCTAAGGAGCACAAAGTCTAGAGTTAATGCTTGCAACTAAGTGGCAAAGGGTGTGTGAGGGGCCCTTAAGCCCCTCTAAGTGCTTATAGTTTTGGTAGAAACTGGACAAATGTAACCCCTGGATCGAAAGGACTGTGGGCTATTGTGGGATGACATAAGCTTCAGCATCCGAGCCTGTTCCAGCCATATTATTACGTTATTTTCAGACCAGGGCATAAAATTAGCAATTGTGTCTTGGATTTCCCATTAAAATAGTCTCTCTCTTGCTCCAAACATCAGTTTCAGCTAATTTAGGAAATTAAGTGAAGGCAGTTTCGGGGAGTGCTCATATAGGATACAATGGATGCTATAAGAACAGAGGTGAAGCTGACATTGTTGTAGTTGTGGTTGTGAATGTCAAGCTATAACCAGTTTGCATACTGTATTGGAACTAGATCATCTGGGGTTTCTGTATTTATTGCTTGTCCCAAGTGAGTCCAAATGTGATTCCTAGGAGGAGCAGAAGCATTAAGTGGAGTGGAAAAAGGGAGTGTAACGAACGCCTAACGGCAAGTGGCTATGCCTGTATCGCGTTCATGGAAGAGGTGATCGTGTTAATATAGATGGCATGTTTTATACCTGAACTTTCCAGTTTGAAGGTGATTTACCCAGGGAAGGCAGGACTGTGGAGCTTGGGTGTGTGAGCCCCACTTCTGGTCTCAGTTCCAGGAATATCTGCAGTAAGTTATCATTAAGATACCTGTTTCACCTCTTATTAGAGGAGAAATAGAAAAGAAATTAATCTTTAAGTTCCTTTATTTCACAGTAAATAGGGAGAGGAAAATACTCCAAAGAACTGCTGTTGGTAAGTGTGTTAATAGACCCTAAAGAACTAATTTCACAGCTAAAAGTCATTTTATTTCAAGCTCATGTCTGGATTTCTGAAACACTATACTGCAGATAAAAGGCGGAGCTCTGATAATCCTTTGGGGACTCTTCCTGCAGCACTCCTGTCTCAGTAGTCGCTCTTGATTGTCATCAGGATCTTCCTTGGACGTTACGAGAGCAGAGACGTTCGCTTGTGCGCTGTCTGTGTGTGGTGGGATTCTGCTGCTGGGGATGCATCTGAACCTGGTGCTATTGCACTAGTGGGAGGAGACCACCCGGCAGCATCACCACCTTTGGGTGGAAAAAGATCTAGTGTGGGCTCAAAGAGTGAAGAGATCTGTGGGACCGTGGGCCTGAGCAACCTGATCTAAGTTGCATTAAACCAGGTGATTTCCAGAGGGTCCTTCTAACCTAAATTTTTTCATTCTGTGATTAGACTTGAGTAGTATTTAGGTATCTAATTCACAGTGGGAACAAGTACCTAAATATATATATATATTTGAATTTGTCTTCTGTTGCTTTGATGAGGCTACCTTAAATTCTAGAATTGTCTCTTAGAGATTCTTAATAATGAGTTCATTATGTTTTCAAACGCAATAGCAATTTTATTTTATTTAATAAAAGGAGCTTGATAACGGAGGTATCCATGTACAATGTTCCCTGTGAGATCAGTAACCTGAAAATGCAGTAAGATTAAAATGAAATGCAAGAGGAAAATCTGTACTGCTTTGTCAGATTTAGACCTTCAACTGGCTCAAATTGAATGGTTTAGTGTGAATCAAATCCCCGGTGCCAGATGGTGCAGGGTAGAGATGCTCATGGCTGTGAGAACTCTTACTGGGTCTCAAAGTGATGCTCCCCAGGCAATAGTAAAGTTCATGTCCGTTTTGAATACTGTGTTGCTCAGGCACAGCTAACAGGCTCCTATCCTGCATTTGAAATAGCTCTTAAAATCCTGTTGGGTTTTGCACGATGCTCTTTATTTACAATAGAGAAGATGCCAGATGTTGTAAACTTTTTTTCTTCCCTGGAAGCGTTCCCTTGCTTGGATTTGAGGACTGTATGTACAGAATTTGCAGGCAAGGGTTTGGCAGCATGACTGGAGCCCTGATGAGGTTACCAGACACAAGGAAATCCTGGTCGGGCTTGCTCTGCACATGTGCAAAGTTTCCCGGAAGCGTATGGTACTCAGCGCTTGTGCCAAGCGGGTGGTGCTGCTCGTGTGAAATACGGCAGACGCGTGTGTGTCTGTCCCTGGAATTCTGCACCGACCCTCGGAGCCCCGGCGGAGGATCGCGTCGAGGCAGGGCTGACCCGTGTGCCCTCGGCAGCCTGGTGTAGCGTCGCTGCAGGTGCTCGGGTCTGGCCTGTGCGTGCCGTGTACTTGGTAGCTGTCTGGGAGGACTTAATCTTTTCCTTTGGTGATACTGCAGCGGATAATCCTGCTTAATAATCTAGCTGGAGTGTGCTTGAAGAAAATGCTTTGAGTTCTGGAAAGTGAAAATCTTGAGCCCAAAGAAATAAAGAAGGATTGACTGAGGTGCCTGCAATAATGGAGTGGGTCATGATGTGTGTCTCAGGATAGTGTCTCCTAAAATATAGGATCGTCTTACAAAAATCCACTAATCTGCTAATACTTTGTTTTTATTTACTATTTCATGCAGGTGTGAGTCTTTCTCAAGGATGGATTGATATAAGTTAGCTTTTAAGTTGGAAAGTAGAAAATTTTGATGGACTTCAATCTACTTTTGTTTTTGCAAGTGAAAAAATCCTCCTCTTTTTTTTTTTTTGTGCAAGCATGAAATGTTAAAATATATTTATTCTTTCAAATACATCTCTTGTCCTGTAAGTCCCAGTTGACTTCAAAAGTGATACTTAAAATTGGAGCTTCTCTTGGCCCAGCCTGCCCTCTCAATTATGCCCTATCAACTTGCAGGTCAGAACTTTGCCAGCAAACACAGATTAGGTTTTATTTTTATTCAAGTGTTTTGTTGCTGTAATTGTGCTATCGTCGTAACCTCAAGTTCTCCCGAAGGGGAGAAAATAAAGGAGAGGTTTAAGAATAAATCTTGGTATCAGTTAGGATCACTTTACTAAAGACGTGCATTATAAGCAGAAATTCATATAGTGTATCTCATCTCGCTGTGAAATGCCTCATTATAACCTCACTTACTTTCTGCTTGTCAGGAAAACTTGATCCATTTGTATGGATCATAAGTTTTTGTATGCGCTGTCGTGTGTCGTGTTTGCTTCGGTCTCGTCTGCTCCGTTTTCAGCTATCACTGTCTTTCTAATAAACTGGGCTCTTTGCACAGTCTCAGCCTCATGCCAATTTTGCAAGGTTAACTAAAAACCCCCAAGTATGGAGGGGGTGGAAGTTTGGGAAGATTAATAGACGGTCGTGTAAAGCTAACGTGGAAAATAGCTAAGTAACATGTGACTGAAATTGCATATAGGGACAGCTTTAACTTTGGTGTAGCTCGTACGCTCTAAAAGAAGCCGGGTGAGGCAGAGCGTAGATGTGGGTGTTGTGCAAAGGGAACCACGGAGCATCTCTCTGTCTGCACCCAGGAGGAAAGGCGTTAGTGGCTGTTTGCTAGTTTTGATAGTAATTTCAGCCTTTTCACCATTCAAAGGCAGTGAGTTCCACTTCCTGCTTTTCCTTCCCGTCTTTGCGTTTGGTGGCAGCTCTGGTGCTTGTTGGACCTTTCAATGAGCCACTAACTTGCTGAAATGGCAGAAAACAGCCCAAAAAGACAATGTCCCTCTCGGTTGGCATCCAGCAATTAGAGAGGTGCTTTCTCGGGCTAGTGAACCGAGGCAGATCGCGCAGCGTTCGCATCCCATGTTCCTTCTGCCTGTTTCGGGAAGCTCACCCTGCCCCTCGCGTACGTGAGCGCTTGCCAAGTGGTGCTGCAGAGCTCTCCCGGGAACTGAGCCTCCGTCCTTGCTGTGCAGGGAACTGCTGCTGGAAGCGTCGCCGGCCATGCTCGTATCGGGCGCAGGCAGGGCTCTGGGTGTCAGCACGGGTGGTGGCTGCCTCCTCCGAAGCCATCTTCTGGGCACCTCCTTCTCGTTAGCTGTCCTTTGTGTGACTTAGCTGAGGCGTTTTCCGTCTGTTAGTAGTCATTCCTCCTGCGTGCTTCAGTTCCTCGTTTTTAGCTGCTAGTAAAAGTAAAATGTCCTCCTTCCCTGCAGCTACCTACTGCAATCTTTTTCAGTTTGAGGACTATGTGTAAATGAAATTTCGTTTCAGGGGTCTTGAGAGGAAGGGAACCCTGTGGTCTTGCCCACAGGCCACAGGGACTGCCGGATGCGGAAGGACTGGTGATGGTCTAGCTTGCCTGTGATTGCAGCCGGTAGGTGCTTCAGATGAGGCAGAGAGCACTATAATTGCAAAATGCCAGCTATTACACCTGATCCTCAGCTTTTGTGCAAGGATTTGAAGCTCCTCTCAGTCATTAGTCTACGTTGTGTCGCTCCTGTGTCATTGCCACTTGTACACAATTAATCTCTTGACTTTCTCCTTTTTATTCCCTTCATTAACTTACTGCAAATCTGGGAATGCAGAAGCATTTTGTGATAGCGCTGTCTTTAATTTCAGTTGCCCTCTCTTCGCCCAGCCCAGGTAGGGTGGATAACCTTTTCTCTCTGATGCTTTTTGCTGCTGTATGCTCTCACGATTGGTAGTAGCATGCATCATGCATTTCATTTTCTGCTAAGTGCCAACTTCCTAGCTGTTGTGCGAGCCAACAGATTTGTAGGCAGATTTGGTAATTACTCTTTAAGCTAACTGTAAAGCACAAAGTGCCTGAAATATAATTGTTTTTACTGACCCTTACAAAAGGATGTCAAATGAACGAGTGTGTGTAATTTGGTCACTTTTCTGGTCTAGTACTTTATGTTAAAAAAATCACTGCATCGCCTGTTTTGAGTGTATTCTCATACATACCCGTTACTGAAGATGGGCAGAGCGAAGATCTCTCGACTCTAGCAGTTCTTAAGAGTGTCTTATGTTGGATGCCTTTATGGGGCAGTTTGTTTCCAGGCTCATGAGTGTGAGCGATTAGTTTCCTGAATTCCAGGAATGTTCCGCACCGCTGCGGAGAGCCATAGCAAGAACAACCTCCGACTCCCAGAGCAGCTTTCTGTCTTAGTAATTGGACTGTTGTAAGAAGATCTTATGAAATTGCAGAACCTGTTCTGTCTTTGCAACAAAACATTCCCTCCTGAGATAACGCTTAGTTTAAATTAGTTGCAGGTCGTCCTTGGCTTTGAGTGGTAGTATGCCTCACTTACACCTGCCACCAGGATCAAATCCCAGCTTGCAACCAGATTTCCCTTAGAGCTTTCTATTCTCCACCATATCTTAACTATTTTGTCTTTAAGCCTTTTGGTACCTTCTCATTCTTACTGTGTATTATATATTGCAGACTTTGCCTGAAACACCGTCTTGAATCCCCTCAGCTTTTAGCAAGCAACAATTTTATGCTTCGATCCTGCTTTTCTCTTTCCTCAGGGCACTTCCATAAAGCACCTCCTGTGTAGTGGCTATAGGACAGGGTCAGGAGGTTTCCAGTGAGCTGGGAATGCTGTTTTCCACGATAATCCTGGTGGTAGTCATGATTCTCTCCCATAGTCCATGGGTTTCTTAGTCTCTGCCCTGAAGAGCTCTTTGTGCACCTGTGTAAGCTGCCTCTGGTGCAGTACAGCTGCTATTCCTGTAAATGAGAAGCTTTTGCTGGTATAGCCCGTAGGATAAAGCATCTTACCTGGAAACAGCTTGGAAGAGTAATTCTTAAAGCATGCAGGTCTTAAAAGTTGTTTTTCTGCACGAGGAAGTTGAACCACTAGGACTGATGTAATAACGGTAGGTCTCAGCTCTTGCAGCCGCTTAAAGCAGTTCGTTAGGCCTTTTCAACCACGTTCATCCAAAATGCATTGCGTTTTCCTCTGATTTTTGTGTGTGTGTGTTGGATTTGGATTTCTTTTCTACAGTGTTCTTGAAAATCCCTGATTTCCTGACGGCTTTTGGGGGTGCTCTGCCTCCAGCAGGCTTGTTTCAGAAGTTTGGCAGCTGCGGGCTGCTGGTTTCCGCAGGGGATTTGTGCAGCAGCGTAGCGAGAATACAGAGCTGCTGCTTCTTGATGTAATGCAAATGGGTGCTGAGCTCCTGTTTGGCCTCAAGGGCCTTCAATGTATGTCTCAAAAAGAAGGCTTTGGAAGCAGATAACCTCAGTGTTTTCAGATTCTGCTTTGAATAGATAGGCAAAAATATTTCGCAAAGTATAGAGATCAGCAAAGCTCTGGGAAATCTTTGGATCGCTTATGCAGGAAAACCATTTCGCAAGCTCAAGTGTTGCTTTCAGGCTTGGCAAGTGAAAACAGAGTGATTGGCAAAGGCTCCTGTTCAGGACTCTTGCTCTGCTGTGCCCACATGGATGTGAGAGGTGCCAGGACTTTGGTCTTGAACATTGGTCTGAATATTTGCAAAGAGCCAGCAGTGAGTTTGGCAGCTGAACATGAAGAAAGTTAACTTCCATGGAATATCTTCTCTCCTGATCATTGTGGTTACTAATTTTCTGCCTTTGTTTCTTTGGCAGCAGTGATACCTTGCCGGTAACGAAGATGCACAGATCTGCTCTCCTGAAACTCTGTGGCAGGGCACACTGCCAGGCAGGTGGCCTAAATTTGCTTTAAATGCTATTTAAAATGCAAGCGCATCCCTCTCTGGTCACATAGCAGAAAGTGGATGCAGTGAGTCCCTGCTAGCATGCCCAGTGCTGGGGAAGGGGTGTCTGAATTCGGGGAGGGGGAGAGGAATTACTAATTCAAGAAGTCACTCAAATATAAACATATAATTTAGTGGAGGGGGAAGAAGACTAGCTTGAGCTGCGGGATAATGCCTCATGCTTGCCTGGCTCTTTGAGAATATAAAGTGTTAGATAAATGTGAACTAATCCGTGCAAGAGTGTGTGTCCTGTGCTGACTAAGTCGTCGTTTGGAAACTCCCAGCCCTTCTTTGTCTGCTCGGTAGCGATGAATACGGCTCTGTTCCAGTTGTCTCGTCTATCTCTCATTAATGCCCGGAGTATCTTAAATGTTTGATAGGATAAGAGTGTTGACTTGCAGGACCCTTAAATGTTTCAAAAATAAAAGTTACGAGAAGAGAGAATACTGCCATTGCAAACCTGAATGCTGAGCGCTGCCCGCAAGTGAGATGAAGCGAAGCTTGGAGCTTCACCGTGGCCAAAGCTCATCTGGCCGCGCGGTCGTGCTCGCTCCTCCCTCCTCTAAGCCAGCCTCGGGCTCGCCGCAGCCTTTGCCGAAGCGTTCTGGCCTGCGAACACCTGGTAGGCCCTCGCTTAGAAACCAAAGTGACTCTGTGCTGGCTTTCGGCTCCAAACTGGCTCGGCAAAGGAGCCAGCACAAGGGACGGGGAGGAGCGCGTGGCGGGGTGGCTTCGCTGCCTCGCAGCTGCAGCCCGAGGCGCTGCCCCGCGGGTCCCCGCAGCTGGCAGCCTGGCCAGCACCCGCTCGGCCGCGGCTCGTGGACGCGGCCTCCCTTCGGCGTCACCGGGGCAGAGCTGAGCGTGCCGAAGGGTCTCTGGAGGCCTTGTGGCGGAGGGCGCGCTCGCTGCCGTGGCCGCTCCTGGTTTCGCGGGTGTGAATTCAGAGCTCGAGCCTCAGAGGGGCTGAACCAATTCTAGCAGTGGAAAATTAGTCTTAAAAACACCAAGGATTTTTTTTTTCTTGAGGGATTCAGCTGCTTAAGTCCTTCTGAAGCCAGCACTTGGGCTGATTCTACTGAGCAGCTTGCAGCTTTCACATATGCAACAACGATCCTAGAACAGACTGCTAAATAACTGTCATTCTTCAAGTACTTCTTTGGGGGGGAGCAAGTGATCCATGTCAACACAGAGATTCTTTCTGATGCTCTCCAGAATGAAAAATTTAAGGACTGATCACTGGAAGGATAGATATGCCTGAGAAGGGCCTCTTTTTTGAAGACGTCCACCTTATTTCATCTTTTTCAAGAACTACAGGAAAACTTCTTTGGAGCTCCTGCTTGTTAAAGCATTTTGCCGCTCCTTTTGCCTGGGTAGGAGAAGGGCAGACAAAGGTTTCTCTGGATGATAGTGAATATTAATTGCATCCTTCCTCCTCCTTTTGGCTTGTTCCAAGTTGCGAGCAAACCAGCAGCACAGCTTCTGCTTCTCACCTAGGAGGTCTGGCGTGGGGGGCTTATGCCACTCTTGGGGCGGATGGATGGTGGGAGTGCGTATCCGTGGAAGGGCATCACACAGCATGTGTTGCAGGGAGAGTTCTTACGTCAAGGCTGAATGTTATGTTCATTAGCAGAGCTAATTGCCTTCTTTTCAGCATTGATGCTGAATGACCTGGCATCTGGGGGCTTTCTTGTTTCTGAATATTACTGTGTTAGGTTAACTGGTAGTTGCTTTCAAGAGGATCACAGGAGAAAACTAGCTTACACTGCCTTCTTAACTTGGACTTTGGGGATGGAACATGGATTTTTAAGGTCTAACCTGTTTTTTTTTTTTTTTTTTTTTTTTCCCTTAATGGTGCTGTGGAAGCAGATGTTTGCAAATTCTTGGGGGAGCAATTGGCACTCTGTCCTGTGTGCTATCAGAGCAGATCAAGCTCATATCGTTGCTGTGCCTATTTATTTTGCGTGTCTTTGCTGGTTCCGGGGAGGATTGTGAAGCTAATGCAACTTTTGCACTGACATTGCTTGAATGGGACATCCAGTCCGGTGAGAGAGTGTTTAAATGTTTGTCATGCTACAGCTGTAGTGTGCAGGTGTGAATGCTGAGTGCCAGCCGGGAGGGTGGGTCTGCACCTCCCTGTGAGAAGTGCAGTGGTGTTCAGTGAGCTGAGCTTGTGCCAGCCTGATCCTACAGGCAGCAGGGCTCCAGGTTGCTGCTCAGTTCAGTGTTTTGCTTCAGCCCCTTTAAAAACTTTCTTTTGTTGGACAGAATAACTTGTTTGATGCTGAGAATTCCCCTTTGTGTTTCGTCTTTCCTAACGCGCCTTCTTTTCTTGCAGGTGTGAATGACAGAGGAGGTGCCTCCGACTGCGCTTACTGACGTAAACCTCCGTCTTCTCTGCCACGATGACATAGACACAGTGAAACAACTCTGTGGCGACTGGTTCCCAATAGAGTACGTTACCGTTTCTGGATGCAGGAGGGAGGGGGAACTAGACACAAGTGGTGTGAGCCTGCCTGGGTGCAGTTCAGGGCTGAGACGAAGGGCTCTGCAGCTGTCTCTGGGCTGCTGCTAAGCTGGCGGTAGGTTGTGAATCTTTCATGCACCACCGTGGTGTCCCCATGAATGGCCTGTTGCTGCCTCTCCTGCAGAACCGTAAAGTCATCAGAATGTTTGTCTGCAGATTTGTGGCAGACAAATGGGCTTTGTAATTAAGAGGAGGTGGATCTGCTATTTGGGAAAGACTGCGAGAGAGGAATGGGTTTATACCTTCAGGAAGAATGACAGTGCCCCTGTGTTTTGAAAGAAAATTGTGTCCTTGAGGGTGTGCGAAGAAAGCACTCTCGGAGCTAACCCAAGCCAACAACGGGCTGGCTGTTCCTAAGGAACAGTCGTCCTGAATGTCCCAGGAGGAGGGCAAACAGTACTGGCCTGTGTTCCCAGGACTGCTGTTGCTCCCCGAGCACAATGCTGTTTAGTCAGATTTAAGTCTCAAACTGAACTTTGTGCAAGACAGAACAAGGTGTTTAGCTGGATGGACTGCATGTGAGTAATATCTAACCAATACTGTGATTGCAGGTACTCTGGACGGTCAGGTTTGTCCTGTCCCATCCTGAACCCAGGTGTTACGTGGTTCTGGGCTCCGAAGAGCATTAGCTGCAGGGCCTACTTGGCTGTCCTCAGCTTGATGTGTCGTTCTCACCCTCTGAAATGAGTCATTTTTGAGACCAAACCTCTGTCCAGAGGAATCTTGTACCAAATGAGTATCAAAAGCACGCCAGTTCTTTGTTTTAAAAAATAGTCCTGTTTCTCTGTTCTCTCAGTTAGCATAAACAGTTTTTGTTAGCTTCCTCCGTAGACGAAATGGAAAGATGTCTCCTGCCTTAAGCCCCCTTGTGATGTCTCCTGTTCTGCTGGACTCTGTCCATTTGCATTTTTGCCTTTTTAAATTTTTGTCCTATGTAGACTTCATGCGGTGGTGATGCAGGGAGGAATATAAGCCCTTGTGTAGATGAAATCGTATATAATATGCCTTTTACTTCTGTGAGGCTGCTGACAGTGCTATTGAATGAAACACCACGGCTTTCTTTTTCCTCCTGGTTGACTGTTGTCTTTCCCATCTGTCAGCACAAGTATTTGTACTGCTGCATGGAAAAAAAAAGTTTAGAAACTTGATCTGGATTAAAGTTAAGTATAGCCTGTCGCAGGTTAGTTCTTCAGGCCCCTTTTTGGGAAATGTTTGTGCTAAAAGCACTGGGATGAGGAGCTCCTCTGGGAGACCGTGGTAGATTTTGGGCTTAAAGTATCCAGGGAAACTGCAGCTTTAGACTTCAGATTTATATATATATATATAAAAAAGTTTCATTGAGTAGCTTTGTGGCAGATTTTAGCAGAGTAATTAAGATTGCATGAAACTTAAACGAGCAAAAGTATTCATAGATTTTTGAATTTGCAGGGTCTACTGAACATCCGTTTAGGTTTAAATCAGTGTACTGTAGTTTCTCTTCAGTATCTGCGGAAGTGGGAGGAGAGTTGGAGGCTGATGGCATGATGTTAGTACCAGTATTCAATTTTTTTCCCCACTGCGTGTGTCAAATTATTAAGATTCTTAAGCTCTTAAATGAGCACAGATGGATCCTGTATTTCAAAGTATCTTACTAAAGGTGGAAATGAAGGCTCTGGGCAATGAACAGAAAACAAAAATGTGATTGTCCTAGCAAAGCAGGAGACCGTTACATCAGTAGTAGCAGCCTGTGCTGCATCTCAGGTGCAGCTGAAAGAAGCCATGCCAGCACATGGGTACAATAGCTGTTTGATATTTCCCCAGTACCACACAACAGTTAGGAAAGGTGAATAATGTACCCACCCATGTTTTTATAGAATAAGTTAAGCTAGCAGCATAGAAAAATACTTAGATTGACAACTTCTTGTGGTACAGCTTTCCTTCCTTGGACTTGTGTGAAATCCATTGGCCTGCAGTTCCACCGATGGCGTTTAGAGGTGTTGCTGCCCGTTTCCAGTTAAGCAGCACTTCAACACAGTGTTTGCTGTAACCCTGCCTGCTCTCATGGGCTCAGTCTTCTCTAAACGCTCCTGGTTTTTCTTTCTTCCAGGTACCCTGACTCATGGTACCGAGATATCACTTCCAACAAGAAGTTCTTTTCCCTTGCAGCCACGTATAGAGGCTCCATCGTGGGAATGATAGTAGCAGAGATCAAGAGCAGAACAAAAGTGCATAAAGAGGTAAGGAAGCTGTTTCAGTATGAGACATTCCACCACTTGCTGTAGTTACCCTGAGATGGGATGATTGGGGCATTTTTTTTCCCCCTCTGTCTGGACACTAGTAAAAGCTATTCTGACCTAATCAAAAGACGAAAAACATGGTGATTTCCCGCTAGGGGAGCGTTGATAATGAGTTGTGTGTAAATATGAGGGCTGCGGGGGTTAGGAACTTCTGCTGAGCAGCCTGTGACCTGAAAGTTTTTACCTGCTGGGGCAAGGCAGCTGTGGTCTGATGGGAACCTGTCTGCCTGAGGCTCTGTGGAAAGATCAGATAACACAGACCTACTCTAAAAGTGTCTGTGTAGCAAGCCAATGTGCTGTGCCTGGCTGTTCTCACTGTACCTGGTCTTAGTGGTGACAGAGGAATGCACAGCTGTTGGAGAACAAACCTCCTTCCTTCTTATGTAAGGCCTGAACTTCTTCAGCTGTACTGAATGAGTCACTGCTGAGGGCTGACTGGCTTCCTGCAGAAACTAGGGTGTCCTTCCTTAAACAGCATCTCAAACACGAAGCAGAGGTAGCCAATATGCAGAGAGCTTAGGCTTTATGGGTAAGAGCTTGGAGGCTGGGACAGAGAACACAATATGGGCAGAGGTGAAGAGGAGATGATTGCTGGGACACCGAGGAAAAAGTCACCAGGGAGAACAGCCTTAGGAAAATCATTTTAAAAAAAAAAAAAAAAAAAAAAAAAAAAAGCAGGGGCAACGCAGAGAGCACAGTAACTTCTAAATGGCCATCAGTGTTAGGTTTATACGGGGAATAAGTGGTACTATTCTCCTTAGCCAGCATGAAGAGACCCATGCCACTGAGCACTCCGAGTTCCTCTCTGATTTCATCTCAGAGCTAGTTAAGGTCAGAAACTTCATCTTCAGCAACCTTGTAAACGTCAGCGAAAGGCTCTTGTTCCAACCAACCTGGAATTCAGGGCCTTGTTCAGATACTGCTCTGGGCGGTAGGACCCATAGAACATGCTCCTTGCCCTCTTCAGCAGTACAAACATCTTCACTTGACACGAAGACCACGTTGAGCATGCTGGCAATAAAGACTGTTGCTGATCTAGAAACTGATGTGCGCATCCAAAATTGACAATTTGAATCTTTCTGAGGAAATGGTGCAAATATATTTAATATGTCTCTAGGTCTGTGAATAATGTACGTAGCAAGAAAAACCCTAAGGATTTGTGTTCTGTCTGGAAAGATGATATGAAAGATACCTCTAAGGGGTCATGTTTGTTTCTTTTTGCCCTTCTTCCTTTCTAGAAGTTCCACCTAAGACTGTTCTGTGCAGAGAATTTTTGCCACTGACCTTGTTTTAGATATTCCAGTACGGGATGCTTTCTTTCTCCTCTTGCTCCCCAAGCGTCCTACTAAATAACTTGTCGTATCTCTACGCAGGATGGAGACATCCTAGCTTCCAATTTTCCTGTGGACACTCAAGTTGCTTACATCCTAAGTCTTGGAGTGGTGAAGGAGTTCAGAAAACATGGAATAGGTAAGATACCGCTAAATGACAGCTCTGTTGCTGTGTCTCGTTTGCCATGTGTGTGGCTAGTGGGCATGACTGAAAGACCAGCAACATTTCACTCCGATTGCCTGCTGAGACAACTTTGTCTATGACTCAGCAGCTGGCAAGGTGATATGCTCGCACCCTCCCTTGGGGGGTTAATTAACGCAGGTGCACCGAGGGCTCTTCACCGGTGTTGACCCATCACAGAACGTACAAATGTTTCTGGAGAACGTGCGGCTGTATCTGTCTTGTTCCAGAGAATAGCTGAGCTTACCACAAACTCGCATTCCTGCTGCTGTCCTCACCAAGATTTTTGGAAGAGCTGTTGAGAGTGAGACTGACTGAAGCACCAGGACTTCATCCTGGAGCAGGGTTTGAGCCTGTCTGGTGGGAACAAGGAGGGAGCATATATTCCCCAGCTTCTGTTTTTCTTCTGTGGATATCAGAAGCCTGGCCCCTGAGGCAAAAAAATGTAGCTGCTTTTAAGCTTTCAATTTAAAAAGATGGAACACATGTTTAGGGAAAAGACCAAGGGAACTGGAAAAGAGTGTAACTTGGACTCGATTAAATTTGTCAAGTGCGTATAAAGGTCAGTTCTGAATGCCTGCTGCAACACGCAGCAATTTTACAACTGTCTGAAAATCCTCCAGTCAGTCAGGAGGGTTCATCTCCTTGGAGCAGGATGTTTTATCATCAAATAAGTGCCCTTCTAGTAAGGTTTAAAGCACCATCTATATCTTCATGAGCTGGATCCACAGAATGAAATAGGCCAGACTTGCCAGCGTGACTCAGTGTTGCACATCTGGTGTCAGTTCAGTGGGTACAGGTATAACTTGTCTTCAAGTCCATTCTCCCCTACTCACACCTGCAAAGATGCAAACTGATATGATACATAAAGAAATAACCAGTGGGAGCACTGCAATTAAAACTTACATTAAAATACTACTTCAGAGAAGCTTTCTCTACGAAGCAGAAAATGCTTACAGAGAATAATGTTCAGAGAAAGCGGTGACGAGGTCTTTTGTAAAGTCAAAGTTGTCTCGAGGCCCCTTTCAGCTTCCAAATCCTGATTTCCAGCTTTATCTTGCTGGAATTTTCTCCTTCAGTATCAGTATTTCCTGCACCCGTTGAATCCAGACAGTATGTTGCAGTGCGCTCTAAGTCTCTGCACTTAAAGCTATAGCAAAATAACCTGAAGAAGCTGCAGATGCTTTTTTGAGAGCCTTCTCTTCTCGAGAGTTTTCTACTTCTGTTTGAAGCTGGAGTCTTTCATGCAGGAGTCTTTTTCACTCCAGGCACATTTTTAAGCACTATAGCTCTGATTTTTTTTTTTTTTTTCTCTCTCTAGCAGATGTTAGAAGGCTTTTGTTTCTAGCTCTTTGCTATTAAACCAGAGGACAGTTGAGTTACTGTGCGACAGAAGTGGAATATATCTTAAATTGCTCTCTTGTTGGCCCCTCTCGGTGGCTTTTTGTGCTTGACTGGTGTAAATTCCTACTAAGTATCAAGCAACTATGAGTCAGTGCTGTTGACCTGTGCTCTGAAGTTCTGTGGGTACTGCTGAAAATCTTACATGTCCCATGCTGCTTCTACGGTAATTGTGAAACTGCAGCCTAAATCTCATCTGTGTGTTTTATATTAGCTAAACTGCTTAGGCAGTGGCCTGTTGTTACTGCACCAGGTGGAAGAAGTAGCTGTGCAGTCTCATCGGATGGCAGTTACCAGAAATGTCTTCTGTGGTAGTGTAGGTGCGTGCAAGAAGCAAGTTCTGCTAGATCCTTCATGCTGTGTTGAGGTTGTTCAGATGAACCTCCAGGTCTAGTCTCTTGGGGCTAGAATATCCTCTTCTCTGCTTTCTCCTGCTGACATTTGTGGCTGCAGCAAACCCTGGCTGAAGGAGACTTTATGACTCGGCTCTTCCCCTAAGAAGAGATACTAAAGTCCTACCAATTCTTAGATGTTTTTAGTTTGAGTTCACCAGAAATAGTGCAGTGACCTGCTTGTGAAATCCTGTTTTAACTCTTTGCAATTTTAGATGGCTAATTGAGGGAACTGATGGAATTGCAGACTTGCTGATCTTCCCCAAAACCAAATGGGCTCCCAAAGCCAAGAGCTGCTTGACTGGGGATGGATGTTACTAACATTCCCATGTCTGGCTTGAAGCCCTGCTCATTGCTGAGATGAGATTCATATCTGAACCACAGAGCACAGCCCTGCTGAGTGTGCTGATGACTGACTGGAGCACTGACTGGGATCTGGGAACTTTTCTAAGCATGTGCAGCCTTCGTTGCTTGAAGGGTGGATGCAGGGGATCCCCCTGAGAGCTGAGCTTTCCTGTGCTGTCACTGGGATGGCAGCTGCACTGAGTCTGTTGTTCCTTCCTTTGTAGGTTCACTCTTGCTTGAAAGTTTAAAAGATCATATATCAACAACTGCCCAGGATCACTGCAAAGCCATCTATCTGCATGTCCTCACTACTAACAACACAGCAATAAACTTCTATGAAAACAGAGACTTTAAGCAGCACCACTATCTTCCCTATTATTATTCCATAAGAGGGGTCCTCAAAGATGGCTTTACCTATGTTCTCTACATCAACGGCGGACATCCACCCTGGACAATCTTATATCCTTTACCCTTCAGTCTGAGTGAGCTAAGCAAACACCAAACAATATTTGGGGTTAGAAACAGCGGTGCAGCAAAGAGTGACCTGGCTAGAGCTGGAGAGTGATGCCTCTGCAGATGATTTCCTTGAAGTCAAAAGGAAGGCAATGTTGGCCTGATTTGACAGTGATCCATTTATGCCCAGACTCCAAGTATTTTCTAAGCTGCTGGGAACAGTTCAGGGAGTCAATGTCATGGTACATTGAATCCTAATTTGGGGAAATTTGCCAGTGAAAAGCAAGCGCTTAGTGTTTAGCAAAAGTTAGGCATTCTTTGGCTGAGTGGTGCAGAATTTCCCCAGCAGTCTCAGATTTGTCATATCAGAGCAGCCCTTGGTCTGGTTTCCTGTGGTTGCAGGATCTTCTGTGACCTTGGCCTGGTCTGGGTCTCATCAGGCTCAGCACCCCATGTGGTGGATTTGACTTCCCAGATTCCCAGAAGAAAGCAGGTGCATGTCAGCTCTGCCAGTTACATTGAAAAGATCTGAAGTTCATTCTCCAGATCTTGGGTGTGAGCAAGCCCCCTTTTCCCATTCAGAAGGGAAGTACCTTGCCCTGAGAGATGGACTGAGTAGAAAACGGAGAACAAGCCAAGTTTAGATGAAACTTCTTGATCTTTCTCAGAGGTAGCTGAACGAGCAAGATATCTCTGGGCAGGTGATGGACTGTGAGGCCACAGTAACTTGCTGCTAGTTTCCTTTGTACTCCACAGCTACTTAGCTGGGATACTTCCCAGAGAGGTTGGAGCCAGTGTCCCTAGACTGCCACCTCTTAGGGTGCAAAGTGGATCTGCTCTTGATAGGAAGGAGCAGTCGGTTAAGTGTGAGGAGTGAGCCAGCTTAAATAACGAAGGGCAGCTTTTGCTGTCTCCTAGAGATTCCTTCAGGAGTGATAGTCCAAAGGATGATTTAAGTTGTTTCTCTAGTTACGTTATAAATGTCATTGTCCTTAACTGATAGCCACTGACTACCTACAGCACATTGGATCAACACTAGCCAGCCTGAGCCCCTGTTCAATTCCCCAGAGGATATATCGACAAGCCCAGAGCCTTCTCTGCAGCCTTCTGCCCTGGTCTGGCATTTCTGCCAAGAGCGGCATTGAATACAGCCGGACAATGTGACTTGATCAGAAGATGTACGAAAAGCAAAGGTAGGCACCGGAGAGAAAGCTCCCCTTCCCTCTCCGAGGCCCGGCTCTGCAGCGCCGCAGTAGTGGCGTGCCACATCCTGTGGGCTGGGGCAGTTGAGAGCGTGCTCAAGCGAGGGCCTCTGCAGCTGCAGCTCTGTGCGCTCTCGTTGCGCAAGCTGCGGTGTAAGACGTCTTGGGCATCGTTGTGCCCTGGTCTCGGGCTGGTGGTCAAACTCCCGTAGGTCCCATCTGAAGGGAATTTAGGATCTGATCTTGTTTACTTGTGCCCAGAAGCTGGCAATAGATTCAACCTGTCCCTCATGTCTCCAGCCTTTTTCTCCAGCTCTGTTAAACCAGCTTGAAAGACCCAGTATGAGTCTGTGCCCTTTCCCCAGCAGGATGTCCAGGCGCAGTAACCGAGTGCCCATTTGCTGCCAACTGCATTAAATAACAAAGTCTTCTGGACAGATGTGTAAGAGACCCTGTTCCTCTGTGCAGCAACAACTGTTCTCCCCAAGGCAACTGTTCTCTTTTGTCTTTCTTGTCAATTATAGGATTGTTCTTCCTTTCATCTCCTGAACCACCAGCTCTGCACCGATTCCAGTGCTGTTGGCTTTCGGTCAGTGACCCAGCCCTCTGGAAAGGACTCCCTTTTCCACAGATCGACCAAGATTTGGCAGACTTGACTGGCTGCAGCCCTGACTTACCCTTGTGGCCTGGAGTCTGCGAGTGCTGCACGGACAGGCCTGGCTGTCTTGTAAGGCATCTGGCTGCGCCGTAGGCGAGGGCCTCTTGCTGCCACCGGTCTGCGTGCGTCCCTGCCACTTCCCTCGCCTCTGGCTTGTTCACTCGTATACACGATGCAGAGGGCTTCAGTCGCTGCTCCCACACTGTAGCTGCTGGAGGTGACCTGAATGAGGCTGACGAATCTGCACTGACCAACCATGTAAATGAGCCGTTAGCACCCTGGCAGGCCGCTGCCGGCAGGGGCGAGCGTGCTGTCCTAGTCGCAGGGGCGGTGGGGAGCTGGGCGGCCCGAGAGGATTGCGCTGGGTCCCGCTGCGCCGGTGACTGCTGCTGGTGCTTCCTGCCCCCTCGCAGGAGCGAACCACCCTAGCCCCACCCATCCTTCTGGAGTGACCTAAACAGAAGCATCCAATTCAGGATGCATCCAGTAGAAGGCAGGGAAAGAAATTGCTGTTTCATAGTGAAATATATATTATACTGTACAGATCTTTCTGCCTCTGTCCAGGTTGGAACTCAGCAGAGGAGGGGGCTGGGGGCATGGAGCTGTTGCTTCAGCCAGAGCCCTGGGGAGACTGGTGCAGAGTCCTCCTCCTCCTCCCCTGCATGTGTCTTCCCTTGGCACCAGCGTCAAACTCTTGCAGGATCTTTTGGGAATTGAGGTCTGTGTACAGATCACTGTGGCTTTTATTTGGCTGTTGAAGAAAAGCCACCACTGCTGCTCACTTGTGTGTTTGAGGTTGCAGTCTGTGGACGTTGCCACGGGCATGTGCCAGTTGTATGTGCTGCAGGAGGCTCACGTTGCCTGGATGCGGGAATCCCCCCGCCCCGCGGCTGGCTCAGCCTGGTGCGGCTGCGTCTCAGCTCACCAGACGTTACCCTCGCGCCTGCGCAGGAGGCCCCGGCGTTCCTGTGAGCTGCAGCTGCGCTAGGTCCCTTCCCCAGGCCTCGGTGCGAGTCAGGTGCCTGCTTTGCTTTCAGGGTGGGGGTCCTTGCAGGCAAGCGCTGGAGGCACAGCTATGGCTGCTGTCTTCCAGATCCTGCCGCAAGCCCCCCTGCGTTGGCCAAGGCTCTTTCCCTGCTCAGCACCATGTCACTCATCCCCCCGCACACACGCACCCCCCCCCCGTCATGTGCCTGTTCTGATACTGGGAATGGTGGAGGTTGAAGATGCAGCCGGAGCGCGGTGTGCTCCTCATGCAGGTGTTGCCGCCTCCGGCAGTGAGTGTGCCAGGGAGCGGGGATGAGAAACAGGCGGGTGTCACTGTTAGACCTAGAGGGAGAAAGAGAATGTCGAGATCCTGCAGCCCAAATGATTGTACAAAGTCATTTGAATCTCTGTCGGCCTTTGAGACTGGAGTTTAATAATAAAAGGATGCAGGAGAACTTACTGTGAGCGGTACCATGCTGGCTCCTAGGAGAGGAGACCGGGGCCAGCTCCTGGCTTTGCCCGCTGCTGCCAGGGAGCTGGCTGCGTGCACGGCGGCTCTGAGCTTCATATCTCTGCTGCAGACGGTCCCACTGAGCGCAGCTTTCACGCTGCTGCCCTGTCTGGCCCTGGGGCACAGGAAGCGTTTTGGTCCAGCCCCAGGGGCTGGTGGATGTTGCACTGTGGGGACGCAGCGGGCTCTTCTGGGCAGAGGTGTTGTGCCATGTTCAGGGGCTCAACGGCTCTTTGACTGAAGGGAAAAGCGTTTCTCCAGAGGACAGTCGAGCCCTGCGACAGGGCCTTGGCGAGGTGGGTGACTGCGTCCTTGGAGGCCTTCAGGACCCGAATGGACAAAGCCCTGAGAGTGGGTCTGATGTTGACCCCCATAGAGGTTGTTGAACTAGAAGCCTCCTGAGGTCTCTGACCACCTGAGTTATTCCTTCTCCTGCGGTCTAGAAACGATGGCGCTGCTGGGTGGAGCAGGGCAGCACGTGCCGAGAAGCTGCTCTTGCCAGGCGGTGCCGTAGCGGGCGAGCGAGTGCAGCCTCGCGGCTGCGGGAGGCTCGGTAACCGTTGTGCTGTGGGAGGAGATGGGGCCGGCAGGCTGCCGCGCTGGGCGTTCCCTGCGGCCGAAACGCCACCGGCCTGGGGCGCTTCCAGCGGCGGGTGGGTTGCGGTCATCGAGGCTTGAGCTGGGACGTGGGGAGGAGAGCCGGGACGTGGGGAGGAGAGCCGCGGTGGGGCTCCGAGGTGGCGCGGAGCGGCCCGGCTCCCCTCCGCGTGCGGGTGCGACGTAGCGAACGACGCGCGTTTAGCTCAGCAAAAACCATAGCTCGGTTTTCTGCTGAAGCGGCCGGCAAAGCGGCTCTGGTCGCAAAAGGCGGGGGCGAGAGGGGGCAGCTCTGCGGAGCGGCCGGCTCGGCTTGGCTCGGCTCGGCTCGGCTGCTCGCAGCCCGGGAGTCTCCTTCAGCAAGGGCTCCCGGCGCGCGCCGCCCTGGGGCCGTGCGCCAGGCTGGGCCTGGGGTTCCTGGTGCCGCTATTTAATGGTGTTTTTAACTGGGGCACAAGAGCTGCCTGCGTCCCCGCGGCCGGGCTGCCACCGACTAGCCCGCGCGTGGGGCTGAGCTCCCCAGCAACGCTCCGCCGCAGCGCTGGAGCCCACGGCTGCCCGGGCTCCCTTCCCTTCTGGGAACAGCCCTGGTGCGGGGTAGCGGCTGCCTCCGGCCCCTCTTCGGCGGAGCTGCCCTCCGGCCGGTGGCTCCGGCGGCGCCCGCCGGTCCCGCTCCTTCCGCAGCCCGTCTGCGGTGGTACGGGCAGGAGGTGCTTGCCCCCCCCCCCCCATACAGCGCTTCCCTGCAGGGCTGCCCTGAAGGACCCTCCCAGCCTTGTTTGCGTGACCTTATTTTGCATTTTGCATTACCTTAGCTGCTTTTCTTTTTTTTTTTTTTTTTTTTTTTTTTTTTTTTTTTTTTTACTTAAATGTTTCTGTTTGTTTGTGGGGATTTCTTCAGCAGCTAAAAAGCTCTTTGTCTCCTTTGGCACTTAAGTTTCTCTGAACTAGCTGGACCAGAATGAATCCGTCTCTTTCCTGTTTGTCTCAGACTGACATTTCTCACCTCTTTTTATCGTGCCCCTTACACAACTTAACTTGTCCACTGCTGCACTGGACCAAGGCCAGAGGGGACCGGCGACTGGTGCACGTTGTCCTCCTTGCCCCCCCCCCCCCCCCCCCGCCCCGTCCTCCAAGGTGGCAACCATGTCCCCACCTCCCAGCCCCACTGTGCCCTGTTATTTATTGAGGAGCGTTGTGCTGCCGCTGTCAGCGTCACCCTGAATGTCTTCAATTAAACCAAGCCTCTTTTGTGCGTCTTCTGTCCCTTTCTGCAGGAGCCTCTAACGTGCTACGCGGCGAACTTCACTTGCCCTTATGGAGCGAGCAAAAAGCCAAGTGCTCCTGGGGCTGCGCCGGGCGCGGGCCCCCGGCCGGGTGCCACGGAGGCTCTCCCGCGTGCCCCGTCCTCTCCCCGGGGCTGCAGGCCTGTCCCCGCTGCGCAAGGGGCGTGAGGAGGAAGCAGCCCAGCGAGAGGAGGTGGCGGTGCCCGCGCGAGCTGCTGCCCATCTGCACGAGGGTGCCCCTCTCCTGCCCGGGGGGCAGGCGGAGGTGAAGGGGGCCCAGGCCCGAGCTGCAGCGGCAGCAGCTCTGCCATAGCTGCTGCTTGTTGAGCTCTTGCTGCTGTCCCAGCTCCAGTCCAAGGCGCCCGCGGCGGCGGCACGTCCTTCCTCCCGGCCGGCCGCGAGCGCGCCGGGGAGACGGAGGGCAGGGAGCAGCTCTAGCCGGGCTTTGGGCCTGCATCTGCCAGGGGCAGAGCTGTTTGTGGCGACAGGGAGGGAGTTGGTGAGGGAGACTCAGCCGAGGCTCTGCTCCCTCCACCACGGACCCTACGGGACCGGAGCAGCGGCTGGAGTCAGGGAGGGGGCGCAGGGTGAGCCCCAGCCAGCGGGCAGAGCGGTCGGGGGGGGGGGGGGGGGGAGGCAGGTGTGTACAGCAACGCTGGGGCAGCCTGTGCAGAGGGGCAGCCCGTGCAGGGGGGCAGCCCCACAGCGTCTCCCCCAACAGCGCAGTGCAGCAAGGGGCCCACAGCTCACCCGCCGGCAGCAGGAGAGCCCGGAAAGGGCTCCCTGCGACGGGGCTTTTTGCTCTGAGAGCAGCCTGGCAGCTCCAGCCTCATCCTCACCATCCCCAAGGGTCCTGGTTCGACAACACCCCCCCCCCCCCCCACACACACACACACACACACACCCCGCGCTTTGCTCCAGCATTCAAGAACGGTCCCAACGGCAGCAGCGCGTTCAGCAAAGCCATTTATTCCACTTTCCTGCTCCCACAGATCTCTAGATGCAAACCCGCACGAGCGATTCCCCATGCCCCGGAGGGAATTCACTGTTAACCTGCTGAGGTGGCGCCAGCCGCCCCGAGCGGGTGCCCCAGCAGCACGTCCACCTGCACAGCGGAGAGGTTCCACCTACGCCGGGAGAGGTGCTTAACTGGCAGCCTTGTTCCTCAGCCGTGTCCACTGCAAAACACAGCTCTGAGTCACCGACAGGGGGGCATTTAAAAAATAAGACGTTTTGTTCCTTAAAAATAAACTGGGACCTGAATTCAGCAGTGTGTCCCTGAAATCAAAGCATAATTCTAAGGCTTCGGAGCCCTCAAGTAAGCACATAAACCCTCTGCAAGGGGGGGGGGGGAGAGGAGGGGGCTGTTCAAATTGATCTGGGAAGCTCGCTATGGTTTAATGGCCATAAAAATACATAGCTTTCCCCTGCTCCCAGTGGAAATCACGTGGGCAGCATTTGCAGCCAGCGACTGGTTGGAAAGTTAGAAGAAAGTCTCTAGTCTCCTCACCCACTTTTACTCAATCACAACTAGAGCAGCGTCACTCCATCGGCTCGGCTGCCGGCTGCTCCGCCACAGCGTCTCCGCCAGGCCCGGCCACCGGCTGCTCTGCCACCTCGGCCGCAACCTCGGCCGCCGGCACAGCCCCCTGCTGCTCTGAGCCAGCCTGGGTCGCCAGCCCGGCCACCGGCTGCTCCGCTGGCTCAGCCGCAGCCTGCGCTGCTGCCTGGTTCTCTGCCTTAGCTGCTTCCTCGGCCACCAATTCATTTGCTGCTTTAGCTGGTGCTGCCAGCTCGTTCGCTGACCTAGCGGCAGGCGCGTTTCCTGGCACAGCTGTCGCCGCTGCTGCCGCCTGGTCGATCGCTGGCTTTTTTGGCTTCTGTGTGGCAGCCACTGCCTCCGCCAGCTTCTCCTCCGGCACCATGTTCAAGATCTTCAGGGCAAAGAGCAGCTGGAATTTGGCTGTTCCAACGAAGGAGTTCCCCAGGAAGTTTGGCAGCCCACCCATACGGTCCTTCTGGGTGTACAGGGGGACACGGACCATGCCCATCACCTGCAAGAGCACAGCGCGCAGCTCAGTAGCGGCCGCGGCGCCCTCTGCTCACTGCCAGAGCGAGCGGGGAACCACGCTCCCCCCCCCCCCGACACCCCCACACCATCTCCCCAGTCCCCGCCAGCCCACGGCCCAGGCCCGCCCTGCCCCGGCCGACCCGGCACCCCCCCGCCCCGGACACCAGCGCCTGCCCTCGCCTGCGCCCAGCCCAGCTGAAGCCCCTGCGCTCCCTCTTCCCGCCTGCCCCAGCCCCGCCAGCTCGGGGCTCTCCCCTGCCCACCAGCCCTGCTCCCCCTGCTGCCCCAGCCCTCGCCCCACGCTGCTGCCCACGCCCTGCCCTGCCTGGGGGCACCGCCGCTTACCTACGCGGCCCCCTCAACAATGCCACAACCCCGGGCCAAGCGGCTCCGCTCGGGATGCTGCTGAAAGCTGCCGTGGGCTCCCCAGGCCAACGGGGAGCCCCCAGCTCTCCCGCTCTACCCCGGGGCGTCAGCCAGACCAAGCTGCTCGGGAGGGAGCCTGCCTCCTTCACTGCCTCCTCGCAATCCGGGGAGAACTCGGGTCAGAGCAACACATCACCACACCGAGGGTCACGACTCCAGCCAAGGTTACTCAGCCCGGGGGAGATGCCCACCAGCTCCAAGACTGCCCTCATCCGGGTCCTTACGCTGAGCAAGCAAATAGGGCTCATCCTGACGAGGGCGGGCGCTGGGGAAAGGCAAGAGCCCTCTGCGCTGCAGAGCCCTTGGCACCGCCCGAGCGAACGGCCAAACCTCCTAGCGCTGGCGCTATGCAGCGGTGCGCAGCGCTCGCCAGCAGCGGCTCTAAATGCGGTGCATTCCCCCGCTCAGCTGCAGAGCGCAGCAGCCAGCAGACCCAGGCGGGGAAGCTTCGCCTTCCCCGGCGCTAACGCTCAGAGCTCTAGACAGCCCCTCCCTGGATACCCCACCTCCAGCCCGTGGTCTCGGGAATGCACCGCGCTGATCTCGATGGTATGCAGCTCTTCCAGGGTCAGCTGCCTGGCGTAGAAGTGTGCCACCACGCGATGTGGCCCCTCTGTCAGGTGCGAGCACAGATAGTCAGCTTCCGTCAGGCGCACACAGCCCAAACCCAAGCCCAGCACCCGATTCAGACCGTCCTCCAGGGACCAGTAACGGCGATCCACGAACCCCCCGGGAAAGCCCAGTAGTCCGTCAAATCGCATCTGCATCTGCAATAGAGGCGCATCGTGTTAATGGGGCGCAGCCCAGAGCCCCCAGGGGCCTGGGGAGGGCCGAGGGAGGGGCGGGCGCCCAGCCCGGCGCTGCCCAGCCGCTGCCACGGGGCTCCGCCGGGCCCGGCCGCAGCCCTACCAGCTCCAGCGCATCCAGGACCGTCCGCGGACACCGGCTCCGAGGGCTCGCGGCGGGGGGGCCGCCGCCGGGCCCGCCGCCGCCGCCAAGCCTCACCTACCGCCCTGCCACAGGAAGCTACGGGCCGCCGCGCCCGGCCCCGCCGCCCGGCCCGGCCCGGCCCCGCCCGCTCTGCCCCGGCCCCGGCCCCGGCCCCGGCCGCTCCCCCCGGGCCCGCCCGCCCCCGCGCCCGCCCGCGCCCGCCCGCCCGCGCCGCCGCTCACCAGCACGGCGTAGCGCAGCGGGATGCGCCCGAAGAGCATGCCCGGGTTGGGCGCGTACAGCATGGCGTGGCACGAGTGGCTCCAGCCCGGGCCCAGCCGCATCGCCTCGTAGCGCGTCAGCGGCTTCAGCTCGGGCACGCCGGGCACGCCGAGCGTGGGCAGCGGCGGCAGCGCCCCCGCCGGCAGCGCCCCCATGGCCGCCATCGCCCCCATGGCCGCCATCGCCCCGCACGCGCCCGCCGCCAGCCCGCACCGCGCACGCGCCGGCCCCCGGCCGCGCCGCGGGGCGGCGCCCACCGCCCCAACGGCCACTCGCCGTCCGCCGCGCGCCACGGGGCCAATCGCCGTGCGGCGGCGCCCGCCAATCGCCGCGCCCTTCCTCGTCGGCGCAGCCAATGGCGGCGCCGCCTTGCCGACCGGCGGAGGACAGCCAATCGGAGCGGGCGTTGTTGCTCGCGCTACGCGCCATGTTAGGTAACCGCCGCAATAGGCTCGGCCGCGCCGGCGCCCAATGAGATCAAAGCTGGGGGAGGACGGGGCGGCCCGCCCACAATGCACCGCGGGGCGCCGGCCGCAGAGCCTGCTGGGAAGGCGGCCCGGGCCGCGCCGCGCCGCGCCGGGAGGCCCGTGAGCGGGCGGGGGCCCCGGGGGGCCCGGGGCGGCGCTGCCGCGCGCTGCCGGGGGCGGCCCCGGCCCGGCGCGTCCCCCCCAACCCCCACACCCCCGCGGCCCCAAGGAGGCGCTGACTCGGGCCGTGGCGCACGGGTTTATTACTATAAATATAGAAACAGAGGGAACGCGGCCAGGAGACGGCGTCGGGGAGCCGCCGCGCGGGTGCAGCCCCCGGCCCGGGCCCCGGGGCCGTGGTGCCGGCGGCCGCGGGCCCGAGGCGGCCGCCCCGGCGCCAAGCACAGAAAGCGGGAACAAGGCACGCGGCGAGGGCACGGCGCGGAGCCCCGGCGCGGCGCGGGCGAGCGGCGCACGGACGCAGGCAGACGGGCGGGAGCGGAGCGCTGCCGGAGGCCCCGCTGCCCCGGTCGCCGGCCGGTCGGGGCAGCGCTCCAGGGAGAAGGGTCTGGGCTGGCGGGAGAGCCTGGGGCGCCGGCCCTCAGCCCGAAGGCAGACGCTCCCCGCTGCTCCGGCAGGCAAAGGAGGGAGGGCCACAGGGCACCAAGCAGTGGCGACAGCGCAGGGCTGTGCTTGGTGTGTACAAAATATACAACAGTAGTGTCCTTCATCTGATTTTTACCCACCCGCCCCCCATAAAAACACAACATCAGCCCCCACCCTCCCACCCCGCTCCGCTCTTCACCGCCAGCCGACGGAGAGGCGCTGGAAACATGCACGTCTTTAAAAATCCCGAGCTGTGCCGAGACCATGCCCTCGGCGAGGAGACGGTCAGGCCCGGGGCTCGTGCGACGCACCACGGTGGAGGAGGCCACCTGCACCCGGCGCCGCTTCCCCAGGCGTCAGCAGCGGGCACTGGGGCGGGAGCTGCGAGCGAGCAGGCCGACTGCCCCGCGGCGGCGGCTGAGCCTGTTCGAGGGGTCTGGCGGCAGGGACGGGGATGGCGGGCCCCGCTCACAAGAGGCTCTGCTCGTCCTCCAGGTGAAGACGCGTCTGCTCGAAGAGGAGGGGCTGCGTGGGGCTGCCGGTGCCAAGGCCTGGGAACGTCTTGGTGAAGTCAGATGAGCCTGAAGGAGGAGAAAGGGGTTCAGCCCCCAAAGCACCTGCCCTAGAGCCACGCTAAGAGCCCTGCCAGGGTGCCCGGTCGCAGGGAGAGGGCAGTGTGCATGGAGAAACGAGGGGGAGTGGAACATTCCCAGTTGGCCAGGGAGACCATTAGCCTGGGCCTTGGCCTCGGTCTCACTCTCCTGCCCTGGACTGAGCCCCACAAGAGATGGGGCTGGGACCTCACGTGGACGGGAGTGCCGAGGCCGAGCCTGGGTTACAACCCGCGAGCTCCATCCCCTGCACCTGTACAAAGACGCAGGTTCAGCAAGGGAGACGGAGGGGACACAGGTGCCAGGCCAGAGAGGACCTGCACATTCGTGGCGTGCAGGAGCCCACCTGGGGCTGGCAGATGGGATGTTTGGGCAGGTTTGAAAACAGGAGCAAGGCCAGAGCCAGCAGTTCAGGCTGGCTGGTTTGCAGCCTCCTCCTCCCCTGTCCTCATGGCCAGGATCAGCCCCTCCAGGGAGCACGGCAGGCTTGCACGGCGGCTCTGGGCCAGCCTGCCCTCCCAGGAGGGCTCTTGCTGCCCCACACAAGAGCAACGCATAAGAACAAGAAGACGTACCAGCTTACTCCTCTATACCAATAGAGCAGGAATCGGGACCCAGTGCTGCCCAAGACAGGAGGAGGAAGGCAGACAGAAAGGGAAGGAGACATTAGAGAGGTACTCAGAACAGACTGCGACTCTACGGAAGAAAACAGGCTCCATCGACAACAGTCGGGGGCCGCGCCAGGAGGCCCAGCGAAGCGTCCCTCCGCTGCACTGGCCGGCGCTGCCCAACACCCCACAGCACCCCCCACCACGGTACTGCCCCGCGCTGGCTCGGCCTCCCGGAAGCCGTCCCGGTTGCTCGCCCTCCCTCGGGCCGAAAGCAGGAGCGGGCCTTCGTACGCGGCACTGGGAAGCGAGCGCGGGAGGGAGCTCGAGCTGAGCTGAGCAGGGGGCCCAGCCAGCAAGAGGTCACCCCGTATCTCGCTCGGCGTGGCTGGGGCGCGGGGAGCATCCACCCCCGCAGGCACACGAGGCCCCCCTCATACAAACAGGACTTCGGTGCCAGCCAGCAGCTACAGCCCAGAGAGGAGAAAGGAGGAAGGGGGGGAAGGACAGAGACAAAAGGGTACGGGAGGAGGAAAGTGGGGAATTACCTCTATGTTAACCCCATCGCCCACGGCTCCCTGGGGGCAGCAGCTAGCTCTGCAGACTCAGCAGGAGCTCATGCTCCAGGTAGATGCTCTCCTTTCCCAAAGCCTCAAGGAGGCAAGGGTGCAGCACACTGACCCGGTGGGGGGAAGGCTGCCAGCGGGCTCAAGTACACAGCCCGCAAACTCCCCCCAGGCACCTCCACACCTCCAGCTGGAGCTGCAAGCGCAGTGCAGCCGGGTCTCCGGCGCACCTCCATCCCCCCAGTGACATGGCCGTTACCTGGCAGGTAGACGTCTACCGGTGGGTCGCTCTCCGACCGCGTCAAGCTCCGGTGCTCGCTGCAGCTGCCATCCTGCAGGACGTCTTCGACGGAGGGAGGACGGCTACCTAGAATCAGCAGAGAGCACAGACTGAGTCCCGAGACCAACTCAAAGGGGCAAGCGGCACTGCGAACAGGTTGCGATTTTACATAGGAGGAAGCTCCCAGTGTCCCCAGCCTTGTAGAAGTCTTGGGAGAGCCTGTCAGACTGGCCCAGCTCACAGCGCCAAAGGGCGCCTCTTCTTATCGGGGCTCATGCCCCAAAACACACCCAGGGCTGCCCTCTCACCCCACCCTCCCAACTCCTGGACGGTAAGTGCCAGAGACCCGTCCCAACGACACAAGGCCCATCCTGCACACCCAGGACATCATCTCACCAGGGGCCACACTGGTGCGCACGTGGCCATCACCCACAGGGCAGTGCGGGGCACGGGCTGGCCAGTGGGCAGCCCATGGCATGAGCAGCTACAGACAGCAGTCCCAGGAGAGGCTGGATCCGCAGCCCAAAACTGCTCTCTTGATATATATGATACATGGTGCTGATGGCGAGCGGCGGTCGTATGAGTAATCAGGTGTGGCTTTCCAACAGAGTAGAAACTCCCCAGGCTCGAGACTCTGAGGTTTTGCCTGGCATCATGCAAAGGTGCTCACCCACCCCATTCCTGGGCAAAGTCTGAGCGTGGAAATACGGTCATGGAAAGCACAGGAGCCCAGCTCTGCTGCCCTGAACACAGCTACTTGTGCAGCGCTTACAGCAGAGATGCTTGGCAAAGAAACCAGGCAGATTGTTGATTTGGCGTCTCAGAAGAGATCCTGGCAACCTTCTCTGGTGAAGCACAGCAGCTCAGAGGGGTGGATTTCAGGGCCCAGATGTTTCTGAACTTGCATCTCTATCCTGCTATTGTGCCCTTTCAAACAGCAGATGTAGAGATCAAGCAAGGTCTGGTCATCTCCAAGGTCAAGTGCACACTCACCTTGCTGCAGGGACGAGGCCTCCTCGATCTCTTCCCCTGCCATGCTCTGTAAGGAGGAAGAGCACAGTTACCCCCGCAGGCTGGAGGCCTTTGCTGTGCTTGTCTTCCACTCTAGCGCTCTCCAGAGAGCACCACACAGGCCCCAGGACTCACTTCAGGGAGGAGACAAGGAGCCCAGCACTAACTGCAGCAGTGTTGCCCGGGATGGGGGTGTTTTGCAGCTCTGACATGCACCGGCAACAGCCCAACGCCCCTCCGACATCCCCAGTTTCCAAGACACGTTAGAGACACGGGCAGGCGGCTGTGTCCTTATACCATGGGGCCCTACAGATAAACGGAGGCAGCTGCCCCTGCGCGGCCTGTGCCGACGGGCCTGTCTGTGCTGCATCACTGGGGAAGCGATGGCCCTTCACGAGGCAGCTGCCACGTCCCGGACCAAACCCATGGACACAGCAGCTCCCAGGGAGGACGCAGACTTACCTCTGGAGAGCTGGTCTCCCTCAGGATCAGTTCACCCCCGCTCAACACCGGCTGCGAGTCGGAGTCCTCAGAGAGCTTCTCTTCATCCTCCTCATGGATAGGTGATGAGGGAGACCGTAGCGTGCTGAGGCAAGAGAAACTACATTTGCAAGCAGAGCGCAGACCACCTGCCCCCAGCACCCCAGGCCTTGGTGGCAGCGCTCTGAGCTGTCACTGCCTCTGCCCAGCCCATCCTCCACCAGCAGCATAAGCCAACACACGACCAGGAGCTCAAACTGTTCAGCTAAATTCACCAGAGCCTCCAGTATCCGCTGCACAGAAAACAGTGGCGACAGCATTTCTGTGGCAGAACTGAGCAGTGCAGAGTTCAGGCACAGCAATGCAACTAGGACAAGTCTGTCTTCTCCTGGAAAGTAAAGGGCCCAGCGCCCAGGCTGTTCCTCAGACCTTCACAGCTCCACTGTGAGGATTCCTTCTCGGAAGAAATTTGGAGGACAAAATCATGGAGCAGATGCATAGCTCACTTTGAAACTATGCTGGCAGTCTCCGTGTTGGTCACAGGTGGCATAGGGACAGGCTGGTAGCCCCACACCGCACAGTGAGCTCAGGCACCCTTTCAGGGGCCAGCATAGCTGGGAAGGGTTGCCCAGCTCACAGACACCTGTAGCCAGCCACGAGGAGAGGGGCAGTCCCAACATCTCAGGGATGCAGCCAGGAGTCAGTGCTGACTCCCAATGCATTTAACAGCACTTCAAGAACAGCTCTGATTCCAGGTCCCTACCAAAACAATGTTGAAGTGACTGTGGTGCTTGTCTTCCTGCCCCTTTTTCCCCCCTTCTTCCCACGACAACTTGTGAATCTTTCTCTTTTGTCAGATCTTTGACTCCAGCTGGGCTCAGGGCTACTAAGTACCAAAACTTCTACATGGGCAGACCATGATCCTGTGCCTTCTGAGGCAGCAACCTGCTCCACCTCAGCCCCAGCATATCCCACAAACCAGCGAACAAGGCTGGTGAGGGCAGGTTAGGCTCAAGGAAGCAGAGCACAAGGACAGGATGGAGGAATACAGGACATGCAGTCCTGTCTCTCACCTCGATCACAGTGAAAGACATTAGGAAGCACCAGCTAACAGGCTGGATGCACTAATCTTCCTACACATTGCCATCAAGTTCTCCTGATGCCCCTTTCACTCTAACCAGGACAAGGCTGCAAACTTCCACTGCCTGGGGCACTGCCAAGTTCTGGGGTGGACTTCTCCCATCCAGCAATGACTTGCTGTTGATAAGGAGGTGATAAAATCTAATCAGCAGCTGGAACACAGTGAGGAGAACCAGGAACAAACCCAGTTTGATCCAGCTCTGCTTTTCTGGGTGGCCCTGCAAGGGTCCCATAAAGGGTTACCCATCCCATGGGATCTACAGCCTCTACGACAAAGCCAATAGAGCAGGACTCAGCAGCTAAAGGATCTCAGTATTTTGCACTCTGAAATTCAGATCACTTCTCTCCCCATCCTTCTATTCCCTGGGAACTCCATGGAAAGCTGAGATCCAACAGAGTTTGGATGTCAAATGCAAATTTGAGACACTAATTGTACAAGAAAGGTAGAGATTTCCAGAGTCTGGGTTAAAACTCTCCATTAAAAATGCTCTTTTGTTCATGACAAACCGAACTCTTACGGAGAAATGAACTGGTTGCCATAGGCTTAACGCTGGGTGGCGTCTCAAGCCTCTCTGTGACACGAGAACCTGCTGGCCACCAGCAGTGGGAGCAGCCAGAGCCCTCTGTCATCTCCCAGTGCGTGTGGCTGCCAGCCCTCAGGGCTTACAAGGGGAGCAGGCCCCTCTGTTCCCGTGCTAACCTATCTGGAGACTTGCTCCGCTTGCCCTTTTGGTGGCTGCTCTCCACAGCTCTGTCCATCCCGACAAGCGGACGGCTTGCAGGGGGCATCCCATCCACCACGCCAGAGTAGTTGATCTCGTCATACAGAGGAGCTGACGGGATGGAGGGGGAAACAGAGCGAAGGCCATTCAGAGCTTCCAGCAAGGAAATGGGCTCGTACCCCGGAGGGATGTTGTCAGAGCTCTGTGGGTGAGAAAGAGAGGGGCATGTTAAGAAACCCTTGCCAGGCTGAAAACTCCCTGAGAAGGGGAGACCCAGCTGCAACCCAGCCCTGCACCTCCCACCCTGCACATCCAGGCAGCCCACCACCGCAGCTGCCTCTCCCCAGAGACCCTCCGCCTCCTTCCCCTGCTACAGCCACCTGTTGCCACTCGGGCTGTAACGCTGATGCTCCAGGCAAGTTTCCAGAGCAGTGCTTGAGAGACCAGGCACCTCAGCAAGCTGGGCACCTTGCCCATCAAACTAAGAAGCTCTTTGGAGAATCAGGCAAGGAGGGTTAAAAAGCAGGCTCCTAACAAAGCTGTTATGAATTATGCTTTAATCTCCTGCACAATGTTCCTCCAGTGGCTCAGAGACATTTCTAGATAACAAGCACCTCACTTCTGCCTCCAGCACAGTGCACACCGCAGTTTCACAGCACTGCCAGAGTCACAGAGAGTCTCCAAAGAGCTCAGTATCTGTGCACCACATGAGAGCTGGCCTTTGGTGACTCCAGCACTTCACTTTGCTCACGGACTCTTGTTTCCTCAGTCGTTTATGCAGGTTTTCCACTCAGCTGCTTTTGTGCAAAGACAGGAAAGGGACCACAGACCCACTGATCCCATAGGGAGGGGAGCAAAACTCTGCACTACTTCCCATTTTTTCCATAATTCACTTAGCTGCCAAGGCAAAAGGACCCTTCCAAAAGGGCTATTAAATCAATGCTAGTTTAATTCCAAAAATCCCCTAGTCAAGGCCCCAAAACTTAGAAGTAAATGACATTTATGTTGCTACTCAGTCGGCAATAGGCAGCTCAGCCCAGCCTACTGCAAACAAAGAGACAAGACTGCCACAGTGCAGACTCAGATTAACTTAACCTGTCCCAGCACTGCATCCTCAGGCAGGCTGCTCCATATCATAACTAAGGTGGCGTAACTGTGTTTGTAGCCAGGCCCAGCAACAACAATCCTGTAGCTTCTTTGTGTTGGCTCTCACAACTGCATGGCTGCAGGTGAGCCTGCTCCGCAGCCTGTTCTGACACAGCCATTAACTTGGGGGTGAACTGATTGCTGAGCAGACTCACCTGTGGTCACAGGAGCTACCTCTGACAGGGGAGGAGAGAATGAGTGGCACCTGGGGCCAAGGATCAACCCAAATCCCCCAGGTAATGGCCTTGTGGCATTTAAGTGCTTGTGCTGAAGACCGCAGCTGGGGACTGCAAGATAACCAAGTCAGGTGCACGAGGAATCAGCTCACAGGTCCTGCCACCTGCAGGTGATGGGTTTAAGAGCCATCTCCACAGAGGCATTTCGTTTCCAGATGGCAGCTTGGAGAAGCTATTTTGTGGACAGAAAAGTCAGGCTCACAGTTGGTACACCGTCTCCTGGCTGTGAAGACCAAGGCTTGAGGGTTCAAAGGCTGCTTGTTCCAGTTTGCTTTGGCAAAAGATCAGGTTCTGTGGCATGCCTAAAATACTGGAGAAGGATCTCTCAGCCAGCAGCTAGAGCACCTGGGCTGTAAGTCACTGAAGCTTCCAAACAGTCCTAGAGATACTGCTCTTTCTTAGGACACTTACCACTGCCCCATCCCTGCTCCAACAGAAGTAGTGCTAGTTGCTGGCTGAAGTTCACAGACAGCCACACCAAGCTTGCAGGGTCTCCATTATCCCCAGCCTTAGGGTTTCTCCAGACATGACAAGTGCAGTAACTTATGTCCCTCCTCAGCCCAAGCATCCAGGCTGGCCGGAGCAAAAGAAAACTGCAGCCTCCTTGATATGGACAACTGTGACTGCAGTTGATGGATGCACCAAGGGAGTACAAACAGATCTTTCCTGGCACGTGTGCCTCCCTCACCTTTCATCTTCCCTTCTTCTGGTCCCCAACATGCCATTCATGCTGTCCCTTAGAGCACAGTTACAGTAACACACTCTCTTGCCAATTTGGTGAGTCCCCAAAACACAAGCTCCATCTTTACTGTTCCTGTACAAGCAAAACAGGTCATTGCAGCTAGCATTCCTGATGCAAGACCTGGTACAGCTCTGACCATCTTCTACCTATATATCCCAGCACCAGGATGGAAATCACAGTGAGAAGTGCCCAAGCCAAACCGCCAAGGGGATGTGACAAGTGTGGGAAAGCTCTGGGTGAGCCATGGAAATAGCAGATTACCCACAGTCCTACAAAGCTATGAAAATATCTTGGCCAGAAACAATATAGCAGAGAGGCTCAGGGCCAAGGGGCTCTGATAGATGTCTGCACCTGGCAATCTCCGAGAGCCAACATCAAACATCTGCAGCAAGTTGTTTCTTTCCCACCTATTCCTCCACACGCAAGCTGGGGAGGTTAGTGATCGTCCGTGCAGGCTGTGAGCATCTCACTGCTATGTGGAGATGGTACTTGGAGTGTCACAGCCCATGCAGGGGCATGTGTCAAACCCAGCGTGTTAGCAAGCCCTCATGTGTACAACACTTTCACGTGCTAGTGCGACTGCTGGCAAATAATTGCCGTAGGAGCAAAATACGACTAAGTCCACTTACTGTTTCCCTTCTAGGTTTCCTGCTGGGCAGGGAGACAGTGTTCACTTTAATGGACTTAAAGGGACACTGTCAAGAGAAAATCATGTTTTAAAGACTTTTTTGAGGTTAGCAACACGGAAAGACGCACAGCATCTCCTTGCCTTGCTCTGATTGGTGGCACCTGCTTCCTCTAGGCACCACACTCCTCTTGACAACAACCTTTGGGGTCTCTATGTGGCCCTATGTCTAAGTCCCTGCTGGAGCAGCAGGCTTACAGGGCTGCAGAGGATGGGTAGATAAAAACAAGCTTTTCCCACGATGACCCGCTTCCATTCCCACCAAAGCCTGTAAGATGGTCTAAATGCAGCTCTTCCTCTCCTTGCTTGGATCTCACGCGCCTTGCCAGAGCCAGCAGTGCCACAGCATTGCTCAGGCAGCAAGGTTCTGCCCACAGTGCACTGGGGACACATGACTCAGCCCTGTGGTCAAGGGCACTGCACCTGCCATCCTACACTCTCAGCTGCTCAACAAGACCTCCATCATCCAGGGGGACTGGCACAAAGATGTCTTGCTGCTGCCACATTGGAAACCCCAATCCTCAGGGCATTTCAGAGTGTACTGCTAGGCAAATCTGAATACAAACCAAACTGTAATCTGCCATCTGCCCAGCTCCCACCCTGCTAGGCCCAGGACTTGCCACATTTCTACTGAGACAGGCCACAAGGAACCTTCCCATACTGAGGTTTCTGTGGAATTGTTTCCTCCCAGAGGAAGGAAGGCACTTGGCTAAAAGCAGTCAATTTAACCATCCACAAAAGGAGAGGTTTCTCAGCTCTCTGGGACTGTTGAGGAACAAGGTTATACTACTCAGGAGGCCTCGCTCTGAGGTCCCAAGGATGCAAGCTGATAGGCCAAGGTACTCATGAGTGCAAGTCTCCTGCTCAGATTGAGATCAGCACTCAGGCCCCAGGCTTCCTGCGCAGGGTTGCAAATTACTTACAGAGTGCTCATCATGGTCGACAGTCTGTGCCAAGACAGGGCTGAATGACACCGGTGACAGAGCCCCTGGCTTTTTCCTCACAGCTCGGATCTGCAGCAGGGCGCGGAAGGCTAGGAGAGAAAAGCACATGAGTGACTACACAGCCAAACGAGACGAGGCCGTGCAACTCGGGTGCTGGAGATGGGGCAAGCTCCTTGTAATGATGCTGCGTGCATGAGGAGCAGGGCTGCAGAGCACATCAAAGCCAAGCTCCAAGGACTGGCTCCTCTACGCTATCGGTCAAGACGGGAGAGATCTGTCAGCAGAAAAAGCCTAGGTACACATAGCCCTTGCAGAGAACAGGTGCTACCTACCTCGGTACAGTGACACGGAGAAGACATTCAAGCCTAGGGCTACTCAGCACAGTAAGACCACCCACAAGCTCGGTCTTGGACAGCACACTGCAAGCTACAGGACATGGGGAGCCTCATGTAAAACCAGGCCTTGGGTTCGTTCAGGCCCCATATGTCTCAGCACTGGGGCACAGCTAGACTTGGGTGCCCTCTCAGCATCACACCTGCATTGACTGCTTATTCTCTGGCCAGTAACACATTGGTGAGAAGGTCTGCAGCAACTCTGAACCCAGCCAGAAGGTTAGTGGCTGAATTCCTCTCTCTAGCACAGCTTTAATCTTCACTCCCTGCCTAGGACCCTGTTCTCTATCAGCAGATATTTAATATTGTTACTTCCGCCTATGCCAAAGACACACACGAATGAGCCAGACATCTGTTCTAAGACAGCTGTACGAACTTGCTTGCACGTAAGGGAAAGGCTAATTCTTAATGTACCCAGCCTAGAGCCAGAGGTGCAGATCTGTCCTCTCTGCTTCTGTATTTCCCAGGAGCAGATTCTCAGGAAGCCTGATGTGGAGGAACTTTCAGAACAAATACATCTTACTCCACTGCAGCATACAGATGAGATAACACTGCTCCTATGTTTTCAGTTATGCTCCTTGTAGTCAAAGCTGTCTGGCACTTCCCCTGATAAGATCTTGTTTTCAGTTATTGTATCCTTGCCAAGTCTTGACCATTTAGACTTGTTTTCTCAGGCCAAACACCTGCCTTAGGCTCTTTTTTATTTTCCTAGAAAGCTTCAGTAAGAAATATTCAAATACTTCAGAGTTCAAGCATAGGGTAAAATGTGTGATTTGTCTGTTCAAAGATGCAGGCATTTTCCCTACAGACTCTGTGCTTTGAAGAAAAGACCTGAAATTCAGCAAGTGCAGCCCAAGTGTCAAAAGCAGTGTTTGTTTTTTTCCATCTCTTAGGAGCAGAGGAATGCAAGGGTTAAGCAGATCCTCATAACTCTCCCAGCAGGCAGTCCCCTCTGCTTGAAGGGGGAAGACGATCAGGACTGTGTGCTCAGTGTCTGCCCTGCTGGCCCCCAAGCAGCAAAAAGGCAGAGGAGTCAGACTGACCCACAAGCAACAGAGAAAGACAGGAACTGGCAGTAGGTTGTGAAGAGTAAGGAGGAGAGACTGGAGATGAGTGTGTCTAACAAACACACAGAAGTGGTCCGGGGTTTCCATCAGTTTTGTTTTAAACCACCTTCCTCTCCGACCAGAGGTGGTATGAGGAGGGCTGATCACCATGCTGCCCACAGTTAACAGAGAACTCAAACCCCACTGGCAAGGCATCACCTTGCTCCAGACAGCGAGGGCCAAAGGCAAGAGCTGTTTACATGGCACAGCTCAGAGCACCTGCACCCCAGATCCATCCTAGGGAGAAGGCAAACAGCAGGGAGGCACTGGGCAATGAGCCACTCTCCCAGGCGCTCTTCCTTCCCTGTTTGAGTACAGTTATTTTAGGCAGCAGGAGCATTCAGACGTCAGTCAGAGCAGTAGCACATTTGATGCTGAGCCTCGGGGTGACGTATATAAAAGACAGGCTCACTCTCACAACCTGCACTGACTTAACAGGAGCCTGGCAGGGGGAAAGAGGCCCTTTTTCCCGGGCACATACTCACGCAGCCTGCAGATGGGGCAATTGTTGGCCTGGTAGCGCAGGGTGTCTGCACAGGAGTTGCACAGACAGAGGTGTCTGCAGGGCAGAATGAGGGTGTCACGGAGGTCCGAGAGGCAAACCACACACTCGTTGCTGTTGTCGCTGTTCTCGTCATCTGAAGGCTGCAATGAGAGGCAAGACTTTGGCATGTGAATAGATAGGGCCATATAGAATGGCCAGAGGACTCTGGAGCCCGAGATTTCCCACCCAGAGGTCTGCACGAGAGCTGGCATCCTCTATCCGCAGCTCTCAGCAGGGCGTTCTCAAGGAGAGCACACTCCAGCCTATGCAGCCCTGCTATGTGTGCCTCTTCCTCCCAGCAGAGAGGGAGGCACCCCAAGTTCCTGCAGCTCCTTCAAACCCATGATAGAGTGAGCAATTTCCTTGTCACCCTGTTGTCACCCCTCTCTTGTGCAGTCGAGGGAAAGCAGCCTCGGATGCTCATCCGATCACAGCTAACCTTAGCAAAAAGGTCAATCTGAACCCATTAAATGAAAACCTGCATCATGCTATTCTTCCCATCACTCAGAGCCCCACAAATTGGATAACAGCCAGTCAGCTATTGCTAGGAGAACCTCATGAAGTTCAATAAAACTGAAGGGAAGCGTAGAGCCCTGCACTTACGGAGGAATAACCCCAGGCACCAGTACAGGCTGGGGGCTGACCTGCTGGAAAGCAGCTCTGCAGAAAAGGACCTAGGAATGCTGGTGGACAAGCTGGACATGAGCCAGTAGTGTGCCCTTGTGGCAAAGAAGGCCAGTGGCATCCTGGGTTGCATTAAGCAGAGCATTGCCAGCAGGTCAGAGGAAGTGATCCTTCTCCTCTACTCAGCCCTGGTGAGGCCGCACCTGGAGAATGCGTCCAGGTTCGGGCTCCCTAGTATAAGAGAGGTATGGAGCTACTGGAGCAAGTCTCCAGCAAAGGACCACTTGGATAATTAAGGGACTGGAGCATCTCTCTTATGAGGAAAGGCTAAGAGCTGGGACTGTTCAGCCTGGAGAAGACTGAGTGGGGAGCTTATCAGTGCATACACATATCCAAAGGGAGGGTGAAGAGAGGATAGGGTCAGACTCTTCAGTGGTGCCCGGTGAACGGACGCGAGGCAATGGGCACGAACTGAAACACAGGGCATTCCAGCTGAATCCAAGGAAACTTTTTTTTTGACTGGGAGTGTGACTGAGCACTGGAACAGGCTGCCCAGAGAGGCTGTGGAGTCTCCATCCTTGGAGATATTCCAAAATTGTCTGGACAGGGTCCTGGGCAAACTACTGTCGGTAACCCTGCTCCATTGGGGGGTGGGGTTGACCAGATGATCTTTAAAGGTCTCCAACCTCAACTGTTCTGTGATTCCAAGGAACCCACCTTCCGACCAGGAGGGCTCTCTTCACTAACACCAGGGATCCTTACAGTCCCACCTCCAGTGCCACAGGAGTTATAGAGGAGCGCCAAACCTGGTACCCCAGCACCAAGCACCCTCCATCTTCGTCTGCTCCCATCAGCACCATTTCACAAAGCCCTTTAAGTGCCACAGGGGGAACACATGCTATGCCAAGGGCAAACTTAGTATAAACAGCAATATACAGTATCTGCAGCTGCCACCACCACATCCGCACCAAGTCAGCTCACTGTGCCAGCGAAAGGCTGCAAGCCTGCCCGCCTGCCTGCCCCATCACATGTGCTCCTGATCTATTTTGCGAGGCAGGGAGGGCAGGCAGTCTTTTTGCTTTCCCATTCACATAGTTTGCTAAGTATACTGGGAAGAACAAAAATGGCCCCAGGACACTTGTTTGATGGGCTGCAATGATATGATTGTTGGATCAAGAGATTCATCACAAGACCCAGGAGGACCCAAAGAGAAGCCTTCAATTCTCTTAAATGGATCTGGTGCAGTCTTTGGGAAGACTTCTCCGTCCTGCCCCTTTAGGCACTACCTGTTGGCACAGGCACATGGAAATTGCAGGAATGCTTTGGGTAAGACAGTGCATTACGTGGAGGGGAAGTCTGGTTTGTCTTGTTCTGTGACTGCTCCTCTGCTTGCAAATCACACACTGTATGTACAAGAGCAGTCTGATCCTGAGCCCAGCACTTGGTACAGCATGTCAAGCACTATGCAGCCCAGCCAGCAGCAAAGGGCAGGTCCAGATCAGGCTAAAGCAGGAATGAGGCAGTCAGGCAATCTGCTTGAAGCTGTGCAGCAAACCAGGATTCAGCAGATGCTTATGCCTAAAGATGGGGAGTGTTTCTAGTAAAGGCATTTTTTATGTACATCCCTTGATGTTAGCAACGCTGTTCTCGCTCCTGCAGGGGAATGTGGGCTGCTCTACGGATACTGGCAAGCCTGGAGAGCTTAGCTCCTGGCAATGCTATGGGAACTTACTGTCCCCTGGTAAAAAAACAGGAGAACCTGTAGGGAGCCACAGGAGCAACGCACAGAGATCAGGTGCAACTGCCTTGACTGTGGAGAGGCAGTGAGATGGGGTGGGCACCAGAGAGATTTCAGAGGCATTTGGGATGGAAAGCTTGCTCACAGTCAAGGGAACAGGAGATACCCTTGGTCATGCACACTGGAAAGCACCTAGACTGGACAGCAGCCCCAGGGCACCAAAAGCAGCAGCTGACACTGGCCCAAAGCTGTCTCTACAAGCTCCAAAACACCCATGGGGCACTGCTGTCCTCTCTCAGCAACCCCAGTCCCAGGCAATACCCTCAGAAGCCTCAGGCCATCTAAAGCATCTCAGCACAACCCATTGACTGCTCTAAACAACCTCAAGGCTCTGACATCCCCGGGCTTCATCAGTACCTACAGTAATGACATAGACCCAGTGGCCATTCTGGGATGCACTTCCACATTGCCCTGCCAAATCCCGTAGTTGCACTTATAAACAGAAGGTGCTGGCTGGAAACCCACAGCTCAGGGAGTAGGAGCCTTCTGAGCACCTTTACCTTGGTCTCTTGGTTGTTTTTGTTTTCAATGCCGTAGATCTCCTGAAGCAGATAGCTCACCCGGTCAACCTAGGGAAGACAACAGCAAGTTAGAGTGCCAGGTGCTCTGTCATCACTATTTTGTGATCATCTCCATTCCTCCCTGTATCAAAGTATGCATGTTACACCAAGGGCAAGTGGCTTCTCTAGAGCCATGTAGAAGAACTAACGGAAACGAACATTGCGAAGAATGGCCAGGAAAACACACCCCTCTGCTCAAAAGCAGAGCCTATCCTGTCTGGTCTGAAAACGGAACCCAACTGGTGTCTTCAATCACTATCAACATCACCTCAAAAACAAGGGCTCTGCTTGTTTCAGAGATCAAAAGGAAACACAGGCCCATAGCTCAAGCGCACCAGAGGCAATCAGTCTTCTACAGTCCCTTTGTTCTGCAAAGCACCACTTAACTTTAATCTAGCTGAATTTCTACCCATCTTTGTAATCTCAGGATAGGAGAGACTAGGTACAACCACCATTCTTGTGCCAACGGCTTGTTACTTGCCTGTCAACAGCTGCACCACACTTTGCTATTCATTACTGGGGAGCATGAGGCCAAACTACTGCGGCTAGGAAACCCATCTCCCAGACAAAGAGCTGTCCAAATCTCCCTTAACACGAGAATCGTCCAAGGGACAACGCTACACAAGCGCAGTGTCACAGTATCTCCAGGTGGAGTCTCTAAAAGGGGATGTGTGGTGGTAGAAAGCATTGCTGCTCAGAGATCAAAGCTGCTCAGAGCCCCGGACACTGATTGTACCCCTCCAAACCATGTCTTCATGCAAATCCCAGCAGCTGTCTGAAAACTGCCTGGAGCAGCTGGGTTAAAGCACTGAGGCAAGAAAGGCTGCAGGTTCAGCTCCCAGTGGGGCAAGGTTTTACCTTCCTTTCTGCGCTAAGCAGTGCTTTCCACTGTCCCATAGCTTAGCTATTAAGTGCAGCAAGAGACTCGTACAATTGCAATGAGCAGCTCTACAGGGCTGTGCAGAGCTATTGGTCCCCAGGATTTGCTGCTTGCTGCTACATAGCAGCTTCCCCAGAGAAGGGCAGATTCCTCCTCCAAAAATCTTGGAATAGTAATATGGTGAAGGGGCTGCAAGGTAACACGCAAACTGACTCATCTCCTGATCAGGTCACCTGCAGCAATTGTCCTTTTGACACCCTGCTGTGAAACTAAGCTACCAGGAACCCAGTGTTTCAATGGCTCAACAACTCCAGGGGCTTTGGCTTTTCCATTCGTAAGTGGCTTCTCCCCTCTTCTGTCAAGCCAGGTGCTCGGAAGAGCAGCCAGGCCATGGGATTTCAGTGCTGCAGAACATATCACACACCAAGATATGAGCAGAAGGTAGTTATATCCAGCCTGCTTGCCAGTTTAAAATGCTTAGAGTTGGGACACAGCAGCATTAACAAACTAATTCCAGAGTCTCCTCGTGTAAGGCAGCATGCAGCTTGCAGACAATCTGTTCTAGGCCCACATTTCAAGGCAATGAGGTCAGCAGTTGGACTGCTGAGCAAAATCCTCTGCAATGTCTCACAAGTCGCCCAGGAAGTTTGGGAACAATTGTGTGGGAGCAGTGCTTTTACAACTCAACATTTCAAAGAGCGCCTTGTTACAGCATCCTGACTCCTCAGAGGATCATGATTGTGACAGTAAGTTCTGAAGTGGTCAGATCACAGTCTCCACAGGATTTGGTATTTCTTTTACTGCTTGACTCAAAAAAAAAAAAAAGTGAGAACCCTATGTTCCAAAAAGAAATGAGTGAGCAGTGCAACATGGCTCTTGCTATGAAGATCCCTAGGTTTTAAAACAGTAAAGGTAAATAATAAGCAGCAGATGATGGTACATATTGCAGTCCTTCACGTTCATACTTCTCTCACCCATCCCACACCACATCTCATTAGCTGTTGCTTCTTGCTCACAAAGAGCTAAGAGACTGATGCACACAGAAATTGTCCAGGAATGAATTGTGGAGCATTACAATGGCAAGGAAGGAAAGATAAAAGAAAAGGAGCGATGGAGAAGTGCTTAAAATTTTATGCAGATGGTTTACTCCAGACATATACTCTATACTCCCGGTCTATGCTCTTATAGGGGCAGGTGCTACGTTAGCTTCAGAGGTACTGTGTGTTCTTCAGCAAGAGCTTGCTTCTATTTTAAAAGCCATGGAGGAGAATGTCTAAGCCTTAAAATTTACAAACAGCCAAAGGAAAGAAAGAGAAGAGAAAAGAAAAACCCCACAGCCAAACATTGAGTGGGAAGGTTACACACTATGCCAGTAAAGAGAGATGAGCACACACTGTGTCACTGGAGGAGTCAGCTAAGCTAACCACATTGTGGTAAGGTGGGAACCACCCTAGAGAGCACTTCCTTGTCGCAGACTGCCGTGCTGGAAGTCCACAGTACTAAATGGAGAACCGTATACAACTCATACATGTAATGCAAACTAACCAACACTGATTCAAAGAGTTCGCAGTCATCAAAGTGCTGTCATATATTAATAAATAAATAAATAAATAAAGTTAAAACAAGCTGCTTCAGCTGCTTCTTGTCAGCTCACGAATGCAGAAAAAAAATGTGAGAAAGATACTGCTGGCATCCCAGTGCTCTGCTCCCTCAGGCAGCCTTCTCCAGCACAGCGTGCCAGCTCTCTCTGCAGAGGCACAGCTCTTCTGGATGTTCCCATCCTGAACCCTTCGCACACTCTATTGGCTCTTTGGAACAGTCTCTGGCTGTCTATATTAAAAATACTTGCAGGATCTAGATCTACTAGCTATCCAGGAGATCGTGCTGCAACATAGCCAAATTCAGCACCAAGAGAGGAGCACAGGTGAAGCTGGAACACACAAGCCTCAGAATGGACGTCAGGCTGGAGCAAGAAGCAACTCACCATGAGCACTAGGATAAAGCTCTGCCAGTAACGGCTAATACTGCTTACATAGGACATCAGCAGGTCTGAAGGATGGGTTATAACTCCATACACAGCCCTGGTGAGGCAGACAGTGAATTACTGAGTTCAGTTTTGATATTCATGATTATCTGATGCTGTTCAGTGGCTCTTTTCTGACCTGGGAATCAGAAGGAACACACCTTGAAGCCAGTGACGTATTCCTGAGTTCTTCAATGAGTATCTAATCAAACCATCTAACAACTTTCTTGGTCCTAAAAGGCTTTTTAATCTAGCTGAGAAAATCCTAACCATCAATCACTTGAAGCTGAAGTCAGACACATTTAAACCAGAAACCCAGCACCCGTCTAAGGGTGAAGAAATCAACCATCTAATTCACCCTGCAGCATGGGTCAGGGAGAAAGGGACACAGACATCTTTGTAGCCTCACTGGATGCCTTCCTAGGACAGATGCTTGAGCACAGTACACATTGCAGGGAGAAATTCAGGAGCTAGACAAAACTATGGCAATATACAGGAAGCTAGTTTAGATGGCCAGAAGGGCCTCTGACTTCCAACTTCAATAGTCAAGATTGAAAAATGTACTGTAGCAAATACCAACAATCCACCTTCTTAAAGGCCCATGGCAGGCTGATCCTTTTCTTCAGAGAAAGGAACATTCCCTATGTACAGAAATACTGGAGCAGGAGGCCTGAGACATTTCTGTAGGAGTGGACTCGGAAAAATCAATCACCTCCCTATTCTTCCCGCTTGTCTTCTACAGTTCTGCAGCCTTGCTCTGTGTGGGCAGAGGGAAAACTGGAGCTCATCATTCGAAAGACTTCACACTCCTCTCCCTTCTGCCTTTTGTCCCATACCTCTCTGAGCTCTCACCCTGCAATAGGCAAGCTGGGCAGCTCACATCTGAGCTGCAGCACAACACTAGGGTGCAGGGACCCCGATTTGTGCAGATGTGGCAAATCCAGGGGAAGTGAACCATATGGCTCTCTCCTGTAGATAAAAAAAGAAAATATCATTCTAAACTCTTCAGAGCAAGAAATCTGCCCCCTCTGCCCTGTTTACTCCAAACATCAGCTCTGAAAATGCCCAGCTCCAACACAGAGAGCTTAGGGACCTTATCTGAAAGCAATTTGCAAGATCTATTCTAGAGACTGAAACTCGTTTACAGCTGCTGCTTTGAAACGGTCAGCTTGTACTAGCCTCAGGAAAGGGCTGTCCATCCTAACTCAGTCATCAGACAGGATAATAAACTGGCCAAAAAAAGGCAGCCAATGGTCACAGTGCAAGGGATTTTTAAAAAATGAAGACGAATGCATCCATCAGCTCATCTGTACAGGGAGCCAGAATTGGCAAAGTGTAAAAAATCATGCTGGCACACAGAGAACAGTCCAGACAAGATGCTGCAGAGGTGCCTGATGGGGAGAAGAGAACTCAGCAAGCTAGATACCGAGTGATGCCTAGAGGAGGGAGAGCCACAGAGAAGACATGAGCAACGGAAGATGATCATGAGCCTCAGCAGGCATTGACTGGAGTGGTGAAATAGAGGGGGCAAAAATACTTTTCCACAGCACCAAGCACAACCCAAAGCTTGTTCATGATAATCACTCCTAGGTGGCAACAAAAATATGATGCATTCATGAAAAACAATGAAAACAGGCCATGGCATACCATGCATACTACAGCAAGGACGGAGGCCAGTGTAGCAAGGATAGTTTTGGCCAAGCATCCAACCTACAACTAAGTATTTGCAAGATGTGAGAAGAATCTAGACAAAGAAAGGGAGAATGCTCAGATATGACAACATGAGCTCCAGCAATGAAAGGATTACAAGAATACCATTAGGGAGAGATGCAGGAATGGAGGGAATACACTAGTCAGGCACTGGAAGCCAATGGTTCTCCCAGATTCACTTGACCAACTCAATCTTATGTTTTACTTCATCTCAACTCTGTCTCCAAGGCATTTCAAGCTGATCTTTGCAGCAGGACCTTTGCCAGATTTCCTTACAGAAGCTGAAATTCTTGGTGATCTTAGCAGCTTCCAGTTGCTTTGTATTTCTCTCTGCAGAGGATTGGATGCAATTGCAATCTTGATAAGGCATTGCACAGCTTACACTTACCACACACCATGCCAGACTCAGCTAAAACAGAAGTGCAGATCCCTAATGTTCCCCTGCTTGCCAGTCTCCCTTCTCTCTCATACGTGTGTGCAATGTGACACATGAACAACTTCAATGCAAGACAGTGTCCGCAACTACTTTCCCAACTCCCAGGACACTTGCAGAGGACGGGTAAGATAAGCTTAAAGGACTCATCAGTACCTTCCTTCTGGAGGTTGCTCCCAGATTTACCAGTACAAATATGGAAGACCTCCACTCAGATCTCCTAGGACTGCTCCAAAATTACCTCCAGCATGAAAAGGAAGTTTGTGCAGGAAAAAGGCCCTAATTTCTTAACATACATGCAGGTGGAAAGGTAGAAATTTTCAGTTTCCAGGTAGGAGATGGATAGTCAAACTGGCCTGCAAAGATATTCCTCCACATTACAAAGCATAGAACCTGAAGAGGCCAAGAAGTATCAATGAGTAGATGCGTTTCACATTACTTAATGCATGCAGCACTTAGGCTCACTTATGCAAAACTCCTTTACTTGCACCTATACAGACAAAGAAATACCATGTCTAGGGTCCCTGCTACTTTTGTTTTCAAATATCAGATGCCAGCAAGGAGGACGGTATGGGGAAGACTGGATCTGCACACAGTCCTTCCCCTCCCAGAGGAGCATAGACAGGCCTGCACCATTGCTCTGCCAGTCCCACACTGCTGTAATTGTTCCTTTCTATCTGTCTGTAAAACATCCGCTTCAACATTAAGCGGCAGCTCATAGCCTTGGCTTGTGTTGTAACTGAGCAAACTAGATGAGATCTCAGGCTTTTGGTGAACTAGCCTCAAAGCTTCCCACTGAGCACAGCTGGGCACCTGTGAGACAGCAACAATGTCTTTAATCAAGCTGTAGAGAAGGAACAGGTACTTACGATCTGCTTCTGCTTTAAAGGCTTCACAGAGAAGCTGCCATCAACATGCTAGCAGAGAGAGAGAGAGAAAAAATGGAAACGCATTAAACAGATGACACAATTTAAAGAGTCAAATAGATTCATGAATGACAGTTAGCAGTTACTAGCTAAAGAGAGAGGCACAAGCAAGGCTTGTCCACTGGCTAGACTCAGAAACAAGTCACACATGCTCCACCCACATTGCCATCTTCAGAGCCAAGTTGCAGTGACATCTTCTAGCACCTCATCTGCTCAATGGCAGCAGGCACAGCTGGAACAATTCTGTATATATCTGATGTCAAAACTGGCGTCAGGAATACCGTGCTATTTCTATTTTCTCCCATCATCCATCAAGGCCAACTAAACTGAACCAAACCAAGTCCTCTGCCAGAATCTAACTAGGAGAAGGGAATAAGATCTAGGGGAAGCTCCGGCAGGCCTTGCTGGTGTGAACAGTTGCAGACACATCTGTTTGCTGGAGGAGTTTCAGAGGAAGGAATAGCATCATTACACCAGAAGACAAAACAGTCTTCTTTTCCAGGCAAACACAAACTGCCAAGTTTCTGCCATTGGAGGAGCTGCAAGGTCAGACCGTGCAGTGTCAAGGTTACAATTCTGTTCTTAAAGATACATATAAATAGCAAGTTATCAAGGCCTGCTGTTTTGCCTGTCCTCTGAGCATGGTCTGGTGATCAGCAGCAGTGCTGATTAGCAAAGACCAGCTCTGGATTTATGGCCCTGCACTTCAAAAGCTTCAGTGTTTCTACGGATGAGGAGTAGATTTTAGCCACTTTGTCCTGTGACCTTTAACAAAAAGATTTTGAGCCTGTTTGTAAGCACTCAATTGAAAGATCAGAAGTAAGAAGCAGCCCCAAAGGACAATGTCTCCTTTCCACAGCACATAGACTGGAAAAAGCAGCGAAGCACTTTCAACTTTTGAGCTCAGATCTGGACACTGGGCATAACCCAGCACTGATGCAGTGGCCTGATCAGCTTTGGTTGCTTCCCAGTTTTGTTGCATAGCTCGTTCAGTTCTCTGAACATTAAGGGGGCATTTGCCTTCACCTCTGTGTATCTAGAGAGCTCAGAGCTCCAAATGGCATACAGAATTTACCTACAATCCCAGAAATTAGGCTTACAGAGCTAGAGCAGTTCAAGCCACTTTCCAAACCCATGAGAGTGGAAATTCCAAAGCTTCACTTTTGCCCCCATATGAATACACTCCTAATATGCCCTGCACCACTCTGCAGGGATTTGCACTACTTCTGTCCACAGACCCAGCTGCATCGTGATATGGTCAGGGTTTGCAGCTGTTGGGCCTGAAAGCATCACTGAAGTGGAAAACATCACAACTGCCTTAATGAACCTTTGTCTAACTAACATGCACCAAGAAATTTCCGGTACCAATCACAGGCCAGATGCCACTTTTCACAACTGTGGGGACTAAACTTGCTCCACGGGAACAAACCTTAAGGGAAGAGGTTTCTAAAGGTGCTTCTCTCAAGTGTTGGCCACAGGATGCTAGAATGGTCAGCTGGGACATGCGAGAGCTCTGCTTTCCGACCGCAGGGGCTGCATTATTGCAGCTGCACTAAGTTTGGATACTTGGAGGAGACCAACTAGACATGTTCCTTTTTAAGTACAATCTACGCTGGCATCATCAGATACAGAACCTAGTTTCTGCCAAAAAAAAGTCATGAAGGCAACAGCCAGGGGATCACAGATGAGGAAGGTGAACATGCATGAAGTACTTCAAAATTAGACTGTAATACGTAGGCAACTGGTAGCCTCATTTATTCTTCTCTCCTCAGAAGTGGCTGATCCTTCCTTCTGCAAGGCTACAAGATCTCTGCCTACAGCACTTTCCCACCAAGATGACAGATAGGCTCCAAAAGCTGCAGCCTTCCCTAAGGCTGCCAGCTTCTTTAGGACTGACTGTGCTTCCCCTGCCCGCCGACTCAGCTTGCTCCCTCTGCCTTACCCACCAGTAAGGCCTGGCAGGAACCAAGCAGATCCAGGAACAGAGGTCAGCTCACATGCCAGCCAGGGAGGGAGGAATTTCTAACATTGCAGCTTTGATGCTGCTCCCCTCCACATGCTCTCCCAGCTCTGCTCTGGCCTCTCCTGCCTCCTCTCAGGCTGTCACTACAAGCATCACATGCCCGAGACATGTGTCTGCAGTATTACCACAACCTAGACACAACATGGAGCAGTTGCACATCTTGCAACTGTTTTCAGGGTCTAACTACAATGGCAAGAGACTTTTAAAGGCTTGAGTATAACTCAGGTTTAGCATCACCACAGAGCTGAGGGTCAGCTACATAAACATGCCACCAAAAAGTAGCAAAGCTCAAATTCTTTATGCAAATTGTATTCTAATTCTTTAAAAGGGCTTGGTCCTATGTGCAAGCTAAGGCCAAACAACTGTGGAACAGTTTCTGGACATAGTAGATCTGGGTGTGCAGAGGTCACAAGGCTCTGGGAACTGCCCAGTAGCAGCCATGGTCAACACCCTCCCACATTCAAAAACCATGGGCACCGAGGCACACCTTCTCCCCCACACAGGAAACACCAGCTACAATTAACTGACTGACCAGCTCAGGTATAAATTATAATTAGAGGCTGCACAGGAGCTGCTGCAAGCAATTATTTGTACTACGATAGTGCTCAGGAACCCTAGGCAAGGGCCAAGACTCCATTGTGGCGAAGTATTACATAAATACAAACTAATGACCCATGGAAATGTTTATATACACAATGACATGGACAGAGGGAAAAGAAAACTCATTTACCTTTTCAAATGCAGCCAGAAGAACATGGGCATGACCTGTCACCTCAAGCACCACTGGAAAAAAGAGAAAGAGCAACTTGCTCAAAACCGTAAACAAGGCCAGCAGCTTCAAGCAGGCTACATCAGAGCTAGGATGTGGGAAACCTTGATTATCCATGGCAGAATTCACCAAGCTTTGAGTCAGAGTATTCTTGCCCTTCGAATCTGGCAGATACTGGCGCAGGGGGAAAGGGCATTTATCAATAAAAAGCAGGAAACATGAAACCAGAATTTTAGTCCACTTACACTTTCCGAACTGCCCCCGTTCTACTTTCACCTCTTGCAATTTATAACTTTCTTACTTGCCCACAGTTTGGTTCACAGTCTCACTCTCTCGCAGAGTGAGAACCAAGTGCTGCTGGTCTCTGTAGTGGGCCCTGCATAGACAGACATGTCTTCATTTACCACTTTCAGTTATCTTGGGTGCTCCACACCACCCCACTTCTGTTTTCTGAGGCTGGAACAGGAAAGTAATACAAAGAGCTCAATAGGACTCTGCTCTCCCTCAAATTCCTGTTTTTAATTATCTGAATTTATCACAGCAAGGGACAAATCCATCTGGTTTAACAGGAGTTGGCAGCCCATCCAGCCTTGGTACTTCTCACTTTGTTTCCGTCTAATCCTACACACTTATAAAACATTTACTTCTCATGCCATTTTTGGACACTGAAACATCTCTCGCCAGTTCTCTGACGTTTTCCCCAATAAGAAATACCATGTCTTCCCCCTTCCAAATTTGAGGCCTCCTTCTTAATTCAGAAGCAGTCAGAAAGGGCTGCCACATGTTTCTGCATTCATGGCTCCTTCAGGAAATAAAAACATGAGGGAATGCAGGCACCAAACAGAAGTACAATCCCAAAGCCTCTAGCTCAGGTCTCTCCAGTTCTGTTCAGCTCCAACTGGTAAAGTCCTTTCACCTAAATGTACTCAGATTCATCATACTGAAATGGGAGACAGAGGCCTTGGTGGAGACACCGAAGGAAGGAAAGGTGGGTAACTACCTCACCCAACCTGTACCTACGAGCACCAGGGTCATGCTCAGCACACAAGGAAAAGCTGACAGCGACTATTATCAGCTCTAAGCCTGTGACAACTGAAGGAAGTGATGCCCATGACATATAAAAGGGATGGGAGCTTGACAGCTCCTTTGGGATTCCTAAAACAGCAGAGACAACAGCAGGAACCATTCGCTGGATTCTGCTGTGAAGATCCGGCTTGCAAACAGCACGGTGGGGAACGAGAGACTCCAAGCCTACAGACTTGCTGAATAACCAGGAAGGGTCTGAGCAACTAGGGTGCAATCAGGAATACAACGGCACGTAGAGAGGAGAGCTGGAAAAGGAGATTCATCTACCTGCTGCCCCCCTGCCAGCCAAGAGCAAGCCTCTCCTAGCTCGCTCTGGAAATGAAATTCAGGTCCCTCAGAGCAGTTTTAACTGGCCAAGTAACAGACAACAGCCACTGCTTCTCTGCATATCTTGTTTATTCAAGCAGCTTGTGTGGCTGGGGCTGTGTGACCACAGACTGCACAGCATTTTCCCTCTTTTGGGCTTCTGGGGGGTTTTACTTGGAGTTCCTCCACCGGCAGGAATGTGACGACTGCTAACATAAAAAAATCGCACGTTCTCCAAGGAATGCAAACAGCTCCTGGCAGAACGCAGTCCAAACCGGCATCGCTCCGACTGCTATTGCAATTTGCCATTCATTTTTTATTTAATACAAATAGTTATGGGCCAGCTGTAATTTTCCAAGTGCTCCAAATATATAGGGCCAGCTCCTTCAAGTACCACCGGTTAAAAAAAAATAAAAAACAAAAAATAAAAATACACGATTTTCTCCAATCTCACTCAAGTGTCACATATTTTTGTGTGCATAGTACTCGTATAATATTCTTTCCAGGAGAGGTTTTAAAAGCAATTGCCTTTGCATGTAATTATAATAAATGACAGTACACTATTGGTTACGAAGTATGATATGTGCGTAAATGTACGCTTCCCATGCTGCCTCCTGTTCTATTTTTGGTGTTTATAGGCAAGCCCAATATTAGGAAGTACAAAGACATTGCCAAAAGCTCAGTAAACAGTGGAAGGTATTTGACATCTATGGTCAGAAAAATGTACATCAATATTACTAACAGTGCTTGAGATTGCTAAAAATGGATGCAGCTCAGAAGTAATTTGTTTTGTGTTACACTGTGCTTTATTAACCACACTTCAAACTGGTTCATCTGGTTGTATTTCTCTGTTTGGAGGACTGCAAAATAATTCAATGAATTTCTGAGAATTTTCACAATTGCAACATAAGAAACCGAACACAAGACTGTAATAAACAATACAATCAAGAATGGAGTTTTTTCCTTTCTCTTTTTTTCTTAAGTTTTGTACAAAAGTTGCAAAAAACAGAAGTGAAATGCTGGCCTTGCTGACCACAATGTCCCTCAATTTTAGAAAAAACATGACTTCCTTGTACCCCTTTCTCCGCTGATGCTCAGAATTAATGGAGTCACACAGAGCGCAAAAGCACACGTTCTCAAAGGAAAATGGTATGCAAGGTGAATGGCAACTGAAACATTTACTGGCCATTCCTCTCCAACGTGCATTCAGAATAATCAACACTATTGTTTCTCATCAAAAAATTAGGCTCTTAATTGCAACCATTCAGCTCCCTTTGGAATCAGCAAGAGAATTTTGAACTGCCTGAATGAAGCTGGATTTGGTTGAACAAGCAGCCTGAACATTTTAAAGTCATTGTTTTTTCTCTGACCATTGCTATTGGAAGGCAAACTCTACAGTTAGCTGGACTTTTTATGAAGAGAGCTTACCTCTCAAAGAGGGAGAAGAGACTACTGCCTTCCTTGCACTACAGAGTGCCAGTGCAAAACCCAAGAGAGGAGAAGTCGTTTGCTCTGATTTGTGCCTAATCCCAGGGGCAGAGCCAGAAGCTAACCTTAGCTCTCCTAAGCACCGCTTCAACACCAACTATCAGGCCATTTTCCTGTTAAAATGGAGGCTATGTTTAAAAGTATCTTTTTGTGCAAGAGTCTGTGGTTAGCTGGGACTTTTTAACAAGTGGGAGTTAAGGAGAATTCCTGAAATATTTTTTTGCAGAAAGGCTCCCCAAGCTTCTGCTGTAAGTAAAAGGTTTTTTCCTGTTGCCCAGACAGGGTCATATAACCTAAAAGTGAGAGATGGAGAAAGCGTGAGCAAGCACAACACCTTGCTTACCGTCCCCTTCGTCCACTACTGCTCGGATGACCACTGGGAACACACCGCGGTCCAAGTCAAAATTCAGCTGAAGGAGAGAAACAAGATGAGTTTAGCCAATACACCAGGCTTGCCTGAAGACAACGCCTGAGACAGCGTTAACATCATAGGAGTGAAGTTAAAAGATATCAGGCTTTGGCACACAAGTTGCAGCCCAGGGCTTCTCCCCGTGAAGGCTCTGGGGTTGCACTGCTGCCAGCTGGGCCCTCTGAGATGATGGGATTCCAGCAAAGACCACAGCTCAGAAGTTTCCCTATTATTTCCTGCTGAAGTAGCCCTTTTGGAAGGGCTCTCCATCCCAGTTTCAAGGAATGCACTGAACTGAGTAGGAAGATTTAAAATTCAGACACCGACTTTCAAAGAAAACGAACCAGAATAACTACAACCTATATACACAGAGAGGGCATTGAACAGCAATTGGGGCTGGCAAAGCAAGTTTCTCTCAGTTTGGATTTGTATGGTGTTTAATTCTCACTTAACTCACATACCCTACAAATCTCTTAGTTGGACAAGTTTCTCAGACTATAACTAGTGTGATCAATTTTGCTCAGGTATGATATTGGCTACAGCACGGCAGTACACATTTCACTTCCTACACCACAATCTCCCTCCTCCTCCTCAACTCTTGTTTGAAATTCTTGAAGATGCAGAAAAAAATCTTAAAATTTCAAGCTCACAGAATCCTCTAAAGAAACACCAGACTGATTTCCACCTTTTGGCATACCATGAGATTCACGTCCTTGACCTTCTGAACACACTTCACTGCAACACTTCAAAAGCATGCAATCTTATAAACACTAGAAAAATGCAATGCTACAAACATTGTCCTATGCCAAGAGCAGAAGCTGCTCAGAGACTGGATTTCTGGTGTTCTTCTCAATTACTGACTTGGTTTTCTCGTCTTATCCCTCACCAAGAGAGAAAAAGATGTCATTTCTCCATCGTGCTCCAGGTAGGCTCTTTTCTGTTCTCCAGCAAAAAAATGGGATCCAATAACCTAGTATCCACCAGCCTAGTGTGCTGTAGCCCATTATCCACACGGCTGCACTTCTGCAAAGAGCAGTGAGTGAGTGCTTTGGACTACAACTCACCAGTCGGCTCTTCTGTGGGATATGTAGGGGAGAAAAGGAAACTCCAAGACTGCTACGCTTCCCGCAGTAACGCGACCTGCTCGCTGCAGAAACCGAGCGGCCCCAGAGGCACGCCACCCACATGCTTCTAGAAACGACTTCAACTCTCAGCTGCCCAACGATGCTTTGTGCACACACCTATTCAATCGGATAGGTATATGTGATCGCAAACGGAAAGCACGTGATGGAAGACCTTATGATTTGGCTCTTCCTGCCTCAGCTAGCCTTCTAGCCTGAGGGACATTGATTTTCCTCCTTTGTAGAGTGGTTTTATATTTTGTTCCTCCTCTACCAGAATGCCCTTCTCTTTCCAAAACAGCAAAGTAATATAGCAAACACAAAAATCTCATTTAGCTTATCAGTATTCGCTAGAAGAGAATCATTCAGCCACTGTTTTCCATCTTGCATTTTTGAACTATTCCGGCACACCACAAAGAGAAAGCTCGTTAAAGACTATTGATCAAAATTTTGCTGAAAGAAGCTCATGGTTTTGCTCTGCTTCCTGCTCTGATTTATTACTGTAAGCCAACAGTTACTTTTTTGTCCCTTTGAAGAGAAGGTCACATCATAGATCTGTGGTTGCTTTATGATACAAACTTTCACATTTCCAAATGTATGGCCTCTTTTAAGGTTCCATTTCATATTCATTTTTAGGGACCTGGAAATAACCGTCTCGATGCAAGCCTTACACTACAGCTTGGAAGCAAACCAGTATATTACGAAGATAAAGTTAAAACATGCATTTTTATAAAGCTTTTTTAATATAACAACCCAGTGTATTGTTTTCCCTTCTGTCAGTCAGCCAAGAACTATATCGTATGCAAGTATTACAGTGGGCAAAAATATGAACTAAATCTTTTTTTGATAACACTAATAATCTGGAAAGGAATCTGAAGCACTTAATTGTACACAGCTGAATGATAACTCTTTTTATCTGACAGCTGGCAGAGAGTGCTGCATTTCGGGTGGACAATCAGGACATTTTAGCCATATGAATTTTACGAGACTTGAGAGGAAAAAGACCTACATGTACACAGAGCCAAAAGGGGAGAAGAAACTCTTCTGAAGCACAGTGCTTGTTCTACATTTTCTCTACAACTAGAGCTCCCAGTAACATTTATGAAAGAGATGTGACAGAGGACACAGCAGAATCAAGCAAAGGGAGCCAAAAGCTTACTTTTCCACAGCATCTCTCCCTTTAATCTGTCAAAGGGACATGACTTTAGTACTAAAGAGCTAAAACCTTGTTGGCAGGAACAAAAGTGAAAACTAAGCTTTTCAATTCTTTAAGAAGAAAGGGATCTAAGCTCCTACTTTCCATGTCTCTCAGATGACAGAAGGGTTTAGAAAAACAGCTCTTCCAGGCTTTTGTAGGTTGAGCTTGTGAAATCATATGTTGGCAGAGAAGCCAGGACATCAGGAGACCAGACTCTGCAGGCTCTCGGAGGAGCATGGTAATTGCCATGAGCTTGTTAAAGCACCACACTGATTATAGTTATAATTGTAACTTCAAAACAATAGCTATTGAATCTTTTCAAAACTCATAAAAGATTACTTTTCTTTTTTTCTTCAATAGGTAGAGTTACCTACCAGGGTTCACATATACAATACCCTTATATAGGCTTGGGTTAGGAAATGAGCATGGTATTGATTTTGAGCTGGGAGAGGTGTCCACAGGAACAAGCAATTAGCAGCAGATACAGAGCAACTCTGCTGCATCAGAAATCTCTTACAGCAATTCTGCGCAGAGCAGGGCAAAACCAAGACCTCCTATGCCACATGCAGCAGAAGCCCTTTGGCCAAAGTTTAGAGGCTAGAAAAGCAGAGAGGTAATGTCTCCATTGGAATTTTGGAAAGGTATCAAAATTAATATAACTCCACGGATCTTGCTGTATAGTAAAACCGCAGAGCTTGATTAAAACCAAACCCATGTCTGTTTGCAGTTACGGGTTAAACTAAAAGCAGAAAAGCATCCCCTTATTCAGCAGTAATGCACCAGTATGAATCTGCCCCAGAGATGACAGTATCCCCCCATGGCACTGTACTGCTAGAGTTAACACCACTGTACATGGCACTAACCAGAACAAGGCTCTGCCAGAGGACAAGCCAAGGGAAAAAAAGACCAAAACAGAGTTTCAGAACCTCTAGTGACTCTGTCCCAGAATAACTGGGAAAGATGCAGCAGGAACCAGACAGGGGCACATTATTCCCACAAGCTCTTTGGCTGGCAGGGACAGCAAGGCTGGAAAGCAGCAGGTTCCTCTGGGAACAGCTTCAGTGCCCATCTCTGCAGCCTCGCTCCTGTGACAGCTGCTGGCATGCCAGTTGGTCAGTGACATCAGTAGTCACTTCTTTGGGTTTTTCTTCGCTCTCTGCCTCATATACCTGCCAAGTTCCCATGCAGTTTTCATACCTGCTCTTCCCACAGCTCTATCAGCCCCATATCAACAAAACGGGCCACAGCAGCTGTGAGTGGGAATCTTCCAGCCATAACCCAGTGACACTAAATGGATTCCTGTGCTGCTGGGACAATAGGGTTGTGGAAGGAAGGAGACATTAAGGAAAGACTTACCTCATCATCCTTCCAGTCTGAGAAATCAATCTTGAAGGAAGGCAGGGAGAATTGCTGGCTTACCCCTCGCTTGTAATGAACCGTCTCCGACTGCAGAGAGGGATTCTTTGTGCTGTATCTGAATAAAGGGGGGAATAAAAGAAAACTTGCTGTAACAAATGATTGCTCTCTGCTAGGCTCTCATTCATTCACGCCTGTCTGCCTTTCAGGAATCACAAGTGGCTGCTCTAAGAGGCAGAGCTGGCAGAGGCTGAAAGCCATTCACTGGGGAGACAAAAAGGGAAGGGAAAAGGTCAAGGCAAGATGGTGAGCACAGGGAAGGGAAAGCAGCACAGACAGGCAAGGTCTCACTGGATCCATACTGACTTGCCTGGAAACACTGGGTGTCAAAGGAGTACAGTGGGGTGCAGCAGCCTGGCAAAGGTTAGCTCACTAAATCCATGGCCTGGGCAATGCCAGCTTTCAGTCCAGCACACATTCTTTTTTTCTGCAGGAAACCCATGAAGAACGAACAGTATCTAACAGTGACAACACACAAGGCAATGTGGCACTGAGAGCTCTCCCATGCCTCCACAGGACAGCTCTGCAATGAAAAAAGTAGCTTGGCATGGGATCATCCTGGCAAGCAAGAACCATTCAAATTCACTCCCTAGTCTTCTCCGTGTCACGTGCCCTCCGCAGACGTGTTACAGGGCTAGCAATACCAGAGACGCTCATCAACCCTCCATGGCAGCCACCTACAACACAGTCACAATTCTTCTACTGTCTCAAGGCCCAGCGCTGAAATGTGAGCACTGCCAGGCAGGGCTGGACATCTCTGAGCATGGGACCACAATACCATTCATCTCACAACCTACTCTGAGTATCTGTCCCAAGAAGGACATTTCCCTTCCTGCTGACCATCACTTCATGTACAGCACAATTCACAGTAGGCCTCAGTGGTAAAACAGGATCAAGAAGTCTGCACTCTTTCTGGCCCTTTTTTGGGGGGATGATTTCTGATCTGGGTTTGTACAACCTCTCACAACGTTGATTCAGGCACAAGAGAGGAGGCAGCAAAATGCAAGGTGGGGTGGAAACATCTGAAGCTGTTTTACCACCGAAGCCTTTGTGTCACTGAGCTACCAACGGTGTGTTCAGAGTATGTTGACAGACTGCAGAGAAAGTGAAAGATCTCTTGCCCAGTGTGCTCACACTGCAGAAACAACAAACCTCTGCCAGCACACTGACAAGACAGGTCTAGCTCCAGCTCTACAAGAAGACGACTTCTACAGCCAGTAGCCGTAATAGGACATTACCCCTTAAGCAGGCTAGTCATTACTTCCTTAGCAGAGTTTCACAAAGTGAGACTGGGAAAGCACCAGCCTCCAGCCACTGAAAATATCACTGAACAGCTACAAACTTGAAGCCTTGTTGACTGTTCAAACTTGATCCTCACTTTTCGTGATCTATGAGACAGCCTGGGGACAGGCTGCAGGAACAGGTGTCATTTGAACCAAGAACTCTAGGCCAAGATTTCCTTAATTCAACTCAGGATATCAAATAGGATCCCCTGACCACCACATCTCAGATTTGGCCAGTCACGTTTCTCAAAAGCAGTCGGCACAATGGCACCATCTCAGAGAACAACATAGCGCTTCTGCCAGTTCTGTGAAGAGGACCACACTAGCCGAGACCAAGGCATCTCTTTCATGTAGCAGATTGAGCACAGAGCTCTGTCTAGCACAGCAGTTACCAGAACGTGCACAGCTGGAAAGAATTCTTTGTAGGACAGGATTTCGTAGCTTTGAGGATATTCAGCTGTTCTGAAACACAGACACAGCTCATAAACCAGTCAGTACACAAGCAAAGGTTGGAAAGCTCATCTCTGAGTTCCCTTGCCCTAACTGCACTTAGTGTAACAGCAAAACACACCAGAAGGAGATGGTAACACAAGACTTGTCTGCATCAGAAGTGATTTCTGTAAGCAAGGATCAAGAGGGCAGCTCAATTTTGAATCACAGCATAGTGGAAACTGGGTAAAAAACTCAAGCTGGGCAGTAGCCAGCAGTCAGTCAAGAACTGCAGAACAGCACATCACACCAGAGACTCCAGGACACAATGAAAAAGGAAGACTAGGCTCGAGGATGGCAGAGGTGATTATTAGAGAGGATGTGCCTGAGCCTTAAAACTATAAAGAAGCTGTGGAAACATTACACTCAAGATCCTGGGTGATAAAATGATCTCTGTGTGCACAGAGATATAAAATGTGAGGCAAACGCAGTCACCACTTGCTAGAGGACAGGGAGCACCAGCTGTGCTTCCCGCTAGGAGCGGAACGCGGCTCCTGCTACATTCACACAATAACTATTCACACATGCTTCCTACCTTGCTTCCAGAGCTTAACCTACCCAAGTCTCCTCAGTAACACTTCTGCTACTAGGGCTGCAAGGTACACTTTGCTGTTCTTCGAATGCGCTTTTAGCAACCCAGTCATTACACTCCCCACCTGGGCAGGATGGAAAGGCAGGGCACGTTCTCAGACCTGGCTTCTGCAGAGTCCGAAGGAACATAGCTACGACATCTGCCTGCTCCAACACTGCGCCGGGACATGGTCTCAGCACCTATATGCCCTCCAGTCTGTACACCTCTACCCGTTGCCAGTGCGCAAAAGCCCACCGAGAAAGCCAGGCCAGTGTTGCTTAACGCAATGCTGTTTAATTCTGAAGGCCATCGTGAAGACGAGGATTACAATGTGCACTTTTCCTGCTGAGGTAGTTGCACTGTATCATTTACGACAAAACTTCACCTCAGAGACTGTTCCGAGCTATGCTGAAATTCTGCTGCTTTACTAGAAGGTCTCACTCCATCCTTTGCATTTAAAGCATGGTGTGGGAGAGATCAGAATGACAGGTCTTTTATGCGTGAATTACAGAGCAAGCAATTGAGTGAAGTTTTATTTACTGAGTTGTCAAGTCAAGTACAATGAATAGAGTAAGCCTGTATCTAGCTCCTTTTGTGGCTCTCTAAGCTTCCCAGCTCTGCAGAAAGGCACAACTCTCCCTGTGCAGCTGGGAAAGCAGAACAAGGAAAAACGACTTATCAAAGGTGACAGCAAGTCAAGAAAATGCTGGAAATAAAGTGCAGCAGAAAGAGTACAGGTCAGAGATGGCCTGGATAATAGGCACCACAGCAGTGCTGGGAAAGGGGTGTAAACATGCCAATGCTGAGTGCCAGAAAGGCGCGAGGAACCGCACTCGCAGCGCTAGAGCAACAGTCTGCTCCAGGAAAGCAAGAAACACTGTTCCTAAAAGCAAGAGGTAGAGTGACGCTGGTGTAAACCTCTACTTGTCCAAAACATAACTACAAAGGATCACTCTACTGAGAAACCCTTCCCGCGTCCACTTTTCAGCCTTTTCACTTCAAGTAGGTATTTGGAAAAAATGCTGCACCTCGCATTAGGCGGATACTAAAGCACTTTAGCATCCTCTCATCTGCACAATTTCCCACACCAAGCAGAAACACTCTCTGAGCTGAAAGCAAGCAATGGGCCCCTAATGCGAGAAGTCACAGAGAAGTCTTAGCAGAAGTAAGGTCAAATAACGTTCTCACTAAATATTTAGTGGAAAATCAGATTATAAGCAACAGTTGTAGGAACTGCTGAGAACAAGACACATCCTCTTCAAAGGCACTGATTAAAATGCTTTCAAAGCAGCAAAGAATTTGCACATTTTGCTATCTCTCCAGATTATTCATGTCGCTTGACACAAAGGGCATGCCTGTTTAAAGAATCAGGAATCCATGTGCAGCTGGCACATGGCGCTCACACAGTCCCTGAAAAGAGAAATAAACCACATGCACAGAATTTCTGAGCTGACGAGCCTGACAAAAATATCAAGGAGACTTTCCAAAGCGAACCAAGTGAGCTTTATGGCTCAGACTGTTTGACTGCCTACTCCACACTGTGGGAAAGTACATCAGACTTGGAATCAACACCTGGACTGAATGCCTGGACACCTACAGCCCACAGCCAGTGCCAAGACGGCTGAGCACCAGCAGGTCAAGAGCCTGGTGAATGTCCTGGAAGCAGGGATCATCCCATATGGTCACCAAGATTGATCATCTTTCAAAGGAGCCGCTGCTCAATGTATGCTCCCCATACTACATGGTGTTACAAAGTTCGGTATCCTACACACTAGTACCTAAATGATCTTTAGCTGTCTTCATCTCTTTTGTGGATATCTACAGCATCCACAAGTCTTGTATCGCCTGCCTATGCTGCTGTGTGCTTACAGCAAACAATAGTGGAGAATCTCTGTAGAGCCAAAGAAACGTGACAGAAAAAGGGAATATCTACTAAGAATAAAGGATAGCAGAGAAAAAATACCTTACCTTTTCCTGCCAAAAGGCATCTTCCTGAAATCAGGTTATTTGGGCTGTGATTTTTCAGACTGTACCAGGCCAGCTTGCTACCCAGATGAGAGACGTAACAAAACTACCCTGCAGTCCCTAGAAGCTCAGGGTAATGGAGAAGTGGGACTCTTCCATCAGGTCAGGACCAAATAGAGGTCCCCCCATTAATGTTTTGTTTTATTTTAAACCTGTTTGCTCAGGTACCACCAGCAACACCAGGCACCACACTGACTGCAGGCGCAACCCTAGCCTTGTCCTCAGGATTCATGCATACCCCCCTCCTCCTCTAAACTCTTTGACACTCTTTACTCTCACAAAGCAGAGCTTACACCCCATACTGACTGCTTCCTCCCCCATCCCAAACCATTCTGCCTCTCAAATCCAGGAGAGAACTGGCAGATGAGAGGCCAGTCTGAGCACATCACAACAACTTTGAGAGAACAGCAGACAAACTAAAATTATCAACCCAGTCTCACCCCTCCACCATCAGCTAGGAAGCATTCATTGCCTGCACCCTGACTTGCTTCTGGGGATCTGGGGAGCATAAGTAGTTCCCAAACCACTGGCAGCAGGCTGCTGTTTGGGAACCTCTGACTAAGCTGAGTTAAGCTTCTGCTGCTACACGCTCACTGGAGATGCTACAAGAACGTGCAGGGTGGGGGTCCTCTTCTCACTCATCCCTAGATTGCAGCCTGGGGAAGTTTTCAACAACTCATGCAGACTTCTTCACTGCTGCCTTCCTCATGCTTAAGAACTGCTCAGCTCCACCTGGCACTGTGGCCACCCCAAGTAGTCAAAAAAAAAAAATGTTGCTGTTACCATAAGCATGCTGAGAAGCACCAAGCACGGGATCATGTGCAGAACACCGATCTGCAGTGCTGTGCAGAACACTGCCCAGAGCCCAGAGGAAATGCCCCAAGGTACCATTTTTGGTTACAAACAGCCAGGAGACAGTCTGCACTTTGAAGAGTCTGTGGAGAGCCTCAGACAAACTAGAGTTATGGAAGGGCCACACAGGAGTTTTAAAGGGTTCTCAGGTACCAACCCCTCCATCACTCCAGGCAGCCATTCAAGGTGGATGCCCCACGGGCTCCATATCCTCATAGGTAGGGAGTCAGCCATGTTCTGTTGATCTTCAAAGGGGCTAGGAGCTGCTGTGCAGCAAGCACATCGGCCTCTTGCTCTTCAATCTGCACATTCCCTTTTCATTTTGGGACAGAATCTGACAAGTCAGCTTCTGGGGAAGGGGGAATTTGAACAAGCGACCCAAATAAAACCACTAAAAAAATGCTGCCAAAAGGCCATAGTTCTGGGTCTCAGTCAGTTAGGCAAGATCCAGTCCAGAGAGACACCCACACAGAGTTTGGAGGCTAGCTGGGTACCAAGTTGCTGTATTGCAGCTCCTGACACACACACTCTTCTCCTCCTCCCCTGCTTTCTCGCAGGTTAGGGTTTCTACTTCGGATCAAGAAGAAACAAGCAGTTTATCATGCAACCAAAAACCTGCTATCCACCTCCCATTCCAACACATGTAAAGGAATGACTTCAGCTGCTGAACTTACTGTAGAAAGAGCTGTGCTCGTGACTCTAATCAATGCTTCTAAGTTGCCTAGTTACACAACAGCTACAGAGAGAGGCAAAAGGGCCAGATCTCTTATTAAATACAGAGTGTTTATCTGTTTGATGAAATATATAGAATTTAGCTTTCCAGCATGTGAACTTTACACACTAGAACATTCCCTTGGGGACTGCTTGTCTGTATGGATCAAAGCAAGCTTTCACTATAAAGATGACTTGTGCCTAGGAGAAAACAGCATTTGCCTCCGATTTCTTCATACAGAAAAAAATCTCTCTGCACAAAGAATTCAAATTAATCAGAGCCCACAGCCAAAAGCAGCAAGAGCACCTTTCAAAGGCCCTACACAGACAGAGGCTATTAAATAACTAAAGGAATATCCAAGGGCCTCTGTCTCTGCTATGCAAGTTTTAGTGAAAACAGCCATGCAGAGCGCTACACATTTTATTTGTATTTCATCTGGTGAATCAACTATTCAAATTTCCATGTGCAGACAGAATACATAATCTCTTTCAGTGTCAGGTCCACTGTCAGCTTAAATGACTGTGGCAGGAAGCCTGCAGTGAGCATAGCCAGCACTCCAAAACAAACAAGGAAATGAGATTTAATAAAACATTCCAGTACACCCATATGTGCATCAGCAACACAAAGAATACGGCCCTGCAAAGGACAACAGCTAGCAGAGCACAACTGATCTATTTTCACTGTGTCTTCACTTTATAATGAGGAAAAAGGTTGGCACCATTACTATACGGAGGAAGAGTGCCTCTTTCATCTGAGGAGCACATGAAGAAGATCTTTTTGTAAGAATGGACAGTGAAACTCCTCTCTCTCGTATCATGTTTATCATTAGCTCCTGATCCACTTGGATTGCTCACATCTTCAGAGTGCTTTGCTGAGTTTTAAACTCTTCCAGCTTCAGGACTGGGTTGCACTTTTGCCCCCGAGGAAACAACCACTGCTGTCATGTTGCAACTAAGAAATCCTTCCTGCAAGTCAGCAAGATACCTGTAGCTGGGAAACCCCTGGGGGCTCTCACAGGTAGTAGTACAGATCAAGACTTTTATCAGAGAAGAAAAGGATACGTTCATAGACACACACACACAAAGAATATGAACATATTTTTTGGAAACCTGTCTCTGAAAACAGAGAAATCTAAGCGTACGAGCACATGAACCCACTCTGCAGAGAAAGGCAGGCTCTGAGCTTTAGGCCCTTCAATTATTCTATGGGAACAGCAAAGGAGTAGTGAGCCCTGCAACAGAAGTGTGATGCAGAGGATTCATTTATCTGGGGAAAACTACATGCTTATGGGCAGTTGCTACCCAGCAGCCAGGGTACAGCTCATACACCTGCATGTTACAACAGAGATTCTTACACTGCTAAGTTAGGACCATCCTGCTCACCCATCACCCAATCCTTGGGCACACATCACCTCTCTGGCCAGCCCTAAACCTCTGCACGCCCGAACCCTTCAAGCACAACACAGGCAACCATTCATTAAACCTCCATCCCTAAAGCATCCTTCGGATTCAACAACCGAGGTTCTGTCTCAACGTATCTCCTGCTGAGGACCTCATCTCTGCCTAGCTGGCCCCCAGCAGCACAGCCACAAGTCTCCAGAGCCCCTTCACCCCAAATGCCATCAGAGCTTCCCTTCACGAGCCTCCATCACTGTGTTTGCTCCCCATATCTCCCCCAAGGAGCTACCTCTCCATCTCACAGCCCAGCACCCCTGAGCCTGCTCCCTAGTCCTCCTTGGCCAAGTCTGCTGACTCAGCCAGCGCTGGTAACATAATGTCCTCACCCCTCTTTCATTCGATACAGCCAAACTCTTCCTGCACCTGCTGATCGCCTCTACCGCAGGCACGGAGCTGCCTCTCTGGCTAATCTTAAAACCCAGCCAGCATCACACTTTCTGACCAGAAATTTCTCTCCATTGGTAGCACCATTCTGAGGCTCTTGGGCAGTGCTTTGCCTTGGTGACCCTGAGCAATACAAGGCTTGGCCTCACAGGTGAGCAATCAAGCAGTTACTGCGGAGTCTGCAACCAGGCTCTTCTCCGCTTTCTACTCAGCTGAAGGGAGGCTGAAACCAAAGGAAAGACTAACACTTGCACAAGGACAAACCAAGCTCCTCCGAGCCCGTCAGATTTCAGACTAATCCCAACAGCACGGCCACTGGTCACCGAAGATGCAAGCAGATCCTCAGGGAAGGCTCTGTGTTAAAGCATGCTGACAGGGCGCGTGCTGAATGCGACGGAGGGTAATGAGCATCTCGAGCTGTTCGGAGGCAGGTCACCTCCAATTCGGCACCGTTAAAAAGACTCTGCACATATGCAGAACTCTGGTCTCTTTTCTACTTCACGTAACACATCAGCAGCTCCTCCAAGACCTAACATGTTTTATTTTAAAGTCTTTAGGCTTAACACAGGGCAAACGATATTCAAATGGCCAGAGTAGCAGATACCTGTCTCTGCAGATATCTGCACCAGCACCAGGCAGTGCTGGGTACTTGCACGAGGCAGGAGGCTACGGAGGCGAAGGCAGCTGCACCATCGTCAGCAGTTGCACATTTGCTTTCTCCACACTTGGCTGATCAGCTACGATTGAACAACGGCGGTGATGCAGCTAATGGTGAAACTCAGAGCTGAGCAGCTCAGGGCAAGAGGCAGACAGCGGTTGCGTGTGCGGTATTCCCAAGATCTTGGCTGGGAAACAGGAGAGCTAAATAAACCTCCCAGCACAACTACCTGGGACGGTCTGCCGAATGCTCCTTTGAGACAGGTTAGTATAGGCAGCACAGGCCTATACTGATAAAAGCCACCAGCTTTTCATTGGAGCCCAAGCAATTCTGCCAGGAAGCTTCCCTCTTGCAGAGAGGAACGCTTCCCTTTGGTCACCGGGACCGGTTAATCCTAAAGACAGGCACATAACAAGCAAGTCCATGGGAGCGTTGCAGTTCTCGGATGAACAGAGGCTCTACAACAAGCTATGCCTCCATGCCACCGGAGAGCCCCCTCTCCTCCTCCCACTCCAAATTTCACAAAGCTAACTGTATTCCAAGCAGGAATTTCACATAAGCAGGAACGCTGATACTATCGGGATCGTGAGGCAGGTCTTTCAGCAGAGAAGCAAGACTAACTTGTTTAGCACTTTCAAGGAGCCATGCTGTAGGCTGGGTACTAGGAGGAAATTTCTGCTTTTGACAATAATCCAGAAAGTTTCTCCTGTTTTGGGAATTAGCATCTACTTAAAAGAGTGGAAAAAAAAGGGGGGGTATTTTGTTTTAAAGAATGTTGTCTTCCCAATCAAGTGCTGGATTCTGCATTTGAAAAAGGTTTGAATTTTTAATTTGTATACAGTATATAGAACAGCTGTTGCACATGCTTGATCCTTGAATGTAGATGTTACTGCTGAAATAAATAATTGAGAAAACAAAAAAACTACCAGCCCAGGCAGAGTGATGATACATTCCAATTAATGCACTAAAAATGCAGCCCTCTCCATTTAGAGCTCTAAGAATGCAGCCCAGATTTTTTTTTCCACTAGAACTTGAAAAGAATAAATCAAAGTAATTATAGCACTGCCCTTTCAGAATTGCTTTGCAAAGCTGAAATCAGAGCTTCAAAAGGTTTTTACTAGCAGCCAGCAAATCCAGAGAAGCCTACTTCAGGCAGCTGCACTAGCCCCAAGACGTGCTTCGTGAGCCACTTCCACATGGAAAAATAGCCTGGGTTGAGTTAAAGCAGCTTATAAAGTCTATATTTGTATCTCACTTCCCCCAGCCCTCATTACCTACCACATCTGCATGAAATCAGGATCATGCCTTCCAAAAAGTTCACTGGCTACTGGTGCAGACCCCTGCATCCCATATTTATATAACATTTATTGTCCAAAAACTTCAGAGCAGAGACGGTTAGATCATCGTTCCTATATTATGGGGAAACTGAAGTAGGGTTTACGAAGTAAAAGGCCAAGTGATGGAAGCAAGAGCAGAATCCGAGCTTCCAACATAAAGGCTTACCGCACTCATGGGGATTGCTGCCACCCTAAAAGAGCAGCACAGTATCGTCAAGCATATTTAGACAGCAAGGTAACGACTGCTGACTACAGATCCTGGTTTCATGCTGAGGTAGTCAGGGTTCATGAACAAAGGCTTCTTCTCAGCCAGCTGAGCAGAGATTCATGTCAATGAACCATGGACAGGGTGGATAAAACACTGTTTATTTTAAAAATACTTTTCTTTGAAGTTAAAAGTTATGTTAACCTTCAATAACTCCATCTAGGAATTGTTCAAATTAATTTTAAAAAGTAATCAGGTAGTTCATGTTTGCTGCATAAGCTTTACAGAACAGACAACAAAACTGGTGACAAACACTGGCTCAGTGCATGGCACCACATTTCAGTAAACTACACTCTTACGTGAAGCCTTTTCCTCTTCCAATCAACAAATAGAGCTCTGAGAGGAGAGAGCTACTAGTTGCAAAAGATTGAAAACATATTGTGTCCAGAAACAATTAGTTCTATTCAATAGCTATAATGTTTCCATTAAATAATCAAAGGCAAAGCTTGTCCTAATAGTCTCTAAAGAGTCCAATACAGTGTAGTTTAACAAACATTATTACACTGCTGGTCTTGGGCTTTTTGATTGTATTTCAGTCTCAATACAGTTTGGTTCAAGATACAGATTTAAAGAAATTAATCTTAAAAGAAATATTTTTGTCATTATAATTAAATGCAAAACTAGGAGTCTGAATAAATACATTTTAAACTAAATGCATATTTTTGTAGAGTTACACTCTTCGCAGAAAGAAGTACAGTTTGATATGAAGCTATACTGAGCTGTCAATTGAGATGTTTAGTTGCTACCAACAAGGGACAAAAATTCTCCTTCAAGATAAGCTAAAAAGCAAATACGCCAAACAAGATTAAGTCAATGATTTAAAACAAAACTTGCTGATTTAAGCCAGAGCTGAAGACTGGCAATGTAAGTACATCCACCCTGGCCAGAGCCTCTCCGTTCTCTCCATTAGCCCATAGATAGTTTCCTTTTTAGGTCAAAGACAAGGAATGCTCTGCAGGGCAGCACATGGAAAACTGGCTACCTGTCCATATTGTACCTGTATTAGGAAAAGAGGACTTCAATCTCCAAGGCTGCCATTCCAACACCTTCACTAGCACTAAATTCACAGGAAACCTACGGACCTGAGAGACAGAACATGGAAACTTTATCAAGATTTCTATGGCATCCTCCTCCATACAGCCCTGCTCAAGAAAAATTGAACCAAAATAGGAAGGGTTTTCAAAGTTTATCAAGAGATATTTTTCAACTGTTTAAAAGGAGACAATTTATTACCTCCCGCAAAGACCAGAGATTTCAACAGAGAAAGCGATGAGCCTAATCCAAAATCCTGGATCAGGGTTTGCAGGAATGCTCACCTGGATGGGAATACTGAGTTTGTCTCATTTCTAAAACTAAACTATTCATTGATCATTACTGGGATGTTTCTACTTTGCCTAAAACTCACAAGTCATTTTATGATTTGTTATATGTATTTTCTCCCTGATGAAACCTCTGTAGATCATTTAAAGAGCAAGTTTGCCCTGATATCAAGAGCACCACTGCAGAAGTACTCAGTATTATTTGCACAAAGCTGCTGATCAGCCAAAAACTTGTATTAAGGAACTCTAAGAGCTTCTGCAGTCTGAAAGTTCACTTACCCAGAGAACAAAAAAAAAAAAAAAAATCTTTATTTTCATAGTCACTAGAAGCCTGCAGTTATGTACCAACAGCTCACGTGTGTGCCTGATTCTCGTGGGAAACAGTAAGTTTCAGGTACCCTAACTCTTAATACAGAGAGGAAACCTTTTGTAGTCTTAAGGGATATAATGCTGATTGCAACAGCTTAAATGTGCTGATTTAGACAGAACTGTATGATAGGTTTTGAAATCTGTCTGGATGCACTATTAGCATAGTTGAGGAAGACTCGGATCCCATCGATCACACTTTGACCATTCTTTCCACAGTTAACCAAAGATTAATGTGTAGCAGGCAGGAAACAAGCAGACAAGGCTTCTAGGCAGTAAATCCTTCCGAGAGTCATCTCACAAAACAGCCTGTACTGAGATGGTCGTTTACCTCAGAAAGGGCTTTGGGTTGGCAACAATTCCGCACAGAGTCACTACGTAAATCTCAAACTGGAACTTCACTTTGCTGGCCCATGCTCCCACCACAGGCAACACACAGAAATCCAGTGAATTAGGTGATGTGGAAAAAACAAAGGTGATATTGGGGTTTGCTTTTAGCTTCATCTCTCTGATGTGATATCATCTCACAGAGAAAGCATACAGCTTTGAGTTCCTCTCCTTTATTGCACATAGAATGGCTTCCCTACACACACAGAAAAAAAAAAGAAAAAAAGAAAAAAAAACAGGAAACAGGAGAGGAAAGTGGCTATACTGGAGAGGGAAGTGAAGGTAAGTCAAAGTTATCAGAATATAAAAAGCAGAAAATGATTTTCTTCTCCACCATCTGTCGCAGCACTACCTTCAGGGGTGATTAGTGACAGCCGTTTCAGAAAGGGAGTTCACCTGAGAATGCTTGTGCCCCTCCAAGTGCCCGCAAGCCCCAGACTTACACTGCCATGCCTCCGACAAACTCTTCTGTAGCTTGGCAGTAGATTGTGATGGCAACGCGGGCATCTGCATCAAATGTGAATTCCAGGCTGTACAAGACTTTCTGCTTCCCGTTCTCCTCAGTAGGACTGTCAACATCATCTTTATACCTGAAAGACAATGCCAGAGAATCAGAACACATATTTATCAGATATTTATTAGTCAAGTTCACTCTGAAAGTTGGGGCAAGAGTACTCCCTTCAATCTAAAGTGTTCTAGGCAAGACATCATGGGCTTTCACAATACCCAGGAGATTTCTGTTCCTCCCGCTGAAGAAGGTTCTTCCAAAATTTGTCTGAAATTATGAAAGTAAACGACGCAGCAATGCTGTTGAGGTCTCACCCTGTCTTGCAGGGCCAGGTCATTGAAAGAGCCAAGAAGCTGAACTCTCAAATGTTGATCCTCTAGGAGGGGAAGCATTCTCCCCCCCTTTAGGTGTTTGCATTATGTTCAGTATGTAAGTTAGAAACAATCCTGCATGGGCCTGGAAAATTCAAAGCCTGTTTTTTTTTTTTTTTTTTTTAAGCTGTACAAATGAAATGGTGAGGAATTTCAGGTGCATGACAGGCAAAACGTAACGTGCCTAATCCAAAGAACTCCAAAAGCTCACCAAAAGTTACCTCCAGTATTATATGGAAGATGATATTCAGATCAGAAAGCACTCTAATATAGGGATTTCAAATACCTTTGTTTACCCATATACCTATACAAACCATCAACCAAACACTTGATGCTGCTAATGGCTGAAGCATGCACACATTTATAATATAAGAACTAACACACTTAAATGTGTAACAGAGGCATGATAACCAGGAGAAGAATGAATCTACCAGGTTTTTCAATGAGCATAAAGGAGTGGTAACTTGGATTTAGGCTACTGGACAGCTGGATCTCACCATGTGATAGCTCATGACAACTGCACAGTATTACATTTTCTCTCCATTTCCTGGAAAAAGGCAAGCAACAAATCCAGTGAGAGAAGCAGAGTGAGACAACGGCAGTGAGCCGTTGGATAAGCAGTGAATTATGGAGTGCCAAGAGTGACCGAGGGGACAGGCAGATCCTGGAACGAGCAACCAGCACGGTGTACCATGAGAAGCGCTCCCTGCGTGGAAGCACCCCGTGACAGATAGGAAGGACACAATACAAATGCAGAGCAGAAGCAGATTCTCTTATGTAAATTCAAATCCCTCTCTAATCCTATAACTATGGATACTACAGCTCATGTCCTGCACGGGACTGGTGAATGCAGCAGGTTGCCTTTCAACAGTGCACAGTGACACTGGATTTGCAGCCCAGGCCCAGTCTAACACATCTTCCAGCGTTCCCTTAATTGCCAGGAGTCCTGGGTCAAAGCCAGACAGCTAAACTATTCAGAAGAAAGCCTGGCACCATCTCCCACTTCACAGTATCAGTAAGCCTCTCCCTTCATTAAACAGCCTCAAGCAACTAGCTGTGCTATTGAAAATACTCAGAAATGAGCTGGGCATACCTCTACAATTCAAACTAAAAATTGTCATGGGAACTCATATTTGCCAGGTTCACCAAGACGCAGTAGCTGCTGCCTAGCTGAGAGGGTTACAGCATGAATTCTGCTTAACAATGCACTGGATGAGAATGAAATGTTCAGCCTCAGTGATTCAATATAGAAGGCGCAAAATAAAGTTTAAGAACAGCATAATCAAATACTTACCATACATACTTGTACTAGTCTAGCCTTAGCGAATTGCTATCACTATGGCGCACACTCACATTTCCGTTTGGAGGACTCTCCAAGACCTCCAAACATGCCAGCAGCTCACCTAGGTCAGAACAGTAAATCAAGCTCAAATGAACCCAGCATGCCAGGATAAAATAAAAAAAAAAAAATCCAGAAGCTGACTCTCTAAGCAACTGCAGCAACCCGTGTACAATAGCCAGACTAGAACAAGACGGCATTTTCACACACAGGGTAGCGGTGCTTGAAAGAATAAAATTTTGAGGCTGCAAACATGAAACGCTCTAGCCAGCTTGGCAGGTTTTCCTAAAGAACATTGGTGTAATCTCAGCATTTCATGAAGGACTGACCCAAGGAGACAGAAGGCAACAAGCCATTCGAGGGTTATTTGGGCCCATAGGAAGCAGCAATATCAACTTCTGCAAATTATCTCTTGCCACACTGGCCTCCATTGACCTGGGGCAGGCAGCAAAGGACAAGGGGAGCAGAAGCTCCAGATCACCATACACTTGCCACTTCCTTTCAAAGTAGGACAAGGAAGAACCAGCACCCACTCTGGACAGGCACAGATGAAGGTCAATTCATAGATCTATATTTGTTGCATATAGGCAGGTATCAAAATAGAGATGTCTGGCCTATACATGAGTCACAGCTCAGCAACTTTGCACTGAGGGACCTAGATAACCCTAACAAGGTGGGAGACCTGGCAGAGGGCTGGTTACATAAAAACAACATGTCAACATTAAAACCATTGGTTCTTTTGTCTTTCAAGAAGATCATATAGAGCACAGAGATTCCCATGCCATTCTCCAGCTCCCAGCTTCACCTCTGGATCTCCCTGTCAGCATAGAGAACCTGCTCCCATCCTTTCAAGAAAAAAAAAGAGGTTAAACCTAGACTAGAATATATCTGGTAACCGCTGGATGGTCACAAACTTCCATGTCTGAAGTGCTTTCTACAAGCTGCATCTGCTACAGAGAAGGAAAGTTAGAGTCCTGTGTGCCTGGAGCGGCAACACTGGAGCAAGGGGCAAAGTACGTGAGTCCAAACGCTGCCAAGCACAGCAAGGCTATGTACACACCTCCCTATCGTAACAGGTCTGCTGCTGGGGGCAAATTAATATATCCGCCCTACAACGAGTTCTGGTGAGCAAAGATTGCATAGGTGGCTATGTCTGTTGGTTGCAGGACCAAGGGAAAAGCAAGGACTACTTTGATGCATACTTTGAGAGGCACAGAGACATCTCATATTCCACCTTATGGAGCAGGAATGGTGGGATTTAACTTCAGGGGAGCAGAAAGACACAGCCGCACACTTTGCACTCCTTCCATCGTTGCAACGGACGTGGCAGGTGAGGAGGTGCTTCAGGAGTTGACCGGAGCTCCTCTGTGTCCAGCTGCACTTGATGTTTACAGTGCACATTCAGTGAAGCCTTACAGTGCTGAGAAGTGGCCACAGACACCTGCACTAATCTGGCACTCGGTGACTGTGCTAGGCGTGCCTTTTGGTCACGCACACAAGTTAATCGCATAGCCGTCACTATCACATACACAGAGTAAAAAAGACTGACAACCTTTAAGAACAAATAGCTGATCCAAAGTTATGATAAGAATGCAAAGCAGGGACCTGAGGCCACTTGGTCTGATACTAATTCTTGGTAAAACAATAATAAATAAAAAGTTCTGGTATTTCCAAAGAATTAAAAGATAAAAGTTATAATTAACAGCAGCCACGATAATTTTACAGAAATAAATCTAGATGAACCTGATTTCATCCTTTGAAGAGACTAAAAAGTCTGACCAACAGCTTAGCAGACGCATAAGAAAAATTTTAAGTATCGCTCAACTTCCTATCAAGAGATATTTGGGTAAATGCATTCCAACAGTGCTAGGGCAGACAATAAATGAGGTAAGAATTAGCTGATATCTCATTCAACATTCGCTTTGGGGGGAATCCTCATCAACTTTCCTAGCTGGAGGCTCTTCAAAGATCCATATGCAGTTTAACACTATTCAGCACCACAGAGCAGGTGGTCCCGGCATCTCTACCATCACCATCATCACTGCCTCCACCATGGGACGAATCATTCCACAGACCAAGGTCAGCCCTGTTGTGCTGAAGAACAGGGCCCAGTGAGGAAAGAGGAAGGACAGCTCTTTTCTCGCTCACAGCTGTCTCCTTTCCATTCCCCATCATCTTCTCCCCCTCAGACCTTTGTCCAAGCTACTCAAGGGCCTCGGTACTCTTGGCAACACTGTTGCTACTTTGGACACATTTCCAAGCCGCTACAGTTGCTGACTCCTTCAGTATTTTTACTCCACATTCCTCTAAGTTCAAAGCTCATGCTGAGGCAGAGAGGCCAACCCACAGTGGAACTCCTCCATGAAACACGTTGCCTCTTGAGTCGATCTTCTTCCTGCAGTTGGAAGTGCCTTCAAGGTAGGAGTAAACAGTCTGCATCAGCCCCATCAGGTACTTCAGCTTTGAAAAAAAAATCCAATCCTGGGTGAGAAGAGGGGCATAAGAGCAGCACATAGCCATCATTTTCTGTTAACGGTAACAGCAAAACTCATGCTGCCCTCTAAGGTTAACATAAAGTCTCATCCTGGCAAGAAATCAAGCTCTCACACAAGTCAAAGACTCAGAACTTTAATACCAACATCCACAAGTTTATTGCTTCTCTTCAAAGCTGCTGTAAATACTCAGTATCTGGCAAAGCTCAGAAATGTATCCAGCCAGGGTAGGGCAAAGAGCACAGAAGGAAAATTTCCTCACATTCCTCCATAAATTTACACACAGGCTTTTGGGGACTTTACACCTAGCCACTAAGCTCAATGGCACTTTATCTAGGAAAGGAGGTGGTAAAATAGAACTTAATTAGTCCTAAAAAGAGTGTGCAAGCCTCAACCATCAACTGCCATTAAGTTAAACTGAAGAGGATATAAATCATCGTTCGCATGCAAAAATGGAGAAAGGGGAAAAACCTCTAGTCCAGAAAGACAAAAAAGCACAAGACTCAATGTGCCCTTGGGGACTGTCAATTAAATTTCCATTTTGGGTCAGCATCAGTAGAAAATGAAACAAAATTGTGTCGGCAGTGGTGTCATCAGCACTAACACAGCACAAGCAGCCAGGTCATGAGGCAGAGAAAGAGCTGATAGTACTGGGATTTACCGGAACGCAAACCTAGACACCATCAGGATGCATGGACACTATGTTCCTAATAGTCCAGCTTTACAGCTCTGCTTGGGAGTACAGGACATGAAATCACAGAGAGCAGAACAGCAGAGCTGTGCATACTAAAACCCACTCACCCCTGTATTCACAACAAACCCTTTCCCAACGAAAAAGCCACTTCCCATCAGGCTCGAGAGAGCACTGTTTACATGGATTTTTGAAAGGAGACAGAAATATCCTTTCCACCGCAAGTCTGGGAAGAAAGCATGATTTTTTTTCTAGAGAAGTAATGCATCCGTTATCTTAAAAAGCCAGGCAGCATTCAGAACAGTTTACTGAAGCTTACTTCTGAAGAGGCTCTTCCTTCCCTCTTTTCCTGTTCAATCGGTCTTAAAATCACAGTTATTGATCATTTTTTTTTAAAAAAATAATAAATTTTCAAATAAAACCAAACTGAATTTCAAGTGTTTATAACTCAAATTACTCACATTATGCCATGCTCACAAAACCACCTTGGCCAAGAGTGGAAGCTGGCTCCCTGCCAGTACTCCAACTCTGCACACAGATTCAGAGAGAGACTCAAGGATCTTGGAGAAACACTCTGCCTGGACATCTGCCCAGCTGCTCAGACCAAAACAAAGCTATGCTGGGCCCCTGTGTTTCAGGCATCTCTTTAGAAGAGGGCAGCTCAACTGTTAGCCATTGCATTTAACCCATAACTCACGTTTTTGCTAGTGTTGTTTTAGATCCCAGTGTAAAGCAGTGAAAGGTAACAGATCTCCAAGATTATCCAGACCTCCTTCCTCCATGCATGGAGCACAGGCCATCTAAACACACGCGTAACAGCAAGGATCACACTGCATTTTGGCAGCAGGAGAAACTCGATGCAGTTTCACTCAAGACCAGTCTTTCTGGCCTGAGATTTGCACCAAAATCAGCTACTTTGACTTCTCCTTCCACAAGGATGTAGAAAGGATTTTGTCTGTAGGGTTTATTGACCTAATACCTTCCACTCATGCTAATGATTCTATGCAAGACTCAAGACCATAGTTTCGTTTACTGCTCTAGTCTGTTCTATAGAGACAGAAATGTCACTGGCCCTGTTTGGAAATACAGATTGCCCAGATCTAGGGAAAAGCAGCACATGAACTACCTGAAAGCTCCAATCACATGGGAACACTGAATCCTCTGAATATATCTAGTAACAAGGATCTGGGTCTCAGGTATTTCTCAAACAACTTACCAAATTCATAGTTTGTCTTTGGATGCCAGATCACTGGGTTGGGCAGAGGGGAAAAAAAAAAAGAAAGAAAAAGAGAGAGACAGACAGACAGACAGAGAAAATGAGAATTCAGGCAATAATGGTACCTCACAAGACGGAGAGAATCTTTGCGGATATTCACCAAACTTCTTAGTGTCTTCACAGGCTCATGTGGAGCTGGAGTTACATAGGGAAACTGGAACAAAAAGGCAAATAGTAGTCTCATTATACCAAAGGCATAAAAGGTATATAAAGGTATAAAAACAGCTTGCAGCATGTTACCTTACACACAATCTACCAAATCAAGAAACACCCACCTACCTTTAAATGTGCTCATTTAAGAGCAACTGCAAGCAACAATAATAGAAAATTCTGTTCACAATAAATCGAGTGGGTTTCGGAGTGCAAATCCTGCTCTGGTCTAGCAACAGTTCATATTGGGAGCACATACTTTAAGAAGGGGCACGTGCTCTTTTCACAACACTCTGAATTTTCAGCCTAAAAAGCCAGGCTCTCACAAGTTTTACTTCCAATAAAGAAATCACATCCAGCTTTAACAGAAGAAATGCAGCTCTTTCATGTGTGTTACAGTATGCAACAGTGACCTGACTGTTAATCAGCATGTGGAAGCTCTGAGTTCCCGGAGGAAATCTCTTCTATTCTGAAACAATGGGAAAAATGTTCTGGAAAATAAAAACAAAACAAAACAAAGCAGGGAGCTCATTCTATTCTACAACTAGAGACCTTCCCTCACAGATTTTTCTTTAAGCAAAGGCTGATCAACACTTAAGACTGTCCATAACCCTCTGTACCAGTCACAGATTCTCCACAGGGAAATGCAAAGGGAACTGCTTACTCTGGCAACAGTAACATCTGCAACTGCAGAGCTGCCACTGGCTCTCCCATCTGCTCAGGAAAATCCCTAGCTGACACATCCATTCACACTGCCAAGTTCGGTAGGTGCTCCGACCAGAAACACAGCCATGCTACAAGTCATAGCAACAGCACGACACAAAGATACAGAGCTACAGACAAGCTTTCAGGCAGAAGGCTACTCCGAATGCAACCGGCAACAGTGCCACCTCGCAGTCTGGTTAGAGTTGGGCTCCTTCAAACGTGAATCCACTAGGAGCTTTATAGCAGTTCTGCACAAACATGACTAACACAGAGCAGAAGCATCATGGACAACCAATATACCTGCCTCTTTATAAAAGGGAAACCTACCAAACAGATTAATGAAATGCTGCTGCAGCTGGGCTTTGGGGTAGTGCTAGGATATAACCCTTCACCATTGCCCTCTCAGGTTACACAAACATATTGTTAGTGCAAGATCCAGCGGCTGAAGAAAAGCTTGCTATTTCCTGACCAACATTAGGAAGCCACAGAAGACCCCATGGCACAGTCACAGGACAGATCCATCCAAAGGCAGTGGAGAATTCATGGGGTAGCACCAGCTACTTTCTTTGCAGTTTGACTGCTCAACAGCATGGTTGTTAGCACTGCTGTACACAGAGCGATCAAGACCTCAGTTACTCCAAAGCGAGGACTTGGCCCACTTCCAGAAAGCAGTTTTGCTGCCTTGTGTTCAAGCGTCTTTTCCTGAAGATTAATCGGAGCTGCCAAAGGGCATTAACTTTACATGGGAAGGCTATGTACCACAACAGCCTCCCTCTCTTAAACCTATTTGGCAAACCTCCCACTGTGTTAATAGCGTTCTCACCCACTCCCCTCTGAAGAAATGATGAAACTCAGTGCCAGGATGTCTGCAAGAAAACCCGGGCCGAGACGTGCAGACAATTTAACTTTGAGATCGCCAGGCGAATCCTACAGCCACAAACACACAGGACAGTTAGGTAACAACTGCATCTTCTGCTTTCGCTAGAACGCTGGGCAGCTGGCAGCCTCATCACACCAGGGCGAAGGCAAAGAGGCCGGCTTTAAGCCACTGTCCTGCACAGGCCCTGTATGCAGCCATGGCAAAGCTGTTTCATGAGCATCTCCATACCTCCACAGGATCATTACGCCCAGAACAATTTCCAAGTAAAGTCCCTCCTTCCTAATTTTCTTGCTTATCTGCCCTTTCTGCTGAACTGGAGCTCTCTGGATTCTCAGTTATCCTCCGCTGCAGAGTTCAGTTATGTAACTGTGGTGCTGCAAAGAGCAATGATACAGCCTGAGAATAACTCAGAGAAGAGAATATGCTCAAGAAGACTGCTTGACAACAGTTCAGACTCAAACATCAAGTCATTCTGCCTTGGTTTCCTCTATCTGTAAAACAGGAATAACATTGAACTGCCTCTGAATGCTACTGGCATGAATTAATTAACATTCACGGCTTTTTTGAAGATGAGAACCATTACATCAATTTTTCTTTTTCATGTATTTGAAGCTACAGAGGCTGCTAGCTGGGAAAGCAAGCACCTCTCTCCCCTTTCCTCTCCAGCACTCTGAAAGCATCTCCAAAAAGCTTCTACCTTTTGGTCTTTCTAAGCAGTTCCGAGATGCAGCAGAAATCTAAGAGAACACTTGCATAAAACCTCAAAGCCAAAACTCTGCCCCTCATATCAGTGTTATCCCCTGTTCGTACCAAAAGAACAAGTCAATCTTTGGAGCAGGCAGCTTATCACAGCCTCATAAGACATCTGTGAGCCCAGAAGTACCCTCATGTTCCAATCAGGAAAACTAAAGAAGAAACTTTATGAGAAGCCCACCCAGCTCACAAAGCAAACAACAGCCAAGATGAAGGGGTACGCCTACAACAAGTATCAAGGTCTATTTTAACACTGCCCTAAATCCATACAGACCAATCATTTATATGGAGAACATCAAGGATTGAACATTGGCAGAAATCCAGCCAATGTGCCCAGGAGCCCTATGAAGTCCAGAGTCTGGCAGCGAACGTGGTTCCCAGTCTCCTCATCTCTGCGGCATGACTGAAACTCACTCAGCCAGGCAAGTCTCATGCACAAAGCCCATCAGAATGAGCCCCACAGATCTGTGCTCCCAATTCCCCTCCCTCCTTCCCCCATCTCCTTTTCCTTCTGCCTTAAGTGAAAATAAGCCTAGAAAAGGATAACATTGCTTCTCAAAAAAACTCTGCTTACATTTGAATAGCTAGTGTGGCCTGCAAGCTGTGATATGGGGTGAGGGAAGGTTCCTGCACCTCACACTGGGATGACTTTCCCCAAACAGTAAGGGTCCCTTAGTTCTGTGCCCTTGTCCGGTACAAGCCTTAGAGCAAGGCTTTTGCAATAAAAACAGAAAAAAAAGAAGTGTAAAATTGTCAGAAAGAGGAACTTGCCTGAACAGGTCTATTCCCAAGGAAGTTTAAATCCATGTTCTCCCCAAAAAGGTAGCCCTCAGGATGAGGGGTGTCAAACTTCTCGCCTCCCATAAAGAAGTGACTTGCAAAGTAGTTTCCTGGAGAAAAAAAAAAAACAACAACAAAAAAAAAAAAACAAGAAACCAAAGAAATCTAAATGAGTGCATCCTAGCAAACAGCTGGTTTGTGCAGTTTTTAATTTATAGTGTAGAAGAGTGTAACATGCAGAAAATACTTGCTAGTACACTTCTTAGCTGTACTATCCAACACCACTGCCAACAGCAGAAGCAGAAAAAAATACTAGAATAAGTCAATACAGTGGAGATAAATCCCTTTTAACTTGTATTCTAGAAAGGAGACAGCAAGAAGTCAGAGTCAGTTCTTCCCAATATTGCTCTGATGGATTTTTCCCCCTCTCTCCAGTTTCCAGCGTGAAGTCTAGTCCCGTAAACCTGGTGAACCAGAGAAAGACACGACTTCTTTCCACTTGACAATCCCGAGTCGTGCACAGCCAGAGGGGGTTTCTTCTGGGCAAAATTTGCTCTCCCTCCCCTCTTTCACTCTCATGTTGCAGGGCTGAAACCACATGAAGTCTTTACAGTGGGTGCTGGAAGCAATATGCCCAGATGCTGAATTAATTAAACATAGATGGTTCCAAGTGGAGAAACAGAGATAGCGATAAGAGATAAACCCTGAGACCGATCAAACTTCAGCTCAGAAAAGCTTCACCACGGACTTGTTTCGTTCACCTTCACGGTGATGCACTGAGGGTACAAATTTCAGGAGACTAAGCGTGCACAGGATCATTGGGATGGCAGAGTGCAGAATTAACTAGATTAACTGCAAGGTCAAATCAAATCTGTTCAGCTGTATGCAGGCACTACGGAGGTAACTTCTTCCTAGGAACTAGCCACTTTGGAAAACGGCTCTCACATATGGATTTTACAGAGTTACAATTTCAGAGAAATAAGAATCAAGACAGAACTAAAAAGCCCCTTCTAAGCCATTTCCCTTGAAGTCTCAGGGTGGGAATTATTCACATGCATACTGAAATGAGTGAGCTAAACATACACTCACTTCTCTAGGTGCAATGAACAGACAGCATAAAGGGCTTTTATTTTTTATTGTTGGGTTGTTTTTTTTAAGATTTCCTACAGAAGCAGTAAATAATCATCTGAAGGGTTATAGAAACATTATTTGGGCAGGATTTCAGTCCTTCTAGCTGGGAGCAAGCCTGATTTACTCTGGAATGAAAGGGCTTTTATAAATGGTTCTGCTTTTTCCATTTAGTTTTTTTTCCTTTACGCTTCAAGAAAGGCTTTTCTTACTCTGCACAGATGGTACCGCTTTAATGACGAGTGTTCTCCATTGCTGAGCTCAGCTTACAAGCATCCAGATGTTTATGTTATAGAAACATTTCCTCCTTTCCAGATATAACAATCAACTTCAGCATAAATCCAGTTCTACCTAGTATCAGGCCCACAGAATAAGCATAACAAAATGTAGATGCTCGAGCAGACCAGGAACTTTCTCTTCCCCTCCCCAGAAGCAACAAGATAAAAAAAACTAATCAGTATACAATCTCCTAAAAGAGTTAGTTTGATAAGGACCTCCCACACAGCCCTCAAACTGCAGTGGTTTACAGTTATATCAAGGTTCAGAAAAGCATAAGGAACACAGATTCAGGAATTCATTTCACATTTTATGTGGGTCAAGCAGGATTGTGTTTTGGAGCATTTTATCTGATTAACTGTGAAGAAAACGCCTGGGCAGGCTGTCTCAGAATCACAGCAGCTCTTATCTGCAATCAGTCAGACAGCTCCCTCTTCACTCCGATGTGGTATTCTGCAAATAAGCCACATCGGGGTTAGATTCACCTCACTAAATCTCTATTTCTGTGCCACTCGCGTTCACGTCAGCACGCTCCAAGGAGGCTGTAACCATCGTGTCACAGCACTCAGTTCACTCCGTGCTACAAAATAAGAGGAGGGCTTTTCTGCGGAGCAATCCTGCATCCTACCCCCAGAGGACTTGCAGACCCAGTATGCAAAGATATTCACTGCCCACTGAAACACAACGCTTCCTGAAGGACGGTTATTTGAAAGAACATCAGAAAGTCGTCTCGCCGTCACCTTGGGATGAAAAGGGAGACGGTCTCTCTCGCAGGACTGGAGCGACAGCGTGCACAACTAGTGTGTCCAAGGCACTGCCACGTTATCTTTGCTCCCTTAAAGACTGCTTTGGCGAGCACTAATAACCACAAATTGTTAGGATTTCCCACAACTACACACTGCAACACAGCACCATCTACCCAACTGCAAATCAGTACTTCAGCTCGTGATTCAGACTCAAGGCTCCCTTCGTCATCCTATCAGATCACCCCCTTCAACATGAAGGAGTTTTTCCCCAGGGGGACCTCCTTCACAAACACTCACCAGATCCCACCTTGCTCAGATCGTGGCATCTAACACAAAGCAAAGCCCAACCTCAGAAGTGTGGGAAGACGCTGACATTAATACATGCAAGACACTTGGTGATACAGGCTCTAAACCCATCTCTGGGTATAGGGAATAGGCTGCATGCTGGATCCCACCCTCAAGAGAAATGCTTAGCCAGAACATGAATTTGTTTTTCGCTTGGCTTTTCTTTCTAAAATAGCTTAAGAAAGCCCTGACAGCCAGAGACAGGCAAACCATGGAACAACCACCATTCACGCCAACCACCACATCCTTCGCTTTGCCTTGGACCTGCTGCTGGAATTAAGAGCACGCGCGACCAAGGACAAAACGCGTGTTACGGGGCATGCCTCCCAAGCGAGGAATGCAGTCAGCGCAAGTCAAAAACTGCGCAGGACAAATCACTTTGAGGAGCCCAGAGGGGAATATGCTGGAGTGCAGCACAGCCCGGGGCTCTGCCAGTGCTGCTACAGATACAAAACCTGCTGTGAATGCAGGATCTCAACAGCAAAGCTAACAAACAGGGACTGCAGCAATCTGTCTCGACAAACTCACGATATAGTCCGCGGCAGTTAAGATACTTCACTAGGAGCTTTCAGAAACTGGCTGCGAGAATGACACATTACATTTAAAGCTCTCAACATCAGACCAAAGTTATGCATTACTCCTCTCAACCACTGCCACAAGCAACTTTGAGAGTTTGCTCAAATCAGAGACAAAACTTCTAGAAAGCACTTCTGCAGTTACCACATCAATGACTAAAAGGAAAGTTCAAGAGGAAGAAATGAGGTTTCCTCTTTCTTCAAATGCAGTTGCCACGTTGTCTCGCTTTCACACATCTAGCACAAGATTGATAGGATTTTTACTGCCTCCAGAAGGCTTGCATATAAAACCTTTCTATGCATCAAAATCCTGCTGCAACTCCATCTGTAGGCTCCATTTCCAATTCCATTACCCACATCACTTTAGGTGCTCAACCAGATTGCCACGGATCTTGAACCTCATTCCCACGCATCTCACCAGTCTATAAAACATCCTTCACCTACCTTAGGCAGGTGTTGCAAGATCAACTTTCATGCAGAGCTCTGTAAGCGTGAATACAGCAGGGAGCTAAGTATGATTCTCCTTGGAAGAGGAGGGGGAAAAAAAAAGCAGAAGTCTTAATTAACCATACACAGAACTAGTGTAAGCAAAAAGTCAACTGGAAGAATGCACACAGTTACGAGGAAATAATCATATACAAATAACCAAGGAGAAAACATGAAAACAAAAGCTAGAGTGAAGAGAAAAATAGCTAGGTCTTTGCCTTTAACTTTACTCCCTAGAGCAAATCAGCATGGAACACAGGAGACCATTAAATAAAAGAGAATAAGAACGGGTGACACTGCTGAAGGTAACTGAAGGACGAGCAGCAGATGTAACAGGATACCACTGCGGTGGAAAACTTTACAGTTGCTGGAAAAACACCACTGGAACATTCAGAATGGCAAAGTCTGACTCGTTAGTTTGTCTCACACAAACAAAACTGGAATCTGAGGCTTCTTCAAAGCATCAGATGACATGGAACACACCACACAGCCTAGGACAGGGCTGGGTTTTGTTATAATGAATGCACCAGCACCAGGCACCAAGCACATTGCCGCAGTCAGCATTACTTCTCAATTCTCAAAAAGCAGAAACATCAATCAAGAGCTCACCTAGCTGAATACTCTGCGTCTAGAAAACTGCCCTTGCTGCACAGAAGGTTTAGAGAGCAGGAGATGCATTTCTGTGCTGAAATGGAGAGCAAGAACTCCCACTCTCCCAACGTCCATGAATTGTAACCACGCAACCCCAACCTAGTCCTAACCCAGTGGCCTAATCCTGTCACATGCAAATCTAATACATGGTCGAGATGGAAGAGCAACACACTGCATGGAGGACCTACAGTGGCCAGGAACACAGAATTCACAACACAGGCAGCTACAGGTTTTTGACCGCTGTCAAAAAGCAAAGTCTTCTGCTAAACACGAGTGACTGGAAAATAAACTTTCGTAGATCAACGGGAAGAGGAGGCTAAACTGGCAAAATCGTGTGGAAGTAAGGGAGAAAAAAAGCTTCATGGCCATTATAAAGGTGAGTTAGTCAATGCTTGGGAACAGCCTAACCAGCTCCTGCAGGCGTCCAGATAGGCCCCCTTTTCTCACTACTCCCCTGCACTCTTTCCACTCTTCCCTCCTGTCCTCTCACGGGTTGTGGTGACACAGTGACAGACGACACTTCACTCAGCCAGATACCTACCACCACCAATCCCATGTGCTGAGGGACAGACTGACAGCACGGTCCCTGAAGCAGCCTGAACCCGTTCAGCCGGAGCTTGAGCCAGCTCTTCAGCTGGAAGAGACATCCCTTCCTCACCTCCTCCCCACGGTGCCACCATAAGGGATCAATCACATGGCAAACTGGAATGCAATTCTGAGCTGGGTTAAACATAATCCAGCAGTAAAGAGTAATAAAAATTATTGGTTTTGAGCCAAGGCTCCAGTCAGGTGCTTATGGGGAAGCTGGGGGAAGACAGGAACAGAAGGGACCAGTCAATAGCAGGTGACGATGGCCGTCACCAGCAAGGTCGAGGAACAAGAGCTACATGGGAAACAGGTATTTCTGTTGCCACATGGTCATGGTATGCATGACTCATGAGCTGAGAGCCATGGACAAGATGAAAGATTAGGTACAACTGGGGATACTCTTCTCCCATTTACAATTGCTCTTTCTTCGATCACAGCATCATTCTATCATTCTCTAACAAAAAAAAAGGAAAGAAAAAAAGCAGTTTGTTTCAGAGAGGAGTAGTCTGCCCCCCCCCCTTTTTTTTTTTTTTTTTTTTTCCCTCTGAAATATAGCCAGGGCCTGCAGTTCTCTTGCAAGAACCACTCTGGAGGAGAAAAGCCACCTCGAGGGCACGTGCACCCTGCTCTGCTCCACACTGCAGATGAGCTCACTGGAACAAGAGACAAGCTGACAAAGGAGCTGCAGAAAACACTGGTGCATTGCTCACTGGTTGCTAAAGCAATAGGGGCATCATGCACTGAGCCTGCATGCAAGAACACAGATTATTGTTTTGCTGCTTCCAACACAAGCACAGGGAAGATCATGACTGTTCCTTGCGATTACCAATTTTTAGCCCATTTTGTGGAGGCGCTAATTCTTCTGTACAAACTGGGCCCTTCTCCAACTCCTTTCCAACTGGTCTGGCATCAGCAATGCTAGCACAGTCTCCATGAAGCAAAAAGGGAAGGTTAAAAGGTACCAGTGAAGATGGATTAAAGGAGAGGATTAGGTGTCACCTTACAGCATTTCAGCAGCCTCATCCCTGCCATGCTGCAGGAGGAGAAATGCAGCTGACCTGCATCTTGACTCTTGACGGACTAAGGAGGGCATTTTCAGAGAAGGATTCTTAAATGCTAAACTGTATCCTGTTTGCAACAAAGCTGCTAAATGATCTGCCAACATCTAATTAATAACCCAAGGACCAAGGTAGATTCCACTACAACCTGCTCCATCTTACACAGAACACATGACTGCCCCAGCAATAACTACATCAAAAAAAATCAATAAATGAGAACTGAATATTCATCACAGCCAGCTGCAATTCAACAAGGCACTGTCCCTTGGCATGACCTGGTAAGTAACTGTATTTATTTCTATGGGAAGGCTGACATATTGCTTAAATCACAGCCAAGATACCTGCAAGTCATGTGTTTAATTCTGCGTAGGACTCAAGGTGCCTCCTTGGAAGGTGGCATGTTTGTTCCAGAAGGCAAGACTGTGTCCTTCAAAGTGACGGCACCTGCTCAGAGCTGTAGCAGCTTTCCCAGGGACCCACAGTAAGTTCAGATCTGCTTAAACCAAGGACTCAGAGAGAATGCACAAGATGGCAGACAGCCTTCAGCGCTGCACGAGACTCTTAACAGACACACAACCTCAGTTAACGCCCCTTCGCTCACACTTTCACCCTTTTAATGGGTAATCTCTGAGCAGCCAGGACACAGCCCATGTATGTACACTCCCACTGAAGTGTACATTCTTCTACACCCACATACCCAAGCATAAAAAACAGCTGATAGGAAAAATTTGTTTCTTCTAGTAAGGCAATGAGTTGCAGTATTAGGCTTACAGGGACACTGTCAAGTTAGAAATAATCAGCAATCATTTAGCCTAAGAACTTTTTGTATCTTTCCTCAGCTCGCTTTGTGAAATATAATCATACCTGCATTTCTAGTCCTCTTGACTTCTAGCTGTCAGATTTTGTGCAAATCACAGCCAATCTTCCTAGTCTCAAGTCAAACATGTTTGGGCTTGTAGGACCAGAGGGACAGTGTCCTTTGCAAACTGAAAAAGCTTCACCTTAAAGGGAGGGGTGTTGCCATCATAACAACCCTTACTGTTCTGTTGTTCAGTAACCTTCTTTGAATTACCAGCTTAAAAGTATTCATGACCTATTCTTCTGCCAAGACCTGGCTTAAGCTTAAATAGTCTTCTCCCTTCCTAGAGTCAAATGAATCCTCCTTAGATAAACCTGAAGAAAGCAAAGAGAAAGTTCTAATCTAAAACCAGTATATTTTCAGAAGGAGCACTGGCAAGGGCAATAGGAAGTTCAGCCAAATTAACAAGCATCTAATTGCATCCAAACCCTATAAAAGAAATATGTTTTTTTTTTTCTTTTTACTAACAGCTTCAAAGCATTAGCTGTTCAGTTTTACAAGCGCCATAACTGGAATGCTCTTTGGCAGCATCTAGGTCAACAGATGAACGTGATCAGACAAACCAGACCCCAAGGTTTACCCTGACTAGTATGTAGAAGCACATTTGTTCAAACCTAACACACCATTAAACTCTTTTCAAGGTAACTAATACAGTAGAGAAACAACTGGATGATGATTTCAAGGAAGCAGTTTAATGTTCATTGCCTATGTGAGCAATTATTAATCCAGCTGGTATCTAAAACCATGTCTAAACTTCAACAGAAACAGGCTGCAAGAAAATTGCTAGCAGAGCGCCATGATATAACAGCTACAACTTAGAAGTCAGCTTATGTCCACCTAGTCACTACACAGGGAAAATCCACCAGCCAGCCAAGAGCCATGCAGAATCATGGTATATCTAGCTGCTGTGTTCCTAGCAGTGACATTTGTCTTTTCTAGCAGATCATGAAGCTTGTCCTCACCCCACCCCCAAAAGCAGGTTAGGTTTTCTGAGAGCGCACCAACACAAGGGAAGAACTTTTCTGGAAAGGTTTCCTCCCTTCCATCTCCTCCACATCACTCTTCCTGCTGAAGGTAAATCTGCAACCAGACAAGGTGTAATGACCACAGGGCTCCACCTGAGAGCTTCCTCCTTTTCCAGGTGGAAGGAGGGAACCTGTCTCCCTCCATCACACAGCTCTGAAGACGTCACGTCATCGGACACACAGAATCACAGAACGGGTAAGGTTGGAAGGGACCTCTGGAGATCATCTAGACTCTGCTCAAGCAGGGTCACCTAGAACATGTTAGACAGGGTTGCATCCAGGCAGGTTCTGAGAAGGAGACTGCACAACCTCTCTGGGCAAGCTGTGCCAGTGCTTGAACTACACGCGTGACTCAAGTCTCTGGGAAAAAAAGCAATGTTGTGCCACTTCTCGAGCATGGGGACACTCAGCAAACCGCTGCTCCACAGATTCTTTCAGCCTGCCTGGAAAAGCCCTAACAGAACAGAAACTTGGAAGATCTTCAGAAGCGAGTTAGGCGAAAGAGCACCTGGCTTCCCCGACGGCTCATTGAACGAGGAGGACAAGCAGAACCCTCCAAACGAGCTGAACCGGGCCAGCCCCAAGAGCCAGCGGCGGCCGCGGCGAGCCGCAAGCCCGCCCTGCCCTCACCGGGGGGCTGTGACCGCTCACGAGGGGGGCTCGGCCCCTCGGAAGGCCCCGCGCGCGGAGCGGCGCTTCGAGCGGCTGCAGCAGGCTGCCCGCGCAGCGGCCCCCGCGCCGCCGCCGCCGCCGCCGCCGCCGCGCCCGCCCCCCCCGCCGCGGGCCGCCGCCGCGCCGCCCGCGCGCTCGGCCGGCCCGGGCCAGGGGCGCCGCGGGGCGCCGCCGCGGCCCTTACCGGACTTGGGCGGGTAGCGGTAGGCCGAGTTGGCCTGGATGTCGATGTCCTCCACGCCCGCGATGCGCCGGCTGAGCAGGGAGCCCATGGCGGCCGCGGGCAGAGCGGGCGCGCCGGCGACGGGGAGAAGCGCGGCGGCGGCGGCGGCGAGCGGCCCGCACCCACGGCGGCGGCGGCGCGGGGCACGCCGGGAGAGCGAGTCCGCCCGCCCCGCGGCGCGCGGCGCCCGCCCGCCCCGAGACTACAACTCCCGGCAGGCGCCGCGGCGGCGCCTACCAACAGCGGCGCCGCGGGGGAGGCAGCGGCGGCCTCACGGGCTCTGCCGGCAGGGGGCGCCGCCCCGCGCGGCGGCGGCAGCCCGGGGCGGGGGCCCCGGCGGGCTCGGCGCTGCGCCGGGAGCCTGGGTGCACCGGGCGCCAAGCGGCAGCGTGCGCGGAGCGCCGGGACGCGCCGAGCACCGGGATGCAGGGAGAGGACCCGCCGGGACGCGCCTCGCCCCGGGAGGATGCGCGGCGGCGGCGGCGGCGCACCGGGCCCAGCGCCCGCCGCTGCCGGCACCTGCGCGCCGAAGCCTGCCGGGCCGCCGGGGCTCGGCGGGCGCCGCGCACTCGGCCTCTCGCATAGCCGCGCGGGAGGGTGAGTTTTTTTGCTGGGTGGAAATTTGCTTCCAGCTAGTTATTGCCCTTGTTGTGGCCGCTCCGAGCACAGCAGCTGTGTGCTGGCAGGGACACGCAGGGAGCTGCAGGTGGGAGCAAATGCAGATAATAAATAAATAAAGCAGGATCGGGCCTTGCTCTGCCCAACTGGTATATCCCCGGCAGCATCGGCACCGTTCTGCACGCAGGTGTGTTCCGTGCTGTTAGCACTCGCTCCCTCCTTGTGTCTTCTCCCAGAGAAATCCTGGCTCCCACCAGCCCCAGAAATTAGGCAAGGACTACGGACTGCTCCTGGGCGCCGTTTCCATCCTGCCCCGTTGCTCGGCTGATGAATGCCGCGACCCTCAGCAGCGGCGGCCGGGACCAGCAGGAGCGCGGGCAGCTCGTGGCAGCCGGGGAAGCTGCAGCCTGATCTGGCTCACAGGGAAGTGTGTCCCTTTGCCAGCACGGTGGGAGCAGGACGCAGCACAGGCCCCGGGCACTGGGCCTCGTGTCGGGCCTGGGATCACCTGGGACTAACGGGGAAGGCTGGTCTGCAGCTGCCTGTATTTATTACTATGCACGTGCAGCACCTGGCACATGGAGGGAATGCCAGCTCTGCTGGGGCCGGATGGTGCTTTGGCAATAACTCGTGTCTAGGCGCTGCCCACGGTATCCCACAGGCTGCCTGCTGGTGCCCGGAGGGATGGTCTCCCTTTCGCCACCAGCCTCTCCGTGCGAGACTTTCTCACGGCAGAAATTGCAGAAGAGGGAGGAATGGAGCCTTTTGAACTGCCAAGCCATGTCCGGCCCACGCGGGCTGCCAGAAGCGTGTCCCGGCTGCTCCCTGCCTGCCAGGGAACTCGCAGGGACGCTCCTCGGTGGTGGGAACGGAGCCCAGGCAGAGCCCTGGCAGCAGCAGGCCTGGTTCAAGCAGCCAGCAGTGCCACGAGCAGCCTCGGACGGAGCAGGGCGACTCCCGGTAATCACCCAGAAATCCCCCAAAGTCACCTCACCCTGCACACCAGCAGCCCACCCTGGGCTCCGTGCAGCAGACCCAGCACAGCAAGGCTCCGCGGGGTGGGGGGGGGAACATCTCCCCGCGCCTTGCTGGGAACCACTTGCCAGCTGCGGCAGCAGAGGGGGAAGAGCGGTGCCAGCAGCACTGCCAGGGAGTCCAGCCCTGGGGCAGCGTGTGCCGCTCGCCGGGGAGCCCAGCACCACACGGGTTAAGCGGAGGCAAGCCAAGGGGGGAGCGGGTGTCCTGGCAGGCAGCGCGCTGCAGCCAGGGGGGAGCTCAGCGCTGCTGCGGCGTGGGGCGCCAGCCCGCTCCAGGCATTGGGGCCACGGCAGGAGGATTTGGTTGTACGCAGAGTCTCCCCCAGCGGGAAGGTCCCTGCAGAGCCCCGCGCAGCTCTGAGGAAGTGGCGGGGCCCCTCGAGGGTTGTCATCTGAGCTGGAAGGGGCCTTTGCAGGAGAATATCTCCCCAAGGGCCCCGCTTAGCGAGACGCGTGACAGAGAACTGCAATAGTGACAGTACGCCAGCGCCGGGCCCAGCCCTTCCGCTGCGGACCCCAGGGCCCGCCAGCACCAGAGCCAAAGGGCAGCACCTCCAGCAGACAGCGGGGCCCCTACCCCTGCCAGGCCTGGGGACGCCGGGCGGTCGCGCACACAAAGGCAGGATGTTGCACCGCTCGCCTCAATCCCTCCACGGGAGCTGCTGCAAGCAGCGCGGGGGAAGGAAAGGGAACGGCTCAGGGCCCCGAGCCGGCACCGGGGTGGTGCCGGCACGGCCACACCACAGGCAGAGCTCAACGTGCCGAGTGAAGGCCAGGAGCATCAGGCTCATACTGCAGGTGGAGAAACTTGAGGGCCATTCACCGGCTTGATTTGGAGAGCCTGGGCAGAGGAGCAGTAGAGAGGAGGGATCCTTCTGCTGTGCGCCCACCTCCCTTGCTGGCTCTCAGGGCTCTCCGCCGTCTCCGTTTGTACAGTCACTGTCGCTGCGACTCTATGCCACTGTTTCCCAGATGCAGCTGTTCTCCAGGAGATCACTTCTGCAAAATGTAGACCAAGGGGAGCTCTGAAACTGGACCTCAATTACCACAGCGTAACCCAGGAGTCACTCCGCAGAGCTTCAGCCTGGTAAAGAGGCAGAAAGACAGGAGGGGCACTCACCCTACCACTGTTAACATATTTCTCCAGCTAACACAAAACTGCCCTTCAGAAACCTCCTTGGAAGTCTCTGCCAGGGAAGGCAGTTAGAAGCAAGCCCCGTTTACACAAGGAAATATGTTTGCCTTCAAATCTTCCACTCGCCAGAGCAGCTCATCCAAAGTCCAGCTGCTCCTGGGTTTATTATCCAGTAAAGCAACTCACTTCATCTCCGCTGCTCCCTCCCCGGTGCTGTCGCTCCTGTTGTTTGCCAGGTACTTGCAGAACAACAAGGTTCAGGAGCTCTGGAGACTACACACAAAGTTATTTCTGACCAGAAGGAGTGGCGAGCCCATGAACTTTGCCTCCCTAAACGCTGCCCTGCTCCAAAGGGCTTGGAATCATCCCCGAAAGCCCTTCTGGGCTGGGGCCAACCCTTCCCCCTGCAAAAACAAACAGGAAGGCTTCTAAAAACGTCTGCTTTTCTTGAATTCAAACCATCTTCTGCAAGATTTGTTTTCCCAGCTACATTAACACCTTACTGGCTACAGATCCCCTCTTACTGCTTTCCTCTTGGGATTGTCTTGACCTTAGAGAAAACACCAGGCACCTCTTGACAGGTCCTGCTACTGCCGTTGTGTGGATGCGCCTCGCTCCGATTTGGGCGCTGACATACGTACAAGGACGAAAAATCCCATTGACCACTGGGATCCTCTACGACCTTGAGCGTTTCGCATCATTACTGGGAGCACTTTTTATCATTAGGGAAGGACAAGCAGAAGGCAGTTTACCTATGGTCTGTTTTGGACCATACTGGGGCAATTTGTACACAAGCAGCGGAGACCGCAGATCACTCAGGTCAAACCTGAAGTACGACTTGCTTGAGCTCCAGACATTAATCCTTAGGGCACGCAGCCGCACACAAAACGCAGACAGCAGCAGGGGCATTAAGAGAACACACTGCTTGTTCTGAGGCTAAGCCCGAAACATCAACACAAATTGCAGGAAGAGAGCCTAGGATTGTTCAGGAAAGGTGGAGGCCCCGGGACCTCTGCGAGCCCTGTGAAGCTGAGGCCGTTTCCTTCGTTTTTGCTCCGCCTGCCGTTTTTCCTTTGCTTTATTATCTCCCGGCCATTCGAACCAAAGCCGAAGGTCCGTCCGTGCCTGCTTATCGTTTCCTGGTACTTAGCAACACCATTGTCCCTCGCCAGGGCAGCGGAGCAGCCCAGCCGTGCCTGCCTGCCTGCCCGCTTTCTCCTGCTGTGGTAATGCCCGGCTCTCCAAAGAGCCTTTCCCGTCCCCAGGAGCCCCCCAGCACCTCCTAGAACGTTCCCCCGCCGCAGCCTCCTGTTTTACATCTCGGCAATTATGTAAACGGCACCGGAACTTGCTTCAGCAAAGGGAGAAATGGAAACAGGCCTGCAGATGGCTTATGCAACTCCCCGTCTTTTATTAGCGCTTGCTGCCGCCACGGAGCACGGAGGAGCCCCGGGCCTGGCCCGGCGACGTGCAGCACGTCCAAGGCGCCTCCACCACCCCACACCTCCCGCCACGGTCGGCGAGGCCACAGCGGCCCCGTCCCGCGGGCCCGGGGCAGCCCCGCGCTGAGGGGGCTCCGCCAGAGCCCGCGGCACCCGCGGCACCCCCAGCCGCCGGAGGAGCCTCGCCCGCCGCCGCCGCCGGTTAAACATTACCCGGGGCCGGGCGGGCGCCGGGGCCAAAGGGCGGCGGCGCCGCCGAGGCCGCGGTGCGGCCGTTGGCGGGGGGGGGGGGGGGGGGGGCGCGAGGCCGCTCCCCCTCCCCCGCGCGCGCACGCGCCCCGGCCCCGGCGCGAGCCGCGGCCGCTCCCCGCACGTCAACAGGAAACCGCACGCGGCCGACTGTAAACACCGCGCACCCCCCGCCCCTCCCCCCCCCCCGCTCGCCCACGTGACCCGACCCGCCCCGGCCGGGCCCGCCCCCACCTCCCGTTCATTGGGGGCAGCAGCGTTGTTGACCATATATGGTCAGGTACTACCACACCGCCGGCGCCGATTGGTTCTCCTCTCGAGTCACTCAGCGCGCGTCAGCCGCTGACGCCATAATGCAAACAAAGCGGGGGCTGCCGGGAGTCGTAGTCCCGGCGGGGGCGGCGCGGGGGGGGCGGCGCGGGCGGCGGGCGCGCGGGAACTACAGCTCCCAGCGGCGCGGCGCGGCGCGGCGCCGCCCCCCCCCCCCCTCCCGCGGCCGCCGGCGGGGCTCGCCGGGCGCCGTGAGTCAGTGCCCAGTAAACATTGGCGTGAGCCGCGCCGGCGCCGCGATGGTGGCGGGGCCGTGAGGGGGGGGCGGGGGGCGGCGGGCGCCGCCGGGCCGGGACCATGGACGAGCTCAAGCACCAGGTGATGATCAACCAGTTCGTGCTGACGGCGGGCTGCGCCGCCGACCAGGCCAAGCAGCTCCTCCAGGCGGCCCACTGGCAGTTCGAGGTGAGGCCGCCGCCGCGTGCGGCCGCGCTCCAGCTGCGGGGCGCCCCCCCGGCGCCGTGAGGGGAGCCCTGAGGGCGGCGGGAGCCCCGCGCTTTCGGAGCGTGGCCCTGCCCCGCTGCCAGGCGCCCCCCGGTGCTGGGCCCGGCGGTGCCGAGCCCTCCTGGTCCCCCCCGACCCCGCGCGGCGCCGGGGAACCCTCCCGCCCGCCCGTCCAGCGCCCGCCGCCTCGCACCGGCCGAGCGGGGCTGCGCTGCGGCTGTGCGCTGGAAAACCCCAGCGCGGCCTTTTCCCCCGTCCCCGCCGCTGAGAGTTTGAGCCCTCAGGCAGCTGCGGGAGAGGAGACTTTGTAGGTCAAACCCTTCCTAGCTCCGGATGCCTCTTTTCTCCCCTCTTGCTCAGAGGCGGGCTGCTCCGTGACATGGGCAGCAGCTAGTGTCACGCGTGGGGCTGGGACGGCAGGCGGGGAGCGCACTGGCGGGCGTTGTGGGGCTCTGCTCGCACAGAAACCCCTGCAGCTAAAGCGCTGGGAGCACAGGGAGGAATGCGGCAGCTGTAGCAAGCAAAGCTCGTTCTGAATAGGATTTTTTTTTCCTTATGCAGCCCCAGCAGCTCTCTAGTCTGGAGCTGATGGATTTGACGCTAATGGCACCTTTATAATTGAAGTGTCTGTTTTGTGATGCAGAAGGCGGTCTGAGTCAGTATGGAGAGCAAGAGATTCAGATCGTGTTCATCTGTGTGACTAGGGCACCTCTTGTTCAGCATGCAGTGCGGCCCTGATCTTTCAAAGCGTTGCCAGCGGGCCTCGGAGGCGTTATTCGGGGCTCGTTCTGTAACATGACGACTGTCAGATGGATCAGACCTAGAGGCAGTTCATTGCTATGCAATCTGTGTGCAGTTACGAGATTTCCAGATGCTAAATGGGAGCCTGGCGTTCAAAACCAAGCTGGGCATGTCCGAGGAGCGAGTGGGTGGGTGCATGAGGACACGCTGAGCAGACGTTCCCGTCCATCTGTGCCCAGCTGTGCTCTGTACACCTAGTTGCTCAATGGCACGTTCTGCTTACAGGATCTTTGTTCATGGCACGTACGTTCCTATGTGTAACATGCTCTGGTTTATGTTTACTAACACAACTTGACAGCAGCCCACTGGGACTGGTAAAATGAACTTCCACCACCTCTGTACGTATTGTAAAAGAGCTGGGAAAAGAGTGAGAAAAGTTGCTTTCCTTTAAAAAGGCATTTCGCAGAACTTTGCCACCCTTTGGCGAGTTGCACAAGTACAAACAGCCGTCCCCTGCCGGTTTGGCACTCACATGACTCAGAGGAAGCTCAGCTGTAAACAAACGCGCTGTGATGAGCAGTTACCATGTTCCCACTCACTTTTGGTGAAACGGTCAGATAATTCCCTTTGCAAAATGGCCGCTGAAATGGCCGCTGGCCATGCCTTCTTCGGGGAGCCGTGCTGGGGAGGGGTTGTCTTCTGCCTCCAGGGCGCTCTCATCTCTTGTTCGTGGATGTGATATCTGCATGCCTTTTTTTTTTTTTTTTTGCAACTCTAGTGTGGGGCCTGTTTGCCAGCTGGCCTGGGTCTGCTACACTGGGTAGAAATTGGTGGAGTTCAGGCAAGTTTGGTTCTGATTTTCCCTGCCTTTGTTTGCAGTATCCTTGGTTTCAACGCGCCGCTCTTGGGGCGTGGGGCGAGTCAGTGCAGCTGACTTGCACTCAGAGGATACACTCCTCCTGCTCTTCCCTGTAAGCCGGCTGTGTGCTGTGAGGAGAAGTGTTCCTTGGCCCCAAATGTACCACGAGACTGTCGTCACCCCGGCGCTCAGCGTGGCAGTTGCCCGACAGCAACGCTGGAGCAAGACAACAGGAGCGGAGTCCCTCGGCTCTGCACCTCCGCCACGGCCGGGGCGCGTTGAGCAGCGTCTTGGTGCCAGGCCTTTGCTGCGCGAGTGCGCTTCCTGCTTCCTCCTTGCCCGAGGCCTGACGGGAGCTGGGAGAGGGAGGCGGTGGTCGTCGTGGTGGGCGAAAGGTTTATCTGGGAGCCGGGGAAGGCCGCTGCGCCTGCGGGTGGACACATTTGTCTCTGCTTCCTTGGTGGCGAGCCCAACCCGCTTGCGGGGCCTCTGGGCTCCCCCTTTTCTTAATCTGTCCATGAATTCCCGGATCTGCCTGTTCCCTCCAGGGAACTCGGATGCAGCAGGAGCTGCCACGCTGTGTAACGCAGCAGGCCGTGAAGCAGCTGCTACCCTTCTGCGAGCAGACCTCTACCCCTTTAGGGGGCCAGGAGTCGCTTTTTTAGTGAAACACGGCTGGGCTTTGGACTGGTGGACGCATACTTTTGGGGGCCACATTCTGGTCCCCGTGTTCTTGGGCTTGCCCGGCATTGGGGCTGTGCTGGGGCCATTGCGGCTACTGGGGGAGGATGCTGTGTGGGCTGCGGAGAGGTTTTGCTGCGCACGGAGCGTCCTGCTGACCCTGGCAGCCAGGAGTTTGCACTGGGCGGAGGAGGAACGTGATCTAGGGCAGCGCGTGCAAGCAGGGCAGGAGGCTGGGAAGCTGCTCGAGGGATACAACTGCCGTCGTTGCAGCGCAGGCTGATCAAAGCCCTTGCCCTATTCCAGGGCCTGAAAAAGGCACCGTTTATTTTGCAGAAACATCCCTTCGTCTCCAGGGAGCAGGCTAGCTCGTGGGTAGTGTGCGGATTGCCTCCCCGGCTCTTCCGCTTGCTGCGGCGTCGCTCCTGTCTCGTGGGGACCTGGAGCAGGCTTTCTTGCTGTGTGTTCGGTGTAGCTTGCAGCTCTCACAGCGCCGTGGGCTTCGCCGTGCTCTCGGGGCCAGGCTGCGGTGTATGCCAGCAGGAACGGCTGTGCCAGCCCAGCCTGCTGGCAGGGGGCCACTGTGGTGTGGAGCGGGAGGTTTACAGGGCAGAGGAGGCAGCTCGGGGTGTCTCTGGGTCTCTAGGTCAGTGCTGGAGCTGAGCCCCCTGGGCCACAGATGCCGGCGCTTCTGGAGAAGCAGGTCTCTCCACCGTGGCTGGAGCCGAGCAGGCTTGCCGGGAGAGGTTTGCCGAGTCTGAGGTCAGGGGCTGAGCTATGGATTAATTGGCTTTGCTGTGTACTGATTGCCCCTGGGGCTGCTTGGAAAGAGTACGAAGACGTCAGCTTGCAAAAAAAAAAAAAAAAAAAAATGGTTCCTGCCTTTGTGCTGGTACAGACTGTAGTGTCTCTGCTCCGTTTAGTGATGTGTCAGGGAAACATGAATGAGCAAGAGGGGGAGCAGGTAGGAGTCTGGCTGTGTTCCTTGTCTGTATGGATGGAGTTCTGCTTCCTCTTACGACTGACCTACGTTTTATAGAGCCCCTCTCCCGTTCCTTTGTGGCTAAAACCCAGGACTGCTCCAGCAGCGCCGCTGCCCTGCTCACCCTCCCTGCTCCCTGATCTGCCGGGCCGGCCGCGAATGCGGTTCACGCGCACGCGGTCGTCTCCAGCGAGACAGGAGCAGGCACAAGTGTAACTCGGGTAGCAGCAAGTCAGGGATCGAACAGCACCCTGGGTCCTGCCTGAACGGCTGAGGAGAGCCGGGGGTCGAGCTCTTTCATTCGGGCTGAGCTCGTTCTGCGCAGCGCCCCGGTCTCCTTGCATTCGTTTCCCTGCTGGGCTCTCTGCAAGGTGTCCTCCCCCCGGCTCTTGTCACCACGAGCCCCTTCTGGCACCCAGGCAGGTCTCCGTGTGACCCGCCTTGCGCGGCGCTCCGTGTCGCGTGCCGAGGAGGGACTCAGCGGCCTGGTCGCCCGCCACATCGGGGCGGACGGTAGATGCTGGGCTGCCGCGTTCCCCAGCTGTGCTGCCTGCGCGTGCCCGGAGCCCTCCCTGGATTTTGGAGGGCGCCGGATAAGACATCCAGAAATCCTTCCCAGCAGACAGAGCAACACCACAGCCCGCGTGGGTCCTACAAGCTCAGCCAGCAGTGTCCTTCTGCCAAAGAGCCCCTGTGTGCTCTGCCTGGTAGCACGGGAGCCCCGTTGTGCCCTGCAGGAGCACAGCCGGTCCCCGTGCTGCTGCCCGGGGGAGAGCTCGCTGCCACCAGCCTCCCGGCTGCCGCTGCCGGCCCCGCTGTGGCCAGGGCTACGCAAGGCTGAGCTGCGGAGCAGGCGCCTTCTCGAGCAAAGGAGTGTTAATTGGCTTTGCAGTGCACTGATTGCCCCCGGCACTTGTGACGGTGGCTAGAGACCAGGTGGCATCAGCAGCTTGGGTTACGTGTGTGGCCCGGGTGGCCTGTGGCACTGAGGGGAGGGGTGCACAGGCCTCTTGTGTGCTTGAGTGGAGGCTGTTGCAAGTCCTGGGCTCCCTTTGGAAGGCGGCAGCTGCTCTCCGAGGTCGGCAGGGTGGTGAAATGCCGGGCCCGGCGTGGTGGCGGGCAGAGGAGTTGCTTCCATCATTCTTGGAAATAGGCAGCTAGAGGGGAGGAGGTGCAGCGTTTTAGGCAGGGGGTCTGTGGTTACAGTGGGCTTCTTCCATCCAGACTTCCATCCTCCACTTTCCCCTTGTGCTGTCAGGGATGAGTGGGCAGGTCGTGGAGAGAACAGGGACCTTCTTTGCCCCAGTCTGCCAACGGCGCAGTCCCACATACAAGGCCACTTGGAGAACAGGCAGCCTGGGGCAGATTTAATCAGCTTATAGTATTTCACTGTGCCCGCGCCTCTGTCCGTGTTTCCCATTCCCTTTTTTCGCTCTTTCTCGTCACATTCCTTTCTGTCTGAGAGCGTATACAGGTGTCGACATCGGACCTCACCCAGGATGAAGGGTGGTGCAGCAGCGGGGGGTGTTGCTGTCTTAGGAGTGTCTGTGTCTCTGGCCACCATTTTCTTGACTCATAGATGTGTGCAGGCCTGTTCAGGCCGCCGTGATCGCCAGGGCTTCAGGGACCCCCTTCCTGTTTTATAGTTGTCACTGAAATCAAGTGGATCCTCCCACGGGTGCCGAGGGCTCTCTGAAGTCTCTGGCTGGCTGGGTGCAAGGTTAGGTTGTTGGGTTAATAAAGGCAGAAATGGAGCTATAGTTGGGAAGAGTCTTGCCAGCCTAGCTAGGACATGCTCTGAGTTTTTGGGATCTGCCAGCACCTACAGCAGCAGTTGCCTCCCCTTCTCAGATCTGGATTACTTTAAGTGTTTTGTTCCCAGGACGTAACAGCAAGGTAATGTTCCTGGCTGCCACGTGGTCTTGCCAGTGGCCTTACACCAGCTTAACCATAAACCGTTCCCACGGGTCTCCCACTCCTTGGTGGTGCTAGCACAGCCCCAGTCCTATCCCTTTCCGGGATGAACAGGCCGTTCACCCGTGGCTTAGCCTTTCCGGGGCCTGCTGGCCTGGGGTCTTTTAGTAGATGAATTTTCCATCACAAAAGTGAGCTGAATTGACTTGCCACTGTTCATCGTGGCTGTAGGTGACACAGAAGTGTCTGGAGCATGTGGCTGTGGGCAACAGGAGAAGAGAGCGTCTCTGTGTGGCAGAGGCAGGGGAGACACTGCGAGTGCTGCAGTTACAGTGGGTTCATACAAGTGAGACCTACCTCAGCTTCATCCGAGCGTCCAAGCTGCTTGAGCAGCACCAGTCATCAGCTTGTAGACGGGGAGCAAAGTCTCTGGTGGTGCGGCAGTGTGCGGCGGCAGCCCCGGGCCGTGTGCCCGTCTCCCCGGACGTTGCAGGCCTGGCCACTCTGCTGCAGGGCCGCTCCCGGGAGCCGTTTGAACTGAACGGGATTTTATTCTCGAGCCAGAACTGAATTTGAAATGCTATTTTGAATTTTCTGTTGAACCTAATCTGCAATTGAATTAAAAACATTGTTCTCTGGTCCCGATTCAATGAAAACCTGCCGCAGAACATGAGACAGCTTCATTTTTGCAAGTCCTCCATCAATCCAGCCCCACTCTCCTGCAGAGCCCTCGCTGTCTCCACTGCTCCCAGCCCCTCAAAACCAGGCCTGATTGCCTGCTCTTCCCCACGAGCCCCTGCCTCTGGCGTTCCCTGCCTGCAAAACCCCTCATCCTCATGTTGCGGGCCTGCCCAAGCTTGAACTACTTGTGGCATGTGACATAGTTACCAAACAGTTGCTGAAGTGAACTGGAAACTATTCAAAATCGTGTCAGCCATAACTCTCCCCAGTCTGGAACTGAGCTCAAAATTCGTTGGTATAGCTGGTGGGCAGAGTCCCACTCGCTATCTCTCGTAGCCGAGTCCCTGGAGATCTCCCAGGGTAAATATGGTGACCCTGATACTGCCCAGTTAAAGACACCCATCTAAGCGTTTCCTGCTGTGCTTCCCCTGCTGGGTTTGGATTTGGTGTCCCTCCTTTCTCTGCTCGAAGCAGTTGCAGAGCATTGCTGGGAGTTGTGAAACGCCTGCTGAGGTCCACTGCAGAAGTGGCTGCGTTTCAGCAACGAGCACAGTGAGCTTCAGCGCACGCGGTCCCCGGGCGGCTTGGCGGCGAGCGTAGCTCGCTGCTTGGGGACGGGGCAGCGGCTGCGCGCAGCGCTGCCTCCGACGAAGGCCGAGAGACCGCGGGGCCGGCGCTGTTCCCCGTGCGGTTGTGGCTCGTGCCGGCTGCGGAGGCAGGCGGTAGCTGAGTGCGCAGAGCAGCCCCCCGGGGTGGTTTGTCTTCCCAGCTCTTCTAGGAGGTGGCTGACACAGACGCGAGACCCCAGGGTGGGCAGCGGGGCGCTGCGTCAGGTGCTCTGGCGCCACGTGGCAGCGCGTCCTCCCCGGTGGAGAGCAGGGCGGAAGCGGGCTGCAGCCCCCGGAGCAGGCGGGTGGGCAGGGGGCCTTGCAAAGCCTGCTGAGTGCAGGGATGAGGGGGTGCCTTGTTTGCATGCCGATGGTAACACCTTCTCCTGCCTTTTTTGCAGACTGCTCTCAGTGCTTTTTTCCAAGAAACAAACATCCCCTACAGCCACCACCATCAGATGGTAAGTGCTTCCGCGCCTTTTCAGCGCTCGCCTGGTGCGCGGTGCCAGGCGACGGGCGCTTTGCGGCTATCGCTGATGGCCAGCTTGCTGCTTCGCAGCTCCGGGCGTGCGGGCAGGGAGACGTGGCTGGGCGCCGGCGGAGCTGCCTGCCGGGGAGGGCTTTCCTGGAGAGCCCCCAGGGTGGGCTGTGTCAGAGCTGCCAGCGGGAAGGCCGCGGCTGCCTGGTTGCGCTGCGAGGCCGGGCGCTCTGGGCCGTGCCGGCTGCCCGGCCCGGGACAGACTTTCCTAGGAACTCTCCGGGCGGAAACTGCTCTCCAGGTGTCTGCAAACGCTGGTTGCAGTGAGAGGGCTGGGACGGGGGATGTTGATGGGGACAGTCCTTCCGTCGTGACTGCTGCTTCTTGGTGTTCTTGTCCCGTGAGCCTGTTGGGGCAGAAAGCGGCTGCGGGGAGGGGATCAGCCCACGGCAGCCGCCGGGAGCTGCAGTTAGGACTGGGGCAGCCCTCGCCTAGGCTCTAGCTTCGAGCCTGGCCCTGCGCTCGCTGTTGCTTGGGCTGCCAGGTTGGATGTCCTCGTGCTGGCCCCTGGCTCTGCCCCTTTAACTCTCGTGCCTGGACAGCCCGTAATCTGCCTGGGCAGATGTGTCCTAGGGATTTGCTGGCTGCCGTGGCCTCATTTTACTCCCCGAGACAGTTAGGGATTTGGAGTGTGCAGCGAGTGTGCAGAGCAAATGCCTGGCGGGGCCTGAGCGCGCCTGAGCTCCTGTGGGGCAGCAGTGGCTGCGGCAGGACCGTGGGGCGGGGGCCGAGCCCGAGCCCTGCGCCTGCCCGCAGGGCTGGCACGCTGCGGGTCCCAGGAGGCGCGGCGGGCAGCGGCTCGGGGAGCAGAGGGAGTCTGCAGCTTGGCTGGCCACGGGAGGGGGCGCGGGGAGGACCTGTGTGGGCCCTGACGAGCTCTGGGCAGAGGATTAGTCTTCAGAGCCTTAAATAACTGCTACCTGCAGGGAGCACCGTCCTCGGAGCTGGGGGAGGGATGGATCGCGACAGAGACGAAGGCAGCGCTGGCCGGAGGCTGCTGGCAGCCCGGCGCGCGCGGGGAGGAGGAGGAGGAGGAGGCACGGGACGTCGGCAGAGCCTGTCCGGGAGCGATGCCCGGTCCCTCCCTGCCTCTGGCTGGCACTTCTCGCCTCTGCGGGCATCCAGCTCACCCCGCGCAAGCGGCTGGGCTGTGCCAGTGAGCTTCCCGGCAGGCCCGTCCAGCTGGCAGGCGGTGGCGGGTGGGATGCCCCCGGGCTGCCGTTTGCCGTGTAGACGGGCCTTCTGGCGGAGCCCGCGTCCCTGCCTCCCGTCGCCCGGCTGGCGCACGCTCCTGCGGCGTTCGTCGCGGGGCTCGGCCGGCGCTGCCGGTTCCTGCGGGGACCGCAGAGGCGTGCCACGCCGGCGGGGGGAGCGGGGCCTTGCCCTGGGAGGTGACACGATGGAGACCCCCCGAGGCAGGCACGAGTCGCCTCGGCCCGTCCTGCTCGGCCCCGGCTGCCCCCGCTGACCCGCTCTGTCTCCTCCTGCAGATGTGCACTCCTGCCAACACGCCGGCCACGCCGCCCAACTTCCCCGACGCCCTCACCATGTTCTCCCGCCTCAAGGCCTCCGAGAGCTTCAACAGCAGCAGCCCCGTGGCCTCCATGGCGACTTCACCGCCACCGCCAGCCCCGCCACTGCCCCAGCACGGGGCCTTCAATCCTGCCTGGCCTGCGGCCTCCCCCCCCGGGCAGCAGCAGAGCATGTGGACTCCGGCCCCCCCAGCACAGCCCGCGGGCTGGCCTGCCGCCGTCTCCCAGCAGGCCACGGCAGAACAGAAGGCCAACGTGACCATGGAGGCAGAGAGATGAGGCCACGGCGGAGAGCGAACACGGCGGGGACCCCTGCATACATACATATATATATATATTTTTTTCTCCTCGTCCCCGAAGAGGAGAGGAACTTTACTGCCAGCGCGTCTGGCAGCCACAGAGACACACAAGCAAATAGCTGCCTTGCATGGGTTTGGTTTGAAGTAGTTTTTACTTGTCCTAGAGCTGAACAGAGCTCCCCAGAGACAGTGGGAGGCTGCGTGGGACGCGAGACTGGTGCTGGCCTCTGCCTGGGACCCTGCTGTCATGGGGAGGGAGCTCCCCTCTCCTCTCTTGGGATGCCGGAGTTTGCATGCGAGTGACGTTGACGGAGGAGGTCCCTTTTTTCACGGTCCCCCTCCCTGCCCGCGCAGGCTGGGCCGCCCTGCCGCGCGGAGCGGATCGCGCCCAAGCGCGTCTGCCCCCTCCTTGGCCCCGCGCAGCCGGGCCCGGGACGGACACCCCACGTGTTTTGTTTTTTGTAACGGGGGGAAGAAGAGAGCAAGCGTCGTTTCCGCTCAGCCGTGGCCTCCGCCCTGCGCGCGCTGCGCTCGCCTCGCCGGTGAGCGGGGCTGGGGGCCGCCGACTCCGGGGGCGGTGCAGAGCCTCTCGGTTTCTGTGGACCTGGCTCACCCCGCAGGGAGGCCCTCGTCATGGGGCGCGGGGGCCGCCGGACGGGGTGAGCCGCGAGCAGCCCGGCTGAGCTAGCGCACCGTACCCTCGCCCTCCTGGGACAGGGCGTTCGCCCGGGGGCTGTTTGCATGACAGTGTAAACCTAAAGACTGGGCTCGTTTTTAACCCTTCTGCTCTTTTCTCCTGGTGGCTGAAAGTCTACCCAGACGCGCCGCAGCCGCTTGCAATACACGCTCTTCTGCTTTGAACCTGGTGTCTTTGCTTCGTGTGCCGCAGCGGTGGGAAGCTGGGAAAGCTGACCTGGGGGGGGGGGGTTGCAGGACCCCTTCTCTCAAGTGGCTCTGAGCGTGGACAGCGTCAGAGCTGGGGCCGGTGTCTCCTCCTCTCCCGCCTCTACGTAGGCTGCTCCAAACGCCCCATCCCAGCTGCGCGGTGCCTGTCTGCCGCCTTTGGCCAGGCGGGTGCGGGGCTCAACCGCAGCAGGAGCTGGCCCAGCTCTGCCCGCCGCCCTGCCACGTTAGCCACGGACAGGAGCTTGCAGCTGCGGGGCTGCTAACCCCACCAAGCCCAGGGGCCGGGCTGGTGGCAGGGCTGATAGCACGACGCCCGCCGGTCCCAGCTGTCTTGCCGTAACCTGGCTACCATCCCCATAGCCGTCTGCTTGCCAGTCAATAATTAATTTCCATCTCTTACTTGTGATGCTAAAATAAACATTGTATGACTGATGGTTGCACTGGGGCCGCATCTCCCTGGCCTCTTGCACGGCCTCGATGGAGGCTGGACAGCAGAGGCCGGAGCTGGGGGCTCACCGGCGTGTGCTCGTGCCCCAGGGCTGCACGGCTCAGTCCTGTCCCGTGGGGCAGACCAGACTGGGCCAAGCGCATGGGCCAGCTCCCTCGGCCACGTCTAAGCCCAGTGTGTTGTGGCCAGCACCTAGTCCTGCTAGGAGCAGGGACCGTGTGAGGCACAGAGCCCACCTGTGGGGACAGGGGCCCTGGGGAGATAAGGGGGAGGGATCTCTGTCCTCAGGAGGTACCTGCCACTGAAACGCAGGTGAAGCCAGAGGTCACCAAGCATGGAGGCTGCGGAGGGATGGGAGAGAGGCCAGCGTGGAGGGGACAGCTTGCCTGTGGCTATCCCAAGTCCACCAGGAGCAGTGGAATCAGAAAATCCAGGGCTAGACCCAGAGACCTGAAAGTCTGGCTGGTCAGAGAGAGCTTGCAAGGACTCAGCACAGCCCAGAAGCGTCTCCTTGGGGAACGAATCCAATGCAACCCCGTGGCTGCAGCAGGGCAGGCAGGACGTGCCTCCCTGCTACTGGGGGGAGGCCAGTGCTGGCATCACTGTGCCCTGCCAGCCTCCGCTTGCTGTCCCCTGCACCGCAGCTGGGCCGTGCGCACTGCGTGGCCTCGCTGCCCCATCTGGGATGCAGTGATTTGGGTGCTGGTCGCTCCCAAGGTAGCTCAGCTCACCCGGGCCAAGTCTCTGAGGATGCCCTGTGAAGCCCAGCGAACCCAGGGACCATGCAGGGGAGGCAGCTGAGCAGGGAGCATCTTTATAGCTCGCGGAGTCACGTCGCTGTAACACAGGGCTGCGAGGGAGGCCCCCGAGGTGCAGCCTGGGCCAAGGGGAGGGAGAGGCCCCGGCAGCATCGCCCCCACCGCTCCGATCCCCGAGGCCAGGCAGAGCTGGAGCAGCCCCGGCGTGCAGGACCACCTCTCCCCGGCAGCGCAGCCTTGGCAGTCCCGCTCCAACCGCACTCTTTCCGCCTGTCCTGGCGGCGACGGGGCCGCTGGGCCGAGCTGTGGCTCTCCCCGGCCGGCTCAGACACCCGCCACGCTGCTGCCGCCTGGGGCATCCTGCCGCCGGCCTCCGGAGGAGAGGGCCCTCGCCCGCATGGCAGCGCCTGCGGTGCGGAAGGACAGAGCGCGTTTAGCTAGCGCCTTGCGCAGGGCACAGCAGCCTCGCTCCTGCAAGAGCACCCCAGGAGCGCTCGGGCAGCGGGGCGAGCCCACGTCCGCCGGGACTCACACGAGTACGGGGACACGTAATGGCTGCCGTACTTCACAGGGCGCGTCTTCTCGGTGGCCTGCCGGAAGGGAGGCTGGAAGTTCTTCATTCCTTCAGGATGAAGGACGGAGACGTTAGCACAGCGAGACGGGCGGCTGGGCTGCGTGGGCAGCCCCCGCCAAGTGCTCAGGCCCGAGCGGGGAAGCAAGCCGTGGTGTGGGACCGAGCCAGCACGGCTGCAGGGCCGACCTCCGGCAGCACCAGGCCAGGCACCACCAGCGGGACTTGCTGGCTCCGGCCACCCCAGCAGCAGGTAACGCTGCCCCCGGCGCCCCGGCACTGCCTCCTTACCTGGGAAGTCCCTTTCCAGGGTGACAGTCCTGTTGGCGGCCCCTGAGCACAGTCTGCCCTTGTACAGCACCCCGTTGATGCCCAAAATATCCACTTCAGTCTGGAGGGAAGACCAGCCGGGGGCGTCGGACGGGCCCCGAGGCTGTGCCCGGCCCGTGGGCTCAGCAGCTTTCCAGAGCCCGGGGCCACGAGGCTGCGCGGGGCGGCGGCGGGGGGGGCTCACGTTCTCGGTGGCGAAGGCGGCGGGGTCTCCGTAGGGGCAGACGGTGGTGAGGGAGCTGGAGGCGGACAGCTGTCCGGCGGGACTCATGGGGCACGTGTCTCCGGGCCAGCGCTGCCGTGCCGCGCCAGGGCCCTGGCTGGCCTCGGCGCTCCCGTCAGCCTCCCTTGGGAGGACAGCGACGGCTGTTACCCGCCTGCCCGGCCCAGCAGCCTGCTGCTGCCCAGGGCTCGCTGCGGACCCCATACCCCAAACGGAGAGCGAAACCTCGCCGGGGGTGCCCAGCCCTCCACCCCAGTGGGATGGCGACCTGCGGCGGGCCAGCCCCAACCTGGAGCAAATCCAAACCCGCAGCATTTCCAGTGTGCAGGCGGGCAGGGCCGTGGTGCCCGCGCACGGCACAAGCCACCAGCACGGCCGTGCCGGCGCCTGGCAGGCCCGCACCTTGCCAGTGCCCGGTGTGCCAGGTACTCGTAGCCATTGGCGCTGGCCGGCCGGGGCCGGATGAGCAGGTTGGCTTTTCGGACAGTCACCAAGCGCCTGGGGACAGGGACGCAAACACCAAGTCAGGCAGTGGCCTCTAGTGGAAAAGCAGCGTGGTGGTTTGGTCCCATCCCGCTACTCACGGCCTGGGGGCCACCGTCACCGGTCTGTCGCAGGAGATGCACTTCACCCGCTCAAAGAGCTGCCTGCAACACAGGGGCAGCCACTCAGGACACGTCAGCAGCACCTTCTCCCCTGCCAGCTCAGCAGGGACTGCACGAGGGCCTACGGGTGGCCCAAGCCCTTGTGCAAGGTGGGACAAACAGGATTTGGGAAGACGCAACCTCCACCAAGAGACCTCCCCACAGGATGGGGTGGGATTGGTCAGGATGGGACTGGATGGGATGGAACAGGACAGGATAGGAAAAAACAGGATGGGATGGGACGGGACGGGATGGGACAAAACAGGATGGGACAGGCAGGACAGAATAGAATGAGAGGAGACAGGACAGGACTGGATGGGACAGGACAGGACGAGATGGAATGGTATGCGACAGGATGGAATGGGATGGGATGGGATCCAGCATCCCTCACCTCTTAAAGCCAGCAGCACTGCTGGCATTGAAGGGGGGGCCCTGGCGCAGGTACTTCTTGGTGAACTTCCACACCCTCTCCAGCTGTGCCCGCAGGGGGGTTAACACCATGCGGTCCAGCTGAGGGAGGAGAACAAGGGTGGACTAGTGGGCTCAGCCCACCCCACCACTGTCTCTGTGGTGAGCCAGGACCATTTCAGGGGATGTTGCAGCACCCAAGGGGGCCCTGCAGGCTTGCTAATCCTTGAAGGATGTTGGGGAACACCTGGGACACATGCCCAGTCACAACACGCAAACCGTTGTCTCTTGGTACCAGAGTTCACCCTTCTTGCTCAGCAGGCACAAGAGGGGGACCAGTTCCTGTTGTGGTGTGAAGCAGGGAGCCCCGAGACTGCCCCCATCCCTCCCTCCCTGTCACCCTTCCCAGGCAGTGAGGCTACCTTGGAGTCCATGTCACTGACAAGCTTCTCCAGGGCTTTCTGCCAGTCCTGGTCCTGCAGAGACATCTTCTGCAGCAGGTCATGCATCATCTCGCTCAGCTGGGCTATGGCGCTTTGCAGCTCCTCCTGGCTCACTTTGGTCTCCAGCTCAGCCTTGTCTGCTTTCTAAGGGAGGCACCGTGCCAGGGCCGTTCCTGTGCCCCCCACCCCTGCCTCTGCCACACCCAGAATTGCCATCGAGCGAGTGCAGGCAGGGGACAGGAGCTCTGCTGTGCACCAGCTCGGGGCCAGGCACACAGCAGGGTAGGAGCCGTCACTACAGGTGCAGGGACTGTCTCCACATCCCCATGCTGCAGGGAAAGGCAGGGTGCCCAGGAGCCAGGGAGCAGATCTTGGGGTGGCTCTTGTAGCTCAGAGAAGGGCCAGCGAGGAGACCCTCCCCCGACTCCCATCTCCATGGGAATGAGGTACCAAAGAGTCATGGGGCTCAAGGGGCAAAGAGCACTGCTGCCATCTCAGACACATGCTGACACAGGGCTCTTTGGCGTGTCTCTACTCACAATCTCCATGCCTTGTTCCAGCAGGGCCTTGTCTGCTTTGCTCACATCCAGATGCTCCACCATCTCGCGCAGGCTCTGCTCACGGTGAAAAACTCATCAGCAAGTGCCACCCCTGCCTGGGAGGGGGGGGCACAGTGTCCCACCACCCTCCCTCCGAGCGCACTGGTTCATGCCACGTTGGCCCCTGCACCACCAGGACGGCCTAGCAGCAAAATGCCCATGTCGAGACTCCCAGCGTTGTCTGGAGCCCTCAGCCTGGCAGGGGAAGCACCACGGCTGAAGGAAGCTCTCCTCACCCACAGCAGACACTGTGTTTTTAGCCCAGTTTGGACACTAACCGTGGCAGGAGCTGTTCTTGGAGCATTGCTGAGCCCGGGCTGCCCAGGGCATGCTCACCTGGACATCCTCAGTGTCACTCCAGAGCCGCTCCGCAGCCTCCTGCAGCCGGGTGCACTGCTCCCGCAGCTGCCCCACTTGCTCCAGCACATCCTTGCGGAAGTCCAGTGCCTGGGGAGGACAAAACACAACCTCTGGTAAGAGCCATAGCCTGAGTGAAGCAGGACGCTGCAGGGGATGTGGGCTCGCAGACGTCTCCAGCGAGGGGCTAGCAGGGGAACCCCAGGAGGACACGGCACCGTGAGCAGGGTGCTGGGACTGCAGCCCCAAAGCTGAGCAGCGGCTCCCACTAAAGCCTTGCAGGCCGGGCACCTTCTCTCCTTCATCCTCCAGGTGCTTTATATCACTCTGCACCCTCTCCAGTTTGGCAGCTATGTCATCCAAGGTGCCGACGTTGGCTGAAAAAGGATAGCAAAGCTTTACTCTGCTGCTGCGGATACTGCAGGCACCGGGCACAGCACTGTCCCCAGCGCGAGTGGCTCCACAGCTGTGGAGGTCTCCCAGCCCTGCCACCAGCCCCAGCAGGCACAGCCAGTGCAAGGGCACCCGACGGTGCTGGCGGAAAGCCACAGCAGGCAGGTAACTGTGGTCCACGCTGGATGCATCCCAGCACTGCCGTGAGCTGGGCAGGGGGACCTCGGAGACCCAGCTGGGACAGCTGAGCCCATCCTGTGCTACGTCCATCCTGTACGGGCTGTGGGGCCCAGCGGCACAGTCCGGCTGTGACTGCCTGCACTCACCGTGCCGCTGCAGCTGGCTCTCGAGGCGGCTGACGCGGGTGCCCATGGCCTCGTGCTGCTCCGGCAGCCAGCTCAGCCTCCGCAGCGCCTGGCGGGCCGGCTCCTGCGTGGCATCTGGGCTGGGCTCCTGGGCATGGGCTTTCTGAAACAAACAGCTCTGGAGGTTTTGAGGAGAGTCAAAGAACCGTGCGCTGTCCCGGAGCCAAAGGGCACTGATGGCCCCATGTTTCTTGGGGGCCCCAGGCAGAAAGCGATTGTCCTGCGAGCTGCTGTGCTCCAGCAGAGGTGCCCCGTGCCCGGGAGCCTGCACGAACCTCGCTGGCGAGCGCCTCGCAGAGAGTGCTCCAGCGCACCACGTCAGCCTGCCGGGGCAAGGCGCTCAGCTCCGTCCGCACCTCCGCCTGCGGCCGGCAGAGAAAAGCAGCTGTTTTACGCTTCCTCAAACCTCGCCGCTATCTTCCAGCAGTGCCCAGCACCATCCTGACCCTGCAGGTGCCCCAGGGCTGGGTGTAAAACTGCCCTGCAGAGAAACCAGTCTGCCTGGGCTCAGCCCCGGGAGCAGAGGGCTGAAAACATCCCCTGCACACATGCGCTGGGGCAGGATGGCTTCCGGGGCCACTGACTTCTTAGCGAGGTCCAGAGAGACACATCCAAAATCAAGTGGTAAATCCACCCATGTGTGCGTGTGCCACTGTGTCCTGGGGTGATGCTGGTCTGCCAGCACCCCTGGGCAGATGGGATAAAAACAGCAGAGGCGGCTGGGGGAAAGTCTGCACACCAGAACACTGTGGGGCACCAGTGGATGTCTTCTGTGCCAGGGGTCCCTACTCCACTGTCCAGGAGCATGACCAGAGGGGATCTCCTATAGGAGAACCTATGTGATCTGTGCCTACAGATCCCATAAGAAGAGCATCACTAGGCTCGATCCTCATCAGGACAGGTCCGCACTGTTCAGCTGGAGCCAGGGGAGCCCTCAGGAGGCCTAAATATGTTTCCCATATAGATTTGCCAAGACCTGACCCTGGGTAGCAGCTTGAGGACAGTCCCAGCTAGCAGGGCACTGAGTGCCTCTGAGCACCAGGTACCAGAGGGGCTGGCTCAGATCCACTCTGCCTGGTGTCTCCCCACTCACCATTTGGTCCAGGAGGCTCTGCAGGAGGTGGCCATGCTCATCCAGCCATCCTAAACGCTCTCGCAGATCCTCCAAGCCAGTCTGTCAAAGAGAGACATCAGCAGGGACTGGCATCATGAGGGATCAGCATCAGCAGCCCAGGCTGCAGTTGGGCTCTGCCGCTGCAGGCAGTCTCTGTCCAAAACCCCAGACTTATGGGCAGATCCCACATCTCCCAGCTTAGCTTTGAAGTGGGAGGGAGCCTGAGCTTGGAACCTCACTCCCAATCACCCTTGTTGTCCATGTAGCCCCCCTCACGGAAGCCCTACCCTTCTACTCTCTAGCAGCCAACCCAACCCCCCATATGCACCTTCTGCAAATTGTCCTTCAAGAGCTGCAGCTCCTCCTGAAAGGCCTCGACGGTGGTTTTCAGGGAGTATATGGTGGTGAGCAGTTCCTGCAGCATGTCCATGGCCTGAGGAATACAAGAGGGCATGGGCAAGGAGCATGTCAGTGCCAAAGGAAGGGTTTCATTGCCTGCCCAACACCAAGGCAGGTGCTAAACTGCTTGGCCTGGGCCTGCTCTCCTCAGTGAAGAGACACATGCATCTCATGGCGCAGTTTGATGTTGGTGGACCTGCCTGCTCTCATCCCATGGTGGGAGCATTGCACTCCCAGGGGTGTCCCTACCTTGCCCAGGGGACTGTCGCGTTATGGGGCAGGTGCCAGGCACTGCTACAGGATGGACCACTTCTGTCATGCTGCCCACATGCAATGAACAGCGCTCAGGATGGAGGGGATCCCACTGAGAGAGGGGGACGAAGGCTACGTAATGCCAAAGCTCTGCCAGTGTCTGCACAGGAGGACATGGCAAGCGTGCTACTGGGCCTTTACCAGGCTCTGGGTCCACAGAAGAGGATTATCTTGGCCAAGGTGCTCTTACCCAGCTGTGCTGATGGAGAGAAGCAAGGCTGAGCAGCATACAGCAAAGATGCAGTTTTGGAAATTTCTCTGGGATACAGGAGTAAGTCCCAGACCTGCTGTCATGGCATCGACCGTGTCTATCCAGCCCACGCCTATGCCTAAAGAGTGGGGCAGCCCATGGGGAAGTTTCTGCTCAGGTCCCCCAAAGAGAAATAAAGGGTGCTTGGAGGGCTGAGCTCCAGGCTCCTCACCCCAGCAAAGTGCTGTCCCCTTTTCCCTTTGCTCCGTAGTTATGTTCAAAGACAAGGTTATGAAAATGAGATGGAGCCAGCTCCAGGTCTCACAAGAGATGAAAAGATGTCTCGGTTTTCTGCTCCAGGCCAGCCCCACGTGGCCTGTGGAGAAGTCAGCAGTCCAGCTGGAGCTGCAGAAAGTGGCCTGGACTCTGGCCCCTCTCCAAGTTGGGCAAGGAGTACAGTGACCACAGCTGAGAATCTTTGTGCTGCAACCCATGGCTTGAGTGAGGAAGACAGTGTTGTTTTCACACGTTACACTTCTGATTCACAGTCAACATCAACAACCAAATAAATTGAAAGTGCAGAGTGTGAACATCTCCCAAGGGATCCTGACTTGGCATGGGGATGGCTGCCTGCATGACACCACCACTGCCACCTGCAGCTCAGCCACTCACAGTAACACAGGGAAAATGTGACAGAAGGACCATGTTATGGGTGCTATGGCCCTGCCAGGTGAATGAAGGGCTGTGTGCTCCATCCAGCCTCCAGGTCCCAGGCCTTGTGCAGGGACCTGCCGGGATATGCAGTACAGAGGCTTTGGGATGGGGACAGGAGTGACAGGTGCTGGCCCCCAGCAATGGAGTACAGCAAAGTGCCCTGCTCAGAGCCTGGTCTTGCTAGAGCACAACAAGAGTGACCCTTGCTGGAGGCAGGATAGGACCCAACAGACTTAAATCTCAAGAGTAAATATTGCTAGAGCCTCTGTAGCAGGTGAGAAATGACCAAAGGTGGTTTTGGTCATCAGTTGTGTTAAAATACTACTCTTTAGGGAATCCCAGGGAGGGAGCGAGGCTCGTCTGAGCCACACCATGGCTGCAGAAACGTGCCTCAGTGTTTCACCGAGCTCTCCAGCACTGCGGGAGCAGATGTACCCGTGGGCAGGTCACTGCAGAGGGCAGGACACTGTGCAGAATGGGTCATGGTGTAGGGCAGGACGCCGGGCTCGACGCCACGTAGACGAGCCAGCAGGCCAGCCTGCGGTGCCACCAGGGAGGGGGCTCTCAGAAGACGGGTGTCTCACCTTTGTCACCCCCTCTTCGTTCATTTCTACCATCTTTTTCAGCTGCATCATTTGCCACATGTCAGCAACGGGCTTGCCCGGGGGCTGGCTGTGGGCCAGCAGCTCCGCGGTGGACGGGGGCCCATCGAGGCGGCTCAGCTGCCTCTCGACCCTCCCCAGGCGCAGCTGCATCTCCTGGAAGAGGGCGCAGCTCTCGGCCCGGGCAGCGGCCCCGGCGGCCTTGGCCCCGGCGGGCTCGAGGAAGCCCCGCTCGTCCTCGGAGAGCTCCGCCGCGGCGTCCCGCAGCTGGAGGTGCTCCAGGATGCCGCGCAGCAGGACGCGCAGCGCGTTGAAGTTGACGCTGCCGACGTCGGGTGCGCCGATGGCCACGTCCGCCAGCTCCGCCAGCCGGACGGAGAAGCTCATTTCGCCTCGGGTCTCTCGGCCGGGCGGGAGGCGGCGGCCGGTCGCGGGGATCGCGGGGGACACGGCCGCGGTGGCCCCCCGCCAAGGGCCGCTGCTCGGCCGCGGCCGCCCGGCGCGGCGCGGCGGGCCGAGCTCGCAGCGGCCGTTACCGGAGATGGCCGCGGGGGTTCCGCGCCGCGGGGCGGCGGGGGGGCGGCGGGTGTTAACCCCGCTCTTCGCCCGGAGCGCGGCGGGCGCAGCGCGGCCGCCGCCGAGGCCTCGGGCCTGCTCGGGGGCGGCGGCCTCGGGGCCGGGCCCGCCCCGCCTCGGCTCCGCCTCGCTCCGCCCCGCGGCAGGTGCCGGAGCCGCCGCCGCCGGGAGCCGGGAGCCGGTAGGGGCCTCTCGCGGCCGGGCCGGGGCCGGGGCCGGGGCCGGGGGGAGGCCGCGCCGCGCCGGCTCCTCGCGCGGGCCTGGGCCGGGGCCTGGGCCGGGGCCTGGGCCGGTGGCGGCGGCGGCGGCGGCGGCAGCTTGGGAGTAGCGGGAGGTTTGGGCGTAAAATACAGTGCAGCATCAGCGAGACCCTCATGAAAAAAAGGAAGAAAAAAAGAAAAAGAAAGAGGGAGGGAAAAAAGGGGGGGGTGAGGAAAGAAAAAAAAGAGAGAAAAAATGGGGGGAAAGAACAAAAAAAAAAAAAAAAAAAAAAAAGGGAGGAGAAGGGGAGGGAGGAAGCCCCGGGATCGCTGGGCAGGAGCTCGCTCTCTGCCGGCGAGGGGGGTCTCGGCGCGGCGGCCGAGGGGGCTCCGGGGCGGCCCGGGGCGGGGGGTGGCGCGGTGGGCTCGGGCGCTGGCGCAGGGGACGGAGGGACTCGCCGCTGAGGCGCGGAGAAAGCCAGCCGCCGTCCGTGAGCCCGCGGGGTCCGCAGCGGAGGAGGGAGCCAGGCCTAGGCGCGAGCGCGCCCGTCTCCCGTGAGCCCCGCTTGGGAAAGGCGCGCTTGGGCTGGAGCCGCCTGCTCGGGTCTCTTCGTCTGGCAGGAGGAAAAACGGTGCTGCCGATGCTGTCCGCCAACGCGGCGGCGGCGGCGCGGCCCTGCGTGGCGAGGAGAGCCGTCGCAGCGAGCGGATGGTGCCGCACGGCAGCAGATCCCCGCGAATAAATGCTAGCCGGAGGCCCGAGGGTCTTTAACCGCCCGAGCGCTGAGATCTTGGTCGTGCCTCCCGGGGCGACTGGAGAGGCAAAACCGCAGCAGCTTTTAGAGCAGCGTTGCATTGCTTTACGGGGAGACGAGGGCGTTGCGCCGGCTGCTGACGGGAGGGATTGGACTGGAGAACCTGGAAGTGCCTCCGAGCCTGGCCGGTGCGGCGGGGTGGCAACAGGCAAGGCTGGGACGGGCGCCGTCGCGCCGGCATCCTCAGGATCGCCCACAGCAGTCGCGCTCGTGGTTGAACTTCCGCGCGGTCCCCGCGTGCAGAGGCGTTTGCCTCTCAGCTCGTGCCGTGACAGACACTGGGGCTCGCAGCCCTTGCACGAGCTGCCACCGGCACTTCCACCTTGTTTTCTAGCAAAAGGCTTTAAGCTCTGCCTGCCCAAACGCCTCTCTCGGCTTGGCTTTCTGTGCCGTATTAAGAATAAGCTCTGACATTCCTGACCAGAGCTTTTGGGTCATCCTGCAGCTGGCGCCGAGAAGATAGGTGTCAAGTGTTGTTATTGCACCCGTAATTAAGAGCTCCCTGCTTTCCTTGAGATGGAAACTTGCACCAGGGAGAACTTGGGAGCGTCCCGTGGGTTGTCACCTTGCAGGCTGTGTCTAAAATATCAGGTGGCAGGCTAGATCGGCGGGGCGCGTGCGCGTTCGCGCGCTGAGGACCGAAAGCTCTTGCTCTAGCTGTGCCGGGACGGTCGGCAGCGAGGGAGCTCCTTTTCCTGAACCCAAGCCCTTCCCAAGAGGGCGGAAGGCGGTGCCGAGTTTTGGGGTGTTCCTCCAACGGGGCTCACGCAAGCCTGCCTGCGGTCCAGCTCCGCGCGTTTCTCTTCTGCTGGATGAGGCAGAAGGTGGCTGTGCTGGCGCCGTGTTAGGGCTTACTTTTGAAGCTCACTTCCTAATCATCCCTACCTCGCGTGCCGTGAAATTACTCAGCAGTGCGAAGCGCTGAGTAATAACTTTCAGGGGTTGTTGGGTTCTTGGCCCAAAGTGGGCCAAGACCTGCAGGTCTGTTCTCATTGCCTTGCGTTGCTCACTAACGTAAGCATAGCCAGAAAAGGACTGTAAGTAACTCTATTATGTAAAAGTTCATCTTTTCTCCTTTAAATTAGAATTTAGCAGGAGGAGATACATAGTCCTCTAATATCTGCTCTGATGCAGGGTATGTTTTTTGCTTATAGATACAAAGAAGTATGAAATTGGGTTTCTACAACCGTTTGTAGTGCTGTTACAAAGGCATACATTTCCTTTCTTATAATTCCTGTAATTGGGAGAGAACATCTTGGACTGTAAAGAAGCTAGCTTTTTACATAGCTTTTAAAAAGCTGATTTTATAGAGCCTATAGCAGGGCCATGCGCTCCTTCTGTTGGTATTGCTACGGGCGTGTGCGTGTGCTGTGTGTATGAAAGTACTGTGATAGTTTTTTCTATGCACAGGCCCACTAACTTCATCTTTGTGTCAAGCTGAGGAAAAGATTGATGGCTGCCAGGTGGGAGAAGGAGGAAATAGTATTTGAGTAATACAGAGATTAAAATGATACCGAGGACAGCAGGTGTGAACAGCCTACTTTCAAGCTTCTCAACAGGTATGCCAGCCTCTGAGCAAAACATCGAACTGTGTAGCGGTGAGAAGCTGCTCCCCTGCGCTGATCTGTGCACACGTGCTGCAAACACAGAAGACCGGAATAAAAAACTGCAGACCTAAGAAATGAGCCGGGGTTTTCTGTGCAAATCAAGTAATGTGCTTGTTATATATTGCTGTTAGTAAGGTGACTTTGTATGAGTAGTGCTTTCTTTATCTTTTATCTGCTAATCTTACAGATAAAGAAAACGGAATAATATGTAGGTCTCTGGCAGATTAAGAGAGCTTCAGATTGTAAAAGAAGGGACCTGTGCTTAGATGGTGATTTTACAGCCCTGAACCAGTGTTCATGTAGACGTTCCCACCTGGGGATGTCCCCAAACCTTCTTTGATATCCAGCCTCTTAATTCGGAAGGAAAATCTCCCCTACCTTGCCCTAACAGGCTAGCTACCTGTTAGTGTAGTGCTTTTGGAAGGAGTACTCTCACTTTAAGTTAACATGCATAATTGTTTTCTGTTGCATTTATTTTCCATCTCAAAATCATAAATCGTATCTTTCTGTAGCACAGGGCCATCCTGTGTTGTATCTAGATTTCATCTTTATTTACTTGTGGTTTTATGTGGTCATGACAGAAAAGAATTTTACTTTCAGTTTGAGCCCTGAGAGCCTATTTGCTTTAGTTTCTCGAGCTTTTGTCTGGGAGTTAGCATCAAGGCAGGGTCCCGCTGCTAGGAACGGGTTACGTCTCCAGGAGCTGCCTTGGCGGCAGAGAGAGGCTCTTCCACCACCTGGGAGTGGTAAGTTAGACTCTCTGAGCTTCCCCCGTAGTTTAATACTGGCCCTCTGAACAAAATAATCTATTCTAGAAGCAAATGGGCTTTGCAGATGTAAAAAGGAAAAATCACGGCAGTCCGGGATCCTGTAATGTGCGCGTCTCCCTACTGGGATCCCGAGAAAGTGAGCTGGAGCTGTCTTTACAAGTGTATTCTGAAGCACAATTATTTTATTTTATACAGCCCCCTTCCTTATTTAGTGAGGAGTAGCTGAATAATTGGATTAAAAATCAGCCATCATTGCTCAGAAATCCCTCGTGCTCCCTTCCAAAGCCCCCGAGCTGGCAGAGGAGGTATAATCTTTTAGTTTATGAGTGAATGAACGAGCTTACTCTCCTGGGGAGAATTATTATAAAAATTGATTTTGTTTTGGTCATGGAACAAAGATTGTCACGTTGGAAGTGAAACTTAACAGTAACTTGGCCTTCCAGGGGGCTAGAGGGGCCGTGCAGAGCCGGGCTGCGAAACGGGAGCACCGGGAAGAGCTGGCTTCTCGGGAGAGCTGACGTGCGTTGTAAGGAAACCTGCCCAAGCCGTGCTTCGCCTCGCGCCCATCCAGCACGGGTAAGGGGGAGCAGCTCCCCACCAGGCGCACGCAGCAGCCCTCGGGTGCACTGCAGTTCCCCTCCTGTAGTTTTTTTTGTCCAGCCTCTAAGTCCTTGTGTGGTTGGGATGGGGATGCTGGGGAGGCGCAAAAGCCAGCAAACATCAGAGTGTAAATGGAGAGCGGTTTGTGCCGGGGCACGTGTGCGCCGCCGAGCAGGCGTCGTGTTGCAAGGCTGGTGCCTGGAAGCGTGAGCAGCTTTGCCTAATTCAGCCGGGGCTAAATTTGCCTCTCTAGAGCAGAGAAGGGGGAGCGACTGCCTTTTATAGCAGTGCCATGTGTTTGCAGGGCTTTTAAAAATAAAGATGGGTTAATACGTTCTGGATTGACTTGGTAGCGTCTCCGAGACCCAGGACAGCTGCTTGTCACTCTTTCTCTTTTGTTTGTTGTTAGGGTTTTGGGTTTTTTTTTCCTCAGATTGCCGTGACTCAGCCCTTCCCTGCTGCTCTCCGAGTTTCCTGCTTTCTGCACAGGCTATTCTTGGGACAGTGCTTCCTCGCTGATAGGAACAAGGGAAGTGTTGTGTTGGTTTAGTTTTTTTTCTACTGGCCTATTGTAATGTCCCGCTTTCCTCTGAGCTTTTCCTTGTTCCCTAGTGCCTGGATCAGCCTAACCTGATGTTCTCCATCTAGGGCACAGTCTTACCCCTGTACCGAAGGGACCCTCCCGGGAATGATTCAGGCTGTGATCCTTGCGTAGCAGCAGCTTCTCTTGTGCAGCAGGACGATGGTGACACTTCTCAGAGCACCGAGGGTTGTTTTGTACATCAAAAAGAAGCTTTCTGGGGCCTTAATTAGTTATTCCCCCTCCCTGCCCGTGGATTGCAGAGGCTGCTGATGGGGGGGAAGCTCTGGGATTAGTATCTTTGAAATACTTTCTGATGCTCTAACGCAGCTTCTTGCTGCAGAGGGCTTCTGAATTTCTTCTGAAGTTTATTCCTCTGTAGCGTAGGCTGGGGAAAGCCGCCTACCAGTAGCTGGTGGTACTCCCCAGGCCGGGTTTGCTGGCTGCCAGGCCTGCTATGCTGATGGGGAGGTGAGTATGGTATCTAATATTTAACAGTCTTTGCTGAGTTTTAGCTCTATTGAGAGCAAAGCTGCTTCTGTCAAGACTTAGTTGAGAATATGTATGGAGGGTTAGCCTGAGATGTTGTAGATTTTGCTTTAAAATATGTTTGGCTTTTTTTTTTTTTTTTAATTAAAAGAGACGTTTTGCATTTTCTCTAAGTCTGTAGTTACCAAAAGCAATTGCTCAGACAGAGGACTCAAAATACAAGGACAACGTTCCTCCTTAGCCACCCCTCCGCATTTTTGGATCTGCTGGATTGTTGTTAAGCCAACGAAGATAAAAGCTTTTCTGTGTGAGAAAGCTCTGAGAACATCCACTGCCAGATTAAATTAGCCTTTCTGAGAATAAATTAGTTGTTGTGGTGTAGAAGGCCCCACTCGCTGCAGCTGTAAAATCCACTCGTGCTCGCACCCGTTGCAGATAACTTAAATGATAGCTGCGAAAGCTGCATTCAGGGCAGTGCTGCTAACTTGTGACCGGATTTTTGACTGGTTGCAGGTGAAAATCAAGCCATTATATTTTACTGAATTTCTCTCCCAATAAGTAGCAGACCAACCTTTTAAGATGATAGGATTTCCACGCTGCTGCTGACCCTTTTGGTTTGCGTTTTTCTCCGACGACTGGATGAACAGCCGATGCTGCTGTGCACGAGCTGCCTTTTGCGAGTTCAGTTTGTCTTCCGGGTAGCTTAGCGCTCTTCTTGTGCCATGCGATACGTAAGGAAGGGCTCACAGGAGGCCTCTGCTCAAGGCTCGGCTTGCTCTTCCTGCCTGCCTTCTTCAGCTCCTCCAACATCTTAGTATAGTCTTTGAGCAAGAGAGTAACACTGGGATTTGAAACCCTTTCCATCACCACTAAATAAATAAATAAATAAATAAGCTCTTCCCCTTGGCTTATAGTAGCTCTTATAGATGTCATCTGGAGCATGTTTGCCTTTCGGGAGTGGAGGTTCCCCCAAAGTTTTTTGCTTCAAGCTACAAGCACAGTTATTTTAGCCACACTCATTTTTTCCAACTGCCTCCTGAGTGCTGCAATTCAGGACACATTAGCTTGGTGGCGAGCTCAGTTTTGAGCTGGCTCCTAGGATATTCGGATGAGAGGAAAAAGTTTCCTGCTTGTTTAGTGTTGTAGATGTGGGACCTGTTCTGTTCATCAGGCTCAGGAGATGCTTTCAGTGCTGGATGCTCCAGAGTAGTTGGGAGATAAATGTAATTGAACGTAATTCATGTAACTGAAGTGTAATTCCATGTAATTGAATTTTTAGCAATATTGTCACCTCTCTGAGAGCAGTGACCCAGGTTTAGGACTCTTCTGCCCCAGAGACTCTTAGAAAACCCTCTGACCAGCAAAGCTTTTAATTTTAAAGTGAAGTAGTAAGGTATTGACTTGACAGAGAGGCAGATAAAAAGTTTAGAAAAACAATAGAGACTTGAGGAAGTGTGTTGCTCTGTGAGTATTAGAGATGCTTTAAATTCAGATGCTGTGTCTAGATTTTCAGCAACAGGTCTTCTGCTCTCTTTGTCTGCAGTTCTGGTGTGGCTCATGTACATGCGTGCCAAAACTAAGCTGGTGGCTGGAGCCGTGGCCTGGAGAGGTATAAGGACATCATCTGTCTTCCTTCGCCCTTGTTTTCAGAGAGCGTTTGGCGCTGTGTGCCCAATTGCAAACATTGCTGAACTTGGTTAGCCAGTCTGTGTTTTGGTTAGTGTATTTGTCTGATCCACTTAGGTCTAAGCGAACGAGGGTAACGAGGTGGGTGCGTGTGTCTTGGCCACCTCCCCGGCAGGACTGCCGTGCGTTGCCTTGAGTGAGCAGTAGTGGCAAACTAGGGCCATGAGGAAGCAGCTTTTGGCTTGATCCGAGGGACAGGTATGTAGCAAGGGGCTCCGTGCCGTTGTTCAACAGCTAGTGGCGAAGTTTTAGGGATGTGGTTATGAAGCAGTTGGCAGGAATGGGATGCTGCAAGCTGAAACCCAAATGACAGAATATTTAGGAATCAAAATGACCGTCCTGCACTGGAAAGTTAGAGCAGTCTAGCCAGGTCTGGCTCGATCAAGAGGGAGAAATGGGGCCAGGAGGAACTGTATGACTTGGGGGGGATCCCAGGGCTCCAGACGAGCCATCGCGATAACGCTGGAGATGACTGGACACATTCAGCAGCTTTTGATTAACCCAGGAGTTTCCCCATCTGTAAGCTGGGACACTGCAGTGTGCCTATGAGCGGCCCAGATGAACCAAGTTTGGGAGCAGAAAAGTGCATGGTACCCTCCTCCCATCAAACTGCCCGAGGGAGAGAAAACCCCCCCCGCTAGCAGGGCCCTGGGCCTCCCACCGAGGCTTTCTCCTTTGCAGAAACAGGAAACTGTGGTCGCACTGTGGGAGCGAGAAGCTGAACGTAGTGACGTGAGCGGTCTCAGCACAGCGAGTGCATGTGTGCCCAGGTCCTCCTTGTTAGTGGTAGGACTCAGAAGACATCTCAGATTTTACACGTGCACAGTCCTGCTTTAACGCCAGACCACGCGTCTGTGCAAAGAACGAGCCAGGGCCTTAAATAATATTGAGCGAACTCAAGCATTTCTCACTAGTCCTCAGGAAAACCAGCAAGGTGACACTGTACTTGTTAAATCTAAGTGTCAGCAGCATCTCTGGTGCCAAAGCAAGGTTATTTGTGGGGAGAGAAAATGCTAATGCTTTTGGAGACTGGAGCTGGCTCTATAGCAAGCTGGTACTGTGCCTCGGATAAGAAAACATCCGTCTTTTGTCATGCATTTTGTACATCTTTTGGAAGGAAAATGGGTCTGGAATCACCACCAATGTATTCACAATTATTTCAATGTGTTGCAAAATCTGCAAGGGAATTCTGAATAGGCTCTTGGGCTCTGATTAATTCTGAAGCTGAACTGCCGCTACATCTCCCCTAAAGTGCTGATTCTGTATGCTTCTGATTTCCTCCTCTCCTGGAGCTTGGTGTGTTGTTTAATGGAAGTCACACATCTAATCAATTTGATTCAAAAAGTGATGTAGCCATATTATTTGACTTTCTCTCTGTCTCAAAAAAAAAAAATCCTGCAGAATGAGGTAACAGCGTAAGAATGGGGTGGGTAAGGGAATAAAATATTTAAAATCTCATTTGGAGAAGGCAATTTATAAAATCATGAACTGCGCTGGGTGAAATAGTGAGTAATAATTCTGCATTCATTTTCTCGGTGTGAGAATTAGGAGGCGCCCGGTGAAAAGGGCAGGCAGCAGGCTGTAACCACAGGAGACGTTTTCATACCTGTACCCCAAAAGCAGCCCTCGCCCCTGCCGTGTGTGGCAGAGTGCGGGCTGATGGTGGGCTCTACAGAGGTTAGGGTGGTCCACGGAGAAACTCCAGGCTGTCTGAGCTCGAAAACACTAGTTTTGAGGGTTGGAGAGCCTGATGGAGGAGTCATTTTGTCTTTGTTTTCTTCCTACGCTCGTCCTTAAGCATCTGTTATAGGTTGCTATCATAGATGAGCTACAGAACTGTGGCTGCCTTAAATGTAAGGGACCTGCTGGGCAGCTGTCCAGCCTCCTCTTGGACTTTTACTTGCTGTTAAATTTGTGAGCTGAGGTTTTTGTTTGTGTGTTTAAACAAGTAATTATTCTCGTTGCATAGGTAGCATTTGGCATTAGGTTAAAACGCTGTAATACTGGAGTAGGTCTCGGCTGTGTTTGCTCTGGATTACGGCAGGGTAGGTTATGGAAGCGTGCTAGAAAGCGAACGTTCGAAAGGATGATGTAATGCAGCGCTCATCCGCTCAGGGTAAAAATTAGGTAGATGTACTGGGCTTGCAGGATGTACTGAAATCCCCAGGCACTTTCCCGGGAATGTTATCAGGCATTAGATGGGGCCGTTTGTGAGCATCAGGGAGAGCCTCGCGGCACAGCTCTGCCGGTTCCCCGGAGATCTGGTCTGCAGCACCCTCCTGCTCTGACCTGAGCCTTTCTGGAGCAGATCGCTAAGGTGCAGAGGAACTCAGGGTCGTCCCCAGCGTTGCTTTCGGATCGTATCGTTGCATCCACGAGAACGCTCGGCGTGTTGTAGGCTGTCTTTTGTTATGGGGCTGGGTCACCGGCTGATAATGTCTGAAGAGAAGGTGCCCCGGAGCGCGAGGGTGTTTTTTGTTTGCCAGAGGCCGCTTGCAGCCTGAAAGGCAGTCTAGCTGCAGCATGCTCTGGGCCTGCCCAGAAAGCTGCTGTTGGAGGGATAAATACAGTTGCTCGGGTGGTCAAGAGTGCTCTGTGCGTGCCCAAGCCTCCCATGGAGGCCCTAAATGTGTAAAGGCCGGAGTTTGGTCCCCAGGAGGGGCTGCTGAAGCCTGGGCTAACGGCTTCTCGCTTGCCGCTAGCTCACAGACTCCCCTGCAGCCCCTCTCGGCGCTGGGCGCCGGCAGCGCTGGGCGCTCTGCGGAGCCGGGGATGCTTGCTGCAGCCGCGTGCGCTGCAGCTCGGAAACCCGCAGCGCAGAGCGAAGAGCTCACCGAGTGCCTTCTGTTCGTTTCGGCTAGTCTTGCTTTAAAGGTTCACGTTAACCGGGTCCTGGCAATGCCGTTTTTGCAACCCCGGTGTCGAGAGCCAGCGAGCGCTGGGTCAGCCCATCCGGAGGCGAAGAGCCCTGGAGAGAATCCCAGAGGCGGCAGCAGGTCCTTCCAGGCGCTCCTCCCCGCCCGTAACCCTTTGTGGGTGTTGCAGATAAACCATCCCTGTCTTAAACAGGGGGATTTTTGGTCGGATTTTCCTGACGTCCACACAGAGGAGCTGCAAGAAGCAGTAATCTGAATTTCTGGCTGAGGACAGCTGAGCCTGGGCTGCATCGCAGAGATTATCTGGTTGTGCTTTGGATTTACTTCTCTGGGAAATCCTGCTTTGGAGGCACCACCTGGCTTTCAGCAAGGATCCTGCTCTTACTCAATTTGCCTGCTGGGTTACCCTGGCACATGGAGGTCCAATGGTTTGTCCAAGGTCCCAAGGTAGGATAACTGGAATGGGGGCTGCTACTCCAGGGATTTGCCCGCATTAGAGCAGCTATCTGCTCTATTCGGGCATCTGACGTAGCTACATTGCTAACGTGAACGACGGTCTCCTCCTGGGCACACAGTGCTTTGTTTTCAAGTACTGCCTCCGACCAGCTTTGCCAGCAGAGCTCTGCATCCCCGCGCTGAAGGAAGAGGCCTGACCCTCCTGGATGGAGCAGTTTTCTGCGTCTAAAATCTGACTGCGGAAGTGTGGGAGAAAATTACTGTTCTGCAAGCAGCTTGGCTGCTTCTGCACGGTGGGTTTTCGCTCCTAGGCGGTGATATTGTGAGCACATGGCTTGTGCTTGGGGAAATGCAGCTGAGTCACTCCGGAGAAGAACGGACCTTTCTGTTAGCCCTTCACCTGGGTTTCGGTATGTGCCGGTGTGTGTGTGCTGGAGGCGGGCGCGTTCGTGCTGTTTTGCCCGGGACCTGGGCTGATGAATTTATGAGGTGCTGCTAGGGTTAAGGAGTGGGTACGTGCTACTTGGTCAAGCACTGTCAGTGCTTCTCCTCCCTAAGGAGGCTGCAGCTCTGTCCTGTGCTTATTCCTTCCCTCCTGGCTCTGGGGAGGCAGTACACAGACTGGAGACAGCAGATGCAGCTGGGAAGAGGGATGGAGTTTGATTCACACGGAAAACACCTTTTCTTCTGCATAACAAACAGGCAGAAGTAACCAGTGGTGCTGTTTTTACAGCAGGGCTTTTTGCTATATTTCCTTTCGAGTTAAGAGGTGTTTGCTGTGGCCTGTGTTTGGCACTTTCAGGAGCCGTGGGAGCTGAGCCACATCCCCGCAAGCTGATCCGTGCGGGAGGCGAGCGGGCATGCGCGTGGAGAGGGCAGCGGTCGGGGCTTGCTCTGAGGCTCAGGTATGACACACAGAACAGCAGGGCCGGGCTGGAGATGCTGCTTGGAAATGCTCCCGTGATGGAGGGTAACCGTGACTGCCACGGTCAGGACGTGGCTCCATCCACCTCTAATCCAACAGTGCTCAGTTCAGAGAATCTCCTTACTGTTCTTAAAGGCCTTTCAAGGGGTAACATACTTTCTGTCAAATGACATTTTGTTAGCATCTCATCTGCCCTTTTTTGCACATACCTAGCATGTTCTTATTCTCAATATTCTCTCCTTTAAATCTTCAAACAGCACAAGCAGCAGGTAAATACTCTCCCCCCCCCCTCCCCGGTCCAAGTGTTTTCTTGGCAGACAGTGTGAGATGCCTGTCAGACTAGGCTGAGCAAAGGCAGCGGTCTGTCTGAAGGTGGCTAGGACCGTGTCTCAGGCTGAGCCGAATCCCAACTTTGTCTGTCTTTATCAATATTTGATTTCTGCAAGACCTTTACAGAAGCCTGGAAGCTGAAATTTGTGTCCGGGTTTGATGTGCAAAGAAACTGAAAGTAGTTCCATGCTTTTCTTTTGTTTATTCATTTTAATCTTAGTGTGCTTTTTCCTCTTTCAAAAATATCATGAGTTAATTTTTTGGAGGTAAGATCTCCAAACGTGTATGGGGAGCTTTGGAAGGGCCAACGTTACCAAGCTGGGTTGAGGATCCTCTCTCAGGGCTAGAGCCACTGCCCGGGTAGGCCGTACAAAGCCCAAGCACCGTGGCTCTCCCGTTGTCAAACACAGCAGGAGCAAGGACAGCGCAGACTGTCTCTCTGCTCGTTGGCGTGGTCCTCAGAAGCGCATCGAAGCTGCGCTGTGAGACTGGCTCCGAGCTGCTCACCGCCAGGGTTTCACGGGAGTTAGACTTGCCAGTGATCCGATCCCTCCTTTGGTTTATCTATCTCATCCGTGGTGGCTTCGTATGGGAGAAGGCGGCTCGAAGCACCCGTAGCTACCGCCCGGCCAGAGCGCACGGTTAACAGACCCAGGTCTAGTCTCCAAGCAGTGCAGCCTAACGGGCAGCAATTCAAACTGGGGCTGAAGCTGCCCTTTTTGTGGCATAATATTTTCAATGGGCTGAGCTGGTGGGTGTGCTTGTGGGGCACGTTGTGAGAGGTTCAGCTAGGAGCCGTGCTGGTGGCACAACGTTACCTGCTGCCTGGTCCCGCTGCGTGCCGCGCTTTAATTGATTTTGGCAGATGCTGCCTGCCGTACCTGCTGCGGGAGCAGACCTTGCCTCTTGCCCTGTTGGAAACCCAAACTCTCTGCACTGAGCCTGCAGAAGGGCAAATATAGCCAGTGGGGGAAATGTGGTGTGTATGAGAGAAGATCGTTTCGGGGAGCTGGGGACAAACCTGGACCCTAACACATCCTTCCACTTCCCTCATCGCTTCTGGGAGCAGCTGGCAGATGTGTCAGCTTAGGATGTGTCACACTGCAGGGAAGCTTGGAGTATCGATCACCAGTTAAGAGGAAATCTGGAGCCTTTCTTGATGAAGGAAGCACGTTGGAAAACCTTGTGTTCAAGCACGCAGGGCTGTGCGCGTTGTCCTACCTGCTCTGTGGCTGTGCTCACTGCTGTAGAGAAGCTTTTGACAGAGCTCTCGGGCTGGGAGTTAAATGATATCCAGAGAGACCTGTTGATATAGGCTGGTTCTTCTCCTTGCCCAGAAGCTGCCTGAAACAGCACTCTGGGCTTTAGGTAGAGGAGAGCCAGCCAATGGATCACCCATTAAGGCCACAAGCGCCCAGGACAGTCGAGGAGGACCAGGAGTGTCCCCGTTCGGTAGTGCTGCAGCGCAGATGAAGCTGGCTGGAGCAGTGGGGCCAGGCACAACTTGCCGTCCTGTCCATGCTGCAGCAACGCGCGGCAGAGAACTTGCCGGCCCAGGCTCTCCTTCTCGGGGAGACGTATGCCGTGGCCACGCGGTTGAGCACCGCGTCAGGTCCATCCTCCTACTCCTTTTGAGTCTTATGATCACGAGATGGCTCCTTGCTCCCAAAGGCCCTGCACTAGATGTTTGCAGTTCCATCTGGGCTTGAACTTAAGTCCTGGTGAACTTCGCCTGAATTGTGTGTGATGCTGGTTTCTCCCTCGGCGTGCAGTTCTTCTGTGGGAGTGGTTATTCCAGTAAGCCCCAGTGCGGATGGCGTTTCAGCAGGATGAAGGGGCCGTCCTTGGGAACATTTCTTCCTCTGTGAAAACTGCCTGGCTTGTCTAAGCTGCTTTTCCATGCTAGAAGTGCATTGGTGTTGCAGCTTTAAGGAACCAACGTGGTTAAAGCAGGACAGCGTCCCGGACTGGTGCTCCGCACCCCAGCGAGAGCATCAGGGTTGCAGGTGACTTAAACCTTACCCTGTTTTCTAGAGGCAGTTGTACTCCGAAGACAGCGCAGTAGCAGGACAGGTTGGGAAGCGCGCGATCCTTCGCGGACGTGGCCGAGCCAGCCCAAGGGCCCTGCGCAGGGCCGTTACGCCGGCCGAACGGCTTGTCTTGCGGGTGAGGGTGACCGTGGTGCAAAGCGCAGCCCTGCCAGGGCCTTCCTGCGTGCGACGGGCGCGCCAGCCCTCGCACGCCGTGACGTCTCTGCCACAGCTGTGGCTGGGCGCTGGAGTCCGGCTCTCTGCGCTGCTGCCGTGGGCAGAGTAAGTTTTGTTCCCCTTTGGCAGGTCAGCTTGGCCTGCAGACCAGAGGGTGCAAAATATGTCAGATTTGCCAAAAGCAATTTTGCCCAAAAAGAAATGCCGAGCAACAAGACTCGCTATTTACGTATGGATCCAGGGGATCACGTTTTGATGCGAATACTACTGTGGATTTGATGGGCTGCTTAGTGGCTGGAGCTTCCGAGTGCCCAGATGCTGTCAACGTGCATCACCCGCGAGGGCCCTGCAAGGCGGCGGAGGTGGGGGGCACGCTGCAGGCTCCCCGCTGTCCTGCCCGGCGTAGGTGCTGCTCACAAAAACACCGCGTCTTTGCAGGGGTCTTGTGGACTCGCTCCAGAGAGCGAGAGCGGCCGTCTGCGCCGCTGCGGGCACGCCGGCGGGGGGGATCCATGCGCTTCGCTGTGCCCACGTTGCTTTGCAGTGGGAGCATCGCAGGGGCTCGGCGCGATGGTCTGGGCGAGCTCCCGCCCGGCGGCAGCTGAGCCGCGGAAGGGGCTCCTTGTGCCCTGGAGCTCCCCGTGCAGTTCCCTAGCGGAAATAGGCTGAAGCTAGTTTTGTGCTTCTCGTGTAAAGATGAAAGAAAGCACAGGAGAAACAGCTTCTGAGAGGCTTAAAAGTATCATCAGGCTTGCTTTCCCTCCGGAGAAGGGCACAGGGCCAGCATCTTGCTCTTTAGGGATCTCTCTCTTAATAAGTAAACAGGATATTGCATTAGGAGTGACTGAGTCTGCTAAGACCCAGCAGAACAGCTCTGCAGACCACGAGTGTCCGTCCTTCGGCCCGGTGTGTGCTGGGCTCCGCTGTCTCCTGCCCCGTCGCCCCCGTGGCCGCCTCTAGCTGCTGGTCGAGGTGGCGCAGGCGCTTCCTGCAGCGTGCTCGAGCCCAGCTGGGGGGGGACGAGTCCTTCCGTCCAGCGGCTCCGTCCGTCACTGAAGAGCTTCGCGCCAGCCTGGCTCATCCTTTCGGCCACGAGCCTGGTCCCCCAGGGCTCAGCGGCGTTGGAGCGACCGTCTCGGCTCTGCGACGGCCTGGGGTGGCTCTGCTGCAGGTCCCTCCCGCTCGGGGCTAGGAGAGGTGTCTGGAAACGTGCTGCCCTGTCCCGGGCCAAGGAAGGTGCCCTGGGCGCACGCTGCTCGCGGCGCTGCCTCCTTGCAGCTCCCCCGTTCGAGGCGGGAGTCTGACGGTTATCTCCGCAAGCTGAGGAACAGGAGAAAGCTGCTCTTGGGAGGAAAGCTGCGGCCTGCGCTGCTGCGGCGTGCGAGCGGCTAGTGGGGCAGGCGGGCAGTGTCGGCTCTTGGGTTGCCGCCTGGGTTTTCTTGCTAGCGGCTTAGATTCCTGGGGGAGAAAGGCCTGGATGTATTGAAAGACGTTACGTGATCAGAGAGCAGCGTCCGAGCGGTAACGGGAGATGTGCTAAAGCGGTGGGCTCAGCTGGCTCGCGAGGCGAAGACGCGCTCTCTGGCGGGTCGCTGCCTCTGGGCGAGGACTCGGGCAAGCTCGGGCTCCTCCGGGCAACGCCGGCAACCGCGGAGGTGAGCCGGTCCAAGGCCTTGCGGTTCCTGTGTGTGCAGGCTGCGTTGGTTGGCTGCTGTCAGAAGAAGTCCTCTTTTTTTTCTTTACACCCCGGTGAAGCTAAAAAGAGCACAGCTCAGGCTGTAGCTTTGTAGGTCACTGAAGGAGAAGGCTGGCTCTGCAGTGCCTGGCACTAGGAGCACCGGGGGGGTTTTCCTCACCCTGGAAGTGCTCATGCAGCCACAGCGCTGCTGTAAACATTACAGGGAGCATCCCGCTTTTTTTCCTAGGCTTTTAAGGAAAGCTGCCACAGTGCTACAGTTTGAAGCTGGGTGTCTGGAACATATTGCTTATGACCTCTGAGAAGAAACACTGGTCATTAAATACACATGTCCTGGCGAGACCGTATGGCCGTTTGGGCTTTGCTCAGTTCCTCGAGCTGTCAGCAAGCTTCTCCGTGATGGCCACCTCGTAATCATGCTCTTCAATATGCTCGTGACCTGATCAGATTTTCTGCCACCTTGCAGGAAGCTGCTCAGAGAGGCAGAAAGGGCAGGCTAGAAAAGCAGGTTAGGGTTAGAGCTCAGGGAGGAAGGGATCTTGTTGTCTGTGCTTGCTGGAGCCTTGTCTTCGCCTGCCCAAGCAGCTGCACGTGGAGGTGGTTGGGCTCCCCGGGCACCTCTCTGCCGCCACACATCGTGCTTTGGCCTCCCTGGCTCGCTCGCCCGGCCTGGGGGTGGTGCGGCAGCAATGCCCGCTCTGGCCGTCTCCTGGGGTCCGGGGCCGCCCTGGCCCTGCCCCGGCGCGCCTTGCGCAAAGGCCTTTTGCCGCTGTGGGCGCAGCCGGGGTGCATCTTTCCTGCTCGGTCGGGGCCGCTGAAAAGGCGCTGTGCAGGCAGCACTGTCCTCCGCAGGCGTACCGACCCGGCCGCGGCGAGGTGGGGACAAGAGCAGGCACGGCCGGCCCTTCAGCGCTGCAGCGGGGGGGGGGGGGGGGGGTTAAGCGCCCCCCCCCCCCCCCCAATCAGCCCTGGGCATGCGACCTCGGTCCTGCCGATGACTGGTGGTCGTGCATCGGCCATTGGGTGCAGCACCCGAGGACCGGGTCCCAACCAGAGCCCCTGGCCCCTTGCGCGCTCCCAGGGGCGGATGGGTTTGGCTTGGTGGACAAGACTGCTCTGCAGCAGTGGTGCCGCTTCACTCGCTTGCTGTCTCCTTTCCAGCAGCTTCGGTGGGATAAGACGGCTTCTGACCCACGTGGCTTAGAAGAATTGTTGCTTTCTTAGCAGTAGTGAAACCTCTGAGCTCATTGCCACAAGGAAGAGAAAGGTAAATTTTCTGATGCTTAAAGCTGGAAGTACGAGCTGGAAAGCTCATCGTAACTCAATGAGTATATTTAGAGGAGATACTCTGACTTTGCTCCTTCCCCACAAAGTTTCTACTTGAGGTTCAGTGGAAAGATGTCCTGCCTTCCCTTCCAGGGCAGGTTTGCGTATGATTTACTGGTTGCTGTTGGAGGAGCCTGTACTTAGCTTGGGCACCTCGTTCCTATTTTTGGTCCTGTAATGCTGCAGCTGAGGCCATTCGTGGAGCAGCTTCCATCCTCATAACACCCCCACACCTGGGAACTGCACTGGTGACCTGCTGCTGCCCCACGTCTTGGCCGTGGCCTGACCCCCTCCTCTCCTCCCGCCCCAACCGCGGGCACTGATGTGCCGGCAGCGCACCTGCACCGCCTGGCTGCTGCCCGGGCCGAGGCCTGCCTGGCCATGCCCTCGTTCCTGCCCGGGGCTGGGGCCGCAGCGGTGGGCCACCTCCGTCACCTGCCGCCTCCCTCCAGCCGGCAGCTCTGCGCAGGTGCCGCGGCGCGGTCGGGTCGGCGGCCGACGTCTTTCCAAGGGCTTCTCTCCTTGCAGGACGGCCCTGAGCAATGTCGAACGACCCTCCGCCACCCTACCCCGGGGGCCCCTCGGCACCGCTCATCGAAGAGAAGCATGGCCCGCCTCCCACGACAGGTACCGGGGCGGCGGCGGCCCTCTGCCCCGGCGCTGCTGAGCGGCCGGGAGCGCGCGGTTCCCTGGGGAATGCCCTGGCCACGGCCTCTCCTTGCAGCACTGCCCGGCCGCGGCTGCCGTGACGCCTGGCTCCGGTGTCGTTCCCCCCCCCCCCCCCTCCCGATAACGCTGCAGGGAGGCCAGAGGCTGAGATGAGAGAAGAGGAGGCGCCCCTGAAGCGAAGCCTGGCTCTGCTCTCTGCTGGGGGGGGGGGGGTAACCTGAGGCCAATCTGGGGCTCTTGTGACCCCGAGGCCGCGACTCTGGGTGCTGTGCCCGGCCCCCACGCGTGTCCCGGAGACGCTGTCTGCTGGGCACAGGGGCAGCGCGCTCCTCTCCCGCCCCCCCCCCCCCCCCCAAACCGCATGCTCTGCGTCCCCCCTCCCTGCGGGGCTCAGCCCTGCTCCTGCCCAGTTCTCTGACCGCTCAGCTTAGCCGCCGTCTCCCTGCGAGCGCCTGCCGCCTCCCGCCCTGGCTGCTGACTCGGCCTTTCCTTGCAGACGGCGTCTCCCCTGCTGCGGGCCAGCCCCAGGCAGCCCCCGTCCCCCCGCCTGAGTTTGGGCCCCCTCCCTACGAGCCGCCCTCGCAGCCGGGCTTCGTGCCCCCCCACATGCCCACAGACGGCTCCGGGCCCTACGTGCCGCCCGGTGAGTACGGCCAGGGGCCGCGTGCGGGAGGGCGAAGCGGTGGGGGGACGAGGACTGGGGAGGGGGCTGGGGCTGCTGTTCAAGGCTTGCAGCCAGGCTCCTCGGGGAGGGGGGGGCGGGCGGGACCATGTGGCCCCCCCAAAGCCTTTAACCAAGGCCGTGGTGTGGCAGCGCAGCATGGACCCTCCCCGGGGAGGAGCCGGCCTCGCCTGCCCCGCACAGCGGTCGTCACCTGTGCCCATCTTTTGTTCACAGCTGGTTATTACCCCCCGCCGGGGCCTTACCCCCCCATGGGCTACCACCCTGCCCCAGGCCACTACCCTTCTCCTGGCGGCCACACAGCAACCGTGCTTGTCCCGTCGGGGACTACCACCACGGTGACCGTGCTGCAGGGGGAGATATTCCAGGGCGCCCCAGTGCAGACGGTGTGTCCCCACTGCCAGCAAGCCATCACCACCAAGATCACCTACGAAATCGGGTTCATGAGCTTCCTTCTCGGCTTCCTCTGCTGCTTCGTCGGGTAGGTGCTGCGGGCAGAGCGCTGGGGCCCTCCCCGTGCGCCGGCTGGCTGACGACAGCCGCGTGCGGCAGGTCTCGCTCTGCGCCGGGGCCCGGTGGCCCCACGCAGGATTGGCCAAACCATTTGGCATGGTGGGGGACCCGCTCCCTAGCCCACGTCACTCGTGAGGGCCAGCGGGGCTGCCACATGCCCTGAGCCGTTACTGGGGCAGCGTGCGACTTCCTCGGCCAACAGCGCTTGGACCCCTAGTCTCCTGGAGGGGAAAGAGATTGGTGGCACCTTGAAGGCTTTCAGCTGGACTTTCCCCCTCCCTCAAACTGGTTTGGGATTACTGGAGTGAGTCCAGCAAGGGGCTACTAAAATGATTAAGGGACTAGAGCAGCTCTCCTACGAGAAGGGCTGTGAGAGCTGGGCCTGGTCAGCCTGGAGAAGGGAAGCCCAAGGGGTGGGTCTTACCAACGTCTGTATCTGACAGGCGAGTGCAAAGAGGATGGGGCAGAGGCTTCTTGGAAGACTCCAGTGACAGGAAAAGCGGCAACGGGCACGAACTGAACCACAGGACGTTCTGCCTGAATACAAGGAAAAACTTTTTGACTGGATGGGTGACTGAGCACTGGAGCATGTTGCCCAGAGAGGTCTCCATCCTTGAAGATACTAAAAAATGGTCTGGCCAGAGTCCTAGGCAGCTTGCTCTGGGTGACCCCTGCTTGAGCAAGGTTGGGGATATGTGTGTATGGGGCGAGGAGGCTGGACTAGATGCTGGCTAAACGTTCCTTCCAACCTCAGCCAGCCTATAGTTGCTTACTACTAAAGGGCCAGCTGCTTCGTGCTGCCTTGCACAGCGGTGCAGGCCAGGGTTGGCCTCCCAGCAGCAGCTACTTGCCTCTCTTGCCCCGAACCCCTCTGGCTCAGGAGCTAACCCCAAGCGTGGGTCTCCCCTGCTTTCCCTCAGGTGCCCAGAGAGGCCGTGCGCCACGGGCTGGCGCTGGGTGCCTGGGCTCACAGCTCTGCATCTCCCTCTGCTCCAGGTGTGATCTCTGCTGCTGCCTGATTCCTTGCCTGTTTGATGACTTCAAGGACGTGACACACACGTGTCCCAACTGCAAGGCCTATATCTACACGTACAAGCGCATGTGCTAACAGCACCCCAGGAGCCTGAGCCACCGGAATGATACCAGCTCCTCTCCTGCTGCCATCCTAGTCTATGCGTGCGCAACACTCCTTCGCTTAAACCGCTGGTGGTGCGTATGTGTGTGCCCCCCGCCCCGATTCCCTATCGCTCAGCGCTGTGACCACCTACCCTGGGCTCCGGTCGTTGCTGTGAACGATTCGAGTGGGGACACTGGTCCGGGTGCACAGCGGCCGCGGGCTGAGCTCCCGCTGCCCTGCAGCGCAGAAGCAAGGCCCCACGCCTGTGCCCACTCCAGGGCAGCAGTGAGGCCCCGCTCGCCTGGCGCACGCTGGCAGAGGCTGCTGATGCTCCCCTGCACCCCCCCCCAATCCAACCACTTCTCCACATACCTGCAGTGGGTTGTCAGACTGTGAGGATGAGGAGGCAGCTGCTCAGGCATGGAACCACTGCAGGCAGGCCTGCTGCGCCCAGGCAGGTGCCCAGCCCCGAGTCACCTGCTGCTCAGCGCCAGGAAAGGGGGAGGCCAGAGCTGGCCATGGGGTGCGTTAGGACACTGACACCATCACCTCAGCTGTGCCCCAATTTGGAGGGGGCCTGGTGGAGGTGCAGTAGGACATACCTCCTCCAGGGAGGCAGAAGGCTTAGGGCCATGCACACCAGGCTCCAGCGTGGGTCCCCTGCTGCTGGCTCACGGCAGGCTCTGGCCAGGTCAGTGCAGAGCTGCTTCCCAAAGAGAGGCACAGAGCCACCTTCAAGGGGCAGGGTGCAACCACAGCGCTGCACCGTTAATCTGTTTTAATCCAGCATAGCGATCCTGCCAGCGCAGCCACCAGCCTCACACCTGGTGGCCACTGCTGCTCAAGCCACATGCGCCTCCTCCCAGCCTCTGCAGCTGCTGTGGCTGTTTGGAGGAGTGAAACCCCCAGCTGTTCCTCATCCACCCTACAAACCATTAGCAAAAAATGAATCCAGTATGTTGCCACATACACACAGCACCATAGAATAGAGGAGTTTGTTACCAGACTGCAGCTGGCTCATACTCTAAACCAGCTCTGGGGCAGATCTCTGCCCACCCACCCCAGAGCCCTCTCCCTCCCTCCCCCCAAGCCCAGCAGGGGCTGTGGGCACACACCCAGCAGCACCCATCCTGCAGTTACCATGGATGCACCTGATGGAGGCCCTTGTTGCATGTGAGTGTAGGGGGTTACTTTTAATTGCACCTCACACCAGGCAAAAGGAGCAGGGCAAGCACGCAGTGAAACATGCTGCCAGCAGCACAGTGCTGGATGAGGGCAGGAGGGCCCAGGAGCCATTTTTCATCATCTGTGCAGCAGCTCCTCCTCTGCCTTCCTCCAGCACCCTGCTCCTGCAGCCAGGGCAGCTGGAGCAAGCAGGCCCCCTCCCAGCAAAGCAGAGTTGGGGAAGAAGCTCTGCATAAGCAGGTTTGCAAATGGTCTGGCCTGCACAGGCAGCTGCTGTTTGCTTGGAAATAAAACTGTGGCACTCATCCCACTGTATGTAAATAAATAACAGACCCTGAGCTCAGTGTACATCTTTTCTTCTCACCCTACTCCAGGCTCATTGTAGAGCTGAGAATAAAGAATGATTGTATGGGCAAGGGCACGGGGTGCCAAGCACTGGAGGAAGTACAGGAGCTTCCCAAGGCCTCAGTGTGGAGGCAGAGGTAGGCAGTAGGCACTTTGCCTGCTTTGCCTCAGGTAACCCCTCACCCTGCCCCAAGCACTCTGCCAAAAAAGGAAAAAAAAAAATACCCCCAGGAGGCTGGGCTGGAGGGAGGCAGAAGGGGGCATGCGTTACCAGGGCCCAGCACCGCAAGGGGGCGGCTGCAAGGGCAGAGGCACACGCAGTGACACTGCCTGGCTTAACCAGACCCTGCAAGAGGAGGCAGCAGGCGCTTACTGCGGCTTTCACACCCCACAGGAGCTTGGGGGGAGGAGGGGGGGAAAACCACTTAAAAAAAAATAAATAAAACAAAACACTGGGGGAAGCAGCAGAGAAGGTGAAAGCTAAGGACAGGAGTGGCTCTGTGGAAGCAGCATGGGTCAGTCTGACAAGGGAAGTCCGAAGAGGATGAGTAGAACAGCGTGGGAATCTTTTAATCCATCATCCTGCCTCTCCAGCCTTCCAGAGCCCCCATGTGTGCCCATGCCAGGGCACAGGTGCCTTGTTTTCTTCCACATAATGATGCACTTTTGGCCTTCCCCTGCTGCAGCATAGCAACTTTTTATTCCAGTCAAGGCTTCAGCAAGATCAACATTGTACAATAAACATGTCACCTTCATACCCCACCCACACATTTGGTCCTGTCTCCTCATCCAGGGAGAACAGCCCTCCCTCTAACCATCCTGTAAGAGGGCAGAGTCCTTCCCCCAGCACAAGTTACAGTTGGTCCCCAGGACACCAGAGCAAGCAATACATTCCCTCTCTGAACTAACAGCCTTGTGGCATAGCCACTGTATCATCACAGTATCTCCCCCAGTTTCTCATGATAAGAAACTGAGTGCTCTACACCGAGAAGACTGATGACACCTCCCTGGGTTGCAGTCCAGGGCACAAAACTCCCTATGGAGACCACTTCCAGGAAGGAGATGGAAAGCCAAGCATGTGAAGCCTTTGCCAGTACAGGACACAACATATGTAGCCTTAAAAGTTGCCCCAGTCTAAACAGAGTAGTGCTGACTTGGAGTTCTCATGCCCACTCAATCCTGTACCCTAGTTAGCTAAGACATTACAATACAGTGCTTGCATTGCTGGTGTGCAGAAAGTCCTGGACAGTCCCTCCGGATTCTGTTTATTGTCTTACTTGCACCCTGCAGTCAACTCCACCAGTAGCAAGGGAACAGTCTGAAGAAGAACAGGGTGCATCTCTCCTTTCGCCACCATCTAGAGCTGCAGACTGTTCTTCCCATCACATTACGTACCATGCTGCAACTCCTGCTGCCACAGCAACACAAGCTGCAAGGATCAGCTGCACTATGGGCTGCTTTGCCAACGCCATGGCAGCATGATAGGGACAGCCAGGTCCTGCCTTGCCAGCTAGAACACAGAGAGTGCCATTAGTGCTGCAGTATAGATAGAGCAAAGGATTGGCAACTCTGTCATTGCCCCAAACCTACCTAGTTTGTCTGCATAGTAAGGGCATTTACGTAGGTCTCCTTTTCCATCATGGACTGGGACGCCTCCATCTTGGGCTTCTTCCATTAGTGACATGCCAATCTTGTCCAATTCATCAAAAACCTGTAAGTGGTCACAGTGAGTGCGTGAGGCAGGCAAAGCCGTACAGCTTTCACCAAGATCAGTGGAATATCTGGAGAACAGGAAGAGAGTCATTTCTACCTCCAGCCACCCAGATAGCAAGCAGAACATCTGCTTCCATTTCAGAAAGCCTTGCAGGCAGACACTTGGTGAGATCTAGCACATGCTATGGCTCTGCAAAGGCCCAGCCCATACCAAGAGCACCTCAGGTCAGACCTCTGTGCCCAGCAGGGAGACATGGCACGACCCCACAGCTTGCCTTCTAGCGTGCTGCGGATGCAAGATGAGGCAGTGAGCTCTCCTCTCCCTGCTGCCAGACCTTCTCTAGGAAGCCACTGCTGCTGTTCAGAGCAGCCCCGCTCCAGCTCCACTGCCAGGGACTTCGGTAAGGCTCCTGACACAAAGAGGCCTGCTACACCCCCATCGCTTTCTGACCAGCTTAAACCAGAAACCTGCTAGAGGCACAGATTAAAACTTCAGTCCAGTGACAGACTGTGCCCCTCTTCCCAGGGCAGGGTACAGCTCAGTCATTTCATGCAAGATGAGCAATGGGGGAAGGAACAGAGGCCACGGGCTACAGACGTTTTTGCCCATTGGCCAAAAAACTCTGACTGCCAGGTGAGACAGGAGTTATACTATCACCAGGAAGGGGCAATGTTAAGATGACAGCACAAGAGCAGGCATTTAGCCTAAAACTGTCCCAAAGTGAGAGCTCTGCTCTTGCCACTGCTTTAGAGTCACCTAGCCCATGGAAATTTTATAGTCCAAGATGTCTCCATTTAGTCCTAATCAAAGGCTCAGGCACAGCATTGATGCATGGGGAGGAATTTCTACCCAATACTTGTCAGGTGTCCAGAAGGCAGCAAAGGAAAGAGCTATTCAGACCAGTCCCACACAAGACAACAGCAGAATCCTGCTGCCCCCCAGTGGAGGGGACCCTGGTGGTCTCAGACCCAAAAGACTTCCCAGACAAGCAGTCTGACTGCATTAACCTGTGCCCAGGAGCTGGTGCAAAGCTGAAGGCATCAGCACCTACACAGGTATAGTGACTCAAGGGATTTAGTACCTGCATGTTAAATCTGAAAGCCCTGTTGGCCTCTTCCACAATCCTTTCCTTAGTGTTCTTGTCCAAGTCTAGAGCATTCATCCTTGCTCTGTAGAGCTGCTTGAACTGTTGTGCATTGGAAATGTTTTCAAACATGTAGAACTGGATCCCTTCCTCAGTACTGGGCAGCTTCAGGGCCCTCTGGGCTACCTTCTTCAGCACCTGGCCACCTGAGAGGTCCCCCATGTAGCGTGTGTAAGCATGGGCCACTAGCAGCTCTGGCTCATGCTGTCCCACATGATGGATTCTGTCCACATAATTCTTAGTTGCTTCTGAACACTGGATCTTCTCTTTCCAGTCTTCTCCATAGAAATACTCCATGTCTTTGACCAATGCTTCTCTCCGGTAGAGTTCTTGAGGGAAATACAGAGGGGCAAAGACGGGGTTGTCTTTGTTGCGATCCATTTCCTCTTCCAGAGCAGAGTACGTGTAGTAGAGCGCCACAGTAGCAAGCTACGGACAAAGCACAGCTAACATGAGAAGTTACTCACTCGATCTGCACATCAGGCCTTCTGCACCTTGTGACGTCCTTCCCAGTATGGAGTTTGGGTCCACACAGAGGAAACCCCAAGGCTCTGCACAACACCAGCCTGGAGACTCCATACCAAACCTGTATTGCCTGAAGGACCAGAGGTTCTTTTCTGCCTAGCTTTATTATAAAGTTGCCTCCAGAGCATGGGCTGAAGATTACTGGTCTAACATTGCTGACTACAAGCTCTGTGCCTTCTATCAGCTTGGGCAGGGCACAGGGACTGACTTCTCACAGGAGATACAAGAAGCACCAATACCCTACTGCCACAGGCAACTACTGCTGCATATGGGCTAAGACCTTCAGGATCAGGCAGCACTGCTCAGACCCCAAAATCCCATCTCTCCCATACATAAGAAATAACAATGTGACCTGACACCTGTGAAAGCAAGACCAATCTCCAGGGGATGGAATTGGCACCATAGGCCAGCCAAGATTTTATCCCTTTGAGACTGCCCATGTCATCAGTACCCTTGCAGCAGCCACAGCTGCTTGTCCTTGAGCAGTCAGTAGATGTGTGGCCAGAAGCCTAGCACCTATATCTAAAAACAAACTTGTGGTAGGCCCAGCATGTTCCTCAGCATCTGGTTCTCAGCTGTAGGACACACTAGATGGGATCCCTTGATGAGTTTTGACTACTAGAAACCCACCCTCAACAAACACAAGTCAGTGGTGCTCAGCTTCCATAGGCCTTCAGTCTGCATCAGTCACCAGATGTATCAGTAAAGAGCTTCTCTGCCAAGAAAGCAGAGCAGCACTCACCTTGAAAAGCTCCTTTTTGATCCGTCCTTTCAGGAAGTCTTTGACAAACTGAGTATTCTCTGCACGATCATGGGATTCCTTTGTCCCTTCCTTCAGCAGCTCGGAGAGGTCGGTGGGACTGCAGGCAAAACAGATCTCCACTGATGCAAACTTCCACACACAGCACTGAGTTTGTCCCTGCTGTGCTATGAGAACCCCGTGTTCTCAATCTCAGGCAGTCTGGAGCACACAGGGGCAGGCAGCCTGTCCCAGGCACCTGACATTGTTGCCAGAAGCTCTCAGGGAAAGATAAGGCCAGGCCCACAGGCTAGAACTGGCACCATCAGGAAGAAACAGCAGGACAGCAGCACTCAGAGGCTTCTCATGCACACAGAGAACCAACCATGCATGGCCAGACTTGCCATTTTAAGAGGCTTGGTGCTTAGCATGGGCTCAGATGCACGATGCTGAAGTAATTACCAAGGATCCTTTGATCCTGGGACCATTACTTTTGCCACTCATCCATGCAAGCAGCAACAATAACATCAAAGGAGACCTTGATCATATCAAGAACCACCACAGGGGCAGCTGTAAAGGGCACAGGAGCCTTGCTGGCACTCATCTTGGAGAGGGAGAAAGGCTCACATAGGAGCAGGTGCACACACAGGCAAGACCTTGGCTTTTACAATCAGGTTATCAAGGACAGTCAACTGCTGGGGAGAGATGGAATCCAAACAATGAAACAGGGCATCTTTGAAAAGCTTTTGTCCTAAATTACACAGCTTTGGGAGATTTCTACAAGTTCTCCATCTAAGACCTTTGATCTTAGACAGCCACTGCACCTACCTGGAGTTTGGCACAGAGTTACCAACATCTACATTCACATGAGATTGTGTCCAGTGCAGCTTACATAGCTCTTTCAACTGGTTTGGTGTGTTCATATTAATTGTAAAATTGGACTTTGAACACTCTAGACTCATGCTACCATCAGGTTAGAGAAAACCTGAATATGACAGGAGAAGCAAGTGTCACTTCTCATGAAGTTGAGCCTGTTAAATCAAACAGAAATCAGCTAGCCTAAGTGTTTTGAGAAGGACCCTACTCTCACCCGTTTTCAAGTCTGAAACTTTTGCTTTTAGAGCATGTTTCAGTGAGTGAATGGGAAAGCACAAGTACATCATGTTCACCTGCACACCATTATTCACTGTATGGATGGAAAATTGAACAGTTCTTGTACCTTTGAAGAATGTGAAATAACTGTGTTCTTTAGGACATCACGTTAGAGCATCAGTTCCAGTCTCTGTAGGAACAGATGGAACTACACATTCCCCTCAAGTGCTGAGCAGCCCAAGGCCCAGCCAGACAGGTTCTTGTCTCAGCTTATGCAAGCCGTTCCACATCCACCTTTCAATTCAATCCCACACACACTACAGAGGGGTTACAGAGAGACATAAATGAGAAAGAAGATTATAGAACTTGATTTTACCAGTGTTTGAATTTGTCTTTTAAACTAGTATCTGGGAAGAGATTCTTGCATAAACCTTTGGGTGTTCTGCAAAGGCAAGTGACGCAGCTCACCAGAGCAGAGTTCACCTCCGGAGTCATCTTTCAAAATAAGGAGCTGCTATCACATGATGCACTGTCCAGTAAGCCATAAAAGGCTGGTTCACCTTGGCCAGGAAGGGATAAACACAACTGTCAAGTAGTCAAAGCATTTCTGAAACGTGAATTCAATGGCACAGACTGAGAAGCAACTCCCTGTTGTTAGTCTCAGCCAGACACTTCTTTCCCATCCCTCCCACCTTTCCTGTGGACTTTAATACACAGGAACTTGATTTGACAACACACCCATTTCAGTCACCTATTATAGTCATTCACTCCTTTGCAGATGAGGTAAAGGTTTACTCTCTTGCCCAGGGACTTCCCTGTCTTGCCCAGGACAGGATCTGGGCCATGTTGTAGGACAGGGCCAGCAGGACTCACCTGACATTGTCATCTTCTGTTTCCTCATAGTGTAAGTTCTCCCCTTCTTCTCCCCCCTCCGAGCCCTCCATAACTGATGACATGGCTCCCCAGCCCCAGCCAGCTCAGTGCTGCAGACTAGGCAACCTGAAAGGCAAAATTAAATAGGAATCTTAGAGGGAAAGCTACCTTAACAGGGGGATTAGATGGGTAGGAAGTGCAGAGCAGTCTAAGAGAGCCTCAGAGTTGCATCACCACACAGGGTAGCAAGGAGCAGTCCTCTGCCATCCTCACTGTACACCAAAGCACTTGCAAGTGAGCAGTCTTGCTTATCCAACTCATCTATTCCAGAAGAATCTCACAACACTAACACCCACCTCACAAAATATTAACTTCAGAGGAGACCTACAATACATGAAGCAGTCTGAATTAGGTTTCCCTTCAGGACAGGCCCTGGCTGAAGAGGGCCTGAGACTCCCATGTTAGTAATCTGCACTGAAGCTGAGCAAGCTGCTTTCCATTGGTGCTGCCAACTCTCTCCTCCAGTGTTAGACTGGAAGAAGAATAACTGCAAAGAGGAGCACCTTTGCTCCAGAGATGCCATTTCAATCAGCATTACTTCTGCAGCAGTAGGGAGCCTCCCCAGAAAGATGCAGCAGTGAATTAGGCAAGTTAAGCTCTGAAGGCAGATAGCTCCTAGGAGAAAGCAGAGTCTCTCCTACAACCATGTACTTGAAGAGGAAATTGCAAAGCAGGGGCAGATTCTACAACTCTGCCTTTCCTGGGCTGTACTCCACGAGAAGACAAGGCAGATACTGCCATCTGAACTGAGTGAGCTGCAGAGAACGCTCCTGCTACCACCTCTCAAACACTTTTCCTCCCTAACAGATTTTACTTTAAACCCCAGAAGTAACTGGGATCTTCCCTAACAATCCAAAAGGAAAAACCTCCTCAGATGTGGCAGGAGGCACAAGAAGCTCCCAGATCCAGGAGCAAGACACCTGGCTTATACCAGGTGGATCCCCTGGTTAAGCCATAAATCCAGCAATCACATCTATAAAATGGAGCCAGTAATCAGCTTTGTGTTGAGCAACATCACCAACTTACAGGCAAGCTTGCCAGGTAAGCACAGAACAGAGCTTCTGGCTGATGCTTCAGAACATGCTTGCTCTAAAGCAGCTGTCCCTCGTGCTCCCCCTGATTCAAGTCTCCCCAGGTGGGCTGCATCTGCAGATGCACTGCTCAGCCTGTGCTTGGAGGCTGAGAGAACAGTAAACAAGATAAGGAGCTGACAACATGCCAAGCTAGCTCACATGAAGCCACAGCTGGCAGATCAGTTGCTGCCTCCCAGCTTACAATGCACTAACACAGAAGAGCTCCAGTTATAAATTAACTGCCCTCCAGTTCTTCGTGTCAGGGTTTCTAATCCTCTTTGTTTTCCAGCCACACTCACTGCCCTCAACCCTCCTGCAGAGAAGGGCCCTGCAGAGAAAGGCCTGGAGTGCCAAAAGCACACATCCCTCAGCGCAGTACAGCTAGTCCCTCTGACTCAGAGCCCAGCACCCAGTTTTGGGAGCACATGATCACAGGTGACACCTTCTCCCTGGTAATGTAGCAGCCTCCCTCAAATGGGAGCACTGATGAGGACCTCACAGGACTAAAACATTATCTCATGAGCTAGCCCAGTTCAGCAGCAAGATTCAATAGATGTGACAGCTGTACCACCCCACCATACATCCCTACAAAGCCAGCAGATACAGACACACAAGGAGAAAGACAGAGATTTTTGAGGAAATCAAGCTTAGGTGCTATACCATCTCTGATCATCCACCAGCTCTAGAACAGCAAGTGTTTAGAATAGCTACTGGGTCAGCAAACAGTAGCTACCTCCACATACTACACACCTTCAGTCAAGCTTCCACTATCAGAAAACACCCATCCTGGGGGGTGGGGTGGGGGGAAGGAAGTAGAGAAGCTAAATGACCTGCTCAGGTTCAAGGAGAAGTCTGCCATGGGCACAACTGGGAGCAGCTGGCTTGCCCTGCAGCACAGCAAGGCAGCCAGGCTTCTACCACCACAGGCATACAGGGCTTCATAACACCTGGCTTTCTCTTCAGCTTACTTCTGGCCTGGCTCTGCTCAAGAGATGCCAATTCCAAACTTAAACTAGATGAACTAGTTCTGATTTGTCTCATACTCCCAGAGAGCTGGGATCCCGGAGGTAGGGCGTGCTACTGCCACAGATACAGACGAGCAGCAAGATTATAGCCATGAAGGGCATTGCACATCCCTTGGAGGGGGCACACAGGTAGAGTATATATCCAACACAAATGAATTCACATCAAGCCTCAGAAACTGCAGTAATTAAGAGCAACAACTGTTATCGGCTCCCAGTGGCCAAACATACATAGCATGGCTCCTGAAGTCATCTTGGTGCAAGACACTAGGCCTGCAGCTTACTCCTTAGAGCCTTCAGGCCTATGTCCAAGAACCATGTCTCAGCACATCCGTGTTTAGCAGCACTCACTAGAACATGCAGCACAAAGCTCCATACAGGGCTTATGATGGAGAAGTATCTAAAGCTATTAGCTCTATAGAGCTACTATTGATCAGAACAGTGAGTTATTGCCCAAGTAGCAGTGGAAGGCGGGTAGCAGGCAAAGTCTCATTTAAGGACTGATGCACACTGACTTGCATGTCTCAGGGTGGTTTTTTTTTGGCGGGGGAAGGGGAAGAGGGAGGAAGAGAGGGGAGGTAGTAAAGGAGGGGAGAAGGCTCAGCTTGACATCTTCTCTACAGCAGTACGTGCAGCAGTGATGATATCAGCTGCTATAGCCTGAGGTTAAGACAACATAAACAAGAACATAGAAGCTAAGATTTTTCCTGATAGTCTCCAGTACAGATATCTCCCTGAGGAGCTGTGAATTCAAGAGACAAGTCAAAATCTTTTCAGTATTAGGATGTGGCATAAAAACTTGGAGGAAGGGAATCAAAAAGTACTAGAACTCTCACACCACTATAGACTATTGCTTTTATTTGAAAACTAGCAACTGAAATCCCAAGACGATCACTGGTCAGAACACTGGTTTCTTGGGGTATCTGCTCTTCTGAAAGACATAGTGTCCTATGCACTGAAAGGGAGGTTCATGCTGCTGCCTGCCTTTGCTTCATAGGCTGGAACATCACCATGTTTGCTACGAGGCACTCTGCTCATCAAGATCCTGGCTGACGTTCAGAGTAAACACATACCTCTCCAGTCCCCGACAGCACTCTGCACAGGAGGAATCCAACATCTAAAAGAGTCAAGACAGCAAAGCTAGAGAAACGGAGCAGAGGCTTGTTACCAACAGCTCAGCACTACAAACTTTGCTAGCAATAGTCTTCAAGCCCTCCTAGGAACTACCCCATTCTCATCCAGTCAGCAGTTAGTTTTCCTTATGCATGCTTGCACAACTTTGCATTTGAGGTGAATAGCTGCACTTTTCAGTACAGGAAGTCTGAGATACTCCAATAATCCCTAGCTTTTTGAAGGGCATAAAAGGAGACACTGATGCAGCAGGGAAGCCACAGATTGCAAGTGCCAGCTCTGCCTGGGCACTCTCAGCAGCTCAGTAATTCACAGAACGCCTGCCCAGTATAGGGTTCATGCTTGCTATTACACTAGCATGATACCTCAAGGCATTAGCTTTGCAAGGGTTAGAGTATAAGCCACACAAGTAGCAGCACACAGCTAGACCTACCCCAACATCCCTGCAGCAGAGACAAAATCCAGATCTCCAGGCTTAACAGCTTCAAGAGCTATCGCAAGTGCAGCTCAGCAATAACATTAGTAGAGCTTCACATCCCCTCCTCCCCCTGGAATAGGTGGCACTGGCTGCTGCTGGAAACCAACACCCCAGCGCAGGTTAGTGCGTTTTCCCTGACGCTGCTCGTTCGCCTTCAACCCTAGGTGAACTCAAGACTTGCCCTGTCCAGACAGGGCACAAACATACCTAGTACCTCAAGTCTCACGCACCTATTTCTGGTCTAGGGGTCAGTCTAGAGGTCTGTTTTCTCACGCCGGCTAGCACGGGTTAGTCAGTCGGGGCTGGCTCCGCGGGGAGCCGCCAACACCCGGGGACGTACCGGGGAGCCCAGGGGCTGGGCACGGCGCGGCGGGGAGGGGAGGGGGCAGCCGCCCGGGCCCCGCCGCCCCCGAGCAGGGCCACGGACAGGCGCCCGCAGCCGCCCGCTGTCGCGCGGCGCCGGGCGCGGCCGGGCTTGGACAAGGCGGTTGTTTCACCGGACGCTGGAGCGAGCGGCGACGGCAGGCGGCCTCGGGGACCGCCGCCTCCCCGGCGCTTCACGGAGCTCGGCTGGGACAAGGGCTGGGACCCGAGCGGCCCCCCCGGGCCAGCGCGGGGCCGCAACGCGGGGCTCCCGCCCTCGACGGCCCGAGCGCCCTTCCCGCGAAGCCGCCGGTGACGGGCAGCCGCCTCGACGCGCTTCCTCAGCGCTCACCCGCCGCGCGGCCGGGAGCCCGCGGAGCGGCGCGAAGGGACGGGGAGGCCCCGCGGCCCGAGCCGCGCCGCGCGCCAGCGCCGTCCAAGAGGCGGGCGGGGAGCGCGGCGGCCCTCGGCTCCCGGCCGCCCGCCCCGGGAGCCCAGGCGCGCCCCGGCGGCCCCACCATGCGCGGCCCTGCCCCCCCCCCCGCGGCCGCCGCGCGCACTCACCGGCCGCCGCGCGCGCTCTGCCCCACAGCGCGAGACAAAGGCCCCGCCGGCTGCCGGTAATTTATGCAGGAGGCGGTGGCGACGCGGCGAATCAGCACCCACCGCCGCCACGCGCCGGCCACCGCGACTGGGGGAGGCGGCCTGGACGTCACACAGGAGCGCTCGGCCCCGCCCCGCCCCGCCTTCGGCCAATGGCGGCGCGGCCGCTGCTGCGGGCCCCGCCCCGGGGCGGCCGGCGCGTGGCACCGCGCAGGCGCAGGGGCGCGGCGCGGCCTGGTGTGGCCGGGCCCGCGGGAGGCCGCGGCGCCGGGGGCGCTTCCGGCCGCCGCAGTGGGACCGCGGCCGGCGGCGAGCGGGGCCGGGGGCTCGGCGCGCTGGGTGTACGCACCGCCGTCGCCCAGCTCGCCTCAGCGCTGCGGCTCACGGCACGGACGTACGCCGCCTCGCTGGGGGCTGCGCTCGGAGCTGCCCTGGCCTCAGCTCGGCAGCGAAATGCACCCAGCGTCCATCATTAGGGCCGGAACTGGGATGAGCCCGGGAGAACGAGGAGGATGTTGTGAAGGTTTTGCCGCACGCTTTGCTTGGCGTGCGAAGCTTCAGTTCCTGCTCGTCTGTGGCCTGGCTGTGCTTCGGAACTCAGATTCAGGCCTCACATTTCCCCCTTCCCCGCTGTAATTTCCTGCCTGTATATCCAGCGGCCGCAGGCACCGCTGAATCATTTTTCTGCCATCACGTGTACGTGTTGCCTGTGTAACCCTTTAGTCTGCCTGTACTGTTGGTAGATCTGAGGAGGCATCTCAATTCCCTAATCAATCTGGAGCTATTTCATTGCTCACTCTGTGGGAAAGCAGCAGGAGCGGCGAGGCGCTGAGCGGCTCCTTGGCGGCGCTTGCTCTACCCCTGTGTGAGGTTAATTTGCTCCACAAGAAATGTAAAACTGTTCTACGGTTAGGATTCAGCTCGGGGCACACGAGCCAGTAGTAAGTCTGGAGGCAGGAGAAAGTCGTCCGTGCTCTGCTCTGATGGATGCAGTGCGTGCGGGGCAGAGGGTTTTATCAAACACACTAGTGGATTTTCAGATCCTAACAAAACAGGCAGGTGTCCTGGCCAGTAACATCACATACGTGACAGGCTGCACGCAGACAAGTGGGTGACTATACAGTGAGACTCCAGAGGCTGAGGTCCAGTGGCTTTAGGTACAGAGCCAGAACCTTTGAGGAGAAGCGCTGAGGAAGTGGGTCAGCAGAGCACCAGGGAGAGATGGTTTAGTCCTGAGGCAGAGATACCTGCATAGGAAAAGAGCATACTGCAGAAAAGTAAAACCACGAGCACAACTCCCTGGTGCCCCTTGCGCCCAGGCATAGTGCTGCCCAGGCCAAGCCTGGCAGACCTCGTGCTCTCGGCTGGTGCTGGCGGGTTTCTAGACTGGACAGCAGTTCACCAGCCAGCCTGAAACCACAGAAAGCGCTAAGCTGCAGGGGGCTGGCTACCGTGGTGAGTTCCTAAGAATAAATTAGGTATCTCCGGTGTGAGGAGAGCGATACTGCAGCTCAAACCCATCACCTGGTATCATGCAACTTCCTCCATCAATACAAGAGTCTCTTGCGAGGAGGGATTAGGGAGTACTGTGCAGGAAGCAGAGCCATAAACTACTTTGCGTTCGGCTCCTGCTAAACTCTCACCCCGAGGCTCAGGAATTCAGGCAGTACACTGAGCCCTGCTCGGTACCAAGCAGCACCTTGTATAAGGCAATGTTCCTGACTGTGCCCCGGTTGCTGATGTTCAAAAGCATCAATGTCCAAAGGCTACAGAGAGGTCAAGCACTGCTGCTGAGTGAAAAGAACTACACAAAGTTCTGCTTGTAGTGGCAGAACAGCTGGGAAAAATGGGGGAGATGCTATTTTTTAAAAGGTTTTATTTGGACATTTTAGAAATAATTAAGTCTCATTAACATACAATTCACTTCTTACTCCCAGTGTTTTCAGAAGGAACATTCAATTCCCACATGGAAAAACAAAAATGATCCTCAAACCTTTAACACCAGGAAGCCCGTCCGCACGGTTTCCGGAGAAAGAGGCTGGCTTCTCCAAGCAGAAACCCAGTGAACAGGAGTAGCACAAATTCAGTAGCTGTGCAGACGCAGTTCCCAGAGAGGCCTCTGGCCACTACCAAGGCAGGCATCAAGTATTACATGCTTGCGCAGCAATTGCCACCACCGCTCCCCAGAGGGGTGGACTAAGGCCTCAGACCGATGGCCTGTGAATGCAGCCCACCGTGCAGGACTCTGCTGCGCGCTGGGACACGGCTCAGGCGGGCAAACAGCAACAGGGAGTTGAGGCGCACCAGGCTTACAGCTTCTCTGTGCTACAGGCGCAGACCACAGCCTGGAGTAGTAACTCAGAGCTTCTAAACAAAGCAGTAGCAGGAAGGGAATGCAAGAGCTTTCATTTTTCTAATTAGTGCTTTGCATGCTCTCAGATGGTTCATTTAGTTTCCTCTGTAAATGGTTTGAAACACTGTATGCACAGAGAAAAGGCAAAATATTTCCCTTCTCTTAAATACACCAAACATCTTCCAGCCTTTTCAAACTACTTCACTCCTCTCCCTCTCCCATGAGCCACTCCTCTGAACACCACCTCCTTCCTCTGCTTTGTCACACACTCTTCTCCAGACTCTCAATTCAGCTTCTTGCACCAACTCGCCTCTTCTTCCATCTCTACCTTTCAGGACTCATTCTCCTAAAAAGAAATTGCTTTCACCCTCCAAAAGCAGGGTGGTTATTAGACTGAAAGGAGAGAGACCCTGGGCTTCACTTTCCCTGGGATGCTCGCAGGGTATCGGACATAACTGCTCCCCACACTCACCCCTCCTAGGGCTCCTCTCCCCTGTGGATCTGCTGGTGCCGGAGGAGCGCAGAGCTCACGGTGAAGCCCTTCCCACAACTGGCACAGGCGTAGGGGCGCTCCCCAGTGTGGATCCGCCGGTGCTGGATGAGGTGGGCACTCTGCCGAAAGCTGTCCCCGCAGTCAGCGCAGGCATAGGGCCGCTCCCCAGTGTGGACCCTGTGGTGCCGGAGCAGGGCTGACCTCCACAGGAAGCTCTTCCCACACTCAGCGCACTCGTAGGGGCGCTCGCCCGTGTGGAAGCGGCGGTGCTGGATGAGGTGGGAGCTCACAGTGAAGCTCTTTCCACACTCGGTGCAACCATAGGGGCGCTCGCCCATGTGGAACCGCCGGTGCTGGATGAGGGCAGAACTCACCGTGAAGCTCTTTCCACACTCAGAGCACTCGTACGGCTTCTCCCCTGTGTGGACCCGCTGATGCTTCATAAGCTCAGAGCTCTGGCTGAAGCTCTTGCCGCACGCCACACACTCGTATGGCTTCTCCCCTGTGTGGACCCTCTGGTGTCGCGTCAGGGCTGAGCTAACGCTGAAGCTCTTCCCACAGTCGCTACACTCGAATGGTTTCTCCCCCGTGTGCACTCGCTGGTGCTGGACCAGCTGCGAGTTCCCAGAGAAGCTCTTTCCGCACTCGGCACACTTGTAGGGCTTCTCCCCGGTGTGGGTTATCTGGTGCCGGATCAACTTCGAGCTCATGCTGAAGCTTTTTCCACACTCTGAGCACTCGTAGGGTCTCTCCCCCGTGTGGATTCTCTGGTGCTGGATGAGATGCGATCGCTGCCGGAAGCTCTCCCCGCACTCGGCACAGCCAAAGGGTTTCTCCCCGGTGTGGATTCTCTGGTGCTGGACCAGGTTGGAGCTCACCCGGAAGCTCTTCCCACAGTCTCCACATATTGTCAGCCTCCCTGCAGCAGGATTTCTCTGCTGGCTCGTGTCTGGCAGCCTCCTGAAACTTTTTCCACGTAGTGTCACTCTGCTTTGCCTCTTCCCCAGGGGAGTTCTCTGAACCGTTTCCGACCTGCGTGGGTGAACTGGATCCTGTTCAGGACTCTGGGAACTGTTCTCCTTGGAGAGTCCTGATAGTAAATCTTCTGGCTCCACTGGCCGAGGAATGCCCTGCTGGGGATTTTCCTCTTTCTTGCTCACAATCCCATCCTCAGCTGCAATTAAATAAGAATCCAGAGAGGAGTTATGGGCAGGAAACTGTGCAGGGGAGATCAAAAACGGATAAATTCTAAATCAGTAGACTGATATTAAGTATAAAAACTCCTGATATTTCCCTCCTTTTCAGGGTATTTTGCAGTGTTACAGGAACAAGCCCTGGAAAGAGCTCTGCATGCTTTGTAACAACTGGAGGCTACCAAAATTAATTTTATTAATTTGTCAAGTCAAAACTACAGTAAAATTTCGGCTCTGGCTCCCCATTTTGATACTTACAAGACTGTTTGCTGATGACTAATGAAGTACAAATAGTCCTAAGAGAAATTCAGGTGGCCTCTGCCAGCAAGCCGGAGCAGCATTGTTAGCACTACAGGAAGAAGGGAAGATAGGGAGAAGGGGAGTTGCAGTTTTACCCTCTAAGGACACAAACAGCGAACAACGCGCAGCCCCCGCTCCACAGCGGTCAGTCCAGATTGTTACTGACTTTGCCACAAACAGCATGAAGCCACGAAGCAAGCCTTGAGCTCCTGCCGGAAAAGCAGCCAATTCTGCTTTTAGGTCCCCTCCTTTTGACATCACAGATGATCCCTGATAAGGACTCCTGCCTTCCACAAACAAGGTCAAAGCTTGTAACTCAAAGAGACTGTTAAGGCAGTGCCTGTACATAAGGAAGGATGGCTTGTGGGGCAGGACAAGCATATTACACCTCTGTTCCTTTGCTGAATCAGATTCTCAGTTAAAACAGATGATAGAGAGGTACAAAGTCTTCTTCAGTGCAGACCAGGCATCCTAAATAACGACAGTGAAGATCATGTAAAGACGGACATGCTCTTCCTCCTGGAAGGACTCATCGGCACAGAGCCCGCTCCCGATGTGTGGGCAGCACTGCTCTATCTAAAAGATGGACAGAAGGTGCTCAGGACCACTGAGCAGGCCGTGGCTGTCAGCCCTGCACCTGATCAGGCTGCCTGGCTCAGGGTGTGAGGGCTCTCTGCACTGGCTTTGCACATTTGCACATTGCAAGAAGAGGGATATTTGAAGCATGCAGAAAAAACAGACGATCTCTTGTATGGTGAGGGCTGATATCAGGAACTAAGTGCAAGACTGTTGTTCGGTAAGAGAACAGAAAACTGTGAGACCCATGCTGATGAGCTTGGAGAAAACAGCTTTTCAAGAGAAAGGAGGAAGGGAAGGATTGTTTGAAACATGTGCCAGTCAAATGGTTCCAAGACACCTCAAATAACACTGGTAACCTGGATATTAAGAGGACGAGGAAAACCTAAAAACACTTCTACAGAGGGATGAGTTGTCTAGGGCTCTCCTTCTAGGGCTCTAGAAATGGCAGAGGTGGGAGAATACTCTGTGTAGAAATAGCAATATCTCAGCAAATGGGATTCATATAGAGCTAGTGGAAAGTCTAGGAAGTTTTAATACTAGTCTCCTGCCCAGGTTTGGGGGACAGGAGCCTCTGAAGGTTGAGGTCATGCTGGGCTCTATAACATTCTCTCTTGTTTTTGTAGGCTTCCCCATAGAGGACCTCCTGCCCTGTCAAAAGATTCACCGTAACATATAGAGCAAACTCAACAAGCAGAACATAGCCAGCCAGCTCCCACAGCATTAGAAATAAAGAAGTAGTAATGCTTGAAAGGAAAGACAGCTACTCTCCCAGGATACTATAGCTGGAAGTGTTATTAAAAGTTGAGCTGAAAGTCAGAGAAGGGCCATAAAGAACCGTCTCATTAAGCAAAGGTTACTTGAATTACAAAAGATGCAACCTTTATGCTTTGACTTGTGCTGCAAGTATTGGACAGACAGAGAGAGAAAATGCACAGAGACGACATAGGCCCTAAAGCATGAGACATGCAGGGCACCTGGAGAGGCTTATGCCCATCTCAGAGCAGAAGAAAAGTAACTTTCTGTTTCCATCAGCACAGAACAAATCCATTGTGAAAGGTACTATCGGTGAAATATGGGTTCAAGGGTCAAGCCCACCGGAGATTCTTTGTTGCTGGTTCCAGATTACACATTGAGGAAAACCAATAAATGTGAAACATGAAAAAAGTGCATGTCAGTAGAAGTAATACCAGGTATAGTTATCACTGCCTTCTAGTGCATAGGAAATGAACAAATTACCTGTCTTCTTATTCACATGAAGTCTCACAGAAGCATAAACTTTTGTGAATCCACATTGAACAGCCGATGCTAGTTTGGCATCCAACTTGTCTTTGCCAAGACAAGATGCCTGCAAGAGGCTTCTTGAGTATTTACATAGAACAGCGACTCCTTCCAGCATACTGCTGAAATGTGGTGTGGTGAGCAATCCCAACCAGTCTGAAAGCAAGTGCCCCCAGAGTAACTTTGCTGTCAGCGGAGAAATACAACTCTTTGCAGGCTTACTGAGGGCTTATGTAGCAATGGCAACATATACCTCTGAAGAGAGGCATTATATCCAAGTTTTAAGACTAGTCAATCAGGCTAATAGATTTCCAGATGATCTCTAAAGACTCTATGGACTTCTAGGGGTGAAGGATGACTTGCTCTTGACTATGTGTAGGCCAAAAGTACAGAACAGGTTGAGGACTAAAGCCACAGGCATGGAGACCTCCAGATTTTTATCCCCATAGTGGGGTAGACATTTATGCTTTGTATACTTAAAGATTCAATTGCCACCTTCTGATTCTCTGAAAACTATATCTTGTAAAACAAACAGGTAACACATACCAGTACCGTGGGATCGATGTACAAAGCATAGGTGCTTCCAGTAGTCTGGCAGAGTTGCAATAAGGAAGAGCATGCCTTGGAAGAGGAGAGTCACTCCTCAACCTTAAGTAGACAATAAAGGAAGGAGAGACTAGAATTTCCACCCAGACTTACACCTGTATGTATTTAATCTTCCTCTTTCTCTAATCAGTATAGAAAACCACCATGATACAACTTCACAGTGAACTCCTGAGATACCTTTCACAGCAGTCTGGTGTGGCAGTGATTCCAGTTCTTCCCTCAGCTAGTTTTCATTAAAATGGTCCCTTGAGAGGAACAGAAACTGGAACTTTGCTATTCACCATGGAGGCATTTCCATTTGTCTGCAGTTACTCCCATCCAGGCCTGGAGGAAAAGAGAAAGGTGATATCCAAAGACAGGACAAGAAGAGGACATCTGTGGCAGGTTGGCATGAAGCTCTTGAGCTGTATGTCAGACTTACTGAGGGGATGATGGAGCTAGACATGTTGCTGTGTTGCTGTTCTGCCCAAAGAGATATCCTTCACTTACCCTAGCTTGGATACTTGCACAGAATTTCTTTCACACTTAAAGAAGCCTTCAAAGTCCAAAAGAATTAAGTTTGTACAGTATTCTGTACTTTGGGAAGGTCAGAAGTTTCAAGCTTCTTATTACAGTGATTATAGCCATGGCTCAAGCTCTCATCTATGAAACTTCCCCAACCATTTTTGTTACTTCTGCTACTGGTTATCCTCTCTGGCCTCCTAGGCAAGTTGAGTATAAAGGATTTGATCAAAATCATGATGACCAGAACTCACTGAAGGCATTTTGACTGGAAAGAGCACAAGGGTGTGATCTCTCTCTTACAAGGTGAGAGAGGGAGCCACTCCTAGACATTCTGGAGGGAGACAAATCCCTCCAGACCTAATACTGGAAAGGTAAGGCTGAACTGACCAAAATGAATAAGCTTGGGAGATACAAGGAATGTGGTAGCTCCAGTTAAGTAGGGTGAGTATACACAGCCGGAACGTCACTGTACGCCTGGATCTCTCTCTCAAGAGAATCTGGCAGTAGCATGAGTTTTGGCCGATGCTCTGCTCTACCTCACAGCAGTGGGAAGAACACAGTGATAGTCTCCAGCACCTAAATCAGAGTTCATGAAAGAGAAAACAACGAGAACTATTAAACATTGGACACTGCAATCACAAATAAGCTGCAGATTGTTGGAGGACGGTAGAGTGTGCTGGGGAGGCACTACTGTACGCTTATCTCATCCCCTTCCCTGGCACCTGCTTGTAACCAATCCATGAGATGGGGTTCTGAGCTATAGGGGCCTGTAGCCCATCCCAGGAGAGTCGTTCACAGAAATTAACAACATAGCTGGGCTACTGAACATGGTATCTTGCCGCTGGGGGCTGGGAGGTGTCTGATGCAATGCTCATCTTTACAAAGGGCTTGGGAGGAGATCCAGGGACCAGGAAGCCCAGCAGCTATTCTAAGCAAATGAACAGAAGCCAAAATAAGATAAAGTTAGTGGGCATATGGCCAAAGAGGGCATACTGGGAAAGAGCTGGCCTGACCTTTGAAAAAGGTTGTCTCACCTCACAAACCTCTTGGGAGTTCTTCAGAGGTGTCACCCGTTTCCGCAGAAGCAAGGTCTGGAGTCCAAAGTCATTCCCAAAAGACATTTTGTCCTTCAAAACTGTTGAAGAAACTAAGCTGCCACAGAACAAGAAACCCTAAATAAAGTGGAAAAGGAGGGAAAGGGGAAATGGAAACATCTGATGATGATTCTGGTATTCTGAATTAGAGAGACAGGAGCTGAATGTAAAGAACCTGGCAGCCTTTGGATGCTGACTGACCGGGGAACAGGGGAATGACAGGAAAGCTGATTGCACATAAAGACTTGCAGAGAGGAAAAGCCTCTATACCTTGCACATAGGCCAGGATGGGCCTAGGATGTTCTTGTTTCAGGAACAAAGTCTTGGAGTTAGAACAGACTGATAAAAGTCACAACTCCAGAGCAAACAAAAGAAGCTTATCAAATGTTAGAAATTGTTGGGAAAAGAATAGAGGATAAAATATAATGTAATTCTGCCTGCTGCTCAAATCCATGGTAAGCTTACATCCTGAACACAGTGTGCAAGGTGGGGATAGCTCCCTCAACTCAGAAATATTAATAGTGTGGAAAAAGATTCAGGAAAGTAACATAAGATGACAAGATTTGGAGCAGCTTCTGTATGCAGAACGATTCAACAGGCTGTTCAGCCTAGAGAAGGTACAGCTGATAGGGCATATCACAGAGGTCTATAAGAATATAAGCAGCCTGCAGAGGGTGGGCAGGGAGCTGTCCCGCACTAGTTATTCCAATACAAGAACTATGGGCATCAAGCACACTACTAGAAGGCAGCTTCAAAGCAAAGGCGGCAGTTCCTCACTGCGCAGCTAAGGCGGCAGCGGAACTCCTCACTGCAAGTTAGCCTGGATGCTACAACATCCGCGGACTCAGACAGCAATAAAATACACAGAAGGTTATGAAATATTAACACACCACACCTAGCTCAGGAGTTTCTGAAGCCACAGAAGACTCCGAGCTGAGGAAGCACACAGGGAAACGCCACCGCCCGTTCACGGTGTTTGCTCTTCTCCGGGTATCCAGTATCGCTCGCTGTCGGGGCGGCACGCCAGGCTGGGCGGACTTCGGCCTGACCCGCTGCAGGATCTGGGGATGCTGGAACTCGTCTTCTCACCGATGGCTTCACAGACAACCGCGCAGGGCCCTTACCTGGACAGGCGCTGCTCAGAACCGTCCTTCCCGGGCAGGCCCGGGCCCGGGCGAACCACAGTGCCTCCTCCTGCTCCATGCGGGAGATCATGTCCGGCTCGGCGCCAGGCCCCGCTCGCGGAGGGGAAGCGGGAGCGGGCAGGCTCGCAGCGCCGTTTAGCCGCGGACTGCTCTCCGGGGGGGGGGGGGGGGGGCTTCTGGATCTGGGGTCTCGGGCAAAGCGACCCGCCCCCGCGGCGGCCGGGTGCCGCCCGGCTCGGCTCGGCTCGGCTCGGCTCGGCCCGGCTCGGCCGCCCGAGGATGCCCCAGGCGCGCGGCTCGCCTCGGCGAGCGCGGTGCCTCCAAGCACCCCAGCGGGGCGGCCGCGGAGCGGGGCTGAACACGGGGGCTGCGGGAGGGCCCTGCGGGGCCGGGCCGGGAGCTCGCCAAGGCGGGGCGGCCGCCGCTGAACGGCGGGACCGGGCCGGGCCGGGCCGAGCCGGGCCGGGCCGCCGCCGCCTTCCTGGGGGGGGGGGGGGGGGGGGGGGGGGGGGGGGCGGCACGTGACGGCGGCGGCCAATGGCGGGCGGCGCCCGCGGCCTGCGACGGCGGCCGAAAATGGCGGCGGCGGCGCGTCCGGCGGCGCGGGGCTCGCCGCGAGGGCTCCTCCGGCTCCCCCACGGCCCGGGCTCCGAGGCGCCCTGCTGGGGGTTTCCTCTCGCTCCTGTCGCCGCCCTGTAATGAGCCGGGACGGCAGACGCATCGCTGGCGGGTGAGGAGCGCCCGAGCAGCAGGCCCTCCGCGGGGCCCACACCCCTTACGAGGCGCCTCTCACACACTAGTAGCAGCAATTCTCCCCTTTTAACATTAACGAGGCATTTTATGAGGTGTTTTTTTTTTTAAAATTCAGGGCATGTTGCTGCCATATAAGAAGCTCCGGTAAGTTCATCACTTAAGTAACGTGACTGCCCGCCCTGGTCGGAAACGCCGCTGCCGCACGATTGCCCAGAAAGCCCCAGCGAGAGAGAAGCGACGTGTCGGATCACACGCACCTTCTGAGGAGCTAGTTCTGGCCCTGCAGAAGAAGGGAAAAGGTTCTTCATACTCCAGGCCCCATCTGAAACCTCAGCGAACAATTCAAGACAGCAGAGACCTCCCCTGGGAGTCAGCCAGGACGGCTCAGGTGCCCTGGAAAACAGGCGTCACAAAACCACATCAGGCACAACAATGGCTGGAGCAAGATGAAAGAGAAGAGTTAACACGTTCGTGCAGTTTAAGGCCCGAAGACACGACGAATGTACTTTTTCCGAGCCCCTGGGGACCTCTGTGTTGCCTGGCCTGGCCTTGCTCGCCTGCATGCCCAGATGCTGCGTGGCCAGGCCTCGCTCCCCAGCCCTCTCCTCAGGTGAAGGTGGAGCTGAATCGCACAGAGGACTGACCAAAGCCCACAGAAGTCTAACTGGCCTGGAGCTACCAAAGGCTCCACAAGGGAGAAAGCCCCTGGACAAGCACAAGAGCCTCCTCTCTACTGCAAAGCCTGAACTGGCTTTAGCACTAAGAAAAGTCAGGGAAACATTCACAGTCTGGCTCAAGCTTTGCTTGGAAGATGCCAACTAGTCACAAAAATGACAACAGAAAGAAACTAAATGAATGACTGGAAGCTGCTAGTAGGCCTCTGGCTGTCAGTGAGCAAGTCTGCATTCCTGCATATGTCCTGCAGGGGAGCACGCACTCCAGGTCTGTCCTGCCTCGTCTCAGAGACTCTGACTGGCCACGGACGTACAGGCAAACGCCATCTTCTCCTATATCCTCTTCAAATGGGAATATGATTTTGGCAAGTCTTGTATTTACTTCTCTGACCCGCATTTTCCCAGATGGCCTAACGCACTCCTTACCTGTGCAGGGACCATTCAGCAACTCCTCTTCCTCAGAGCCCTTGAAACAGGCAACCAGCAGCTCTTCCTCTTGTTCTATGCAGGAGATGACATCCAGTTTAAGACTGAGAATCCTCCTCAGGAGAAGAGAACTGGGTTACTACTATTTGCTCCAAAGATACCTCCTTGATGTTAAGCCCAGCCATACATTTGCTAGGAGATGCATTAGACAGACAGACAGAAAGGAAGTCCTTGGCTGGAAAGACCCACTTCCATTGTGAACTGTGCTTTGACCACACTAGGAAATTGAGATAAATCACACGTGATGGGGAGGGGGAAGGGAAGAGACATATGCAAGGCTTGGTTTCAGTCTTAGTGATCTCTAAACTGGCAGAGACATGAGAATGGACCATGGCAGAGCCCAGCAAGACTCTCCCAGGAAACCTAGCCCAAACATCTTGCACCTCATAGTGCAAATGCTGAACAAAGCAGGATGGTTTTTTTCCAGCCAAGGACAACCTCCTTCAACAAAAGAAAAAGGTTCAGAAGTCAAACTTTCAGCAAAATGCAGCACAAGTCCCACAGACAGCCTCTGTTTCTAAGGCTCCCCCCAAGCCCAAGCTATCTATCACCAAGCTTCAAGATCTAGCAAATTACAGTAAGAAAAGCTGCCCAGCAGCTGTCTTCTCCCTTGGACTCTAAAATCTCACCTCCTCATAGACTAGGCCTGGCTCTGGCATCACCACAGTGGTTCATGCATAAGGAAAGATCACTCATGGCAAGAGATATTAACTGTAGCAGAAGCAGTTAAAGGTACATTGCCCATATTCTTCTGCTCTCCTTCCCCTCTTCTCTGCACTCTGTACATACTGAGGATTTCGGGCAATGAAGGAGGAAAGCATTTTTGCACTCTGTATCCCAGGCACCAATTTTAAGGAGGTGCAGGGCTCCCGTTCACTGCCCTGGAGAAGACAAAAAGTGTCCACGCTCTAACCCCATGCATCCCCAGTATAGAGTACATATGGCCAATAAATCTAAGCCCTGACTACTGCACACGGCTCCCTGCTCAGCAGGGAACAAGACAGACCAACATTGCCCAGAGAGCACAGAAGGGACGCAACAAACTTGAATAAATAATAGGAACACAGAGTGGGGCAGCAGAGGAAATCCTTCCTCTGTCTGAGCTCATGCTATGATGCCAGGATGACTCCTCACTCCAGCCCCCCTTGCCAAAGCAACATATGGGTGACTCCTCACTCCAGCTCCCATGAACAGAGTCAAAAAAACAGCATGAAGTCTGCATGACGCTCCCTCGCAGCTGCTGCTGGGGTGGGTTGTTCCTGCCAGGAGACAGACATCAGACACTGCGGGAGCAACTCCGGTCTCAGCCTGAGACTGCCCATGCAGGAAACAGGCACAAACTGTGGACTGAGTATCACGCGATGGCTGAGGGTGGAAGGAACCTCTGGAGATCATCTAGTCCACTCCCCCACCCCCACTCAAGCATTTGCATGTATCTGCGCACTCATCACCTCTTCCAGACGCTGCTTCCCTTTCCATCATACCTCTGCCTGCACCTCTAGCTAGGGACCAGGCTCTGTTCCCAGCAGGTTTGCTCGCTCTTAGCCGGATGGGTGGCAGGAGCAAGAGCTCACAACGTCAGTTGGCAGAGCGGGGGCTTGCAGACATGCGGGGTCAGGGAGGCGAGGGCATTGGTGCGGTCACTCTTGCCTGTCCTCAGTTACCTGAACTCTCCATCTCAGGAGTTTGCATGTGCAGAGCTTCCCTGGGAAGATGGTCTCTGCTGGGAGAAAGAACATATCGTGCATCAGGCACAGGGTTATGACACGACATGCTGCTGCCAGAGTGCCCCGGCACGAGGCAGGACACCAGCCCTGCGGCCACGTGGGCGCTGCTGGGTGCCCACAACCCAGTGCTTGCCTCAGCCTTCCCAGACTCTGTGCTGGCAGGCAACCCCAGAGACCCCTCCTGAGAAACAGGGACGCCTTGCTGTCTGTCAACTGTCAGGTCAGAAATATGGACACGATCCCCAGCATTTGTGCAGCAGGAGTGGAGGCTTCAATCAACCCTGCTGCCTGCTGAGCTTCATCGTGGCATTTAATGCTTAGGGCTGTTTTCTCCTGAAATAAAAGGCAGGTCAGCTTCTTAGAGCAGCCTAGTGAGGGAAACAGTTGCGTGGATCAGGGTGCTGACATCCACTGCTCTGTGCAGTTGACTCTGCAGGGTACCCAGTGAACATCGCCCAGGAGAACCGCAGCCCAATCTGTAGAGAATTAAGACCTTATCTCTTACTTTATTACCCTGATTTCCATGGCCTGACATTGTAACTCTCCAGTAGCCAGTGCCTGCCTGTTGGCACCATGATGAGGGCTAGATGGCCCTTTGGTCTGGCCCATCACAGCAAGCATGGTCAACCTTACGAGAGAAAAAAAATCAAAGCAGCTTTGATTTTTTTTTTTTTTTTTTTTGGACAGAGGGAACATGTATTTCTTTCCTGTGCTGTGGAGGAAAGGATGACTGGGTCAGTAAGTCAAACCTTTGCAGACCACAGAGAATCTTAACCATTGACAGAACCTCGATTTTGGTCAAGAAAAAACCTGGGCACTATAGCAGCCAGATAGTGAGAGACAAGGAACCTGGGCAGAGGAATACTGAAGGTACCTCTGAAATCCTGCTCTGGGAGACAGTGACTGAATCACAGAGACATCTTTGTTGAAGACTGTTTCATCTCTCCCAGTCACTTTGTTGTTTCACTAAAAACCCAAACAGCTTTTATGCAATGTCTTTAAAAGAAAATTTATACAGGAATGTTTTAAACTGTCACTAAAAAGCAAATAAGTGCCTTTGAAATGTATTTCCAGAACACCTTTAGTCTCCTTAAAGAACTGCAAGAAGGACTGCTCTTGTATTTAATCCTTTGGTACCTAAACTTTAGCACTGTAAGCCTAATATTTGGGGTTTGTTGGCCCAGTAGAAAGGGAAGGCACAACAGTGAATCAGTCTATATTTAACACTATTCAAATGTTTTTCATTAAGTTGGTCCCTACATGGGTCTTGGACACCAGGAGGATCGATTACATCCAGTTAAGAAATGCCAAGAGACATAGGGTGACTTCTGGAGTGAGTGGACATAGAACTGCACTTGTACAAGAAAAATAACTCTCTTGCCAGATGCAAGATTATTATATAAACATAGGTAGCACAGCTTTTCAGAATAAACCTTTCGAGATTATTTTTGTAAGTAGGAAATGTGATAGTGCACAAAACAACAGGCCGGTAGCTGCAAAAGCATGCCCTAATGTTATCTGTAGTCAACCACACAGATCATGTGGTTGCCACAGCACATTTAGAAGCAGTGTTTTCCAAGGCTCATTCAGAGCTCATCTAGTGTGTCCTGGCAGAACAAAAGCATTATGGATTGCCAATAACATATTTGCTACTTTTTAACTTAGAAAACAATTAAAATCTTCGTTGAAAAGTCCTTTTCTTACAGCCATGGAAGCATTAAAGCAAACATATCAAAATATTTTTCATAGCTGTTACTACAGAGTTGGAAATAATTACAGGAATAATTACAGAGACAATTGATTTTCCAAAACAGAAATGAGTCTGCGTTAAGAACCTACGAAAACAGAGCAATATATACAGAACAAGCTGACTGATAACAAATCATCACTGGCAGATGGTAACATCAATGTTAGCTGGAAGAGACACCCTTTGCTTACAGATTAATGGAGCCAGTTAACAAATAACTTCTTTCTGATAATTTGCAGGGTATGTCAGATACGTCACTGTGATCTTGAGGGCTGTAAACATTTTAAATCTTTCTTCCTCTTCTGGGAGAAGCATTAGAATTACCAAAGACATTTCATCAACTTCAGCCACAAAGACACCAAGACAAGCCTCTGCAAAATGTTACCTCCAAACCCCGATAGCACAAGTGTTTAAAATTATTTTTCTGCATTAGGCAAAGGTTGTCCAGTTGCATGGCTTAAGGATGACAGAGATAGGAGGATGGAGACACCTTCAGTGACTTAACAGACTAGGAAGTTTCTTATGCTGCAGCGCTATTAGTTGAACAATTGTAATTTATATGCACTGAAGTGTGGCACTGTTTGTTGAAGGTTAAAATATAACCAAGAATATTTTGACTGCAGTATCTTTGATCATAAATATAAGTCTTGCTTAGAAATACAGCAGAGAAGCTGGAATGGGATTTTACTTATTTTCACATATTAGCACAGGTAAGTATGACTGAAAGTTTCAATGTTTATGAAATGTGTACTTGAGAGAGAAATGCATGACACGCTGCAGGAAACAATACTTCCCAGAACGCCACTTCAGGGCAAACCTCAGCCTTTTCATGCAAGAATGTCACCTTAATGGCAGCTCTTGCACTGGAGAATGAGACAGGATAGATGACATGCTTGACAGGGAAGCAAAGGAACCTAATTAAAAAGCTCCTGAAAATTCACCAGACCTGGCAGAAGCTGCTGCTCGGAGCGCCCCACATTATTATACACACCACAGGGACACCTGACAGAGAAGAGGAAGTTCCTAAGACCCCAGCAGCTGTAGAGCTGGCTATCCATTTCCCCTTAGCCATTGCCCACCCTTCCAAGGCCAGACCAGACCCTTCCCCAATCTGTCCTCCTGGCAAACCAAAACACCTCCCCCAGCCCTACCCGGGGTCTCCCCTACCTTTGGGCTCCACGTCTCAGACAAACCTGGCAGTCTGCCTCTCTCCAGGTATTGGATCCACCATTTGCCAGACGCTGCCAGGTGATCTCTCTCGTTTTGGCTCTTCTTGCTGCTGGGCCTCCATGACACAACTCTCCCCTTCTTCCAGTTCTCTGCCGAGGGTTTTAGCCAGTGCGCACACTGTGAAGCTGCTACTGCTCCAGCTAGACCCAGTACTACTACTTAGACTCCCCCCAGTCTCTCATAAGACATTACTTGTTATAGTTTATCATTAGTACCTTATAAATGGTTTATTGTATATAATATAAAAATCAAACTGAGGCTATACTGTATCAAAAATAGAAAATATTTATATGTTCCAAAATACATAAATATGTTTAGAAATCTGTTTTCTTTTTTAAAAGCATTGTGTCCATTTTGCTGAGTGAGACCCTTTTCAGATTCAAAACTCTCAAAACACAGGAAAGTCAGAAGAGTTTATGAAATTAAATACATAAAAGATGACACTTTAGGGTCTAAGACATCCCCAAGAGTTCCAGATGTTGTTTACAACTTAAGATCAGTCCAGGTTGGAAAAGAGACTGGTCAAGGAAGAGGGTTTAAGTGCTGAAAAGATCCAGTGGTCACTATAATACTGCCTTCTTAAAAAGAAAATTCTGTGTCAAGGATGTGCTCTGGTCAGCCTACAGTAACAAGGTAACACAGCCCTCAGAAAATGGAGCAGATGATATCTTTAACACAGATCCCAGCATGCAAGTGAACGCACACAGCTGAATGCTGGAATCCAGAAGGCTCTCACATAATACCTGGAATCGGAAGGCACTTTGGGGAGCCATCAGAAATAGACTGGAAAAACAGCTGTGTTGTTCAGCAGCCGTTTAGGAAATGCAGATTTAGAAGTTTTACCAGAGACCACAAATTGAATCAAGGACAGGAGAGAGGCCTCTTATTTCCAAAATGCTCCCTGCCTTAACAATCAGCAGGGCCACTTGCACACTGAATAAGGGAAGACTGTAAGTCACTTGGGTCCAAACACTGAATACTTCATACAGGGGCGAAGAGATTGGTTTCTTGCTGGCAGGTTATTCTACTGAATACTGGAACTTGAAGTGTGAAGCACCTCTCTGCCCAAGCCCAGGGCAAGGGCTTTGGCAAGTGTCACTGGAAGAAGCACCTGCCTCTGGAAGCACCGAAAGGAAGAAAAGACAAGAGACCTAAAACCTAGGAAAGAAAAGACAAGGTGAGGAGGAGAAAAACCAGGGAAAACAAACAGAGGCTCCAGTGAAACTCTGTGCTGGAGGCAGTGCAGCAGCAGGAGTCTGTGCAACTTGGAGCAGATGGCATGGGAGCAGCAGCTAAGTTCAGATTCATTCTCCAGTGTGTCATCTGGACAACAGGCCACAAGGAGGAGCAGCTCACTCACCAATCACACCAGCAAATCAGGCACCAGCCTAGAACAGGGTTTCCAGCTTATCAGGAAGGCCTTGATGTTCAAAACTCTTGAAACAGAGGACAGGGCTCCATTCAGTATCGTCTCCTCCGTTTTTTGTTCCCCTTTCCTTTCTGTTCCTTCTCTTTCCGGGCTGCGGCCGTGGTAAAGGTGATACAGTGAGCATCTAAGAAGTCCAGCAGCTTTGCCTTGGCAATCTTAATGCCATTCTGTTTCAGCTCCGAGTGCAGTACAGCCAGCTCAAGTGGCTCATAAAAGAGGATCTTGCGGTACAGGGCTGGATTTGAACGGATGTAGTTCCTCACTGCCTCCAGTTTATCTGCCTCCTGGGCTGCTGCCTGAGAAGCTGTAAGGTCATCTTCCTCCTCTTCAGACACAAGAGCACAGGCCTCAAGTTCATTGGCAAAAGAACTAGAAGTAAGAAAAAGCAGACAAGTGATCAAGTAAAGAAAGGGTCATCCAGGGAACACCCAGAGTGCCCCAAGTCCCTGTCTGCCAACCTTGTAGCTGCCCTCTGTAGGATCACAGACCTTCCGGTACCAACACTCACAAAATAAGGAGTGAGGCAGAATGTAGTATGTGCTCTGCAAAGTTACACATCCCAGCCATAACTGCGCTGTCTGGCATTCCTTGCTCCTGCCTCAGCACCTACTGCTGGTGTACTTGCAGACTCAACGTACGCAGCACCACACGCAGCCTCTGCCGAGCAGTGCTGTCTTCTCACTACTCTAGTTGCAGGCTCTCACGCAAATCTGTGAGGATCCTTGACACTTTGGCTTGCACAGCTGCCAGGACATGCCAGGTTTGGGCTCTGCCCACACGCAGTTTCAGCCGTGAGCATTTCTGTGCTCTCAGAATAGCTTGCTAGGAATTAGGCTAAAACAAACAAAAAAACATTTCTTTTGTACTACTGTGTTGACCTTCAAGTGACAAAAGCCCAGGGAAGGCAGGCTGTAGCACAGACCTCTGTATTCTGCACTGACACTCATTTCTTTGTTTCTCATTTTCCTAGGTCATCTCTGTCCTGTGCAGCAGAGAGACTCTTTTGTATATTTGTTCTCCTACCTCTGTAACCCAGCAGAGATGTCACTTCCATCCAGTGAAGAACTTGCAGATTCCTGAGATGCTGAGAGCATCAGCTCCTCATCATCAGCTGCCAGAAAGTTCCTCTCTGGAGATACAGATACCTTCTGCTCTCTGGCTCCTTTGTACTGATCTGTCATTTCAGCTCCCTCCTTAGCTCCCGAATAGCCTGTTTCAAGGGGTCCAACCAAGTCATCGCCAGCACTCCCCGCAGTGAGCACTGAATAAGCTGTAACAGCCTGCTTCTTTTTCCTCACAGCATTTGAGGCTTTGGCACGCTTTCCACCTGCAGTCCGGTTTGCCTTCAACTGCCTAGAGTGTTTGGCTGGGGACTTCTGCAAAGGAGGCTGGGAAGATGGGATTTCATCCTCCAAGTCAGCATCCACGTCCTGGTGAGTATATTGGAATATCTCCTTCAGCTTTAACACCATCTGGCGTTTTGGGAAAGGACGAACTCCAAATCTAAAAGAGAAAGGTGGGAGGTCAGGCTAAGATTATGCTGCACCTTCCACTGTCACAGCTCAGGAATGTGACCAGGCCAAGAAGCCCAGCGGCCAGCTGGAAGAGCACGACATGATCTCAAACAACACTGACTGAAACATTATCAATTTTTCCCTTTCAGTGCAAGAGCTTTCTTTCAAACTACCTACCAGCAGGCTTCTGCTCATAAAGAGATGTACTTGTGGACATAATGCTAACCTTCTCAACTCCTTCTTCAGCTCTGGGGTTTCCATCATGGAGTAAGCTGGCATTGGTGTCATGGGAGTCTCAGGAGACTCATCCCTCTCCTGACAGGCAGGCTCTGCAACAGAATGGAATTACTGTCATTAAAATTAGTACAGAAGGACATAAGAGGGCTGATATCTTCCCCTCCTGGTGGCAGACATTTTAATGTTATTAGTAACTTAGTAACTGTTTAAGAGGTACTGCTTGTCTGCAAAGTCTTCTACTAATTACTTTTATTTTGGACAGAACAATCAACACTTCTTTTGTTGCCTTCTGGTCTGAGATGCCTTTTTTTGGGGGGGGACTTTAATCAGCTTAAATTGAGACACACGTCAGGTCTGCATATAAAGCCCATTCAAGGTTTTGTTAGAATAGTTGCAAGGTAGTTAAAAAGATGTTTACTGAATTCTGTGAAGTGGTTCTTCCCCCAGGAAGGAAATTTCATAGTAGACACTAGATGCAGAAGAAACTGAACAAGTCAAGATTCTGGGGACCTGAATTAGATACTGATTTACTCATTTTGTGAAGCAGTCAGTGTCATCGGTCATGTTCTAAACCCCTGTTGTTAAACTAATCACGTAGTATACTATAATTAGTAATATGTAGATAGATACAGTGAAACAATAGATACTAAGAGATCAATTACTATTCTTAGATCTTAAGAGGCAAGGAACGATGCAAGTGCAACACAGTTAAAATATTAATTCTAGCAGACAGTTGACCCTGGAGAAGTATGCTAGTATTTTGTGCATTGTCAGACATTCAAGCAGAGGGGGCTCAACTCCTGCTCACCACTAAGTGAAATCTGGTGGCAAAGATGAAGAGCAGCTTAGCTTTCAGTCTTGCATGCACTCTGGAACCACTCACTGGGTCCCCCATTCAGGACATGTGATGGGGGCACAAAAATCTATTACAAGAACCCAGAACTAGCAAACAGAAGGCAGCGGAAGTGAAGGCAAAGGCGCATCAGGAGAGCTTTGGAGGAAAATATGCATGGAGCCTACCCGTGGGCAGGGGTAGGCACCTACCCCCAGCCAGCCTCTGCACCTCTGCCACTGAATGCAAAGCCTACCTGATGCCTTCCTGTAAATATTAACACATACATCAATTTATGAATGCATGAAAAACAGAAGACTCATTATTGCAAGGAATAAACATCTCCTTGCATGCAAGTTGAAGGCTGGCTTTGTTTTGTTTTTTGTTTTTTTTTTCCCTCCCTCAATTTCCACAATGAATACTATCACTGTCAAAGAACCAGCATGAATGAAACACAGATTGCTATGCTCCAACAATCCCACTTATTTAGAAGCACTCTTTCCCACATCAGAAGCTGACTGTACCTTCTTTGTGCCTGGCCATGACTATTCTGTATCAGAAGGCCAAAATACCTTCTCAATATACCAGGTGAACAACAAGCAGGATCATCACCTAAATGACAATGTTTTAACTTAGTTCAATGAATCTAATACTAATACAAGCTCTCACCAGGGGTCTTTACAGGCTCTGTCTGACAGGCACCTGCTGCAGCTGACACCCTCTGAGACAGAGGAAGCATTTCTGGGAGTTCATCTCCCTCTTCTTCTTCTCCATCCCAATCATCCCAGAGTTTGGAGTTTAGATAACTTAGTCTACTGCTCACTGATGAACATGCCTCAACAGGACTCTTTCCAAGGTGAAGCAAAGTTCTTCTTCTGTCACCAGGACTTCCTCGAAGAGGGGTACTGCCCTTAATTCCCTGTGCTTGGACTGGGCTCTCCCATTGGTCAGGCCAAGAGTCAGGTTTGGGGCTACTGGCAGTGCTGGCACTTGCACAGTCAACCCGACTGGAGTTCTGGCTGTTACCTCTGACTGGCGACAGATATTCAGCATGCCAGCAGTCATCAACAGGGATTGGGGGCTCATCGCCAAGCAAGACACTACTACTCAAAGAAAGTAGACTTGCTTCCTTTTCCCCCTCACTGTCCTTTATCTCAATCACACTGGTATCTGCTTCATCTTCCAGTGACTGCTCATGGCATGGAGGCACAGGTTTGGACACAGATGAGCTCTTGGCACATTTGTTTTTCATGCTGTTGTAGCCAGGGGAGAGAACTGGATCCACTGTAGAAACTGTTGCAGTGTCCACGGAAAATGGTACTGTCGCTGGGCTGCTGGAAGGGTTCCTTTCACTGTCGGAGTTCTCCACAGGCAACTGTTTGTCTGACAGAGTTGTTCCAGGAACTTTTGTAAAGCTAACAGCCATTTCACGGTCATTGTTACCTACCGCAAAGCTCTCTGTCCTGAGTTTAGACCTGGAATTCTTTATACAGGTAATACTTTTGACTTGCATCTGTGTTGATAAATTTCTGCTTTTGCTCAGAAATGGTGTATCTGGCACTAGCCAAGAGCTGTCCATACCCGAAGACTCCTCGTGACCAATTCCTTCTTCATGGCTCAGGTTCAGACTCTGTTTGTTGTCTGTACAAGCACCTACTTGGCTGCTGACAGACAGCTCTGTGGACATCTTTACATCATTATTTGTATATACTGCATCTGTAATGCCACATGAGACCTGGGATGATCTCTGCTCTGTTTTAGTGACTGATGATGAGTTATGTTCAGGTTTTGGTATCTCAGGACCTTGTTCAATGCTAGCACATTTCACTTGCCCAGGGATTTCCACTTTCTTCAGAGGAGAGCCTGACTCTGGTGACTTTTCTTGTTCTAATTCCATTTCATCACCGGAAGACAAAACAATAATATCAGCTTCTTTTTTCCCCTGAACTGCAACATCTTGAGTTCTGATGACTGGTGATGACAAAACTGAAACATATTTATGCTTGCTTAAATCAGTGCAAAACTCTTCCGGAGAAATTGTGTTCTCTGTGTTCTCATTTCCTGATGCAATGTCCAACTCACTGCCTTTCTGGAAGGATATTTTGTGAGATGAGAATGATTTTTTAATTCTGTTTTTCTTTGGCATTTTTGCTTCTCTGGGAAATTTCCTATTTGATTTTGGAGACGCAGGTGAAGAGCCAACAGCAGGAAAAAGCGGAATAAAAGGTTTGGGAGGAGGACTGGCACAAAACCCATTCTTACAGGGAGAGGTGTCTTTTTGTGACTTGCTGTACATAAGCAAATCATTAACATCAACATGTTTTTCACTAAAAGCCTCTCCTGACTTTCTGATAGCTTCTTTCACTGGGGAAGGCTCACAGTATTCTCTCTGGTTTGCAGGAAATAAGTGTTTATAATTTTCATTCATACCAGTATCACTGTGGGTATTAGTAAACTGATTTTCCAAGTGGTCTTCCCCTCCCGCATTATTTGAGACCTGAGATAACTTGGAATCTTTCCCAACTTTATGTCTCCTAAGCGTCTCTCCTTCATTAGTGGTGGTAGTATGGGATGCTACACCCAACTTTTGACGTTCATCCTGGCAAGGTATAAAAGTGATGTTTGTGGCATTCACATTCGTGCAGCTACTTATATTCTGCATTGTCTCCTCTTGTTCAGACAAGTCACATTTGGATCCTTCCACATCATTGTCTTCCTTCAGATCTTTCAAGTCATGGCTCATCGAAGCAGATTCAGATCTCTCTGTTTCTTCTTTCTCAGTCTGCTGGTTCACACCTTGCGCTGCCTCAGTATCACTGTAGATGCTGTAATCTGTGCCTTCACTCACCCCTGTTTCACCTTGAGCCATCTTTCTCTGAGTTGCAGCAAACTCATAGATTTCCTCCAGCTCCTGTTCACCCACCCCATTGTCATCTTCCTTCTGGCATTCAGGGTTCAGCACAGCCTCTTCTTCCTCATCTTCACCCACCCACACTGACTTCAAGAGCTCTTGGAAGTTCTCAGCTCTGTTCTCACAATCTTTGTCATCTCTCACAGAGATGAGATCATCTTCTGAATCCACTTCAGAAGACACCTGGCTCTCTCCAGTGCTGTTTTCAAACTTGGCCATGAGTTCCTTTACACCAAACCTGCAAGGATAATAGAAACATTAATGTTTTTCTCCTTCAAAATTCCTCCATGTTTTAGCTGCCTGATCACTCTAGTGAGTCTTGTGAAGAATTTGCATGAGGATGCTGGTTTTTCTGAGATGTACAAACTCTAGTGTACCCCTAACATTCAGAATTTCTTTTTCCACGTCACTCGCATGAAAGCATGAGATTCACTCTTCATTTTTTATGTTTGAAACTAAGCAACTATATGACGACACTAATACTCTTTTGGTAGTTGCACTGGTGAGTGCTACACAGCACGGCAGGGGCTGAATAATGCCTGTAGTGTTCAAGCTTCAAGGCCCTTCAGGGTGACAGGGCTACCTATGTACACACATGCTGGCAAGCCCCAATCATTACCTTTCATGTCTCAACATGGGCTCCTACAGCACATTCCCCACTTCCAGCTTATCTGGGAGGTCACAAGATCTACCACTCAGTCTCAGAAGAACAAAACAAGCTGAGGAACCAAACTTGGCACAGCTCGTGTCTGTGCTCTGTGCAATGTGTGGATCTCTGTGCAGACTATCCTCTAACTTGTACCTGAAATTCTTTCCAAGAAAACTACTAGATGTGCTTCACCTCTGTGAAGAGGGCTAGGGCTCGGAGATCTTGGTTTAAAGCAGAGGGGACATCAGCTCAGTAACAGCACAGATGCAGCCCACATGACTGCAGTTAAAACTCCCAAACTGCCATAAAACTAGGAGGTAAATCACAGCCCACTCGAGAAACAAGATCTGATTTACAATATTTGTTTGTTTCTTCCTCTTTCATAGGTCCTTTAATTCTCAAGTCTCGTGTTTGAGCAGTTTCTCAGCAAAACAGAAGCCAGCAGGCTCTCTGCAGACACTCCACCAGCAAAAACCCTTTAATGTCATTGCTACCAAGAGCCTGAATTTAGGGCTAAGATCATGTATTAAGGACAGATACTTAATCCAGTCCACCCAGTATGTTTACACACTGTATGTACAGAATACACTCATGCAAATCTGTTTAGTTAGATGCTATCTCCCACCCACAGTCTGTTCTGTTTCCCTATAGTTTCCCCACTTCTCACTAGGAATAAAAAGTTAAACTTAATTTGTGAATGTATTGTGCCAAATTAGACAAACAATTTCCTTATTAACATAAACAAGTCAGTAACAGTTTCAGGTTTTCCCTCTGTGCCACCATAATCTTTGAGTTTCATACTTATTTTTTCCCTTCCAAACAATGTATTCCTACCACTACAGAGGATAAACTCATATCTAATCAAGGAGAACTGATCAACCGACTATCAAAATAAATGCACAGAAAAAAAATGCTCTGGTCTTTTCGAGAGTTACTTTAAAAGGAGGACACCTACATTTCCCAGAACTAAGAGTGATTTTAATTTGATAGAATGTCTTTCATCTGATCCTGTTTCAAGCTCTTTACCTAGCACATAGTCTAGGATCATGACTGACAAGTGTCTAAGATTGTGACTGACATAACAAATTAGCATTCCATGCATTCACTACATTCTGCAAGTCTTGTTTACATTAAGTGTGTCACTCGTGCAATGCTTTGAAAATTGCGTATGGAAGACACACTCATCATCATTGCCACCATCAGCTGTCATTAAAGATCCTGAGACAAAACTCTTGGCAAAAGTGTACTAGCCATAAACCAAAACCAGAAAATCTCAAGCAGATGTAACTTGAAAACAGATTCATGAAAAAATGAGGGTAGGATGCTCTTGTGCTCAAATTTCACTTAAGATGCAAGCAGAGGACTATGAATTTTGTTGAAGCCACTCAAACCACAACAGAAGATACCAGATTAGAGTCTGTGTGGCTGAAAGCAGGAGACAATCCAAAACACACTCATATGATACAAACCTGGCAGCCAGAGCCCCAAGCTGGGGCAGCATCCCAGCAGGGATGTCAGCTTCAGCAGCATAAAGGTATCGCAGGAACGCGCAGGCTGCCTCTCCTGTCACGTCACTCAGCAGCACACGGCGTGTCTGCGCATTCCCATCCTCCTCCACTAAGAATCCTTCACTGTGAACCTGGGGGTAAGAGGAAAGCAAACAAGGTCCACTTGCTGGTAAAGAAACAGCAACACCAGTATCTTCTTTGTATCAGCTTACTCCTTTCATTTGCCAAAGTCTTACCCTAAGGCCAGGATCTGATGCCTCAGAGGGAAGCTAAAATGACCAGATATGCAGAGCTTCCTAATGGAACAGGCCATTCCCTTCCTGACCCTACAGCTGATAGCTTGGACCCTGAAGCAGAAAAGCTGGAGTAGTCATCTCTGTTAGTCACACACACAAAAGATGGTCTTAGAGTTCTCCAGTCAGCTTTGGAATCCAGTTACTTCCTAGAGCACAAATTCCACAGATATCTACACCTCATTTACAGGATAACTTCTTTTGATCTGCTTTGAATTTACCTACCCTTGATGTACTGCTGAAAATCTAGTTCTCTGGTGTCACAGGAAAGGAGATACCATACCAAATAATCCTCCACTGATCTGGACCATTATCTGTGTTGGTCCACCACTGATCTTAGGTTTTGCTGAAAATGCTTCTCCATTATAGTGAGCTGTCACTCCCTTTGTACCCAGCTCATGTAATGCACTATCTGAAAATCTCTCTCCAAAGTTAGGGCATGTCATGCAAACAGAAAACACGAGCTCCAAAGCTGTTGCTAACTAATATCTGTCCCCTTGTTACCCAAAAGCTTTGACAAATAGAGCATCCCTCACTTACACAGAAAATAAATGTGGAACACTGCTCTGCAGGAGGGTACTGCAGAAGGAAAACAGCCCTCTGTAGGAAGCAGAAATACAGAACAGGATCAGTCCCACAACCCTATGCATGCAAATGATCCCTGCACATGAAGAGCAGTTGATGGGAATGTTGAAAACAGATAAAGTTCCAGAGAAATAATAAGAAAACCTGGATAACCCTATGTTTTCTAAACTCCTTTGATGTGTGGACATGTTTTCTACTGCTGTGAAGATCCCTTAAGAAGTTTCACATCAAGACTGCAGTACAATGTACATAAACTGGCTTTTTTTGTCAGCTTTCATGGGCCCCTTAGAAATGGCCTGAGGTACCGTCAGTAGAAATTACTGCAATCATGCACAAGGACAAAACTAATTCCACTGGTTACAAAAAAAGCAGTTTTTAAGAAAGACAAAACTTTGTCAAGAAGCTGGTTGTACAAGCTGGTGGCAACTATGTCAGAGAGCAGAGTTCCTGTTTTTGGCTCGCTGCCTTTCATTGCCTTCCCAGGAGACCGCATAGGAGCAGGCTGGGAACTGTTTGACCCAAAATGCTTCTGGGAGCATAAAAATTGGCCTTGCCAAAAGCAGAGTTCAGTGCAGCTAACTCCATAGCAACTGTGGGAGCAACAAACCTCTGTGTGGGTCATTTACAAGCACTGTCCAGAAACTCTCTACTCCATAGTCAAACCTGGAAGAAAGACAGGACATACCAGGAGGGACAGGTAGTCTGCACTTGCACAGGTACAAAAATTCAAGGGCAAGAAGCACTTAGAAAACCTCCTCCACTGCTCATGGGCAGAATGCAAGGAAGGATCCTCACTTCCCCCTTGGCTCCCAGGACAAATTACCACATTCTCCACTAATTTGTCAGGATTCTGGCAAAGTGAAAAGCTGAAAAATCACTGCAGGTCCAGAGTCACTTGTCAATAGGCCCCAAAATACCATGTGCTGATTCTGCAGCAGCACTAACTGATTTAGATGTGGTCAGTCAGGAACAGCTGGTCAAACACCCACTATTGCAAACAAGGCTTTACTGAAGCGGAAGAGAGAAGTCTATCGGCAGTACTTACGATTTGAACGGCCTGAGGACACCGTGCGTACAGCACAAACATGTGGGCGTAAAAGACTTCCCCAGAGTCCACCTGAAACTGGACGTCACTTAAGTGGGGGTTGTTGACCATTGTACTGAAATCTGCAGCCAGCAACCTGAGGGAGGACTAGAACACAGAAGGGACACCAAGACAGAAGTTACGTTACAGCTGTAAGGCATTTTCCTGACAAATAAGGAGGCAATAAGTCAGTTTGTCAGCACTGCTGTAGTCTGGGTCCCGGTGTGGACACACTGCATTTGCCTTCTCAAGGCAATCAGAACCCTTATTAATGTAAGGTCTTCCATAACAGAAGTAAGCAGGCTAGTCCAACACACATCTCCGGTTTTGTTTCCCTCCTCCTCCTTTCCTCTTCTCGAAGGCTAGCAGCTGTGAAAGAGGGGCAGTCTTCCACTTCGCTTGTGGAATAGCTTTGCATTACAGCACACCATCAACCTCTGATCTTTACCGCACCACTTCCTGATGTGGTATAGCCACTGCCTGCAGCTGGCTTCTTGCTCTGCTGCCTTCCACCACATTTTTGAAAGCTGTAATTTCTACCTTAATCGAACTGAACTCAGTTCACAATAATTGGATAGAGAGAGAGGAAAGAGGATGACTCAGGGAAGTAATGAACCTTTTCTCTCTTGTTCACTGTTTTGGTCTGGCAATGACAACTGAGAAGAGCCCCTCTGCAACAAGGGGCCCACATGGAATAAAAACAATGCTTTTCTAGCAGTTCTAGTCCAAAGGGACTTGTGCACTTGTTACTGAAATCTCTTTTGAAAATTCCACTCAATTATTAAAAAAAAAAAAAATCTCTTATAGTTTTAGAATCCCTTACTGAAAGCATGGGGAAGGCTGGTTGACTGAGATACTTGTGACTGGTTAATGTCACTGGTAAGGTTAGGCCTGGGGTACGCGGTCAAAGACAGCGGCAACATTGCTCAGTTTCTGCTCTGGAGCTACCTCTACTACCATTCCTCCCAAGGCAATTTTCTAAAGACTCAGATTCCTCTAGGTAGGTGTGGAGTCTCTGCAGGTGGTCAGTGCTTCAGAGAAGTGTGAAATACCCTTAGCCCATGGTTGAGAGAGGCTGCCTGACTGGAAGTGGAAAGCATCTTATCCTTGACACACTAATCATTGGCCTCGTACTTCCTGAACTCCCCACAGAGTGGAGGAACTGCAAGTTTCATTCAAGTGAACATCTGCATGACATGCAGTTCCACCTGGAACAACACAGCTCTATTTTATTAGCAGGTTTCCACATTAGTTCAGTGGACTGTGGAAACTGAATCTCTCTACTCGCTCCAGTTATGTGTTTTCAGGCAGCCAATACCAATTAGCACTGAAACAGTAGCACACACTGGACCATTGCTTCCAGGCCTTCATAGGTGGGCTAGAGAAGAGTCTGCATGTCATGACAGCAGTGTGGACTGTTCTCCAAGGGGAAGACAGGAAGTTCAGTCTGGAAATCAATCAGGTGTTTCTTGCTCTCTTATTCTTGGCAGGTAGGACACCTGCAAGACAGTACCTCAGGAAGCCAGCAAACAGACTCCTGGTGCTACGTTCCAGGCAGCAAGCCCAGAACAGCTTTCCTGCTGATGCTAAAATTATGACTCAGGAATGGGGAATTTAAGTAAGAATAGAAAACTTCTGGCTGCACTATGCTCTTTGCAAAGGAAAGAGACTGGTCTGAAGACAGCTCTAAGTAGATATATGCTGCTGTTGCAGAACATGCCAGAACACTCTCTTACTGGGGAGGCCAGGGAAACTGGACTCCCCAAATGTGACAAGGCTCTTAAGCATGGTTGGGGGAGATGCGTTGCCAGCACAGTGGGTGTATTTGCTCTAAGTAGCTACACTCTGTCTGAAACACACATCTCTCCCACTGCCAATTTGGCTCTTCAACACTTCATTTGTTCAGGAAAACTATCAAGGAATCAAACTAAACCTGAAACAAATGACCATACTGTTGCTGCTAGCAGCAACTGAGCTTCACCAACAGCATCCATACAGTCTCTGTACTGCGAAAGGCCTTTGTTTTAATGTACTCAGGAGCTTATAAAACATGATGTTTTTCCCACTAAGATTTTTTTTTAATACTGCCAAAGAGTATCTAGTGTTTATGTAACAAGTAGCTGGGATCCTTTATCTGTGACAGATTACTTGCCCTTACCGATTCCTACCTCAAAGAATTGTCTATTTTCAGATGCTTCTTGATTCTATAAGCAAAATCTAAAAGTGTCTTCAAGACATCCAAACTTGGCTGGTACTAAAATCTACTAGCTTACACAGCATGATTATTTATTATCTATCCAAAGACAGTAAGTTCTATGAGATAAAGTGGATGATCCTGGTAAGAAGATGAATTCTTTCTTTTTTAATTTAGTTTTTTAAATATGTAAAAAAGATTATATTTCTGCAGAGGGAAGGACTGATGGGTCTGGTGTAAGATGTGATCTCAGAGTACTACTGGCTTGATAAAAAATGATCTATGACTTCCTAGCCTGTGATCTTCACCTAGTCACTTCAGAGAGCACACCAAATGTCAAGCCAGCTCCTCTGATACATGTTGTCACAATTTAGAATTTGGTATACTAAACCTTCTGGTGATAAAGTGAGCTTTTAGAAAGTGCTCATCTGCCATGGACCCCACAGCATTCTACCTCATCCATCAGGCTCTTCACTAGATTAGAGAATTTCAAGTGATTCAGCCAGACCTTGCAGGAATTTGCTCTTCCATTACTAGGCACAGCATGGGAAGAAAGATGACAAGAGAGGCATTTACAATGTTCCATTCAGACCCACCCAAGCGAGGTGAGCACATGAGCCTGGATGAAACACCAGACAGTTCTGACTCTCCTGGGCTCCTGGCAGTTCGCTCTGATCTAGTCTGGGCGTGAAAACAAGAGTACAGCCTAAATGCTGCGTGGATACATCCCTAGTAACTACCTCAAATACTCTACATGCTACAGTCTCACTATTTAACCCAGTTCTCTTTGTGTAAATTATGCACAGGTTGGCTTTATGTTACCTATTATTTTAAATCAAGTAGGACAAACACTCTGAAACAACCACAGGCCTGCCTGTAGGCATCAATAACGCATCAAGCATTTTGACCTCAGCTGTGCCTGTGATGACTCCTACGAGTGACCGTGAACCTTAAACAGCTCTTTGTTTCAGTGGAAAGGAATGGGAAATATTCCATACTACTATGAATTGCTCAAATGGGCGAGCCTCTTTTTTACAGTCCAAACACAAACAAATAAAAAAGTGGAAAAAACTGTTGGTTTGTTCTTACACTCCTGCAGCTGCTTCTCAGAAATCTCTTCTCTTTGGATGGAGAGACGAAGCCACTAAGTGGAATATCACTGGAAGTCGGTTCTTTTCCTCAAAGAAGAAAAGGCACATCACAAATCACATACGATGTCCTTGTAAGACAGAGCGAAGCAGGAACTCCTAATAGGATCCTTGCCATGACTGCTCCTCAAGACAACTGCTGTACCAGGCAGACATTTCTGAGCTGACAGGCTCAGCCTCTCCCTCCCGCATTTATCAGAGGGGTTCAGCCCCTTGGCCCAGGACCATTTGCTGCAGTTTAGTAGGGGAAGTGAGGAATATTACACCCGAATGAAAATGCAGACAGACAAGAGAACTTAACAACCATGTTCTTCGTGAACAGCTGAACACATGAGATGCACAATACATATGTTATGCCAAACGGCTACGCCATTTTAAGGTTATCATTGACTTTGGAATGTGCAGTTGTGTACTGCATGCAACTAAGACTGGGGAAGTTACAGAGATGCTCTTGGAGGAATTCTAGGTAATGTATTTTTTCAGCCTGTACAGGTACAGACAAACTTCAGAGTTTGTGTATCCATACACCAACATAACATCATCTCTCTTGCACTCTTCTTTCACCTGGTCTTCTCAAGACCTCACGAGACAGTGCTATTAGCAACAGCCAATATGCAGTAAACAGTAGCATGCAGTGCTGTGTGCACAACAGAAAGGAAAGTCCAAATAGTTGAGATGAACTCTGGCCTCGCCACTGGCCATGTCTGGGTTCTCTCCTGGCAGAAATTAATTTGATACTTTAAGGGAATTTTAAAATAAAATTTAGGACTTGGCTGTCTAAAAGGAGTTATTTTCACATTGGAATTTATGAATCATTTCAGAAAGGTCAACTTGACTGCATCTAAAACATACAGCAGTACAATCCCCACTCCGGGCCAAAATCAACCTCCTAGATCAACATCACCACCTTGTGGCTGCTGTCACTGCTCTCCAAATTCAGTGTGGCTTAAGTGTGGTTCTGCATAGCTGATGGCACTAGAGAAGGGGCTCACAAGGCTGCCAGAACTTACCTGACTGTTCTGTTTCCTGACCGTGGTTAACATCAAGGTTCCACTGAGTAAGAGTAAGTCCCTCCTTGGCCAACTCAACCAGGTCCTGCAAGGTCTGAACATCCTTCTGGCTCTGAGATGAAAACTGTCCATCCCCTTCAGGTCCTGACTTGGATTCATCAGAAGTTTTCTCTCCAGCCTCTACAGAAGTCGGATCATGAGAACTAAGGTCAGGCTGAAGTTGCGGGCACACTTCTGGCTGATTAGATCCCACTGATGGCAGAACAATCTCTGATTTAAAATTCTGATCAAAAGGGAAAAAAAAGATACCAATAAATTAGATCTTGTTTTAAGTGTTTGCAGAGCTCAGAGTCCAGTCTCTGAACTGGTCTCTAGTTCATACTTTCAAAGTATCTTAATAAAGGATTATAGAGCAATCCTCAGATACAAGGCCTTCTGAGGCAAAAACTCTTTGTAGTTCTATGAAGGACTCTCCAGAGATAAGACAACTTTAAACAAACAAACAAAAAAAAAAAAAAAAAAAAAAAGGAAAAATGAAGCTACAACAGAAAAATGCATCCCTGGGAGCATGTCTGTGCAGGCAATTACCAAGCAGGGAGAAAGGATGGTGGAAATGCTCCCACTCTGACATCTAAATATTTCATTATAGCTGGAGCTTCTGGCAACAGCCATAGCTGAAACTGCCCAGGTGCTTCTGTTCTGAGGCCTGAAACGTTTTTGCAGTCACATATAACTTAATCCAAATTTTCACCTCTGGACTGAATTTTTCCACGTTTGGTCTCTGTTTCCCAATAAAAATAGTTTTGTTTGTTTATTTCTAAATAAAAACGGTTCAGCTATTCCTGGGAATGGAAAGAATTAGTGGGGAAAACGCACTCTTACCATGTCTTACCGAATTAAAAAGTCTTGCCAGTTTTATATTTAGACTTCTCTGACAGTTTTGGGGTTGAATAAAAGGTCAAAAATTATCATAGAATGAAGCCTGTCCATTATAACCCTAGCCTGGGATAAGTCTGTGATTTGAGCAGGAAAAAAGTATTAAACAGAGCACTTATATATATATGCACTATACACACACACATTTTTTGAACAGAAGCACCAATTCTTCCACGAAGTAATGATAGAAGGAAGTGAAGTGAAATCTTTCTTCTTGGAGAACAAGTACATAAGGTAACAGACTAGAAGAGTTCTGTCTGCTTCTGTAGGTAGTTTTTATAAAACTGCAGAACAACGAAAGAGGCAAGAGATCTGAATGAAAACAGAAAGAAACTGCAGAATTTAAAATTGGATCACCTATAAGCACTACAAAGCAGCGGGATGCATGGGGAAAGCCTGAAGTACAAATGTTTCACTTTACAACTTTGGGTGTTCCCACCCTCTCCTCTGTGTAGGGGACAAATATCAGTCTTTAGTATAAAATTTTCACCCAATTCCTTGCTGCCTCAGTACAATACATGGGTAAGAAAGAAAGGCTCGTACTATAATCAGTCACAGAAAAGTACCAAGAAGGAACACAAGAGCCAGCCTACTGCAAATAGAGCTAAGCTAGGGGCAAAATGAAGAGGCTGAGATCCTCTCACCCAGTTCTCTCTCTCTGTTCCCACCTGTTTTGTTTTCTGAAAGCTCAAAGAACAGCATGGAAACATGAGCCTCAGCCTTCTATCCAAATGGGAGGAATTAAAGTACAAGATTACAAAACCTGCCTGTGTGAGACCAGGGGACAATTGTGCAGGAGCAGTGAGTACCCAGAGCCATGGGGTGACTCATTTAAATACCAGGTGAGGAAAACAGAAGGCTTACAGGGCAAGTGAACTGAGGCACACAGATACCAAAGGAAGGAGAAAAGACCATCCCACCTGCACAGGCTTCCAAGGCACAATTGGAGGGGTTAATCCAGCAGTATAAAACAATTCAGGGTCACAGGGTCCTGTTAGCGCACTACAATTCCATAAAAAGCAGTCCTTGTTTTTGGGCAATTGCATGAGCCAAGCAGTTTTCCCAGATTCATTCTCCAAAATCCTACTGGTGGGGAGCCGAGGTGTGGGAGGGAATTCCACCTCTTCTGCAAGCAGCATGGCTACTCGCTCTTCGATCCTTTTGCGAGCTGTCTCTGGATCCTGAAGCAGCAATGGTGGAGGTGCAGCTGGGCCTCTTTTACGCCTTTTCTTCTCTTTAAAAAGAGAAGCAAAAGGAACCCAAATAAATGAACAGTTGAACACATGAGCGGAGGAGCTCAACATGCCAGCTTTTGCATTTTAGTCATTGCCAACTACAATACTTGTAACTACAAGGAGAACACAGCTCTTTCAGTTTTCTGCAAGGAGTCCCAAGCCTCACATTACTTCTGCTGGAGGAACAATCCTCCGGAGAAGACTCATTCCTGCATGCACTCTCCTGCTGGGAGCTGTCGTAATCAGATCATTATGAAAGCAACTGATACCCATGTAGTCTACCACGCAGTCTACCTCCCAGACCCAAGGAATGGTGATCATACAAACTTTTGGCTAGATCCCAGTGCTTCACAAAAAAAGAGAGGTGGAAGAAAAATCCCAGCCCCATGAAGGACTCCTTTTTATGTGCCTTGGTCACTGGTGATGTCAAACCACAGCTCACATGAACCCTGCACAGCTATCATTTTGTCAGTCCTGTGTCTCACTAACGCCCAATTCCTAATAAAAACAGCAGTATTTATCAGCAGGAGGAGACCTGAGCAAAGACATGAAAAGTAAAGTATCTCATCTAGGTAGCACTCAACTTTCTCCTATGGCAACTGGCTTCCTTTTTAAATGTTTCTGTGCACTTAAATAACAAAGCACAGGTTCAACAGTATGCAGTTGTACACACATCCACTACAGAAAAAAAAAATGGAGTGAAAGCTGAAAAAGCTGCATAATCAAGAGTGCAGGAGAGTGAATAAGAAAAAATGCAATACAGGAGAAGTAAAAATGGCCTTTTCATGTCTTTCCTTCCAGGGTTTACAAAAATTAACAAGTCATCTTAAAAATACTCTACAGCTTCAAAACAGTAAACCAGTGAAAATGAGCACGAGACTTGAATGCATCCTGCAGCCTTCCTTGACTAACATTATGTGGATACTTCATATTACTGAAGCCCTGACAACTTAAATAAAACAGGAACATGGCTGTCATCTCCTATACCCAACAAAAAAGTTACAGTGAAGAGCAGTCTGTGTTACGTTTCTCATCCAATAACACAGCCTTTGACACTAACTCATTTTAACACATACCTGATCCTGGCTTCCATTTGATTGGCAAAGCAACCACTGGTTTCACATCTGTAACTGATATTGCTTGCTCCCGCTTTTCTTGCTCCAACAGAGAGCGTGACATTGCCATAGCAACCTGCAAATCTTCATCCTTAGTCTCCATTTTGGCTCTCTTCTGCTTTTTCTCTGAGTCCTGTTTGGAGGATCCTTTTCGCTTTGACCTGCTTGGTTGATTGCTGAAGTGTAAGAACGCAGCAGGAAGCCCAAGTTAACGTGACTGGATCAGAGACAAGAAACACTGAGCACTTCAACCAGCTGCCTTACTTCCTCAGAGAGATTCTCACATCCAGAATAACAAGAAACTATTTCTTCTCTAGAGGAAAGCAAAGGATTTCTTATCGTGCATGGAATTCAGAGCAATTTGGAGAAAATCTTGTTTGGAAAGGTAAGCACAAGACTGCAGCACTGACAAACTTTTTTTTTTTGCTGCTGTTGTTTAAACATCTGCTATCTCAATCTTAAACTTTGTATGAAAGGGCAAAAGGTTGAAGCAAGTCAAGAACACGATCACCACAACTTTTCTCCAAACCTTACGCTTCCACAGCAAGCAGGCAACAGCCCTTCCTCAGTACAAAAGGACTTAGGAGCCCTTTGGATAAATTTTAGTCAGGTACCACTTGCTACACTCTGAACATTTTGCTCAAATCCAAAACAGCAGATGCATCTCTGCACCCAGCACAATTCAAAACATTACTTCTGTTCTGTTCTGGCTCTGTGGATAAAGCACATGTATCCAGTACAGCCACATGCTGAGTAGCTGAGGCCCTGGCAAGACAGGTACTCAGAAGAGACTGCACAGTCAGACAGTGTGGTCTGCTTAATAAGCTCAACCACACTGTTCACCTTTACTGCATAATTGCCTCACACAGCATAAATATTTCTGACAAATCAGTGTAAGATTATTTACTTCCCATTTTGCTCCTGCCTGCTAGCTTGTAGTCATCCACTACCTGATCACTTTTGAAGGAAAGCAAGATGATTTTTCCAACTTAACCACCACAGTCTCCTCATGTGGTACGGGGTAATGGCTCTGCCTCATTTTCTTTGGACGTGGGGTCCACCCTGCATGCAAGTCCGCCTTGTTTCTACCTTCTGCAGTTCATTCCCAAGAGTGCGGGGTCAACATCTCTCAGGCCAAAGAAAGTAACCAGCATCTTTTATTCTCACCAGCCTACCTGGGATACTGAAGAGGTGCAACACCAAGCGTGGACACCTGCAACTGCACTGCTTGAAGCAGCAGCTTAGGAGGAACATCCATCTCGACAGCACAGCGTTTCAAGTGAGTGGCTCGGCTCTGTGGAGTTTGGAACTGCTTCCCACAGATGGGACATTCAGGGACTGATGGTTTACTGGAGGAGGACATCTGTGCTTCTTCCATCTCATCGAGGCACCTGGAGGATGATGGCAAAGCTCACACTTAGAAGACTTTAAAATTGGCCTCACTAATATGTAAACCATATTAAAGCAAACACAATCACCTCTAGTATCTGAAATGGCCAAAGAAATATCCCCTAAAGAAATATGAATTACATGCCCACCATTGTGGTTGAAGCTGACATAGAACAGCTGCACGGTGATTACAGTCTCAGATGCATATCAAGAATATATTGTTCAAAGACAAATGCAGGTAATAACATCATCACAAACCCATCACTTAATCCCTCTCTCTGGATTAATTCTAAAATTCCAACTGACTAACTTCTAAGACATCATTAAAAGAAGAACTGCCCTACCAGAGAAATAAGAATCCTTCCTCACTCAAAAGACAACTATTTCTTGACCTGCTTACTACTTTTGCATGTGTGACTCAGTGTAGGGTACAGAATGCTAAGTTTTTAAGTCGGTCATTTCACTTGACAAGGATAATTCTGTGTTCTATGACACAGTCTGAATTCCAGGTAGGAGAAAACTATGCAGAAATTTTCAGTGGCTTTTCTGTAGCCCTGTCCAATGACATTCATGATGTGAAATCCTGGATCTGCATTACTTATTTTCTTTACAAAGCTTGCAATGAAAACATTCCCTGATTAGGGATGACAAACACAATCTACACACATAGGATTGTGTAAGACACCATTCATCTGTGATCGGTAATTACGATCTATCCATCTGCAGCTTTACCTGTTGTGATGAAGACTCCTATTAAAAAATCCGTTGCCAATATAACCTTGTCATCTCATCACATGATTGCACATTTAATAGTTCAAAAGACAGAATTAATTTCCAGAAGCCATTTCTGACTCTGTGCCACTCTTCTACAGTCTCTGTCCTCTCAATCAGAGGTAAATACCCCAAGACTAAAGCAGCAAAAAAACCCTCTAGAACTGCAGCTGCAAACAACCCCAATGAATGTGAGCCATTCGATAATGCGGTGTAGGGCCAAACAAATCACTCTTGCCCCCTTAAGTGCTGGAACTGAGCAATTCCAATTGTTTAAGTGTGCTGTTTCTGATACTTTCTCAACAGAGAAGCACAGACTTTTAATTTATAAAAAGTTATCTTATATGGTATTTTAACAGTATGTGATATTTACTGCTAAGGAAATTCTTAAATTACAGAACCTGACACAACAGAAGGCAATGACACCTTCCCTTAGACTCTCCACTCATTGCCAAAGGTCTATAGTGTAATTTATTCATTTTTCAGAACAGTATCACCTTTCTCTCAGCAAACAGCTTAGATTTGCAAACAGCGACATACCAGATGTCCTTAGAAAATCAGCATTTAATGGAATAGATGATGCTGAAATTGGCGGATTTCAAAATGGTGCTAATGGGTCCTCATTAGCTTTGCTATCCACTCTGCAAAGCGGATATCTCCTCTAAGGCATTGCTCGTGAAAGCCACACCGGTCTCTTGGTCTCACCACAGTTCCGCAAGGCTTCTGTATGACAGGACAATCAGCTTCTACTCCGAGACGACAGCAGACTAACTCTAGCTGTAAAGGCTGATATCACCATGCAGATGTCCCTGCTAACATATTCTATAATGGCTAAGCTGACTGAACAGCCTATGAGGTTAATGGGGAGAAGATGGGGAAAGGACACGTTAGTCCTTCACCTGTTAACATGCTGCTCTCGTCGTGTTGTGTTCATGGCTGAGAGATCCTTCTGGCAGATCTGACAGAAAAACAAGCCTTCCTCCTCCAGGCTTTCAGGGACTTTCTCCTTGATCTCCTGCTGAAGAGCCAAAGCCAAATCACCATCATGCTCTGTGGATGGAAGATCATGGGTACCTGGCACAGATGGCAGAGATGATCTGAGTTAAGCATCTTGTATGAAAGGCATGAAACCGTTAAACTTGTCACAATTATTTTATTAAACTAAGTATTTAAAAATTAATTGCAATCTTCCTCCTGCATCTTCACATCTAATTTCTCACAAGGGAATGTACAAACTGCACTCTTTAAACACTTCAGGACTGCATTACTCCAGGAGCAGAAGGTGGCAATTGGTTCATAACACATCACGTATTAGAACCAAAAGGAGGGTTATGTTTTGGCTAAAGCTGCTGGGGAGAACATGGGATCCTATACATTACATATTAAACACAGGAGATGCTCATGTCCATAAAGAACCAGCATCAGCTTGACTTTTAAAGAGCCAAAACACAGTAATATTGCTATGGATTCAATTCATCTGCACAGAACATAGTATCTTTGTAGAGTGCTCAGAGATTTACAGAGGACAAAGGCTACCTAAGAGTCATATTTATATAAGAGCTACACAACACTGTCCTATGGGAAGGATGACTAGATTTACTGACTCTGTTGGAATTTCAATCTGTTTCCAGAAAGTAAATGATCCCTCCAGAACTTAACATGAGATTAATTCAGCCTCACAAAAGAGCTGGAAGAAAAGTAGATAGTGCTCTAGTAGTAGAGAAAGCAAGCTTTCTCAGAGATGTGATTTATTCAGTGTCACACACGAAGCCACTAGGCTAGCTGTGAACAAAGCCAGGAATCCAGCCTGCTTCTCATGCAATCATTCTAACAAGCTCACAGTACTCTTTTTGCACACACAAGAGCTAACAGCAGAAACGTACCATTCTGTGGTGGGTTCTGCTCCTCACTTTCATCAAGGAAATTCCCACTGGCTACAGCTTTTGGCAAGCTATCATCCAGGTTGTGTTTTAGCTGCTCAGGTGCCACTCTCTTGAACTGCTGCATTCTCTCCACTACCAACTCTGCTACCCGCACCTTAGATCCGGACAGCAGCGGTGTCTTCAAAATGGGTGAAGAGCAGGTCTCTGGTTGAGCAGCAGGATGGAAGGATAACGTAGTCTGGGAACAGCCACTCAAAGCACTCACTAGACGAGGAGAAAGCACCAGAGCTTCCCAAGTCAGAATTACACAGACAGGTGAGTTGCTCAGAGAGCTGTTGCAAAGCCTCCCCTAACAGCAGCCCAAGCCATTCTCAGTTTTGCAACATAGTCATTCTCAGAGGAAAAACTGAACATGTTTAGCTATTACATGACTTTATACTTGATAGCCGCTATTACAGTATCAGGTTTCTGTGCTACAATGAAATGCTTCTACATCCCTTTCAGAGGAAGGAATATTAAGGAAGGCCTTGTCTGAAGGTCACTAAAGACAGCAATGAGCAATGCAACCCCACAGCCCCATTCTCCCCAGTGTCCCCACCACAGGAGGTCCAGTAGCACCTGCTGTTCTCCACTCTGATCTTCAAACCATGTCTGTGACTCAGACTTTCAGGCTCAGAGCCAAGGAACCAAGAGCTCCTAGAGAGAGGTGGTAACAAGCAGCAGGCAGAGCCAATGCCACACTAACCCCTCAGTATATCACTGCTCTGCTTTAACGTATCCTACAGATCTAGGCAGCATACGAGATCAAGCCAAAGATCTTGCTGGCCAGTATCTTGTTTCTGAGTATAGTCAGCAGCAGATGCTTATGAAAGGGCATCAGGACAGAACAGGTACAAAAAGATCCTTCTCCTGGTTGACCTTATCTATCACTTCAAAGACTTCTTGCACTGCTGACTGCCTTCTGGCCACCATGTTTAATGACCACTGAAGGACTAATCCTTCATGAATTAACCCGGCACCTTTCTTAATCGATTTATATTTTTGGCCTTGACGACATCCCATGGAAACACATTTCAAAATGTAATAACACACTGTGTGAAAAAGCACTTTGATATAATCTAAACTTGCTTCTTGGTGATTTGAGGGTGTTTTCCTGAGTTCTGATGTTGCAAAAAATAGTGAGTAATGACTCCCTAATGTATCACTCAGCACCTAGACTTCACCCTCTTCTGCCTGCCTCTACTGCTGAATACAGGCCTCAGCTAAACCTTCTGGATACATCTAGCTGGCTAAGCACACACAGAAGCAGGAGATGCAAGTCTGCTTCAACTAGTGCTGCCATACGTCTCCACCAGGCAGACTTCTGAAGAGCTCCACTGAACAACTGAGTCTTTTCATTACTAGCCTGTTTAACGACTGAAGTATTTCAGTGCACTCACGTGTCAGAGTCCTCTGGGTAGAATCACTGGCCACTGTGCCCATCTGGCTGGCAGGGAAAGGGTTTCTCCTTCCATCTTCTTGTGAAGTCCCACCACTACTACAGGCCACAGTATCATCATCTTTGTGCACCTCTGTTTGTTCCTTAGGACCCAAATTTTGAGGCGAGTTTCTCCCCTTCACTACTGGAAAGAGATGATGGTCTTGGCTCTTAGCAGCAGCTTTTCCTCTTTTTAATTTGCTTCTTGTTGCAGTGCTCTTTGTCCTGTTCTGAACTCTCTTTGCTGCTTCAGCATCCCCAGCTTTCTTCTTCGCCCTACCCAAAAGATTTGCCCATAATTCTTTAAAATCATTGTCCAGTTCATCCATTGGACTGCAGGCTGCAGTAATGCTGCTGGGCCTAACGGTACTACGTGTATGGCAGATCAGGGGAAGATATCAGGAACAGTTCATGTCTGCATTCTGTATGGCCTGTAGTCTTCACCGAGTCCCACAGTCATTCAGTCATTTAGTGCAGTACGGACCAAGGACTCTGCTTGCTTTCACTCATAGTACCATGACAGCTTTGTTCTTCAGAGGTCTCTGGAATATAAGTTAAGCACCTCAATCTGTCCAGCGTGTGTGTAGCATCTTCACAGTATGCTAGAGGACTTCAGACTTACTGAAGCCCTTTAACAGAAGAAAACAGAAAAAAGACTCTTCTTTGAAGGAAAAGAGACTTTCGTATAACATAGTAACATATATTGCAGCATATACGTATAATAGCACATACTGACCCAAACACTATTACTGTACTTCTAGTACAGACAGACCCAGGCCGTATTAGAAGACGAAAGCTTTCAAAACACATCACCTGATACTGGGCAGGCTTTTGTGTGAACAAAAGCATGTCAGTCACACTTTTGAACTCTCTGGAGCTCAAGATTTGAGACTGTCACTTTTGTTTATGCATCTATATCTACATTTATACAAGCATTCACTCCCATAAGGTGGGGAGGAAAGACCATCCTTCAGATCAAGCAACTACTCCAGTGTAGAATTCCATTTTGTGACACAGTGCATTTAAAGAGGAGAGCCTGACTTCAAGTCAAAAAGTAGGTAATGCAGTAAGACTTCTCAGTTTCTGGCCTTTCGGAATGGTTTCTGGGACAGATGTGAGCAATTCTATCGAACATGCTCACTCTTTCTCTCCTCTTACCTCCATGGCCTGTTCATAGTCAGGGTTAACTCCCCCACTAACTAGCACTGAAGTCCTCTTTTGGGTACTCAGGAAGCCATGGCACTGATCCTGTTTCACAAACCGTTGTCAAACACACCAGGTAAGCAGACTAAACAGAGACAGTATTTTTAAATTAGTTTCTTAATCTTTCTCAGCTACACTGACAATAACAGTGCTAGCTAGTGATTACATGGAACAGCAATGGGTACAACCACGTCCAGATGGAAACACCATCAACCCCCAAGCAACATTAAAACTAGATCTCTATTTTTAGACATTCTGATTTTCCTCTTCTTCCTAGCCCTAAGTTCACTATGGTTCTGGCTGTTTTACTGGTGGTTTTATATTGCTCCCAAAATCTATTTCTTTCAAAACTTAAATAGTGTGTTTCACTTGGAATGGCAGCAGTTGTGGTTCAGTTTCTCCAGTAAAGCTCTGGGCACCAAAACACTCAAAATGCAGGAAAAACACAAGTGGGACTGTTTTCTCAAATGGCTTGGCTGCAGACATGCAAGGCTAAGGAATGCTGATTGCACACTTTCATGGGTCAGCCTTTCCTATAAGCAATTACAGATGTTAATGGATTTATTTATTTTAAACTTAGCCTCCTAAACCTGCAGAGGATTTTGCTGTGAATCTTGGAGTCATTTCCTGTGAGCAAGAAACCGAAGTTTTCTGTAACCAGTTCATAAATTTAATTTTCCTGGACAGAATCTTGGGGTAGTTATCACTATAAATTGACCATTTCCTTCTAAGTAGAAGAAAGCATGGAGAGAAAAACAGAACCTCACATCCTCCATGGCTTTAAATGCCTCTCACAGACACATATGAACTGTCCTATTATTTATGGTGACTTCCTGACATTAAACTTTGAAACAGACCAGCACTTTTCATTTGCAATCAATATTCAATGCCCCAGATAGACCAAGTAAGATGTATAAACAATGCAAAACTATGAAATTTATCTGTCTTACTCCTCCATTTCCAGACATGTATTTACAGGCTCCTGTTCTGTGCAACAGCTCACTATGTCTGATGCTGCTGTTACTGATGTACCTTACAGCCCCTCTGGCACCAGCTTGTAGAGCTGGAAAAGTAATGGCTTTGCAAAATTATTTCTTTCAATATAGAATTGAATTCATTTTGGAAAATTTGGGGGCTCTACAAATCACACAAGCTGGTCAAATAAACAGCAGCACTTACCTATCCACTCAGACGCCAAATCTATAGCCCAACCGTGCCTTTCAAACAAATGTGGATCATCAAAATAACACAAAGCAGGACCAGTAAGAACAGAAGATGGAACCTGGAAAATGGGAGGAAAAGGTTAGATTTTAGTGTATTTTGTACCGATTGCTCTTTTTGCTAAAGTTCCCAGTTTTCAGGGGAGGAAGAAGGTGATAGCACATGTTCTAATAGTGCTAAGTTTTGCCACTTCCATTGACCCGTGTATTTAAATTATGTAGGTGAGTTAAACATGTTGCTCAGGATCTGCTCAGCCCAGCACTGTGTTTGCAGCAGTGAACAGCACTGCTTCTGCAGAAAAAAAAAGCACATAACCCTTCAGAAGTGAAAAGAGATGAGACAAACTGGATAAAGCCCTGAGTAACCCGATCTAACCCTAGAGCCGACCCTGCTTTGAGCAGGAGGTTGGTTCCTGAGGTCCCTTCCTGCCTAAATTATCCTACGATCCTATGAACAGTCTGTCCTGTCTTTTTCCATCTGGAACACAATTTGTTTCCTAATAACTTTCTTGAACCTGCAACTGCAGTATTTTTTTTTTCAAAAATCTGTCAACAATTATTATCATAACCCTCTCAGCTTGTAAAACCCTCACTTTTTTAATCCCACTGTTTTTAGACTCACAAGCATCTACTGAATTGAGTACCCTGGTTTACTGGAAGACTGCATGAGAAAGTATCTCTTTTCACCATTTTTCATTTTGCTGCCTTTGTATTTCACTGAGCATCTTTTGTTGAGACAAGGAGAATGGAAGCTCCAAATCTACTGCCTTTAGATCATTCAGTATTTTATTAAATTATATGCATCACGTCCTCCAGTGTCCCTTCTGTAAAGTAACAGTCCCAGTCTTTTCTCTTTGCCTTGAAGAATCTTCCCTTTCCCTAGTCATCTCTATCAGCATTCCCCAAAACTCCTTCGTTTTGCACTTCTGCTGACCTGCATTAACCATACTGCACACAGCAGACTGATGATACTGCTGATGACAGTTATATAAAGAAGCAGTAATATTATCCCTATTCCTTCCTAGTTCAGGCCTTGTAGATCCTAACACCTCATCTGCTTTTTCTGAAAGTACTTGCTTGTCGAGCAAAGGTCTTACTCAAACACAGATACCGAAAGCTCTTCCAGAATTTGGTATCATTATGGTGTCCAGTACAACTTCTCTCTTTTCCACCTCCACACTCTGCTCTATGCTCCTCCACAATGAATTTCATGAGTTGCTGTGTTACTCACAGCTTGAAGTCTACTGGAATCACCTCTGATCTGGACTGAGATGGAGAAGCTGTGTCACTGCCTACTGCTTGGTAGGACCATCAGGCATGCTCTGAGGAATAGTGAATTCAGAACAAACCCTTGGATGCCCTTTCTTACCTTTCAAGCCAGTTTCCTCCATCAGATGGTTTATCATTCATGCTTTAGCTCTTTCCCCTTTCCAAATGACTTCTGAGTAAACTATATTGATCCATTCTTTATTCCTAATGTGATCACCAATTCAAATAATTCCATTAGACTACTGAGAGACACTCTTTCAGAGAAACTGGACTACCATGCTGATGAAATACTATCACATTAAAAAATACGTAATGACAGACATCTGAAAAGAAGCTGATGATCATTTCAACCAGCTTAACAGGTACATCCAAAAGCCTTACAGCTTTGTAAATACTTAGTTTTTAAAAAAGCAGGTAAAACATCTGCTATCCTCCAACCTTCTACAGCAGCTGCTCTTTTAACAACTGGAAGCTTATTTCTGCCAGCAGTTCAACCACTTGATGCTATCTCTTCTGAACTCCTGGATATGCAACATCTGAGCCTGGTTACTTACTGCTTTTAAATTGTCCATTTTTCCAGGAACAATTCTCCTGTCACTTCAGTGTCCAAGAACATGTCATCATTATGGCTAGAAAGAGGGGATCAGTGCTAGGTAGGCCTCAACAACTTGTATGTAATAGATATCTTTCTTCCTCCTCGCCCCCTAGTACTGCCTCAGTACATACCCTCCTCAATGACTCATCTTAAAAGCTATTTACTAACTGAAAGCCTAATTCTAGACCTTTAAAAATGGTAAATATCATCCTCTATTTGAGTAGTTTCTTGGGCTGCACAAAAATTACTATGGGAACAGTGATTATTCAACACAAGAAATTAGGCAGAAACCAACTTTAAAATTTTTCATATTGGTGAACATAGCATTCCCTTGCAGAGACAGTGCAAATCACACCATCCTGCAGACAATTTGTTAATGCCTCTCCCCACAACACCACCAGTGAAACAGCCTAAAAGGCTTCTGTGCTCCCTGGCTGGGTCTGAGAGGATATGGTGCTGAGTGTGCAGCACCCCTCTCCACTAGACAAGAAACGTGGACTTGGGGAGAGTTTTGTGTGCCAAGCGCAGCGTGGATTGCTCCAGGAACGGTAGCACCATTCCCAGCAGGAGTACCTTCTCCCACTTCATCCACCAGCAAGATCAACATGGGAGTGGTCCTGACAGTCCTGTAAGGCTGGCTGTAATTTAATGGAAATTCAAAAGAAAAGATCAGACTTAAGATCTTGACTGAGAGCTCCTCAGTCTTCAGAAATGAGCTAATTGTCAGGGCCTGTATGAATCTAGGCTGCTAACTGCAGAGTGTTGACAGTGGGCAGGAGGCTGGGATGCATACTGCTGCACTGGCACTCAAAATTTTATCATCCCTTCCCCTTCTCCTTTTTTGAAAGCTGCACCCTGAGAATCTGGAAGGTTGGTAACAAAACTCCCAGTGAAGCCAGTCAAAACACAGCAAGGGGGAAGAATTTCTGTAGTGTTTGTTCTGGAAACCACACCAGAAGGTAACCAAAGAGATTCTTCCAGATCAAATCATGTAACAAAAAGTCTTCCTACAGGTTCCCAATACTTCCCATTCCTGATGGGGTAGAGCTTACACGTCCACAGTAAAGCTTCTGCAAGAGCATATTATCTTCTACATTTTTAGGATCTCTCTTCACTTGAACATATTCTCTTTAGGTTCCTGTATTACTCAGTTTCTTTCTCTACGGCACACACTCTCCTGCAGAGACCTAATGCTAGACCTGCACAGTGCAGATTCTCTCTGTTTGTAGAAGTGCAAATATAATATGTATCACTGAGGAGAACAGTGGTTGCTCAGTGAGGAGAGCACAAACCTAAGTGCAGAAGAGGAATTCAAAGTCAGGTACCAACCTTCCTGTCCTACTCCCTGTCAGTTTTCCTGTGCCAGAAAAGGGTAAACTGAAACAGGTATGGAAATACTGGCAAGACAAGTCAACTCCAGTCTATACAAGGAAGAAAATGACAGCTAAGAAAATCATAATCAGATTTCAATGAGCATTTCTAGCAATGACTTATATCAGTATCTACCAGACACTACCCACTTATACTCCCTCATATCCCATCAATGCACCATGTTCACATTCCCTTTAAAGCCAATCTCTTCACTAGTACCTTCCACATACGGCAAAGCATTTTATATCCAGTAATTTTTTTATTGCATTCCAGACATTAATTTTAAATCACTACTTACATGACAAAATGCCCTTCTGCTTCTCAAGTGTTCAAGTGTTTTTCAAGTGTGAACCAACCTCCTACTTCATAAATCACCTCATTCAAAATAGAAAAATTTTACATTATACCTCCTCTGGAAAGATAAAGGGGAAGTAATCATAAAAATAAAAACTAACGGTTGCTCAGGTGCAAATTCTCATGGTTTGTATGCAAACACAGTAGCATACAAATCAAATCTATGCAGCTGGTGTTTCAAAATGCTCATTTCATGCGACTGAAAACAACACAAAATATTATTAACTGAAACAGAAAAATACAATTGAGAATTAAGGATTGTTTAAAAACATTCCAGCAGAGGCCCAAAATTCAACCACCCAACAATCAATAGAGCACAATAACTGTTAAAAGCTAATCTGATTTTCAGAGAAAAAGAAATAATCAGAGTAAGAATAAAAACAAACATGTAAAATAGCAACACGATAATGGAACTGGATAGCAGTGAATATAAAAAATGAATTGTATTAAAATGAGACGGAACTAAAATTACACAAGATTAATTTTCTGATCAGAAAAATTAAGGACATTCAAAAGGAGTTTTTGGTTTACATCAAAACTAGAAAAAGCTAACAACGCCATAGGATCAGTATTAAACAAATTGTAAAACTGTTAATATTAACTCAAAAATAAATGTTCAAATATTATCTATCACATGAAGATGATGAAATTAGTCTACTTCAATAGCAGCCCAAAGACTACTAAATTGCAGCTCCTGAAGGTATTTGTATCAACGGAATTGGATAAATTGCAAGCAGAAGTTATAGGAAGACTGGCTAAGAGGTCTCTAGACTGGTAAGTCTGATTTTTCAAAAGGACCATTAGGGAAGTAAATACCCATCTTTCAGACTGAGATTAATGCTAGGCTGTTAAAGAAATGGCTTGTATAGGACTTGATAAATAAAGATGGATAACAAAACTAATACAAATCAACACAGTTTCATGAAAAACAAAATCTGCTGTGTTGACTTAATATCTCTTTAATGAGACCTCTGTAGGCTAGAAGAGGTATAATTATTTTGTAAACCACTAATGCAGTAAGGGGGACAAACTGATTCATTAAAATCATACAAACTCAACACAACACACATTTAAAATGATTAAAATCTAGCTGCCATGCAGGTTTCAAAATGCAACTGCAAATGGAAAGCAACCATTGAACGTATATATTCCTAGTACGATCCCACAGAGGTTCACTCTCAGCCTGTTCTGTTTTTCTCTTACATAGCCTTCGGAAACGAGTCAGGAGAAACGTACATCAGCACTGATCAAGCTGTCTGATGACACGGACAAGGGAACTGCCAGACAGTGCTGATGACGGACCGAGGCAGAGCGATGCAGACCACTTGATAAACTAGCCCAAGCATGCACTACAAATCTCAATACAAAGTCATATTTTAGGTGCAGGAGTGTGGGCCATACTTACAAGATAGCAAGTCTATCCTGGGAAGCAGCAACTATGAAGGAGTTAAGAGTCCTGACATATAACCAGAATAATGAGTGGGTCTCTATATGATTCTATAACCACGTTCATAAGTACACTATAGCAGCAAAAAGGTTGTATTTCCTTCACACTAGCGAAAATAGCAGCAACATTGCTGCGTGAACCTTCAGCCTAACTCATTTACAAACAGGAGACGTTACCCGCAGATAACACAGCATTAGTGGAGTACAGCTTAGGAAAGACTTTCTTTCCAACTGCCCTTTTGGTACAAAGAAAAAAACTTTACCTACTCCATCACTTTTCCAGAGTGACTAGAACGTTACCTTACCCCAGCTGTCCGACTCAACTTGGATAGCAACAATTTTGATCATTTCAGAGGATTCCACCATTCTGTAGGACAGAGAATGGGGCAATCAAGAGTTACAGATGTTTGTGAAAAGGAGATCAACTGATAGTTGAGTGAGGAACTTCAGTGAGGAAGTGAATATAAAGAGAAATAAGAAAATTTTATTGTTAAATATTCAAGTCGCTTCTTTTCAAGAGGACAGTGTTATTATAAAGGGCATTAATTACTGAAGGAGATGCTTACTTAAAACAATGCAAATTCTAACAGCATTTTTCTTTTCAAAAAATTTATCCTCTGATTTTAGATTATGTCAAAGTTTATCATCACAAAAGTCAAATAAATAGGAAAATTTATTATATTATCTTGATTTTCCTGTGTTCTCCACAACAGCATGATAGCTGCTTTGAAAAAGTGACCAAATTCATCACAGATTTCTATAGGTAGTCTAATCCTGTATCTTTTACTCTAGCATTTAATTAATTTACAGTAATGTATAATTTGCTTTCTTCCTAGCTAAAATACTATATAAGAGCTACAGTAAAATACATAACATACTACCTTGTGGGTAAATTGCTTTATACTGATTCTACTCCATCATACTTGTTCTCCATCCTGACAACATCTATTGCAATCAGACTTAGTTTACAGTTCTCAAAATGTATTTTTACATTTCTTTCAGTTAAACTATCTTTTCCTTTTACTAACTTAAGTCCTTGATATCCTCAATATATAAATATGTCATTACCTACGGACTTGATGTGAGAGCTCCGGGAACCTCTAGTATAATACCAATAATCTCAGGGATGCATAAATGCATCTGTTCCATAGACTACTAGTAAGAGCAAGAGACCAGCTCACAGACCGCTTTGTCAGTTCCTCTATGTTTAGCTTTCAGGAAAATTCTTTCTATAAACTTTGGAGAAGGGCCTTAAATATAACTGACGATCCTGAAGCATAGTTTGAGGTTCACTACCATACAATAAAGTGTCAAACATCCTGTTTAAATTGCTCTTTTCTACCATTTGACACCTCCTTTGGAAAACTCTTTAAGGAAAATTGAGCCAGTGGGAAAAGCAAATGCTCAGAAGACCTTGAGGTCCATTTTCTTCCAAAAGCAAAGCTTACGATAATTTTTTTTTTCTGTTTCTGCTTCCAATCTGCTGCTGACATGTCCCCATAGCGCAAAGCAATATAACATTTCCTAGGTATAGAGCAAATTGTCTCAAGCCCAACAGCAAAATCAAAGGGGAGAGGAGGGACCAGGAGGGAGATGAGGAACAGGATCTGCAGGAGAGAAAGCCAACCAAACCAAGGTCTTTTTGTAATTAGAGCCATGACTGTACCCAGCCTATGATTCTGGGGAGTTTATACAGCAGCCAGTAGACTGAGCATAAATTAAAGTTATTGCCTTTGGGTGTTACCAGAATCAAAGTACTTACTAAAAATAATAAATGCTTTATCCCTGCAAATGCATAATTTCTGCTTTATTTAGGATCATCATAGCTACTAGAAGCACCCACACAGCTGCAGGATCAGGGACGAAGTCTTGTCATTAGAAGACCCAAGGCTGCCTGTTTCTCCTCAAGGTGGGCCCTTTCGCCCAATGCCCCCTGGGCCTGAAAGCCAATACACTCCTCGACAACCGTTCCTCCCAATAATGTTGCTTGAAGGAAGTCAGGTTTAAGAACCGAATGCATTAAACAAGGTTTTCACTGAATCTTGACGTTACCCTTGGCATTACCACGGCACTCAGCTCGGTGCGCGGCGTTTGCCTGAGGCACCCAGCCCGCTCGCACGAGGCCCGCTCCCACGCAGCGCCGCGGGCTGGGCCCCCGTGCTATCAGACGCCCCATCCAACAGCCTGGCCTCTAACTAACCCTCGGCGCTTTTCGCTTTTGACGACGGGTGACGCCAAGGACGGTGGCTTCGCCCCGCGGAACGGCTGCGGCGCAGCGAGGAGCCGCCCTTCAGCACCCGCCCCCGGCCCAGCCTCACCGGAGGCGCCAGCACCCCGAGGCCAGGCGTGGGCGCCCCGGCGGGCCGGGGAGGCCTGCGGCGCCCGGGTGCTCAGCTCCCGCCGCTGCTCCGCCGCCGCCGCCGCCGGGCCCCCTCCGCCCGCTCCCGGGCGCGTGACGTCGCACCCCGGCGCTGGCGTCACCGCGGCGTCGAACGCCGCGGCGCTGCCGCCTCCCCGCCAGCAGGCGGCGCCGCGCTGCAGAGCGCCGGTGGCGGCGGCGTGACGTCACGCCGCCCGCCCGCCCCACAGAGGCGCGGCCGACACTGACAGGGCGAGGCGCCCGGTGCCGCCGCGCCCGCCCGCCCGGCCCGCCGCCGCCGCCGCCGCCGCCGCCGCCGCCCCGCCGCTGACCTCTCCGCCGGGGCACGGGCTCCCTCCGCTCCTCCCGCCCCACCGCAACAGCGGGGAGCACAGACACCCAGGCGGGGCGCATGCGCCGCGCGCCAACCGTCCGCTCTCCCCCTCCGCGGGCGGAGCGCGCATGCGCATTACCTGCGCAGGCGCAAAGGCTTCCCGCCACGGGAGCGGTTGTCATGGTGACGCCCCCCCCCCACGTCACCAGGGCCCAACGGTCGCCGCTCGCTCGGCCGCGCCTCGCCCCGCCGGGCAGCGACGCTCAGCGGCGCCCCCTGAGGCGGAGCCGGCCCGGAGCGGGCAGCGCCGCGGCCACCGCGCTCCCAGGGAGCCTCAGCGCAGCGGGCCCCAACCGCGGGAAAAATAAAATACAGCCTGCGGCTCCGGTCGTAACGCAAGCTGAACAGCTCTCGGGCAAAAGTAGTACCAAAACAGGAAAACGTGCTTCAGGGACGTAACGAACGCTTTGCTACTCGGGAGGAAATCAGTGGCAGTATTGAAGTTTGAAGGTGAATAGTTCTGTACCTCAAGCTTTCACTGAGCTCATTGGCCTACTGAAAGAGCATTACTTTGGTATTTTGTACTTTTTACTACCTGGAGTGGAGAAGGCAGATGGATGTCTCATATTCACAGCATTCAGTTCAGGCTCTGAGATCTCAGACCGAATTTTAACTTTGAGCTGTATTCAAAAGCGATTTCCTCCAAATGAGTAGTTAGTTGTGGCTAAAGGTCTGCAGGTATTAAAATCACCAGAGATGCAGGGGGCTTCCTCATACATGGGGGTTTCCATTTTGAACGCAGGTTTCTGTGTTGAAATCAGAGTTTTTCCTTAAAGTTTGGTATGGGTGCAACAAGAAGCAAGTCTACTACTAGGTAACGTCTCCTAACAGGCCAAGGAGCATATAGAAGTTTAGCAGCACACAGCAGATGCTGTGGCTATCTGTCAGCAACATCCCTATTAGATTGCTTCAAAACATCAAACACTCAGTAACACTAATTCTAAGTGTAAGCAACCTTTACATGAATCAGCATTTATTTTTCCATAATTACATCTTGATCCCTAATTTGACATTACCAAAACAATTTGGCACTGTCATAGCATTGCCAGTTCAGAAATCTTATAGATGAAAAAAAAAAATTACAACTTCTAAAACAAAATGAGCTACTGAGACACCATGCTTTTTCAGAACGTGTAAAGCAATTCAGTTTTTAACCCAAGCTCAAAAACTAAAGAGGTTAAAAAAAAAAATACACATACTAGTGGAAGTGAAGCCACTTCTACAGACATGCCTAAAGCATGAGCTTAGGGCCCCAGTGCTCTAAACTCTAGCATGAAAATTTTGTCTTAACTAGAAATACTTGCTATTAGTACCATTCCAAGAATTACACAGCTACACAGATGCAGAGAGAGATCCCTGAAATAGCAACACTTCTGATATATATTGCAAAGCACAGGATATTTACTATCATGCTTTATTTTTCAGCTTTCTAGAAAACTACGATCATATACAAAACAGCATTTCAAATATTAAAATATATTTTAAAAACAGCTGTGCTTGAAATCAGTGTAATGCTATTTACACTAAATATATAAACATATATAAATAAAATGAGCACATTAAATATTATTATCTATACATATACACAGTTATCTTTAGAATGCTAAACTAAGCACATCTTAAAATCTGTGTTTTGCTCTTCTCTCTCTGCTCAGTGTGACAGGCAGATCCACTGATCTACATTAAGACTTTTAACTCTGGTGGCTGTTTGGTAACTTCAGACTATCTTTTTGAAGCCTGCAATGCAAATTGGCTCAATCCAGGTCAGCAACAAGCAGAAAAGCAGCAAAGGGCCCCAGTCCCTAATAGCAGTGGATGGGAAGACAGAGCAAAGTTTAGCTTTAACCTGCCCTTCACGGGATTTCTTGAACTTCGGCCATGTCAGATGATGGAACTCAGCACAATACTCCGTGCACTGACTCTCTTGGAAGGACAAAGCAAGAAACAATGCAGCATTTTCCTCAAGAACAGTTATCTTTTTTTCCCTGTAAGGTATAAACTTTGGGATGGTGCATGCCAGTATACATTCCTCTGTCTCCTCCTGTAAGCCTGCCAGATAACCATGCAGATTCCCATTCCGTAAGTCACACGGCACGAGTTAGAGAGGATACACTTCAAATTAACTTGTTATAAAAATTTCCTCTTGTTCTCCTTGAAGATGAAATCAAATATAACTTCCAAGAAGAATCACCATCATTCAGTAAGGGCACTGGGCTTTAAATATATACTAGAAGTCTCTCTAAATACTTTTAAAATGCAATGCCCAGTTAAAAAAAAAATGCTTAAGCCTTGATTTCTTGAAGCATATTGCAAGACAAATTACAGCACCTGCTAAACTACTTGAGAAAACAAGCGCAGTGATTTAGATATATTTGCAAAGACAAAACTCAAGCGGATTCCCCCTCTGCCTCCTGTCACAGCTCTGACTTCCCAGAGTTTCTTTTGGGACCATTCCATTATGCACTTACTTACTGATTTACTTCTGGAACAGGTTTTAACCCAATTACCCCTCATTTACTTGGGCTACAAAAGAACCACCGAGTTTTTTTGGCTTCACAGACTGCTTCTTGTTAACTGCTACTACCTGACCCCAAATCCCATGCACATAATATCTTGACATTTGGAACAAAGTCAGACAGAGATTTTTAATAAGCAATCCATTAGGACATGTTTTGCCATACAGACTTACGAGGAGGAGGAAATGCTGCTTATTTCACCAAGTTTTCATCCTTCCTGCTGCATGCAAGTAGATTAAGGGCAATGGGACAATCAGGAGTCCTTATAATTTTAAGTACTTATAGAAGCCTTTGATCCTTGCATTCCTGCCAATTACCCCATTTCAACCAGGGCTGATGGATTATTTTTTATCCAGTCATACCTGTTCACACTCCAGATTGTTTCCTGGAACAGTCAAAAGGGAATGGGCTTATGATCTGAGACTGATTTCTTGCCAGAAGGGGCTCCAGCTCTGACAGTGGGAGACAGCAACGTGGGAGCACCCTTCTGGCATGGATGAAAACGAGAAAGCGACTGTCAAGGTGGATAAACTGCCCTCTTGGCTTGAATTGCATCGCGACCACAGCATCAGTCACTAAGGGCTCTAGAGAAGATGGAGGTAAATGGAGAAGGGAAGGAAAAGGAGAAACAAAAGATAATTCTGCAAACAGAAGGAGAGCAAATGCCTTTTTTTGGAAAAGAGCTTTCCACTGATGAAATAAAAGGAAAACTTGGGTTCAGCTATGCCCAAGGGACTTGAGGTGAGCAGTTCTCAGTCAAGGGAGATAGCAAGATAGACTAGCAAGATCATTTTTAGCATGCCATCCTATTCTTCCTGGGCAATAGAGTAAGTTTCCAACTAAAAAGAACTTTGTAGAGGATGATTCCAGTAAGCAGCCAAGCTTCCACGTCTTTACTAAAATCTCAGGGATTTTTGAACCTTAAGTTACTGAGAAAGCACATTATCATATCACCAGACAAGGACTGGTGATAGCAGAGCTGTCCCAGAACTGCCTTGGGAGGAGTTTTCAAATGAATAGGGTATAGAGCAGGAATGCTTTCAGGAAGAGGTTCTTCAAGTTCCTGCTATGTTCATGTTGCCTGTCTCATCCAAGTCTAGGAGGTACTTCTCTATATGCCTTTGGATCTTGGAAAAGTGATTGATTCTACTTTGTGTTGGGATTCTTGTGTCCCAGGTTGTGCCCCTAACTCAGATTCAATGTGTTTCTTGGGGAAATTTATTTAATCTCCACATGAAACTTCTCTGTGCAACAAGAATAATTTTGACTTAAGTAATACTCCCATCTTCCTTGTGAAGTAACAACTGTAAAGTGCTACAGAAGTGCTAAACATTATTAATGGCTCACAAGTTCTCTTCTTTTGGAAGCAGTGGCCATTTCGTCCCATAATGTTTTAAACAGTTGCTGCTTGAGGAGCTTAGATTGCAGATTCCTGGCCTGCGGTTTGTCCATAAATCATAGAGCTGGAACTTACCCAAGACACTCTCGATAGTCTCAGCAGGAAGTCTGGACGAGAGAAAACTTTTCTCAATCTGGCCCAGTGAACTACTTTATGGTCCAGTCCAGTTTCAAGGTCCTGAGCCAGACGTGTGAGGGATTCTGTCCAAGTTTAAAAGCACAAGGTCTCAGGAATGTCCTTTCAAACTGGATTTCACTGCCTATAAATATTTTCCATCTCCTGCCCTGGAGAATATAGGTTTGACTCTACAGCTGACACACAGCAATTTAACAAAGTCCCAGTAAAAGTCAAACCATACAGATCAATTTTTCTGCACAGAGCAGGGCTGAACACTGCTTACTGCCAGGAATCCAAATAAACCCCAGGAGATTCTTTGAGGCTGGAGATACCCAATTCTCTCCTTATCTGGAGAGATATCCCTATCTGGAAAACGTGGTAGAGCAAACGCAGAAGCAAAGGACACAACTAGCCCATTCCCCACTACTTCACATTACCATTTCCCCATGCTGCACACTCTTGGAATACTTGGTTCTGCTCAATATGCTGGAAGAGTCGGGGGTCTCTATTCTGGCTGCAGGAAGAGCACAAGCCAGATGGAAACTGGTTAGTGATACAGTGCTTCTGGGGATGGGTAATTTAGTATCTGAGAGGAGAGGATGGGATCTGGGAGGAAGAGCACAACCCCAATTTCACCACTACAAACAGCATTCAACTGCTGCTAGTGCTCCTTGCTGCATACAGGCCCCTCGTGCTATCCTCGCTTCACTGTGTTGCATGTGGTGCGTTGACAAAGGATGGGTTTGCACTCCAACAACAGAGGTCTTGTTGGTCTTCTAGTCACTAATCTCTCATGGCAAAAATTAGCACATCGGGGGCTGCTGGGATTCCCAGAGGATTCCCAATACTGGAAAGGCTAAATACATGTCAGGAAGAGTTCATGCTTGTCTTGGAATAAACATTCTCGGTCTCTGAGTGCATCAGATTTTATAAACTAGCACCAAGCTTCAGTTCAGGCATTGTATCAACAGAAGCTATTTTAGCCACTTTATCAGTGAGCTCTGGGTGACTGGCCTGCAGGCTAATGCACTCACCTACTGTACTGTTAACACCACAAATTCAGCAAAGCTTTTCATTTCTTCAGTCGGTGTTCATGAAACACGCTGCTTTACAAAGGGCTAGCCACATGGCCACATTGTATTTCTCCTAAACTATATGTGCTGTAAAGCTCTGACACGCATGTACTGTATCTAGTAATTTTTCCCTGTGTATTTACATCAGTTTTGATGGCAAATGATCTTACGTCCACTTGGAAGCCAGGAATGCTGCCCAGTCTCTAAACTGTATAGTTGAGCCTCAGACATTGTGTACTTCTAGAAGTAAAGTCTGTTTACCTATGTCAGCATAGCTGCAGGCTTACTCTTCCAAGCTTTAAATATGGACAACTTATGGGTATTTCTTTATTACACAATCAAGAAATCCCAGCGTAATCAAAGACAGGATGTTATCCACATCTTACTGGGAGCAGGATCAAGACCTGTGGCCTCCAGCTGAGCTACGCAGCTACCCTAGGGACACAAAAGGCTGCTCCTGTTCTACTCAATATCTCCCTGAACTTTCATACATTAATTCTTCTTCTGTATCTCAGCAAAACTGAATTTTAAGATGATGCTAATGGCACTCCACACAGCAAACCTTCCTCATCCCTCTTCACACAGCCAGACTTCCTGTAGCCTCCTGAGCTCATGATGTTCTGGGAAAGAGTTGGTGGTTATCCTGTCCAGCAGAGCATTCTGACTGTTAACCAAATTCAGCCTACAGAATCTTAAACTGGCAATTTAAGGATAAATTAAACAGATATCACAGCCACCTCAGAGCTCCTGCTAAGAAGGGGAGAGAATTCCTGTAAACTAATTTGTCTGGTGCAAATTAGACACAAACAGGGAAATCCAGTGTGGCATTTCTTTTACAGAGGTCCCTTCTGTTCAATGGCCACTGCTCAGAAAAAATTCAAAGGGCTAAACTCCATTTTCAAGGACAAGGCTAACAGTGCGCACAGCTGGAGATTCTCTTCCTATTTTCCTTCCACATTCTCCACTAGCACCTACTGTCTTTACAAGCCTCTCTTTCCAGCACTGGCCAATGTCTGATGCCCTGAAGAACCAAGCAGCACCTGAAAAGGGAAGAACCGTCAAACCATCTGCTTGGAAACACAAAGACTAACAAAGTAAGGGGAAAAGAGAAGAGTAGAAAGATCTGGAAAAGAACAGGAGTTTATTTATGATAAATACAGATTGGCTGAACATGCAAATTATCCTACACAGGACCCTAGAGATTCTGCAGAAAGCTAGAAAGCTATTTCCCAGTTAGTGCCCTGTCTCTGCAGCAATACCAAGATGAACACAATTATCCAGCAGCTTGGTGACCTTTTCTGCCATGGGATTGTACTGAAATGTCACTCTTCCACTCACAGTACCTGTGTCTGCTAATGGCAGCAATCTATCTCCATGCCAGGTAACTCCTTCTGTCTAGTCAGAGGTGGAGGTTTCTTGAAAAATTAACTGATTATGTTAGTGATGTTCTGAGACTAACTGTGCACAGGAATTCATTCTTCAGTGGATGAAGGGGGTGCATTCACAGACCTAATTGGTTGCCATCAGCTGGCAAAGGCCATTTGTAGAAATGGTACGAGGCTCCGTAGGTTTGTGTCAGAAATCCTGGCACGTTGTTTTAGCTGCAATTTCCAGATTTTGTTGCCTCTAAGAACATAGCACTTTGATCAGCCAATGACACATGATCTAATAACTGCAAGTGCCCCTGTGCAGTGAGGACTGGGAGTCCACTGCATTCTCCTTGGACATCGGTCAGGTGAACCCCTCTCTGTACAGTACCTGCAAACAGACAGATGCTGCAATAGCTGACAGAGTGACTGCACTTGAGGAAAAAGATATCAGTACAGAATTAATCTTTCAGTCTTCTCTAGGGCTCAGTTTTTCTCCAGGATTTTGGTGAGGAGTTCGTTCAGCCGGCTCACCATTGGTCTGGGATCATCATTCAATCCCGCTGCTATCATGGCATTTTCATAAATCTGAGAAAGAGAAGAAAATATATTAATAAGTAGCAAGAGCAAGCTGGTTGAGAGTTGGAGAGAAGGCGACTGTCATGACTGCAGGACTTGCATGCTGAGACCAAACATGTCTTCTAGGCCATCAGAGTAGGAAAATACATGGACCACATGGTCTCTCAGTACTTGCTCTCACAGAGTTAGCTGTTTCCAATGCATGTCTCTGGAAGTCTGCCTGGTTTCAGAAGTCCCACCTGAGCAGAAAATTCTTCTGAAACTCCAAGATCTTCTAGCTCATTAGACTGAACTATCTCCACTTTGTCCCTTCCACTGTAATACCAACAGGGTGTTTCTCATCACTGAAAGATGAGTCAGTGCACAGTGCTCTCAAACCTGAAACAAACTGCAGTGCTACTGAAATGGCACATAGACCAAAAGTACCAGAAATACCAGTGGGGACCACAGATGGATGTGATCCCAGCCAGTTACAAGGGCTCTACCCTGTTTCTTGCCACCCGTGGTCCACAAGCAGGCTCTAGGGAGGATGGTGGTGCCTCTGGAGGCCTGGCTCTTACCTGATCAAGCAACAGCTGAGCCAGATCAGGCTGACTGTCCTTCAGTTCGTTAAGCTTCTTAATCAGAGCATGTCTGTAACAGTGAGAGAGAGCAACTCTGAGATGTGGCATCTTTTGGACACATGAAAAATTTCTAGCAGCTAAGCCAAGGTGGGACAGAAAAGGTAAAGGTTCTACCTGAAGGCCACAACAGCTCCTGTTTCCCTGCTTCTCTTCTGGTAGCTTCTCTCCTCCCTTCCAGCCTGACTCTATAACCCTCCTGGCCCTCAGAAGGCTGGACACAGTGTGTGTGGTGGCTCACATCCACCAGTCCATGCAGCCTCACATACCAAGGCACTGCAGCACACACTGCACTTTATGGGGAGAGCTCAGCTAATTTGGGGCCTTATATTGTCTCCTCTCTGCCTCTAGCCCAGCAGACCTGCAGTGCCCGGGTCCTTAGCACTGGTATCTCTCCCCCTTACCCTGTGTTGATCTCCAGGGTGGGCTGCAGGAGCTGCGCACGCTCCTCTTGGGTCTTAGCCAGCTGCTGCATGCGAAGAAAGTGTCGGGCTGCCCCCATCTCAAGAACAGTGATCATGGCAGGGTGGGTGTCCAGTCGTGTAGTCACCTGTGGCAAGAACAGTAATCAGTGCTGAGATGGAGAGTTTGGGGTCTCCTCAGCCCAGATCCACCCCATGCTCCTGCACAACTCATCCCCACTCCACAAGTGCTGCCTGAACAGACAAAAAAGCTGGGCTCCCAAACGGCTCCTTTGATCCACAGGCTCCAGCTCGCAGCTGGACCCAAAGCACTGCCTGCCCATGAGCCTCACTAGTCCACAGGCAAGACCATCACCAGTCTGTTCTTACGATAACCTGAGCATGAAATAGAAAAATGGGCTCTGCTCATTACACATTAATATGTGGCTCTTCCTGCTGGCAGGCTGACTGCACTAGTGACAGAAATTCATGCCGTTTACTGAAAGGAAGCACAGAGTAGAATTATTTCTCTCAGGATTCAAAGAAAAATCTGTAGCAGTATCTGAATCCCCGAACAGCTATCCTCTTTTTTCCCCTAGGTTATGATCTACATGAATCTTCTGTACTCTGTTAACCAGGCACAGAATACACTTACCTTAACACCAGTGATTCGAGAGCCTAAGGCATTTCGCATCCAGGCCATCAGATCCTCGGCCTCCTTCTCTGTCAGACGTTCTGCAGCTGGAAGCAGAAAGAGGGCACATCTGAGTCTGCATCTACTGCGTAGCAATGGACCGCAAGGCTTTGCTCTTGAGGAACAGAGCTGTCCACTTCACACTGCCGTTTAGCTGTTCTCTTGCAGAAATGGAAACGCGGTACTCGGCACACACCCACTTCATGCCCTAAACCCACGCCGTCCCAAACTGTCCCATACCCAGAGAGGGAAGTCTCATTCTCCATCAGTGCCTGCCTCCATCTGTCGGAGTACGAAGCATGTGCGTATTCTTAAAACTTAAATCACAAGAATTCAATAAATGACATTCCCTTTGTTTAAATGAGCAAATTGTTTGAACTTTTATCTACAGCAGCATTTGGGATGAAAGGGATCCGCAAGAACTGCAAGGTGCCTCAGAGCATGAGAACGGCTGGATGGAAATGAGTGCTCTGCCTTGCACCCCCAGGAACAGCCAGAGTGCTGAAGGAGGTACACGCTCACTGGCCGACCTACACAGGCAGGGCTGCACATGGCAGGAAGGGCGAGGGAACCTTATGGTACCTGGGCGGCTCTCCTCAAACTTCTCTTCCTTATAGTGATCAACAACGATATCTGTCTCCACCGAGATCAGCTTTTTCTTGTCAAACTCCCGAAGGTGTAAGAGTGTCAGCTCATCAAATTGCTCATAGCAAAACAGGACCTGTGCCGAAAAAGCAGACAATAACAAGCTGCCTGGGACATAACAGCACTTTCTTCTTCAAGGGGCATCTCTGTACCATACACCAAGAACATCACAAGGGAAATTAGCAAGTTCATCCCACAGTGACTACTGCTCACGAGAGAACAGACTGCAGGAATCCAGAGTAGGCTCTCTGACCCTCTGTCATCCTCCAGCTGACAGCACCCAGAGACTTTTAGCACTGCAAAAATCATCATCTGTGGCAGGGCAGCACTGAAAGTCCTGTTGCTATTAGATACAGTTTCTCCATGGGAGCACAGGAAACATGTCCTGCATGAATAAATCCTTTTGAGTCCCTGCTCAGGGTCCCAAAGGAAAGCAGACTTTTGGAGGGCTTCGCTAACATGAGCTGGCAGGCCTACAGCTAGACAAGTCCTGCTGCCCCGGGAGAGGTGAGAACAAGCACTGACTGCAGTCCTGAAAGACCCACCTTCCCAGCACAGGAGACCTCTAACTCTGTTGCCAGCACTGCAGAGCAGGCGCCCTGGTCTGGGGTTAGAGAAAAGGCATTAATCAGATGTCAAGACTAGCAGAACCATCTGGTTGCCTGTACATGTATGAACCTGCCTGCCCAGGTCCTTCCTGGCCTCATGCTGCAGTAGTCAGACTGAGTGGAGACAGACGGCAGCCCAGGCAAACACTGCCGTTCCTCTACAGCAGGTGGGGATGATCACAGATCACATTGCCCTGCCCAGCTCCAAAATCCAGGTGAGCGCCAATGCAGCAGGCTTAGAGTGTCCCTTTGGCCATGGCGCATTGCTCACCCACCTCCATGTCCTTTTTCTTCATGGCCTCAAAATACGGGGAATGCTCGGCAAGCTGCCGGTTGGGCGCGCACAGGTAGTAGATGTTCCTGCTCCCTGCCTTCATGCGGGAGGCGTACTCAGTGAGGCTGGTCAGCTGGCCTGCAGGCAGGTTGGACGATTCATAACGCAGCAGCTTCGCTATGTCCTCCTGGAAGAGAAGTACCCTGTGAGCTGAGCACAGGTAACTACAGCTCTGCCTGACCACTCCAACCCTCTGAGATCTCTTTGTAACATCCAGGCCTGTTTGCAGTTTGTACTGTTGTAGAAAGGCTCAGGGGATTCTACCGATTTCCTCTTTTCCTGCTCCACATATTAAAGGGGCAGAAGAGTGACCTAGCTAGGACAAGGGCCAAGCAGACCTGGAAGGGGAAACCAGCCAGAAGACAACAGTAGGGAAAAACCCTGCTTTATAGCCTGTTGTAGTTTGTATTTTATCCATGAGGGCTGGCAACAGAGTGTGGACGGAGACGGCAGAACGTTTCAAACAGAGTGGGAAGCAACATCTAGTCGGAACAGCACCTTCTTAGAGTCAGAGATAGAGAAGGGCACATCAGAGATTCTGGAGGTCTTGTTAGACTCAGGAACAAGAGTCACAGGCACACAGGAAGATTCACAGAAAAGTAGCAGCCTTCCTCATCCCAGGTCATGGTCAGAGCTAATATTCTTTCCCATTAGCTGCAGCCCTTCAGGACACCTGGTACCTTGACATCCTGCTCAGCTATGGTGACAATCCCCTCTCTCATGAACAGCCCATAGTCTTCAAAGAATTTGGCATATTTCTCAGGGTCCTTCTTGCTCTGGTCGAGGAAAAACTTGATCAACCTCTTCTGCAAAACATCTCGGAGCTTCCTGCAACAAGAACAAGCCTTTCTAAAGATGGCTGCCAGACCAGGACAAGAGCTTTTAGGTGAACATCTCTCTTCTGTGCAACATTTCAGTGACGTGTTTGCTACACACATGCTCAAAGGAGAAATTCCAGGGCCACTCCAGAGCCAGTGTCTTCTTTCCCTTGTAGCTCTACATCTGTTCTCATTTCAGTCAAGAGCAACTCTTGAGCTGAAAAGATACCTAGGGCTGTGGTACAAAGATATTGCTGAGGTGTAGGTCTTCAACAACTCTAGCAACTCAGTGATGCTGCAATTCACAAACAGCTGGGCTCCAGGCATTCAGGTCAGTCCCATAACTACCCCTAAATGTGGAAAGGAAGCAGCCATAAAGGGCTTATGCTGGGGGGGAATCCTTTCTGAAGGATTAAAAAAAAATCAGTGAAGGACCAGAATCATTTTGATAACTACAGTGAAGCTCAAGACATTTTACCAACTGTAGAATACAAAGTTAAACATCAAAATCTACCAAGATAGCAGTACCAATGCTAAGGAGTAAGAGCCTACCTGTATCCTTTCCTCAAATTCCACTGACAAGTATTTAAGAGGGGACTTGAAGGACAAAAATGTACGGATAAACCAATGCCAGATCTAAGGGATTCTTAGAGGAGACTGGGCTGTCCACACACAACTTCCCTGGGCTTCAGAACCTAACAAAAACCCTGCTGGCTGGCACTTAGGTTCTGACAAATGCATGTGTGAGCACATCACAGCCAAGATGCTGTTTGAAGATATGTGCATAAATACATGGTGACAGGTAAGTATGGACCAGCTTCCTAGTATTGACAGCTGACTTGCTGTTTGGTTTTACTTTCCACACCACTCGGTGGTGGAGCTCAGATGCTTTAAATAGCAAATCCGTTGTGACTGCTGTTGACCAGAGATGCTGGAAGGCAGCCCAGGGTTTGAATGCACATGGCCCAAGGAGGCAGCAAACTGTGTGACACAGCACACTGCTTCCACATCTCGAGATGTGACCAACAAGGCTGAGAAATAACTCACTTTGCAGACCACAGAAGTTCTCAAGGATGGAAATTCTACAGCTCCCATGCCAGGACCCTCCAGGCCCTTCCAGCTATCCCACAATGTCCCTGTCAGCCAGCAACAAGCCAAAGGAGCCATACCAACGCACAGGGTCTAACCACCTCTTGCTTACCTGATAAGGGCACTCTCCTGCAGCAGCTCCCTGCTGAGGTTCAGGGGTATATCCTCACTGTCCACAACACCTAGAATAAAGAGCAACCTCTGAGCAAGGAGACAGACATGAATGCCAGCTCAGGAAGGCAGCACCTCACTTCACCCCCACAGAAGTCATGCTTCACAGACCTGCTCCCACCACACACCTCTAAGAAAACGCAGCCATTTAGGCAGAATGTCTGCAGCTTTGGTTTGGATGAGAATTTTGCGGCTGTAGAGGGCAACGCCGGAGCCCAGTTCTCTGCTGATGTCAAACATGGATGGTTTCTGCAGGAGCAAGAGACAAAAAGGTAACACCAGCATTGTGCAGGGTGCCCAGCCATGCTGCTGCTACTGGTGTGGCTGCACTAGCTGACCAGGGAACACTGTGGTCTTCACTACCACTGCTGAATCCCATCAGAGGTGAAATCTTTGCTATGTTCCCTAGTGGACTTATCTGAGCTACCTCCTGTTCTGGTCATGGCTCAGTACCCCATCATTATCCTGTGACACCCACGCCACTGCAGAAATGCCACACTGGACATTCCCCCTTGCAATTCTGCAGCCTCAGCTGCCTCCTTTCCCTAAGGAGCTCTCTCATCCTCTCCTATCCAGAAGAAGTGGGCAGATGTCCCACTACTCCATGCACAGAATGACATGTACCTGGTCAGGCACGTAGAAGATGCTGCGGATGTTGAGGGGAGCATCAGTCTTGTAGTGCAGGATGTAGCGGGGCTTGTCATAAGCCTGTGCTATGAAGCGGTAGAATTCCTCATGCTGCCATTCGCCAATGTCCTTGGGGTCCAGCATCCAGAGTGCCTGTGAAGGAGCAGGGAGACGCATTCTCATCAGCACTCACACCACCATCAGCCTCATAGCACAGGGTGCTTCTTTCTGAAGTTTTACTTTTCCTCCAGGGCCCCGGAGTGAGGGAATACCATCTCTCAAACAGACGCACACCCCCTGTCAGCAGGGCAGGGGGAACGGATTACAGTTCAGGCACACTACCACAGACTAACAAAGTACTGATCTCTCAGTACTGATCTCTGGTCACCTGCCATGCAGGTACTCTTGTCCTGCAGCATACATGAGATAAGGCACCTTTTTTTAGCTCAAAACAAGAGAGATTTGGCTAACCTCCATTACCTCACACTTGCCAAGGGCCGAGAGCATCCTGGATAGTTACCACAGCTCAGCTGACTGGTATTAATGTGGCCAAGTCTCTCAATGCTCTGACCAACAAGGAAAAAAAAAAGAAAACTGGAAGTTTAAACGGAGTCTGTCCCAACCTGCCTGCCTCTCTCATGGAGGCCACCATCCTGCCACAAGGTCAGCTGAGTGCTTGTGGAGCAGCTCCCGGATTACTGCTGTTTTCTTGTGATTTATTTTGGAGAAGTTCAGGACATGCTTCATGAACCACTTGGCCATCCCTGCTGCAGGGTCAGCAAGTACTTCAGCAGTACAGTACAGTTTCATACATCAATATATGACTAGATCTGTGTGCAGTGTTCTCCACCTGCTGCTGCTCTATGAGCAGGGCATAAACCCCAGGAATGCCCAACACCCTGTGGAGCATTCAGCCCATGCTCATATCACAATTACAATTTCAGTACATGAGCAAAAGATTAGTATCTAGCAAAGCCGTGGGAGGTTCTGCCCATTTAACAAGCACTGGGACCCAGCAGGAAACATGAGGAAAAAATCTCATGTTTCCTGCTGGGTGAAGCCCATCACACTTACCCTTATGCTCTCTGCCAGTGCAGCCCTAAGGAGCAATGGGAAGAGCCAGCAGTGGCAGTGAGAGCAGCCATCCCACTCTGTCCCTACCACTCCAAGGAATTCAGGGCTCTGCCAGCCCTGCCAGGCTGCTGTATTCCTTAAAGCTATTCTTGCCTAAAAGCCTCATTCCAGAAGCACTTCTGTAACGTTTCCAGCATATGCAAGTGTCCTGGAGGGTTTGCAGGATCACAGTAGGATTCAACTACGTTCTGAGGTACTTTGTAACAGCTGCTGTTAGGTAAAGCGCTGCTTTCCCAGAGGCTTACTGGCAGCTACAGTTATCACAGTTAGATAGGAAAAGCCTCTAACTCCACAATGTCAGCTACATGGCAAGTATTCAAGAGCTTATCTAGGAAAATCCACGCCGGGGATCTAACTACAGCTCTGTTTATAGTAAATTGATGTTGATGCCTGGAAAAATGGAAAAACAAAATCCTGGATAAAGAAAAGGCCTGAAATGGGGCACAAAGAGAATCAAGCTGTTGCCACATCCCAAAGGAAAACTGACTTTCTGATAAAACGATACAGGTACATGATACTATTAAGAGCATTTCAACCCTCACTCTGGTACTTCTCTTCTCCAGGGAGTCTGTTCTACTGATCGTCAGGTAGGAAGAACAAACAGCTGTCTAAGTCTATTTCTGGATTTGTAAAACTTAAGGCACATAGTTAGAAAGTCTTTGAAATAGAACCATTACTATTGCAGGGATCGAAATAAATATCAGTGACTAATAACACCAATTATAGAACCTTAAATATATTAATATGATAATACATGTAAGTATAGTCTTGAAAGCTTGTAGGTTCAGAGCAACATTCCAGGAAAACAAACAAACAAATACCTTCCATCTGCTCTCTTAGGTGAGGAAGATTTAACCAACCAAATCAAGGTACCAGAAAAGGAGATGCTAGAGGAAAATGATTCATAGATTTATTTATTTAAAGGTAACTAATTTCACCAAGTAGATACTTGCAATCAGGCTGAGAATTTCTGACTAAAGTGGATCTGGCTGCTGTATCATTTAAGTGGTCAGAAAATGCCAGAACCAAGCAGTGTTCAACTAAGCTATGAATAAAATCAGGCTGTGAGTTGTGCCACTAACAAAACCAAGCATGCCCTGGTATTTACTATTCCATACCAACGGAGAAAAAGAACTGCAGCAAGAGGTGTCAGCAGACCAGCAATGCGAGCAGTCCCTACATCACTAATGTGTCCTTTGCTTAAACAGTTAAAATAAGAATTACAAAGTACTGAGATAATCATTCTGATTAAGGGAAAATTCACAAGGTACCTGAAAAGAAAAACTGATTTGGTAATCGGGCAAGAATTCTCCAACAAATTCAAACAAGCAGTACTTCTGCCAGATTGTCTCCTCTTACTCTAATTACCTTATCTTACCTACTACAGGTTCTATGATATCCTGGATAGTCCTTCCTGATCACCAGAGAAAGACAGCAGCTTTATTCTGTTTCCTTGTCTGCTGACTCTGGTGGAGGTTTACAGTGGTTTACCTCCATGAGTGGCCCTCAGGCTCACCTGTAATGTGTTAATTCGTCTCCCATTGAGGTACAGCGGGAAGCTGATGAAGTTGCTGTATTTTGTCACCACCTCTGGAATGGAAAGGAGACGTGCAAGGGTCACATTTTGAAAACAAGAGAGAACAAATTTCTTTGTTAACAGCAGATGAAATGTGCCTCGAGAGAAAAACACTAACTATACCTCCCAGTCCTGGGCAACCAAAAGACTTTACGCAGCCTCTCAGCAGACAACATTTCCTTGCTCTGCTCACCTTTGACTCGGTCCTCATTTGCAAACTCCTTGCAGTCTTCTTTGAGATGTATAATAATCTTAGTCCCAGTTCTGACACCAGATGCTTCTGCAATCTCAAACACTCCTGAACTAGGGTTAGAAACAGACACATCAGCTTGTGCCTCAGATGTGACGTGAAATGAAAATACTTTAATAAACGAACAGCACTTCATAGCCAAAAAGAAGACAAAAAACTTGGATGCCTGAATGCTCTCTGTGTCTTTGAGAACCTCCCAAAACATGCAGCTCTCTCCGCTACAGAGACTCTAGATCCCAGGAGACACTGTTCCACAAGGACGCCAATGGCTTCTACAGAAAAGGAACTTGGCCTCAGATCAGCCAGGTTGTGTGGGCCTAACCTGTCATTTCCTGCGGTGACCGTAACACTCAAGTCTTCCGTATTTCCCCTTAATGAGTCTTTGACTTGTTTGTGGGCTCCTCTTCATATGTGTTTCCACTGGACAGCAGTAACTTGTTACAATGAAAAGCAGCTGTGCTCTGCTAAAGACAGCCCATTCTGAATGACCATTCCTACCCTATCTCTAAACGAATGCCATATGGAGATCAAACACTGGTGAGAGCCTCGACCCAGGGAAGAGAGAGAGGCCGCAACAACAGACAGGCCCTCAAAGGGTGCAGCAGTACAGACTGCAGTACCCAGCAGCTTATTTGTGCCTCAAGACAGTCTGATGTCTCAAGGACAAGATGCTGTTTCAAGAATTTAAATAATTAGACTAAAGAAATGGCAACTAAAGAATTAAAATTTGTCTCTCTAGTTTGGGGCACTGATAGGGTGACTGCCTGCCAGCAGGGAAGGAACAGGAGAGGCAGGTACTGCCTTTATGTATAACACGCCTGCTCTGACAAGGCAATCTGATCTCTGTGGCTGTCCACCCTGGCACATTTGGCCATGCTTTGCTGTTACATGTAATCTGAACGGGAACTAAACCGGTAAGCCCAGTTATGAAAGATCACGCAAGCCCACAAGCCCTGTCTTGCTTTGCACAGCTTCCAGTCCATGCCTGGTCTGGACACAGACCCCATAACCTTCTATTCCGTTCTGCAGACTCTTACCCATCTGAAGACCAGTGGTAGCCTGGGCTCCCAGGTTCTGCAGACTGCGAAAACACCTCCACCTTATCGGCCACCATGAAGGCTGAGTAGAAACCTACTCCAAACTGGCCAATGATTTTACTAGTGGCTTCAGCCTGGTTCTGCAGAGCATCCAGAAATGCCTGGAGGGACAAAGAATGTGACATATACAGGTGCACAGTGCCATCGAGTACGACTGGGAGGCTGTAACCCATCCTCCAGCTGGGCTCCTACAACTCAGCGCTGTAATCCTACACCTCCTGTGTCAGTGCTCCGAAGAGGGTGCCTAAGGAAAAGGGTTTCTCCCACAGGGAGGGGATGGCACCTTTGGAAAATGGGAGCACCACGTAGGGCAATACTTACCTGCAGTTAGCAGTAAAGGAAAAAGAGTAAAGGCTCAGTCAATCAGGACTCCAGAGGTGAAAAGAAATCAGGTAAATATGTATGACAGCTTGCCAGCCTGAGGACACAGCTGCTGTCCTCCCAGACAGAGGCTGTGAATGCCAGCAGAGCATTTGCCCCTCCAAAACAACAGCTTGGAGAGAAAAACATTTACTTTTGGGAGCGAGGGCAGCCAGGTGCAGCAGCATGACGCACAGGGCCCATTAGTGCTGCTTCGGCACTACAGGCCTCCCATAGCACACAGCAGAGACCATTAAGAGCAAGAAGACACCAACAGTAGGTTTCATCTTCCAAGAGGGGTATAATTTCACAACTGGGCTAGGGGCCAAGGGAAGAAAAAGTATAAGAAACCACTGGGAATACAAAAGTGACTGTAATTTGAGAAGATTCTTCTAAGGGGACAGAAGAGGTGCCTCATCCCAAGTTACCTTTGAGCCTGATCGAGCGATGGTACCAAGGTTAGAAACAAGCTCTTCCTGGGTCATCCCAATACCCGTGTCCTGAAAAGAAACAGCAAATTTTAGCTGAAATACCTGCAGCTCTGGTAATCAGTGCCAACTAACTTCTGTCTCTGACTCCCCCTCTCACCCAGCCACTTAAATAGTAAATGCAACAGCAAACTTCCAGCTGTGACTCACTTCAACACCTGGTCAAGATAGTGGACTCCAAAGGCACACAGCTCTACAGGGCAGCCACAGCTGTCTTGTGGCTATAAGCCACCAGGAAGTTTAGAGACAGTTCTATCCATAAACAAGTAAAAAGGGGAGTAAGAGATAGTAAGTGGAAAAGCCCCCTATTTCCAATTTTCAGATAGGGAACCGATTCCCTCACTCTAAGAATCAGTGGTGGAGCAGGGAATCCCTTTACTTATCTGCATCTACTGTCAATCTTTTGCTGTCTCCCCTCCCCCAGAATTATGCTCCACAAAACTGGAGTATGACGCTGTCAGCACCCACGTTCCCGAGCATGGGAGCTCAGTACCTAATGCCTGTGGGAAGAATCTAACCCCAGCTGGACCTATATTGCACAGGCCACACCTCAAGGCACTCAGTCCAGGCTATGAACGCACACAGCTTGCTGTTGTCCCCAGTTTCAATCTAGATTTGTACTCTTGCATGCAGATAATGATTCCCTGCTGCCAGTGCATGCCTCTTGGGCAGCAAACCCTAAGGCACCACGCAGGAAAGGCTGTGGCATAGCTCAGACTTGACTGCAACTTCAGTTGTTGCCACAACACCTTTGGATGACCCTCATGGATAACACAGCAAAACCCAGTTAGAAACTGCCACCCTCTCATACAGAACCGCAATGTGAATCCTTCCTGCTCTCAGTCCAATGTGTTTTCAGACTTGCTCCACGCGTATCTTCCAGGAAAGCAAAGCACAAAGCACAGGCTAAGGCTCTTGGGATGCCATTCTCCAGAAGCAAGTTATTCCCCCTCTCAAACTCCAGCAACTTCTCTACCTGGCACAAACATCCCGAGAAGCTGCTCAGACAGGTTTTCTGAGCCACTATTGAAGGCAGCAGCATTACAACTACCCAGCTGAAAGGTGATTCTTCTTCAGCTGAAGAGTTCAGTAATGGTCAAGTATCTGTGAGCATAGTTATCAAAGCTGAGAGCAAGAGTCAGCAAAATGAGACAGAGTGGAGCTGACTGCTGTGAGATGGCTGGGAGGAGGGATGCCAGAGTGATTTCTGGCACAGCACATCCCTACCACCCATGTGGTGCATTTAGCAGGCTTATTACTAGCAAAGCAAGACAGCATAATTAATGCTAGTACAGTTTTTTAATCCAGTGTTTAACTACACTGAACAATCAAACTATGGTCAACTCATGAAGCTACTGACTGAGGAGCTCTGTGGGTCATTTGGTGAGACTCTTCTCTGCATCTGCACAACTTGAGTCACAGCACAGCAGCACCTTCCACTTGATTAAAAATGGCAAGGCCAGTCAGTCTTGGCTGAGAAGAGGGAGGAAGCCAGGTAAGATCTCAACAGCGGGAGATGAAAAGCCAGAAAAAAAACAAACAGGGTATGGCAAAATCTCAGGAATCTGACATGGTCCCTTCCCCCAGGGAGGAAAAGGCCAGAAAGAAAAGTTTTCAGCATCTGGTTCAGGTTTTGTTCATGTGAGACCCTAAGCAGAACTCTCAACTTCTCTGATCCGCTCCTTTTTATAGCGCAGCATGTCATTCCCAAATTCCAGTATGTTAAAAAATATATCCCTGCCCTGTGAATGTATTTGGCTATTGAATTCAGAACTCCTTGCCAAACTCATTGCAAAACGCTTAAGGACAGTTCCCGGAGACTAGTCTGAGGAGCGTGAATCACAACGAACAAAGAGAGCACGGCTCAAAACACTCTCCTTCCTTCCCCCCTACAGCGCCGAGCTGCTATCAGGAAGGCGGAAAGCATACTTTTAGGTGGCTGACTGAAGATCCTGGCAAAGCAGACGTTTCCTACTGCAGGAAAACACCTGGGTGTGCTGAGATGAAAATGCCACCAAGATTCAAACGGCTCTCGCGGCTCACACGTGTCCTGCGGCTGGCCTTCGCCCTGCGTTTCTCGCCTCTCCGCGCCAGATGGTGCTGCGCCCGGAACAGGGACCTCCGGAACACCGCGCCGGCCACGGCCGCGGCGGGGAGGTGGGAGCTCGGCGACGGAAGGCCCGCGGAAGGAGAGCCTCGGGACTAAGCTGGCACACGCGCCAGGAACGCAAGCTCCATAAGATCCAAGGAAGGAACTGACGGGACTTCCACGCCCCTTCTCGGGCAGCAGCGCGCGCTCTGCGCTGCACGGGCCGCTGCTCGGTCTCCAAGAGCCTTCACCAGCAGCAACCACACGATCACACAACGCTTTACGCTTCCTAGCTGTGATCGGCCAGCGTTACTGCAAGGCCTGCTGTTGCTCCACCACCAGCACTACAACTTCACTTCCGCTGTAGAAAGTTTCCAAGCCTCCCTACAGCCCACCGGAGAAGTTTTAAGAGTCTGAGAACAGCCGCGGTAGAATTCTTCTAAAGAAGATCAAACAAACTGGACAAGGGCTTTTCCAAATCACAAGACGTGAGGGATATGTTCAAAGTGTCCAATGCTACTCCACAGCTTTGCAGTGCAGGAGAAATCCGCTGCATAGCATGAAACAAAATTCACTGCACTGACACTTCGTTTACTGAAGGCTAATTTCCACTCACTGGGCTGAATTTTTCTTCTGGGACTTCTTAGGATACACAGCAAACAGCCTGCCTCTGAATCACCCCTCATACAGCCCCGTCCCTCTGCAAGACAACGCAGCAGGCTAGAGACCTTCACCCCAGTCCTCTAAGGGACCTTCAAGATTACTTTCAAGAAACCACCAGGTTTCACACACACACTGTTTGCGCAGCAGAGCACAAGACACCTACAACTTTAAGCACTACGGCCATGCTTGTTAAATTACACATCTAAACATAGCAACATTTCTGCTGAAGAAACAGCAGCTGAGCACTGTTTTTTAATCAGTTTTTTGTGTAGAGACTTCACAGATACAAAACCTGCTGTTAAACTGCACAGGACCTTTGTGCTTTCTCCGCACTTTGCTCTAACCTTTGTGTGGGGGGGTGGTGCTGAAGTTTGCAAACAGAAAAAGTTCTGTGTGTAGCGACAGCTGGATAGCTGGCATATGGTATTTCAAGGCTCCCAACATGAAGTGCTTTGTGTTTGCTTTGCAGCCCTGAGGACCTCTACCCTCCTTGAAAGAGAGAAATGAACACCTCCAGCCCCGCTGTCTGCCTCATCAAGTCAGTCAGTCCACAGGTCTCATATTCACATGTACTTTTCAGTAAAGCAGACACAAACGGCGCATGATTACAACAACAAATCTAGTTTACATCAACAAATTGCTTTAACTGATAAACAAGAAGCTAGGTACAGTAACATTTTCTTTGCTCATTATGTGGGTCCAACTCGAAGTACTGCAGAACTCGTTACACCAATGATCCATTAACCAAACACCAGCTGGCTGCTGCCATTACCACTACATCTGAAAGAATGCCTGAGTCAGGGATACACTTCAGAGCTACTGCGCCTTTCATTTTGCTTTATGGCAAAACACTTATTTCGGTGAAAATCCTGACAGCGTATCAGAAGAACACTAGCTGCATTACACAACAAGGACATGCTGCTTTCACCAAACTGTAAGGTAATAAAGGCCCAGAATTTCTGATTAGCAAATGCTGTCCACTTAATTTAAACGTCTTGCTTCAAGTGACTTAAGATTAACAAGGCCAGGACAACAGCTACACTAACAGAGAGTTCTGGTTTAGTACCCACATCATCCCTGCAGCAGCAATAAGCAGACGAAAAAGCATAACAAAACTGATGCACACAGATACAGTAATCTCGGCCTAATACCTAAAAGCTGCCGAGAGCAGAGTGCCTGAGGTTTTGTTTCCTTTCCAGTACCCGCTGCTAACATTATCTACAATTCTGAGCATTGCTACAGGCTCAGTCTCTATCCATCCAAGTCTAAATACCCAGTGTTCAGAAAATACTTCTTTTTATCCATTTTGATTTTCCCATTTTTAAATGTGACTGGCTCTTATTCTGGCATGAAGAAGAAGAAAAAAGATCTTGCACTCCTTTCTGTAGGAAACAGATTATTTTTATCCCTCGTTCTCTAGCTTATTTGTTAAAGACGATGTGACAACTGAGAGCTTTAACCCACCCCTGCAATCCGTGGCACCCTTCTATAAGCTTAATTCTCATCCAAGTGCAGACAGCTTTACCCCTCTACTTGCACTATTCCCCATCTCCCGCTCCACTGCTTCCTCGAGCCCAAGTGGCAGATGGATGCTGCAATGCTGCACGCAGCTTGGGAACATAAGCCTCTCTGCTACAGCGCAGTAGCACAGGCCAACTGCCAGGACACGACCCAGCTTTCTGCCTCGATGGATGTGCGGCTGCACCTGCACTGAACTGCTAAAGCCCAAAGATCTCAGTCCCTTATGAGAGCCTGAGGAACCTGGTCTCTGCTGCAGACAGTTTACAACTCACAGGCTATGAAAGATCTGCTTAGTGATGCAGGGAGTTGTTGCAAGGAGGAGTGATGTTTGCAGACATTTTAACTCCTCCCAAACACAGCAAACTTGTTATTGCGGGCTTTGCAAACACTGCCTTTGGATGGCTGCAACAGCGAGAGGAAAGCCCAGCACAGGAAACTGAGCAGGCCCAAACTGAAACAATGACGCAGCGCAGCCGTGTTACAAGCTGTATTTGCCATCCCTTGCCCAGAAGTCAGTATTAGCTTTGTGGCCATTTTAAACAGTTTTCTCTAAACTGCTAGCATTGCCTTAGCCCTAAATCAAGCATCAGTCAATGAGCATTCCTCTAGCCCCCAAGCTCACACAAACACAAGGGTATTGCCAAACACAGCACCGCATAGGAGCTGTGTAGCAGCAACTCCTGGACTGCATCACAGCCAAGGGCCTGTCACCAGCTGGCCCCAGGAACCCTCATGCAGGTGAAGAGGTAGAGTTCTGTGGCCACAGGGCTTTTGTCAGCTGTGTGGGATGCTCTTTTCCCACCTCACAGGGTCCAAAAAATGTCCATAAAGCCTCAGGGCTCTGTAGATCTTTCCTCATTGAAAATACACCCCTAACATTTTCAAACAGATTTGCTTAAGAGAGTTGAGCCTGCTGGCTGTAGTGGCTACCAGATGAAGCTGTCCTAGAAACAGAATGAGGCAGTTCTCAAAAGGGTGGAGGACATTGTGGAATTTGCCAAAACAGGGCTTTGGTGAAGGCACAGAGGTGGTGTAATCTGGCAGACTAGACAGTGAACTCCCAGCACTGGAAGACCTGACTTCCCATTCCCTCTTAGCAGATACAACGCTTGACTACGTTTAGGTAGGATATCCCTGAATGAGGACATTATAAAATCAGAATCATACTGTGCTTATGACCAAAATTTGGTCCTGATAGAGATGAGAGCACAAGTGTAGTCACTTAACAAAGATGAATGTTGCCCTTTACTGGAGCTAATCTCCAAGCAGATAACATGGGTAAAGCCCCGGCGATGTACATGTTACGAAAGCCATCACACATTACAGACTTGCGGTTTCTCAGCTGGTGAGATACAGAGAGATGCTACAGGATTTGGAAGGAGAGGGGAGAGTCCAGTAGATCCAGGGTAACATCAAGGACAAGGACTTAGAGGGCAAGGTGAGACAACGGAGTCTTTCTAGAAAAAAATGGGGCAGTACTGCTGCAGATCACAGATCAGGGGCCTGCTGCTTCTGTTTTGGGGAGTCCTAGTGGGTGCAAAAAATAAAGCAGTTACTAAGGGACATGTCCATCTGTGCCTCAGTCATTCCCGCAGGTTGCCTGCAGGGGCAAAGTGCACCTTTGCATTCCTGAATAGTGGGGAAATGTTGTGAACAAGGCTTGCTCAGAGCAATCGTCATATTCAGGACATTTTTTCCAAGCGGTTAAAAATAAACCCTTCACTGGAGGTAAGGAGCTTTAGGCACTACTGAGAAGGCAAACCTATTAAGAGAGATCGGAGCAGCACTGTTCTCTCGCCCTTCCCAGAGCACAGAATTGCTGCAGTTAATGGCTTGCTAGTTAAGATTCATTTAGGCGCATTAGAGACATACAGATAACTAGGTAGGGGTATATAAAAACATGAATCCCTAACCGAGCTAATCGGGTATAACATCAAATTCACCCCACCTGCAAGGTGGGCACCGAAGTCTCTCAACCAAATTGCCAAAGAAGGGAGCAGTTTCCACAATGATGGGATACGAGTTACGTTTTGTTAGGGTCGGGGCCTACCTGTCCACTATAATCCCAAAAGGGAAAGACATGAGCAATACAGGAACAACATTCAGCCTTGGTCCAAGCAACAGCTCATTAAAGAACCAGTGTTATACAGCAGTTGGAAAAATGCAATAGTCAGGTGTGATAGGAATAGCAAAGTCTCTGCGTTACGATTTGAGAATCTTTGGGTTGATAACTGTGTTGCCCGTTGACGATCACTAACTTCCCCATGGCAACCGCAGCTGCTTGTTCTGCAGAGAAACAGAAGGATAAAGTAACTGAGCAGTCTCTAACAGTAAGCGCTTTCGTCCCATGTGGAAAATCAGATCACGTGCTTTGTCTGTGCCTCATCTCCTTCCCTAGGCCTGCTACGGTCTCCCTTCACTCACACTGCCGCCTGCCCCATTCTCCACTCTCCTGAGAACGGTACGAAGCTACCCTCTCAGGGCTGACACCAGTCCAGGAGGAAAGTTACCAGTTCCCCTTATTTGCATTAGCATCTTTGCCAAGAAAAGACCAAAACCAAGCCTCAGTCTTCCTCCTAGACAACAGCCAAGAACAAAAACAATCAAACTAGAGAGATAAGGACAATGTCCACCTTCCCTCATCACACTTTGAGGCCCACAGTTGAGCATGTCTGCACTGACTATCTCTCCCATTAAAGCTTTTTATCATCAGCAGGGAGCAGGGAGCACTGCACTTGCTACTAAAGCAGAAAGGAGGACAGACAACGCTGTGCTACGGTACTGTCATGATCTATAGTCCCATGTGTATGTTAGGGCAGAGTCTCAGCACCAGCTGAGGTCTTGGTCTGTCCTGAAACACGAGGGGATAAGAAGAGTCAGCAAGGGGAGATTCTTGTCACCTGAGCATCTCTCGGTGACCAAGGTGACAGGGAAGGTCTGTCTGGTACCATGTAAGATCTCAAAATTAAAGAGGGGAGAGGATGCTCATCCAAAGGCCAGGACAAAGCCCACCTCTCAACTTTTCCACTACTCAGAGACGCACACCTAACCTGGGAAGTGCACCAGACAGCGCACTGAGAGAAAAGCTACCGGGAGTTCCTGACAGGGAAGGGAGAAGCAGAGAATTTTCCTATGGGGAGAAATGAGAAGCAGATAAACTGGTGCCATCTCATCAAAGCAGCCTGAGGTTACACCTTCATGAACTGGAGTGTAACAGAGGACAGAACACTTCTTCAAGCACGCCTAGGAATCAAACAGACCTGCACTGCTACTCAGTTTCCACTAAACCTCTGTGGGACAACAGCTAGTGGCAAGAGCAGCAGGGGATAACATTCTGCTGTTACCAAAGGGAGGTACCTGGATAGTGATGGTTCCCTTTCCAGGGTCCGTCTGCAGATGAATCTCCATCTCCGGCAAGGCCTTCCCTTCTGTCGTAAGCCGATGACGCAGTTTCTCCAGCGCATCGCTGCCATTGGAGATCAGCTCCCGGATAAACACCTGCGGAAGGGAAACAGCCCCACACTGCAGCCTGGCCCTGTCTACTACACAAGAGTCCCAGAGACCTGGGAACTCATTGCCTACTTATGGACTAATTTTGAACTCATTAGAAAGAAAACTGTGTTTCTCCATTACCTGCCAGGAGAACAGGTTTGTCTGAACTCAACAGTAAAGTGCAGAGGCTCTAAAGACACTCACAGTCATCTGGACATTTTAATAAATTGTTTTCAAGATATATTTTCGAGATGTCTTAGGAAAACATCATTCAAAGAAGTGTGGGATGTGAGCGGCCCCAGATTTGCTAGGAAAGTGAGCAGGCATTCTCATAGACTGGGCTTAGCCAAGAAGAAGTCTACCAGCTTTGGGGCAAGAAGTGGGTGCCCTACCTCCTTCTCCGAGTACAAGGAACGAGCAACAATGTCCAGCAGTTTCTTCGTCTCAGCCTGAAACTCATGTTTGGAGGCTGCACCTACAAAGAAATCACACAAACACCTTTGAGGCACTTCACCAGGGTCCTCTTGGGCAAACTTGCTGTCTTACCATGTGTGCGAGCTTCCCAGTAGTGAAGGCGTAAAGCAGGATAAGACACAGGTAGCTGCAGCTTGTGACAAGACGACACTGTTTGCATCCCTACCAGGCACTACGCTTTGCCGGGCAGATACTCGGCCTGTCCCTCACCTCCTCGCACACAAACCTCAGGGCAGTCAGAGTGCAGTGTCTGTGTGCTGCTCGCCACCTCTGGGCTGCAGAGCAATCAGTAAACCCCTTATTTCTAATGTGTGGCTCCATGCAATTCCTAACCTGTCTTTCAAGGGACTCCTGTGGTTGATGGCCTGCCTTCCATGCTCTTCCATGATTTGCTTTGCAAGGGAACCATCTGCCTGTGTCCTGCTCCGAGGGCTTTTTCAGCCAGCCAGCATTTCTGATGTCCACACAACACCGAGTCTTGAACAGCAAAAGCCAGATTCTCAGATCTCCGTGGAGCAGGCAAGGGAGTGCACAGGCACAGCTACTTTTGTATTTAACTGAGTGGCCAAAAATAGAATTTTCCTCTACAAAATATCTCAGCTGAGAGACTATCTTTGGCCTTTTAAAAACATCATTTCTCATGCTAGAGGCACTACAAAACCCTGAAGCAACACAGGTAAAGCCATGGGGCATGTATCACCTCTGCAATGCCTTGCCGACAAGCACCTACACTCCCTGGTGACAGGGACTAAGCAGGGATGTAGATGGCAGTAGGAGCACAGTGCCCAAACCTACTGGGGGGCTTTACAGACCAGCAGTCTCAGAAGTACCTGACAGAAAAGCCATGGGAGCCCTGAGTTAAGATGCTATTTCTGCCCTCAGACAACAGTGACTTTGCTTTAAAGCACTTCACCCTGAAGATGCGCAAAGTAATTCATTCTAACTAAAGGGCTGACAACAGGATTCTCATCAGACCTCCATCATCCACAGCAATGAACTGTGCAGACACAGCTTGCTTCTAGGACAAAATTCGCTTTTTAGCAAATTCTGGGGCCTGTGGAGCCTCTACACACAACAGCCAATTGCTAGGCTGGGCCCAGAGATGCACCTTCTTCCCTCAGTCTCAGTGGCCCCATTTCTCAATGAAGGACATTCCGATTTACATGTTCCCGTTTTGGGGAGGTGATGGCGTGTTCACATGGGAACAGTAACTTGCTGTGCTAGGACGTGATGACGAGTGCCTGCACCTTCTCCAGAGATACAAACACTACCGCAGAGGACTGCAGAGGGCTCACCCTCACTGTCAGGGCAGCTATACCCAGACAATGCTTCGATATTTTCTTGGATTTACTCGCACCCCAAGAGAGCTCCCACACCTAGCCTGTGCCCACCTTTCACATTCTCCGTGTCGCTGATGATGGTGTGCAGGGGCTCTTCTTCCTTGCTCTCTGCTGTCTGTGTGCTGTACATCCGGCCAGCAAGAATGCTGATGGCAGCAACGTTGTGCTGGAGACTCGGGCAACGGAGTATTTCTCTTTGGAGACATGCTGCTCCTTTTGCTAGAAGACGCAATTCAAGATATTTTAGTACAAATCACAAGCACCAGCAGCAGGAACATTCTATGAAGGTCCCATTTAGGCAATCCTAAGGGGAATTACACTGTCCAAGCAAGAGTTAAGTTCCCTTGCAGTCAAACATTCACCACTTCCCTCAGGTATTGCCTTTACTACAGAAAAAGGGCAGATTGTTACTTTAGACCTTCTCTCCTGAATTAAAATTCTAGCTAGAGGATGACAATCTGCAACTTTTACAATGAATTAGCTGGCAAGGAGGAGGCAGTCTGCAGCTTTCATTGGTGTTATCTGGCTACGCTGAAGACAGCAGGGAAGGCTTCACCTCCCACGTTACCCTCAATGAAAATGTAGAATCCCAAGCAAGCCAGCCTGTACCTCACGGAGATCTCTTTACTGCAAACACAACTTCTCTCAATACTTGCCATGAAGCAGGCCTCGAGCCACTAAAATCTACTTTCTTCTGCTCACATTCACCCTGCTGGTATAACATACTTGCCTGCATATCCAAAAACAACTCCTCTGTGAGTAAGCTGAGCCGTAACTTTACAGCAATAAATATTTGAACATCAGAGCACAGTTAACAGGGCACAAAGTTTAGGTCCTTCAACAAAGCCAGTTCTGGGATAAGCAGCACACGCAGCAATCATTGGGGTGAACGGAAAAGAAGTCACTATATAGCACTAGCTCCATAAAGGACTGCGATTCCCACGTCTTCTCCTCCCAGCCCTCACCTCATTGTGCCCAGGTGGACTGAACAGTCTCCTCTCTGCTCCTCTAAAGCCAAACCAGGACACAAACCCGCCATTTACAGCACTACAGAGCCTGTCCAATGCCAGTTACTTGGTGTTACTTGTAAACTGTAGCGAGAATGGCTGTGCCAGAGTAACAGTTTGGCAGGATGCAGCTGTGAATGCAGAGCTCCACTGCCATCAGTGCTGGGGGCAGGAGATAACTTGGTCCTTCCTTCTGTAATCATGAATGGAAACAAATGGGGCCGTTTTGGGAAGCAGAGGAGTGATCAACATGGCCTGGGCAGAGAGAGGGGAAGAACCTGGATAAGCAGCAAAGATGGGTGGAAGCAGTGACAAACTCAGGCTTTTCTTAAGGTTCATTCTGTGCTTGCAGGTTTTTTACCAGTCAAGGAAAGGAGGAGAACTCTACGCTCCAGGTCTCCATGAGGAACATTTTCAAGGTGACATTCTGACAGATGAATGGGTATAAAAACTCAGAAGGACCGAACTGAGAACCATTAATATGTCACGAGTCCCCATGGTGCAGTGGTGACCTCCTCGGACATGGCTTCTCTGGCTATGGCAAGCTGGACAGCTCACCTCTCTCTGGGTACTTTCACCAGCCACGTCAGAGCACTTGAGAGAATTCAGCCCTTCCGCCAAAACACCTCACCATCCCTCAGCTCACCTTGGGAGGTCTCAGACTCCCTTCGCAGGTGAGCTACAAACCTCCTGTCCATCCTGCCCATCCTAGCAGTACAGCACGGTTAAAAGCTCCCGCACCGAGAACAAGCTGGTCCACTCCAGACCCTCAGGCTGGGTTCTCCCTCGTTCCAGCTGAGGCGAATGCAATCGAGGGTTGTCAAACCCAAAGCCTCAACAGCGCTTTTGGGTACACACCTCACCCCCCAAGAGCTGATCAGGCAAGCTGTCAGCCCTCATTCTTCCTCCTCCTCCTCCCCGAAAGCTTTGAATCAAGATGCGCTACTCCAGCCAGAAGCTCAAATTACTCCCCAGTCATTCTGTCCTTAAAGAAAAGAGCCCACAAATAGTTCTTAATGCAGCTGAACACCTCCTACACACATAACTGCTCGCTGTCTGCGTCACAAGCAGTTCTGTCTCATTATCACAGGACACGTTCTTTATCTTTCATTTGACTGCTTTTGCTGGGCTCATCCAAGACAGCAACAAGGAAAACGGCCCACGTGAGCGAAGCTGCAAGAAGCAGAGTACTTGGCATGTGGCTGTCCAGCCCGTCGGGCTTCAGAAACGTACGGCCTGAGGCTACCCGGGCTTTACACGCGTTCACCCTGGATAGCGTAGGATACTCGGAAAAATCTGCACCTGTACACACGCGTACGCACGCACGCACCAACCAGCAGAAATAACGGCGGGAACGTTGCTCCTTTATTGTCTCCAGGATGCAAAGAGAGAAGCAGATCATTAGCAGCTCCAGCCTAATCTCAAGGAAATTTCTATCATCCAGTAAGACCAACAGCAAGACCCCAGCGCTGACAAACAGGTCACCTTCTCTCTCAAATGCTAGCAGTCTCCAGAAACTCCAAATATTTATAAATGTTGGTCTAGGCTCATTAAATGCAAGCTGCAGCATTTCCAAATCTCTTGTCTCTTGTGAAATCCTTGCATGGCCAGCAGAGGAAAGTTCCCAGGCAAATTTAGAGATAAATCCACAATTACTGGCACACAAAAGCTATTCAGAAAGCATCCCCTGAATTAACAGGGTAAAGCAACACTCAGAAAAAGCCTGAGAAACAAATTCCTTAGACCAAGAGACAAGGAAGGAATAGCTCTTTCACCTTGGTCCAGCTCTGGTGATGGAATAGGGCAAATCAGATCATTTTATACAGAGCTAATCAACTGCTGAGCTCTACCACAGTCCGCATACTTTCCTATTTGCCTGCGGGTTGTGTTACCACCCTGTCTGCACCATAAAAGATGAGATATTCACATTAGTCTGCAACTTCCACTTTTCAGTGAACCCTAATCTTACACATAAGGACACAGACTGGCCACAGAAGGGACGGACCCTCAGCCTCGGGCACTATTCTCAGGGGCTCCTTTAAATCCATGCACCGGGGCCCCTCAGCAATTCCTGTGCCCAAACCAGCCACTCACCAAACCCCCAGGAAACACAACCTCCTCTGGGAGAGGAGCAGAAGCGAGCGTTTAGCCAAGCCCAACGACGCCAGCTAGACATTTAGGGTGGCAAATTGAGCACAAAGCCGTATGCAGCGCAAAACAAAGAGGAGAATTTAGGTCAGCAGAAATTACCATAATAGCTTGATTACCGTGCAGCCGCAAGCCCGAGGATGCTCTCGCAAAGAGCAGCACTATCAATGCGACGCTTCCAGCTCAGATCTCGTTAAAAGAAAGGGCTCTCTAGCTAGGCCCCAAGTCCAAGACAAAGCCAAGGAGAAGAGTTACTGACAGACCTGCTCACATTAATGTGTCTCTCAGAAACACACACTGCATCTCACCTCACTAGGAGAGCCAGGCCAGCCCTGCTGGATCCTCGGGAAGACACGGCTGTCCCCGCAGGCTGGAGCATCAGCTTACGTTCAAGTGAAGGGACACCATCACATCGACCCATCTCCTATGTCTCCCTCTCTGTTTCTATTTCCACCCCATACAGCTTCTGTTGTTTTTGTTTCTTTCTTCTGGGGGAACCTAAACAACAGGTTAGTAAACAAAATTCTCCTTCTGCTGGAGTACATCTAACCCAACGGAGACACACGGATTCCTTCTCAGAAACGGATGCTAACAAGCCACTGGGGATTTCCCTGGTGGAAGAAGTGAATTGCCCAGAAACACCAAAGTGGCACTTGGTGGCACAGTAAATCTAACAATTTGACCCTGATAGTGCCCCTATTTGTCACACGATTACCCCTGTCACATTTTCTCTTTACAACCCAAAGGGAAACCACAGACCACACTGACAACCTACCAATCTGCTCGTTAGGAGCCAGATGACAGATGAGAAAATACTGAACCCAGCACGGGCTGCTCGCAATTGGGATAGAAAAGGGATGCAGGAAGCTTCCAAACACCAAGACATTTAACGCCTTGCCATGCCTGAGTCAACGACAGCGCACGAGCAACTTCCCAGACCGGCGTGCCACAGCCGTGACGGGCAGTACGCGCTGCCTTCCCGCGCGACGGCGAGGCAGGGAGCCGGGCGCTCACAGCCGCTTTGGCCGGTAACCGACGGGCAGCACGGAGCGCCGGCGCTGGGCGAAAGGCGAGCAGAGCCGCGGCGGGGGCCTCTGCGTGTGGAGAACGGGACGTGGCGGGAGCAAGCTGAGAGCGAAACAGAGCCGCCTGGGCAGACGGCGGGCCCCGGGGCGGCCCGCTGCAGCGGCCGCACCCGCGCTCCGACGCGACGCGACGCTCTTCCCACCCAGCGACCCGGCGCGGCGCGGCGCGGGCGGGGGCGGGGGCGGCGGCGGCGGGGGGCGGCCGGGCCGGGCCGGGCCGGGCCGGGCCGGCCCCGCGCCTTCCTCGCCCCGGCCCCGCGGCGCCTGCGAGCCGCCTCCCGCGGCGGCGGCCCGGCCCGGCCCGGCCCGGCCCGGCTCGGCTCACCTGCGGGCGGCCGCGGGCCAGGCCCGGCCGCGGCGCGCAGCACCGCCACGAGGCGCCGCCCCCGCCTCAGCGCCGCCGCCGCCGCCATGCCGCGCGCACCGGCCTCACGCGGCGCCGCCCGGCGCGCCGCGATGGCGTCACGGCCGCGGCGCGCGCCCCGCCGCCACGTGACACGCGCCACGTGACACGCCGCGCTCGCCTGCCGCCGCCCCGCGGGTGCTCGGCGCTGGCTGCGCTCGCGGCGGTGACTCGGCTCCGGCTCGGCGCCTCCTGGCGCCGGCGCCTCGGAGCCCCCCGGCCGCCGGCCTCGAGCCTCCCCTCCGCGGGGCGCAGGCAGGGCCGCTCCGCCCGAGCCCCCCCGCTCCGGCGGCACCGGCTCACGCTGCCCCGTCCTGGAAGGGCGATCTCGAGCGCGCCGGGGGCCCGTCCGCACCGCCCTTTCGGGGCTCCTTCCTGCAAGGGCGGCGGTAAACAAAACTTACTTTTCTTCCCCTTCCAAAAAGATTACTCTTAACCCAGAGGAAGAGCTGCCACGCTGCTACCCGACCTTTCCCAGCCCGGCGCTTAGAATCCCCTCGGGGTTTCTTCCGCTCTGAGAACTTGTTAGCAACGAGAAGTAGCCGCAGCTTTGAAACCCTCTTAAGTTTAGGTGGTGGCAAATCCTGCCTCTGCCCCCACGGACACCCCCAAAGGTATCCCCGCGCCTCTGCCGGGCTCCCGGCCCCACGTCGCTTAATAGCTTGGTTCCCCGTCTCCAGAGAAAACAAACGGCTCTGCCTGGCCCCAGCGAGCGGCACAGCTCAAAATAAGGTCCAGCAGGTCTCGTTTCAGCTGGGGGGACGAGGGCCTGCCGGGAAGGCGCAGCGAGCACCTAACGGGCAACTTCTGCCATCCCTGGGCTCGGAGGAGCTCGCTGGAAAAGCTGCACCAGCAATTCGCTCGCGCTCGCAACCGTTATCTTTGGGGCTACGCTGATCCACGTGTCGTCTCTCTGGTTCTCACCTAAGAAACGCACGCGATGGATTTTGCGCTATGCTGGATGCGAGGTGCAAGAAACCTCGCGCGAGGCTACTGGAAGAAACCAGTCCCTGCTGTAGATTCCCGGGCTGCAGCCAGAACCAGAATGACCCCTGAGCCTGTTCAGGCTCTTCCCTCCTACTGCCGCGTTGGTTACCGCCGCCAGGTAACCCCAGAGCCTTCCTGGGCTTTGCCCTGCGCCTCCACTGCACTGCAGCTCTCGTGCCTGTTGCTGCAACGGCCCAAATCCCCCTCCTGCCCCGGTCCGCTTTGACCCTCTATCCGCCGAGCCTGCGGGGAAGGCTGGTGCGCTGCAGGCTCGTGCGGATCCTCCGCTCTGTCCGGACTCGTCGTGACTGTCCCCCGGTTGGCACCGACCGTCTTCCAGCGCTGTTCCCGGCAGCACACGGGGGCCAGTGGAGCTCGCTCCGTTCCCAATTTAAACTTCCCATCTGCAGAGAGGAAACACCGACAGCCCGTCCGCAGGAACCCGTCCACTGTGCAGCGTTCCCCCCCAGCCAGCAGCGTTGTACAAAGGTTGCTACATCTTCAGAGCATTGAGAGAACCGTCAGTCATGATCTGTTTTGGAAGAAGCGCCATGGAGGAAGCATGTCCCCAGCCTGGCCTAAGTGACCTTGTAAGCTATGAAATGCTTTCATTTGTTGCTGTGTATTGAGGCCAAGTCTTAAGAACAAGCACACCGCTATGGCTGTGGACACGTACCCACTGCTGGCTTCAAATATAGCAACTGATGGGTTACTGTGCCCAGCCTGCAGCTCCTGCTGGAAGGCATTTCTTCCTCTGACCCACTGCTGCGGTCAGGCTTTAACTCCTTCAGTCTACAGCACTCAGGCAAAAGAATAGAGAGCAGCACCAGATCTCTGCTTGGTGGGACAGAGACAAGCAACCAACAGCATTAACCTCAGCCAGTGCATCTGCAGCGAGAAGAAACGCATTCGCAGCCTGCCGCTGTATCAGCAATTAAAAAGGCAGCAGAGTAGGTAGCAGAAAGCAGAGCATGATAGAGAGCTGAAGACAAAGAACAGCAGAAAAGCAAGTTGCTGCAGCTCAGCGTTCAGATTCAAGCACCTTCTTTGCCTGCAAAATTCAGTTACTTGTTCACAATAGGGAAGAAAGGTCTTAAGGCACCACCTCCAGCGATCAAGATCCTACGCCGATCTCCAGTGCACGTTCATCTTTGCACTTCACTTTTCTCCCTGGTAAAACACCTACTCCTGTCTAAAACATTTGCTCCAGCAAATGGACATCATCAGAGCTCGACCTATTCCTTGCTCTGCGCTCCCAACGCATTTCCGAACTAAGCTGCGCCTAGAAGAACGCCAACGTGTGCTTCCCACGGGGCTCTTCTCCCCTCTTCCCCAAGAGGTGGAAGCCGAGCGCGTTGCAACACGAGAGCTGCGCAGCCTCGCCGTGCTCCGGACGAGGCTCGGCTCATTCAGATTCAGAAGCAGCGCCAACATTTAAAAAACAGACATGATTTACATGTCTTAGGAAGACTGAGCGCAGTTATCTTAACCTCGGGTGTCAGGCTTTGCTGATCCTACTGGGCACCAGCCAATTGGAACCATCCTTCAATCCAAGCAGTTTTACCAGCTTTTATTAGAAACACCAGCACATTTCAAGTTTTCTCTTTTTGATCACAAATATAGTATTTTTCCTCTTTTAAGTACACAGCATGAGACACAGCATCAGGGCTTTCCATCTTTTTTTTTTTTTTTTTTTTTTTTTTTTTTAACAGCAATTTCTTTTGGACAAGCTTTGGGTTAGTGTTCACTGACTTCACCCCAGCCCAAAATTTTGACATCTTGAATTGCTGAAGACAATTGCGTGGGCAGATGAATCCAGTGGTGGTGAAAAAGGTACAATAGTTAAGGTTTGCAAGAAAAGTTTAAGCAGAGACCCTCAGCAGTTAAAAAGACTAAAGTAGCGCCATGGCGCACTATGCTTTTCACAGTATGGAGCTAAAACGTCTCCTTTCACAAGATCAATCCTCCGCTCTTCTCCCCCATCCTCCCCCAACGCCGTGCAATACAAACGTAACGCTGGAGGAAGCGCTAACTTCACGTAAAAAGCCAAGTGTGCCCGGCGTTCCCGGCCGGAGCGACAGCGGGCTGCCGGCTGGGCTGCGCTGCTGGATTTGTGGCAAATCCCATCCGAGCTGCATGTAATGGAGAAGCCTCCGGTTGGAGCGATGGAATTTGAGGCTAGCCGTGGTTTTAACTCACACCTACGCGGGGAAAGTTTCCCTGGATTTTAACTCCGAGCGAGTAATTCATTGGGAGGAGGGAGGGGGCAGGTATCCCAGGAACATGAGGGCATGGTGACAGGATATTAAAGGGAACATGTACATGATTTGTTATTTTTTATTCCACAGAAAACCCTCAAATCTAGACTCAGAGTTAACAGCAGAAAAATAGTGTTAAAGTCAATAGGTTCATATTTTACTGTAGACTAAATAAATTAGCCTAAAATTAACTCAGCACTTTCTATTTTTCCTTTCATTGGTGATCCTTCTCTAAATTAATGCAGTTTTTAAAAAGCAACGGCTAGTAATAATTTATTCCAGTTAACCCTTATGGATGAACACCTGTAAGTATTAAGCCTATGGGAACCATTCCCCTCTCCTCTCCCTCCCCGAACAGGAAACAATCACTAAAGGGTGTTGTAAAACAGACATGCTACCTACAATACTCCATGTATCGTGCCACTGCTATCAATGCCTCTGGCTGCTCTGTGTAATGAGTGAATATCCATAGCCATGTCTTACAAAGAACATGATCAAAAAATATATAAATAAATAAAAACCTTAAACATTCTTACATGGATTTTAAAGAACAGAATACATGTTAAAAACTTCAGTAATTTATATCAATTTTAAGCAATACTTTATATACAATGGAAAAAAGACATGCATAGTCCAAATACAATGTTGAAAACAGCATTTTCATAACAAAAAACCCAAACACTAAGTGTTAATACCATGTACATGAATTCAAGAAGGACCACCCTTTTTGTCTGTTGCACACAGTTTATTTAACAATATGATATTATAAGTAAGAAATGAGTTTTTTTTGTTTTTTACCATTCTATACAGTGATTGAATCTTCTTGGATTTTCTTATTTATAGTAATTATAGCGCTTGCATGATTTACACTAGAATTGCTTTTCCTCATTTCAAGTTTCACATAGAAGAAAGAAAGAAAAGAATGCTTCTTCTCTATTCGAATCAGCACGGTCTAAGAGTGATCATCCCTATTTTCATCTAAAACCAGTTTTATCAGAGAAACAAAGCAACAATTTCTACATCTGCAAGACAAGGATTTTGGCATTGGCCAATGTGTGTTTTTGTGTGCAAGAGTCAATTCCTATCTTTCCAGGGGTAATACTTCAAACGCCTGCAGAGTTCACTATAGAAAAAAAATCTTCCCGCAACGTGTCAAAGTTACCGGGATACATTATAATGTTGCATTATTTCAGGAAACAGTTTCTGAATATTATTTTTTCTTCTTTTAAACGCAAATGTTTAAAGTCTTGAAAATACAAATAAAAAATATGAATATAATGAACTTGTTTTCCCCATTAAAAAAAAGGTATGAGTCAACAGCAACAAAAAAATAAAAACCAAAAAAACCCACAAAAGAGACCAGATATTTTAACCGCCTGGCTTTAACAAAAAAATATATTCTTTGTATTGTTTTTTTTCTTTAAACAGCAATTCATTCTTCCACGTGTAGGAAGCAGCAGTTCCATCTAGGATTCAAAACAACCCAGATGTCTGAATTTTCAGTACAAAATGTCCAAGAACATGAAAGGAAAAAAGCGATGCTCCCATAATGCTACAAACCCTCCACAAATTTTTCTAATGTGTCTCCGGTGGTATCACCGACCAGAGACAATTCGTTAGACAACGCACTCCTGTTTGGGGTGTTTAGTTGTGGAAGCATTGCACTCTGTTCTGGGTTGCCCAAGTGTCCCTGATCCATGGAGCTAGCCATAGTGACTGCGAGTCCTGGGTGGGGGGAACCAGTCTGGGGAGAGACATGATGAGGTGACGGTTGGGGCTGTATCCTTGGTGATGGGCTGGAATGTGGTGGCTGGGACTGGGGACGGGGAGACTGAACGGGTGCTGGGGAGCGCACCTGGTTGCTGAGGGAGGTGGCGATCTGCTGGCCAGGGAGATGAGATGCCTGCGGTTGTCCTGAGAGCATGTGCTGCTGTGGGCTCATGGGATTAGGCTGGCCTGGGGACCCTATTTGCTGTTTCATCTGTTGCTGTTGCAAGATCCTCTGCTGCAGTGCTTGCTGGATGTTGGGAGTGCCGTCTGCCCCCATGCCAGGTTGGCCCATCTGGTTCAGCTGTCCCATCTGAGCCATCTGTCCCATGGACCCCCCCTGTATCGATAAATGCTGTTGCATCCGTTGCTGTTGCATGGCTTGAGGGTAACCTCCTGGTCCTTGAGGCTGCTGGAACTGGTTATGTCCTGCCATCCCTCCTGCCATGCCAGCCCCTCCTTGCTGCTGCTGCTGCTGCTGCTGCTGCTGCAGTAATTGCCTCCTCAGGATTTCTCGGTACTGCGGACTCATGTTTGCCATGCTAGGGTTGTGGCCAGGGTTCATAATGTTTATCGCTTGTCCCTGGGGATTCATACCTCCTATCCCTTGCTGCTGGGGAGGAACACTCGGTCTCTGCACTCCTGCTTGCATTGCATTCATGTTCTGCAGTCCTGGTTGAGTGTGCATGCCCGGCTGTTGCATGCCAGTCTGCGGCTGCTGCATCCCAGGCTGGGGCTGTATGCCTGCTTGTGGCTGCATCCCAGGCTGGTTAGCCACGTATTTGGCTGTTCTTTGCTTTATAAAAGCTGCCATAAGCTGAGGGTTGGATTTAAGGATGTTAAGAACCTGCTGTTGCTGCTGTGGAGAACTTGGTGATTTCAAGGTCCTCAGTAAGTCCTGAAGCGCGTTCGGAGGGATGCTCCGGGGCGGCTGTTGCACACCTGGCATCCTTGGCCCAGCCACTGCTTGCGGTGTTGCCATTGGCATAACTGGTCTTGCCATCCCTGGCTGCATCGGTTGCTGCTGCGGCATTGGAGGCGACTGCCACTGTCCGGGCTGCATGTTGGACATCACTGGCCCGCTTACAGGGTTAGACCGGGGTACATTCATGCTAACTTGCTGCATCTGGTTCACTGAACCCACCGTCGGGTTTACTAGTCCTGGGCGACCAGGAGGCAAACCATTGTTAATGTTGTTGACCCTGTAGAGTTGCTGCTGTTGCTGGGCAGCTTCTCTCTCGATCTGCCGAGCCGCTTCCACTGCGGCCGGTGGAGGCTGAGCCGGAGGCGGAGGCGCTGCAACCGGGTTTGCCGGTTTTCCTGTTGAAACAGTAGTAGGGGGCTGAGTTCTTGACACACTGGGAAAGCCAGCTGGTGACATACTTACAGGGGAAGGCTGAGGCTGGGGAGGAGGCTGTGGTGTTTGCGGTGTACTTGGCTGCTGTGTAGGGGTACCAGGCGTTGCTGAGGTAGGAGAAGGCAAACTTTGCTGAGGCACGTTTCGGGTGTTCATGGTAGCCATCCTTCTGCGCATGAGCTGCGCCTGCTGCAGGCGATGCTGGATCTGCTGCTGTCGAAGCTTGTGTTTAATATTGAGACAGAATGGCACAGGGCATTTGTTCTCTTGGCAGTGTTTGGCATGGTAGCAGCAAAGAGCTATGAGCTGTTTGCACACTGGACAGCCACCATTGGTCTTGCGCTTGCAGCCCTTGGTGTGCTGGACAACCCGTTTCATCTTCTGGCAGGATGGCAAAGAGCAGTTTGCATTGCGGCACTGACAGGCATGGACAAGGGACTGAATGCAGCGCTGGATGCTCAGTCGACGTGACTCCTGGGGGCTCTTTGATTGCTGCTCTCCTTGGCTGTTGCCCTCATCATCCAGACCCAGGCCCCACTTAACCATCTTGTGGTCATGGCTCTTAGTGTTGTAGCAGTTAATGCAGAGGTCGTAGTCCTGAAAGTAAAGAAAGTCCAGAGTTCAGTGGTCTAGAGTATTAACTCTATCAGTAAAAGAACTCAAGAGTAAGTGATGCCGAGTGTGCAACTCAAGGCAGAAGCTTGCTTTGGGTTGTGGTGGGTATAAACATACAGCAGAACAAAAGCAAGACGACAGCTCTGCCTAATGAAGAGCTGCCAGTTTCAATTTACACCTGGTATATTGATGTAGAGAAGTGGGATGGGAGGACCTGCGGGGCAGGTAGTGTTGGGCAGATGAGGGCAGAAAGCTCACCAGCTGCAGCAGCAAAGCAAGCCTGAAACCATGACTTGCTCTTGACTACTGTGGGTAACAGTGCAAATCAGGGCTGTAACTGAGCCTTCATTTACATTTGGGAACTTCTTACTTCCCTGTCAACTAAGGTACCTACACAAGGAGGACCAAAAACCTCTGACTGGAAACTTAAGTTGACTCAAAAGACAGCGAATTTGCTGACAAAGTAGCAAAGACAAACTTATTGTTCAAGGATCAGAGATTTCAATACAAGAGTATTGGTGCAAGTGGCAAGAGTTCAACGCACAGGCATAATGACACTCAAATTCTCCTCTCGATTCACCCACGCTTCATCTCCTCCAAGACTGCACTCCACAGACCCCTTTGTCTGGGGTACTTCTTTTAACAAGACTATTTTTTGACCTGGATCAACTCACTTTGTAATGAGACAACCCCAAAATCACTGTGTGGTGTGAGGATAAGTGACAAGAGAAGGGTACCTGGAACCACTCCAGTCCACTGTGCATAACTGGAGCTGACTAAAGCCAATACAACGAGCAGGTTTTCTGTGGCACTGGTACAGTCTGACACCATGAACTAAGGGCACACAACTGAGCACCACAGCACAGAGAGAAGCCAGTGGTACAGGATATGGAGGAGACAGAGGAGACATAAAGGTTTTTAAGATCTTTGACTGCAGCTGTAGAAAGGGAAGAGAAGAGAGGCTGAACCCATTTCCCTTCACAAAACCTGGGCAGTGGCTGTCTGGACTTATGAATTAGCACGTGCACACACAGGACCTACCAATGAAGCTTTCTCAAAAGCTTCAGTTTGGTACAGCACAATCTCTGAATAATTTGCTTTTTTCCTTCAACTGCATACCAAGCAAAGCTCCAACGAGTTGTTTGTAAAGATGGCCAGGGCCTGGTCTGATAAAATTCCCAGACACATCAACATTATGATTCCTCTCCCAGGACTGAGGCTTGTTTTACCACTTTCATTGTGACAATGCATCCTGTCCTAAAAACCTGCCTGCAGCTTAGTATTTTCTTAAAATCTAACCTCAAAAGTTATGCACCAAAACAGATTACTGAAGAGGACATGTAGCCATCAGAGTTCTTTTAGAAAAAGGCATCTGTCACTAAGGGTTTAGGTGTTAAGTGACCTTCCTCGTGGCAGAGAGATGGAGGGGACCCCTCCGTGGAACTCCTCCAAGCTCTATTTGACTGCATCTAACTATACTCACAGTAGTGAACTAAATCTAGCTCAGAGATAATAGTTAGACAAACCTACCCTAAGAGCTTATAAATCAGGAGTTTGCTCTTCACTCGACCGTTCTTAGTATAATTACTGACTACTAATTGCTACCCTGAATTTACTTTTTATCTCTAAAACAACCTTCAAATAAAGTTTCATGTTAAGACAGACACTTATCTGAAACTTGCTCAGCTCAAATGCCCATGTTTTCACTGCCCTGTGCTTTCTTGCTAGAGAAAGGTCACTCGATTACACAGAAGTACCCAAAAGAAACCTAAAGGCCATATTTCCTTCCACTGCTCAATTCTCCCAGTGTGTAGATCTGTTTCTTGAAGTCTTGCCTCAAGAAGCCCTGCTCAATGCCTTCCTCAGACGGATTATTTAAAGCTCCTCCACCACAAACCCTGCACTAACTTCCAGTGTAGAGACTATGCTGCTCTCATGCAACAATTTTTCTGGTTCAGCTACAGCCAGAAGTCATCACAAGCCCTTTAGAGGCTATGGCTCCTCAAGCCCACCTGTGTAACTGCTTGGGTAATTGTTCTCTAACATAGTTCGAAGTGATCTATGCCTTAAAAGGACCAGACATTAAAGCACTGAGTCAGGTTAGGAAGCAATTATTTGGGCAGATCTGAAGGGCAAGCAACCTCTAATGTTGGGCAGAAGAGAGAGTGATGAACTGTGGTAGCCTCCTCCCCCAGCTTCGCTGCAGCCAGGACACATGCGTGGCTGCACTCATTACAAGAAGTGCCACATAGAAAGTGGAGCGAAAGCTGCCTTGCACAAAGGTATGCTAATTTCTCTCATGGATACATGTTTAAAGTGGATTAACTGGTGCCCAAAGAATTCATTCTACTTCCTACAGTTACTCTGTGGCACAGTGACGCCCTACCATTCAGTCCTAAAATTCTTTAATATGAAGCTAAAAGCTTTGTCTGTGCAGAGGAGCTACCTGACACAGCCATAGAGAAATAAATGGCGCAGCAGTGGCCATTCCAGAGTACAGCACCTTTCCATGTGTATTAACTAAAAGCATTTATTCTAGAAAAGGAGCTCCATTGCATCAGCTAGCTTCCCTATGCTTGGTAGCCCTTATATCAGAAAGTGCATAATTTGGAGAACTTTAGACAATATCCAGAAAAATCAAGCTTTGCTGGGAGGGCAAGAGAGCACAGCTACTGTGAAGAAAAACACCCTCAGATGATATATGCAACATACCTCACAGACAGTGCAATGCCACCTTGTTTCCACATGATGTTTGCACTCATTGCACGTATAAACAAAGCGATCCTGCCCTTGCGTATGTAGTTCTACAAGCATGCACAGCGTGGACCACTTGGATCGGCGTAGTGAGGAGAATTCCCAGTGCTTGTCTCTGGCTAAGGTGAGAAAGGCATCTCGCCCATCCATCAAATCACAGCTAAGTAATGGATCTGGGTCCACGATGGGAGGCAGAGTGTTTATTACAGGTCCAGCATGTAAATGAATCACAAAAAAGACCTGAAGACAAAAAGAGAGGGTGGGGGTGGGGGAGAACCCCAAACAACTAGGTTAGAAAATCTTGCAGCAAAAGCTTACGTTCTGTTGCAGAAATGGTACACCACAGATGTTATCTAATTAAGGTAGTTTAGGGTAATCTCTGTCAATATGTCATTACACAACAGAAAAATCTAGAGCAATCGCAAGCTTTAATCCTGATTTTTCTGTTCTGACTACGATCGTGCTTCATTTTACAGGAATAAAATCTTCTTTCTGCAGCATATTCTGACAGTACCTCTTTATGCTTCTCCATAGTGGCATAGAGCTTCTGAGACAGATCATTGGACACATTTGGCATGCTGGGTTTCTTCTTGTTAGCTCTGCTGATGCTGCTCTTATTCTTGTTGGTTTTTTTGTTGTTCTTTTTCTTGGCATTTTTGCTGTCACCCTGGCTTCCCTGCAATAAATGCATTGGAAAGATGTTAAGTTACATGGAGCTCACTCTCTCCCATTCACTCTAACTGAAAGTGAAACGCTTTGCGGTCAATAACAGGACTTTGTTCCAACGCCTGCAAGTCTGCCACACTGTGTTAAATATATCCTATCTTCCAGGAGAAATCAAAAGCCAAACTGGGAGACAAGCAATTTCAAATACTGTTTAAAAATAATATTCATTATGCATACACATTCAATGACTTGTATCTTAATACTTATTTTTTTTTCCTTCTGAAAAATTGTCTACAGATTCTGCTGCTTAGTTTACAAAATTTAATAGATATCATCTGATGAGAAAAAGTTAAAATTAAAATGGACTTCTAAAAATTCTAGAAGAGTAGTATTTTGCAGAGCTTTCATGTACCTGCCTGAGCTCTGATTTGGTATTTTTGAAACTGAACAAATTTCTTAGGGCGCACAGATAAAAACACGCAGAATTTTAGACTAACAAAACACACTATTCCCCATCCTAAAGACTGGCCACTGCATATGCAACTCATAACATTTTTTTTTCGTCTCATAAGCTACAAAAACACAGATGACAGTGACTACATACTGAATGCTAAAGGTGAGTGAGGTAAAAATTTGCTCAAAAGTCCATCAATTGGGATTTACATGTCTGACTATAAAGGAGACATTATAGTAATGAATAGAAAGAATCAGAAAGCATGTCTTTCAAGTCAGATGATGCTATTTAGATGATCCACGGAAACAAAAAATAACTTTCACATTTCAAATGCCCTTGAAAGTTAAAGAAAAAAAAATCCCTCCCCTGCCCTCAAGCAGGGAGATCTCCACCCAACAAAAATCCCCTCCGACTGCTAGAATGTTGATTTTCACAACGTAAAAATAAGCTACTGAAATGCTCGATATATGTAAGAAAGTTTCATGAGCACTACATACTGGCAAAAAACAGGTTTTATTTGTAAGCATATTTATTCAAACACAAAACAAAAATATTCCAACTGAAGAAAGCCATCCCCCAAGTAGACCATATGCCTCATTGTCACCTCTCCACCCCACTAATGAGGCCTAGGTATGAATTCTCTTTCCAACTCTGCTTTTTCAGCGACTAGTTTTATTGATGTTTTGACCAAAGCTGCTCAGAAATAAAATTACACTACTTCACAGGATGCCAAATTGAGCTCTAAAGTCATTTAAACATATTCAGAATTGAATTGACAAACTGACAGAATTGAGTTTGACAAAGTCAAGTAAATGACTTTTTTTCCTCCAAAATATTTTGTTGCACTGACGGCAACAAAATGGTCTGGCCTCCTTCGTGTGTGCATTCTGAGTACCAACAGAGATTTTAAAATTTAACTGTCAAGCAAGAAAGAGCAGAATTATCCTGTCAGCTAAGTTTCAGTCAGTTTTCCTTCTGCTCCATCTTTAACGTGATTACATTTGGTCAACCATGCAAAGCTAGTCTAAAACATCTCAAGAAGTTGTGAATTTGATTTTTCTATTTTTTCAATTCTTGGCTGTTTAGCAGATTCAGCCAGGTTCGCCAGCGATGTCAACAGCATGGTTCCTATGAACGTCTTGTCCCTTCACTACCTTGCTCAAGAACTTTTGAATATTATCATCACCTCTCTTTAGATCTCAGACTAAAGTCTTTAGAGTTTCTTCTCACCAGTAATAGCAGCACATTTTTGACTGAATTTTCCACCTTTCCAGGAGGAGATTTAGCACTTTCAGCAGCTGATGGCAATGATCAACATAAACTAATTTCACCTGCATTTATGTGGAGCTCAGTAAACTTTACACAGTTCAGGGAAAGGTGCTTGTTGCTGTTTTGCCACCACACTAACACACAGGGTATTTGAGGCTGGACCAAACGCTACTAAACAACACATTAGAAACCAGCCACAAAAAGACATTATTAACAAATTACTTTTATTATTATTTTTTTCTTCAGTGACACCTTGGGACAGGTGAGTAGAAAGAGAAGAACAATGCAAAAATAGCTAACCACAGCATCTCCTAATCATGGAGGTGGGCAGCCAGTGGGAAATTTGCCCAAGTTTAAGGTGATTTTACCTTTTAGCTTCTTCTCATTGCTCTTCACTGACATCCATAACCCCTACCCCTCAAGTCTCCCAATACAGTTAAGGACTGAATTTCATAGTATACACCATCATCTCTAGACTAAGGTAAACACATGCTTCTATCTCTTGTGTGTGTAGTGACCTTCCTTGGGAAGTCTGCAGACGCGGCAGAAAAACGTGAGCTATACGGTGATCTGCTGCAGGCAGCTACCGTCGTCTCTGCTCCCTAACAAGGCTTTCACTTTTTCCTCTCTATTTTGACTCTGTTTGTGCGTTTCCTTCCACAGGACATGGTTTCAGAGGCGACAACCAAGCTATGCTTCTCCATCGTATTGTCAGGACGCCTGCAGCCTCGGGCACTCGCCGCTGTCCAGCTGCGCTTGGCTTTTTAAAAGCCCTCTCTTCACACGTGCAAACTTTAGCACTAAGAACTTCAGGAGTGGATGTTTAAAGTCATGGCTGCATCTTCTCACTGTACACAGACATCTTGTATGAACGTAGCAGTTAGCTGGTTTAGGCTTTTTAAGAACACACTTTTCCCCACTTTGACGAGGCTTTACACTGGCACATTCTCTGAAAGGGCATGCTTGGATTCAAAGCAAATGACACTGTTACCAAAACAAGAACCACAACTTCAAAGCTTTGCTTTCCTGTTATTTTTATACTGTTAGATTTGTTGAAATATTTCAAAATTAAAATCACATTCAGAAGGAAAAAAGTGAAAGCTATTAACTTTATGGTTCTGTAAGAAAAACAGCAGTAAACTGTATCAGCTTAGGGAAGCTGCTAGGGTTTAGTAAAAGACACTTTCCGACATAATGAAATCAATGTATTAAGGTCTATTACTCCGCTCAACCACTTGCAATATATACTATATGCAAACTGACAGGGCATCTAAGCTGAATGCAATTCCTTCCCAGGTGATGCTTTTGGTTCCTTCTCATTCTGCCAGGCTTTGGATTTTCATACTAAATTAATTCTCAAAATATCCTTCTGCAAATCACAAATAAAAGGGACAGTACAAAAGCACTAAAACCATTTGTTTTCTGATCCTCTTGCTGACAAGACGCAGAAATGTAAACAACTAATGAAATTCTGGCCAGGAGCCTGAGAGAGAAGTTTGTTCTATTTATAGACAAAAGAGGGCTTGTGAAGGAATACCACCATCAGGATCAACAGTTCACACTGATGGGAAGTTTACAATTCAGTCCTCTACCGCAGCAATTGATCCAATTGATCCTTTGCTAAATAATGCCAAAATTTAATTCAGCTTTGAAAAACACAGCACCTTTTGAAGCACAAATACAGAAGGTGGTTTGGAAAGGTGTGAACCAGAAGCTCAGCCAAACAACTGCAAGCAAACGTAGCAGTCACGATGCAATCCAACAGTAGCTTAACACATTTCTCTGAGAGCAGAGATGCTGAAACAACATAGCTGACTTCCTATCTTGTAAATAACCCCCCCCAAAAACAAAGAACAAAAAAACCCCATCCCCCAAACCCAAGCCATCAGTATACTTGTTATCTTGGGGGGGGGGGAATGGGATATCAGTAATGCAGTTACATGAAAACCTTGATTTAACGTCGGACATGGATGAACTGCTTTTCCACTTTATTGGATACGAACTCTCTAATTCACTAGAAGCTTTAACTGATAGCTTTGTGACCAGAAACAAATGCAGCATGTGAAGTTAACTCACCTCTGTTGTTTCACTAGCTGCGGTACTTTCCTCCTTTTTCCTTTCTTCCTCTTCCTGTTCCAACTCTTTAATGCTTTCTTCTAGCACATTGGGCCAGAAATCACCCTCAAAGTAAGGCAACTCCTTGGCACTTGTCAGCCTGTCCTCAGTTGCTTGTTTGAAGATGTCCTGTTAAGTGCATCACACAACACCAAGAATAAATGAAGACCGTTTAGAGAAGAACCAGACATGCATGCACTGTTTTAAGATCCAGTACTGTCTTGAGCAGCTGTGTCTCGCTTATAGCTCCCGGCCGACCCCCAGCAGGCCTTTTCACCGGGCGCAGTTCAAAGAATCAGCCTGGCAGTACGGGCAACAGCCCACTCCCAGGCCCATCTTTGAAATGCAGTTGCTGATCCCGAACCTCTGTCATGCAACTGGTTCATGCTCTTGACATGACAGGCGAGACTGAGGAACCCCTGGAAAAGATTTTTTTTAAAAAACAAATGAACAAACAAACAAAAAAAAAAACCCCACATCCACCCTTCCCCCCCAGTTACTACGTAAATTAATCAAACCCACACCATTTTTCCTGTATTGCTCCTATACAAATGCAGAAACCGTTCTGGTGATAGCAAGCATCTCTCACCCACCCTTTGCTCTTACAAACTGGAAAACGCGTGAGGACTTTATCCACATGTATGCATGTGTATCATATGTGCAGTAAGCCCGGTAATTCCAGGAAGAATTAAGCTGAATGCACAGGCCAGCTATTACACGCAAGGACATTAAGTCCCGTTGTGGCGGCAGGACTGTACGCAGCCTCCGGCCTTCGTCGACTGCTGGATGAAGCTCTGTGGACTGCCTATCCAGAAAGGCTGGGAACCACGGAGTGGATACTGGCCTATGAAAAGGAGTGGTTATTTTATGCAGCTGTTCTGGGTTTATTTTAGAGTGCCTAAAATCTAGCTACAGATTTAAGGAACAGGAACAAGCCTAGCCAGTTGTTTTCTTCAGGTTTCTTTCAAAACCAGCTTCTTATTAGGAGAGAAATAAAGAATTGCTAGCTGGATCCTCTTTGCTACTCCACATCAGATGACAAGGCTCGATACACTCTGTTCTGGTTCCACATATTTAGTAACTGCCACGTACAATCAAAACGTCATTTTTTTCCAGCACTGTCACTACCATTAAGAAATTCTTGCAAATTTTAACACATAATGGGTGGCAAATGCTACCTTTGCCATTTTAAGCTTACTTCCTTGGGAACGTGTAATTAAGAAGAAAAAAGAAAAATCCTTTTTATCTTGAAGTGATGAATCTGTTTTATAAGCAGTATTTTGATCTCACACTAGTAGAGTTCCCATATTCTGAGTCTCCAAAATCACCAGAACTGAACAACTTCTATAAATTGTAACAAGCTACCTACTTTCTCACTTAAGAATGACAAATACAGGAAGAGGGCATCTTGTACACCTCTGAATTCTGCATCCTTTCCCTCTTAACCAGCAGAAGATAATACTAAGGACATCATCCTCTTAATCACAGTTACTATGGTCCAGAGATAATCCATTTGCTCTTCTCTTTCCTCTTTCCTTTAACTATCCCAAGAGGAATGCATATCCCCATTTTGGGAACCCCATCATGTGGAATGAGACAGTATTAGCTAGCTTCAAATAAAAAGCTCTGTAAAAATCAGTTCCTCAAGTGAATAGTAGCAAACCTTGTAGTCATGAATGATTCTCTCAGCAAACGCCTTGTCCAGCATCTTCTTATACCACTCTTGTAAGCGCTTCGGTTTGGGTATTTTTTGATCAGGTGGGTGGCAATGAAAAATATAGTCATCTCCTTCACTTGGGGGACAGGCCCATATGTGTCCTGTTACATACCTGCAGTTCACACAGAGGGAAAAAAAAAAAAAAAAAATCTCAACTACAATTTTGTCCACTATCTTAAAAACTATCTCGGCCAAACCGAGATGTGAATTCAGACCTCTGGCTTTTTAAAATTATTTGTCCTTTTTTACTACATATATTGAGGCAATAACCTCTATCTATACAACAGACGGAAAGGAGACCAGGATCTAATCATGAAGCTTAAGCTTAGACTTGACTGCTGATAGAGAGAATGATACGTTGACAATCTAAGCAATGAAAGGTTTAAGAATCCTAAAGACAGAAAACCCCGCTAGTGACAAAATCTCATCTCTCTCCCTACTGAAGAGGCTTGTGTTCTACACTTTTCAAAGACAGAGCAAAGGAGGAAGAGACTATCTGAAGTGAAAAGCTACTTGGCACCCTGAATAAGCAAAAATTTAAGAAAAAAAGTTTTTTTCTTTACAAAGATTTCACTCACCCAAGTTTCTTCACATACTCCAAATATCCAATGAGGATTTCATGATAAACTGCAGTTCGGAGACAACGTGGGCGGAAGAAATGAATGCTATCTAGATATGATATGTACACACGCCTATGGCAATGAGAGAAGAATGACAGAAAAATCATTCTTTCTTGTCTACTGCGAACTGACTTTCATAGCACATACATATACAATCATACTGGACAAAAAAATTATTGATTGCAGATTATTTCAACAAATGTTCAAGCATCTTAATATGGTGTAAACAGTTCTTAAAAGCAAAAGCTAGGTAATGCTGCTTTTTAGACAGCAAGAATATACATTAACAGGTCTGGTTAAGCACAGAATACAAAAAAAGTTTTTAGAAATCGTAAAATTTTTGTTGTGAAATTTGTTTTTCCTGTCAAAGGCATCTGCAGTCATTCAGTAAGACTTATTTGTGTCACAGAATTGAAACATATCTCCCAATCTTCCGTTTTTGAAAGTAAACATAGCTATAGCAGTGAATATAGCTCTCTGCATGTGAGCTATCAGTACAGAAAAGAAAGAGTACCTTGTATTTGGAGGGGGGCAATCTGAGCCATACTCCTGTACATGCATGCCAAAGAAGCACACATCTACTCCATCTATCTCCTCAAATGCAAACAGAGCTTTGGTACGGTACGGGAAAGACTCCGACATCTCACCCGAATCCACAAACCTGAAGGAAAGGGTGGTGGGAAGGAACAGACAGAATCCCCAAAAGCCAGTTAATAGACCAGTCTCCTCCCAGAAGGAGAGAATTCATTTTAACTTTATTTTTAGCTTTTTAGAAACGTTTATGCAGAAATTCAAACAGGGTCACAGCAGAGTTGTATTAAACCAGGGAATCCTGCTAGTGCAAAGTCAGGTACTACAGAACTCAAGGAAAGAGGGTTTCCGTATAGTTCATGTGACTGAATAGGCAAATGTTGAATATAAGACCATGCTCAAAACTGCAAGCCTTTTCGTTTATCATGAAGTAAATAGAAAATAACTTAAGAAAGTGGAAGTATTTGTTAAAAAAACAACACAGTGAAGGAACAGTGAGAAATGGAATTGTAGCAACTGCTCAAAACTAAGCTATGACTCCTGTAACACTGGCCGAACAGTGGTCAGACTCTCTCTGAAGATTTAGTAATAGAGTCACAGCATCATAACCAAAACCAACATGCTCCTCCCAGTTAAAATACAGCCAGTAATCACCTTCAAGCTCATTTATTGCATATTGCTTTTATTTTTCATAACCTGTTTACTCATGCTTAAGCTTCAAAAATTTGCAGTGGGGTTAAGGTGCCAATTGGCACAGTTTTGCTCTGTCTGTGCAGAAAAAGAGCGTAAAAACATTTTTAAAATTGAATTTTGTGATAATAAACAAACTAACCTGGATTTCATTCCTGGTTTAACTTCTACTGTCTTATCTGAACTTGCTACTACTCTGACAAAGACCTCTCCAGCTTCAGGATGATTCTGTCGTCGCAAAAACTTGTTTACTCTATCTTCCAAATGGTTTCCTAAACGAGTAGTCTGCAGCCCTGGAAATGAAGGGGAGAGAACAAGAGAAATTACTCTTAACTTCAAGATCAGTTACAGTGTGCACAAGATCTTTCAGCTTGCTTCTCAGAATGCAAAGATGCTTTTTTTGTTTTACCTCCATATGGAAATTTAGTGTTTTCATTTCTATAGTCAACATTTTCTTTTCTTTAACATGACCTATGTTCTTGCCTACGGCTTGAATTTTCACACCCTTACAAGCAAACCAAAACCACGATAGTGGAAAAATTACTTAGTAAGTGAACTAACAAAGAGGGCTTTACGTAGCATTTTTAAATGTGCAGGCTTATTTTATGAACACTGCAAATGTTTTCTCCTAACAAAAACACTATTTGGCCGCTTGACAGAGATTACATCACTTCATAGCTCTGGCTCTGTGCCACACCTTTTCAAGCAAAGCAAAGCAAATCAACAGAAATGAAAAGCCTTTTGACTTCAGTGGACATTTCATTGCTTTTTCGTTTCTTTTTAAGAGAGCTTTCAGATTGAGTGGTTACAGTAATCTGCACATAAAGCTTAAACAGTTCTTGCACAGCGACAGAGGTCTTTAGAAGTTCTAGTCTGTGTATCGTCCACATTCCTTCTTCAAGCTTTTACATTTACAGATAACTTTTGTGTGAATACCTGTTTTCGTAGTACTATGGGATGTGACAGTTTTCAAATAAATTCACAACAAAGTCCAGAAATAAAGATGAAGGTTTCAGTTAAATTGAGAAAACAGAAGCAGCACACTGTTTCAATTTGAAAAATTTATGACTATTCTACTGGGCTTTTTTTTTGTTTGTTTTTTAAACCAGTCAATATTTCTACTTCACTTTTATGGCCTATCCACTATATATATATATACACATTTTTGGGGGGGTCAAAGTGATGGTGCGATCTACAGATAGCCATTTTACTAAAACGTATTTAATTTTCAGCTCTTCAACACTTCATTTTTTCAGTTTTTATCTAGCTACTGACACAAGGCTTTGATTCTCCCCTCTGACTGCTGAGGTTGCGTACAGAATGCCGCAGTGAAATACTGATGCTAAAAGTTATTTTAGGCACCAATACTGGGAGAAGAGCCACATATCCGCAAAATAAAATTTTTCTTCCTAATGGATTTATATATTTGAAATTTTATTTTGCAATCTGTTTCAGCATATTTCAGCATAAAAATGCTGAAACACAGCAATCTTGTTTTACACCTTCTAGCCTGTCCCCTTGCCTAGTGAGATTGCGTGGTTATATCATCAGGAGCACCACATACTCAAAGTATCATTTACTTGGGAACCAGCAACAATGGTCAAAGGCAAAAGTAAAAACATACCATTGCCTTAAACAAATCTAACACTCTGGTTCAAGACTTGAATTTAAGGGGAATCCATAAATATGCTCCAGAGAAATTACTCAGTTTTGTTTCTCTCACGACAAATAGAAAAAAACAAAACAACTTCATTTCAGCTAATGAGTTGGTACATATTTAAAAAGCCAATTTAGGTAACTCTACAATCTTGTTTTGTTTTCATTTTATTATCTTTCCAATGCTAGGTAACCAAAGAGTATCTGCTTCCTTCCTTATACAGCTCACAGCAAGACTTGAAAAATGAGGAAAAAGATCAAATAGAAATACATACTTACAACTATATATATCTAAAAATATACAGAAAAGCAGCATTAGGATTACATGCACCCTGCACAATGGATGCAAAAGCTATATATTCTGATGCATTAGAGCATGCAAATTCTTTTAGGAAGCAGCTATAATTTGGTTCTCGGACACATCGCACATGCTTTTCCAACTCAGATATCAAAGAAAACTGCAACGCAAATTTGAAAAAAGGCATCCAAACTCATAATAATGTAAGTGGTTGTTCAGGCAGCTACAGTACAGAAGTTTTGCTGTTGTGGACAGACATTTGTTGTGGTCAGGTATTTGTTGCTGGACAAGTTACAAGACAGATAGGAAGGAAGTCAGACTTTTTGCTTAACGTGACTTTTCTATCCATCTGCTTTTTGGAGGTGATGTCAGTGCATCTTTAGGCTACAAAACACGCCTCTGCTTTAGCTACTAGTTAAGTAACATTTGTACATCTTTGCAATAAGATAAATACTTTGAAAGCCACTGATTTCAGAGCGTAACACAGCTGAACACCGGGCTATGGGTTCTATTTGGCATAATTTCTTTAATGCAGCTTACTTGCTACGTGTTTAAGATAACCAGTTTTTACTTAATTTACATGAGAAACATGAATGTTACCATAACAGCTGAGCACTAGCTTGCAGCCAAGGGCCGTGCTAACCTGACTGTCACAGTTATGCCAGCATACTTGAGAGAGCGTAGAAATTATGATGGCAACTCAGTAAGTACGAGGTTTTTTTTGCAGGGAGGGAGGAGAGGGGAAAGAAACTTGTTAACCATTAAAACTCTCATTATTCCAGTTTGGTTTTAGGCCAGTAGTGAGATCAAGCTTTTGATAACAAGAGCAGGCTTTCTTTCTCTGGTCTTTTATTTCCATTAGAGAGCACTGTTAAAGGAAACAGATCTCTAGAGCTGAGCCCACCTGTGGGTTAGAACTGGCAGCCGGACTGAAATCATCGTGGAAAAAAGAAAACCAAAGAGCCAAACAGCAGGGAAAGGGAAGGAAAAGGAGGTAAAGGGAAAGGCAAAACACTATTATTTCTTTCTCATGTTCCCAAAGAACAGAATGGTTTCCTTAAACAACATGCTAGTTACTCAAATACCTTTTAAGCAATGTCACAGAAAGGCTGCACACTTCCAAGAAATTGCGCAGTTGTTCTTTAAGACAATTTAAGTCAATATATTCCGTAAAGTCAGCATACATAGGAGAGGCATCTATTTAAAATGATTATCTAAAACAGTATTTTTATTTCATCATTTTACTAATGTTCTCTTGCAACTTTAATCTGTTTTTAATGAGACTAATTTTAATCTTTTTAATAATACCATCTTGCATGTGTCAGGCTACTCTGGAGACTATTCCGATTACTGTAACTTGAAGAGTATGAGAAGTATTATCTCCAAACTACCCTTTTAAAATCTCTTATTATGCTGGAACCACAATCAATCACACATGACCATACCAAAAAAATTATGTGTAATTCAAAACAACTGCTTTATTACAAATTGGAAGATTTATGCCTGCAAACTCATAGTTTTTAATATGATAACGTAAAGCTCAGAACTTCAGAGGAAAAACAAGGGAAGAATCAAATCTACCTGCAAGTGTTAGTTGTATAGTTCTCACATTTTCCTTTATTTGGATATTTTCAAAGTACGTCTGAATCACACTGTTGGTTTCTACACCCACTTTATCCTTCTACTTCGTACCATGGACGCTGCATTTCAAATGCTGATCCCTACTCTTTTTGCCTTCAGCTGTATATGAGTAGAGGTTATCAGCTGATGTTCTCTAATGTTGAATGCGCGCTGCATGAGAATTACTGAAGTGAAGAACTTGGCCTAGCAGCTTTTAACACCCTTTTCAGTGTACATTTCAACAGGATTGTGACAATCTTGAAAGTAAAGATCAACACATGTAATTCCATTGGCTATTTAATCCGACTGACAGCTCTTATACCACAGACCACTCCAGAAGGCAAAAAAAAGCTCTTCAAATATATTATTCTTTGGCATCATCATAGTACACCAGAGATGCTGTACAACTTGTCACTACATGTTACTTGAAGGGTAGAGAGACAGTAATTTACTAGAGTTCCAAGGCTACACTGAAATCTGTCTAAAACTTAGCCAGCCAAGTGCATGTAGCCTTGTGCCGTTCCTAAAAAAAAAAAAAAAAGAAAAAAAAAGAAAAAAAGAAAAAGAAAAAAAAGAAAAAAGAGGGATATAGATGCTGAAGACCTCAGCACAAACACTGACTAAAAATCTGCAAAGAACAGGTCTTTAAAAGGTTGATTAAAATATGACAGCTACTGAAGCCTTGGGTTACCCTACTGCCCACTTCACAAGTGTTCTTGTACTGCCTGCCGTGACACAGAATCTCAATCAAAAAGTGAACATAACAAGCATTTGCAAAGGATGCAATGAAGGACGGCATAGAGATGATGAAAGGTGAAGAAATAAATAAAGACCAAACTCACTTTTAGCACTGAATTTGTTTTCTTTACGTGTTCTACCAGTCTTCTTCAGACAATTATCACAGACAAACCTGTCAAGAAAAAAAAAAATCCCCCAAACTTAACACAAGCTCACATCAACTAGTTTAATTTGGCATTTGAACCCCTGATTTTAAGTGACAGAGTGCAATATGTTTTTCTCTGGATCCTAACAACTTTTACCTTTCTATTTTTGAAGGACGTAAATCCTTTCAGAGCTGGTTTAATTCTGCAAGCAGTTGCACGTGCATTTGTGTTTTTTCGTGCACAAACTTATCTCCTGCCACCTACCATGAACAATTCTGTCTCATGCGCATTTTCATCTTAATATATTTCAATGAGACCACTAAGACCTTCAACAATCTATTTTATTTAGAGACGTTTGGTCCTTTTGTACACAGTTCTTAGAAGACAATGACTGCATATTATAAAGCAAATGCAGAACATCTTAAATATATAAAGGAACATTTGTCTTATAGTACAAGAGTTAAAAAAAACTTAGTCAACAGCTCCTTACCCTGAAGGCCAAATAATATCATAATGTAATACACAAATCTGGTGCATCTTCCGACCACACTCTTTGCAGTCAACAAACCTGAGGGGGAGAAAAAAAACCAAAAACCAAAAACCAAAAAACAAACAAACAAACAAAAATTAATCAGTTTTGTTATTAGGCATGTAATCTTCCAGATTTCAACAAGGAAGTACTTTCAATCCCCTACTAAGAACTGAATCAACTTCAGCAGGCCCAATTTATATGCCAATTAAAAATGTTCATTCTAATAGCTTCAAATACACATCTACGAATTTCGTATATAAGATCAAAATGTGTATAACATCAAACACTGAAACTGTAAAAATCTATGAGTTAAAAAGCAAAATGAACTTCCGTGCACAACTCCAGATCCTTTCTATCCTTTCCTAAGCAGAATTTTGAATTTTCCCAACTTCACAGAATTCTGCTTAACAATACCTCCACAGATTTTAATTTCAACTGTTGCAACCACAAGTTGACAAATTGGTTGCTCATCTTACTGTAAGCATAAAACCAGTCATTCATGAATGACTGTGCCAACAAAACATGTATTAGTTTGTCTTCACTTGCATGGGTTTGCAGCCTTTTTTTTCATATATTAAAAAACCCATACAAACTTTCAAATGGAAAAACCATTGGAAGGGTTCACAGTCAAGATCGTGATATATTTATAGAACTAAATGTACTGGTTTATCTGAGCAGCTCACCTTTAAAGGGCAGGAGGAGGAGCTCTAATATTTGCAAAGAGTATTACATATCAATCATCAGAGAACAAAGTATCAGTAAGATAAAGTCTGTTTTCAGCAAGCTAAGGACAGCTGGAATAGCACCACAACACTATTATAGAAATATTAATCTTGGCTTTTACTGAAGTGAAGGGTAGTAAACACAAGCAATACTCCTCTTTCAGTAGGCTAAGTACTTAGCTGAAGATTAATTAAAAACATATTTAAGAGGTCTAGCTAAACCAGAAGAGAAAACCCCTAACTCTTGTGCACCCACACCAGCACACAGGACTTAGCATCAAAGGCTATGTATAACGAAGGGCCATTTTTAACCACAGTTTGTGTAGTGCCTTACAGAACATACTTTAGCAATTACTTGTACCCAAATGATGCAAGCCACAGCATAAAAAGAAAATTGTTTAAAACATCTGCTGGCTTTTCCATTTAGGAAGAAACCTTAAATTCTTTCAGGGTTTTTTGCCTTATTTATTTTAATAAGGCTGTGTGATTATCAGCGCCTTGTAACCCAACGACACCACACGCTGAATCCTGGGGAACGAGTGCCTTGCAAGTCACAGAGGTTATGCCAATCCAGCACCTCATCACCAGGAAAGGAGATCTTGCTCCTCCATCTCTCCCATGGAGATACAGTTCTGCTGCTTGCTGGGTCTCTACTAAGACAGGTCAGCTCACTAACCCAACAGGGCTGTTTTTGTTCTTCTGGTTTACTTTTCCACTCTATGAAGCAGGGATCCAACAGCCTGAATCAGTTCCTACAAGGATACAACCAGCACCAGAACTAGTACAATGGAGCGAGAGCAGGACCTCTCTTTCAGCAGTGGTGGCCATTAGATGGATTCAAGCTTCACAGGTAAAGCTGCAACTTTGCTGTTCATTTCTAGGATTCTAAACCGGGATCTCGTGAATTGAAGGCCTAAAGGAAGACGTCTTTATTCATTGCCTAATCTCTGAAGTGCTGGACAAGTGAAAGCCGTAAGATTATCTTAATATAAAAACAGCCGGGTACTTACGGCTCTGGATCTAGTGTATCATTTTTCTTCTTTTCAAACTGATCTTTAGAGATGGTTCTAAAGACAAAGAGTTAACATGAAATCTCAGTAGTACCTTTATATCAGAGGTTGAGACAATATCATTCTTATATGCAGCAAATGAGCAAAACAAGTCTGAAATAAGTGAATCAGTATCTATTTTCTGTTTGTGGAAAGCAATTCAACTTGTTTTCATTTTAAGCTACAGAAAATATTTCTCCCATTTCATTTTCTGGGGTAGATTATAAGCAATACAATAAATAGACAACTATATGCATAAATTTTAAATCACAAAAAACAAGGGAAGCCATGATCAGTATAGCAGCCACCTTCCAAAGCAGCTGGTGTTCCTCATAAATCTTAAGGCATCTTATTTTGCAGCCAGGTTAAAGACAAGCCATTGGCTTCATAAACAAAAGCTGTGCTTCAAAAGGTGATAAATCAGCATTAGCAAAAGTCTTTAATTTGGAAAGGTAAGGGATTAGTAACATTAGTAACATTTATTGACACTGCTTCAAGCTTCCCCCTCCCCAACCACATTATTTAGCATCTGTCACCCCTGGGATTAGTCTATGGGCAGCTCTCAGGCAGCCTAACAGGACACGGCAAGCAATGCCGTTGGGTAGACCGATAGAGTCAACACAGCAATACCAGTTAATCATCGGTTACTCTAAAAATTAGTAAGAAAGGAGGCAACCACCCAAACCAGCAACAGCTCAGATCGAGAACACACACAGTTCCTCCTTTCTTTAAAAAAAAGGAAAAGAAAGGAAAAATAAACCAAAGAAAACAAAGCGTGAAGAAGAACGGAAGCAACTTACGTTTGAGGCTGGGAAGGGTCATCACCCAGGGTGACATTCTCCCCCTGGATTTCAGTGAAACACTTCTCACAGAAGTGATACCTGTCAGCAAGAAGGCCATATTTGGGTGAACTGGTCCAGCACAACATACAGCCACCCAAGCACGGAGCCACCAACCAGAGCAGGGCAGATCACCACGACGAAAGGGGGGGCGTTGTTGGTTGATTCATGGGTCAGTGTGGACAATGAGAAGGAACAGAGGGGAGGGAAGGGCAGGATTAGAGAACAGGGAAGGGAACAAACAGCACAGACGTAAGAGGTAAGACGCAAACACCAAGACAACACAGAGCAGAAAGCCAAGGCAAAGCACAGATTAGCATTCGGTCTCATTTTATACATTACGGCCATCATCACTAACAAAATAGGAGAGGGTCAAATTCAAAATTTGGGGGAGGATTAAGGCAGTAGCTACCAAGCGCTACGTTTGCACGTTCTTCAGATTTAAGAATTTGGGTTTGATTTTCATCACTTAAGGGGAGGGGAAGCTCTTTGATTCCAGGCTTCAGAATAATTGTTTCCTTTGGTTAAAAAAAAAAAGAAAAAGAAAAAAAAAGCCCGTCAAAAAGCTTAAGGACACATTTTCACAGATTTAAATAATTTAAGAATATGCTGAAAGCATTTATTATCATTAAAAACTGTAAAAGCAGCAATACTTGGTATGAAAAAAATCCAGAAAAATATTAAATTCAAAAGTTATTAAACTATAGGGTTAAATGTGACCAACTGCTCAGCTAGTATTATTTAATATAAATGAAACCAAATCCATACTCTAGACAAACATTTAACAGAAATGCAATTATGGGTCAGAGTTTCCAGCCATTCATCTCTATAAATCCAATATATGTATATATATGGACAACATTAAATATTGTACATACATACAATATATTTACTGAGTACATCAAAGATCTGGAATGAAGCTGTACAGATTGCATACGAGGCCAGGTGCAATTTTGGGTCTCCGGACCACGAGCCAATCCAAGTTATACTCGGCAAAAACTATACGGCAGCTTAACTAACCAGGCTGAGCGCATCGGGAACTCAGCTCTACAAAAATACAATCTGCATTTGAAAATAAATAAATAAAAACTCAGTTATATGGATTTTTTTTTTTTTTTGGTTTCTTTCGGGTGAACTGGAACCAAAGTTGTCAGGGTCATCAAAAAAAAATAAAAGGAAAAAAAAAAAAAAAAGAGGCTCAATGTTTGGAAAGGATATGAATTCACACATGAACAAAGGTGACAGAGAGGCCACAGCTGTAAAATGCAGGAAGGCCAACAGAGGATTGCCAAAATAAAGGAGCTTTATGGAGGATCGAGAGGGACAGAGCGTAAGCAGCGGTGGCAGCACAGTAAAACGCAGTTTTAGTACTCAAAACGCCAGGACTGTAAGAAGGGCATAAAAGGCATCCAAACAAGACTCAGCAGCACAGGGAACCAACAGCTTCAGGGCTGGGGACTGACGGGGCAGCTTGTCCCTTGAACCCCCCACCCTCCCAGGCGTAAAGCTGCCGCAGCCCGGCTCAAATTAAGGCTTTGGGAGCCGCTAACGCAGCGGAACAAAGTCGGGACGGGGGGTGCGTGTGTGTGGAGGAATAAAATAAAATTAAATTATTCCATTAGCTCGCAATCGTTGGGAGTGATAGATGTTTCAGGCTTCGGACAGAGCAGTGCTGGGGGAGGGCGCTCCGGGAGCGGAGCCCGAGCGCCTCGTTTACGCCGGCTTCGCTTGCCCCTCGCCCCACGCCCCTCAAACGGGACGTAGCATCTCATAATAATAATGATTTTCTTCCAACTGTAACAGGTTTAGAATTTATATCCTTTTACACATCACCAATTAGGCGCTTTTTTTTTTTTTTTTTTTTTAAATGTACTGTGCGTGTTCAAAATGTTCTTCAAAAAAGAAAAGCAGCTAATTATTTCCCTTGTAACAAGGCTGCTCATTTTCAGAGTCAAACAACTGGGGAGGGCTAAACCAAAGCAGGACTCGAGCACAGGAACGCGTAACCAGAAGAAGGTAAGGTCAAGGCTCCTATTAACACTTTATTTAATCTCAGAAATGGTTAAATCTGAACCACTTTCCGAATTCACGGGCTTTCAGCGCGCTCGCGAGACGGAGCGTCGCGAAGCGGCGACGGGGCCCCTCCAGCCCGGCCCGCTTCACCCGTCCCGGCCGGCCGCGCCGCCGCGAGGCGGTCGGCGTCGCGGGTGACCAGCGCTTCCGCCCCGCGGCACGTCGAGCGCCGCCGCCGCCGCGCTGCGCAACCGAGCCTGCCGCTAAGCGGGACTTGAGCCTTGACACGTGATTAGAATGAGGAAGCGAAAAAACTGAAATACTGCGAAAAATGAATCGCCCGACGGTCATGAATACTTGTCCATAAAGTAACCCCGGTGGAACAGCACTTGGAAGTCACTATGAACCTGGGCCCTCAGAAACGAGGCTTGCTCGCAACTCGAGTCTGGCGTGCCGCTACGAAGAGTCAACAAAAACTACCGAAAGCACGCAGTGTGCCAGCCGTAACAGCCAGGGAAAACCCAAGGGGCGCCCTTATCGCAACATGCTGAAAAGGAAGAGCTTTTCAAATGCAGACTGTTCTGGTGACTGCTTCCCTTTTACCAAAAAAATCAAGAAAAGGCTCAATTTCTGCATTAACAGGTGAAGTTCCAGCTGTAGTTCAAGTGTATCCAAAAGAAAAACTAAATTAATGATCGGATGCTTGCGCTGATATTGAATACCGATCACTTGTTTCAGATGGATATCCACTGCAGAAGTATATTTTCCGGAACACTTAAACTTCTGCGTTGCTTGATGGAAGCTGAAGAGCTCTACTTAGTAATTAATTGTTAACCATTTAATTGAAGTACCAGAGACTGTTAATTCAATGATGTCCAAATATCTTTATTCATAATTTAGTTATGAAATACGCTGGACTTCAGATAATTCTGATTATCTCTCTTCCATAAATGAAGAAAAACAGTATTGGCCAAACAAAGGTCTGCTGGAACCATATAATTTGCTTCTTGCTCATTTATTATACAGTTAAGAAAAAAAAACCCTAAGATTTGAGGAAGATCACCACAACGGGAAACAGTTAATTAAGAGCAGTACAGCTGATTAGTAAGGGCTTTCTATGATCCAACAGGCTATGTACACACTTAAAAGATGTTGTGACAGATCTTCACAAGTATTTTATCAAAAAAAAAAAAAGAAAAAAACCACGAGACCCTCCCCCCCAAAATCCCTCAACTTCCATGAATCACTCTTGACTTAATTGGCTTAAAATAGAAGACCTCAAGAGAAAAGAAAAGAAAAGAAAACCCCCTATCCCTCAAAATCTAACCCCTTCTGAAGATACCTGGATGACCAGGGAACACCTTATACTTCAGTCCTGTTATTGGCCCACTGCTACTTGGACAAATCACCTCTCCTTCCCAGTGCCTTTATTTTCTTCCGTATCAATACCTTTTTAAACCAACTTCTCTGGGGTGGGGACCAACGGACTGGCATACTTAGGTAGGAAACTGAAGTATTATACTGCCGAGCCCAGGGAAAAACATCACCCTTATCAACTCCATACGTCAAGCTAGCAATCAACTTTGCCTTCCACCGAGTGATCCAAAATGATTTAATACTGAATTCAAACAGAGAAGTATTACTGAAAGAAAAATGACTCCTTCAATTGCTTTTGAAGTTGCTATTTCTTTTCAAATATAGTACTCTCTGGCTGCATACTATGAAAAATATTTGAAATTCTAATACACTGATAATTGATATTTAGTATTTTTCTCCTCTTACAGTGACTACTCAAGAACTATCTGTTATTTATAGCTTAATTTCTCTTCAGACTGACTTTTTCTGGGAATTCATAATGCCTGTATAAAACCTTATAGGTCAGCTTGTGAATCTATATTCCTGCATAACAATACTACCTTCCTAAGGAAAGCCAAGCAAGACCCAATGTATAACCTAACACAACATGCTTTCATCTCCCATATTTTGCCATTTCAGCTCTGTGGAATACAACAACATTGCAACATCTTACAACATGATTTGGTGTTGTAGTGATCTTAAGAAATTAAATGCAAGCACTGACTTTCTGAATTCATTCCATAACTTCAGTCAGACTACAATCTGCTGTGCACTTCAAAGATGGCAAGGCTTAGACCGTCAAGCCTCTGGAAAGAAATTCATGATTTTGTTTTAAATAGGGAAAAGGAAGTTTGTCTCTTATCCAATTTACGTTTTATAATTTTTTGAGGGGGGGGTGGAGAAATCAAAAAAAAAAAAAGAAGAAGAAGAAAGCCAACTTTTAACAGTTTGCTTTAAATTGTTATTCATTATAACACTATTGACTTAGGTATTAAATGAAAGATGAATATTGTAATACTAATCATTGTTTAATAAACATATGAACATCAAAACCTAGTATTAAAAGAAGAAAATTTTAATAGCAAACTATTATTTTTCTAGCTTTTCATAGAGTCTGGGCAGTTTTTAATAGTGATTGATGCTCGAAAAATAACTTTACACTACATTTGTTAGTATCACTGTTACTGTAAACATCTCATTTAATTTACATCCTTTTTTATGAAAATTATGGTTATAACATTTCACTTTTGCTGTCTAAATCAGATTCTAACTTTATGCATTGGCATCTTGAAAAAAATAGTTTAAAAAGAATTAACTATTTACTAGGAATACAGAAACTAGAAGTCTTGCAATTGATCACAGTACCATTTGCTTTGAAATTTCTGACACTAATTCCAAAGCATACCAGTATATTATAACTCTACCAAAACAAGGCAACATGCTTTTCTCAGTGCCTTTTGGCAATTCCCCCCTTCTCCCTCCAGTAAGCCCTGCTACAGATTTTGTGGAAAATATGGAGAACTTCCATTTAAACAGTGCATGGCGCAGCCAACAGCTGCAGCTAACAGCCAACAGCTAACAGCAAGCACTTGAACAGTTTCTAATCAAGTTTCAGAATACAAAACAGAAGGTCACCTGGCAAAGGCTAGCAAGATAGATAACTTTTTCCTGACTTAACTGACAAATAAAGGAAAGAGAAGGTTAATAATCGTTCTCTTTATTGGCAGAGAGCTGATAGGATCTTACTTCTTGAATAAAAAGGAAAAAAAAAAGTTGAGGACTTACCTATTCTGGTAACTGTAGTAGGCAGCATCACGAGGAATAGTACACAACTGCTTACCATAGCAGCACAAGGTCTGTGGAGAAAACTCATACTGGAAAACAAAGACAAGAAAAGAACCATTAAAATGTGATTTTATGTTGATCAAATATCTGATAGGTAAACCCAACATTTAAGAACATTATAATACATAGGGATGTTTATTGATGTATATTGAGACATTTATCACATTTTCTGAAGCCACTATGTTGAGTAGCTCTCTTCATCGAGCTAACAATTATCAACTACACAAGTTAAAAGATCTGACCCTCAACCTGCCTAATTTATTGCAAAAAAAACCCATGAAAAACAAAACATTTTAATATTACCTATGTCTGAAAAAATTATTCTTTGGAGAAATATAACAAGAAGAATGCTACCTAAATTTTTTAGTCTTAGCATGCTGATACAAATCTGATTTTTTTTTCTTTACTAGCCCTTTCATTATTTCAGTTAGGGAAAAAAAAAAAAAAAAAAAGAGCGAGAGACTATATAAATGCTATGATTTATCTGCTTAATCAGGCTAAGATCTCTGGGAGAACAGAACTCAATCCAAACCCCAACATACGTACCTTGCGCCCACAGCAGTAGCCAAGTGATTGCATAACAGGATCAATCTCTTGTTCAAACACCTCTGCGAGTTTAGTGCAAAACTTATAGACCCTGGAAGTCTTGCGATTGTAAAGCCAGGCATTGTTAAACATTAGCCAAACATCGTCCACGTACTGCCAGGGTTCTTGGTACTGCCCAGTATCCAATTTACGTTTAATGGTTGAAAGGTCCATAGGATTCTTCACAATGTCAAAGTAGTCCTTCAAACACATACACATACACAAAACCCTTTATTTTTAAGGTGTCAGTGTTTCACACTACTCATGCAAAAGATGAAATGTTCATGTGAGTAAAGCTATGAGAAATCCCACACAAACATTTTATATTTTGCTATTGCCAACTCACCGGAATCCCTAAAAGCTGAGGATCCACAGGCTGTCTGAAAGGTAGAGACTCTGGGTCCTGCCGGTACAGAGCTTCGAGGGTAGGCATGAGCGCCTGGCGCAGCTCCTCAGGCTTGAAAACTGTTAATGGAAGTTAGAAAGGTTAGCAAATTCCTGTCCAGGTATCCTATCTGCTGGGTTCCACAAAAAAAAAAAAAAAAAAAAAAAAAAAAAAAAAAAAAAAAAAAAAAAAACCACCCTCCCCCCCACTCCCAAACTCCCCACTAGCTTAACACAAAAGTCTTAAACAGAGTTTTCCTCGACTGCATAATTGATCACCAGCAAAACCTGTAATCAAGAGGACACCGCATAGCTTTTATCTTTACTGAAATTACATTAGATGATGTTCCCTAAATCCACAGCTACCAACAACTGTAGCCCGTAAAAAAATTTTCTACAGCATAAAAAAGAATTTATCCAGAACCAAATTAACCAAGCAATTACTCTAATGTGGACAAAGTCTAGCTCTTCAGAGTACAAACTAAGAGCCTACCTTCCTCTTCCCCTTTTCTAACACTGTCCACTGTTTCCATTTTACTATTTTTCTAGCAAAAACACCCCAGTGGACAGGGCCAAAGAGCGACAAAGAGCTCTACAGTAAGTAATTAGATAGCTTGATAACCGGCATAGGAACTTTCTGGGCATAGTATACAGACAGCCCTGGTCTCAAGGACTGCTAATTGATTCTGAAAGTGTTAATACTTGTAGATTTATACACATCATTACAAACACTTGGTGACAGTGGCATGGCAACAGCCATGTTTCTTTCAACAGGGGATGACAGCGGCAGGAAAAGCGATGCAGGTTTTGAAAAATAATAGTAACTTGGAGAGCTCTTTCAATACCGCAGTAGTGTCATTACATTTATTTTCTTAGGAAAAGAGTCTTGAAATAGGAAAGTATGCCTATTATTTAAAAACAGAAAACTAGATGGCATCCAGTATTTATCTACCCAGCTGAAATGAGAATGAAACCAATAAAAAGGACCAATTAGGAGTTCTGCTGAAGCACTCATAGCAGTAGCATGCAGTGACTCCCTAGGAGGTTTATCAATGCTTTCTCCCTCAAATGGTATTTGTGAAGATATGAACAGGTATCATAGCTTTCTGAACCTCTAACTGACCTATGATTTAAGTAGCTTTTTGGTTTTTTTTAAAAAAATATTTTATATTTCTGAGAACAAAAGCCTTTCTGTCTCAACTGTGCCCCCTGAAATTACATGCAAAAATAAAGCAAGGCAAAGAATTAAGTTGATGCTATTCAAGAAGGTCTGAAGTATTGTTTTCAATTTTATTTCAGCATTTCTGTACACTGCAGCTCCTGTCAGTTGGGCTGAAAATAGTCCTTGCAGAGCAAGGAGAAAGCTGCAGAGAGGTTGAGTGCACTGCCAGTGCCTGGAGGCAGGACTGCTGCTGATGTACCCATGTAAGCTAAATTATGGCAAAAGACTTAAGCAAGGTGCTAGTAGGAGTTCAGCATGGGCTTGTCTTACAGGTACACCAAGATCCTGTGCTGTTACTACTACCAAACTCGTATTAGCCAGATGAAAACAAGATTGTCCCAGGAGGACCATGTTCATGGTTTAAGCAATGACCTGATGATCACTTTCGCACTTGCCATAATTTCAGTACTCATAAAATGAAGAACCTGCTCTGGATCTATTCATAACATATTGCCAGACACTTCCCTAGTAAGGAAACTCTACTATATATCCTCAAAACGTCATAAACACTTGCAAAATAGTGTTATGGAGTTCTCAAGAGCAGAATGAGACACAGAGCTCCATTAATGAGGCAAGGTATTTTCTATTGCTTGTGGAAACATCATAGTTTGACTCAGGTATTTCATAACTTGATATTCTGAATTCTTTCGTTTAGTAAAATTTAAAGGTCAAAGAACATCTTTTAATGATCTATTCTGGCCATCTGCTTGTCATCTCTTACAGAGAATTTTCCCTGTACTGACCCCTATACCACTGGGCTAGCATGTCTTTCAAAATGCATCTAATCTTGATTTAAAAGCCCCAACAGACAATTAATTGTTAAAGAAATTTGCAAAAGTTATGTTAAATATCTTTGCCAAGAAAGTTTGCATTCTCCTTTCATTTTGAAGTTTGAAAATGTAAAAATCAAAATCCGTTTGTTCTGATTTCTGACTTTCCACAAAAAAATGCAGAGAAAAGTTGCCTTAAATCTTTAGCAGTAAAAAGGCCTTGTGCTTTATCTTTGGAACTCTCTGCCTCTAATGAACATGGCTAATAACAGAAAATGTCATCACAGGATCTCCCCGTGCCCAGATTTTTGCAAGAACTTTTCTGCTTTCCCCTCTCCTCTTCTTCACAATTCACCACCCTCAGTACTCCTCCTTCAGCAAGGAGCTCTCTGTAAAGAGTTATCCCATTTTGTCTTGGATGCGTGGGTGGCAGAGAGAACATGGGATCTTTGCCTGAATCATGATGATGTATTATCTGCCTGACAAGAGTATAATGTTACTTCTTTCTTTTTTTCTTTCTTTCTTTCTTTTTTTTTTCCTTTTTTTTTTTTAAAAAGAATAATATATTTTTTCCTTTTAAAGAGAGGAAATCCTGCATGTGATTACTAAGGACACTAAGGAGAAAACTCTCGAGGAAGATGAGAAAACATTCTCAAAACAGCAAAGATAATATGCTCTTAAAAAAAAAAAGAAAAGAAAAGAAAGAAAGAAAGAAAAAAAAAGACTTGCAGGCTTTGCATTAGAATGACTTATAAGGAGAAGCCAAAAAAAACTAATCTTAAAGGTCACCAAGCTGTAAGGCAGCCATCTCTAATGAGAGGAGGAGACACGAGGTACCCAAATTAGTATTATGCTTTTTCTTTAGAGAAGACTGCAAGAGAAAAGGCAAGGAAAAAAAAATCCTACCCTCTGGTTCACATCAGATACGAGAGGGGAGAAGAAAATAAACTCCAAACCAAACACACCTGAATTTGAAATGCGAGAGTATCAAGCCCCCACTTACAAAGGCAAAACTATGAACAGGGAAAGGAAGAAAGAAAAGCTTGTTAACAAGGTGCCCGCAATTCTCCAAGGTGACCAAACTGCAAGAATTCAGGTGTAGGTGAGTCGAGCAAAACCCTATCTCAGCAGTGTTATCCTAGGGGGTATAACTGTAGGGATCCTACACAGGAAGGAAGGAAAGGATTTTCAAATAATTTCATAACCAATTAAAACATCTAGATGATTACCGTAAGCAGTTTTAAGATATCATCTAACCTTTAAGCATACTTAATGGTATTTACTCTTGAATACCTCTTGGTTTATATAACATTTTAATACAAACACTCTACGAAAGTTGGACAAGCTACTTGGTAAGAGAACACCACCATTTCATGTTATGTATGTAGTTGTACCTACCCATGTACTTAAGGTGCACATGTATTATAATATACAGTTACAAAGCTCCACTATTTCTAAGATGAGAAATTTGTTACTACATAAGGTATTGGAAATATATAGTAACCCAAATCTAATAATCAGAATGATACAGTATACCTCTGACAGATTCGTTCTGCAAAAACCTTAGTCTTTCAACCACTTGGCTCAATTTACTCCCAAGTGATTTCTTCTAACAAGCAGTAGCAATGATTCTTTCCACTGGGAATATAACTGGCTTATAAACGCCAATAAACTTTCCAGTCCCTGCGTTATGTTTTGTTTGAAATGGACTCTGCCAGCTTGTGGGGCAGTGTATTCTCATTTGGCTGGCCCACTACACTACAAATCAAAAATACCATCTGCAGGAAAACGTGTTTATTGTAAAAAGATTAGGTTTAGTAATTAAGTACAACCCAAAGCATAAGGGTTCATTATTCATATTGCACAAACTTTAAAATCTTGCAACTTCTTGATCACATCCTGAACAGCATGCAGCTGTAATGTTCTTTTTACTGTAACTCTATGCAATTCCCTTCTTAAGGAGGACAGAAAAGTCTTGAAAAGGACTTTCCCTCCTTTGATGTTTGCAGCATGTTGAAAGCTTACCTTTGGTCAAAAGTTAACCACAGAAAATGTCAATCCAAACAAGTGGATGCTAAGCGACCCTGAAAACAGCTAAGGATTTTGAGGCCAAAAACCTCATCTTGCAGGCTCCCACAAGGCCTGCATTACAACACAGAGCAATTTCTTCCCTCTGTTTCCTTTAAACATCTTATTAAATTATTTCTTATTGACCCAAGGCATGCAAACATGTATGTAAGTCCATTCAAAATCTGTAATGCTACCATGTTTCCTTCGGGAAAAAAAATATACGTTACAGATACAGTTGCACCTACATCCAAACAAATTCAAATATTACACTTTAGATTAAGCTAACAGAGCTAACTGAACTGTTTTAAATATTTCCAAGGAGGAAGCTTTCAGGTGAATGCTACACAAAAAAACTACACAGGTGGTCTTTTAAAGAGTAAGACTAGTGAAGCAGTCAAGGCTCAAAGAAACAGATTCAGGAAATCAGTTCCAGCACCTAATTGTCAGACCTACGAAAGCTACAACTCAGTAAGAAGGCTGAGAGTGCAGCCTCTTATGAGGAAGCATAGAAATGAGTATTATTCTTGGTTACTGAGAGCACTGTATCTCAGTTGACCTCCCATGAAAGAGAACCAGCCAAGATACAAAGATCTTCCTGTACAACTTCTTTACAGCCATTGCTACCTTACTGCCTTGGTTCTTCCAGGCAGCAACTGGACCCGTTAAGAAGTTTACCATTGGCAGAAATGATTGCCAGAATCAAGCCCACAGCAAAACGTTTCTCACCTGTGATTCATATACCATTAAAGGAGATCTGCTTTCAAAAATAACCTGGAGTACTAATCTCCCAGCCTCATGTGCTGAAACACACATGCAAAATATACCTTCCAGCAGGAACAGACAATGCCGAAAGCAACGGCTAGTGAAAAAAGTTTTCGTATACATACTTTTTTTACGGGGCTGAGATGGTGACGTGGATTGTGAAGTGGTTCCATTAGTGCCACCTTCATCTTCCTCCTTAGCATCTACTTTTATTTCAGGTTTCTTTTCTTCTATTTCCATTGGCTCCTGTTTCATTTCTGTTCCATCTGCTTCTTCTTTTGTTTGTGAAGATCCTTGTAAATCCTCCTCCACCTTAAGAAAAGATGCAAGAAGACATGCCATTACATCTATGTCTCAATCTTCAGTCATTCCAAATATTAGTTTGAGATTGAAAAAGCACTCTCCATCCATGGCTTTCCTCAGGACAGTTACTTTCCAGTAACTACCCTCTTCTCGCCACCTTAACTCACCATTTCAGACACATCATTAAGTGCTTTTATATCTATCACTGCTTTCAGTTAAACTGTATAGAATCTCATTTACCTCAGTCTTAGCTTCCACTTGTGTCTCACTAGTCTCTGGCTCAGTTTCTTCATTTTTAACTTCTGATTTGCTTTCTAGCATTGGTGCATCTGGTCCTAGTTGCTGGGAATTCGTATCAGCACTAGCAACTGAGGCAGGGGTGGGGACCCTGTTATCAATACTAGCTGCTGCCTGGGATAGCTGTTGTAAAAACAGTACAAAAGAAAGACACTGCATATATAGAAATATTTTCCTTTACTAAAAAAGAACAGCACAAAAAAAAAAAAAAGACATGAGATGATATTCTAAAACAGTGCAGAACATGGATATAGGAGCTCACTGTAGCCAAGTTTCTATATACCACATTTTGTAACACTCTGCTTTACAGAGGAGAAGCCAAGGAAGAATTCTGTCCCAAAGAGGCTGCTTTTACAGAGAAAACACCTGCCCAGTAAAAGACTGTACATTCAACAATTCAACGTGTGCATTGCTCTGACAAAAAAGAAAAAAAAATAGCAAAAAAAAGCATTCAAGTTTCATGTTCAGAAAAGACCAATTCCGATTAAGGTCAAATACACGTTAATGGGCCAAATATAGATATAAGCCTATTTTGCCTAATCTTTCCACACATTGCTGTTCTTTTTACTTTGAGCAGTGCAAAGTCATTCAGCATGCTCCCCTCCTTCAAACACTGAACATCTGAATAGACACATTTTTACATAGGTATACATAACTTTTTTTTTTTTTAATCTTTTGTTCTGAAGTAGAAACTAGGATTTACAGCCATAAACAGTATGGGCTCTATAAATTCACAGCACTGCTGTACAAAGGAAGGATTCCTGTGGAATGCTTATTTCACCACATGGAAAAATGCAACTAGCTGGTACTTACTGGAGTGCCAGGTGGCTGTGCCTGCACAGATGTTGGCTGCTGCTGAGATGGCTGTGGGGTTGGCACAGACTGGGGTTGAACTGGGGTCTGAGGCTGCGGTGTCACTTGAGCCTGTGCTGCAGTCTGCCCCGTCGGTGTACTCTGCGTCTGTGTCGCGTTGGGAACAGAACCTGGTGTAGGTGTAGGGGTCTGTCCCGAAGACGAGACGGGTGTCGATGGCTGAGTAGGTGCTGCTGGCTGGGGAGGAGTCATTCCAGGTGGTGTCTGGTGCTGAATAGGTGGCATGCCAGCTGCAGTGGACACTGGAGGTGCAGTCTGATGTAGAGGTGGCTGGGTCACGGGTGGACATGACAACTGACCACTCTGTGGTCCTAGCATGTTGATGGAGTTAGGAAGAGCAGCACTGGGAACCTGCCCCTGCTGGAGCGAGAGAGATTCTCTTACATACACATCACTCCTCAAACTGTGGGAATCACACTTGTCCTCTAAATCACAGCACTGACATCTTTTAAAACAGTACTACTTTGAAAGTCTAAACATGCAATCATCTAAAAGCGAATGAGTGCTGCTATTGCAAATGATTTTGTTTTCTTTAATAGTTGTAATGAGCCTTGCTCCTACAGCTAGCTGTAGCTTGCACATCATTTTACATTAATTTTACTGCCACAGAAGAGAGAGAATCCTTAGGACCTCCTCAGTAACAGAGAAACCTGCGGGCAAACAATCTCTAAATCATGCTATTGGCTGGGAGAAGTTTGGACATTACACAGAAAATGGTTTCAAGCTATTTCAGATTTTAGGCTGAAATTCCAGGGCAGCCCTTCTCTGGAAACCACTCCAGTGCATTTAACATCTGTCCCAATGAAATGCACAGCAGGATACTTAAATTTTCTCTTTTCTTCCTTTTTCTTTCTTTCTTTCTTTTTTTCCTTTCTTAAAAAAAAAAAAAAAAATCTGATCACACTACTCTGCTCCAAGTATTTAATTCTGGATCTTTCAGAGCAGCAACTACAAAGTATTCTGGAAGTGCTCAAACTTTATGTTATACATTTTACTAAGAATTGAATCAGATAACTAGCAATAAGAACAGAATAATATTCTACCTCAGATGTATATATCATTTCTGCTTTAATACAGACGTGCATCTTGCTCTTAAGAGTCTAAATCAATTAGTAATTTCCTGCATATAAGATTTCAAACTTAAAACATGCTTCTATGTTGCCTATTTATAGTCAGTTTTAATGAACTAACTGCATTAGGAAAATCTTTTCCACCATGAAGGTGGTCAAACAACAGACCAGAGGCCTAAGAAGTTGTAAAAGGCCCATCCTAGAGATACCCAAAATTTAACTTTTCAGAGCCCTAGGTAACCTTCCTTGGTTGTCCCTCCTTTAAGCATGGAGTTGGACTAGAGAATGGTACAGGTCCCAAGCAAACTAAATTACTCTGAGCTCAGAAACAAGTCCCTCACTGTGGAAAGCCAAATACTTTGGCATCAGAAACAACTGTGACTTCACTGACCACTGTTGTAACAAAAAAATAAACAAACAAACAAAAAAAATCAACCTTTTGGAAAACAAGTTTCTGTTCAGAAGTTGAAAGATGAAAAGAAACTTAGAATGGTTTTCCCTATCTACTTTACTGTGACTCTTGATTTAAAGGTAGCTACTAAAGTCCACACACACACACACTCAGAAAGAACATGTGCTCAGAAGTGTCCCATGAACTAATTTGATATTCTCCCTTAAAATTCTCAGCGTGTATTTTTTTTAGAATTTTTTTAATCAGGAATTACAGGTGAGCACAACCCCCAGTTAATGCATGTACATAGGATACATAAGAGCTCGTAGAGAAGGCAGATGTAACCTCAAAGTCAAGGATGACTACAATAAACAATGGATATAAGCACACTGAAACCATAATTAAAAAAAATAGACTAAGATAATCTAGAGTAAATAACCCAGCTATTAGAATACATCTTACCTGCGTTACCCCTGCCTGGGCTGTTGATTGACCCATGCCCACGTTGTTCACATTCATAGCCCCACTGGATGCTGGAAACTGATTCTGAGACAGGAATTGGTTCTGGGTAGGAGCCTGACCCATCATATTATTGGAATGAGCTCCCATCATGTTCTGTGGCTGAGGCATTCGGGAAGGAGACATTGCCATCTAAAAATTCACATCCAAATTAAAGATATTAATATTTTTTATTATAGTGTAGCCACATAAAGGAAAATGCTCTCAAAGTAAGTGGCCATAAGATATGGCCAAAACTAAGAGGAAGACTTGCTTCAATAAACTGAATGGAACTGGGCACGTACACAGAACATTAACGTTTGTTCCATGGCGTTCATGACAGAAGCTTTTTTTTTTTTTTTAAAAAAAAAAAAAGCAATAGTATTAAAGCTCTATTAAAAATGCTAAATTTTGTTTTGCTTTCTGAGCTAACAGAGATAATCCAGTAAAAACAAAAATATTTTCATTTTTTCTAAAGAATAAAACCAAGTTTTCACAGAAGAACAGAGAAAGTTTATATACTGGAAAGATACAGTTCTTGAAAGAACTATGCTTTTTGTCAGATAACATTTCATCTGTGACATCTACCTCGCTGAAGATGGTCTATTTTTTTTTTAATAAAAAAACATGTAAATAGTGAAAACAATCACCTCAATAGGAGTCTGGCAGACTCGGTGCATTTCCATGAAATTATCCTACAATTTACAGAACTGCTTTATGATGTGGCCTTTTCAGAAGAGTGTCAACTCTGCTAAATGTAATGCACTCATTTTTTAGAGGAATTTGGTAACTAGAAATACGAACCGCAGGAACAGCGCCCATGTTATTCATCTGTACAGGGTGGTTCATTGGAGAAGCTGCGCGGGGTCCCATGGGTGCTTGTGGCATCTGTACATTCCCTATGGACATGGGGTTAAACTGATTCATTCCTGCAAATGCACCCCCAAAACAACTCATTAGGAACAAGTCACCATGATTTATGTATGTATACTCTACAATAAAATTCACTTTTATTATGAGTAAAATCCAACTCTCCTATACTTCATTTTTTCTCTTTAACTCGGTTCAAATTATTTGGTTTAAGAGACAAATCAGGAAGCAAAAAAATATTTAGAGGAATATCAGTCAGGGTAAAACATAATTTACAGTGTCTAAAACACACGCAAGATGAACAGTGTGGATGATCTGTAACAACAGGATGCTATTTGTATATAGTACCTTAGGGTGTTAGCCCTGAAACAGCAACATCTTACTCAGGCTTCACTGAAACGCTTGAAGTAAATAAGATACAAATATTTATTTGCTTACATGAAAGCAAGTTCTACTCTCAAATCAGGACAGAAACAAGCAATATGCTTAAAAAGATGTTGGGCCTTTCCTTCAGAAAATTTCTTCCCTAGAAAAAATTATTAGATATTTTTTCCAACAAGAATAAATGTATAAATAAATATTTACAGAGATGTACTTGCCAACTACTTTTTATCTTACCTAAATGAACCAAAAAGGTTCAGGATACAACTGCCCCAGGAAATTTCAACATAAAATTTTAACTTACTACTAATATTCTATCAAGAAATAAAATAAAATAAAAAAAAAAAAATGGCTACTTCTTTCTGGGAAAGCTGAAGCACCTAGAAGCCATCAGTTCATATTTTTCAGAAAAATGCCTCCATGAGGCCACAGCAGTCTAAATCAGTGATGGCAAGACTGCAGTGCTATGAACAAGCTATGCCTTTTTAAATGCACTTTGTAGCAAGTTTTCAGCTACAGGTATATTTTTGGCTAATAAGCTGATAAAAACGTGCTGAACTCCCGCTCCCAAAAGTTAATTAAGTTTCTAAATGACAGATCATTCACAGAATTCTTACTTGTTTTCTCCTCTTTTCAAAGGACTGAGTTACTTCCTAATTGCTAACAAAATACTTAGTACATACTGTTAATTAAGACAGCACAGAAAACAGCAAAGAACGATGGTGAAAAAAGGGAGATCCAGGAGTTAACTCCCCCCCCCGACTCCTGCCTCAAACTCTGAAAGAAAAATAGATCAGCTTTTCCCCTAAATACGTATTTTGAATCCACAAATTGCAATGAGACACAAAAATATAGATACCTTGAGAAACCTGCATACGACTCATAGGCACGTTTGGCATGGACATAGGTCCGTCTGCAAAAGAAGCAGAAGAATGGACAGAGGAAAAAAATTAACATAAAAAAAGAAAAACTAAATCCTCCCACTTTTTACTTCTGTTTTCCTCGGCCCCTCTCATCCTCATAAAGAAGTACTTACTGGGAGGCCTCACGGGCTGTGCCTGGCCCATGGCAGCAGCCACCTGGGGGATACCAGGGGGCTGAGGTCCTGGGGTCTGTAAGGCTGGCTGGTTTCCCAAAATCCCTTGTTTATGTAGACGAGACCTCCTTTTCTCTTCTAGTTCCTTCTGTATCTTATAGATTTTTTCTGCTAATAAGTGGTAATATTCATCCTAAAAAAAAAAACAAAAAAACAAAAAAAACTCAGTATCAAGTATAAGAAAAACATCAGCAGAACTTGTGCAGTCTATCAGAATACTGCCCTTCCCTTTAATTAAATAAATGTGCGCACCAGTCTATTTGAACAAGAATCACTTCTTTTCACAGTTCAGTTAAGCTGAGACAGAATCATCACTGCTTTAACATAGGTAAGAAAAAAATAAAGCTTCTAGAAAAAAAAAAAGACTTGGCTTTATGACTATCCACTATATCTATTCTGAATAGATTAGCAGGAAAAGGAGAAAATTGCAGGTTCTCTATCGCTTGGACAAAAACCAACAGGAAGTTGCAATTTACTTTCTAGGTGTCACTGATTTTTAAATCATATTTTCATAATAATAATTTTTACTAATCCAGAGACATAAGAAAGAAGTCACCAGCAATACAATTATGCCAAATAAACTTCAGGAGACAGACGTTAAGGGCAGATCAATTTTTACAAAAAGAAAAGAAATCACTCTTTGTCTGCAGAACTTATCTACCAATACAGGGCCATTTCAAGAAATCTAAAAACAAACGGAGAAAATTAGTGAAAAATAGTCCATAGGCCCAGATAACTACACACCACCTCTGTGCATGACAAAAAGTCCACTTTATTCAGACCAAAATGATAACAGATCAAACAAGGCAGAGTATACAACAAGGGAGCCAAATTTGCTTGTCAACAATTGCTGGACACATATCCGCCAAGTGCATGAAATTATGTGTGCCTGCTAACAGCAACGGAACTCACAAAACCCCAAAGACTACATTTGTTTTGTGAGATAACCTCTGATATTAAAACTACTCAGTGCTACATGGACCACAGGCTGAGCGATGTCTGTCCCACAATCATTTTCTCCTCATCAAACTGGCACTCCTGATCTAAAAAACTTATTATTACAGTAGGATCCACTGCATGTTAGAAAACTGAGATGAGACAGGTATCTCTCACCAATCTTGTTAACGAAGTCCGGTGTTGTAATATGAAACTTCAGTTTTGCGAGCTCCTTATTTCCCCCCAACTATCTCAAAAATCCATTACTGAAGATGCTTTCTGCTGTCCAGAAGAATTTAAAAGCACTACAGCCCCTTCCCTTTTTCTGCTCAAGGGCTTCACCTATAACCTCCTACTTGTAGATATAAGATGACTGGCATGTGCTATTTCCACATTGCAAAGATTACTGTACATGTATACAAGGAGCACATACTGCATAAAACTCTGCCAAACTGTTTTCTATTGCCACTTAAACTAATCCATTTCTCAGCATCATGAAGCAGAACTGATGCTTCCCAAAAAGGAGGACATAATTTCACGAAACATTGTTTATAGTGTCTTAAGTACTCCTTTCTCCCACGTTCACTGCTTGGAGCCAAGTATGTCAGATGAATTCCCATAAAAAAGACTTTTGGCAAGAAGGCTCACGCAGCTGCTTGAATGGACAAGATACCTCTGGGTATGTGTCTGACCTACAGGTCAGAAGATATTTAATTTTATAACCAGTTGTTTACTAGTCTCATTCTTACTGACAAAGTATACAGATGAAGAAATCCTAGGTATGTCTATGAAATACTCATTTCCTCTCTAAAGCTGTCAGGGTGATCACACAGAAGTCTTTCTTGCTGAACAGCCTCTAGGTAGCCAGAAGGAGATCCCAATACTTTCACTGACACAGCAACACAATTGCAAGTAGGGCTACAGTGTAGCCTGTAGGCCTGTAGGAAATGAAACTTAAAATATCTCTTTAGCTCTTCTGGGAATGGACCTGTGAAGAACAGACTCAGTGAAGTATTGCTGTCTTATTGGATGATTATCACCTAGAATGCAGTTAACTAGTCTCTTTTGATAGCGTTAGCTTATTTAAGAATTGACCTCATGACTCTGGTCTGTTAGATCTTCACTAGCTATTAGTATTGGTACTCCAAACACTGTTTTTAGCTGATGAAAACACTTTTAGAGAGTGGTCCCTTTGGAGTAGAAGTACCACAGTGACATAATGAAACAGTATGCTCAATGTGTCAATCAACAGGGCTTTGATCCCTCCGAGTAACAGAAATTTGAGCTGCCACCTCATTGCATGTGGAGAAAAATTAACAAACAAGAAGAGGTAACTCTGTCTTGTCTCCCATTCATAAGGACAAACACAGGTAATTTAATTTCTTACAATTTTGTAGCTTGAAACAGCTGTTTGTCTTAGCCAAATCACTCTCAGTGCTGCTGAGCAAAAGAGAAATTACTCCAAAAGCATTAGTAAGAGGTAGGCAACATAATGGAACCAAGTCCCAGAGGAAACTTTCAAGAGCACATACTTTAAGGAAATTTTCAAACTATTATTTACATAAATAGATTTCAAAAAGGAAGAGAAAAAGTCAGCCAGGGAAGCATCAAGGACCATGATCTGTGCTCCAGTTCCCAAATATGTCCACCAAACTTTCAGAGGGAGCTCAAGCAGGGCTGGACTACGTGGTTGTGTTTTCACAGAGCCAAAGGAGGTGAATTAGCTTCAAGTGACATTAATCACATAGTACTGCGCTATACAAACACTGTTATAGCAGAAAGCATGACCTTCTTCAACAACAAAACAGTGATATAATTCTTTGTGGTTTTCATTATGCTCTTCAGATGTGTGATACCACAGTTCTTTAAAGTATGCCCAATACTTGGACTGAAGCAACATACCCTGCTGTTAGCAGATTCATACATATCTCCTTCCACTTTCCTGGCATAAGCGACCAAGTTCTCCATGCGGCGATCCTTCAGTGCTGCTGGATCAGGAGTGGGGAAGATGGCTTGGACACTATAGGAAAGGAAAAAAGAGGAATAAAGATATTCTTCAGAAAAAAAGTTTAAAAATGTTATCCAGCTTTAGAATATTCATTCCACATTTCTTTATAGGTCAGAAATAAATAGACCATATCAAAACTGTTTAAAATAATCCCTATCAAAGTATTCTGAACAAAATTAAAGCAAATTTAATGATGAAAATACATGAGATTTGACAGGCTAGAGACTAAATATCTCTATTTACTACAGCACAGCAAGTTTATTAGCAATACAAACTGTCTGCCTCATCCCTTAATGTGATAGAGTAATGAACTGGAGATAACAGCACATCCTCAACAGGCTAGTGCCAGGGAACCACTACTGATAACACAACTTTCTCATCAACAATATCTGATGTCAGACGCAAGACATTTTGATACATGTATTTAATGTTTTCCAACCAGTTACAGGAAAACCCACTGCTTAAGCTATAGTTAAGAACCAACTTTTCAACCAAAACAATGGCAGTGTTGTAGTTCTACTGCTGTAAATACTCAAGAGTATTTGACCTTAGCGTATACTTACAGTTTATGCACTAGATGATTGCGCAGGTCCTGAGTGACATGTTCATGCCATGCTTTCCTCACCCCAGTACTAGAAGGAGGTGCAGCTGTTGGCATTGAGCTGAGGTTTCCAACATTGCCAGAATTTGTGCCATCATTCATTAGTGGGCTGTAATAATGAGAAAAAGGACCATTATGGTATAAGAGTGCAGAATTTTGTTCTATGTTTTATGCCTGAGGATATTTAAGTAATCGCCTTCATCACTTCTAGGTATTGCATCAAACATTTTATAAGTGAAACTGAATCAAATCACCAAACTGGGAAACACCCAGTAACAAAGCTCAGGAGTTTACAAGACATAATACATACGAGTGATTAAAAAAAAAAAAAAATCACAACTGTTAAAGTATTTGTTTTATACAGTTAAAAAAAACAACACAAAAATAATCTTCCTTTGGGAATTCATTTAAAGCTACTAACTATTCTGGTAGAAGAAAATGTAGTAGATGTAGAACTGAAATAGGAAAAGAATACAGCCATAGGCAGGACTCATCATTTCAAGTGACAATACTGTAATTTTTTAAGGCAAGATCTTTTTTAACTTTCATAAAGCATGTAAATAAATGCTTAATTGAGCAAGAATGAAAATGTGTGCATTACTTATTTGTCCCAAGGGATGTTGGAAGCGCAGTTTCAGAAATTAGACTTGCTTGCTGGTCTGTTGTTATTCCTCCTGCGGGAAGGTTCATCTGGTTGGCTCCTTTGGGAAAAAAAAATAAACATTGCTGGTACCCAGTTCATAATTTTATAATAAAATAGCAAGAACTGTGCTTTATGAATCCAAGTGACTAGGCAAAGAAACAGTGGATTAGACAAATACTTGTACACTAGTATCCGCTATGATACATTTCCTTAACTACTAAGGAATCAAAAACTAATTTCAGACTGAATGATTTTTATATAAAAATGTGGCTATTAAAATTTAAAATTTGTCAGTTCTAAGTTCAGTAAGCTACAAAGAAGGTCATATTAACTGTTAAGTATTAGGAAGAACAGGTTGCCCAGAGAGATTGTGAAATCTCCTTCTCCAGAGATATTCAAAGCCTGCCTGAACGCAACCCCGTCTAACATGCTCTAGGTGACTCTGCTTGAGCAGAGAAGTTGGACTAGATGATCTCCAGAGGTCCCTTCCAACCCTACCGATTCTGTGATTTCTTTACGAAGCTAGTACCTGAGAGAGAGTGATCTGCTAGAATAGGTGAACCAGTTGGTAGTTACACCACTTGTTAAACCAACCAAAATACTTAAGGAATTACAGCTAAACATGTTGGATAAGAATAAGCTATTGACTTATTTTAGAAGAAATTAAAATTATTGCCACTTGGCAGAAACAATATATACAAAGCCTTCTAATATTCAAATCTAAACTGAAGTGTTCAAATAGTATAATTTTATGTCATTAATCAACATGAACAGAAAGTCACTACTCTGATCAAGTGATATACTAAACTGTTTGTCTCAATATTCTACAGTTCAACTTATTTTCCAGTTTACTTTCATCTTGCTATTTTTTTTTCCACCTACCCAATGCGTTAATGGTCCTCATTTGCTGGTGAGCCTGAGGCTGTGCTGGTTGTTGGCCTTGTACCTGGGGCTGCAACTGTGTTTGCGGCTGGTTGCCATATGGCAGTCCAAGTGCAGCATAGGCTCGTTGCATGGAGCTGGGGTCAATCGGATTAGGATTACTTAGTGATGGAGTGTTCTGCTGGCCTGTTCCAACAGAACCAATAGAATTTTGGATTCCACCAGCTGGAGACCCTAAAAGGGCTATATATATATATATAAAAAAAAAGTATAGGAGAAAATAGGAGAAAACTGAATCAGATTCATGAGGGAAAATAATAAGAATTATCTTAATAATAAGAATAAAATTTCAAGAATTAACATAATGTATATATCATTATACAGTAAACACTTTTCAACCAAAGGGCAGAATGACACCTGAGATGCCAAGTAGAGAAATTTAACCTTTGATTCTACAGGAGACCCTAGCAATTAATCTGATTCTACAGAAACCACTCTAGCAATTAACACACTCAGCCTAAAGAGAAGTGCTGTACATAGGCAAATAAGCCCACAATTGCTAGAATTTATATAATGTAAAGCACAGGCTCCATTATAAGGTTAAATAGGATATTCATGCTCTAGAGAGTAGATCGGGGTGTGTGTGGGGGTGTGTGTGTGTATGTGTGTGTGGGGGGGAGTAATTATGTCATTTCATTTCCCTCCTTCCCTCCATTTCAGGTCAAAATATTTAGCTCCAGAACAGAGATCCTGAGTTCAGCCAAAATATTGTGTCCTTGGACACAAAGGTAATATTGAAGCTCTGTTGATAGAAATTTTCATTCTGAGCAGTCACTAGATGAACCCTCTGAAGCCCAGAGTAGTTACCCTATAGCTCGAGGTATTTGAACATATGAAAAACACTGATGAGTTTCAGATTGTGCTTTCAAAATTTAAACAATTTTAAGAGAGTCAGGGAGCGAGTGAGCTTTTGGTGAAAGATTCAGAAGATGACTATTTAGATACTTATTAAGCGATGGGACCACCACAACCAACCAACCTCTCTCATCGCAGATGTATGGAAGAGTAACTTCCGATTCAGTCAGGAAATGTAAGCAGCAGAAAACTAGTTTTACTAAAACAGAATAGCATAAAAATCTGCTTTCCAGTCCTCGTTTTAGCTGGCATCTAAGTAACAACATTTTCCACTGGAAATGACATATGGAGTATATCCTTCGCTATGGAGACAGCACATTCTGATAACAGACTCTGGTAGAAGTAGCACGTACTTCATTCACCCCTCAAGTAATTAAAGATACATAATGCGTGCTACAAACCTCTGATCTAAATATAGCAACAACAGCTTTTAATATAGCACCAATAGCTATTTTATTGGAATATAAATAGAGGCACGTGGTTAGAAATAAATGCATGGAAACAGGCCTTCCAAGACATTAATAGCATTATCTTGGCTTTCTCAAATCGTTGTATCAATGGAGAATCACGCAAAAAGTTGAGAGAATTACTGAGAAAAGATACATACACTTTCAGCTTTTATCCAAGAGAAAAAACACATTACCGTATCTAGGCTTTTCTCTCTCCAGATGGAAATTCAATTGCATTTAATTTGTCAAAGAACTACAAACAAATATACTCAAGGAGATCCTCATCTTCATAATAAACAACAACAATCTCCCATGGTTTTCAGGTGCAATCCACTTTATTTTGAAGGCTGGGTTTACCAAGGAAATAAGACTTAGGTCTGAGGACACATTTCTAGTAACTTTTGAACTCACTGATCATTTTCAGCCTACTTTAGCACAAAACCAGAAACCTAGAAGTTGACTGACTTCCTATTGGTTTCATTAAAAAAAAAAAAAAAAAAATCAAACAACCAAAAAACCCCATCATCTCAACCTTCAGTCTCCAGACAATCCACCCAGCCAAGAAAGTGCTCTACAAAAAAGGCTTCAGTACTCACTCCATTCTTCTCTTCAGCACATTCCTCAATGGTTAGCAAGATCATAGTATTTTCCTGCATTAACATTTATCTTCTGAGACAGATAGGGGCAAATTTCCCCACAGCATTAACATTTAATGAACATGTAAGCCTATCACAAGACCTAAATTCACTGGGAACTAGGAATTCGTTAGCTCTAATCGCCACAGAATAACTATTATTTTCTTACTGGACCAACATCTTGAAACTCAAGGTGGGCAGAGAGTGTACTCTGTTCTTTCTGACAAACCTTCTGAAGAAGGAACACAGTTTAAAACCTCCAGAGGGTCTTCCATCAAAAGGAACTAATTCCATCTCTGGAATTCTTAATTTTCTTATTGGACTTGCATAGTCTAAGAGAAAGATGCCTTTACCCTAGTGGAAGCCAAGAAACAGGAAAAAACTTGTGGCACCTTGGAATTGAAGCTCCAGAGGCTGTCAGAGCAGCAAAGGATCAATCCAGGAGCTATTAAAACCCCCAAAGCTTCTTAGAGAAAAGCAGAAGGAGGGTTAACTGCTCTGCTTTCGATAAGAAAAGCTATGGGGAAAAGAAAAACTCCACTGTTGTCTGGTTGTAAAAAAAATAAAAAATAAAATAAATAATAAAAAAAGAGAGAGAGAGATTGAGAACAAGAGAAAGACTTCTAGTCACCACACTGAGGACATGCAAGTGTTTCACCATTCCTCTCACTCCTCAGGGGAGTAAAACTTGGCATCCATCTTCTGAGGACTGTCAGCTTGGCTTGAGGCTCACAGTAAAAAGGAAAAAAAAAAAAAACAAGGCAACACTTGGCCGAGCTTTGGCACTGCTATCAGCTGTTATGAAGTTTAAGTTCAGTCCTTCCGTCAGAGCAGCTGTAAGAACCACAATCCAGCCTAGACTAGATAAACTTATTATGCAAAATCAGATTTCCAAATTTTTATATCTGCCCCAGACCAAAGATTGTTTTCAAAAAACTTAGGGCATCTGTAAGAGCTGACTGGTTGAATGATAAAAGCTTTAAAAAGTGACAGCATGGAGAGTGAACCTATTCTAAACAGAAAAAAAAAAAATTTATTCACAAAATACTAAAACTCTAGTAAAGGGACAAAGTCTGAAGATCACTATTTTGGGTTTAGCTACTTTGGGACTGTACGGGAGCAGAGCTCTCCAGATTCAGCCTCAAAAAAGAAACTAGAAGTTCAAAGCAAAGTTCTAAAATTCTTTATTAACAACTATAGATATTAAGTGAAATAGGCACCTCCCTTGGAAAACTGATCCAACAGCGAAATAATGGATGCACTGGCAACTTTACACCACCCCAAGTCATGAGATGAGCACAGGCAGTACAGAGGCAGCTTCAAAACACTGATTTCCTCCCCAAAGTTGGGCATGCGTGCACATACCTATCCAAGCAGGCAAAGCTTGCTAAAGCTGGTAAACAGCCAAACACGGCTCCCACGCTCGAAACTTCAAAATTTCTTACTACAAGACGTTCTTTTGGCCACTGATACACTGCAGTGTAGGGATAAGCGGCTCTGACTATTTGTTCTCAGCTTTTTGGTATCTTACAACTCAATTCGTAGCATATTGTATTGAGTATTTCTACAAGACCAGGAATCTTACTTTAAAGCGGGTGTTTGGTCTGTTTGTTCATCTGTTTTTATAAGAACACATGACATTATCTCAACCTGTCAAACACGAAGAGGGAGGAAGAGAGATTGTATTTCCATATCGGACAGATCAGGTGCAAATGTAGTTCTTTGTATGGTAGATACCATAGGAAATCAAGACAACTAAAATAAATACAGGACTGAAATGAACTTGAGTTATCAAATTAGTCCACTGCTACATGGAAGAAGTGGTAAATGTAAAGAGAACCCTGTACAGCTGTTATTTTAACAGGACTGTTCATATATTACATGCTTTAGAGACGATTAAACTTCACATACCTCAATGTTAAAAATTCACATGTGTTTACATACCTTAAGAGTGAAACTTCAAACATGCAGAAGTTAAGCACCCCAGAACCACCTAATTAAGGCCTAATTAAGCCCCTTTGGATATATGCATTAGCATATAATCTAAATGATCACAAGCTCCCTCTCCGATAGCATTCCTGTTTCAGCGCGCAAAGCGGGCAGTGCTGACTTAACGAGACTGCAGTTCCTGTTTTTCTAGAGGAATCTCCCCCTACCCAGTTTATTAGCATTTCATTTAAAACAGACTGCACATTTCATTTTAACTGTAAGAGCCCAGCACTTCTCTAACGTCACCACTGCACTAAAAGCAATGTTTATCCATTTGTGAGAAGCCCATTTTACACTTCTTGTTTTGCCTTCAATTTCTGGTATTGAAGATTATTCAATGTTCAGCTCCTCTATCCTGTAGCTCCTCGCTCTCCTCATTATACCTGTTAGAGCTCAAAGCAGTCAGAGCAAAAATTTTGCCGGCAACCTTGTCTCACCTTGGACCACATCTGTCCTGCACCCAGAATTAGGCATGCACACAAAAGGTTAAGTATACATGATCTTCTCATTAAATGCTGTATCACGCATAAAATCATGGGGTAAATAAAGGCTGCATGAGCAACTCAAAAGTAGGAAATCTCCTTATTAATGTCTCTCTTTTTTTTTTATATATATCTAATGAAACCTCAAACCTTCACAGTACAGCAATGAATAGAGCTTTTAAATCTGCAGGCTAAACACCTACCATGTGGCCCAGGAGAGTAACTGATAGCTGGCAGGTCATCACTCTATACGATTTCTAGCACATGCATGCGCACACACAAAAAATACATTCCTGGGTTATCCCAAAAAGTGTGCTGAGGGTCAGATTTCTGCTTACTCTTCCTAAACAGACATTTCCCAGAGCACCTGCTCTCCTTCCTTCTCCATGAAGGGAAGATGCTCTGCAGCCAAAATGCTCTGTGTCTTCTTCTGTCATTTTCTGTGCTCCGTAACTTACTCCCTCAGCCAGCTAGCTCCTACTCTGCATTCCCATTTTCTTCATAGGATTCTCATGATTCACCCTGAGTTCATGTATTCTGAAGTTTGACCCAGTCTTCTTTAGAATCACATCTTAGGATGAACTACCAATAGTTACAAAAAACACAGGTCAAGATTACTTTTTTTTTTTAAATGTAGCTGTACACATGAAACTTGACAGTAAACTTTCCTTGCAAAGAATCCAAACACTAAAACTTGGATAAGACATCTTCAAAGAAACAACTCCATTGTAATGATCTAAAAGTCAGGATTTTTTTCAGTATTCAGAGGGAATCCCCCCAAAAATATGTATAGACAGATCCAAAGATTTCTTATATATGTTTAATCTTCCATATAAGTGCCTCTGAATCTTTTCAGATGGAAAGGTGGAAACAAGCCACCATACTGCAATGTTTCAGAAGTACTGAACTGCCAATCCTCCCAGAAGACCGGCATGCTTGGAAGGAGCCACTTGAAAGCCCAGCACAGATACAACGACACTCAAGATACACTGGAGAGACTGGCACAGGAGTGAAGACTCCAGTCTCAGTCTTTAACGATCATCACGTGGTGATTCATCCTGTAATGACGACAGCCTGACAGAAGTAGTAAGCACCACCATACATTTCTTTTTCCCTTCCCAAATTTTCTCCTAACTTTCTGCCATACATTCTTTTTTTCTAAACGAAACTAATAGATGCTATAATTATTTATTTGTAAGAAACTCGAACCTTTTTTGGAGGAGGTTTTAAACTAACCTAACTTAGTTTTCACCTGATCAGGCATGGTATTTTCAAATAAATACGCTAATGTAAATTATTTTGCAAACTTGTTGCATGCCTAGAAACCAATATCCTTTACCTTGTATCTAAAACAAGGTTTTTTTTAGCATTCAGCTTTTTACCTTCAAACAAACTACAACATGTCATATGTATGACTTAGGTATACTTCAGAACAAAATGCACCTCAGCACACTAAGCAGTAACTTTTCATGGTGACTAATGCTGGATTATCAATTAACTGAATAAAAGAGGGGAGACTGCACATATTTCCCCTACGTGCAACAAGATAACCAAATTCTACATTTATCCATCATTGTTTTGTTGCACTGAAGACAAGACATACCCTATTGATCTTATAACAAAGTCATCTTTTTAAGGATTGCTTTTGTTTACTTGCCTTCACTTTTGATAAATCATATGATATAAAAACAAATATTGTACAAACTACTGTTCTACAGCAGTTTGTATTAAAAATACATGATTCTATTATGCTAAAAATTGTCAGTACTAATTGTCAGTACTTTGAGAACAACCGCATAGTATAGATGTTACACACAAACGAAACGTCACACTAAAAAGCAAAGCTATCAATACATTTTTCAAAGACTAAAAGACTAAATATAACTAATCACTTGTAACAAATTATTTCGTTTAACACACAAGAAGCACCTCGTTTACCATGGAGGAATTTAGTGAAAGATAAAGAAAATCCTTACCTCTAACTAGCTTGCAGGTTTTTCTTTGTTTGTTTGTTTTTGTTTTTTTTTTTTTGTTTAGTTTGTTTTGGAGGGAAAAAAAGCAGCATGAAGCTGAACTGTAACAAGAGCACTCTCATTGGCTATTTTTGGATAGTCTTACTGCTATTCTCCCCTTTGTCTTAAACTCATTAAACCTAAGAGCTTTTCCCTTATCTTCCAAGATTCATTAGCTTTCCTCAGAGCAGTGTCAACCCAGACAGAAATCAGCAAAATGCTTCTAAAATAATTAAAATTTAGAGGCCTCATATCCTTCAGCTTTCTTCCACTTCTCCACTCTTTTAAGTATTTGTAGACATAACATTACCTAGACTTCCAAAACTGCTGCATCCATACTATCAGAGTTTCTACCTTGACATATTTTGAAAGGTTCTTGAATAAAACCTACCAAAATAATTTCAGTATTTTCTGTTTCAGAGTAAGAGGGAAGAAATACACTAGAAATTGTCCAAAACAAAAGTAACAGCTACGCTATCATGGAAAACAGGCATGAACAAAAGTATAGTGATTTGTGGAACTTCAGATAATCAATACGAGGGTTAAATACTCATTTATAATTAGGATTATGCAGATCAGATCTTTTCTCATATATATGTTCACTTAAAAATATGTATTTTTATCAGCCTTAATCATCAGTATGTTGATCTAATTTATACAAATTGTTTCTATTAGTTTGAAAATTAATGAAGTAGCTTACATCTTCCCCAAAACTCTATCTACACCCGAAACTGCATTATAACTGGAATCATAATTAGACATGAGGATCTGCCTCAACAGAAAACGCCAGCTAGAATTGCCACATTCTTGAAAAATGGATGTGTGCTTGATTTGAAAACTTTCCCTTCTCATATGTTGTATATTTAAGTAACAAATTGCATTAAATGATCAAAAAGGAGAAATCACTCTAATACATTCATTCTTATATAAGATCAGCACTTACAGCTATTAAGTTTGTCAAGACACTGTCAAAGTTTATTCCTACGCTGCACATTTGATTAACTCCATTTTATCAGTATCATTACAATATGACAGCAGTAAAACAACTACTTACGCTGTTGGTTTCTTTTATCACTGGCGTTTTTCAAAGGAAGGCACACAGGACAATCGTGCCGGGTACAATTCTTCCAGTGGGAGATGATTTGTCGTGAAGATGCACAATGAGCAACTATAACGCAAGAAAGTGATAGAATTAAGCTTACTACTTGGTTTATTTTATTTATTTTTTTTAATAAACTCATTTCATTTTTCAGAGCACCATTTTCTCTCCTTTATAAGCCATACTATAAATACAACTAAAAACAGCCAAATGCAACTAAAAACTTCTGCAACTCTCTAATAATGCCATAGCAAAATACAGAACATTAGTAAATTCTACATGAGCGAGTAAGAAGCAAACATATGGTGGATATTACATCCTCTTTCTGTAATGCTGAAAGCGAAAAAGAGGCTTTCAAGGCTACTGCTGGTACTATTCTACTTCAGAAAGGCAAATATTGCAAATATTGCTTTGTTTTCTAAAGTGGCAATTGCAGAGACCAAAAATGGCAATTGGGGTAAAAATAATGAAAAACATATTAGCAGACTAGATAAAGAATAGTTAGCACTCATTTGTGCCAGACATGGTCATCTTCTTGACAAAAGACTACCACCACGGACAAATACACAAGAAATCTTAAACAGGTCATTTCCTACGGTAGCTTTTGCAACACGCTCTCACCTTGACAGGCTTTCCCAGCTTGACAGTGTGTCATGTGGTTGAGGACATTTTTCATAGTTCGGCAGTGTGGGAGAGCACAGGCTCGCACCTCTCCGTTTGCTTGCTCACGTCTCTGACATTTGTGGGCATGAAGGAGCAAAACCAATTGCTGTTGAATCAGTTTGCGCTTCTCTGGATCTGCTGTTGGTCCAGTTGCCATTGCCTGCGTTGGTACAATCCCCACTTGTTGTACTTGGGTTTGCATCTGGGACTAAGAAAACAGTCAGCTTAGCATCGTGTCTGTAAGTCTAAATTCTGATCTCAACCTCATACAATGATTTGAGTATCACAACACTATTCACCAAGCATTTTTATATGACTGGCTATAAATATTATTAAACTGGTCTCTGCAGCTTTCTTGAATATTTTGTATTCTACTTTTGGAACAACAAAAATACTTTCAGATTTTCTTAAAACATTTACAACCAATAATTTAATGGCAAGCCATCCAAAATTCTCCTAATTTTAATGGATCATAATTCTAATAGGAAAAACAAATTCTTGCTACGCTTGGATGTGGAAATCTTCATGTATGTTTCATATTACATTTTAGTATTATCAGTAACACACATTTCAATCCCAGTCTCTTGTCCCCAACAGAAAGAAGAAGTCAATGGGAAAAGACAGTAAAATTTAATCTGACTGGCTTTATGTAATTATAGGAGCAGGTAGAACTCATTTTCCAAACCTATCCTAAATATCTATTTTCCTACATAGTAGTTCCGACATTACTTTCATAGAAAAAATTCCAGAGTAAAATAAATCTATTTTTCTTCCAGAAAGGGCCATCTACATCTGGATTGCATCATGCCTACTAAAGTACACTAGAGTTAACTACGAGGTGATGGTAGATTGTGTCTGCTCTTGGAAATCATTCAAACGTTTTACTTCCAACACTCACTTTTCACAAACCTACTTGCACAACGATGCCCAAGTACTGCCTGACAGAGCCTGCATACCTACAGAGATTTTTAGTCTAGGACATGGCTCACAACTGAGTGGAAAAGAGCTTCCTTGGCAAGCTATTTCTTTAGCAGAGATGCAGAAGCTTTTTTATTACCTTCTTGGAGCTTTTGAAGGACAACAGATGTAGAAACTTGATCTTCAAAATGTTCTTATCGTAATCAAAGACAATTCCATTACACTAAGCATATTCACAGCCTGCAGTAATTTCACCAGAAGGAAGTATGGGACCACAAAAGAGCTTAAATCCTTATGACTCTTTGCCTAAATTAATCTCACGGACAAGGTGAACTGTCTCAAAGAGTCGCTTTGATTATGCACTGAAAATACAAGTTCCCAGGGAAAAGCTTACGAACTTACAAGCTTCCTAAGGAAAACTAGCCATTAAAAACACTTTTTAAATCTAAAATAAGGAAAATATTATACTGGAGAGGTAACACGGAGTAGTTCAGTGCTTTCTACAGAACTACTGACCAAACCAACCTTAAGCAAGGGGCTATAGCCGTTATTAACCCACTCACTTTACTCCCAGACCTTTGAGAAAAGATTTTCAATTGGATTCTCTAGAAAGCTCCAAATCTGCAAAACAGCACAAAACTCATCTTTTGAAACGAATAAAGGTTCCCTGACACAACTTATCATTGCTTCAGCAGAAAACTTTCGCCCTCAGGTTTTGTCACTTGCACATCAGGTACTTTTTCTACTGGAGGTTAAAGCACGCAAGTCCCCAAGGAAACCAGTAGTCTGGTATCTGGCGGAGGAGGTGGGGACTCTGCCACTGATAATGATGTGGGTAAGACTGAAACAACAAACAAGTGCTGCGTCTGTTTGTCGAGAGTTTGCAAGTGGTAAAAGTAAACAGGGCGGGGAAACTCATCCACTGATGCTCACAGGGCATGCAGCTGAAATTGAGTTTCTCTTTCCTTCTGCGAGCAAATCTATGAGAGCAGAGAGGTTTTGCTGAGATAATTTTTAGCTTACAAATAGGAAACGATTAGTTCAGCCAATCTGCACAAAAGTACAGAGACCCTGCCAAAGAAAATCTTGTCGAAAGCGATGATTTCATCCCAATCAAAGAATTGTTTCCCAAGCCAAAGTCCTACACGGGTTACTGCCCTGCCACAAACATGACTACGCTGTATCAGCACAGAAATAACGCCCTGACCAGAAGGGGTTACTTGAAGATTAAGAAAGAAAAGAGCAGAATTGGAGAATATCAGGAGTAAGAAAAAAACCCACACTTTGGTCCAGGTGAGAATGTTTGTGTATAGATATAACAAAAGAACAACTCAGAATATTTCCTACACTCTGTAGAGTTATGCTGCTCACTGCTTAACCTCACTAAGTCCTAAACCTGCAATTATGATCTTTCTACCACCTCACCTTAGGGACTGTTAACTGCTTGTGGAAGTTCTCTTCTCTGTTAGGCTGCCTTCTAAGAAGAGTGGTCTGCAGAAAGTAGTTCAAAACTGGAGGATCTGCTAGTGCCTGAAGTCACTCCAAAGGGATGCAAATCCTCTATCATCCACAGAAATCTTTCTATTGAAGATGCAGAGACACCACATTATTGTTTCACCTGAATCACTAACAATTTTCTTGAAGCAGCAGGAAATTCAGGCACTTCTGCTTCCACAATTACAGTAAGTGCTTCAAAGGTCACATTTGGAGGGAGGGGGGAGATGCATTTGCTCCTCTTGCTATCTTGTGAGCTCCACCATAAGTAGAACAAACAGATCGGCGACAGAAAAGCTTCCATGACTTCTTAGGTGGAAGCTTCATTAACCAGTTCTCTAAAAATGGAGCAATAGCTGCTTTTTGCTGTAGAAATGTCACCTTACTACCATTTAAAATTATGGAAACTGTACATATACAAAAGAAGATTAGTTCTGACCATTCCCTATTCTAAAGTTTTCTGCAGGGTAAAAACGTCACAGGCTTCTGGGCAGCACAGATGCATAAATCTCTCATCTTCATTGATTTGGACAGATGAAAAGATCCCTGGCAACTTACTGAGATGACCAATAATCCTCTGTGCTTGGATGTGCTTATGTTACAAAAGCATCTGTTTCTCAAGATCAAACACTATCTTTTCTTATAAAAGCAGGTGCCAATTTCAATAGCAGTGGTTATCTTTCAACAGGTCAGAAACTGATACAGAAGAAAGTGGTGTCAGTCTAGCTTCCACAGAGCAGTACATTTTGAGAATATGCTTCCTCTTCCATTATTTCTTATGTCCACGTCCTTTCCTTCTCCCTGGTCATCACAGAATTCTACTTTCTGGAATAAGCATATTAGGCCAAATCCTGCATTACAAAATGTCTGATGGTTCCTTAAGGGAAGTTTGTAATTGACAGTGGATCTGAGAGAGACGATTAAGAATCCACTGCTAGAGGAGTAGTACTTTGACACAGATGTTTGTTTTGTAGACCTTTCATCATGCTAACCTGAAGGTAGGCTGCGCCATCAAGTCAGTCAGCACTTTGTACTTGCAGATTTCTCAATCTGCTGACATCTTCAAATAGCAAAGAGAGGTTATTTACCAGTAAAAAGAGTTTTTTAAAATGTGTCATCCACATATTCATTTACATCGTGGACACATTCAATTATCAATTCAGGCTTAAAAAAAAAAAAAAAACTTGCAATATCTGGAGAGAGCTAGGTTGTATTCTACCTTCACTTCTGCATGTGTATATTAAATAAAACATTCCCGAAGCTACTTTAATCACAGACTTAAGGTATGACATTGAAGGTCCCTATCAGAGAATGGTCAGTGGGCATAAAGTGGATATACACACGTACTGTAAATAGTGAAGAATGTTAACTAACAAATATTTTTACCTGAATTAAGCACTCTGTGATCAACTCCAATCTATATCCCCACCCATATCAATGTTAAGGTGGGGATAATAACCATTGTACCAGCTCTGAGTATCATTGTATCAGCCACCAAGTACTATGCTAAGGCAAAGTTCCCACCAGAGCTCAACCAGCTTACTAACAGTATCAAGAGAGGAGACATTTTCTCAGTGCAGGCACTTAATGAAGCCAGACATTCTTCAATAACTACCAGAGCTTCACTTTGAGGGACACAATCATTTTACACTCCTTGCAATTCATTCTAATATTCTCTGCAATGGATGATGATTTCTCTGGTTCCAGCAGTTAATATGAACCGGCACGGTCTGAACAGCCTAGTCCTATCAATATGGAAGAGAACCATGAACCTAAGACTCCAGATGTTGGAGGCTTAGTCATGCACAGAACAGGCTGACAAAAGTGGAAGTACCTGCATGCACAAGTGCCTGCATTTCTTCTTCAAAGAGCAGGAGGAATCACAATCTGCGTCTGTAGGCTAGGCAGAGTAAGAGGGACAAAAGGCTCCCTGAGCTGAAGGAGATGGAGATAAACTGTTCACAGTGTCTCAGAAGCTGCTAGTACTCTCTGGAGAAAGCCCTACTCAGGTGACAGGAAATCACATTAGCTTGCTAGTAGCAACAACCTGAGAGCCTGTAGTGCACCTAGCAAATGAGCAGAGAGGTAGGATGATACTCTCAGCTCTTGTATACAAAGCCAGTATCACACACAGTCCTAATATGAAAAACGTGCTTGCAGCCCGAGCTTTATTTCTCTGCTTTAACAGCTTGGGCACTCACACGGATCCAGAGTTTTCATGTCAAGAGTAATAAGATATTCATCTGCCAACTATCTTTTATGGACAAACTTTTATCTCTGAACCTGGTTACTAGGGAGCTAGCTGTATAGTCTTATGAGATCCTGCAACAACCACAGAAGTCCGGAAGCTCCTACAGTCATGCCACAGAATTAACTTGAACAGTTGGTCCCAGAGGTCTTCAGACACTGCCCTCAACACACCTAGCTTTCAATATCTGAAACAGTTTTCTCACTACACCACCATATGCCTCAATATTATGTGGCTGACAGTCTTGGGAACCAAGGCCAGATAAACATCCTTCTTCAGGACACAATTTTGGAGTTCTATATCCTTGTCTTTATAAGCTTTCTTATTTGAATGACCAGCGAATAGTAGGAAATGCACACCAAAGAAATGTTTAAAGGCAATAAAGGGACAAAGTTTTGTAAAGGAATCTGCAGAGTTCAGTTCTCAAACACAGGCAATGGCCAGAACATAATTTTAAGATAGGCTTTCATAGGATTTACTGGATAAGAGAAGGATGAGAGGTTTGTAAGCGAAGAGAAGGAAAGCTACGCTGACTATGGAGTACTTCTTCACCTCAAATGGTGGAAGAGATGAAAAGAAACTGCAGTGGATATTCTCTACCATGTACGTTCATGTACCAGCAACGGGAGAGTGGAATATGAGCTATAGCACAGCATCAAGAGCAAAACCTGTTTGTCAGCTCTCTTCTGTCACCCTAGCACCATACATATGAATACTGTGAAAACAAAAAAGCATGTTCTGTTTTTCAAAGCGAAACACGTGCCCAGTATGATCTCCTGCACAAAGGCAGGACAGAGATGTGCACTCTGCTCCAGACACAATAACAGAGTTTCCTCTGGCATTGAGCAGTAGTTGCTAGATTTGCTTCCAGTTTATTAATATCTGCCCCTTTAAAAGACTGTGACTAAGCAGCGTGGACAGAAGCTTTTCCAGCTGTTTGCTAAGTTGCTGCTCCACTTCATACCGGGTGGAACTTTCTCGAGGAAGAGAAGGAGCAAGCATGCGTGGGGAAGAGAAACCTTCAGAGTGCAGGGCAGGGCTGGCAGAAAAGGGAGCGCAGCAAACGGAAAACCTGCTGCACATCAGAGATCGGGAAACCACTGATGAGAGCAGCAAGCAGACACCTAGCATGCCTCTGAGCTGATGGAATTAGACCTTTTCTACAGTAGAGGACTGTTTCAGTTTGCTGCAATGGAAGAAAACCACCAAAACGTACAAGAGCAAGCCTTCAGGCTTTCAAGCGAAGTTCCTCACTGTAAAGTCAAAATAGATAAGGATATTTTTCATAAACCTTTTCAGAATAAAATATGAGTTGTCTATTTTAGGTAGTTAGAGCTCTACTGAATCTAATTAAACCTAGCTTCTGAATTTAAAAGTTTTCTTGGTCTCCTAGGAGGCCCACTGCAAGGGCATACCTCCAAGACTCACCTCTTTGGTCAAAGTTTTCCTCTCTCTGCTCATCAAAATCATTAATAAGCAAATCCAAAAGACACAAGAAGAAACAAACAAGGCAGAATATGAGCCTTAGCGCAAGAAATACAATTTTAAAATTAAACAGAGATGAGTGGCTCTAATTCAAAGTAGACAGCTCAAGGAAGAAAACTGAGGAGTCAATTTTGTTAGCTTCCAAAAAGTAACATTCTCTCAACTCCATCTGCTGGTCAGAAGGATAATTGTGAAACCAAACCAGTGTCTGGAACCGGCCAAACTTCACACACCCTACTTATAACCCATGTAGAAATGTCAGATTTTATTGTGATGTCCATAAAGAAAACATCCGTCATCACCCTTTGAATGCATAAACTGCAACTCTTCAGCAAATGTGATGGAAATATCTGACAGGGTTCCCTCTTGCCAACAACCCATCCCAAAATATGCGGATACGCTAAATTTAAGCAAGAGGCTCTCAGCTCCCATTCCTGCTGTGCAGTACTCTGAATGCCAAAGGGCAGACCACCGCTCGCTTCCGCAGTCCAAAAATTTTGGATGATCTCACCTCAGCTGAGTATTGCTGATCCTGTCTCAAACAATTTAAGTTGCACCGAATCTCAGTAAAGTGGCTCCAAAATGTCAAAAAATGGCAGGAAAAAAAACAACTTTCTTTCAGGAATTAGTTATTCAGTCAAGACTTAAAGCTACCTACCCATTTTGTAAGGAAAATTGACTATATTCTGTGAAAGGCATACGAAGCAGTAACTATGTCCACCTGGAGACATTTGCACTGGTGGATGTCAGAATGTGCTATGAAAACTGCAAGTTGTAAGCAACAATTTTTGAACTTTTGCATAAGGAACTGCTCTAAAAATGGAATTTTTATTCCTTATCTGGTAAGATCATTTTATTTTTGAAAATGGGCCATCAATCTATATTATAAAGCTCAGTCAATCAGCCCGTAAGAAAAGTTGGTAGAACTCCAGGATCCATAAATATGTTGCTTAGCTCCAGAGAGTCAGGGGGAAAAAACCCAAAAAACAAAAAACCAAAAAACTCGTCCTGCTGGACTTGAACACTAACACCTTAAAGCTGACCTTTTAATCGTTTTAATACCATAAGGTTTGTTACTTCTTTCCTAATTAAAGAGATTAAACCAAACGCAGCCAGCAGTGGCTTCCTGCCTGCTGTGCTTCCCAGGCCCTGGCACAACGTCACCCTTGGAAGAAGGGCTGGAATATGCAATAAGCTTTTGATAACTACTTCCATTTTTTGAGAAGGAAAGCGTGCACACGTTGTTCTAAAGATAGTTTGAACCTGAATTTGGAAAGACAACCCACTGCTGCAGTTGATGGTTACTCTGCCTGCCAGCGTGATGATCATGACCTTGGCAGTGGGAAAACTCTTGGTTAGGGGTTGGGGCAGGGGTGTCACACAAATTCCACAATGGTGCTTAGAAAACTATGGGTTAGGAAACATCCCTGTCTTTTGGTTTACTTTTACAGCAAACACTTAAGCTTAAAATAAAAGGGACAAGGTTATTAAAATTCTCCTTTTCAATGCATTGGTTTTTAGGACAAAGAGGTCATCATCATCATCTTTCTTCCCCTATTCTCCCTCTGCATATTTTCTAGGTGTCAGTAAGTATTTACATATTCTTAGTTGCAGCCAAAGATAGTATTTACGTCCGGCTGGAAGCCGATTTCGTGTCTCAGACAGGCCGAACATTACCCGTGGTTTCACTCATACAGGTTTGCCTCTCACTTAGGAGCAGTACTTTGCAGGCCCTCTAAGATAAGGATAGCATTGAGGGCTGTTTTGGCAAGATATGTGGTTCCAATCAACTTGTGAAAAAGTTGAATGTCCCCTAAAAAAACCCCTAGTTTGTTCTTTTCTTGTAACAGATACAGGCTGAACTCCTCTTCCTCCACAGGATCACTTCTGATCAGACTTCTGTAGTGAAATGCTCTACAGTATTCCTCTTGAAAACTCCGGCCTCCTTCAGAAAACAGGAGAGAGTGTTCTCCAGCAGGCCAAACGCATTAAATCAAACATCTGTCCGTGGGATCTGAACACACCGCAGCAGTCCGAAGTGATGTAGTGAAGGGTGAAGGGATTGCAGGAAGAGAGCCCGCTCTAACGGCTAAAGCATTTCACCTCTGCTCTAGGGAACCGTCTCATTCACACACGCGTAACTGTTCAGAAGCGCTGTCTGGGTCACATCCTAGCTGCCCAGGCTGAGTCACAGGTGCCACTTGCACGAGTTACAAGAACCACAGACCCAGCTGAAGTCACTTTACCCAAGATACCTCAACTGAAGGATGTTTTAGAAAGTCAGACCCTAGGAGTCTCCGGTTGTACGCTGACACTCAGCAGATTATTCTCATCGTAGTCTTTCTGCCTCTCAACCTCAGGTTTAAAATTGGGATAAAACACCTTTATCTCCCAGAGGCACTGCGAAAATTAACTAATCCAAACTTAGAGTACATGCAGGCCTCCGTGATGAATACCATTGAAAAGGCCAGGAAAAGCATGGCTAGGCGAAATTTAGTATTACATACAGTAAACAAGGCCTATAGCCACACACTAAGCAGCAGAAATAGAACAAAATGTTGACTATATGCTCTGTCAGAGGACACCATTCATCCTGCGTACTGAATAAAGCAAAGTCCCTGTGGAAGAAATAGCCCATGGCCACGTACGTACCATTACCAACTAACTATATTGCCTTACCCGCTTCTGCCAAGTAAAGGCTAAAAATGTAACAGATTTGACATTTCCTTTTAACCTCTTGACTTTGCAATACAAATGTTTAGTTGGAATTTTCAGTTTTTAAAGATGAAAGGAGCATCTTCCTCTCCAACCCCACCCTCAAACTGCAAACAACTCATTAACTGCCACAGGATCCATAAGCAGGGTTGAGGTCTTCTGGCTCTACAATATGGATGCCAATCACCCAAAACAGTTATTACCTTCTGTATTGGCTTGGGGGAGAAAAAGATGTATTGGACATTTGAGACTTTTGGCACCTGAGAAACAAGTAAGGATGGTTTTCATTCTCCTTCTCTCAGAAGACAGCTCATGTTTTTAACACAATAAAGAAATTGCAACTTACAGTACTAGAAAGGTAGGTTTCTTTTATTTTCCTCTATCTTTTAGACAAGCTTGGAGAGAAGAAATTAAAAGTTTCTTCTTTTACTTCCTTCTTCATCACTAGATGAAGGAGGACGAGAGCAACTGCCTTTTTTTAAAAAAAACTCACCTGAGTATCTGCCACTACATCCTACGCTAACAGGTGAATTCATTAAGATTTCGGTTTCCCCCAAAAATGACATTTAAATGAGCACAAAATTAGGCTTCAGAATCATCAAGTAGCTGAGATGAATATTGCGCTTCAGGCAGATTTTTGGTGCTCTGCAGAATCAGGTGGGTAATTCCCTGGTCTACACATGATTTGCACAGAACTACAATAGCCATGCAGCAAATTATCTTCCACGACAGTCCCGCTTGCGTATAAGTGGCATTCTGAACATGGTCTTAACTCCAGCCACCACCTCCTTCCAAAAAGCACGCTAAGCAAAATACAGAGCATACAAAACGGATTTCTCCGTGTCAATAAAGAAATGTTCTTCTAAAATTACAGAAAAAGAGGAAACTTGTGAGAAAGAATGGGAGATGATAAAACTCAAATTACCTAATTAGCTTTAAGCAGGTAACAAATCTACTGATACGAGGACGTGGATAGTTTGTGCCAAAAAATAGCTGGTTTTCCAGTGAAATTAAAAAATAAGCAACTTGAATCTTATGGAAGGTTTTACAAGTTTCTATAGTAACTGCTATCACATATAAGAGTATAAAACACAACAAGCTGTAGTTTCCATAGAAACAACACAGGCAGTTTGATTAATACGCAGACATGCATGAGACAAATGGGAATATTTAATTTCACTTTAGGAAGAAAACTCTAGTAAATAGAATACTACAAACTTGGGCAAGATGCACTAATGAGAACTGTTCTCATAAGCGTGTGAGCTGCAAGCATGACTTGCACAATATGAACCGGAAAGTATTAGCTGTGCTTACTATATTTGATTCAAGGGATATGGAAGGTACTCTAGCTTTTCAGAGAAGTTTACAACACATACAAAACACATTCCAACAGATTCAGGAATTTAATGCTACAAATAGTGCTTACAGAGAAAACATTTTAATCTGGTTTAGAACTAAATGTACACAGACAAAATGAAAGGATGTAATGCAATCCTTGTAACAAACCATAGTGCTTGCTTCGAAATTTAAATTACTGCACAAATGCAGTAGGCAGACTGTCTACGTGCTCCCTCAGATGGTAGTGAAGAACTATGGGGCAACTCTGATGTTTAAATGACGACACAGAGAAGATCAAAAATTCAGTAAAGTTGCAGAGGCCATGTCACCCAAGGATTTAAAACATACTATGAAGACATAACAAGTAAGGGAAATAGTATGAGACAACTCACCATATTTGGCACACTGGTGACTGGAGTATTCTTGATGTCAGTAGGAAAGGGAGACAAACTATTTGCCATGCCTGGCTTGTTTGGTAACTGAGGATTCACTCCTGTAGTTCCCATCTGCTGCCCTCCAGTTTGACTGAAAGGCTGCCCAAAGGGACTAGTGTTACCTGTCATTCCCATCTGGAAGAGAATGAATGAAATACAATAATTTTCTTGGTCCAGAACGGGCATTAAAAAAAAAAAAAAAGAAGAAGAAAAAAGAAAAGAAAACATGTCAAATATCCATCACTGTATTCATAGAGCCCAGATTCCGCTTCAATATCAAATTCTCAATTTTGTAACTTTATTCAAAATTAGAATCGTTTTAAAAGAATAATTGGCTTTTTGCATCTCTCCTGTGTCTGAAGCCTGCAACTCAACTTAACAAAACATCATGCAAATGCAAAGGAGAGAGTAAGATTACTGTTCCCAATCTGCACTGACAGAAGGCTACTTTTTCCAATGCTTCCAAAATTCTGGAAAACTAAAACCACCCTCAAATCCTGTGTTTTGTGTATTCTGTGCACAAAATGAGACGGGAAAAGAGGGGAATATATGCTGGCATCCAACAAATGGTCATTTACTTATGTTTTGGTACTTGCGGGAAGAGCATGAAGAAACAAAAGAGTATCTATCTAAAGCTGATATCCGTGACAACCCCAAAACTTCTCAGGAATGGCAAGTAGAAATAAGACTCCCGCTGAATTAGTAAGGAGAACACTGTCTATCCTAAAAAAGCCATTTAGCCTGAAGAACAGTATCCCAAGAAAAGTGGTGAAATCTCTATTACTTTAGTCACTTAATATCATGCTGGACAAAAGGCCCTGAAGAGAGATACTATCAGGAATTTACTTCTTCCAAAAAGGATGACTAAGATTATGACCCCCAAATTAAAACCAACATGGAAAGTTAAGAGGATGGATCATGTTTGCGCTTCTTTACCCCCACTGGGAAAAATTTTAGATGACTTATCACCTGTCCGGAGCATAAAATCCAAACACTGAGCAAGTTTTCTTTGAAATATGAAATCCTGGTTTTCCCTTTCTTTGACCCCTCCAGCCCTTCTGCATCCAACACGTTAGCTTTCCAGTGTCCTGGGCTTTTCACTTCCATTACCAGCAGGAATTCAGGAGGACTATTTCCATGGCTGGAGAGAAGAACTGCACACACTAGTGAAGTGCTCCAGGTTACACCAGGGGCAGAGTCCAGTAAGCGCAGCTTGACTGCTCCCTGTCCTCTTTGGCAGCACGCTTTGCACGCCTGGGTCTTGTGCAGCTAGCCCAGAAGCGTTCAAACCAGCTTTATGTTAGGAGGTGCCTCCTTAAAACCGCATCCGTCAGTGAGCAACTGTCGCCAGATTCAGGCGCTTCCCACTGCACAAAATGCTCTGTCCTTATATACAAACATGACCCTATATAATCATACACTCGGTTATTCAAGGAAAAAAAAAAAAGAGTTGTTACCTTGCAATGCAACAGGTTAGCATAGAATTGCTTTGTTCAGTGTAAATAAATAGTATATAACCAAAACCCCCCAATTGCTTTACAACATTTCAAGCTTAACAATAAATGCTGCTTTTCTCGAAAGCGGCATTTCCTATAGTCATGTTCCATGGATGACGTGAACTGGTATTTTCTGCATTTCTGTATTTGTTTTTTAGGCACTCCAGAATTAAACGACCCATTAGCTTTCAAAGATGCTGTTCCTTACCAAGCAAGGGTAAAAGAAAGCCTCAAGGCGATATTTTGGCTTTTAAACAAAGGTAACTTCTGAATTTTCAGCTGGTTCTGGTAAGGCCTAGAAATAATTACACGATGCTCTCACAAGGAAGGCTATAACTCCAAAATTTTGGGGTAGATGAATTGATGTGACGAAAAATTGGAATATAACTGCAAATATCATTTTTCCTTAACAGCTCCTCTCAAAAGCTTTAAGAACAGACTCCCCCCACCCAGGGTAGAGCAGGGTGGTGGGAGCCATTTTTAATAAAATGGTCTGACTGGCACAAAAACGTGAGGTCCTACAAACAGAAACAGTGGATCATCTTACATCTGAAATGGTAGACACTTTGGATGGAGCATTTGCATATAGGAAAGACTGTACAATATCTAGCTCAACAGTTTTAACACTAAAATAGTAAAAAAAAAAAAAAAAAAAAAAAAAAAAAAAAAAAAAAAAAAACAAACAAACATATTCAGAAATAAGGTGGAGCGAGTAACAAAAATGCTGCACAGAAAGCATTCCTAAAAAGGTGCTGCCATACGAAGTGCCACAGTGACTACAGCTTAACATAATACAGGCAAGGATTCACTCATGCTTTAAAAGTTGTTTACAAAAAGTAGTTTTACATAGAAAGTCTCTACAACGTTGTCTGCTATTCTCTGTATCACTGGTCTTCTTTTCAGTGCTTGCAAACTAGATGTGAGAGAGGTGCAACCAGAGTTTGAATCCGCACAACTTCAAGCAATCTCACCCATCAATGTTCACAGACAGCAGCCTCCCCAGCCCCAGCAAGGGTTTTGGGCAGATTTTCTCTGCCGAATTAGCGGAAAAATGTTTATTAAAGTTACTCACTTAGCTTAACCCACTATTTCAGGTAAAGCACAGGAAAGGCTCACATGATATCCATAGTTATTCATTAACACCATGACAGTCTATCAGATTTCATTTTAATGAACAAAGAAAACTTCTGAAACTACAAAGTGCAATTTTGAGAAAGTAGCTTATGACTATTTTTAAACCTTTCTGAGGACAGAAATCGGAACATCAGCTGTGCAGCTGATACTCAGTTTCCCCATGTCTCTAAATCCTTAAATACAAACTTCACTTGTCCACAGGAGGACTCGGTCCTCCTGTTCTCAAAATTTGTTTGCAGATTTTGGATTTTTCATCGAATAATGTATTGATTATTTTGGCTTTACACTGCTATGCCAGAACCACCAATGCCCTAAGAGTCCTGCAGCCGCCACCACCACTGCGAAAGCACAGCAGCGAGCCTGAATGGGAAGTGAAAATTCCTTGTATATGCAACATTTACTATTTCCCACTGCCCTGCTTGGGCCAAACTCGCCTGGAGGAGATGGTGCAGGTAAAATCCTACCTAGAGCTTACAGCTAAGGCTGCAGCATGCTCAGCTGGAGTTGGGAAGAGGTGGAAAAGACTTGGTGCAGACCATTTAGCTGCCAAACGAAGGTAAGTGCACTGAGAACGTGCAACTTAAGATTTTTCCAAAAAGTACTAAGTAACTGCAATCCGAACAGGCACCACCTGCTTGTTTTGTCATTTTTTTTAAGCATTTCCTTTTCAGCAGATCTTGTTATGAAACCTAACACATCAGAGCTCAGTACAACAGCAAAAAAGCAAACTTTCATTTTTTCCAAGCTACTATGATAAGGATAATAACCACCTAGAAAACTTGTATTAGACTGCTAAAGGCTAAAGGAATTTTTTCTTTTTTCTTTCTTTCTTTCTTTTTCCTTTTTCTTTCTTTCTTTTACTTTCTTCTTTTTTTTTTTTTTTTTTTTTGGTAAAGATGCACTTCAAACAACTGAAAAACCCACAATCTGCAAAGGTGGAAAGATCTTTCTTGTATGACAGCCCTTGAAGTAAATATAAAGGCAAAAAGTCAAGAGGGACCATACACAAGACCAATTGCTGTTCATGGTATCAGTAATTTCTCTCTATATATCTTTTATGCCTCGTAAGAGTTAAATTCATCAGCATGACTATGATTTCCAGAGACTAAGAAAAGTGCACAAAACAGAATGCAAGAATAACTAATGAACTGTTATCTATTTTTAACAGTTTTAAACTTAGGAACGGATTGACAAGGAGTTTTAGTGGCAGAACAACTTGCTGCTGAGCAGAATTACAGTCAACAGAGTTTCAGAGCTATTATTCAGACCCAGTGAGAAGCTCAAAATTTATTACAATAACCACCACCATAAGCAAACATAGCAATGCAGGAACTCCAGCGAAGAGAACCATTTTCAGCTCCTCGCGGGCAGGAGAAGAGGGGACGACTCAGCCAGAAGCCCGGACTATCTCGCATTGAAAAAGATGTTCCAGAGCACAAGGGATTCACTGGCATTTCCTAGCCAATGACCTGTACTTTTAGAGCAGTTTACTGTCTGAAACACTGCATCTAAATGAGCTCAAAAACAACTGGCAAATACAATCCATTTGAGTATATGCAACATACAGATTTTATGCCGTGTATTCATTCTGCAAAACAAAACCAACAGGGTTGAAGCTAACGACAGTCAAAGTCACACGAAGCTTGAGAGCAGAGTGAAGGAGTCTCAGCAGTGGCTCTGATCCCAAATTAGCTAGTTCACAGAAAGATTACTAGATAATCCCAAATCATCAAAAAAGATAAAACAGCAAGAACATAGTAGTTAGCAGCACCAGCAGCACAGGGCTACTCAAGCTTCAGCACACTGGTGGATTCATACTGTAACAAAAGCATAAACCTTCTCTCCTACTTGTCTAGCCTATCTTTCCATTTCAAAATTCCGGCTATATTCCAACTCACTCCCATTTAATTCTAAGCTTCTTAAGGACGCTCTTCCCTACTGCCTCTTCTTCCTCTCTACCAGCTCATTCAGTCATCAGTTGGTCTCCTCTTCCTACCGGCTCAGTCATCACTTCACCACCTCCTTTCTCTATTTGATGGAACTGCCATCTTCTGCAAGCCACGTTCTGCACTCCACCATACCGGCAATCACCTCCTCTGAGTCTCACCTTATCCTCCTGCAGCTCACGTTTGGTATTTGTTTCTGTCTTTTGTGCAAACTCTTGCTTCTTGATCAGTTGCTTGTGGACACAAGTGGAATAAATTCTGATGGAGGGAAGTTCACTACAAAAAAAAAGCCTTTACTCCTAGCTCCTTAGTTGGTGCTCTTTCCACCAACACAGTGTTTCCTACCTGACTATTCCACCAACTGCAGTGAGGCAGATTGAGAGGGGACGTAAACTGCGCTAGTACAAAACCTGCAAGTCAAAGGTAGATGTTAAGAGGTAATGTGCATGATGCAGGATACTTTATTTTAAACATGCATTTCTACCCTAAAACAGTTCTTCTCAGAAATATGATCATAGTACTGTTCCTTAAGGGAAAGATGCATTTAATCTGGTACTTCTGCTATCCCAGAAAGATAACCAGACTCTGTTCCCCTTTTTTATTGCTGTGGCAACTCTCTAAGATACCTGAATCTGTTACTGAGTATGGATAGGAAATAGGGAACTTCATTCAGCTCTCACAAGCCAAGCAATGTACAAACTTACAAGTGGAAAACAACTTAACTTGCAACTTTTATTTTTATTCCTTTTTTTTTTAAGCAGGCAGGGACAACGTAAGACACCTCACGCTGCAACGTGCCAGGAGGCATGTGTGGGAGGCGTTTGCTTTGCTTTTTAGCTGTTTTTCAGAGTAGAATGGTTATGATAGCAGTTATTTTCAGAGTAGAATTCAGTTTCCTCCATTTCCTGGAGATTCACAGATATTACAGACCAAATCTGTGACCAAACACAGACCAAATCTCAGTATCTCTTATGATGGTGCAACTCGTAGCTGATAGGACAGAAATGAGAAGCTCAGCAATCAAATTTAAAGATAGCTTAGGACCAGACTGGATCTTAGCATTATCGTGTTTCTTTATTTCTGAGGCTTCCTCTCCTCCCTCCTTTATCGCTGCTGACATACCACAACCCTTCTTCCTCTAGCCCAGCATGAAGGAGCTGCTCCCTCTTTGGACACTAATCTTCCAGGCCATTAATAAATCCTGCCCCCTCTTCCTACTCTTAAGTTTTTATTAACTATCCCTTCAGCTCTGCCACTACAACCAGTTCTCTCATCCAAGCATTTAGAGTCACTTCATTGCCACATAGCCCTCTGGGGCTTCCAAGACATGCAACCAACAACATGCTGCAAAAAATCATTCACTGCTACAAGGGGCTTTTCGCTATCCCCCTTTTAGCTTCCCCTCTAGTATGTTGTCAGAAACTTCAGAACTGTGAGTATTTTTGCTCCTTGCTACCCATTTTCCTTTGGGAAATTCTAATCTCCTCTCCTGCCCTAATCCATCCTTCCCACCAGTTTCCAAACTTATTAAAAGATACGCCAGAAAAGACAGGTTGCTATCATTTTTCCTGTGAGAAAGTCACTCATTTACAGACCTGAACTAGCCTCACAGCAGACAAAATACTAAAAGGTTGACATGGGAATCGAAGAACTCAAAGCAGCATGGGTTCAGTGGAAAATAAGCTTGCTATAAAGTAATCTGATTATCACCCAATCCTGTAAACCAAAAATAAAGCTAGTATTAATATTCAACTCAGTACTAAGTAGTTTTGCTCAACTAGAAAATAGTCCTAAAAAGAAAAGAAGCAAGCTAGACAAGCTTGAGCAGGCTGCCTTTAATGTACTCCAACAGCAAACCCGAGCCCCCAAATGACAACGGAAGGTAGAGAGAAAATTGGGTAAGCATAAAGCGACATCTTCACACTTTTGGCTTGAAGCGAAGGCTATTGTAATGAAGATGATCATGTGGCATTAATTTTTCACGGAAGACATGTAAAAGTGATGGATTCAGAGAGGAATTCAGAAGAACTGACAGGACCAAAACGCACGCACCCTGCCATGAGACCAAAGCAGCTCCATTTATTTAGGCAGACCTCAGCCACGACCCAGGGTGGTCAGCAGCAGGCACACCGGGTACCCGGGGCTCTGTGCTAGCCACCATCGTTGCTACTTTGGTCCTGACAGCACACTAGAAAGATGACGAGAGCACACGGGAGGGAGAGGAAGGCACTATAGGAAATGGCTCAGAAGACCCTCGGGGAGCAATACGGTAAAGTACTGCAGCCGCTCTAGGGCCAGCGTCAGGAACGCACAAACCCCGCACCGCCGATCGGCTGCTTAGGCTGTCCTCGCTGTTGTTTTGCCTGTGTTCTCCTCGTAATGGAAATTCCTGGCAATGGAAAAGAAAGAAGGCAAGTACCTTCCCCCCTCCCCCCCAAAAAAACTCTTCCTGTACCTCTGCATGTGGCAAAATAGGTCTAGCAACTACCTAGTCAGCCACTGCCACGCTTACCTCATTCTGGATTTGATACAAATATGATACAAAAGCTAAAACCAATTTTAGCACTAAGTCCCAGATTAATCGTTAAGATTTTGTTAGCGTGTTAGGAGTAGGGAAAGAGGGAAGAGAAGAACAGAAGCACCCTGGATCGGCTCTGTTCTGCTAAAAGGCTAGATCGTCATAGACGCGTCTTGTAGGGTAGAGTTGCTCATGTAAAAGCCGTCTGTTTAACAACAGCAATTGCTCCACTAAAACATCTGTCACTCACTACTGCTTTCCTCAACCCTTTACAAAGAAAAATGTTCCCTCCTGCTTTCTCCTACTGTATCACTGCGAGAATCAATCCAGTGTGAAATAACACAGTAGTTGCTGAAGAGATATGACGAGTTTTACTTTTCCAAAGCCACCTACAAACTACAATGCAGTGTTCCGAATGCTCAAGCTGTAACTTTAAGGTTATACTGTAATCACTAGCACACAGCAACTGTGCATTACATGGGAGTCTCTTCAAAGACAACAATCCAGCACTTCCAGAACCACCGCTACTCAGCACCTCACATGCTTCACCCAACTATAGCATCAGTACGTTACAGACCCTTTTTACTTTTATTATTATCTTTTAATAAAGAAACAGCTGAGCTGGCATGAAATGGCAATTCTCCGCCTCCCATTAGCACCTACAGATCCAAGAAGTCTCCCTCGCGTTCGGCATAGGCACCATGGATTGAGAGAAACAAACGGCATGTGGCTGGTGCTACAAGCTATCGCTGACATAAGCCAGTGCACGAAAGGGACGTCCGTGCCACCTCTGCTTTCTTCTTTTGCTCCTCTCACCAAACCCAACCACTTCATACTCCAATATTGGACTAAGCTTCCAAATCCCTAGTGATCAAATTACAGCTCCATCTGGGCTTCCAACAGGCAGCTCAGCACTCTGTCCCCCTTCACTCCACTGAAATGGTTTTGCTACCAAAAGGCGTGTCACCTTCCCTGGTTTCAATCATTCTCAGCTTAACTTTTTTGCATAAGGACATTAAGCATTTCGGCATCTCAGACACTCACGATTCATCAATTACAGTATATGAAACACTGTGAATGCAAAAGCAGATCTGCTCTAAGTAATGGAGGAACATCAGGTATATAAGACTCACGGACCTACCAGCTGCTTTGAATACTGTTAGTAAGGAATAACAAAAAGAGGACAGAACTACTTTCAAATGGTTTTATTTCTTCCTTCTAGAGTGGTAACTCCATGAGAGAGAGGGAGACCTATGCTCTGCTTTCTGCACTGATTCCCAGATGAGTTTAACACATTTAAGTTGCAGAGCTACCATAATCCCTCCCAAGTTCCCGGGTGTTATTGCCCCAGCTCCGATCAACTGCGTTGCTTGACCACCCGGTGCAAAACAGCAGCCTTTCAGCCAGGCACCCCGGGAGGACTTCGCACTTTGGACTCTTATCTCCCTCTGCTATGAAACACAAATGAGTAACATGAAGCAAGGTCCACCTAACTGATTAAGGCTCTCAGAGAAGGGGAAAGGACAGGTCTTGGTGGAATTTATGTTGATTTGTAAAGTGGGAAAGATAGGCTTTCTGCACTACATTGGCATCATCTTTTATCTGTTCACTGAAGGGGAAAAGTAAGCGCCTGCTTATTGCTATTCCATCCTATAGTAATGCGCTCCAAAAGAAAGTCACCGTGGTGCTTGGAACACGTATGCTAGAAGGACAGATGGAGAAGCAAGGAAAAGATTAATCACTGCATGGCAGAAAGCCAACGGCATTACCAAAAAGAGAAAAAGGTGAATTCAGTTTAAGTGCCAAGACAGCAGCTCTCCTATAGCCTCAGTTTAGGTGAAAGGTCCTGAACAATATGCAGACCTGGCAGCTTGACAAAAACACCATTTAAAACAAATTCACTTCCAAAAATCAGCGAGCAACAAGGCGGTCTTAAAATAAATAAATAAATAAAAAGATTACTTTTCAGGAATTAATTTTGAGAATTAAATCCCGACCTGCCTCACAGTGTTCAGAGGAAGCACATCTTGTGTTGAAGGTCTCCATTTCCCTGCCTCTTGGGCTAACTGCTATAAAAAAGTCTAGAGAAATAGATTCATGAAGCTTTTAGTGTCTCGCTGTAGCAAACTAACTCAAAGAAAAATACTCAGAGGGCCAGGAATAATTGTAATTTATTTCATCCTTTATTACAGGATGAAAGATTTGCTAAAGCTAGAAATAAAATTTAAAAAATCACGTTAAGAGTAAGCTTAGTGTTTTATTACCACTTATAGTAAAATTTGAAAATCCCTTCCAAGCATTTTGCAGAGATCAAAATACAAATTTAAGTATTCCAAGGCAACAAGTCCGCTCAATGCAGAAACATCTTAACATTTTTTATTACTAAAATACAAAAGACAAGTTTGGGGAAAAAGATTCTTACAAATTACTGGCTCTACACAGAACAAAAGTTTTCAATAAATTTAACTAGAAATTAATTTTTTGCAGGAAAATTGCATGCTTGCATTGTATATACGTATAAAGATATGTCTCCAAACTTCCCCCTTCCCACCCTGATGGGGGGAAAAGGGAAAGAAAAAAAGGTCTGCAAAGGCCCAAGTCTTGGAAAAAATGGAAAATGCTACAGAAAGAATTAAAATAATTTCTGCCCTGAGCATCATCACCGTACATCTGCTTATGAATCAAAAATAAAGCTGAGGTTTACTTTGCAGAAAGTGTAACCTCTGAAAATAAAAACTTGAAAGCTTTACTGAAAAGTTAGCCACATTGATTAATGTATTCATATCACATCAAGAGTTTTTGACTGAAAAAAATGTCTTTGTTCAGATAAACAAGCTTACATTGGTCCTACTATGTAAATATAGGATTTGAAGTTGATCAAACTGTGCCAAAATTAACAACTAAAGATGATGTTTCAAAGGTTTGTTTCATCAAGAAAATCTAGGTGCTAGACAAATATTAGGTCAAAGTTCAATTAAAAAACACTAAAAAACCCTTTTAATCGTGTCTCTGTATGTTTACAAAGCTTTTGGTTACTAAAGTGATGCTACCATGAGAAATCAAACATCTGTAACATATTTATCCTCTTCCCAACTGAGTTCTAGCAATCTAAGTTATCTCAAAGAGGTGTACGCAAATAATTGTAACAGATAAAAGCAGCAGAGGGACAAGATGCACAGCACAACTATTACCATAACTTGCAACATGCGATTGAGTATATCTTAAAGTATTTTGCAAGAGAGCAATAACCAGTTTAACAGGGAACTAGCTACCCCACATACTGCACAATACATATAAGCCAATTTTGACTCACAGTTAACATTACTTAATAAAATACAAACCCTAAATTAAATAAGCACGACAACGTGCATTAAATGATCTGATCGCCTTAAAAGAAGCACAAGCTTCTACAAGAGAATTCAAATATAATCTGAAATGAATTAATCCAAGTCAACAACACTTCAAACAAATTTGAAGGACTTCAAAATTCAACTAACACGTGCCTCTATAGGCAGTAAGCTGACTGCTCAGATATCAACACCTTTATGAGTTTACTTACAGAAGAGGCATCAGCAGGTACTAAAACATCTGTTATGATCCCATCAAAACAGAATTTTGTTATACAGGAATCCAATTCAGATGTTTTTCCCTCCAAAAAATTTCTACAGCTTGTCCTCCACGATTAAGCTGAATGCAGGTGTATAAATTTGTGGTTCAAATCAACTGCAGCTCTCAAAGTACAATAATACCTGTGCATATCACAGACATCCACCTTTCAAAATGCACCCAAAAGGTCATTAAAAAGAACACAAAACAAAAACGTACAGATGTGTCAGTTGGCACCTCCACAGCTCTTAAGTTCCTACAGTTGGCTGGAGACAGTCAGTAAAAGCAGTCCAAACCAAACTCCAAAAATTGGTCATGAGAAGGAATAGACTGTTTTGAAACAGTGGCATTATTTAAGAGGTTTCTTGTCCACGTTAATCTCCTACAGCTTGGTTAAACATGCATTAGCAAAAGGTTTGCATCTTACGACATTCTGTACATGTGGGGAAATGGCAATAGCAGCTCTGAGAGTAACGGCAACAGCAAAGAGGTCTCAAAAATAGGATGAAAAGAGGTACTCAGTTTACTCTTTACAGTATGTACACACCAAGGCAGACACGAATCCTGAAGTAAGAGTGGACATACTGAAGGAAGAGATTATAGTTCTAAAATAAATTAATAATTATTTTATTTCAATCTCAAATTGAAAGATCAAATAGACCAAACCCAGAATTTTACACTGAGGCTTACAGTAACAGCCAGAAGTGTCCATTTTAAAAAACCATGCTCACTTGAAGAACTACCTACAGAGCTACAGTTTTTCTGCAGAAGCATTCTCTTGCATGAAGAAAGATTTAACAATCCACTTGAAGTGCTCAAGAGACTTTTGGATAGGTGTTTAAACAAGGTAACGTCTGACGGTGTCACCTGCAAACACCACACTTAACACTGACCAGCGGGAACAAACTAGACCTGCAAAGGTGGATCTTGCCAAAAGGCAGCCGCATATGCTGTGCGTAGCCACAGCATTACGCACAAACATACTTTAACACAAACATACTTAACACAATATCAAATCCAGAAAGTAACTGCATCCTACTGACTTGCTCAGCCATGGTACTGCATGTGCGCCACTTAAACACCGCTCATTCCAAGAGAGAAATCCCTTGTTAGACTCACGATGTCTAACTAACTACTCTTCTCCATTTCCAGAGCACAAAGATCCTCCCGTTGTAAAGGTTATTATTTTATTTGGTCGACTTCTCAAATGTTTCAAGGGGTATTGTGGTCTTCCCCCACAGCAGCATTTCTTAGAGATGGCTAAGTAATCCGTTTACTCAGCCTCCTCCAGAAAGCTGTTTCACAGATGGATCCTTTTGGTAAGGATGTTTTGTTCCTATATTTAATGTGCTTTTTATTAATTATGCTTCTTACTAACATGAAGGCACTACTAAATCCCTTTTACAGCACAGTATGCCTCTTATTTAGCAAGCCTACAACAGATATACACACATACCTAGGTAATAAAAAACTGGGTGTTGAGTTTGACTTTATCAACTTCTTTGTGACTTGAGCATCTTTGGATGCTTCTTGCATGCTTTAGATGCTTCTCCCCTTCCCCCCAGGTTAAAAACACTATTTTTTTTTCTTTCGTTCTAGTGGCAAGAGAAAGAGTGGCAGAGTGGAAAAATGAAAATGTGCAATTCACAGCCAAGCGACAAAGTTACAACAGTCAAACTATCAACCAATGGCACACACAGAGAATTAGATTTGCAAGCAAAAAAATCAACAGAATATTAGCACTCACAAGAAGGAAGAGAAAAGCTATAGCAGTTTGCCATTATTTATACTCAGCCCTGCAAAGTAAACTAGCACTTGTGCCACTAAAGAATTCATAATTTTGGGGAGATGTGGGAGGAGGAGTTCATTGAAATACCTTTTCTCACTCAAAAGTTAGTCTTTTTAAAGTATTTAAGGTGAAAAATAGCCTGCTGACTAAAAAATAGACTTGAGCAGGTATGGCGTTGCCTCTTGTATGGAAATTCTAACCCCCCAGCTAGCTAAATGAAGAGACAGCAAAATTTCAAAGTACATCTGATAGTAGACACTATCATTTGCATTTTAATGAAATGTTTTCACATGTGGAAACTGGAAGAAAAATCTGCTCCTCATTCCTTCTCCACTCCATATTCTTAGCTAGGTCAAGAGTATATCATACTACATATAATTTTCAAAGTTTCTTCTATTGCCTATTTTCTATGAAAACACAGCACCATTTAGTTTATAGATCATAATACTGGCTCTTCTGACATGCTTCTGTACATACTTCTAATTACAGGAATCACAATATATGCACAGCTCACTGTCAAGTACAAATATTAAATCTTTAAGCAAGGAGAAGTTTTTAGACCAACTGGAAAGTCTTATCAGCAGAAATGTTCCTGTGCAACAGGACTTACATGCACGATTAGGCTTTATTAGAGAAATTACTATGACAAAGACATTTCTAAGCAACCAGGCACTTTGTTTAAATAGGCAGGCTTTCCTCTTTCTCAATGAGTCATATGTCTACTGTATATTAAAACAAAAATGGCAGCAGGAAGATATTTGAAAACAGTCTGAAAATAAGAAAGAAACCATTTCTGTCAAGTCTGTTAGTAAGGACTGAAAAGTTCTTTTTAACATTTTCATAGACCTTTTGAAACACCACTGCAAATCTTGCTTTTAGTCTGTGGCTCCTGAAAAACTAGTGGATCTGTATGTTTTCACTTCCAACAGCTTCCTTCAAACACAGCACTTAGAAATAAACACTGTTCCAACAACAACATAAACTGAAGAATTATGAGACACTAACCAACATGATTTAAAGTTGGTGACAAAGTATTTAAGGTTTGTGATGTGCTACTACAGTTGAATATAATGGCCCAATTCTACTCTGAAAAGATACCATAAAAATTTCATTTTTCTCAAATGGACAACAAGCCAATCCAAAAGCTCAGCTTACAAGGACAGGCTTTTCTGACTGTCTGAGTTGGAAGCAAAATGGAGAGGAAACCAAGCTGTGGTTTGCCCCCATGAAGGCTGACTGCTCCATTTCATAAACTATTCTAACTTACAGCATTAGAATCAAATTGAACCTACGCTCCTGCATAGATCTTCTGAAGATGGGAGCCAAGCAATCTCTTCAAAGATCTTCAATGACATTGTGGAACTCAAATGATTTTAATAAATAGTTCTGATGTACTAGAAATAGGAAACAACTCAATTGCAGGTGCCAAGAGTAATAGTTGTGGTAAGTGAGCTTTTTAACTCACCAGATCTCTTTGATAGATCAAAGGAAACTCATCTGTGGAGTAACACTTGACATGGTCATGTTTCAAAACAAAACTGCACTTATAGCTATTTTAATTTTACTATAGTACAGTGAGTTTTGCTGTCATACGTTTCTATATATTTATATTCTACTTCATATTACTAGGAAAGAACATACGTCCCTATTCAGTAGGGGTGCTGTTTTAGTGATAATGTTGCTGACCAGGGAGCTGAGCAACTATGTTCAAGTCTGTAAGAGTCCACTGAAATTGGGAAGTAGCAATGTTTGGGATAAGACTTGAGCTGTGATTGCCGGAGGCATGGTCTGCATAGAGACAGTCAACTTGGCAGCTGAGCATGGACTACTTAAGAGGATGAGAAGCAAATTAACTGCAAGTCATGTTAAAGCAATTCAAGTGGATCCAGGCAGATTGGAAGTCACCAGAGAAACAAGCAGTACCAGCAGTTTGCTAAAACACTCAGAATTGCCATGGAATGAGAATATCTTCAGCTGACTTAATTCACAATCGGCAAGCATTCTACAACTAAGCCCGCTACTTAGCAAGATCAACTGGGAAATCTGTTTAAATAATTTGCTTTATTTTTCTCATCACATGTTTTCTTTACTACTGAGTCCTCAAAACACAGAGCAAAACAACATAACTACACACACAGCTGAAGTCTTGCATTCACAAAGGAGCAAATCAACTCTTGTTCTTTAGAGTAGTTTACTCATAATCTTATTAAATTTACTCAAGATTAATATCCAACATCAAAACACCACAGGGCGAACACTGACATGGAGTAAAAACTGTGCATGTGCCTCTCAAAGGCACATGTAATACATACACTCTGCTTAGAAACAGCAAATAACAAACCAGTATGTTTAATCCCTCAACAACACAAAATGAGACAACTGCTTATTCTCTTGGTAGATATACTTAAAAAAAAAATGCTGTTTTCTCCAAAGTTAACTTCTAGAAAGAGGTCGTCCTCCTCTTTAGTCTACAGCTTCAGAAACTTCTCCCAATGCAACATCTGCAGCCATGTGCCTATTTTGACAAAAACAAAGGCAAAAACACACACTACAACAAATGAATTAGGATAATCAGGTTAAGAGAAAAGATTATTCTAAGTTAAATATGCAGAAATCCAGCATATCAAACCTCACTTTGGCATTGTTAATGGCATTTTGAACCTGTAGGATCTTGGTGGCAACTCTACTTGATACAAACTACTCAGAGAAGTCGTATGTGCACCCTCCCACACACACAAGGAAAATAAAGCACTTCTAAACAGTACAGAGAACTCTGTATCTAAACTCATTGCAACTAGGTCTTTTCTTGAAATATTACATTGGAAGAATAACTGACCTGCCAACTACATCAGCTAGCTTTTCTGTCAGCTTGTCCCTGCCAAGCAGGTTCCAGCTTTTACCAATACAAAGATTTTCTTTCAGAGTTTTCAAAATATCTGTAATGAAATTATTTGAAAACTACAAAAAAAAAAGACGTTTAGCTGAAAACCAATACTGCTGTAATCAGGACTAGCTACAAAAAAAACAAACAAAAATTTTCTCCTGATAAATCTCTCTTACCGGTTCAGACTAAGACCCGACCAAATAACCATGTGCATTTATTGGGCTTATAGAGCCCAATAACACATTTGACTAATTAATATCTTTTAGAAAAAAACTAATCTTGAGATAGATTTAGTAGTTTCCTATAAAGAAAAGCATTCTGAAAGGCAACTCCTGACAAGCTATGCTTTCCCCATTGCTTAAAAGCAATGGTTTACACCACAACTTTACAATTTCTTCCTAAGTTCCTGCTTATCCTTACTGGAGTAAACCAGCTCATTTCAGCATAGTGAAATGAAAACTATCCCCGTAGTGCTGTCCAAAAAAATACGGCTATAGTCCCGTAGTTAACAAGCAAAATTGTTACAGGAAAGGAGTCCGGTAGTGAACCAGAGATATGTACAGCAGCATAAAAGATTTCCTCTGTGGTTTCCAGAAGGTCTCAGGTCAGAAACACAAAGCAGGCAGTTTAAATAACTCTGAAAATGCAAAGTATGCAGTCATGGCCAATGAAGACTTCATACCCTTGCTAAAGCTAGCTGTTGCATCTTCAATTCACAAACCGTTTTCAGAAATTACTTCATTCCCTATTTCCAAGAGTATTATATGAAGAACACATTTCTTCTGGAGCACCATACGAAGTCTACATAATTCCTTTGGTCATGTCTCCATTAATGGAGAAAGCGTTTTGCTTTCATTTCTCCCTGTTGATGAAAAAGTGTTTGTCCTGATGCCAGTAAGTCAGGATCCTGTGACATCTGAGATACGGTTGCTTTTCATTCCCATTTCAATTGGCTACAGGTAAGGTTTACCTGCCTCCTTCAGCTTATTCAAGATGCAAGCACCACGGCCCATGACTTTGAGTCACTGTGATTATTTCTGGCTTACTTTCCTTTCTCTGTAAGAGCTGCTTTAAAATGGCAGCTCCAGTTTAAAATTAGCCACACTGGCTCATGATGCCCCAGATGAAGTGAATCTCAGGTATTTGGGAGAGTACTTTCGGGTGAAGTGATCAGATTCTAGATTTTTTTTTTTTTTTTTTTTTGTCCTTGTTTGAGCGAATGGGTATAAAAATACACCATAAGAGGAGGGGAAAAAAAAAAAAAAAAAGGAAATAAAAAGGGAGTAGACTTGCACCATGGACTTTCCTTGATCTTTAGTCATTCCTTTCCTTAGTCATTTACTAGAAAAGGATTACAGGAAACCATCACGGAAGGAAGATCTTGCCCCAGAACACTGGCCCGAAACTACACCGGGTCACACGACGGCCGCACGCTGCACAGGAACACGCTGCACCGGGAAAGCCAGACCTCCCAAGAGCTCGGAGCCGACCTTGGCGCGTCCAGCGCAACCGAGGCGGCGCAAGCGGCACCTGGGAAGCACGAGGACTATCTGTTGGTAGGTAACTTTCCAGAAAAGCCCTTCGCAAGACAGCTAATCTGTGTACCGATTCTGGAGGGTCAGGCAAGCCTCAACGAACGCGTTCGCTCCGTCACCAACTCTGCCGCCTCGGGGACACACGGGCAAGGCAGAGCAGGCGGCAGCTCCAAAAGGACGTGCCGCGACAGACCGCCCGTGCCCAGGCCACCTCTGCAGCCTGCGCTGCGCTGGGCATCTGCCCAGGTTAAACACGCTGGGAAGGAGAAAGTTTGCAATACAGGGATTTCAAGAGAGAACTCAGATAGCTAAGAGGGCTTGAGCTCTCCTTTTGGAACAGCAGTATGTTTAGACGTCTGTCAATAGATTTAAGCAGTAAAGCAAGGGAGGAACTACAATTTTACCTAGCTAGCAGGGTCTTGAACAATCCTATTAAAAAAAAACAGAACAGAAAAAGAACTAATAATTCTACAATGAGCAAATGAGTTTAAGCAGTGATGAAAATCATTTACTTTCAACTGAATGAGAAAATCTTGGTTTCATAAGTTTTTAATTTTTTCTCCTGTCTTTGTATTTCACACCCTCTCCCCTTGGGATATATTGCTACAGTTACCAACAGAAGAATTTGCCTTCAGCCTTGATACTGTTCTTAGAGTATGACTGCAGCTACATGTTAAGCAGTTTAGTTAAGCTATGCACATTCACTATCAGGTAGATCAACAACCTCTCTATTTTTACTGCTCTTTTTCACAATTTTAGTTTTTATCATTTTTGTCATCAGGGAACAGGAGGTAAGAAAACTAACACACATTTTCCTTCAGCACAGATTTCAGGTTCAGAAGAACAAACAAAATTAAGTTAATACTGAAATTAAGTTAGCAATGCAAACCAAAATGTGTATTTGCTTTTCTTAAAAACAAATTTCCTTTCATCAGAACTGGAACATCAATAAGGAGAGAAGCTAACAATCAATCACTGTTGATGATCCCATTAAGACAACAAACTAGGGCATGAGAAGAGTCTGGAACAGGATACCAATCCTCAAATGCCTGAAGAAAATGGCAAAAACAGAGAACACTTCTACTAGTCAAAAGAAAATTCAGGGAGCAAGTAATTTTTTCCGACATGGGAACATGAAACATTTGTGTAAAACATTTTCTTCACTTGCTCTCTCACTGAAAGAAAACTAAGGTGTAAATACAGAAAGTAGACTTTTTTTTTGATGCAATGCTTTTACTTCATCTCATTTGGTATGAGATGGAGCCCTGGAAAATACCAACTCTGTATTTTTTCAAGTTTGCCAAGTTTTTAAATTGTTTTCCCTTAAGTGCTAGCACCTTCACAGAAATGCTGTTTTATCACTTATGCTCTACCATAAAATAGCTCTAGCCTCTTCAGTCACAAACAACTTTGCTTCTAAGAACTTTAGAAATGTGCTTCAAAATGAGTTATTCTTGCTCCTTTTGGAAACGCACTTTTTTGCAACCTTTTCGAAACGCATCACCAGTGCTGAGCTCGGTACTGCATATGAGGACAAACTCCAATGATTAATACAGCAGGGGCACTTCCACTATTCTTTTCCAACACACTCCTTTTTCAAATTAACATTTACTTTGCTTCCTGAATATGTGATAAATGAGAAAGTCCAGGCTGTCCTCCTTGGCTGGTGCATGTTAGAATCCCATTTGCAGTTGGCTTCAGGCTAAGACCAAAGTCACTGAAAATGGAATTTGTCTAAGTGCTTGCCTATTCCGCACTAAGGAATTGGTTGCTTTTAAAGAAGGGCCTAGATATCACAGAACCATCCCTATCCAGAATTGCACGTACTGCTTCAGATGAAGGCTTCAGGCAAGTCCCTTTGCTTTGGGATAATTCTACTTATTTGAGCCATTATACATAGAAAAAAATAATTTTACCATATAACTGTGTAGTAGCTAGAGACAATCTATTCTGAAGAACTCAGAAATGCACAAATTAACAGAAATAAGCCAGACTGAAATTTTTGTGAAGAGTGACAAATTGCTAAGAAAAACAAATGAAAATGAAGCTTATTTCTTTCTGTGAAAAGACCAACCACTCCATATAACAAATCTGGTTGGATTCAGAGGTTGGAAACAGCTATACTCACTTCCATTTTCTATGACCTTTATCCAGATCATAAAACATCTCTTCCTGAACCAAAGGGATCCCCTTTTCAGTGTTCCCAGAGAATGCTTTTTGTATTTTTATTTTCAAAAACTAAAATGGACTACGCAGTACTCCACAGAGATGTTCACTTAAGAGAATATGATTTGTACTTGGCTTGCTTTTATGTCAGGCAGTGCAGCTTTTTTTGTGATTGCTAACGCATCAATGAATTAACACTTACATGTCAATAAACTAACAAGATAATGACTGGAAATGTAAAGATAGATAAAAGGAGCAGAAACAAAACTAGCTTTTTCTACGTATCAGAACGGAGTTTTTTGCCATCGAAATTCTAGGGGGGAACAGGACCAAAGCAGCACACACAAGATAAGCACACTGCTATCCAGCTGAAAGACAAGAGCAGCAGCAACCTGAACATTTCTCTAATCTCATACCAGGAATGTCAAGACCTAAAGAACACTGACTATATCGAGCAGGAATCAGATCACTGCCCCAACACAGAAATACGTACTTCCAGATAAATGTATTCTCTGCCCCAATCTGCAACGACCACCAAATTAAGACTTCTTGCACAGATATTGCCCTTTCCTTTTCCTAGGGCATCAGCTGGGCAATCTATACTAAATTTAACGTTTTCAGATAAGATCCTCTATATATGAAAAACATTCACTGCATGCCTGTCAACAGTGGTCCATAACAGAAAGATCGATTGTTACACCTCACCGTTCAATCTAGAAGCTTTTCTCTAATAGATTTCAGATTGCTTTAGAAGATGTAGTTGCCAGTCTCCTAAAATGAGATCCTGCACAGAAGTAATCACTTGCTCCCTTTTTGAAGGATTAGACTACTCTCTCCCACTTGATCCTACTAAGATACTATCCAACTTTTACCAAGGAAGATTTTTTTTTTTTTTAAATAAGTGTTTTCATTTCTGATTACTTGAGAAATACTGCTTCAATTATCTTGCTTTTATGGTAACCCTGGTGACTGAAACTGGTAACTACAGACTCAAGAAAGCATGCTTTTCTGTTTCATTCCAGAAAAGAGTCTACTTAGTTTGCTAAACATCTGAGTAGCAAAAATAAAAAAAGATACCAAATATGTTAAATTATATATGTTAAATTATATATACATACTTTTGTCATTGCTCCTGTCTGTGCTGTGTTCAGTCCGGTGTGACCAGCCATCTGTGGAGATACTTGGGTTAAAGTCTCTGCCAGCACACTGCCTGCATTCCCCTGCATGGCAGGGGCAGAATATTGCATTCCTGCTCCCCTTCCTCTTCCAGCTGCCCCAAGAGATCCATTCATTACCTGCCCTTGTCCTTGCTGAGGTTGATTCATTAAACTGTGACCAGAATTACTGTTGAGAAGGCTCTGGTGTGTCTGACTGAAATTAGTATTCATACATATCCCAGGTCCAGTCTGTGATGTTGCAGGGCTGCTTGTCACCATCCCCACTTGTTTTTGTGCTTGAGAGTTCAGTGTTTGCGATGCAGGTGTGGTAGGTCCAGAGGTGCTGGCTGCTTGCTTCACCAGGCCTGAAGCAGAAGAGTCTCCCTGGTTTAAAGGGCTCTTACCCATAGCACCCAGATTACCGATATTAGCACTGTTCGGTTGCCCTTGAACTTGGCTACCAACTCCCTGCTGGACAGGGCTATTTGAGTTCACATTTCCAATTCCTGGGTTTAAGGAAGAGCCGGTGCCTCCCCTCAGAAGTTCAGAAAGTTGTTTGTGTTTGGAAGCTGCATCTGGAACAAGGCTCCCACTGCTGTTTAAAAGGCCCAACTCGCCATTGGGGATCAGCTCATCAGGAAGATCATTTTCCAAGTCAAACAAAGATCCAAAATCTACAAGTTAAAACAGAAACATAGGTAAGAAAAACATAACAAAAAATGACTAAAACATTTGTCTACATCACTTTGCACTGGTCATGAAAATAAAATATACTGCCAGTATAGCCACCATGAGAGCGTGGCGCACCACGACATGAATTCCAAGATGTTCTAGGAAGTGCAGTCATAAATGCAACATACATATAACAATACAGGGCAAAACACGGACCAATAAATGGTTTTATTGCAAGACTTTTGTCAAAATATTTTACCAAAGCTAAGAAATTGAGATGGCATGGATATCACCATTTAACCTCACTCCTAGCTGTCTCTTCTTCTGGCTGAAAGAAGGTAGCACAAATATCAAGTTTTCCTATTGATTTATGCTCCCCAGAAGACTATTATATCACCTGCTCTAACCTCTCATATAATCCCAGGCCACTGCATTTCACCCATCAAACATATCTCAACCCCTTAATATGTTTGCATTTGGTTAAAGAATATCTTCCGGTAAGGCTTGCAATCCTCATCTAGAGGAAACAAAACAACCACTTTCTTTGGTAGTGTGATCTCAGTCTCACAAATGTGCTCAGTATCAGCCTCCAGTCATTGATTCGTATCACCATCTGCTAAAGATCCTGAAACGCATTCCGCATTTTCTCCTGGTAATCGCTCTTGAATCGAGTCGCTTCTCCATCTCTGAACGGTTCTGTTCACCAGATCATTCAAATTGCTCTCCAGCTGCCCTGTCCTCCTTTATCCTACCCAGTACTGACGGAGGTAGTCCATACTCTCGCCTGACGAGGGGGAAAAGTAAAAATCAAATCTTCACTAAGCCAGCTGAAGGGAATGCTTTGCCTGGTTGGAATATGCAAACGCCAAACCAATAAAGTCAGATTTCCTTGTGGTTTTCAAATGAGGAGCAGCTCAGGTTCACTACGATGTTTTATTCCATGCCGTTAAGTAGTGTGTAATAATATTATTTTAGTCCTAGCTAAAAATAAAATTGTTTGTTCTTTAGAGTTGTTATCTGCATACACGTACTTCCATTAGAAAAAAAATATGCGTAAGGACAAGCATACACACCAACACCAATAAACATGTAAAGCAGATTGGCTCAATCCATCAGAGCAAAAATCAACTCTGCAGTAAAGTAAAAGCTTCTTTGTCAAAGGACATGACCTGAAGCAACCGCTTTTTACCAAAGTAACAAAATTGCTTAAGAATTTGCCCCTCCAAATGCCAGCCTTGAAAAAAAATCCTTATCTCTCACAGTGAACACCACTACAAACCAAATTTTTTCAAGGCTATGATAAACCATAAAAAAAATATGCCAAATACTGCATTATTTTAAAGCTTAATTCATACAAACTCTTCAACCATGAAAAGACAGTGCAAGGTGAGATTATAAGAGTGCCACACAATCATTCAGTAAGAGGCAACCAAACCACACTGCACGCATTAAAAAAAAAGAAAAGTAACTAGTCAAAATGTTAACTTTTATCACAAAGCTAGGACATATTACAAATACATTCAAACACCATATACATTGTCAGCATTCAAATTTTCAACTCATCCTAACTAAAGGAAACTGCACAAAAAAATTGAATAAGCGATGCAGTGGTCACTGAACTACATCTTCAATCTGCACAGTAAACAGACAAAAATGGTAAAATTCCTCCTGTTTTGAGGAGCTCACAGCAGCACGTCCATAAAGGGTCGACATCTTGCACTGAATCCTTATATCCTCCCATGACCCCGGCCACGACAAAATACACTACAACTCAGGAACAGATCTCCTGTTCCCTTCACAAGAGGGCAAGTAACACATTAGTATTTTCTTAAGCCAATTTTGTTCATTGAAGTAGTTTTTCTAGTTCCTACCTTATCCTTCAATTGTTTAACTCACCTTGGCAACTTCTCCTGTACTGAATTTCCTGGTATACCTTTAACTACACTCTTTCCAGTGGTCACTTCATCTTTCCTCTTTCCCTCGCAAACACTTGACACTTATTATGCTGCAATTTGTACTTCTTCCTATACATTTTTGGTCTACTTTTCTTCCTCCAAAATTTCAGTATCTTTAACCCAATCTACCCTTCCATCCAGCTTTATTCCTCTCTGATGAAAACAGTTTCAGTCATCCCAGCTTGCTGGGAAGCACTTGTTCAATCAACTTTCCTAAATCTCACAAGTAGTATTCTTCTATGCTTCTGCACTAGAATTATTAATACTTCAGGAACAAAAGAGGGGGGAAGATGTAGCAAAAAAGGGAGACTGTGTTTTTCAAGCCATATTTCAAAACTGAGAAGGAAAAAAAAAAAAAGGCAACTGTCACCATTAGCAGCTTTTTTTTTTTTTTTTTTTTTTTCCTCCTCTCTCAAGGTAATTGCCTAAAGCAAGTGATCTGGTGCTCAGTTATGCTGACTATTCACAATGCCCATTAATCTAGGGACGTACGTACAACTAATCCACGCTTTCAGCTTTTTCCTTTTGTATCTTTGTAATTCAGCTTTCTCACTTGTGAAATGGAGACTCATAATTCTTCCTGAAGCTCAACTTCAAGAAACAGGATGTTATAGTACAATACAAGTGCTCAAGTTTTCTTGTTTCACCAGCCAAACTCTTAACAGTGCTGTCAGAGCCAAAGACTGGAAATGTTTTTGCAATTCACAGAAAGAGTGAAGAAACTGTTCTGGAATATTGCCTCTTAAAACCTAAAATATTCTACCACTCTTAAGCTCCTGTAAGAAAGCTATATGTTACTGTTAACATGGGAAGTTCACAACTCTTCCAGTAGGCAAATAAAAGCAGGTAAACAGCTTGGTGTAGTGGCTATGTAAAAATGCACCAAACATTCAAACGTTCAGAAAACGATTAAGCTTTTTGGTTTTATATTTTAATCAGAGTTGTGCACACTGAAAAACAGCAACATGTAAGGTGCATTTTATAACAGCTATAAAATACAACAGGAAACTCATCTCTATTTAATCATGTCTGAAACAAATCCATAAAGATGACTGCCTTGGCAGCTGTATATTTGTATATATCTTTTTATATATAAGTTTGGTATAATAACAAGGTGGCCCATCTCTGATGGTAGGGAAGTGAAAAGCAACCTCAGTCCCCTCATCCTTACAAAAAAAGAACATAACTGATCACATTCCTAATGCTTCGACTATTTCTCAAAGTCAACAGTAGCTATCAAGAGCCTAAAATCGGGACATGCCTTTGCTTTAATTATATTTACCCGAGGCAATGCACACCCTTGTTCAGCTTACCTTACACAAAAAACACCTATCTTGAAGAGACCCACCCCAATTACTGAGTATTGTATCTGCTCCTGCCCTGCTCAAGTAATTAAAAGAGCTTTCAGAAAACACCGGCTGCTCTGCTACAGTTAGAGGAGAATCTTTCCCAGAGATTTCTGAGATAATTTGCCTTTCCTATGCCCACTAGCAGAACCTGTGAAAGCTGCACTTAACTTGTGTCACCACTGCTAACAGCTCTGCGCACTCATACACAGAAAGAAATTCAGGAGTAATTCCCAGATAAGGATGAAAGATATTCGCAGTAGTGTTTATCTTTCCAAAATTAATCTGCAAGAGCCTCAGTTTAAAAAGTGTAAGTAACAAAATTAAATAAAATCTGAATTAAAGTTGCAAGATGGGGAAAAAAGTCAGGTAACTATCAATTAACATTAGATGTTATTATTTGCCCTACATGTCATGTTCAATTATTTAGGATTGTCTAATAAAAGGAAAGAATCAAGGTGAAAAGAAGCCAACTAGCAAGAACAGAAGACAAACTACTCTTCAGGACCTATGTGACTACCTGTCCCCCCTCCCAATGCCGTTTTACTTTTTCTTCATGCAAAACCACAGTACCTTTTCTTTCAAAGCTGCAGACTACAAGCATGTAACGGAGGAAAAGCAATCTTTATCTTAAGAAAGTTTTATTTCCTTAACTCGTAACATACATTCTTACTTCAGCTATCAGGGAACAGTAGAGCTGGCTAAGCCTGCAGAGATCCACCTCGTAGCTTCTCGTCTGGCACAGCACCTCTGACTCTAAACCTCACACCTTTCATTCTCTCTCCTTTACATAAAACTGCCTCTTAACAGAAAAAAGGACAACAGAAGTGCTGTAACTTATTTTGTCTTTCAGAAGGGGCGGAGAGGCACTACACAATTAAGAAAACTCCACTTTTTCTTCAAACCGATCCTTCTCCAGTTTGAGTTCTGCATTGCGCGAGCATTGGTCTTCACACAGAAGGCAACCACGCTCGAGAGGCTCCCTCCTAATTTTAGTCTCACGGGGTTAAACGTCACAGCTTTCCGCCTTACTGGATGACACTTTCCGTAACTGGAACGGAATACGCTTTTTCATTCCTTACCTCCTCAGGAGCAAGAGGATAAAAAGTACATTTTTACCTGTGTGGCTACTTAAAACAGTTATCAGGAAGTTTAGCTTTTTTTTTTTTTTTTTGGTTGTTTGCTAACATACCTATTCAACCAGTTACCTTGTTTCAGTATCACTATTTCTGCCTCTTTAGCTCCCCTAGATCAGTCCAGAGAGGTGACAAACATTATAAGGCATCTCTTCACACAATTTATTGTCTTCTGTACGTTACAAAGCAGGTAGAACATTATCAAGTTCAGCTTCAACTTTTACAGCAGAATCTTCATTTGAGACCTGACCGCAAGTTTTCTGTTCACAAGCTTAGGAGTTGACACTGAAGTCATTCTGGAAGTCCTGGTATACAGGCAGTATTTTCGCTCTGCCTTTCTTTGGACACCAACATAGCTGTTACATTTCAATGAGCTCAATCTTGTTTCTTAAGGCTTCTTTCAGTCACGCCAGACACCAGGACAAAGCCTCAACAGTTCAGCGCTCCACCCATTCCCTAAAATTCAATGGCAGGTAACCTGACTCAATAGCCATACTGTTTGTTCCAGGCAGCAATTACCACATCCATTCCAACCTCCTCTCTAGGTTTGACAATTCTGTAATTTATTGTTTCATAAAAGACAATTAGCACACTTAAGGCTTTAAAAATATTTAAACAATGCATTCATAGAAAATAAAATGAAGCTATTTCCAGTAAGGGAATTTTACGTTAGTATCTTAAGCTCATAAGGGCAACACGGCTTGCAAAAAGACAGTAAACTGATGCATATCTGACCTTGACTTTCACAAAAGAAAAAAGTATCACTTTTTCAAAACCTGCTGCTTAACAGTCAGGTTAAGAAGATAAGCAATGAGGGATCTGCATGGGCTGTGGAGACTCTAGAAGCTGGACTGTGCACAAGGTCCATTAGAAAACATCTAGATGAGCCCTAGTAAGTTATGGCTTGTATAAGAGATCTGGAAAACTAAATTTCTTTCTGCCTGACCTGAAGTACCTGCATTTGGGAGGAGGAAGAAATATTTTCCTAAATCAGGGGATTGCCCAAAATACAAACACATCAATACACAGAAGCTAGCTTCACCTTTCAACATTCTAGGTAACTGCCACGAGGATGCTCACTAGGGTAATTACAACATTTTAGCAATTGCTCTCTTGCTTACAGACTTGGAGTCATTCAGGTTGGAAGGGACATCAGGAGGTCTCCAAGTACAAACTTCTGCTCAAAGAGGGTCAACTACAGGATCAGGCCAGGTTGCATGGGGCTTTACTTGGTTGTCCTGAAAACAGCATCAAGGATGAAGGCTGCACAACCCTTCTGCACAAGCTCTTCCAATGACTGATCATCCTTACATCAAAAAAAAAATTCTCCTCCTTACACCCAGTCGGAACCTCTCTTGTCCTCCCTGCCATGCTCTGAAGAGCCTTGCTCCCATTTTCTCAGCAACTTCCTCACAGATATGGAGAGGCTGCTGTTAGGCTCCCCTATTCCACTAAGCCTCTTCTCCAGGCTGAAGAAATCCAGGTGTCTCTGCTGTCATCACAGGGCAAATGCTTCAGCTCCCAGAGCATGCTGGTAGCCCTTCAATGAATTTGCTCCAATTTACAAGTCTTTCTTGTATTGGGAGTGCCAAAACTAGATGTAGTATTCTACATACAACCCAATGACTGCTGAGTAAAGGTCGATAAGCACTTCCCTTGATCTGCTACTGACTGTGCTCCTGTGAACACAGCCCAGGATGCTGCCTACCAAGACCCTTTGGGCCTCTTCAGCAGAGCTGCTCCGGAGCCAGTCAGCTCCCAGCCTGTATCACTGCAAGTGCTACTCCTTCATAGGTGCAGGCCTTTGCTTTTGTCTTGGTCAAATTTCATAAGGGCCCTTTCAGTCCATTCCTCTAGCCTATTAGGCCCCTCTGGATAGCAACCCTGTCCTCAGACATATCAACTGGTCCCCCCTAGCTTGGTGCCACCTACAAACTTCATGAAACCGCACTCTGTCACCTGCTCCAAGTCACTGATCTACATATTAATAGTTTCATCACATTAACAAACACACTCTCAGTTTAGATCCCTGCATACCCACCTGCTACAGGTCTCCAGGTCGAGTGTGACTCATTAACCACTAGCCTTTGAGCTTTGCCATCCAATCATTTTTTTTTAAATCCACCTAGTCATTCATCCACCTAGATCATAACATCTTAATTTGGATGTAAGACTATTCTGTGAGACCATACTGAAATCTTTGCTACAGTCAAAGTAAATGAAGTACACTGTTTTCCCCTTGTCAACAAATCCAGAAAAAAATCAGGTTGGTCAGACATGATTTAACCTCAAAAAATCCATGCTGACTGTTCCCTGTCTTCATGTACCCAAAAATTTGTTCCAAGAGGACTTGCTCCATGCTTTTCCCAGAGACGGAAGGGAAGCTGACCAGTCTGTAGTTTCCTGCATTTTGAAATGGAGTACACTTCCCTTCTCTTACTTTCCTATAGCCAGGACTTTGAGGGAGGAACAGGAGGACTGAGAGAGAGGATGGTTCATTCTAGCCCACTTCCATTGCATCTTGTCTTCTAACCAAGCATGGTTCTCCACAAGCTATACCACAAGCTGTACACCATTCAGAGTAAAGAGATGCAAATAAGAAGGGATATAGCCCCTAAAAATAGTTTAAATCTATTCTGTGTGCCTCAATAACCAAAATGGACACTATCTTTAAAAAAGTTAAAATAGTTTCAAGCTCTTATAATCCCTCCCAATCCATTTTTTATAAGACTTCAGCAACTAAGTAACTTTTCAAACCTGAAGCTCATTATACAAAGCTAACAAATCAAAAAGTTACCTTCACTACAATACTGCCAGTAACATCAATTAGGTCTTGGAAACGTCCCTGACACCAGCGTGAACAGACATACTAGTTGGGATGGAAAAAAACACACGTACAGATAGACAACAACTTCCATATACAGAGATCTAGTGCTCTATCCCCTTTCTCACCTCCCTGAAAGCAAAATGGTGCAAACTGAAACTTTTCTTTGATTATACTTAGTTCCTAGCCTCTCTCTCCAGTTACACGTTGTGCATCACCACACTGTAACTATAAGTCTCTCTGTTGTACTTATCCGAATCTTTACTATCTCTCTTTTGCTGTGCTCACAGTAAAAACACACTTAGCATTGAAGGTCCTGAAAAAGATAAGACATTAGCTTCTTTCAGGAATAGCAACTTTTCAAAATTACTTCTTCTACTTTTCCACTCCCCATCCCCCTCCAAAAAACACGGCTTAGCTGAATATTCCACTATTAAAAACACAAAATAGTATACAAGGGCACACTCACTGCAAATGGTACCAAAAATAATATACAAAAATAAATATGAAAAATGCATTCAGATGAGAAGCTAGCCTCTTCTCCTCAGATGCCAGAGGGAAGGGAGAAAAAAAAAAACAACAAAAAAGGTGTGCAGCAGAAGAAGCACAACCAGAGTGCTCACCCTGACCTGTTCTGGTAGCATCGGCTGGAAAAGGATGGATTAGGTCTGCTTTCCTCTGACCCTTCAGAGCTTCTCCATAACAATTCTTCCTCTTAATTACCTCCCAAGGTGTTGCCATTATTTTGACACTACCACTGCATTTGCTCTGGCGAGAAACCGAAAATCCTGCCCCATAGCATCAACAACACTGACATGGTTATTGTTGTATTGCATCTGGTTACAAAGCTACATATACTTTCAGATGAAAAGGCTTCAGAAATTTTCTTTGCTCTAAGAGCAGAAATCTATAAAGAAAGAGGAGGAGCAACCTGCCTACAGGTTGGGAAACAACCCTGCACTGGTAATCCTGGCTTCTCTTTCAGAAGATCATCCTGATCAAGAACAGATATTTTATGGAAAGGTTAATGGAATCAGGGTCTCACTTTCCCATCCTATCACAAATGCATGCGTCTTCTCTGTTGCCCTATTTTAACAGCTCAGAAAACATTCAAGTTCGGGATGCCCCTTTAAAGAAGAATTATCCAAGAATCCTGTAATTAAAAGCAGGCACTTGATGGAAGCAGCATGAAGTGCACAGTGTGCACTGAGAGTGTCAGAAAGCAAATGCTGTCAGTTTAGCTCACACGACTGACAGATCCATTGCTTCACATTAAAGCTGTGCCACCGTCACATCTGGAAAAAAAACAGCAGATAAACTCAAAGACATGAATTGTCTTGGCATGTAAATTTTAACTGTAATGTTCCCTTACTGTAGATTAATTAAATACATAGCGCAACACGAGGTTGTCAAAACTTTTTAAACTGGTTAGTTCCCCATCCTCCTGAGCACGACTGAGAGCATCAGAGCGGTGAAACTCCTGTGCTCAAAATTGCCTTTTGGCTCAGACTTCTCAAACAGTCCCTTTAGCTACACAAGCCCTTCTCTGACGGTTCTCATCTTTATATATCGTCTGTAATATAGGCACAGAACCTACTTGTGTGAAGACTGAAATAGCAGCAACTAATATGCAACTGAGGTAATATTATGAAACATAGGGAAAAAATTAAATACTGTGCAAGATTATTAAAAACAGGCAAGTTTTATTTCTCCTTTATGAGGTATAATATACGCCAAAATTTGTGTTTCCTTTATTCTTTTTTTTAATGCCATTTCTCTTCCTGCTTTCGATACCAAATTGCAAGTGAAGGGTACTTTGCCTGATAATTCACGTTTAGCTGTGCAAAAACATAGAACACATAATATACCGAACGTGCATAAGGAAGCAAAAACAGACACGTACTTGAAACTAGTGACTGTTACATACTTCATTCACTCTAGAAAGCTTCCAATTATAGCTGACTGAAAAAAAAAAAAAAAAGCTCTCACTAACCTGTCTCAATATAAAGCATGAATCCCTGTGAACTGAGACTGTACTGAGTAATTCTCATTAACACTTTCCTTAACATAGTCAATGAAACTTAGGGGAGAAAAACAGTAACAAAACAAACCCTTTGCAGCTACTACAAAAACAGATGTGCACGCAGTACTTAGTAATTTCAACGCTCTTGGTAATTTCTATCTGTTTTCTTCATCCCGTTAGATGAAATTACACAGAAGATGACAGAAACCATGTCAAAAACATCCACTAAACTAGTTATCAAACTACTGACAGTGGTGAAGTTTGGGCAGAGCAAGGACAGAAGTTTGTGCTCCTTAGGTTTCACATTTATGGAGAGTGGTTGGAATATAAGCTTCCATTTTCCTTTTCCAACAGAAAGCTGCTGGCCCAGACTACTGCCTCAGATGTCCAACAGTAGCAGTGAAGTAACTTCTACCTGTGAGACTAGGAGATGTATCTCCTAAAAAGAATAATTCATTTTGACAACGCTAAGGAAATCCGCACAGCATTAAAGATGACCTTCGGAAAAGTATGAGATTATTTTACACACATATCTATGTATAGATGCACATACACACACACACAAGACATTACTGCAAATCAAAGATATAGTATTTACTAGATGTTCCAAGTTAAGGGAGAAGATTCTTTTTTCTTAAAGGTAGAGAATAAGAAAAGGGGAAAGGCAAGATAAAGTGAAACTTTCAAAGCATGCATGTTAAAGGCAGATTCTGAGTTATGCAAGATTGCAAATTAGCAGTGATAATACAAGTTTCAGTTTTCTTTTTGTTCATGCTATGATTCTGCAAAATACTCAACCCTATTTGTTGAAACATCTCTATTAAAGACAGTTTCCGAAACAAAAAAAATAGGTTCTCTCTGTAACTTAGCCATCTGAAAAGACAGATGGAAAACATAACATATGTTAAAGGAAAGATTTACAAAGCAAAAATTCTTGAAAGTGTAAACCAAATTAAGTTGGAGGTGTCAGATTTCTAAGTTGTCCCACATGCTTTTTCATTGTGTAAGAACAAACCCTTGAATTTTGAAAACCCTGTTTTTCGAACCCACCAATTTCTCATCAGATTGCTGTATTTTGCTAACAGAGCAAGATTTATACTCATGGTCTTCTCTATTAGCAGGCAGCGGCAGAGAACAAAATCTCCAGTAAGAGCAAACACCTAAAATAGGCGAGTTGCTTAATCTGAAGCTGCAGATACAGCGGCAAAACACCACAGCACGTTGCTGCGGAAGTAATTAATGGCACTGGACTATGATTCTGAGGAACAGGCAGCCAGAGTAGAAAGAGAATAATCTGCAACAGAAAACTGAGAATTATTTCATGAGCTGTCAAGAGATCTCAGGGGTACAGCCAAGCCTGACCCCCTGAGCACAGCCTTTGTTCTTGGCTGGTGTTGGTAGGGCTTCCCCAGGAGCTCTACGCTACAGCGTTCACAAGACAGCATTTACCATGTTAGCCTGAAGCCATCAAAAGAAATAAAAATCAATTTGATAAACTTCCAAGCATATATACAGAATTAGCACTTAAGGTATGGGGTGAGGTTGGGTGGGGGGAGAACAATCTGTAAAGCACGACCTAACCACCCTGCGGACTGTCACATAAAATCAGCCCCATCTGATCAACTGTGTCAACTCATGCAGGTGTCAGTGTCAAACGCTTTGGAGAAACCTGTAAAACTCCCCCCAAAAGTGAAAAACTACCCAGACCCCTGCATATCAGCAGTGCTTTATAAATTGGTTCAGATGAGCTACATTAGATTTTAAACAACAAAATCATTTTCTAATCTTACAAATCTCTTAGCCCAAACTACAACTGCAGACAAAGTTACACAGGTCAGTTACTAAGGGTGCGAAACGCATCTTTTATCAAACTCCACACAGCTCACAGCAAACATTTTTGCTTGGCATCGTAATCCTCCCCCCCATCACTACACATATCTGACAAGTCTTAAGAAAGAGTGGAGGCATAGAATATCACACTGCGTTTTCTCCATCCTGGCTGATTACGGTGGAAACACCACAAAACGAATGACATTCTCATGAAACAATTAAAACTAGAAGCGCTCTGTCACCTAGATCTTTTCAGTGGAAGCACTTCTTTCCCTCATTTTCTGCTTACAAATCTAAGTGTTCACCAACTGAAATTACCCCTTCCTTTAATCCAAGAGAGACAGGGAGAAAGTAGGTGTATAAAAAGGAATTCTTACTGTTATGTTGCGCAAATAGCATTTGCACAACTGGCAAGTGTAACACACACCATATACAACAGAAGTACATTGATTAAATAGGATTCCATGAAGCTTATCAACTGTATGCAGGAATGACCACTTCTGAAATATGTATACAAGGGAACATAAAATCTGGTTTTGGACCACTGAAAGGCAAGTCCATTTGCACTCTCAGCTAAGTAAATACTAGCTTAGAAAATGCTGACGGCTTTCATTAAGTTGTCTCAACTTAAAGGTGAATGACCTCTTTTAAAGCTAAAAATTAAATCCATTGATATACACCTACGTATGTATTTGGTATACAGCAAAAGAGTAAGATCAAATTGAGCCGTGTATTGACATGTAAACTCACTTCTGTGAAGTTCTGCAGTCTGCTGAGAGTTAACCAGAGTGCTGCTCCTTTCACTACGTACTGAAAAACATAGGACAAGGCCAGTCTTTCCTCAGTTTTAAAATACAGACACAGCAATGCTTATAGACTGGACAGTAAAGATGACATGAACTACCAAAGTGTCCACTTCGCATTTTTTGCGGCAGGCAAACTGTTTAATCTGTTTATGTCCTGTAGTTATAAAAAAACCACGAGAAAGTACGAGGCTGAAAATCCAGCTCTAACCCACTTCTTAAACTACTCATCCCACCACCTTCTCTCCAAACTTCACCTACTTTAGAAATATATTAACTTACAACTCAGCTAAGGACACCCTCCGCTCTGGCCCAAATTGTGATTTGTCATTTCTGGAACATGCATATCTCTATAGCAGCAGAAAGCTGCAGCGCATGTAACGAAACACAGAGAGACGCGTTATGTGCCATGCAGCACAGAACACCGGCAAGCAAGCGCTCTGCAGAACCACAGCGCATGGGCACCCGACGGATGCTAGTTTGGCTGCTGCTCGATTCAAAAACGTTTTTCACAATCCGTGTTCAGAGTTCAAAACAGGACCAGCTCAAGAACTTTGCCAGCGTTGCTCGTTTGGCAGGATATATAGTGAACTGGTAGGATATACAAAGTAATCAGGACACTCGACGTTAAAGGAATACTCTGCAATAACCAAAGTCTCTATAATTCTACTTTTTGTATTAGTCTCTTGTTGAGAGGAGTTCTCATCTGGGTTGCGTCAGAATAAACATTTAAACAACGTATAAATGCTTAGTTATGAGAGCCAGTGGTTATCAAGTAGCAATGAGAAAAAAACAATAATCTACCTGGCTACATACAGGAAAATCTTTCCCCAAAATATTTTTATTATATTAGCCAGCTTGCAGAATACTGAACTGCAACAGTCTGCTGAGTTAGTAGCCATGGGTCTTCATCAGCACACTTCATTGACAGAAACAGCATCAGGGCAACTTTGAAATCCAACTATGACGACACCTTATGATACACAATATATATTTCTGCTATTCCTTTCTCTACTCTACTCTTAGATCAGATATTTGATTTAGCCATTTAAGTTTAACAGGAAAGGTCTTATTTTCAGAACACAAGCAAACCAGTTTAAATTGCACAAACTTAGCTACAGTAAGCTAAGGAGCTATTTTTTTACCAGAAAGATTAAAGGGAACTAACATTTACCCTGACAAAGGGAATTGCTTAAGATCACCGCATCAAAGCATCAAGTGAAATATAAACAAGAAAGAGCAGTTGCATTCTGCTGAAAATTCAGACCTGCCATCAGACCCTTCATCAGCACACCACTATTCTCATTTAAAAGTACTGGCAGGATTGTTGCGTTACTATGCAGCAACAGAACTACACAACCAGGCCTAACATGATGTCTTTTAAAGCATGTCCCAGTCGCACAAGCCAGGGCATCAAACAGCTGGGGTTTATGACTGCAATTACAATTCAGTTATCTAGTTCACCACTTACAGCTTGTTAAGGGCACACATTTCAAACCTATCCCCCTTTTTTTTTTTTTTTTTTAATAATACTTTCACATTGCTACATAACTTTTTTTTTTGTTTAAGCCTCAGTGCAAGATGAGCAGCCCGTTTTCAGGACCAGAGGTCTGATAGAAACCACTGCTCAAACTATTTGCACTGCCTATTACAATGCACAGAAAAGTTTAGCAATCTTTCGACAAGTAGCATTAGGTGCTGGCAACAAATCGAGGGGAAAAGGAGAGAGAGAGAAAAGCACTTTTAAGCACACAAACATCACTTGCACTCTCAAAGAGATGCATATTTTTTCCTGAAGAACGCAACAGAACACAACTGAAATACTCTTTGTCAAAAATACAACCTGGGATTTTCAGCCCTTGGCGACCACAGGCCCTCTCAGCTGTGCAAAACTTCACGCAGATACTCAAGTTTACCTATCTAGTATTCCACAGAGCTCACAGAGAGGCATTAGAACTTGCTGAACAGGACGTAATTATGACTGAAGCATTCCAGAACAGACCAAGGAAACTTCAAAAAAAAAAAAAAAAAAAAATGCTTCAAACATCTTGTGCTGGTACCAGTAGAGTCTAATGGGTCTATCCGAGCAAATAAAGAAAAACTGCCTTTTCCTGAGTTGCTGTGCTGTGTTTCACAGCACCTTACACATCAGTATGATACTCAGTCGCTTCCACAAAAGGGATTAAAGTAGTTCAATCACAAGACTTCACCTAGGTATCGCCTGCCAATTCTTAGCCTTGACACTGCTTCTTTTTGGCACGTTTCTTTTCTTTGTAGTTTGGGAAAAAAAACGATTCAATTTAAAATAAATAAATAAACGAAAAATAAACCCACAGACCTATCTATAAACTACTGCCAGGCTAAGCAAACTAAAAAAAAAAAAAAAAAAAAAAAGAACCCACAGAATTTATCAGCTCAACTACTACAGTAATTTTTTCAGCCTATAAAAACATAGCAGGCGTAACGTGATTAACTTATCACTGTCCCTTAAACGAGATTCATTAATCCCTGAAAACAGAAATACCGGTCAAACATATTACTTGCTTGCGCCAGTGCTGGGAAGACTTGGGGCATGGGAAGTCAGTGAGTACACGCAGGCGCCCGTGCACACGGGCGTGCTCACGGCGGCAGCGGTCCCTTCCACGCCTTTTACCATCCACGGCGCTGAAAACCACGCACCGGGGGCTGCGCGACACGCAGCCCGGCCGCCGCTACCGCCGCGTTTCACCGCGCAAGAAACCCTGCAACTTCGGCGCTGCGAATTTTCACAGGTTCAAAAAAAAAAAAAAGAAAAAAAAAAGAAGAAGGAAAAATAAAACCCGCTGGCAGCGGGCTGGGCGCCTCCGCGGCTCAAACCCGCCGGGCCGCTCGCGGGAGCTTTCACCCCCCAGCAGGGCCCGGCCTGCGCAGCGCTTCCCGGCGCGGCCGCGCACCTGGGCGCCCGAGGCGAGGCGGCTCCCCGCGCCCGCCGGCCCGGCCCGGCCCCGCTCCCCGGCCAGCCCGCCGCTATTTATAGCCGCGCGGCCGGGACGGGAGCGGCCGCGCGGGTCCCGCCCGGTAACTTCGGCCGCGGCAGGCCCGGCCGCCGGCTCCGCGCCGCCCGCCGCCGCCGCTCCCACCCGCGCCGCCCGGCGAGCGGCGGGGAGGCCGCTGCCGCCCCCCCCCCCCCCGGCCTCGATCCGCCTCGCCGCGCCAGGCCGCCCGCCGCGGGGGGCGCCGGTGCCGCCGCCGCCGGCCTCCCCCCCGCTGCCTGCCTCCCTCCCTCCGCCCGCCCCCGCGCCGCCCCGCGGCCCTCACCTGTGCTGTCGCTGGCGGAGAAGCCCGGCGAGTTGAGCTTGGCTCGCTTGGGGTTGGGCGGCCCGTCGAGTAAGTTCTCCGCCATGGTAGCCGGCTCGGCGGTCAGAGCCCCGCCGGGGCCCGCCGCGCTCCCGGGATCGGCGGGCAGCCGCCGCCGCCGGAGAGGCGAGGAGAGGCGAGGCGCCCCGCTCCGCTCCGCTGGGGAGCCGCGGCCGAGCAACAGCGCCGCTCAGCGCCCGGCCGGCGGCGGCCCCCGCTCCCCCATGCCCGGGCCGGGCCGCCGCCGCAGCAGGCCGCAGGGAGGAGGGCTCGGGGCGGGGTGGGGAGAGCCCAGCGCCCCCTCCCTGCCGGCCTCGCTCCTCCCGGCCGCTCCCCCGCCCGGCCGCCGCCGAGGAGGTGCCCGGATGGCGGCTCAGTCAGTCACTCGGGGAGCATAGCGCCCCCCCACCCGCTCCTCTTCGCCCCGTCCCCTCCCCGGCGAGCGGGGGGCTCGCCCCGGCCCCGCCGCGCCCGCCGCCCGCCGCCCGCGCCCCCCCCCGCGCGCCCGCCCGCGCCCCGCCGCGCCCGCCGGGGCCGCAAAAAAGAGCCCCAAAACAATGAGCGCGGCGCGGCGGCCGCCGCGGCTCCCGCTCCCGGCGGCGGCGCCCGGCCGGCCCCGGCCGGCGCTGCCCCGCTGCCCCGAGCCCCTGTGCCCGTCGGCGGCGCTCCGCGCGGCTGCCCGTGCCCCGGCGGGCGGCCCCGCTGCCCCGGCCCGGCCCGGCCCGGCCCCGCTCCGCTCGCGCCGCGCTCCGGCTCCGCGACAAGATGGCGGCTGTTGATTCCTCAATTAAAAAAAAAAGTTTTTTTTTCTCTTCTCTTTTCCAGAGACCATGGGGGCGGGGGCGGGGCGGGGCTTGCGCGCTGCGTCACCGCGCACGGGCCACGCCCCCCCGCCGCCGCCGCCGCCGCCGCCGGAAAGGCGCGAGCGGCGCCGGAAAGAGCCGAGCTCGTCCTCAGCTGCTCCGCGGCGGTTTGGGGGGGGGGGGGGGGCGGCCCGCGGGGGCGCCGCGCGCCGCCCCCTCAGCGCCGCGCGCCCCCCCGCCCGCCCGCGCTTGCCGCCGTCACTGTCGCCTCTCAGCGCCCCCTCAGCGCCCCCGGCCGCCGCCGCCGCCGCCTTGCCCGGGCGGCCCCGCTGGTTCGGGCGGAGACGGCGACGCGAGGGGCTTCCAGGCCGCAGCGGGGCCCAGCGCCCCGTGCTCGTGCCCCCTGCACCTGCCTGCCGCCCGCCCCGCGGCCCGGCACGGCCCGGCCGGCGTGGGCTCGGCTCGGGCACCGGGGCCGAACCCAGCCTCGCCCGGCGGGCTCGGGGCGCTCTGACCGCCTGCTCCCCCCCCCCCCGAGCCTCTGCTCTGTCTAGACAAGCTTCCCCGGCTGAAACAGGTTTATGAGGCTGGAGCTCCTGTGTTGCCGTGCATTTCCATACTGGTTCTTAACCTGAGAAGCAGGTCACGTAAGACTGGGTGACGTGCCGAAGCCACGAAAAGTGTCTTGTACCCAAACTAGTTGCTCAGGGCTGTTTTCATCATTTAACTGCTGCTATATGTTGGCACATCCCTTAAGACCAGTCATAACTGGAGGACAGACTGGAGAAAGGGGCTGAGACAATCCTGTGGTGTGTGGATGAAGCCCATAAGCTGCGATGGATTAAACAGCAAATTTTTTAAAGGAGATCTATGATGATGCCACCACCTGCAAAAAGTCCGTCTTCTGTTTACTTCTACCTCGTATTCCTTACACTTACTTCTACATTTACATGCATTGCATTACATTTACTTGCAAATTTACCATTTATTTACATGGTGCCTGTCCTTGTGGAGGCCTGGCTGCAGTCATGACAGGCCTCTGTTTCTATCAACATGTTACTCATTTCTTACACAAGTGCAAGTGCTCTCTGGTTATGTCCGCTGTTCGGACGTTTCCTTGAAAAGTAGAGAGCTCTTGTATGTTTTAGGATAGTTCAGTGTGAGGCAGGGCTTTGGTGTCCACAACGGCTCAGACATGAGTCCGGGTTTTGAACGGGAACCTGCAGCTGGAGGTGTCTGGTCATTGGGGTGGGAGGTCCATATCGGTTAGGTGAGGCTCTGGCTGCTTAAACACCATTGATACAGATGTTTACAAGCCTTCTCTGCATTAGTGCAGCAGGCCGCAAACCCCTCAGCTTCAGATCTCATCTACTACCTGAGATGTTTCAAAACTGGGAGTAGAAAACTGTGTATCTGCCCATCATTTTAAAAATTAGGGCAATGAAATGACAGAAGCACATTCTTTCTCTTAGATGGGCAGGTCATCTAAAATACAGAAGAGAGGATCTGCAACAGCTTTCCTTGTAATATAAGGCATTTGCCCCAGTTTAGGTTGAGGGAAGATGTGTTTCTATTGCAGGTGGTGGAATGGAAAGCAGGTCAGCTTGTCTGTCAGCCACAACAGAGGACAGCAGTGCCCTCTGCTAACTGCTGCTTGCATTTTCAAGAAGTTTGGTCAGTGTGTTTTGAACTGCAGCCTGGATAACTTTATACTCTTGGCTTGCCCATTACATTACTTACTGTCTTGAAAACAAAGGATTTGCTAGCATGGCTGACATAAGGAGATGCCCGTAGCCTTTTGCTTCCCTTCTGACCCCCTTCTGTGCTGCTGCAATGACACTACAGCTCTGGCATAGAGTGAGGATGGCGATCTCCTGCTAGGAACAGGCAGGAACAGAACCTGAATGGTCCCACAGCTACTGCTTAGCTCCAGGAAGGTGTTTCTGTCACAAAGTGATAGGCCATATGCTGATGTTGTACCAGTATCACTGTTCTGATCACACAACTAGCATGCAAGAGGGCCATGATACCACCACCAAACCTGTCACAGTAGCTTACGTACCAGTCTGCCTGGCCCAGCACAACCCCGTTGTGCCTCTGCCCTGCCAGGGCAATGCTGCATGCTCAGTGTTGAGAATGGGAATGGGGAGTAGTTGAAATAGGCCATACTTGCTGGAAGAGTTCCTCTATCTTTACAGTGAAGGGCCAGGCCAAATGAGACTTGCTATGTAGGTAAAATCAGAGGGGGAATGTGAGTTCTGGAAACAGAGTAGGAGAGGGAGGAGGTGGTTTGGAGGGAAGAACCCTGTGCACCAGGACAGCAAGGGAAGAGGAGATCCTAATGCTGCTGTGTCTTGCAGCTTCTCTGTGGCATGATGTCTCCTTAGGATAACCCTAGCCACCCCCCGCCATGGGATCAGAACAGCATGGGCACAAGAGTCAGGGGAAGACCTTGACCATTACCCCATTTTCCCTGGAAACAGGGCTACTGATTACTTACCCAAAAGGTATTGCAGTGTTTGGGGTACCACAGCCCTTTATTTGTATCAGTCCTGCAAGATTCAGATGTCCTCACCATAATGCTAAGCACAGTGGGTTATGAATGGAATAGGATGATTTTGTGAGAAGAAAGAAAACTATCTGGAAGATATTACATAGAAAGCAAATGAACCCCAGTCCTGTAAGCTTGTGCCCAGGATTCGCAGTTGTGCTCCTCACCATACCTTGTGCATAAAAGCACAGCTCCCCCTCTCCCCGCAGCTGACAATTTAAGCACTTGCATGGATTCCTGAGGACTCTATCTGTGGTGTTCCAAAGTCACTACGAACACGGGTGCTTAATGGACAACCCCTTTATTCAGGGTTTAGTTCCAAGAGAAATTGCGTAGTAAAACCTGTACTGCTGCAACCCATTTCCAGACTTCCTGTCTCCAAAATTATGTTTCTTAAAGATACAGCTCCCAAGATCCTATCTTCCTTCTCCAGCCAAAACATGGAAGTATCATTTCTGTAGCGTGTGGCCTCAGATCCTCAACAGGCAAACAATCAACAATGGTTGAACAACTTCTGAGGAGCTCCGCACTGTAACTTGCAGCTCACCAAGGCATCATCGGAACAGCTCTCACTGGGAATAAGAGCCCATTTTTCCTGGCAACATTATATCCTCATGTTTGGTTGCCTAATCTTCTGTTTTTGCTGCCAAATTAAGCTGTTCCAGGCAAAAAGACAAGCCTGGTGTCCGTTATCTTCTGTCCTCTTGGTTGCTGGAGAAGGTGCTGCCTATTCTTCTTCCAAGTGTCTGGTTAGACACACCCTGCCCTCATGGGATTGTGGAGCAACTTTGTGTGATATAACTGTTGTTTCTGGCTTCTAATTTTCAATGTATGTGTGAATTCTTTTTGTGTTCAGGAAGTGGTAGTAACCCCTGGGACCGCAATCATGCTGCTGTTTTGTGTTTAGCTTTGTGTCTGCACTTCTGCAAACCCATAGTTCTTTGGGCTACAGCGCTTAACATCCCAAGCAGCCTACTGCTTGATTTCTTGCAGAACAAAATATCAGCAGGTGCCTGGCTGTGTTTTGTAGGTGCCATCCTGGTAATTTAATGCTGTCAGGTATGAGCCTGATTCCACTTTCTTTTTCAGTAAATATTGTTTTAAGGCCATTTCCTACCTACATGCTGAATAGAGTCTAGGGGGGACTGGATGCTACGTATGGAAACATAGACATTTCTGTGAACTGTTAAATCCTTGCCCGCTGTGTGTCATGACCATCCTCTCTACAAGTGTAATTCTGATGCATGGGAATAATCCACTTAACAAGTAAGGCCATCTCACAGAAGTGAGCATAACACATAGTCTTCTGTTATCAACATGATCAAATCCATCCCTCCAAGAGGTCTGTTTTCCTAATGCCACAAATATGAAGCCCTTTTGCAGGAGCTGGCCTGTACTTTGGCCATGCCTGACAAACTGCTAGCAAAATCTGTATAAATCTGTCTTTAAGTTCTCATCCTGAGTTCTTGCCCTGAAATCAGAGTTTGCATTTTATCTGAAGGACACCAGTTTATTTGCTTTTCTTTTAAATCAAACTGAGAAAAAAAAAGTCCATTTTCAGGCTTGGCTACACTGAAGTTTTGTTCATCTGCCACCAGTTCTCACCCAGTTTCACAGTCAGTTTGAAAATCGTATTTCTATCCATAAAATAGTAATCCATGTAATCTCAGCAAGTCCCATATCTGCCAGCTCCCTCTTTGCAGTTGCAATTAGTGGTTTATGGGTAGTTTCAACCAATATGGGCCAAAATAAAGACATGAAACTTTTTTTTGCCTACATATTGCAGTGAAAGTTCCCTTTGCTGAGTACATGGAAACTCAGGGTGCTCCTAGCTCAGGGCTCTGGCCATTCACACTGGGAAGATTTATGGGGTTTCCAGCTCCAGGCTCTTGCCGCATCCCATTGTCCAAACTTTAGCCCTCCTCATTACACAGTCAAGAGGAGGCAGTATTTGCAAACTCTTCAGGTGTTGCAGGTCACAGTTGGGCATTTTAGCTTAATCCTGAATCAATGGCAGTCTGAATTAGCACACTGAGCTGCGGTGGCTAGCACAGCTCATGCTCCCTTCTGCTAAGTCCACTAAAGGATTCAGCTCTTGCTTGCATCTGTATCTCAGTGAAAGACCTCATCTTTCTCACTATGGCTAACTGGAACCTCGGTCCATTTTTCCTTCTATTCACTTCATGAAATTCAAAGCAATGATGTCTTAACAGCTCTTTAAACCTCTACCCCCAAGGTGTTTCTCTGTCCCTTGGAATATGTTTTCTGATTCCTCCTCACTCATTTTCGTTCTCTATCCTTTCCATGAGGGCACTGTGGAGAAGAGATCAAGGGCTCAGCACATTTTATGACATGAAGCATTGCTCCTTTCTGTGATGCAACTCAAAGTCTTGTTAACCCACTTAGTTTGCAAGTTTCTTTTGTGGAGATAAATTGGTTATTGTAAATTTGATAGTTCAGCTGTTTTTCTTGCTCTCCACATCATAGCTTTTCTTTTATCGGTAGCAGAGTTCATGGCAAGGCAAGGACTTCCACATGAGTGTCTAGGATAACATTCGGAAATGCCCTCCTTGCATTCTAGCTGACAGACTTTATTTTCTGTTGCAGCAACATCTGATGTTTCCATGAAAACTCTGCCTGAGCTTGTAGTCTCACCATCATTCTGCTAGACACCAGTGCACAAAATTCTGCTAAGGCTTTGCAAAACCAGGCCGTGGGTGTATTGACTGTGTATTTCCCATGCCCTTGGCAATGTTCTGGCTGTTGGAAGTAGCCATAATAGTAGGGTCTGCTGTTGTTCTTGCTTCACTGAGCCCTGCCTGTCCCTCTCCCTCAGCTCCCTTCTTGGAGGTCCATGGCTTTAGTGCAAGAGGTTACATGGTTATCTCCAGGAGCTTCATTCTGAGCCAGTGACTTCCATTCCTGGAAAACTCTGTTGACGTTGTCAAGGATAAATCATGACTTGCCCAGTAATGCATAAGTTTTTAGCTCTGGATTCAAGTCCACAAACTTATTACAAGCTTTATCTCTTGTCAGATAATCTGTTGAACACCCCAGAGTCATCCTTCAAAAAACCCCAGGCACTTCTGTTCATGCAACTTGTGTGAAATATTTTTAGATGGCTGGCAGGTCCATCATCTTCTGCATTAGGGTCCAAGAGTTAACTCTGCAAGGATTCTCCAAGAATGACTGAGCCCACTCAGTGCCTCTGAGGTAGCTGCCATAAATGAGGCTGTCCTGTCCTTGTTCAGGCACCACGATGTCCAGGCATGGAGCTAAACTCTGCTTTGCTCCCTTCCCCTTCGCTCTTGCAGTTCTAGAGCATCACAACTGTGATGTAGATTCTAATGTATATTTGCTCTTCAATCCCAATTATTTCCTCTGATTTCTGTTTGCTCCACGTGGCCTAGGATACCAGTGATGGAAATACCTGGTGACGTGTGACTGGACACATTCAAACGCCTCTAGCTTGTGGTACATGAGATCTCCACAGCACCCCAGACCCAGCAGCTTTGTAGGCAACTGTCTCTCCACCCTGCAGGCCCGTGGGTCTCCTCCCTGCTCCTCAGCCTGCACCTCCACAGAGTGTCCTGGAGAGAATTGGGGGAGGAGGCTTATCTCCTTTGGGCCTTCAAAAAAGACCATGGGCTGCGCTCTCCTGCCACAAAGGAAAGTGCCCACAGCAGCTATCAGGAAGTCTTTCTGGGCTGGGTCTCTGGAAAAAGTGTCCTGCTGAACCGGTTCCAATTTGTGTAGGATTCTTCAATATTCATCAGCGCAGGGAGCCCACTGAGCTGGGCTGACGAGGTGAATACATTAACCACCTGTTTATTCAACTAGTCTCACTCTTCCTCTAGTGCACAGGCTAATTCCTTATTTTAGACAAAAATGAACAACTTCCACAGGAGAGAGGAGAGAGGAGCTCGGTGCAGTGTGGTCTGAGGTGGGAGAGCTGCTCTCACGGCCCACTCCGCACTGCATGAAGGGCACCTCACCGAGCTGAGCGGTGGGTGTCTGTGCCCCATCACCACATTGGCCAAGCAGCCATAAAGAAAGATCAAGATCCAGGCCCAGGCTTGGAGCAGGCAGAGGGTCGTGGTGGTCTTTTGGGGACCATCCTGCCCTCCTGTCTCTGTGATTCAGGAGATATAGGACAAAACCAGGCAGGCTGTGGTGCAGGGCTGGACATCAGGAAAGTGTCGCAGTGGAGGATCTTGCGCGGAGGAGACACCTCCTTCGGTCCAGAGTAAGGACCTGGATCTCCCAGGGAAATGAGACTGAACTTTTCTCTCCCTCTCAGCATTTTCATGAATCTGTACGAGTTAGATTTTTTTTTCTTAGCCAAAAACATGTTCACTGAAAAATTGCAATTTTCTACAGGTGGACAACTCTTTTGCATATTCAGGTATTCAATGCATATTCACAAAACCCTGGAGGTTTCAGCCTTTGGAATTTTGAAAACATTGACACCTTCTGATCCATTAATTGATAAAGAAAACATTTTATCTTTGTGCTGCATGACCAATGTTTTGCAAATAGTCTTTAGCTCCAAAACGGGGGAAGTAAAAGGAGTAAGAAAAGACAAATAGCCCAAACTGTATCATTTCACCAACCCTCCCCTCACTGAATTTTTCATTTCAGATTGATTCAAACTGTATTCATTATTTGTTTTTTTTTGATACGACAACATCCAATTCAAGCAACCAATTCAACAAGGTCTGGCACAACCCATTCGGATATGTTGCACTTCCCTCCTTTTGACTAGAGATTTGTCTGCCTAAATCATGCCTGGAATCTCCTTGGTGTTTAGTGTTGAGTATGGCAGAGCCAAATCCAAACTCTTTCTGTTGATTTAATCCAGAATTTCTCCCAAACACAGACTCAGGACTTCAGCTATAAAACTTTTTGAGCAGAAATCACCTTTCACCGTGTATTTGCACAGTGCCCAAATAATGGACTTGGGCAAAAACAGAAATAATTGTTGTCGTTATTGCTCCTAGCTTAGGTGGAGGGGATCAGAGAAGGGCAGCAAAGCTGGCTGTTGTGGTGGTGATAACTGCTACAGGAAAAAATGGGATCATTTCCACTAAAAAAGCTGTGTGAGAGCAACTCTGCTGAGGTGCTCTCCTCTGTCGATTTCAAGGTTATCAAAAAATGATCATCCTGTCTCAGCTGTGATGTCCCATACTATGACATTAATGGCAGGAAAATTTAAAGCCAAAGGAAATTCTTGGCACAGCATGTAATTTGCCTGTGGAAATTAGTTTCAAAAAGCATCAGAAAGTTAAATACTATTGCTAGGCTTTAAAAGAAGTCAAATAATTTTATAGCCAAAATAATATTTTTGTATGATAAATCATGCATATGGCAAGAGCAATAAAATATCATGCTCCAGAGTATAAAGCAATCCCTGTAAAGGTCAGGAAGCACTTTTAACATACATGCTCATCACTGCACATCAGTCCAGATGCATTTTAATTTGTTTGGATTTTGTGTCCTTGCTTGGGCACAGTACTCTGCACATTTGAAATTCCTCATGGCCAAACACCTTGTCTGCTGAACTGGGAGAGAAATCTTCCCCTACTTTCTTAGATTATTGCTGCATTCCTTGAAGCATGAGGCCATACTATTTTTGTTATGCGTATTACTCATATCCCATTCTTGCAAGAATTCACACATTGTAGGTCTCTGAGGCATCTTGCCCTCTGATTTGTGCCTCTACAATTTTGCTGTTACAACATTGTCTCTAATTATAGCAGGATTAGCTTTTCCAACGAACCTGTCCACCTTAAGCATGCTGACAGCTTCCTCCAACACGGAATTCAGCAGGCTGGCTGTCCAGTGTGCAGGACCATGCAGTAAGCATTCTGTGTTTAGGTCTCAGATCATCTTAGATCACCTGTGCTTCTGCTTTCTGAAACCAACAGAAGGTTAGAGATTAATAAAATAATCTCCCCTTTTCCTGTTTTCCACTTATCCCATGTCAGCCATTAAAACTCCCCCCAGTCTTGCACTTAGCAGGGCAGTAGGAGCAGAACAGCTCCAGGTTGCCCAGCCTGGAGCCTCTCTTTCTTGTGATCCTGGAGCAGTACTTGACAAACAACCATACTTCTGCTCCATCATACCCAGTCACCACAGTCACATCTAATAAATCAGTCTGTGAGCAAACATTTTGGCCCCTCCATCAGGTCAGCTCCACCCACTGTGGTCCAAGCCCACATCTTCTCCCCATTCATTTGAAGGCTTCTTACCTGCCTTCCACACTCTCCTCTTCAAGAAGGCACCTGCTCATTTCCCTTGAAATTTAGGGCAGTTTACTGGGCTAGTTTGATTTGGGAGCTCTGAAATATGGAGCATTGTTACAATAGCTTTCAGTAATACTCACAACGTCCTGAAATGCTAAGGTGGAATTTGCTTGTGAGCTTTGTAAAATCGCATTCTGAAAGAGAACAAATATGGAAGAATTCAAGCTGGGAAAGCCAATTTACATTAGTAAAGTGTTAAAACAGGATAAAACCGTTATCGCAAATTCATATTACAAGAGCAGCTGAGGACCTTGTAAAGTACAGGATTTTGCATGGCTGGAGACTACCATAACCTAAAATATCACAACACGTTCCATAGCTAGCATGAGACCAGTCATTAAAATAAGTTCAGTCCTGTGCCCCCAGCCCTCGGGATAGTGGAGCAGCAGGGAAGAAGCACTATGAGGCAGGAGGGCCTTGGGTAGGTACCAGATACAGAGGTTCAAGGTGGGGTGGCAGCTACAACCAAGGGTGCCAACTCACCACAGGGTTGCTTAAAAGCTTCTCAGAAGCATCCAGCAAAGATGGAGACATAGTGAGGGCTTGTGGATTTCACCTGCGCACAACATGATGCTTCACAAACCCTTGTTTGGCTTCAGCAGCTGGTCTAGAGTTCTCCGTGGCACAACACACACACACACACACACCAATTTCTAGGCCCCTTTGGGCTTGCGATAGAGACATAGGCCTGAACGCTCTCTGCAGGTGGAAAGGCATCTTGATGCTCTGGCCCAGCCCTCATCAGCCAGGACACCGTCTCCCCTGCGAGGGTCTGCTAGAGCTGGGGGCTGAGCTGTATCTGGCCCTGCACAGGGCTCTTTGGCTCTTCTCTCCTGAGCCTCCCCATGGGAGAGCCTCAGGATACCCTGGTCATTTGGGTTCAGTGCCTGCCCTCTGCTGTGGCTCCAACAAACAGCAGTAGCCAGCCCTTCTCAGGCCTATCCGCTTCATCAAGCATATTATTCTTTTACAAGCTAACGAATTAATAAGTAAGTTATTAATTAAAACTGATTTAGGCCAGAGATTCAGAGTCCAACTTAAAATCTCCACTCTTCACCGTAGCCAGTATTAACCAAATATCCAGCCTTCAAACTGTTATGCACATTGTTTCACATGGATTTAATCTGATGCCTCTTTCTTCTGCTCTTTATAGCACTGAGATGGAGGATTGTGTTGAAGTCCCTTGAAAAGTCAGGGTCTTCACCACCTACTGCTCCTCCCAGCTCCACTGCCATCTCAAGAAGGAAGCTAAGTTGGTTTGAAATAATTTAACAGCTATTTTTTTAAATCACATTATTCAAAATTTTTCTGACTAGCTCCTATTGCTTCAGACCCTTTTTCCATGTTTGGCCTCCGGAGGTGTTACTTGTCTCTTATACATCCTGGAAAGCAATTGCTCATTGTCCAGGTTTTCAGACAGCTTCTTACATGCCAGAAACCAGAACCCAACGTTCCAGGGCTCCTCCTCTGGACTATAGATGGTCGCTGTCATGACACAACACTGTTCTCTACTCCTCCAGCTTCAGAGATGCTCAAAACTCTCTCTACTGCTTCCCTTTCCCCACCTCGCCTTATGCAAGCAATAACCCTCTACACCACTATTCCAGCTGCAAGTTGAAAGAAAACTGAACTCCTGACCCAAGCTGGGTGACCAGTTTGGTTTGCAGCACTGGGGCAAGAAATCCTGGCTGAATATCTGGAGTGGGTTGCCCATCCCAGATGCTGATTGCCCACCCCAGGGGGGTGGGTCACTCGTCCCAGAAGCTGATTGCCCACCCTGAAGGTGAGTCACCCACCCTGGAGACTGGGAGCCCACCGAGGGCTCGCGTTGCCCCCGTGGCCCGGCTTCCAGGAGCCTGGTTAGCTTGGCACAGGCTCGCACCACACACACGTACTCATGCCCTCCCCTCGTGCCCCAGGTGTTGTCGGCTGCCAAGGCCAATCTGAGGGCCCCTCTCCTCTCCCTGGCCCTTGAAAACTGAGGCTGAGCAGAGGGAGTCTCGGGCACCGAGTCTCCACGTCCAGAGGGGCCTCGTGGCTCCACCTCCCCGCTCGCAGGCTGCTCCGGTCTTCCTTCTTCCTTCCCAGAAACCGAATTATAGCATGTGGTTTAAAATGAGCTAATTTTGCTTTAAAGGCTCCAAGCCCCGGCGAGTGCACCGCTCCCCTTGCGAATTGTCGCAGTATGTAGTTACTCTCACTGCGAGGGAGCTGCAGCTTATTTCAAGGTTGAATTTGTCCATCTTCCCGTCCCTGGGACATTTATGTCTCTGGAAATAGTCTGGGGACAGCGCAGTCTGCTGTAGCAGAGCTGTCCCTGCCTTCAGCCAGCTCTCCAGTCAGCGCGCTGCTTTCTCGCTGCGATGTCACTGTATACCCCTGCTTTCTTCTCTAATTTTTTGAGCAATAGAAGACATATATTTTATTTGCAAGCTTCTCTTTGGGCTAGAAATACACTTGTCTAATGTTGAGAGCTGAGACTCTTCCATGACTCCGCAACCAGTGACTTTAAAAACTACTTTAACTGAATCACTGCCCAGAAATTATCAAGGACTCGCGAAGCTGATGTCCATGGGAAGCGTTGGAAGGCAGCACAGAACATATGCGTCCTAAAGTACCTAAAATTATCTTGTGTTATCTTTTGAAAACATCTCCACCCTCCATTCAGAATGACAAATTTTGGCAACAACAGGAAAACAGGACTGACAGATGGCAACAAAATCTGGTACACAAACATGACAGTAGGCAATATAATGAACGTTTCACCCACTCTTTCGTTTATGCTAATCACCGCTTTTGGACAACCTGAACTGCTACGCCAGGCAGCCGTGGATCTGAGGCGTGCCATACCACGTCCCAAAGGGCCACCGACCCGGAGCCCCGGCCACTCTCTGCGGATCAAATTAAAATATTGCAGAGCCACAGCGTGCTCTGACGTCTCCTGAGAAGCCCTCCCGTTCCCTAGAAAGCGCATCGAGCTCTCCTCCTGCAGGGCTGGAACCGAACACGGCATCTACGAAGCACGGTTAGTCCAATTTTCTTGCTAGCCGCTCTCCACCAAGCTCAGATGAAGCAGCAGTAATTTGCAAGCAAAGGGGAGAATTAGCGTTCTTGCAGTAAATACATGCTGTGCTATCAGAACATACAAAAGTTTTATTTAAAAAATTCTTTCTTCTCAAAGACCTCTTGTAAAAATTCAGTTCTCATGGGAAAATGTTTGCCATTTCGTTCGAAGCCCACTGCTCTCACGCTGGCATTCTCGGTGGAAGGTACTACATCACCCACAAAACGCTTTTTATTTCCTATAAAAATGTAAACGAGCCTATTTTTTCCAGCCACTTTATGTAACGAGCAGTGTCTTTACTCAGTTATTTTGAAGACATGCTTTTATCCCCTCCTTTATGCAGAAATCTCTAGGACTGAAACCATTCCTCCATTCCTTCACCTACCCGGCAGTGCTTGCTCCGCTGGCTGCTGATGCGAAGGCCTTCTGATGGTCCTGGGGTGCGATTAGGACCTAAAAACATCTTTGAGGCATCCCAGAGGTTAACAGCAACAGAATTTATTGTCCTGTGGAGATACAATTCATTTTGCCCAAATAAACTGCCTTCATTTTCAGGAAAAAGATACAATCTTGGGCACTTGAGAGTTAGCCAAGATGTGCAATTGTACAAGACTGTATATATCTGTAATTATAAATGAGCCTAATACTCCATTACGAAGATTTTCAGACACTTCCCTTTGGAAGACCCAGTTTTTATTTGCTTATAACACTGTCAAACATTAACTACTTCAGATGAAATGTTATCTCCTGGGGCCAGCATCACAGTGAAATCTCACAAGGAAAAAAAATCAGCCAAAACATTTCAATTGCTTGGAGGAAAAAAAAAAACAAAACATATGCCCTTGGTAGATTTTCAGTAACCGCATCTGTAAATTCTACTCCAAGCCTCAGAAGATGGGGTTGGAGATAATCTTTGTGTCAATGGTGCCCGTTGTCCTCATGAAAACCCACCCAAATTTGCCTGAACTGGGGGAAATACCCACCAGCATCCCCCACCCACACTCTGTGCAGGTAAATTTGTGCATTGCCTGCGTTCGTTGGGACCACAGGCGTGGGGCCACGCTGCAGCACAGGGGGTGAGGAGAGCTGATGCTCAGCAGCCACTAGGCAGCAAAAAAACAAGGTTGTAAGAAGGGCCATTTGGTACCCTGTGGTCTTTGTCAGGAGAAACAAGACACATTTCCCCACTTAACTTTTCCAGTCTTCTGTCTACTTCCCTTCAGTTATCTCCTGCCATGGATGAAGAATCCCAGCCCGTTTAGTTGTTCTTTATGTAGAAGATACTCAATGTCTTGGATCATCCTTGCTGCCCATTTCTACCTCTTCCAGCTCTACTACACAAAGAAACATCTGTTTTTTTTTTTTTTTTTTTTTTGTCAGGGGACCTGAACTACACAGGAGTGCTCAGAGCACAAGTGCACCATGGATGGAGGCATGGAAGATAAGTACTTTCTATTTTGCTCTCTATATAATTCCTAAAAGAAATGCCTCAATCCAAATCCTGGCCTCAGAAGTGCTTGAGAAACACTGCCCACCATGGCTGAGGTTTTCTGGAGGCATCTAGTGGTCCCCAGGCACTCTGCACAGCTCAGCCCACCCTCAGAAGCAACACCACTTGCTTTAAGCTGCTCCTGCCTTGAATGAAGGCTGTTTTGGACTCACAGTGCTCCTGCTCAGCTGGTTTGTGCCTACAGGTGGCTCCTGGCCCATGCGCTGTCTCTGTTATCTCAGGTCTAGCAAGGGACATTGCTGGATCTGGCCTTCCTGGCTTGCACTCCCTGAGCAGCCCTCTTGCTCAGATTAATACCTGCTCTGAAACATCCGTCCAAGCATGTTCCTGACGACATCTTTGACAGCTTCTCTTTGAAACACTTCTCTTCCTCCCCCTGCTCTTAACAAGCCCAGTGTCCCATGTAGCCCACGAACGTCCACGTAGACCAGGATGCCCACAGATCACCTGATGGCTGTGGACTGTGCTGCAGACTCCAGCGGCAGGATGACCTCTGGCCGAGGGAGGACGCTTTGGTGGGGAGCTGGGCTCAGTGGCACCACGCAGTGGCCACGCGTGGCGCGAGGCTGCCCGTGTCCAAAGAGCACCCCATGGCCGTGGCCACCTGCGGTCACTCCAGCCTTCCACCAGCCTGTCACAAACCGTATAGGCGCAGACAAACTGACTGCCAGGACTGCTGTGCTGAGCGCGGGGGCCTGTCACTCAACAAGCACGTCTGCCACAATTTAAAAGATTTGCAAAGCCTCAGGGATTCTTTGCTTTTTTGAGTTTTTTCTCCCAAGGCTTTGCACATACAAGGGCTTCCCATTCTCTGCCCCCCCTGTGCTTCCTGCCTTGCTCTGCCAAGTTTCAGAGTTTGGAAACCAGATGTGATGTTTCTCCGTTTTGCTCCAGGACGTGGTGGACTGGCTGGCAAGTGGTCTGGCAGGAAGGGATTTGGCTGGGAGCAGCGTGAAAAGGTGGGATCTGTTGCTTGTACTTTGTAATGGAAAAAGGAAAAAAAAAATCTCTCTGTCCTGCTGACAGCACAAACTCCTACCGTAACGGGCAACGCTGGCTCGCAAGGATGCTGCCCGAGTGCCGCGGGTGCTGGCGTCCCGACGGGCATGGCGCAGTGCCGCGGGAAGCCGGGCATCCCGACAGGCACAGCGGCCTTTGGAAGTGCGGGACGCCCCTTTGGGAGCTCAGCGGCGATTTCTGCCTTGGCGTTACCCCTGCGCTCCGACCCGCGGGGCGGCCGAGACCGCGTGCCGGCGGTGGGTCCTCGGCCAGCAGCGTGCACCGGGGGGTTCCCACGGCCGTGGGCCTCGGGGTGCCCTGAAGTCCCACGGCCGTGGGGCACCCAGCTCCGGAGCAGGGCGCGCAGGGGCGGGCGCCGGGTCCCCGAGACCCAAGCAGCGCCGAGCTCGGCGGGGGCCCGCTCCACGTCCGTAACGCCCAGTGTGCCTGCTCGCTGGACGTGCTCAAAGTTCACCGTGCTATAAATACCCCGGCGCAGGGACTGCCAGCGTCCGCTGGGGCCCGGGGGGAGCGCTCGCCGGCTGCTGAACTGGCACGGGGTTTTATTCATTAACCCTTCGGGCGCGCGACTCCGCTAACTACGGTTTGCAAGTGAGGAATCATCTGCTTGAAGAACGTTTCTGAAGCCAGAAGAGCGCAGCAAAGGCCTTCTTTGGGCCGGTTCCCTGCTGAGAACCTCCCCGGGGCGCGGGCCGCCGCTCGGCCCCCGGGAGCGGAGGAGCGAAGCTGGGAGCTGAGCAGCTAAAACCCCCTAAAAGCAAAGAGAAATGGGTTAAGTTAGCACGGGGCGGTGCCTCGGCTCTCCCCGCGTGTCCGGGAGCGCCGACCCCTCTGCGCCGGCGTGGTTTTCTGCGCCCCATCCCCAGCGCTTGGGGACTTACGCTCCGAGTCCCTGGCGCCGCCGAGGCCGCGGGAGCCGAGCAGAGGCGGCTCCCTAAAAACGATGGAGACGTCGCAAGCACGTTAAAGGCAGGAAGACAAACCCCAGCAGCTCGGGGAGCGGCGCGGCAACTGCACGACGTCCGTCCCCGACGGCTTTGCGGCTCCCCATGAGCCGAATCCTCGGCCGCTTCCAGGCCAGGAAAACCCTTTCGGTTCAATCGCTCTCCTCGGCAAGTGGCGATTTTCCCCGCCCGGCGAGGCTCCCCGCACGCGGCGCCCGCACTGCCTCCGCCAGTGCCGACTGCGGCGTCTCCAGCTCCCCCTCCGCAAGCTGCCCCGGCTACTTCTTAGGCGCCGGCCTCCTGCTCCGGCCCCTAAAACCTTCCGGGGGCCGCGGTGCAAAAGCGGGACTTGCACCGTCTCTTATGCAATGGCTAAATTGCTGCTTCTGCAGATTTGCAAGACAACCTGGATGTAAAGGTTTGTCTTTTTAATAGTATTTTTGAACAACTGTTATTTATGGTGAATTAAAATTAAGCAGGGCTAAGAGCATCTCCGGCGATGCTCTCATGGCCTGCAGCACCAGCGCTTAGCGCGTCCTTCCCCCGGCGAAACGCACTGCACACTAGCAACAGATGCAAATTTAAGATCTTGGGCTGCAAAGAGGCAGATATAGGGGTTTATTTGAATTATCCTGTATTATTCCCACAGTCAGGATAATGACCGGTTCCCGCAACCTGTGCCGAGGAGCAGGAGCGAAGCACCCAGGCCCTCCACCCTCGCCGCGGCCTCCAGGCGGTCAGCAGCACCCTGCGCCTCCCGGCAGCACCCGGCTGGAGCCCCCACCACACACGGCCCCTCGCCGCCCGCTCGCCGAGGCCGCCGTGGGCCAGACGGAGCACGCGGGCGTCTCGCGGCGAGGGGAGAACGCCTGCCCGTTTGGACGCGGCCTCGACGTCCCGGCGAGCCCGGCTTTCCGGGAGAAACCACCGCACGGCAGAGAGGGAACTCCGTCGGCAAAACCTGGCTCTCACCAAAGACTCCTGCTCCCCGACGCGCCGTGCCAAGTTTAACGTGGCTGCTTGTCTTAAAGCTTCGACTACAAAGCATATGCAGGACAGATGGATTTGAGGTTTACAAGATAATTAAGCATGTTAATGAAGTTCATTTGCATCCAGTTCTTAAATTCCCATAAACTTGGCATAGCTGTGAAACGAGGATTGCCGCTCGATGCCGCAAAGCAACAAAATCGAGTTACCGAGAGCAGAACGACGATTAACGAGCGAGAACCAAAGCCCGTCGAAATCCCCTGAGCCTTGCGGCCCCGGCGTGCCGCGTCCGAGCGAATCCTTCGGCGGGCCCCGGCTCTCCTAAACGATGTGGCCGAGCTGCACCAAATTACGCAATTAGCTGGTGATTAAGCGGCAATCTTAATTGAATACAAATTGCTTAAGGGCCTTGGGCCGGACTGAAATGTTATGGAAGCAGGGAGAGCCGAGAGGGGGATTCTTCTTCAAAGAAGGGAGATTTCACCCTAGGAAAGGAGAAAAACCTTTTAAAGTCCAGCAAAAATGAAACCCAATCCTCGGCGCAAGGAGCCCCGCCACGGGCCATGGCTGGGGCTGAGACCTCGAGGAAGCCGCATGCTGATCGCCTCTGAATTCCCCCGCGGGACCAAGGGCTGGTCGCTGCCGCTCCTGGAGAGCCGCTGGACGTCCCCCGGGCAGACAGACCGTAAGATCTTCAGGAGCAGCCCAACGCTGCGAGCGACAGGCCGCAGCGCTGAGGGAACAGGGCTCCTAAACCTCTCGTTCCTCGCTTTTCCCGCGGGCCGCTCGGGTCCAGCTCTGCGGAGGGACTGGGGTGCCCACACATGGGCGCTGCCGGCTTTGCTGGCGCGGTGGCTGAGACCCCGCAGGAGCTGGAGCAGCCTGCAGGGCCAAAGAGGAGCTCCCTGGCTACCAAAACCCTCCGGCTTTCCAGCCTAGTGGACTTTGTCCCTTTAGAGCCGCATCACAGCTCTCACGCAGCTTTGCCCCATCGCCCTCCGTGCAACGGCCAGCTGGGCACCCGGGTTGACCTGTGACTCCTGCTGGTGAGACGGCTCCGGGTGCTGCGGCAGGAGGTCCCAGCAGCACGAACTTGCATCTCCGTTAGCCCCGAGTCAACGCTGGTTGATCAGAAGCGGTCGACCCCGGGCAGGACGGCCGGCAGCACGTGAAGCCCACGACCTCCGTGCCAAGCTGCGAAAGCCGAAGGAGGAGTTAATGCTTCCGTCCCAGGCACCCCGGGAAAACTCGGCATTTGCTGTCATGGTGAAACAAAAAGAAGCAAGAGCAACGGCTACTGTGGTGCTTTCCCGGAGCGCAACGCAGAGCTGTCCCCGCGCTGCCTGGAGGCAGGCAGAAAAGGCGACGAGGCGGCAGGTCCTCGCTGGAGCTCCCCGTGGCCCAGGTCGCACCGGCGGCTGCGGGCAGCAAGCACAGGGCGGCCCCTCAGGAGCGGCTCCAAAATACATCCGAGATTACGGGGCTGAAAACCTTTGGGCTTTTCCCGTCCACAGCCACCCCAACACATGAAGCAAACGCAGGCAGCCAACGCTTTCAAAATATGTCCAGCCTCTGTGCAGACTCCTTTTTTCACCATGAGCTTAAGCATGGAAGGATAGGAAACTTTGAAAATGGGGCTACTTTGGGAAAAGACACAACGGAATTGAAAAGGAAAACGGGAAGACCGGATTTTTTTGAAATGCCTTTGTAGGATTTATTTAAAAATATCCCTCGGCAGTTCACAATCACCATGATCTACAATAGAAAGGCGGTCGTAAAACATCTGAACAGTTTTCACCTAGAGCAGAAGGATAACAGCCAGGAACACTCGAGCGTTGCCTAAATACACGAATTGGTATAAAGTCCTGGGTTGCCGTCAATAATGTGGTAGTATCCGCTGGCTATCGGTTGGCTGTAAGGCGAATGGCACCACGGGCGCGTTATACACGTGCTCTGGTACTTACCTTATCTTTGGAAAAGTTTAAAAATGTGTGTGTGGGGGGGGAGCAGGAACATAAACCCCACACAAACACCCTCATAACTACCTGGCTTCGCCTCGCAGTGGTTGCAGCGGGACCGGTTCTTAGTGGGACGTCTGCTGCAACCCACCAGCACGGTGAGGGGAGCGAACCCAAGCCCCCGGGACACGGCCGTCCCGCTGAACCGGCACCGTCGCTTTCGACAGCAGAGCCCCCTCGCTAGCAGGTAAAATTAAGAAAAGGGTTTCTCAGGTTAAGGACGTGACACTAGGTATCTACGGTCATGGGCCGGCAGAAGGACGGGACACAGCGCCTGGCGTCGAGGAGCTGAGCAGTGAATCCAGAAGAAACCTTCCGATCTTGCAGGTCAAAACGTTGTTTTGCAAGGGCACGGAGCAGTCCCTCGTTTGGTAAATCTAACGTATTTTTCTCCCAAGGAAACCCAATGAAAATACACTGTGGTGGGGTGTGAGCAAGAGAGACGGACAGAGGGAGAGACTCTGCTGCAGACCCTGCAGACGGCTGCCCAGCACGCTGAGCTCTTCCTGCCGGGCAAAGTTAGACCCTGAGACCGCTGACAAGGCCTCCCTCACCAGCCAGCGGCTCCTGCTAAGGTATTTCTTTTTCTGTGGACTCTTACTCCAGAATAAGAATGTCACACTCTGAATTAATTCAATCCACTTTCAAAGTGGATTAAGATAATTTGAGTAAGGCACTGGTATTCCAGAATAAATCACCCACACTGTCTGCTTAAAAACAAAACAAAACAAAACCTCCAACCCCCCTTTTTAAATTCACATCCAACTTCAGCCAAAGCAATTCCCGGTGTGGAAAAGTCTCACCCTCAGCTCTCCCCCGCAGCTGAATCTCTCGCTGCAGTCAGCAGGGACAGCGAGATGGTTCAGTACTGCTGCCGCTTGGGCTGCTGTAGGGCACGTTCACAAAGTCCTCTACAGCAGTGTTAAGATGAGCGAAAAAGCAGGAAGGTTTCTTTTTTCTTTTTAAACCGCTATTGAGAACACAAAAGTCGTTTAGCACCAACCAGCAATCAGGGGCCAGCAGCTCTACGTTTTGGGCTACAATTCCTTTAGCCCTTCAGACACATGCCTAATCGAAAACGAACTTAGTGTCTTCACGATTTGTCAAAGAAACATTGTAAAAAGCTGGATCCAAAATAAAGGATTCAGAAACTTAGGTTCCAAACTGCTATTCTTCGAAACAACGTGCAAATGGCACAAGACTCTGCCTGAAGTAGTGCTGAAGCAAAAATAAAAAAGCAAACAAATTTTAAGTTGACATACTGTATTGTGAATTACTTTCTCAGCTTTTCTACATCTAAGATAGCGTGAAATGATCTGCGATACAGTAAAACAGTTTAATATACAATTGATTACAGATCCGTAGTAACGAGTCAAAGATAATATGCATTTTATCTATATACATATATAGCTTAATATTTCACAGATACAACTTTCTTCCATTTCTGTTTTGTCAACAAAGCATATGCAGAATATTTACAGTTAAGTTGCCGAAAGGAAGCCCCGTCCCCCCTAGCAAAAGTAACCTGGCAGAAGTTCCAAACTTCCCCGTGTAAGTGTTTGTAAACAGGCCATTTCTGTCGTTTTGCAAAAAAGGGAAGGGAGAACGTAGTGCGACCATGGGGTTTGCTGGGGCCGGAAAGGAAAAGGAAACCAAAGACATCGTGAAGAAACAATTTCCAGCTAACCTGGATACTTTTAAATGTGTTCATTCTCCTTTTTTTTTTTTTTTTTTTCTGTTCTTAATTAATGTTTAACACTTTCTGTACAATTTCTATGTATGCTTATGCACGGACAGGCGGTGCTAGAGACTCGGGTAATACTGGAGAGGCAGCTTATAAGGAAAGCAGGTAACGGCCTGATGTCTCTATCAACTTCCAGGTCTGCAACGCTGCCAGGTAGAGCACAAGTCACATCTTTGTCAAACTTGCAACTATTTATTAAACAAAAGCAAACTCTGATTTGAGATTCTCACTTCCAAAAAGAATCGCTCGCAGGCTGCTTGCAATCAGGTAACACTCCAGCCAGGCACCACAGCTCTTTGCACACAGCAATTGCTTATATAGTGTCCTATATTTGTGTAATACTGTATAAACTAACGTATGAAAAACTCAAAACTAAACCCAACCCCGCCACACGGCTTCGACAGCAGTGTCTGAATTTCTAGTGCACGTTTTTAATATCCAGCTGCAATTTCCTCATAGGAAAACATGAAACAAAACCAATAGGCCAAGAGGGAAGACGTACTTACGAAGTTGGGGAACGGAAGTCGCGATTAATTAGCAATCCAGGAACGGGAATCGTCTCAAGCCATTGGGACAGAGGGACGCTGCCCGGCGCGTGAACCACGGCCAGTCATTCTCTCCGTAAGTATCCACAATCTCGTGGCCGAGAGGGGAGGGAATCCGATTTGCAACGCGATGGGGAGCGAAGCCTGCTTCCGCCCGGGCGCCGCGAGACCTCCCCGCGCGCAGCCCCGCCGCCGCGGCCAGGCGGCTCCTCGCCCGGCCGCAAGCCGCCCTCCCGCGCCCGGAGGGGAGCTCAACGCCTTCCCGCTTCGCTGGCCTTTCCGTACAGCGATACATTTACGTCATCGCCTTCTCCTCCTCTTAATGCAGCAGTCCTGAACAGAGACGGGGTGCAGAAGGAAGCAGCCAGCCCTCAGCCACCATACATACAACTCTTTACGCTAACTTAACCATACTGGTTCAAGGGAAGAAAGAGCTTTTAAGGTAAATCCAATGAAAAAGAAAATCATACCAACCCTGTAGGAGTTGGATGACTTTCCGGAGAGCACGAGCGTGGGGGCACATTTCTGCACTTGTTAACTCAGTGAGCGTGGCCAAGGTCCGTGCCGCGTGTGGAAACTGTTACGACCTCCTCGGAAAAGGGAGGCAGCCACGAGGGAGCATATAAATTCTCAGACATTCAGCACAAACTTGCAACTGCGCTTTGCCTCTGAACAGATGTCAGCACTAGTTAAGGCTCTCGGTTTTGAAGAGTTCATTACTCTGGAAGTTTAAAGCTGTACTTGCAACAGGGCGCAAGTCCCCGTCTCAGCACAGGTGCATCGACACAGCCTCAGAAAGCCAGAAGCAATGATTTAGGAGGTTAAATCACGCAGAAGGTTACTCTAGCGGCTGGGCACACAAAACATACAAAAGAAGCACGGCGACGGTGGTCTGAGTGTCCCAGCACCTGTGTGGTGGCTGAACCCTGTTTCGGACAATGGTACAGATCACTGCAATCTTGCAAGAACTCCTCCTTTGGACAAACCGCTAGCAGGCAACAGCGAGATGGAACGATATAGCTAACGTTATAAATAAATTACAAGCGAAATCAAGGCAAGGATGATCAAAAGATTCAAAGGGGCAACCACCTTCTGCACGCGCGCACCCGGGAACAGGCACGCGTGCACAAACACACACGTGCTTGCTCTTACTGTACCACACACAGCCATTTCTTTTCCTCTCCATAGCTTATCTCGTTCTCAAAGAACTGATGAAAACTCTCTGAATTGCAAACTGATATTTAGCCAAAATATTAATTTAGAAAAAAGTGAACATATTAACACCTAAGGAAAAAACAGAAGTACTTTAGAGAGTTTGCTTTGGCATCTTCTGAATAATGATTCTCAAAATGCTCAAACAATGGACACCCCAGCTCTGACCACGACCACCTGCTGGATGCTCAGCGTTGACTTTCACTGCATGTAATTGCTAATGTGAGCTATAAATGACAAAGCAATTAGAGCAGCACTGATTAAGAGCTGAAAATCATAATTTTAGTAACTGTTCCCATGCTATGACTCTCTTTGCAGTTCTCAAGATTCACCGAACATTGCAACTTCTGGAGATTAAAATACATGTTGCTATAGCGAGTCAAAAAAACAACGGAAGAACAGAATAAAACACAGAGAAGACGACTGAAGGCTGAAATGCAAAAACCCAGCCCTGCCTGTGCCGAAACGTGCGGCGCCGGCCGGCCGCACCTCGGTGAGGCAAACACATGGTTGGCAGCTACAGTAAGGAACTAGGCAAAAAGCTTTAAATCTCTTCTGAAAACTGATTTCTTCCAGAAGAATCCCCTTCCTCAAAGCCTACTGTTGGCTCTCCAGTTGAAGCAGCAACTGTCCATATCCACGTCCTGCAGCCAGTTAACTCCGCCAAAGACAAAATTTAAGTCCTCTTGTAAAGACTTAAAAAAGGCTTTATACGGAAAATTTCCATCATTTTTTCTGCCAGTTTTATACTTGCTTCTCTCTGTGTATATAACGCACCTCCAAACTCCTTCCCCCAGCCCCAGCGGCTGCTAAAACAAGACGTATTTCACACCTATTTCAGTTTCTGCCTGAGCCTCCCCAGAGCCTGACATTCGATTTTAAACCAACTCGAAGAAGACAAAGCTGATAAGCTCCTGGTGTCCGACTCTCACAGACAAAATACCTCCTCCTTACCACCCTGAGCACAGAGCTCGGACAGTGGGGTTAAAGTAGACTTAAAAAGTCCATTTTAAGGCTCCCTCGTACTACCACTGAAAATAGGGAATTCTTAAGCCTACAGGGAAATAGAGGCTCTGTTTCACACCTGATAAACTTCCCAGGTCTTCAGCCAAGCAAAGACACCAAACCTGGGAATTAAAGACCAACCTTCAAACCAACCTGCCATCTCCTTTCATAGCTGCCTTCTCCTTCACTCAGTGATTTCACAGAATTCAGCATCTTGCAGGGTATACGCTTATCCCATGTTTTGCCACCAGCTCAGCAGGCCTCATACTACTTTCAAGAAGGATATTAAGTTTTGGGGGATAACACAGCAGTAGCTTTGGACATGGAGATGTCTAAATTTTTAGATTGATAGTTAAAAAGCGACTGGATTGATTTTTAACTATATCAACGTATTAGTGCAGTACAATTTCTTTACGCCCGATCTCCTGACCTGGAAGCATGTATGTTACTGAAGAGCATATTTCTTGGGTTGGGTAGGAGAAAAAATACATGTATCATTACACTATATCCCATGCTGGTCACCCCTTATTTTTACAAGCAGGCCTTGGTGTTCTGCCTCTCAAGTTTCCGTTACCGTACATTTTAGCAGAAAACGATCCATGATTTCACAGCTTGACACAAAATCTTCAGACCGTTGGACCACTCAAACCAAACACCTAGAGGACTTCAGTTTGTCTGCAGGAATTAGTGATCAATCGTTCTAGTTTCCAACTTATTTTTTATAGGACTTTGCAAAATTCTATAGCCACTGGCTGTTGAGAATATCCTTAGTAACAACAAACCATAATTCAGTTTTTTTCCCTTAAACGTTGTCTCCCTGGAACGCCAAAAACCAACTGCTACAGCCTACATAGAGATCTTAAAGAAGAAATTTTTTTTTTTTGGGGGGGGGGGAGGGGAGGGATAAATGACTTTCCTGCACAAAGTCTGAACAAATTGGAAGTTCCACATATAATTAGCTAAGTCACAGAAGTACTGGGTCTCCCCGTCTGCTGGGGCATCAAGGCCCCAGCAGTACCAGCGAGTACCACAGCTCGCTGCTATTTAGTACCATGGGATCCTTGCACCTTTAGCATCAACTGTTTTTCTTGGTGCTCGAAAATAATAGTCTTTTCACAGTCATACCACCTGTGTGACATCTTCAGCCACTGAGAAAGTTGTATCAATTAATAGTAGATGTTTGGGTTTTTTTATTTTTTTTTTACACTTTCACAAAAGGAAACATCTACGTATTACCAGTTAGGTCTCTACCACTAGAAATCCTGCTTGTTAAAGAATCGCTGGCGTGGACAGCGGACCTGGATTTCTGAAGTTTTCTACTGTGGAAAGTAAGTAGAATCACTATTCTGGTAATCACTAATCACTTGGGATAATATATATATATTTTTGCGGTGAGATGGAAATGTTATTTTTCGCAGAATTCTTCAGTTGGGCTATTTGGATGTGCCTGCTACTCTTCTCTATCTTCTGTTAAGCAGCGTAGCAATAGCGCAAGGAGAGCGCTGCAGCTGCGACTGGGCAAACGTACCAGAACCGAGACAGCAGAACAAATATACTATTCCTCTTTATATTAGGAAACACGGGCAGAGGCAAGCGGCAGTCAGAGCAGCTGAAACGGCAAAGAAAACATATGAAACCACGACCTGGCAATAACAGAATTCAAATGCTGCTGTGAAGAGCGGGAGCTCTAGTCTAGTACAGGCGAGAACCTCTCCCCACATCCCGTCCACTCAGAAAACACCAGACTGCAGCACAAGAGAAGTGAGAAAACAGATACAATCTTTAGACTTGGCAAAAATCCCCAAGCCACACAGGAAGCTGATCAGATTATAGCCAGCTTCAGGCATTCGTAGGTTCTCAGTGCTCTGCGACACTGGGAAACAAAGATCAGAAGTCAGTAACTGCTCACCTTCGATGTTATTTTTTTAATGCAGGAGTTGGATGTGGCACTCACTAGAAACCCTAAATTTTAAAACTTCTAAAATTCAGAATCAAAGTTTTAGAAAGAAGCTAGAGTTTGGCAACTTCAACGTGCTAGACACCCTAAAAGCTTGTTCTTTTAAAATCAAGAATCAGCTCTTCTTTACCTTAAAGCTCGGATGCATTCAATTTTTTGTTAACAATGCCCTTCACTTTTCTCCTGAAAACCCCATTTTCTATGTTTTTGGATCTAAAATAAGAGTCTCAAACTATTTTATTTATTTATTTTTTCCTATAAAGCCCTTCCCTGTTGCCAACCAGTGCTAAACTACCTCTGGGCGAAGTTTTACTGGAGAGCTTTGCTGGAGAGTCCATCCTCTCCACCCCCACGTGGCCACCTCCAAACCCCGGTCCACTTCGCATTAGAGAAGAGCAGTGAGAAAGCGGATAGGCAGCACGTGCCTTTACTGGTCTCTGCTCTGCTCAAAGCACTTAGGATGTTGTGGCTCTTAGGTTAAGCAAAAAGGGAATAATGCTAAATTCTGGGCAGCAAAAAGCAAGCCTGCGCTTACTTCAAAATCAGAAACACCCAAAATAAGTAAACGGAAATGTCATTTACTTTGCTTTAAATGAAAAATCAACTCATTTTCACTGAAGTAGCTGTAAGAAAAAAAATATTTTCATGTGCTAGCAGCAGGTTAAGACAACACTGCAGAAAATATTCAGCGTATTCCTCATTAATCCAAGCTCCAGAACAACTTCTGCAAGCAAATTGTGCCGACAGGCAGTAACCGGGCTAGCAAACATTCAGCAGTCTTCCCCCCGCCCGGATGACCGTGAAATGATCGCTGTTAACCCATCCTGAAAACACAAGTGCAACGCGACAGCGCACTGACTGCTCTCGCAGGACGCCCTGCCAGTCATCTGCCCGACTCTTCAACCTCTACACCGTGCTTCAACAGCTGGGCTGGCACTAACACAACCACCTAAAAAGGTATTTTAATTCAATTAACTTCCATCACGGCCTCCTGCAAGTGAACGTGTAACACGGCTGCCTGTGGCTCTGAGGCACACAGAGATGCCATTAAAAACACCTACAGAGTAATTTTTGCAGGTATTGGGACAGCTTTCGAAAGGTGTAAAAGGCAGATGTGAGGGTTCAGCTCCCCCTGTTTTTCACCAGAAAACAGGTATCTACTTGCTCCTTGTGCCTTTGAAAAATCTCACTATTTAACCTCACCATGGAGAGCTCAGCTTCTTGATTTCATATCTACGCTGCATTAAAAAAAGCATTCAAAACTTCTGAAAGAAGAATGGCAATCTCTACAGCTGAAGTTGTTCAATGTTAGCTGCTATTTTCCGGTAGCAATAAGCAAACAGAGGTTCAACCTGTTACTCAGCTTTTCATAACTGTTTTCCAGTTCTCAGGCAGCGTGACGCTGCCTGCAGTCAGCTCTCTGCGTATAACAAATCCGTTCCAAGAGCAGACAACAGCCCTTGATTTCAGCATCCAGTAATATTTCCATCCTTGGTCATTTTATTTGCTTAGTGCCAACAGGAAAGAGGCCCTGGGACTTTTTGGTATTCTGGCGTTACCAGAAAACTATCAAGACTCCCCCAGTACCATACCACGATCAGCATGGGAGATTTGTTCGTTGTGTAGGCGTAAGGAGGAGGCCTGGGTGTTACGCAGTGCGTTAATTCAACATCTCGAGCAAGGCGCTCTCAGCCCCAGGCCCTCCTCCCGCACCTGGACTCCGCTGTTCCTCCTAGGTCTAGTCGCAACGTGCCAACCTCTCACCGGACGCAGCGCTGCTGCCTGGAGGTCTCATTGCTGTGCGGTATTTAACACGGGAGAGAAGCGGGCACGTCTTGATAGGCCTTTGCCAGGATACGCAGCTGATCAACGAGCGAGAAACGCTATTCTACCACCGGATATAGTTGTCTCTATAAAAATCAGGAAAAATAAGTGAAAGGCAAAAAGGGTCTAACAGCTCCGAGACACCCAATGTAACACTAGCAGGCATGTAAACAATTCTAGATGACGTTAACTCCTCTACTGTAAGAAAAGAAATACTGACACACACTGACATAACCAAAACTAGAATCCTAGAAAGGGTTTCAAGAATACATTCTTTGGATGCAAGAGGTATTTGCAGAGTTTTACTACCTGAAAGTTGGAAGTGCAACCCAATAAGAAGGTGGGGGGGGGGGAGAGGAAGGAATATTTTAAATCTACTGACAAGGAAGGCTGTTGTAGAACTGTGCAGTAAGAGAAACATTATATTGTTGCTTGTCAGGAGCAGCCCCAAAACAGGCTTACAGCATCTAGGACAAAACGGTACGAGGTTGAGTACCCAGTATTTTTTCGGTGCTGGGAGACTGAACAAGTAAGGTTCACTTTAAATAGCTTTCATGTCAAACCTAATTAAAAGGTGCATAAACAGCAGCTTTTCTGAGAACAGTGTACAGAACCTTGTTTAATGTAACTGAGATCCAAACATCTCATGGACTGACATTTGACAAAGGCTTCAATAGCTCTGTGCTCACCGTGGAGTGTAGATGGATCTCACATAGCTGAATAGGAACGTCACAACGTGTATATTTATTATTACTCAAACTCCACAAAATCACACTGGGAAGAAAAAGTAGTATCAATATATTCTGCTTTCAGTTCAGAAGGAAAGAAATAATTAGGAAAACATATCAATACGCAGACAATACAGCATTGCATTTCACCAGCTTTTCCCTGGCTAATGAACTTATTTTGGGCACGAAAATTCTTTCTTTTCATTTGGTGTCACAAGGAGTTGGCTAAACTGGAGTAACTGAATAATCAGCCTTATCCAAAGCGGGCCATCAAACGTAAGTGAAAGAGGAGACGGAAGCATGCGAAGGGAGGACTGGTACAGTCTAAGGCTCCAGTCCTGCAGCTGCCTCTGTGCAAACGGATTCCCGTGCTCAGGCAGATCCTTGGTCACAGGGATCTGCACAAAGTCGTCTGCAGGGCTGGGCAGTTATTGTGCTTCTCAGCTCACACTAAAGGACTCTCTGCCTATCCCTGCTTTCAGCGGCACACGGGGAACACGCTGTTCTATTCCCTGCTGCAAAAGCACAGTGTAGGGGACAGATCCTGAAAAATATTGTGCAGCACCATTAATTCAGTACAGAGGGAAGCTGGGATCCTCAATTGCGTTTGGTGGCTTCAGAAGTTTCTCCAGCTTGGAAACAAATATTGCCTAGGTAACATCCTCACAGTGGTTGGTAGTTCAAAGAGGCTGAAACACTACTGGACGACTTATTACTCTTATTAAACCAATTAACAGCTGCTCACCTCTCCTAATCCCTTCCACAAAACCCGAATAAAAATAGACATAAAATAAATAAATAAATAAAGGCATCCCCAAAACATGTATTTAGCTTTTCTCGCTCTCAAATCAGACCAGCTTTCAAGACACCAACTTCACCTACCTTTGCAAATTCAGCTAGGTGGCGGAGCAAAATGAAACTGTTTTAGATGCTTAAGACCTGAATTGTAACACTCGTACGGTCACTTGTCTGCTTCTGGAACCATGTCCTGAGAGTTGGTGAGGTCTGAACCCCGATTCCATTCCCACGTGTCAGTAACTCATTGGCTATACGGAAAACAAGTGTATCCAAAGCACACCATGGCACATTAAGTTTGAGGAAAGCATCAATACAGGAGAATAAAACTACAGCAGTTGTTCAGCCAACTCTAACTAAATGTTAAGCCACTGCAGAACTCCTCCTCCAGCCTAACACAAAGGAAAATTGTGTCACCCCCTTGCCAAGACATTCTTTTGTGGTACATTACTGGCACTTTATGTCAGATCTGTATGGTAGATACATGCACATTTGTCTGTGTGTTTACATTACATACAAAAGGTCTGATAACAGTAAAATATTGTTCAGATAGATATAAAAAACCCAAGGAGTTGCATTAGCCAAAAAAAGTGTTTTGTGAGAAACAACAATAAAAATGATATAACCACAGCTTTTCTTTTCTTTAAAATTAGATAAATACCCAAAGCTATGATTTCACTTGGGGCCTCTGTACCTGGACAGGGAGTCCAATGGAGTATATCTGAAGGCACTTAATATCCTCTACTCAGCTGAAAGATGGTTGCACAGGGAGCTGGGGAGCTTGGGATGGGATTTGGGGCATGGAGGAAAGAGATGGATGAAAACAAGCCCTGAAGAACTGTGATCCACACAGCATCAGGCACTGAAATGAAAACAAACGTACAACCCAGGTGTTGAGAAGGTCTCTCTTCAAAAAGAAAACCGCCGATTGCAAACGTCTTTGTGTTTCTATTGACAGAGCACTTCATGCAACTCTGACAGTGCATCATACACTCTTAGAGATATTTAGCTTTGTCAGTTCATTGACCTCCTCAGTTCCTGCTTCCTCACAGTCAGTCTTCCCTACAGCTTTGCCAAACCTGCACCTCTCTTCCGCTTTCAGCGAATCTTTCTGGAGTTTCTTGGAGGAAGGAAGCATGTCCTTGGTTTCTGAGTTATCTGTGCCATGGGCTATCTTATCAGAATTCTGTACAGAAGGCACCAGGTTGGCAATCTCATCAGTCGGAGATCGCCCAATGCTGCCATCCACTTGAACCCGAATGTCTGGAGATATAGACAACTGGTGATGTGGCACAATCCCGTTGTCCATGCATTTTGGGTAAAGGTAGGTCTTCATCTGACCTTTCCCCTTCACATTGACTGTCCCCCTGTAATCAAAGTCATACCCCATCTTGTTTAGGATGCGGTAGCTTTCCTCACTCACCTGTATACGGCACTCTACGCCAGTGGTGTCCATTCTGCTAGCAATGTTCACAGTGTCACCCCAGATGTCATATAGCAACTTGGTGGTGCCGATGACCCCAGCAGTGAGGGGACCATGGTTAAAGCCAATCCTAAGTTTAAAATTAAACCACAGCATGTTGTTGTTGAAGTCATCTACCACTTGCATCATTTCTTTGGCAAATTCAAAAAGGGTCTGCAAATGTCCATGTGGATGGTTGTTGTCTTGACACTGTGAGGTGTTTAGTCCTGAAGCAGCCATGTAGGTAGCCCCAATTGTTTTGATTTTCTCAATGCTGCTATAATGAGGTTTGCTTAGCAGCTCATCGAAATCCCCAATCAGTTCGTTCAGGACTCTGTAGCATTCTTTGCCTCCTTCGTAGTTTTCTTCATAGAACTCACTGAAGTTCACAATGCTAGCAAAGATCACCCCGCCACTGTCATGGTTTTTGGAATAGCTCTGGGAAACCTTCAACTGTTCAGCCACGTGATAGGGAATAATATTCCTCAGCAACCAGTCAGCTTGATCCCTCATGCTCTGTATTTTGGTGCGATGAAGATCGGCCTCCACATCTCCATGGTAGTGGAGACGATAACTGACTTCAAACTCTCGATTCAGAAACCAAACTAGGAGGAGCAGAAGGAAGACAACCAACAGCACTTCCTGACCAATGAGGTCTGCTGGCCTCCTGGTGTCACTTGGCCCCGAGCTGTTGCACGGATTCTTTCTGGAGCTGGAAGCAGAAGAAAGCAAAAGAACAAGAAAGAATAAAATACAGAGTTCGGGCACTGTAATTTCTACTCTGTAGTTGGAAGTCCTTTGCTAAAAGCAAGTGTAAGAAGTGTAACGTTCTGTACCAAATTATGAAATGTGCTCTGATAATTTTCTGTGCTGTTAAACATGCTGTAGAATTAATTTTCATCTTAAACTTACTGAGTACTTCCTTACAGGCATATTGTGGGTGTGGTGACACAGGAATTTCTGAGCCTTTACATTAGTCCTATTTTAAGAACTTCAACAATGAAAGAATTATTGTTATTTATAAATAAATGAAAAAAATATTATATTCTATATTTTTATATATGTAATATATTTATATACACAAAACTAAAATACACTACATATGTGTATATATACAACTTTTATATGTATATATATTTATAATGTGTGTGTGTGTGTGTGTGTGTGTGTGTGTGTAACTAAATTATGTGGAATTTATTATTTCTTTGTATTACCTCCCATATTCAAAACTCCTACTTCATACTCTCAAAATTTTCCCCTTGTCTCTTTATCAAAGACCAATAGCCTTTACTATGTGCCTTTCATGTTAACATATCTAGGCCCTGGAAGAAGAACTTGTGTCACAAGATACTTCATGGACACTGTCACCTGTGTGAAAGCTGAAAATACGGAGCTCTGGCTTAAACATCTTCTGTACATTATAACCATTAAACCTTTTTAAGGGGGAGATAAAGTTTCTCAGAGTGCCAAGGCAAAAAACATTCAGTGCTCATACAGGTTGAGAACCATATTTTGAATCCTTTTGACAGTGTGTTGACTGCCCGTGCAGATTAAGCAGCACGGATGGAGGATGCTTCCAGTGCCAAACCGCCCCTAACAGGCACATATCTGCAGCCTGTACAACCTTAACTTTCTGGAGAGCTGCGAAGATACAAATTCAGTCTGAGAACTGACACCACCTCTGCAGCCCAAGAAACCAAATCCAAACCCAGACAGTCTGATAGGTAGGAAATCTAAGGATTTCCAGAGTCACTTAGCTGCAATTGTTTTTCAAAAAAACAAAAAAAAAAAAACAAAAAAAAAAAAACCACCAAACTTATACCAAAGCATAAGAGCTGATACGGGCAGACACATGCTGAGATCATTGCAGTGAAGAGGTGACTCGTGCGTCAAGCAAAAGCTTTCTGCTCAGAATACATCCAGCTTTAACTACACTCTTGAAAAGTAGAAAACCTATCTGTATCTCAGTGTTTCTCTGTATTTCTCTTACGAGAGTATGTTAGCAAAAGAGATTAAAACTCAAAGCACAACAGCAGCTACAGCTCAAGAAGGGGAGACTTTCAATTTGCTGCTGTAACAGGTGAAAACATTTCCAGGTTCAATTTCTTTCTTTATACCCATGAGGGACATGCTTCCATTTCTGAAGTCAAAGCAGACATTTTGGCAACTGAGACACACTGCAGATATGATTTCTTTTTCTGCATATTCATTCTCAAATATCTGATTGAGAGCATAGCCAGAAAGGTATGCTGCAGCAAACACAAGGTACAGTTGTGATGACAACTGAATGCATGCAATCCCCTAAAAACATCTGTATGCATTACGGTCTTTTCTTTGCACTTGTACCTATTGGTTTTTATCATAGTAAACCTACCAGAGAAAAAGTTTCCTGCAAGTTAAATATTTACAGTAGAGAATTTGCAGGTTGAACTTCAGATTCAAGATAAGACAGCATGTGGTTATTAACATTTCTGACATTATCTTGAAACTTACTTCTTTTGTTATCAACCAAAAATATCCTTCTCCCAAGTGAGGTGAAGCCTAAACAATCCATTTTATTGGTTTGATATTAAAAAGACAAGAAAGGAGAATGAATGGAAGATACTATTTCTTAGCCACAGAAGAGGTCTCTACAGTCCAGCATTTATTAATATGTTGTTGTTATGAAGACTTCTTCCTCTCTCCCTTAGGACGACTTTTCTTAATGGAACCTCTGTTATGAACTTACTCATTTTCTTCCTAGACATACAATGAATCTGAGAATAAAAGAAAGGCTAAGTTATTCGCGACTAGAATGGTAACAATTCCTGAAATTCAATACTTGCAACTGATTTTGAAGACGTCAAAAATTGCCCCAATTTGATGCTCTTAGAAACAAAATAAAACAAGAGGAAGATAGATAAATATTGAAAAGTAGTACCATAAGATGTTCTTATTTTGTTCTTTTTTAAAGGAATTGAATGGCAGCAACATGTACACTTAGGCTGAAGGGAGCAGGTCTTGATGCCTTGGCAATGCATAACATCATTTTGGAAATAGATGGCTACAGATTTACAAAACAGATAAATGTTTTCACCAAATCATCAAAATTAAAGTCCTTTGTAAGATGCTCTCAAACAAAACTGAGATGACAGAGGATCTAAAAAGTGTGACAGCTGAAGGTATTTAACTTTCTCCAAGGAGTCAAGGAAAGATACCCCACAGCAAAAAAGGTAGGCAAGGATATGGCTTAGATGAAAATAAGGGGCTTAGTGGTACACAGGCAATAGCTGCAAACAAAGCATTCTCTTGCTGAAATTCAGTAAATCAAAATCTGCATGAGAATCTCCTGTGCCACTTCATCCCAGCTGCCAGAATTTTTTTTAAGTGATAATGATGGTTTTAGAAGGAACAGAAGCAAAATGTTCTGATGAAATGCAACACAAAAGTGTAGCAAGTGATTGTAACCATCACGCTGGGGTTAATTTTGATTTTTTTAAATTTAGGATTGTAGTCTATGGCCAAAAATTTGATTCAGAATTGAGGCCGCACGGTATCAAATTCTGCTTTTCCTCTAAATATTAGTTAGGGCTGATGTGTTTGCTCCAAGAGAGATTTTTATACATTTTTATATTTTTTTTTAGCTTCACACAGACCTGCATCCACTCTTGCGGAGTTGTATTAGCCAGACGAGCTCATTGCACATTGCAGTTGTGTTTGAACTGGACACACTTTCAGGGTCAGGACACACAACTCCGGTTTCCAAACAGTTGATTATTTTCAGTATCTATTGGGAAGAGATCTGCTAGGAGCCCTGAGCAACCGCATGTTACTCATTTGAGAGTACACGAGTTCGATTCAGATAATCTGATGCAACATCAAACATCCCTGCCAGAGATTCATTTAAGTCACAAAAGACTTTTTTACTATACATTGTACAAAACATTCCTCAACAAATCAGGTCAAAACCACAGCATCTTAAGGTATAAGACGTGGCCTGTGCTGAACCCAAGATCCGTCTTTTGAGGGAAAGCTCCTGCCTCCCATTCACAGCTTCCTAAAGCATCCGCGAGCTCTCACTCATTTCCTCAAGCACTGGGCTGACCTTGTTTCCCACGCGGCTGTGCAGCCAGAGATCTGCATTTGAAATGACAGCGACACACTTGCAAGCTCACCTGAATTCATTAATAAGGTAACGGGTTAGTAGCTCAAAAGAGAAGGTGCTATATCTTTTCCAGATTAAGCATTTTTGATTGCTGACTGCTGCAAGTACTAGTACAAAAAGTCACGTTACTAACCCTGATGGAGGAAACAATTGCACGCGACTCATCTGAAAATCAATTTTCTTCCTGAACATTGCAGATACTAGGTTTCAGGACCTACAGTCACTATAACTCACTTTGTGCATAGTCATGCTAGAAGAGGAAACCCTGTATCTGAAGCTACCTTTTAGAACACAACACGAAAAAACCCAACAACTTTATTAAAAACAAATCTCACAAATCAAATCTTTTAAAGTTCGACTTTTTATGAAGTGTTGCAGTAAAAAGTTAATTTTAAAAATCATTCAAATTGAGACTCATAAGCTGACAATGTTCCTTTAACTCAAACAGTTGAGGTACTTCCTGGCACAGGTGCCTAACTATTAACTTGGCATCTTCATCCAGTCCGAGTGTTGAATGCGGAACAAGGGAGAGCTCTGGAGATAGAATCTCCTTTGGCTTGATCACTAACCATAAAGATAATGACTTTTCTACTTATAAAGATTTTTGGAGAGCTATTTTGCTTCTAAGCCAGTAACCTATGTTTGGATTTGGATGGCTTGCTATATACATATTTAAAGTGGATGCATGCCTACTAAATCTTTAAAAAGAATGCAATGGCAAAACAGTGAGGAAAAGAAGGGAAATCGAACAGCTGCTTTTGATGAAGAACATATAGGGAAGGCATTTAAAGAAAACTATTATCAAGCAGTTTTAGCCTTCTGTCTCAAGTGGCCTATCAGTATTCCTCTTGGAACCACAAAAAACAGGAAAGAGATACACTCTACCTGCTCTGAGATAAGAAATGAATGAAAGCAAGATGTAATTCTAACTTAGAAGACACAGTATCCATATAGTATCTTTTTTGGGTTGAAAAAATGGTCTGTCTGGAAAGGGAGCCAAATTCCTTATTTTGATTTATCCAGCTTGATGTAGACAGTCCAGAGGCAAACTCTGTGCTAAGACTTCACTATTAGTATCTTTCTTCCCATGTAATTTTAATAACTATCTCAATTCTTGATCAAGAAAAGCAAAGGGAATGGCCTCATTCAAGAAATGCAAGTTAAAAAGTTTGTTTGGCCCTCAAACTATTTCTGCAATAAGAAATTTTCCCCAGAGCAAAGGAAAAGCTTATGTGAGTGAGCATGGAACCTACTTTTTGTGAGAAATGAACATCAAAAAAAGTTTACTAGGATAAGGGAGTTTCAGCACGTTCTTGGTCCATCACCTCGGTAAAGGGGAAATTCTGTTCATACAGAAATTTAGACCTGTAACATACATATATTAAAAAAAAAAAAAAAAAAAAAAAAAAACTAAAAAGAGAAGTTGAATTTTGTTGCAAATTAGTGGTAGAAATAAAACAGGATTAACTCCTAATTCTCTCTCTTAACCGCCGACATATAGAAGAACCATATCAATTTGTAAGTTCTTGCTGCTCGGTAACAGTGGAATCTGGACTGTTAGAAAGCGTCACGTTGCACTGATACTGTTCTCACATTAAAATGAAAACAACAACCAACTAACCAACGCCTGACAAAACTGCTACTGGCATGCAGAAGAGTAGCATAAAAACACATACATGGTACACATGCATTTTTTTCCCCCAGCTGAAGGAATGACAGGCAAAATACAAATATAGAACATCTCTCAATAAAAAGTTTAAAATGAAGTTTAAAAATGTTTAACAAGCCAGATAGTTTCATAAACTGCCTTATTTGGTATTTAAATCACAAGCTAGGATTTGCAAAGCAGGCAGAGAGTGCTCCACGACCGCTTGCAATAAGAACCTCTGAATGGTTTGGTTTCTTATCCACTTTTATCTTTATTTGTCATGAGTTAAAAGTTACTTGATACATTTTTGGAAGAAAAATATTCGCACATAAACAAAGCTCGATAGCTATTTCTTTTGACAGATTCCTAATACACGATGACCCAGAAACAGTCACTGAACTGAACACTGCTGTCAATTATTGAAGGCAAAATGACTTATTTATTAGGGATTAGCAGCTGTCAGGAGCCTGCTAAGCTGTTGTCAATAGAGGGTGAAACTTATAATTCTGAGCAATACAGCTTAGGTGATTTCACAAAATAAACCACTGAAGATCCAAATTCAGGTCAGTACTGAGACCTTACTTGCAGGGACTCCTATGCTTTAATAGTTCATATACTGCTTTTTTAGCAAATCCACTGTTTAGGCTTATAAAAATCAAGTCACCTCTTTTCTTTTGGCTTTAACTTTCCAGGTCTCCTGACTGCGGTGAACTGGAATTTCATTACAAAAAATGAAGGTTTCTTTCATGAACCAAAGCTATACAAGAAGGAAAATCCTTTTAAAAAATCACCACCGTAAATGATAACTTCCTGGTAAGTAAATGTCCAAAAAAGCACAGTCACCATCTCTTGGTACTTAGGAAATGCTCATTTCTTCTAAACTGTCATTGCATTTGTGTAGTTTCTAATTTTCTAAAAAGTAAAAAGTAATTTTGTTGTGACCCATGCTCCCAGGAAAAGCAACATCCTCCTGAATATGTATTTGTTTAGATGAATTACTTAGTCATATATTCACAGGGTCATTAATTCACAGGGTCATCAATCAAAGACAACATCATCCTAAAATCATCCCTAAATTTGCAATTAGAGGACATAATTGTCTAAACCTGAAGACCAGTAAAAACACTTTACAAATGGCAAAAGTGAAACTTTCAATAAAACTATGATAATAGCCCATAATGTGGGGATAATACTTATAAATATCTACTACTACAAAACCAAGTGCCATTTTACATAGTCTCTCCATTGCTCTCTCCTTCCCAGAAATCTAATTGGAAAAGAAAACAGCATTACACAATTCAATGAGCGCAACATAAGTCTCTGATGATTTTCAGTCATGCCCAAGACCTCTGGAAAGGAAGCTACGTACACAAACAGCTTAAACACAATTTGCTGAACCAATCTGTTGAATTCAGAAGTGTGATGCTGTGTATACAAAATTTTGCTGATTATAATTGATTGAAAACATATCTCTAGATAAATGACTTTCCAACTTTGTTAGATCTAGTTTATCCACTTAGATAAAACATAATGCAGAAAAAGAAAATAAGAATTTTCCCTAAATATAAAGACGGCCATTTTACATAAAGCTTACCTGAAGTTCTGTGCCAAATCTAGATGAGAAGTTTCCACAGAGCTGAAATAAAAATGCATTGATGTCAGAGGGAAAGTTAAAGCAATGAACAAAACATTCTGCTGGAATTTCAGTCAGCATTTTAAACTTCTCTGTTATGCAGACTGCAGAACCAATAACTGCAATTCACTTTTGATCAGCTTCAGCTAAACGTTGTTTCAACATGATTTATCTGCATTTTTTTTTGCCTTGGAAGACACTGTCAGACACAGAGATGCAAACACCTCTGAAGAGTAACTGATGATAATGCAGTCAAGATAATGTCTGGAACAAATAATTTTTAAATAATTCAATCTTCCCTTGGATACATGAGAAAACAATGCAAGAACTCTAAAAAGCAGTTATGCCTCCAACCTGTCTGACCAACGCAATACAAAGATGATAGAAGAGGACAAATACAGAGCCTCTTTCTAAAAGTGTCATGACGAAAATAAATAGTTGAGAAAAGTTTTGCGTTTATTTGCATTACAATTTCTCTACAGCAATTAAGTATTAAATCTCTTAGGATCAGTTACTTCTGGAAAAAGAAAGTGAAGAAATGTGCAGAATACACTTGCCTGTGATGCACAGAAAATTACTATAGTGACAAAAAACATTATCCACACTACTGATAAGACAGGAAGAAAAAAAAAATTACTATTAAGCTAGTCAAATAAAAGTTTCAGGACACGCTATTCAATGTGTATTATTTTTGTCCGTGATCACTGTTCTACAAATCAGTTTGCCAAGACACTTTCTTAAATGTTCACACTGCTCCTTTAGGAGTCAGTAAAAGTTGATGCCATGAATTGATACATAGGCAAGGTCGTTACCTCTTTGCTTGGGAACAGCCTTTCTCAGTTCCTTAATAAAGATGATACGAAGGAAAAAGCATAGCTTATCTGAAGTTTTGTGTCCTTCCTTATTCACAAAGTTAGGATGCAGAGCTTATGCACAAGATGATATGATAATTACACTTGTAATTTCTTCTAAAATTTTGACTTCGAATAAGTAATTAGACTTAAAGTTACGACACTTAAAATCTTCCGATTTTCTTTTGCAACAAAATGCCTTTGATATGGATGCACAGAAGTCTGTTCAAGCGATCACCGAAGAGAATGTCAGCCACAATGATACATTTTTCATGCATTAGCTTGACAAATGCCTTTGCATAGGCTTCTGGTAATATAATTACATTGGATTAGCCTATTTTAAAAGGTTTGCAGTGAACCAGCATCTACTTATGCCACAGTAACTCTACTGCCGAAATGGTGGTTTGCACATAGCTTAAGCAGCAGTAAGAATGTCTGCTTGGGGGAATTACAGAAGAGTAGATAGTGAATCATGAAAGACCACCAAGAGTTTACTGTTCACTAACTTCCCTGAAAAGACAAACCTGCAGCCGACTCCTCAGTGAAGCCGATGGTTGGACAGAGTTAAAGACAGTGAAACTATGACAGTGTTGCAAAGAAAAAGTCAACAGGTATAAAGTAATCCCCAGCTGTGAGAGTGTCACTGAGAGAGCCAGAGATGTCCGAGTAGCAACAAATTTAGCATATTGGAGGAGACACAATGTTAGTTAAGCTGGACAACTAGAACCAAACAGACAAATCAAAGATGAGCTAAGAGAGACATCCAGAAACAGAACACTACTTCCCCCCAATTGAAGCTACAACGGGCTGTCCTGTACTCACTGCCTGAGTGCTCTGCTAATAAAGACATTTTTTTTTAGTCTAATGTGATCTACAAACCTTATTCTGACTAACTCTACTTCCAAGCTAGATTTTTTCAAGGAGGGGAAGACTTGCTCCTACAATCCTTGGGGGCATGTTTAGCTCAGTTGGTGAGAGTGTGGTGCTGCTAATGCCAAGGTCATGGGTTCAATCCCCGTACAGGGCTATGCTGAGGATTGGACTAGATGACCTCCCGAGGTCCCTTCCAACCTTATCATTCTATGGATCTTGACAAAAAATTTGCAGATCCTTAGAGCACTTCTGACTTACTTATGGATTGAACAGATGTTAGGGAGCATCTTTTATTCTCTTTCTCTCTTTTCTTTAAAAATAGATCAAGATTAAAAGAGACCACTGCATATATTTGAAGAGGAGTTTAAAAGTTAAATACTTGCACAAACCATGTATCTACAAACACTTTGCTTCTTTCATGCTTTTCACCATATGGCTCAGCAGGACTCTGAAGACAGGTAAAAAGAATGGCTTTTGATAGGAACTACAATAATCTAGCATACAAAGTCCTTGCAAAGTCTATACTGTGGTAAGAGTGCCAAAGTTTATGCATCTTAAGCCCCTGAGAAGAGTAACTCGATTATAAAATTTTAACAATAAGACTGGACAGATGGCTGGAAGGAGTCCCTCGACTGTCTTGGCAAGAAAATAGCAGAAAGATACTGCAAACAAGTTCTCCTATGGTGAAAACTGCTTATCAGAGAAAAAACTGAAAACCCTTAAGGTTATTACACAGCAATTGCATTAACTTGATTCCTCTGGTTACTGTCTTCCAGAATCCTCTGAAGAGGCAGAAAAGAGGGAGAGGAAACGGGCTATTAGACCCCTACTGGATCTGAGTGTCTGCTTTCTATAGTGAAAAATTCCTTGAGGAGCAAGCTGGAAGAAAGATAGATGGATCCTAGGGCGAAAATTAAATCTGGAGGAGCATGGGGGAACAACTGAAGAAGGGCTGGTGCCAAAAGAGCATTACCAAGTATCTCAGAAATTTCTTAAGATAAGAAAACAGAGGTTTCAAAACAGAAGATGAAAAGGAAATTCTGAGGGTTTGACTGGTATGTGTAAGCATGCCTTAGACACACACTGCTTGAAGACAGAGCATCATTTCAGAACAGATTACAGGAAAGGCCCCTCAGATATCACCTGAACATCCTTGAAATAAAGCAGATCTCTTCCAAAATCAAATTTTGACATTTGAGGTAGTGGAGAAATTCATGGTAGACACAAAAATCACATGTGTTGGACTCTCACTTGGCAGGTGCAGAAAACAAATAAAATTGAAACACGGTCTATGAGCACTAAGGTATGATGCTCACCTGTCTGGACACAAGGAGACGTAGAGCAGAATGAGAAGCACTGCTCCTACTACAGTTGCCAACAGAGATCTCATCCAGGAGCTAAGCTGGCAGAAGTTACAGTACTGGACAATGGTGATCAGAATCGCACAACACATAAACATGGTATACTGCAACAAAGAGAGAGAGTGCAAGTTAGCGTCTTCTCGGTGACTGGAGTCCTTCTGTACATAAATGCCACCTTAAATAAAGGAACACGTCACATGAAAGAGAAGGATCTAATTTCCTCTGTATAAAATGCACAATAAATAACCTCATATACTCTCTGCGAGTTTCAGTAGACACCACTTCAAGCTGAAGGTCTTCCTTTCAAAAAACAAGAAAACTTACAGCATAGATAGTCTGTCACACTTTTCATTAGCTGCAGTTTTCTGTTACTGCATTGTGCAACCATTGTACTTTCAATACTTACATCTTACCTTTCCAAAAAGCTCAGTAGCTCTTCCTTTTAAAAAAAGAGGGTAAACATTCACTCTAACCTCCTTTCCAGCTACTGGCATTGGACCCAGCTCTTTTAAATTGGACATCCAAACTCCATGTGATTGAAAATATGGAACACATTCACCCTCAGAAACTTTGTGAAACCTCTTAACCTAAAAACCTCCTCTTAGAGGAAGTTACCACATTACCAGCAATGGATGATCTCAAAATGAGAAAAAGCTGTTTTGATAACAAAAGCAGGTATCTGTCATTGTGAACTGATGCTCTGCAGTATCATCATCTGTGTCAATTTGAAAGGACAATTTTAGATTTTTTTGTCCCAAACTTCCTATCTCAGAAAACCTTCCCTTTCCAAATCTTTACTGGATAAATAAAAGGAAGTGCAGAACAGATATATATTCTCCAGAATGTCTTAATCCCCCCTTAGATACAATGGTGCAGTAGACAAATGATGTGCAAATTCTGATTTTATCAAGAATGTCAATGACAAGCCAAGCTAAAACAGAGACTCCACAACTGTGTTAGAGAGTTCTGTTCTGTTTTAGCTAGATACTGGATTTTACAGTATCAAAATGATCATTCTGCCTCTCTTCCATTCTGTATTTCTTTTACAGCTGGAGTACAGAAACTGAAAATTAGAAATCCTCTAGCACAATAAATAAGCATGTGATTCAGAGGTAGAAACAGTTTATCTATGGGAAAAAAAAACCCTCTTACAACATTTTCCATTTTAAACCACAAGTAGTTTTAATTTAATGATTCGAAAATGGATAACATGAATTTCAGAAGTGTCCATAAAAAAACATAATTTAAACTTACTTTTTTCCCCCATTTCAGGTCTCCTAAAGTGGCAGAGCACTGGTTCTCACTCCAAGTGATGCCCCAGCATGAAGCCAGCCTATAGAGGGTCAGTAAGTGCTGTGTTTTACTATGTATGCATGGCTTTGGAAAGTTTTTTTTCATTGCTGTTGTTGTTATTTTTATTTTTAATTATTTATATCCAGGGAGGTATAAAATGCCATGAATTAAAAAAAAACTTTGCAAAACCATGTCATAGTAAAATATGACACTTACCTGACCCTCTATAGACTGGTTCCATTTCCTAGAGCTCCATGATTGTTGAAGCATCACTGAGCACAAGACGTGTTGGGACATCTCTTGGAGAGTGAGCCAACAACCCCACGACTCTGGAGGACCTGCAAGAGGAAAGAAAGCAAAGTTCATTCTAAGTTTTGTGGTGAATACCACTATCTTACTGAAGCACCTGGACTAATAACCTAATCTGAAGAGATACTGAGAATACACTTATATAGTGGTGCTTCCCATTTTATTTTTAAATGCTTGGAGACATAATCCATGATGGTGGTGAATAGAATTCTATAAAATGGACAAAGAAATTGTGAGATCTGAAGGTTTCCAGCTCCCTGCAGTGTGAGGAAAACACTCCTACAATTAGTTAACTGGTGGTCATGAGGGAGAAAAGACATTATTAATTCAAAGAAATTTATATAGCTTTAAAATATTTAACTTCACTTAAGTTCACAAAGGGTAAAAGCTGTAGAATGATCTTAACAGGGCATGCCAGTCAACCTCAAATCCAGTCCTGTGTGAATGTGAAAATCGTGGAATATATGTTTAAATCAGGAAGGATCACAAAACATCTGGTCTGCACATTCCCACAGACTGAACACTTCCCTACACCCAAAAAATAAACTGTGCACCTATAACGTGTGATAGAAAGAATGAAGAAGATCTGGTCATTATCTATAAGTAGGACCCTGAAATAGCAAGAGATTTGTGAAACAGCATTCCCAGAAGATCCTGGAAAGGAATGGTCATACACCGTGCTATGTTAGAGAGAAGAGAAAACAAAAGATAGCAGCTCACCTTCCCCAGAACACCCATTTCTGTCAGTCTAGTCTTGCTGGAAAATGCCATCTGACTCCAAATATGACAAAGACATGAACAGGACACTGTTCTGAGAACGCAGTGTCTCTAGGAGCAATAGTACATCTCTAGCTGAGAACACGAGGAACTTAAAGGAAGAAGGCAGGCCAGCAACAATCTTGGTTAGATCCAAAAATGTTAAATTATGAAACAGAGTTCTACAACTTACATGTATATTTGTTTCAAAATCAGAGGTGAAGTGCGAAAAAACTGCAAGAGCTGGGAGAGAAACTAGGATTGCACCGAAAAAATGTCGAGGCAGCCAGCCAGATATCACCTCCAGGAGACGCTTTGTGCAAGCCATCACCTCCTCCAGAAAGAATGCCATCCTGCAACAAATCACAGGACAGACCTGTGCATTAATTTTAGCGCATCACTTCATACGTCTACATTTACCTGTAATAATGGAACTTTGAACCCTTCATTCAGGTTGTATGAACAACCACAGCGTACTGTACAACGCACGACCTGTTGACGATTTGGGGGAACAATCCACACCTGCTGAAGGAGGACCATTTGCTTGCTACAGCAAGGGGGTGTGACAAAAGGTGCAGCACAGTGCGGTGGGCTTTGAGGGAATGAACTGAAAAACCAATTTTAATCACTTGGAAGGCAAGTGTGTGAAAGACATCTCCCCATTCGTAAATATTTAGCCTTAAAAGGGGTGAGAGTTAAAGGGTTAGTTAAAGCAACGTCACAAATGTTTGAAAAGAAGGGCCGTACATCCTACTAACAGATCATCCATCCAGAGGCAAGCCAAGCGCACGCGTTCTTAACGTTATAATCAAAACCAGTTCTCCTAGTCACAACCAACTTGACAGAAGTTTCCGGCTGAAATCAGACTCCGTTCCCTCTCATCAGGACACTGGAAGAGAGCGTGGGTCGCGAGCTGGCACCGTCCGCAGCCGTCGGCGCATAAGATGCAGTTGTGAGGAGCGCTCGGGGAGGCCAGCTGGCAACTCACACGCTCCTCCACTCGCCTGGAGGTATCTAGCACAGCATCCCAGTTGGCTCGGCACGAGACAGCTGGGAAGAAATGATTCCTGCCTCAAGCTGCTGGTAAGACCGAGGCCCAAATCTGCAAAGTGCTGAAGGAGCCAGACAGAGAAACAAGAAGAGTTCTCGAGAGCAGTTTAACTGACATATTTCTTAAATGGGAGCATTTCTGACCGTTAAAATGAATAAGCAAAGGCAAAAACATGCCTAATGCTTGAGGATGCCGCATATAAGTTGTTATTTATGTATGGAAACTAATCCTCAGGAAACTTGCTTCCTAAACCTCTGAAGCATTACTCACACTAGAAATATTGCAGATGCTGTTCAACTTTCTTATTATTTTTATTAAGACATAATAAGGCAATGTAGTGCAGCGAACCTTCTACAAAGCCACTTCATCGTGGGTGAATGTAATTACCAGAATGTGCCCAGGCTTTTCACTGCTTTATCAAGAGATTCCTGTCTTTCTACGGCTTCCCTAACTTACTCGGAAAAGAGAGCGCGACCGCAACACTTCCAGGGCAGGAGTGATCGGTGAAGTTCACGCGCACCGTTTCAAAGCCCAGGCACTGCAGCAGTGAGCTACAACAGAGCTCAAACGGTAAAGAGTCGCTGCTTTGGGGACAGAGATGCTCTCAAACGTCGAGAATGTGTTTTCGGTATGGAACACACGCAGGCTAGGAAACTCCCGTACTCCAGAGCTGCACAACTCATTCCCTATTACCCCAAATCTACCACTCATTTTAAAGATTTTCTTTAATTCCTTTGTCTAAAATACAAGGTATAACGCCAGATAAAAGCATTACATAAAACAGGGCAAATTTAAAGTTGTTTAAGTGAAACTGAGTCTGTTTCCACCCCTTCCAAAAATGCATAGTTTGTGAATGTTTTTTTAATTCTCAGGTCTAGACTTCTGCGAATATTGTGATCTCCAGCTTTCTTTGGAGGAATCAAGAACTCTTCCTGTTTTTCAGCTCTGATTTAATAATACTTATCTCCTTTCCCCCTCTTTTTCAAATCTGGGAATTACATTTAAAGGCATAGGAAAAGAAATTTGGGTAACAGCTTGGAAGACACTGTAATACAACAGTCCTCCACAAGAGGGAACTAACAGATTTCTTTGCTCCTAGCTTAATAGATTTGCATTTAAGTCAAAAAAAAAAAAAAAAAAAAAAAAAAAAGCTACACTATATATCATAAAAAGGAATTTCTAACAAAGCATAGAAACAGAAAACCTGTACATAAAGCAAAATAAAATAAATTCAAAAGTTATATAGGGCAAGAACAGGATTTTTTGAAGCATTATATACTGTCCTAACTTAGCAGCCTCTAACATCAATGACAGAACCATCCGTGTCTTCAGTAGCAGCCAAGCTAGTCCAGTATCGAATACTTCTGAAAATGCCACCCAAGTTCATGCTGCTAAAAATAAAATTCAATTCTCCTAAAGCACATGAATTAGGATTAGCATTTACATGGCTAAACCGTGAGAAATGAGACAGAAGTCAGGCTCCAGTACAGAACGCCCTGGGCTACGCTACATACCACAGCTCTTCCACGCCAGCTGCATGAAAAGACAGGACAGCTCAAATCCCTGCAAATGCAAATCAGTGACACCTCTCTGCCCACGCTCGGTGTGATCTTTCATGTCATTCTCATGTAGGCTGGCACAGAAAGCGGCTCTGTGGCATGCAAAGCGTGACAGATACCCAGCGCAACTCATGTCTCTCACCCCAACCTACACAGGGACTAGACGGTGCAGAAAGCTTTTCTTTGCCAAGCTTCCATGCCAGGTCAAATTCTTGCGGGGACTATAGCAACAAATCCATCAGCAAACCTGATCAGTTAATCCTGTGATGAGGACACTTCTTTATTTAGGCAGTTGAGTGTTTGAAAAAGCTAGCACAAATTCCAGAACAACTCCACATTTCTCAGTGATAATGTTTACTTTCTTGAATTGACTTCTGTTCAGTCCAGAATTTATTGCAATACTCTGCACTCCAGAACAGAAACAACTGAAATTCCATCCTTCACAAAACAGCAAAAAGGCTGCGAATACGGCACAGCTCTCCCATCACAGGAAGCAAGAACTGCATTAAATCCAGACAGCAGTGAGAGCTGCAGACAGATTTAATGGCTACAGGGCAGTATCAGTAAATAATGCAGTGTCAGTGGGTAGCTCAACAGGGCTTAAATGCTAAAGCATCTAAGATGTTTACACAAGCTGTAGTTCAAATTAGTAACTTTGACATAAATGATTAATGGGTAATGGAGAATGTTACCGTCACTTCTGTATTTACTGGCAGTTTAAAATCAATTCCCATATTCCAAATCAAAAGCTTTTGGCAGAGCAACAGTTTGGTGAGATATTAAAGACCAAAGCCACAGATGTTAGAAATAAAGGCAAACTTTGTTTTCCCTTGCATCAATACACTATATAAGTTATGTCATTAACAGAGATGCTTCATTTAGCTCTAGCTTCAGCAAGCAATTTTTGTTCTCGGTCAGTCTCTTCTGAAGGATGCAATCAAAAACACTTTTTTTTTTTTTTTTTTTTTAATACTCTTTCTTCCAACAGGTTTTACTCCAGAGCAGGAACTAAATGGCAGAACTATCTAGGTAACAGACATCCTGGGCAGATACATTTTACCTGTACTCTTGAAGAAGCATTCCTAAGGATCCCAAGTGAAATCTCACACTTTGTCATATGGTCAATGACATTTCCCAAGACATTTTTATAAAATACTTGAACTTTAAGACCTCTTACACTTCAGCTAAACTCGTGAAAGTCCAAGCAGTCCTATTTCAAGTGGGCAGATGGACATTCTTTGCATTTTAGTTACAGGTCTGGGAGGACACATTCCACATGCTTACAAACTAAGCACCATTTTTTGCATGCAACTTTATACAACTAATTTTAGAGTGGCACTTGTAATAATAGTGGGAGCTTCATTTATAGATACTCCAGTAATTTATTATCATACACTTCAGGGAGGAAACAAAACATCCTTCTCCTTTCTAAGCTTTGCCCCATTAGGACTCCAATTACATTACACTTAGAAGTTCTAACATTTCTTATTTTATAGACAGTTACAGTGTTCACTTCTCCCATTATTTCAGCCCCAAGAGCTGGAGTAAACACGTCCTCATTCGACTACTGGATTCAATTAAAAGTTAGACTGATATAAAGAGAGGGTTTCACATCATGATAATGAAAATACAATGAGCAACTTAGGCAAGAATTTTCTGGTCCCAAAATAATCCCTTTCCTGAAATTCTGGGATTGTGCCCAGCATTGTAGTCCAATCTCCTCCCTTCAGATATCTCTGCGGTATTCTGTGATTGTCATTTGGGATGACATTTCTGTACGGGAAGTTCTGTGCTGTGCCTGTGTATAACTAGTGGTCAAAATGAGCTGGTATATGCTGGTAAGCCAAAACAGTCCTTAAAAGAAGCTTTTTGCTTTGCTCAGTGGAAGTGAGATGGAATAAGGCATAACGGTATGTCTGTCCTCCTAACGCCAACGTTTGCCATACTTAATAGGGGAGAAACAGAACAGTCTGTAAAACCATTGCCCGGGGATATACAAAATAGTGTACAACTTCAACATTTTGAATTTAATGTATTCAACTAAGCACACTTATGGCAAGACCTTTCTTCACGAGCAGAGAATGAGGAAGTGGAAGGCTGTTACACACGTACATAAATGCGTGCCATGCGTTGCCGAGACTGGAGTGGCTGAAAGCATATTTATTCACCGTAAAATAAATACACAGCATTAATTCAAAAAGAAAAAAAAAACAAACCAAAACTTAACACAGATATCAGTTCGTACTAACAGAAGTCACGCAAAAAAGTCCCATCTCATTTAAAACTGGGAGTCTACTAAAGAGCTGCTGAGACTTTCATCTACAAAGAGCATCTTTTACCATGTGTGGTACAAGGCTCTTTTTAGGAAAGTATCCTGGGTAAGATCTACTCATATCTGAGATGATCCATTTTGCACTTTAGCAATTCAGGTCAATGTTAGATGCAACGATCAGAGGTAAACCAAATCCAAATTACACCTCATTTACTAGGGAAAGATCACAAATGTAAGTGTGCAGTAGTAAGTTCCTGAGAATCAACTTCTTGTAACTTTGCAGTAAACACAGAGTGATCGGGAGATACTTGCCCCCAACCAAAAGAAAGGAAGCCCACATCCACGCTCGCCTCCGGCTGAGAGCAGGACAGGGGCTCCAGGAGGAGCTCGATTCCTACATTCATACTCCTCAACCGCAAGCTTGATGGGGGGCAGAGAAGGGCAGCGATCATTTACGCCATCCAGAAACACGTTTTCCCAGATTAACCATGAGAATGTGTGGAGTCTTGAGATTCACAGTCACCTTGGACTCCGATGAATGCAGTCACTGCTAGTAACCATAGATCACTTGCAGTGGTAGTAGCTGTGCAGGAATTGCGATGTTTCCTACCTGCCAAAACTTCCTTCGAGTGTCCTTTAGGATAAAGCCAATCCTTCTTGCTGTCAACACGTTGTTTATTGAAAATCTATTATTATTATACTTGATGGGACTACCTAAGTTTTGACAGGTGTTCTCCAAAATAAGAGGCTTCTCAAGCCATTTTCAAATCAGAATAAAGCACAAAAGAATGATCAAAAATTTCAAAAACACTTCTGAGACTTAGGAGTCACCTTAGTTCATACATCTTACCGACTTTAAATGAGGCATCTAGGACACTTTAGAAAGTAAAATTCTCAGGCTTTAAGCCATATATAGTCTCATACAAACACTAGAAATATTAGTGGTAAAGCCAAATACTGTTAAGAAAACATCATCAAGCCACTAAATTCACCTTGGCAATACTCCAAGGCTCATGACCAGAGACCATGGCTCTCAACAATGAAGTGGTGCAATGACTCCAAACCTCTCTACAGCCACACACAATTCAGAAAGACAAAATTGCTTTGCAAACTCCTGATTATACAGATAGCATGTGAAAACAGTATTTTCTCTTCTCCTCCTTAAGGAACCCCTGAACTACCAATTACAAAACAGAACTGAAGTAACAGCTTATGTACCTACTAATAGACATTTCTCACATTATAGCATTAGTTTTTGAAAATTATATGGAAAAAGAAATAGTAAATGCAAAGACAGTAGCATGCAGCATTGGAAAAATAAGTAAGAAAAATACTAAAACTAAGTATTTTGATAAGGAACCTGGAAGGTGGAAGAATATTAATTTTCTCTAAACATATCTGCACAGCAGAAATGAGCTGTTCTGCAAAGTGCTGGCTGTGTTGCGGAGCTCAAGGATGCAGCAGCATGACTGCCTCTCCCAGCCTAACTGCTCAGTGCTGCTCTCCTGCTCCCCCACCTGATAGAACCAAAGAGCTGCCTCAACACATTCAGCTGACATAAAACTTTCACCTTTTTTGCTGAGACAGAGCACTGATACTGCTCTGTAAAGGTGCTAACGCCTCACTGAGCTGGTGCAAGAGAAAGTACAGAGCAACAGTTAACCTAGCTTAGGATATACAGGATATACTGGACGTTTAAGCATTCTCATTTTTCTAAAAAATCCAAAACCACCATACTATTCATATTGTAATAATCAATACATCTGCTAAGAAATACTACCTTTAAAAGCACTTCCACTCTTCAAAAATGTTATCTCTTCAGTTAAAAGTGGTGGCTTTGTATTTGTGCAAATATGCTTGCATAATGTATGTATGTTAATGTAAGTTAAAAGCTTACTTTAGTGACTGAAGTAGTAATTTAGTACTTTTTAGATGACTCTCAAAATTCAGAATAACAGTGCAAATTGCCATCTATTCTTTCTTCTGAATCATCAGCAGAATTGTTCTGACTTGTAATTAGAAAAGCATTTTAATTTACACATACCTTATAAGGTTTGCAGAACTACAAGCGAGGACATACATTTCCAAACACCATCTTTATTACCTGCTCTTTTGACAGAAGGAACTGCAATAAAATGGGGGTTGGAGGGTAGAAGAAACTTGCTCTCACAAGCATAGACAGACAGACAACTTATTACTGAATCTATCATCTGAGTTAATAACAAGTTACATGTGGTATCTATGTACATCAGGCAACACACCCACAGGACCACAAGTCTCAATGAAAGCGCGTACAACTGCAGTCTTCTACTAAATTTGAGTGTATTAATATCTCCAGTGAGGTCCGAGAGAAACATTCACATTAGGTAGTACTGTACAGTCACCAGTCTTCAGACTGAAAATGATGGGGTGAGGCCGTAAGGGTCTTAGAGGTCCAGGACACATATGCTGTAGGTGACTGGATATAAATTAGGAATGAAAAATTGCCATTAATTATCAAATCTCTGCATCTGTAGCCAAGCCCTGCCTCCAAGGGCAGAGGAGAGGTACAGCCACAGGGGTTGCAGGGAGGCATTTAGGAACTCAGGGCCTAAAATCCTTTGCCGCCAACTGCAAAGAGGCAGTGCGGGGACCGGCTCCGCCAAGCGCTGTCCTGAGAAGCGGTCCTTTCCGCAGAGGCTGACTAGTGACCCATCTCAAGCAGCAGGTGACGGTCACAAAGCTGAGGGCTCAGGGGAAAAATTTAACATCAGTTGTGTGTCAAACAGAAAAACACAAAACATTTTGAATATTAAGTCCATGAAAGTTTAAATAAAAATCATTAAGAAAACTAATCCTGGACAGATGCAATGCAACTTTTACTTTTTTTTTCTTTTCCTTTTTATTATTCTATCCAGAAAAAGGACTGCTCTCTGCATTTTGGATTAAAAAGAATTCATTTTTAACACTAGAATGATGTACTTCTCTAGCAATTTGAATGGGGAGATTTTTTTCTTTTTGATTTTTTCTGAAGGACAAAAAGAAATTTTCTGCTTGAGTTCCCTCATTCTGATGGCTCTGTGTAGGGTGAAGAAGTGAGCTCTGTGTGGCATCAAGAGGAACAACAAGCTGGGGCAGACACAACATGCAGATTTTGCCTCCATAGATAGCCTTTGTAAGAGTCACATCTCTTCCCCTCAGTTAGCTATACTCTCTCCTTGCACCAGATCTGCTGAAAGCCTTCTTAGCTTCACTAACGTTATTCTCCAAATATTACAGATTGTCAGAGAGTGTTCCTGGGATGCTGTGAAAGAAAAGTTTCTCAAGCCAACCACCGTTTTAATTCACATTGCTATTTCAAGATTTTCTTTCACTTTATTTACCTAACTGAGATGACGAGGGACAGCACTTCTAGCAGGATGGCGATGACGAACACCACGACTGCTGCTGGCGGTGGAGGGGATGAGACCATCCCATGTTTCAAGAAACATGTGATAGAGAGTATTAGGAAGACTGTGGTGGAAAGGAACACGTCCAGGAGTGAGCTGAAGGTAGCACTGGCAAACGTCTTCACTGGCGCATTCTTTATAACCTATGGAAAATACAAGTATTGAGGGAATGATGAACAAGAATAAATGCTCCTATGCCAAATTCAACCACGCCATAAAAAGCAGATCACAAAAACTAGTAAAGCAATGCACAACATCTTGCTACTTCATTAATTCAATGTAAACACTGTGCTAAAAACAGACAAAAAAAGTCCCCAAACCAAAGAAGTAGTTCCATAACTATCAGTTTCCTGAGAATAGTTTCTTTTGCGAAAAAGCACTAGCACCACTGTTCCAGGTCTGAGGTGATTTTTAAATATTATTACTTTTAAAGTTCACTAACATTTTTTACAGGATAATACAGAAATAAACCATACAAAAATTACCTGTATTGTGCAAAGAAAAAAAAAAACATAACCACTAGCAGAGAAAGCTAAAATAAGTTTTTTTCCATAGATTTTTATTTAAAACAGCAATAGATTTTCTACTGACAATTAAAAAAAGTCTGGTTCCAATGGCTCATTCAGAAGACCCTCCAAACACCAGTCTGCAGGGACAATGACTTGCCCATGGCAGAGTTTCACATCTCTCTTTCAGACAAGATTAAAAGAAACAGGACAGTATGCAATTTAAATTGATGTAGACCCAGGACATCAAGTTCTGCTCTTCCCTAACCCCTTAGCACGCATTCCCCTTGCATTCTGTGCTGGCCCTAGTGTTCGTGCAGCTGTGGAGTGAGCTGCTTTGAGGGCCAATCCAGCTGAAAACTAGATCACGAGCTCCACATCCTGGCTTGCTCCAATGAGCCCAGTCTTAGGAGTGTTTATGTCTGCCCAAGGGAGGAGGCAGGAATGTGCAACTTGCAGTGTTTATGTGTTCCTGCGTGTGTATGGAGGCAGAGGGGAACAGAGCGAGAGTCTATGACAGTCTGGGCTTAAAAGAATCTTAAATTCCTATTTCAGATGATCTAAACGGAGCTTGCAGCTCTTCTCCTTTCCAGTCTTAACACTTCCAGTTTTAAAAGTAGTCATCTCGGACAGGAGATGGCAAAAAGCAAGTTCCAAAGAAAAATGAGAAGTATGTTATCAATATTGCCAAGAGGTAGCCAGTTTTAATCCTATGGTCTTGTATTATGGTTTCATTTGGAAATTTCTTTTGCTCCTCAGAACACTATCTGCACTCAGGAGCACTGGAAAATGAACTTGTTTCTCATTTCCACCTCTTTGCAACCTAAGACAGTCAACAAGCACCACTTCAATGCAAAATTGCCTTTTAGTCTGAGCTGTAACAAAATCCCTTTAGTCCACACAGACAGTTACATAAAATTGAACGTCCTGTCTGATACGCTCTAGGTGACCCTGCTTGAGCAGGGGCGTTGGACTAGACGATCTGCAGAGGTCCCTTCCAACCTCATCTGTCCTGTGATTCTATGTGAATTACGGACAGCAGCACTGTATCCAACAGTGATAGTGTGAAGGATGCCTAAACACCGAGTGTTAAATTACACCTTAAATTCCAAACAAGAACAGGCTAAGCCAGCCCTAAGGAAGGCAGCTGCTGAAAGACAGTGATGGCAACCCAAGTACGCAGCTGACACAACATAATTACACTGAATTCACCAGTGCTGGAAGATACTTTTAGCAACGATTTACTGCAAGATAATTAACAAGTGTATCTCCAGCACTGTTGAAGACCATTTCACTTTTTTTGGTTCTAGATCAGCCAGTGCTAATAATAAAGCTTTACCAGGTTTTGCCCAAATACAGCAGAGTTACTATTATGAAGTGAAGATGGCCACTTCCAGGCAGGTTTTCATACTGCAGCCAAGCCAAATTAACAGTTTACCACGACCAAAATAGACAGACCTCATTCCTGCTCCTTTCTTCCATGAATTTCCTACACACCCACATTAATAGGTCAATCTGCATACGCTTGAATACTACTACTTTTCTTTCTGATCTTTCAGTTAGAAAGAACTTGATTTTCTGTTTTCTGTATATTGTGTGCAAATTGTGCAGGCAATCATGTGTGTGCATGCACACACATATATACGCAGACCCACACATATATTATGGTATTAATTTCCAGCACACTCTAAATAATGATTTATAAAATGATCCAAAAGTGCTAAAACAGTGCTTCTTTTGTTCTCTTATTGCACTCAATATAGGACATGAACAGATACAATATACTGCTGTGGGTATAATTTAATAAAAGTGAATGTATCTCACGGGAAGTTTCTCCTGCTGTTGCTACACAAGGTTTATTCAGAGAGATACCACTGATACAAAGTGCTGCACGATGAGCAGGGGGTTCCAGAACACACTGCATGAATTAAACTGCAGCGCAGCTATCCTTACCTTTGTTTTAAAAAAAGAAAACTGGAAAACAAGCAAAAAGGGGCCTTTGCTAAGGACACCACAAAAATGCTGCCTGGAACCATGGCAGACATCCTCCCTGCCCTCAGATGCAGGGCACACGGGGAAAAGAGGGAATCAACACCTAGGTTTATCAGGATGCGATTCTGCAAGATGGACGACCCGAAACGATAGTTCACCACCACTGGAAGGGAAAGTTTCTTTTCCCTCCCTGCTCCCAGCTACTTATCTTGCACTAGCTCTGTACTTGCCAGGCTCTCTGAGAGCCACTAGTTCAACACTGAGAGAGAAGAGGAAAAAAGAAAAAAAAAAACAGAAGGAAAAAATAGCCTCAAATAAAAAAACAGATGACTTTTATGTAAGTTAGTAAAATGAACTGGCTCACAGCAGGGAAGGGTTTGATAAGCATCAGAGTCATTGGAAGGAGCAGGCAGAGGAGAGCGATTGCCCTCTTTTGGTAGCTGCTTTTCAGCTCCTCGTGGAAGTGCAGCCTCAGCTCACACTGACACCTAACATTGCTCTACGCAAACTTGCATCTTGCTAGTTCATGTCAAGCAGGCAGAAATATCAACTGACATGGAAAAGTTCATAATGGTTCTCAAAAGTCCCCTCTCCTCAGGAAATCCTTCAGGATTTTTTATGCTTAAATAATGCAGAATCGGGAAGGCATCTAGTTCCTTACTGCATGTAGTATTGTGAACCATCTGATCTGAATGCAGTACATGTATGAAATTTGTGACATTCAAAGTTAGGATATTTGATGAGGAGGCAATCCTTTACTTTTATCTTAGTTTGGTTCTCTGGCCTGCTTAGAGTATTAAAACATAAACCTGAAAACTGAGATAATGTAGGTGAAATGAGTAAAATTTGTTCTTGTGTATCCTGGTGGATTGTGAAAATGCATTCCTAGCCCAAATATTGGGCTAGACTCAGGGCACTGGCACATGACAGGTCAGTTGAAAGGAGGCAACTGTTTTCAGAGGCAACAGTACCAAGCCATAAAACCCATTTGATATTTCTTGATCCTTGTCATCAACTGCAATGAAATGTGTTAAAAACAGCATGAGTACAAGTACAGATAGTTGCTTAGACAGATTATAGAAGGAAATTAAATCCAGGAGAAACGTACCTCTTCCTGATAGCTTGTCCTGTAGGTCATCTCCAAATCCTGATCTAAGAAGTTCAGGCTCAGCTTGTTAATAGGAGGTTTAAAGAAGTAGTCTTTCATGAGGCTAGAGAGAAAAGACATACCAGCATCAGTTTACTTGCTGTAATTCTTTCAGACTCCACCGTTCCGTGGTTTCCATCTCCCGTGACACCAAGGCTTGGCTACCTTGGCTTCGAAGTTCCTGCAGCATTTCTTTGCTCTAACTTATTGTAGTACTGACCCCCCCCTCCCCACACACACTACATCACTTGCTCAGTCAGAGGAAATATTCTACAAAAACGTGATGGAGCAAACTTTTATATTTTTTAGGAAGACACTAACAAATCCCTTCAGGAATTTAACAACTATAATCACAGACAACTACAGATAATTGTAGTATAAGCCAGTGAACAGTAAAGGTTAACTGCTGCTACAGAAGCATGAACTTACGGGACATGTAGCTATGGGATATTTATGTATTAGACAGAACTCTATCATTCAAAACAAAGCCCAGGATGATAAAAGTGACGATGTGCTGGAAAAAACATTTTCCATTTTAGAAAACAGCACTTTTAACGATCCAGGCTGCAGGGAAAAGAAAAAAAAAACAAACAAACAAACAAACAAACAAACAAACAGAAAAAACAAACAAAAAAGAGAGTTCCTGAGGAAATGGATAGCTTAAATTCATTTCTGCAACAGAAAATCTGAAATCACCAGAATCATCACCAAAGGCACTGGCAAGTAATGAAACTAGCTTATTAGAACTAATGAACCTCCCGGTTCAGCATCTACCAGAGGGTGTTTATGTGCTCCTTCACCTTATCTTCTAGTGCCAGGTGCAGGAAAAAACAGAAAAGATCACTCAATCATTAAAACATTGTTTCTACTCCCACCCACCTGCATAAAACTAGAACATTTTTTGAATTTACATTAGTTGTAAGAGCTTTATGAAAGAGTACTTTTCTCATATTGGCTCTGCTCATCTATGGTGCTCCTGTTCTGCAAACATTTTCCTTCCCCAGTAGGCATCAAAGAGCTGAAAGAACTGAACTTATACTGCACTAAATGCTTTGGGCACAATGGTCCCAGAATAAGGTCATGCTTGCTTATGTAACTCGTTTCTCAGAAAGTCTGTCACCCTCTCTCCTACATAGTCCTAATTGGAGACTTGAGAATCTCTGATGTTACAGGCCTTTCACTTTCAAACAACTGATTCCACTTGTTATTTACAGTCAACTAACTTTTGCTATTTTTAAAACTGATGTAGAATCTGAGACATGGTAGCTTCTTTCCAAGTGCTATTCCCATCTCGAGAATTGTAGTACTCAAGCAACGATTTGATCCAATTACTCTGCTGTTATTAACGCTACACAAAAGACATAGAAATGCACAAGAGAGCAAACCCAAGTAGATGAAGAAGCTCAAAGTTCCTACAGAACTGGCCTGTGCCTGCCTTCCTGCCTTGTTTCTTCATGTTACTCTCTCTCTCTCTCTTTCTTTTTTCTTTCTTTCTCTCACTCTTTTTTTTTTTTTTTTTTTTTTTTCCTACTCCTGGCAAAGAGGTTTGTTAGAAGTCCAAACTCCCTGGAACAATATAGCAGAAGGAAAGAAGGAAGGTATTTTCCCTTGAGATGTGAGACCAAACACTGACCACATTCTTAGATTGAAGCTCTAGAAGACAATCTAGAAGACAACTTGCCTCCTCTTTCTTTCCTTCATTCTTCAGTGTCCTCTCTCCCTCATCCAACAATGATATATAGAGTGACAACCGGCAGAGAAGACTGTAAGAAAATCTCTAATAACATCTTATTATAGGAATTTTGTAAGCTTTTTTTTAATATGGTTGAACTGACTTTCTTCCTCCATGGAAGCTCATCAGAGTATGCTGATATTGTGCCGGAGGTGTGATGGTCTAAGGGTGTACGAAGAAGAACTCAGATTGTCAGTGCAACAAGAAACTGAAGAAATAAGAGCTATCAAATTAGGGAGAAGGCAGAATTTCTGATGCCAGCCAGTCACACTGTGTCACCTCCTATTCCGTAGTCAGTTGTACAGGAAACTGACCCAAGAGGGAAGCAAAAAAAAAAAAAAAAAAAAAAAAAGTAACTTCTAGGGAAAGGTTCATATTTCCCCAAGACTCTACTCCATACTTCTAAAGAGACCTTTCGTAAGTACAGTCATGATTAGCCCATGAGTACTTGTTTCTTAGACTTCAAAAGGTTTATAATCTCAGGGATAAACAAACCTTCTGGGAAACAAAAATCTAGAAAGAGAGAATTCTGTGAGGGCATCTTCACTGAGATCAAGTTTAAACATTTTGTAGCCTTACCACCTTTCGTACTGCTAGTTTTCTTTTAAAATACACAACAACATGCACACTACAATGAACAAAGCACGGTATTTTTATAGTGGCTGCAGTAAAGCCAGCTTCAACGCTCACACCGGACAGTGTTTCTCAAATAAATGTAACCAAGTTCTAAGAAAAAGCAAACCTATAACGTCTATGAAAAGGATTCTTGCATAATGTAATAGAATGTAATAATACAAAAATGGCCCACTAGCACTTTTTTAAAAAAAATATTTTTTTAAAAGAAAGCTGGAACTACGCTAGGTATCAACTCTTAGGCAATCTCAGCAAGCAAAGAGCCCAAAGGCCACCTGCTGAGTCCTCAGTCGCACATCTAAACTCTACAAAGCGGGTGGGAAACGCAAAGCCTCCCCAGTGCCCAGCGTTTCCTACCAGCCGGCCCTGATTCAGCGCAGAGGCTTCCGAATTGCCCCGTGGCACATTTAGCTCTTCCCCAGCTGTACGGGAAGTCTGTGTGACTAGTTCCTATATCTAATCACCGTATCTGGGTTAGAATTTTTTTTTTTTTTTTTTTGTTGCTAACGCAACGCCTGCTTCACACGATGGATCAGAACGCCAGCGTTGCGCAGGACACTGCGAATCACTGCCCGGAGCGAGGTGAAACTCCCAGCTCACCACCACCGAGGCTGCACTAACATGAAATCAAAGCAGCAAATTTCCAATATTACTACTTATAACGGGCTTCATGTAAGATGATAAAGAAGTTTGGGTTCCATCTCCCAGCCCAAGAAAGCTCATATTCCATATCTGAGCATCCTCACAGTTGGTAGATTTATTAAGACCAACAGTATATATGTTTTATAGTAGGGGATCGAGAATGTTTTTAAAATAACTTATTACATACAACTTAACATTAACAAATGTTACAAAGGATTAATGTAAAATGATGGGCTTAATCCATTTTGCATAGACCTAATTAATCAGGAGATTATTTTTGGAAAGTTATGTTTACATGAACTGAACTCAGCAGAGAGGTTTCCCTGGCAACAAGAAATGGCCCACTTAATATGGTAATGATGATATTTAATTGAGGGAAAAAAATAGCCTTTGACTTATGTCAAATCAGAGTCCTACTTTTTCCAAATCAGAAATAATTATCCATTTTGTAAATGGAGGAGGAAAACTCCAACTCTGAAGCTACAAGACCTTCAACTAAGCATCTTCAGCAGACTAATGGCATGAATTGGCATAAATACTTTTGGTAACTTACAATTTGCAGTATGCTAGTTATATTAAAAAAAAAAACAAAAAACAAAATTTTGTTCTGATTCCTGCAAACATTTTGATTTTTATAATAATACTTGAAAATATCAGCTGAACACCTATTCTCAGATGTCATTGACAAAAATCACAAATTAAAAAAAGGAACCTAGAATTTTTACTGAATGTGGCCGCAGGCGAAATGTAATCTGAAAATAAACAGAGGAGCAGAACCTGAATATTTGGAAACAATTGTATCTACTGTTATTTGATAATGCCTAAGATGCACATACATACCATGAAAACAAAATGAACAGAAGTTTGAAAAAACAGAAAATTAGCAAAAGTTAGATGGGTAAAAATGATGAAAAAGAACAAACTAAGTAATATGTAACAAAAACCACAAAATCCTTTCTTTTACTTTTTCCTTCTATGGTCATATTTTCAACTAAGAGAATGCTGTCCCTGCTCCAAACAGCCTGCAGTACATATGATCGTACACTGTCAAGTACATTTAAATTAAAGGCACCTAGTCTGAGTATAAGCACTTCCGTTATTGAACTAAAAATAGGATTAGCCACAAAAAATAACAAAACTCAAGTTATCTGTTTAGCTGATCCAGTTAAATTGCTGCCATAATAAAGGTGACAGGGTTGCATGCTTACAATAAATAAATAAATAAATAAAACCACATGCTACTGAACTGCAGAGAACGTACTTTCCTCTGCCCCAAAAAAGGTTTTTGTTTGTTTGTTTGTCTGAAATGAAGAGAGAGGCTAACTTTACAAAATGCTGTAGGTAGCTTATAGGTTCTCAAAGATTCACTCCTACTAATTCTGCTTTCACATCAAATACAATTTCTAGGCATTAGTAAATCACACGATGTCATGAGATGTTGTTCTTCTGGTATACAAAAACATGAATTTTTGAGGTTCAAATTCTACGTTACATTGTTAACTGCAGTTGTACATATGCGCATTACACACACATACATACGTATATACTCACTACACACACACACACACACACATATGCGCATTAGGAACAATTCTGAATGTAAAGATAAAAGGTAAAGATAAAACTTCATGACGAGTCATTTAAGGGGGGTTTTTCCTTTTATAGGAGTCAAATGAAGAATGACTGTTCACCAAGGGAAAAAATGATGAAAAAAATGGCTTTACATATTCCTGAGAAGAATGTTTTGATGTCAAGTTCCTACCATAGTTTCCAAACTCAATACAAACCAAGTTTAGAAAACATCCATGTTATAACATCGCAACAATAATAGAGAAAAAGCACAGAAATACAGATTAAAGATACACGACCACTGTTATTATCGTCTCTCCTTTGTAGGATTTTTACGTTTTGCAACCTGTTCTTTCTTACCTGTCTTCTTTAATCACATCCACAAAGTGAGCATCTGTCTTTTCTCTGATATTTTTGAATCTCAAAGGAAGGAGAGCTGATTGATCCAGACTCACTCCCACCCATCTTCCTTTCTCTTGCAACATTTCATAAAGTGAGGTCTGACTATTGCTCAGTTTTTCTTCCTGTGGAGGACTCAAAAGTCCATTTTGAGTCTTTGAATTATGTCCTCCTGGAACCTGCTTGACAGAAAGCAAAACATACATAGGAAACATTACATGGTTGGCAAAGCAGACAGAAGAGATTTAATGGAACAAAAGTTAGAATAAGTTCGACCATCACACCACATACCATCACACTAAACTTCTACCTATGTCACAAACGTAACTCTACCTGCTTTAAAATCATTCACAGTGTCTCCTATAAAATGCATGTTTATCTAGCTGTCGTCATTTTGCCTGTGTCCCAAGTTTCAAGGCACCAGAATACAAAATAATTTTTCCACACATGAAACTAAGACCAATCAAATTTCATTCATTCCTCTTCAAGTCACAATTCATTTCAAAAGCTTTTAAAATCCCTGCTTACACTGTGCTATCTTTCCACAAGTCACAAGACAATTTATTCTGCTAGCCTTGCTGGTCCTTCTCCAGACTGTTTTAGAGTCTTGCTGCTCTCCCAGGCTCTCCTTTACAGGCTCCATTGAAACTGCCCCTTTATATATCTTATTCCTACAAAAAAGTATCATGTAGTTGAAAATATATCTTTTCTTCCCTGACTAAGAAATATCTTTTTTTTCTGGTCCTTCTACCATTGTATTAATATTGTATTATTAAATTATGACACCAGCTTGCAATACAGTTTAAGTGTATAGTATTATCAAATCTGCCTTGATTGATTTGAGAATAAAAATTAGTTTCAACCAAAAACTCTTCTATTTTCATAGAACCTGAAGCTCCTTCATTTTGTTTGATCAGGACTAATATGCATTTAAGACAACTAAATGCAGTTAGACTGAAAGTGAGCTGCAAGTAGTCAGGATCACACTATATTTTTCAAAGGCAGGCATATATCAAGCCTAGCATATTTGACTGATCACCTCCTCCCTCCAAGTCTTGTAATTTATCATACATCATTTATCCTCATCCTGAAACCCACTCATGGAAGAAATTTCTTCATTTCTGCCTCTATAGCAGCCAGCATAGCAGCGACGAGCTCCTTCATAAAACTATTATTGGATGCTATATCAGTGATTGATACCATAAATACCATCGCCACCCAAATCATGCACTGAAATATGTTATTCAGATTGCAGTATCAGCCTAAAGTTAAGAAATATCTGATCTCTGGCTGCCCATGCAAAATTAATTCAAACTCCTATAAAACAAATGAGGCACACAAATATAGCCTGCTGTAATTAAAGGTGAACTGGCAACTACTTATACATTATTCCCTATTTTCTGACAGGAAGATGCTGCAAGAAAACAAATCAAGCCCCCAACAATGGTTTTAACGTAAGAATTCTTGATATCTATTTTTCTAGTAGAACAAAAAACAAGTATTTTGTGTGTGTGCTAAAAACCTGCAGGTATGACTTGTCTCATAAACGATACTGAAGATGTAAGACTAATGGAGCAGCAAGAGACTGTTACCTTGAGTGGGGAAGAGTCAGAAAGTACTTGGGCTTGGTTCCCTCTATCTGTAATGACCTCAAGAGGTGAAGGAAGCCCTGCTCAGTATCACATGTCACAACAAGGTGTGTTGGAGTGGACTGCCAAAGCTGCAGGAAGAGGAGGAGGTTGCTGAGCCATGTTTCCCCTTCCTCCAGCATGGGAGAAATGCAGGATTGCCACCCTGGGGGCTGCCCAGTTGAAAGGCAGAACCTGCAGGGCCACGTGTGGGGAACAAGGAGGAGAAAGGATTCCAAGTCTAGCCCCTACCACCACTCATGACGGCTGTTTTGGCAGCTTGCAGGTGTTCACAGTACAGTGACAAGCAGCTCACAAAGTGTAACAGTCAAGTTCAGTAGTTACCTTTGGGCATGGACAGTATTTTACCAAGGAACATAAGCAGTAGAAGACAGAGCTGATCTAGCAAGGCATATCTCAGCAAAAGCAGACCAGGATTCTTCTGTACGATGAAGGGGGGGTTCTCCTTGTAAGCTAGAGGCACGAGAACTTTGCAAATGAAAGGTCACCAGAATCTTTTCTAAGGGAAAAGACTCAGCAGCTTGAGAACAGGTCCTTCTGTAACCCTAACAGATAATCCAAGGAGAGCATTTCTAAGGAGCACATGATGTACTGCAGCACCTGAGTAACTTCTCTCTTTCTGAGATGAGGAGTAATAAGACAAATCAAAGAGAACTGTCAAACCAGCTGAGAGTATTCAAGGTTCTTCTTTTTTGTTTTTCTTTTATTTTTCTCTACTTTATGTTAAAGATTATATTTGCTTTGGGTGTTTTCCAGAACCACTTGAGGCCTAGGAAAATGAGGGTCACCGTTACTCTTTTTTATTCTTTTTTTCTTTTGAAATAATCTTCCTCTTTTTCTCACCCCTACAGCAGATGTTGTAACTTGAAAAGAAGTAAACGATAGAATACAAACCTTTTGTTTTGCATGAACAGCTCAAATATAAGATAGGCACTTTCACGTGCTGTTTGCTTTCCCTGTCTGATCTTTGAATTCATCTGAAGAACGAGGTGAAATTTTCTGCTCTTTCAGAGAAGGTCAGCATGGACTTCTCTTGGCCTTTTCTCTTTAGCTCTTTGGCAAAGGCTCAAATCCCTAAGAAAATTCTTCCCTTCAGTCAGCTCAAGGTTTTCCTGTGCTGTCTCTACTCTGTTAATCTTAACAGGAGAGGATTAGAATTTGAAACTGCTCGTGTGTCAGGAGAAAATCCCTATTTATTAAATGTCGTTAGCCCCAATGTTACTGTGGTTTCTGATGGCAACAGGCCGTACAGTTCTTCTGAGCTCTTGGATTCAACACACCACGCGACAATTTCCTCCCATAAAGAGACAGGAAGACAGGATGCAAGGAAGGACTGAGGAAGTGGTTGACATAGTTAAGGGAGCTGAGAGAGACAGACAGACAGAGAGACAGACAGAGAACCTGAATGCTGCAAGGCTGTGGCATCGGGGGAAAAAAACAACTCCAGAGATGTGTAAAGCAAGCTTATGACCCTTTTTCCTAAGAAATCTGAGACTGTAAAGAAAAGTTGGAAATAAAGTGGCACAGCAGATTCTGTGCATGTGGGTCTCATTTAAGCTGGCATTTAAACAGGCATTTCGGATTTACTGGAGAGGCACATAACTGGTCCAATTTTTGACCAGTTACAAATAAACAGAATAAATGAGGGATATCTGACTTGATCTTCAGTAGCATGTTTCTTCCAGTGAAATTACTGATGTTTTATTCAGCACTGTACAGACCCCTTCTCGGCAAGATTAAATGTCTTGATGATTAAAACACATGAAGTCGATACAGCTGCAGAAGAAGGAAATACAGCCTACTGTATCACATACCATTTTAATACAGTACCATAAGGCTGCCTCTACCTCTGAGTTTACAACTTGAGCATAAGAGATGGCAGGTCAGATACAGGCAGGATGCAGAGAGACAAACACAGATTAATGAAACCATTCATCGGGCAAGTGTCTGGACAGCACCACATGCAAGGAGAGTTTTAAAGACAGATCTGAAGGAATGAGATGGCTAGCTCTGAGCATGTTTATAAAGCAGTCCTCCCTGATGAGGGAAGGCATTAAATTTATTTAAAAATACAGCAATTAGGTGCTGAAAACTGGCATCCAGTCTACATTTTGGTGTGAGCCTAATTTTCAGGAAAGAGCAAGAGATAAAAGGCAGAGCAGAGAGGCTATGAAGGGCCATGAACAAGATGACAAATAGGTAATGTCTGGTACTGCAGGGGAAGTAGGTGGCTTCCCTAAAAATATCTAAGCAACTGGCAAGGAAAACAATCTTTGCAGCAGCATGCTGAACATGTAAGACTGCATTTGTCAGAGAGAAAAGGATGTGAAAAAACGTAGATGCCGAGAATTTCAGTCACATGGATGAACAGGAATGGTTGTGTTTTAGAGCTACTGTACAGAAGACACTGGCAAGACAGGCATAACTTGTGGCAAGGTGACACACAATCTACTGGTGTAAGTCATGGAGAGAAGGCTAGTGCTGTTTCTGCCTCTTTCTTTGGGTAGCCTCAGCCTAATTTAAAGAATCCAAAATTTAGGTCCCTCTTGACTTCAAACTCTGTTGACCAAATTACTAGTCATTTTGAAAATAGGGGTTGCCTCAATTAAAGTTGAGAACAGAAAAATTCAAATCTGAATTGGCTCTGCTGCTTAAGAGGTTAAATAAAGGAATAACAATGCAGTGCAAAAACGACAAAGCTAACTGAAGTAAAGGAATGAGGGAAAAATAGGAAAGTAGTGAATTCTAAATTACCTTAGTAATGTTTTTATGCTCATCCTGACAACCATTTTGGATAGCTCCTTCTTCTATGCTGATATCGCAGTGGGGAGCAAGGGTGGTACTACAAGAAGGACAAGGCTGCAATGAGACAGAAAACATTTAGCCAAGAACATTCTGATGTCATCTTAATATTACACAACTCATAATTCGGTTCACTGGTATACTTTCTGCATGGTTAAACCAGAAACAAGGCTACAGCATGGGAAACATGGACCAAAGTTGAAAGGAACAAAATCTGCCACTTCAGAAACAAATCACAGGTTTTCTGATTCCTAAGGCTAAATCTAACCCAGGAAATCTTTACAAGTATAAGATCACAGATATACCATAATCACTACATTCTGGCACCTAAAGAAGAATAAAATAAGCTTTAGTGAGAGAAGTGCAATTTTCTGCAAAAGGATCTCAATGACATTATGATCAGCGGCACGAAAACTTAGTACAAAATACAGCAAAATTCAAAAAAACACAAGACACCATAATGCGCTGTTAATGGCATAGAGAAACAGAAAGCAACAATTCCCAAACTAATAAAGGCAAATATTTTTTTCATGCCGCTTTGTAAGACAGTGGAGCAGTCCTCAAGCTACAGAATGTTCTTGAGGCCAAACACTGAACAAATGTCATAGAAAACATAGGAACAAAAACATCAGGAGTTGTAATAGTTGCAGATAGCACATTTTGGAAGCTATCTCAAACGTCATGCTTCATTTTTTTAAAACAACTTAATCCCTCTGAGTTAAAATGCAATCTTTTTAAGGGAAATTAATTCTGAATCTGTATCTTGCAAAGTTCTTCACACTTTTCTCTAGCATTGGTTGTTTAGAGACTGGATACTGCATTAAATGGGTCCTATATCTGATCCCTATTGGCAATTCCTATGCTTATAAGATGGTTTACTGTTACCAGGCTTGTCAAAAGATTATTAATGGGTACAGACACACCAGTCACCAGGAACAGCATGCTAAATTGGGCACATCAGACTAAATGATGGTTTAGTTATCTCACTAAATGGTTTCATAAAGTTTTCAACAAGCAACTCAAGTCTTGCATGCACTTTTTGTCCCAAGCCCAACACCTCGTGTCCCTCTTCTAGTCCCAAAACATGGCAATTTCTCCCTTCAGATCCACTCCCCATTTCAAAGACCAGTGTATAACTCTTTTTGAGGACTGACTTTTCATCCAAAGCATCCTCCCTTCACTGGTGTCATATCTGAAATTCAAAAATGTAGCATCTTAAATTTTAAGGTCAATATGGTATGGCATTTCTTATGGCCCACTCTCCTAATGACTGTTGATCCAAGTAATCATGCAATAACGTCCCTAAAACTCTTTCGCGAAGATTCTGGACCTTCTTAGCCAGCAGACCATCATGCAGAATGCTCCTCAGGGACACAGTCTTGGTTAGGGGTACTGAAATTATCTATGAGTTTCCTAATGTGGAAATACACGAAGAGCACATATGAAGAAAGCATGTGATTGCTTCTTAAAAGATTTTATTAAAAAAAAATGTCTAGGTCTAAATATCATGAACGCCTTGATCACTTAATATAAGGCAGGATTAAATGGCTTTTTAAAATGAGCCTGACAATGGACTAACAAGCCTTCTATGTTCCTAGAGCACTTGTAAGTAGCTCTAATTATGGCAGAAGTCAGTTAATGCTGATAATAACCCCCCCCCCCATTATCAAAAATAAAACCAGTACTCCCTGTTTGATCTTGCTAATAAATCAGCAAGACCACCTCAAATACTTAGCTCCTGGGGTTAAATCAATTGACAAAAATCTCAGAAAAGAAGCTTGACCTTTTCAAAAGAGACAGGAGTTTATCTGACTTATTCCTGTGTGTGCAAGTCAACATCATTAACTTCATTCTTTACTGTAGACACTTACATAAGCCCAGTGCGTAGTGGCCAAGTCACAATGAATAATACATTAATGCACTTTCAGCAAACACCAAGTCAAGCAAAACTACTTTCTGTTTTCATTCTAACACACGATTAGAACAGTTTTACAACAGCTTATGATTTCAAGTCAAGTAAGGGATTTTATAAAATATGATAGGCAAAGTAAATGGATACCAAAACCAGGTAAGTAGGTTACAGTGCTTTCATTCAATAATCAGCTACTACTATAGGTTTACTTCTATTTTTAGCAACTTTCTTTGCCATTTTATTACGTACAAACTTTATGACTTGAAACAGGCATTTGACTGATATTCATACTTCAGTGATATTTTGCCATTAACTACTGATATCATCGAGGAGAGGATGAGATGTAACGTTTTTCATGGATCAATTACTGTCGCATTCTCCTTCCTGACCTTCCTAAACATCCGTTCAAGATCAAAATGCTAAAGTAATGTTTTTCCCCCAATATGGTCACTTATTCCCTTTAAAAGAAGGATATTTCAACTTGCCTACAGTTTTGCACCTCCTAGTTTTCTAGTCTTCTTTGCAGAGCTGTAGTCATCTCCTCCCACACTGATACTGTTTACAGCTTTGTATTTAAAAGAGTTGGCATGTAAGTTATGATTCTTTTGCAAATTTTATCTCCAGACCCTACCAGCAAACTGAAGGCTTAAAAAAAAAAAGTAAAAAGGAAGCCCACTCCTTTAAAAAAAATCATATCAAATTGAGCACCGCAAACTGCAATTAAATTTAATTAAAGTTCCCATTTTTTTTTAATGCTGTAAGACCTACTGTAGCATGGCTGGCAAATTAAACAATCCTTGAAAGTCTGACCCAGCCTTCTTGGTCTACAGTTTCTTCAGTGACAGACTACCCAGGCAGAGAGAAGGCTGGTGCGAATCTATACTCAAAAAACTGCTGTGGAGTTTGCAGTATCTGCAACCAGCAATGCTTTGAGAAGCAAGTACCGCCTGCAATTGCAAACATGCTCCAACTGCAGTCAGAGAACGTGTTTCTAAATACGTGCTCAGCGCTTACACGAATTGCATCAGCATTATGCTATACCCATTCTGACACATTTTGGTCATGCATTGTATGGATGCTTATCAGACAGTATGGAAAGCTAAGTTTGGGAGTCATTCAAGATTCACTTCAGCATTCAGATATTTTGGCCAAGTCAGGCAGCACTATCTGCAAAGTGTTACCAGACTGCTTGGAAAATCACTGCCAAGACCTGCAGTGTACACGGTGATGAATAAAAACAGCTACCTATACGCATAAATTCTGGACAAAGCTAGAAAGGGTATCCAAGAAGGCTGAAACTGAGCAGGCACTTGTCCTACATGTTTTTTTCTGAAGAAGCTTCCTTCTTGAAGTGCCAATTTTAGCTTCTCCTTCATTGATCTGGATAGCCATGTTTGCACATTTGCACTGTGCAGGTCAGTGTTCAGTGTTTAAAAGAGTAATCAAGATGTCAGGATAGTTCCAGAGCAAAAAAACATAGGAAGGGGCCAGGCAGTCCACAAAAACAGTGTGGGCCAGCAGTGTGTCTCAAAGTTGCATGCTATTTGTTTTGGAGTAGTGACACAACTGTGTCACCTTTCTTGAGCAAGTCACCTTGTGTTTTAAAAAAACACATACTGAGGGGCCAGATGATTTGCAACAGCAGATTATATTTTAGACTCAGGTTATTTTAACAATGAGCACCCCAAGTTAATACACAATAAATTTTAACAAACGTTAAGAGCAGCCAGGTCAGTACCGTACTTCACTGTGGTTTCACTGCCCCTCCAGTCAAAGCTTCGCTTTGCTGTCTGGCATTAACAGGGCACACTTACTTCCTCTCACCGCAGCAACTTGAGTTTCACTGCTTTGTTTAATCCCTCCTCTTTGCCCTCTCCTTCACACGCTGGCAGCTCAGCAACACTGCTCCGCTTGGTGCTTTCTTCTTCCTTCACTACGCGAAGCAGATGGGTTCATTACTCACTGCTGTCACAGCATCACTTGAAAGCAACAGCACAAGGCTGTGGAGCTCAGTGGTACTCAGGCTCCCCTGTTTTCCTTACGTGACACAGGGATTACGCTACGCTAACGGTACGTTTGCGCCACTCAGAGCAGTGCCACCAAGGATACCTACGGTCACGCTGAACGAGCCACAAGCAGAGCAAGACGCCTGTGTGAGTACGACATGCTTCTCAGCTGCTTGCTCAAAGTCAGCTTCAGCACATCTCCTTGGCTACGCAGTGAGCAGCACAGACTGACTCGGTGGTACAGAGATCCATTCACTGCTCTGCCACAGATTTTCCTATCACCTTCACTGAAAGACAAGCAAGAGCTGGAGAGCTGACACGTCAGGGATGCCAAACACACTCTCTTTATGTGTGGGAAAAGAATAGGAATAGATAAGTACCAGCAACAACCTGGAACCAGTCAGACTGTACGTAGTGCATATTTAGGGGAAGGAGCAAACAGCTAAAGCTTCCTTCTGCAGTTACGTAGTCTTGGCCCTAACTCCGGATCAGCCTTTTCGCTGACCTCACTAGTGATCAAGCGTTTTCAGTCCAAAACTAAAACCAAGAACAGACACAGGCTAGAGGTGCCTCAGCCACCTCTCCTAATCCAGACAACACACATACAAGCAGCAGAGACATCCACGCATCAACTCTGTCCGCTAAATACCAAATCTGTGTTGAAGAGATCCTCTCATGACTAAATACACTGGGCTTCGTACCACTGTGGTCTAATGACGGTGGGGTTCAGATGGCCATTTCACCTCCACGGTTCTGACCATTAGCGCCCAGCTCAGCCAACCCAGTGAGAGGAACTCTTTTCCCAAAAGAAAAGAGAGTAATCGTCCGTTGTTCAGGAAATCTATTCTGACCTGGAAGATTGAGAGTAACAGCAAAGCAATACACATTGTTTCACAGATTTACTTGTCAAGAGTTCTTGTGAGAGGTGTGAACATAACAAAATGTCAGCGCTTCTCTAAGCTGAACCCATACAAATCACTGTGCTCAGGTCTAGACATACATTTCTAGAGCAAGCAGATAAAACACAATCTCATAGCCTACCAGAGCATTTTTTCCTACCACACAAACAATTCTGTTATTTTTTATTGGCAGGGGGTAGGGCTGATGTCTGCTACATTTTCATATAAGAAGGTTCATATGTCTATGACATGCATGATAGGGAAAAGCAGAAGCAGAATTCAGCAAACGCAGAAAATCACAGAAGTTACGGCAGCATAAGGCACTAACTATTTTTTCCCCACACCTCGTAAAATTGAGACAATTAATAAATAAGGTTGGACCTCTCAGTCATGAAATAGAAATATTAAGAAAATTCTTTATCTAAAATCACTTTTTAAAAGTGCTGATCTTACTTCAGATTCCTTGTCAAACATTTTGCTTTGCAATTCTTTTCCTCTCTAAACTAGTTTTTGTCAAAAAAAAAAAAAAATTAAAAAAAAGCAATGAATAAGTAAACCATAAGGTTCTCCCATCCACACACATCTCATTTATTGGTACAGTTTTAGATTCACACTGCTCAACTTTGAAACAAGAACTAACCTTAGGTTTTTCTGCATGTTTGAGAGTCTTTGTCAAGTCACCAGTGTTCTCAGCTGACGACGTTCCCTGGATCTTAGTTGCATCTCCTGACTCCAAGCCAGGCAGCAATGCTTGTGAGCAGCTGCAGTGAGAGTCCTTCACTTTCTGACCAGATATCAGGTAAGTCTTTAAACCTACAGAAAAGAAAAGAACAGTCAGAATGGCAGAATGATAAAAATAACAATTCTTCTGACTTCTCAGTTATGAAATATTCTATCAAAGAATGCATAATTTCATATTATTTTACTATTATGGCTCAGGAATACTGCACAAAAATCCCTGATGCTAGTTGGGAACAACCATCAGGAATATAAAGATATCGTGCATAAAGTGGTGGGAATCAGAATTGCCCAACATGTGTTGCCCCAGATACAAGAGACGTTTCTAGCATATAGCATCAGCCATGATTGGCATGTACTTTCTTTATTCCATTTTTATTCATATACTTTTGAAAAAAAAAAAAAAAAGAAGAAGAAGCCAGGACCTAACATATTCACTTCAAAGCTGTAGTCTGAGCTCTGACATTAACTCTTTACTTTTGGCAAAGTATTTACAGCCTGTTTTTCACAGCCTGTTTTTCAGCGATCTCTGTATTGATGCTCCAGTTCTGAAAATCTGCATATATTCCTTCAGTTATAACCTCCACTTCTCATGGAGATATGGTGAAGACTGATTAACGCTGGTAGCACATTGGAGCAGGAAATGGAGTATAAGTTCTTGAAATTCTGACGGGTTTTCATCGTTAGAGGAGACTTCACATTTTTAAAGAACGAAATCAATCTCTCTCTCACACATACACCCACACGCGCTCTCTGCAACTGTTGTATGAATTGAAGCATAATTGCAAACCAGATCCAATATTAAAGGCCAAGCTGGTGAATATTGTATCAAACCCTCCAGTATGAAAAACCTGTTCAAAAAAAAAAAAAAAAAAAATAAGGCTCTGAATTCTGTTTTGAGCATTGCTTTCCTTTCATAGATGTGTGTTATGATATTCGGGGTCATGGTCTAGGCACAAAGACTAAGAAGGAGCTACTTATCCCACCTACTCCTGAACTTAAATGAGTTAATTTTATTGCCATTAAATGAGAAACCTCTCACCCAGCAGCGAAGGGCACTAATCCTGCCCCTAAAAGCCTGGAGGGCATCACCTCTTAGATGTGGACTCTGCTTGTGATTTTGCAGTATTGGAGATTGTCGCCCCATGTGATTCTGGAACCGAATTCTCCTGACCTGGTTTTGAACGACCGAATCCCATGTGATCTCTTGCTGACTTTGTACTTGGGTTGGCAAACCATCGCGGCTGTTTTTTTTTTTTTTTTGTCAAGATATTTGTCACCCCGTTGTATTCAGACACATGACTATCATGATGATCAACTGCGCTCACTTGCCTCCTTTAGCTCCACCGTAGGGTGGAATTAAATCTGCCAAGGCCTGCTCCGCTCCAGTCCGCAGGAGACAGTGGTCTTCTGTTCCAGCAACAGCTGTCACTACGATAAGGTCATTCCCTTATAACTTTCCTCAGAGATAAAAAATAATATTCTATAAACCCTTCCGCTCTGTAACACGTAACACAGACAACGCTTTGTCTGTCACCCTTCCAATAGAAATAATAGATCTAGTAATAGCAAATGTTTTTTCAGTTTCTCTGTTCCACTAGTAATTCAGATTCCTTCGCTCTCCTGCAGCCCGTACAGAGAGGTTCATCCATATGACTTCAGGCTCACCAGCTGCTGGGAAAGCTGCTGCGCTCTTCAGCTTGTTCCAGTTCTGGGGCATGAGCTCACCGATCTGAGATGTTACACCATAGCCAATCTTCATTTTTATACCAGTTGTAGTAGCACTTGGACTTTACTCTGGCACTGCTGTTTCATAAAATCCTGAGCTGCCGTTGGCTTCCAGATGCAGGACTGTCTCTTTAAAGCTTATATTCATGGGGGCTGTAATTTAAGGAATTCACCGCAATCAGCTTACAATTATATGTCTGCTCTGGTGAGATCTAGAGCACTGAGCTTACTACACTCCCTATTTTTAAAAGTTACCTTAAAGCAACTGGATTATTTTCCCCACTGCTGCTACTACATTTTTTTTTTAAGGGGAAATATTTTTGTTTGCTTTCTGCATTTTTAAGGAGGCATTCTTTAAATGCTCTTACCCTCTTACCACGTTGTGCAGCGTAATTATTCTGTAGCTGTGTTACATAAAGCAAAATTATCTCCAGTTTGAGCTCCGCGCTGAGGAAAAGTGAAAAGGCTACGGCACGACAGTAATTGAAAACTTGTTTGGAAAAGCAATATCCACACTCTCCCCAACCTTAAACCACAGTGGGTTGTGGCTCCTCTACCCCACTCCACCCTTCATACTTCCTATGTGTGGCCAACCCGGCTAACCAAAAGCAGTTATTGCAACATTTTGCATTAAGAACTATTCTCACACACGTAGCTTTGTCCCACATGTTTTAGTTGCAGGGTTTAAAGTCGGCTAAAATGGCTGATTGTTGGCACTGAGAATGTTTCGCCATAAAAAACCCTGTCTTTATTACCTCCTCGTGCTCCCAAGCCCTACCACGCAGGCTAAAGGAGCGGCACAGCTCCGAATGTTTCATCTGAAAGCGGGCAAACACAAGCCAACATGCTGCAGAATCACAGCAGACATTTAATAAGAGGTCGGCAGGGCCATCCCTACCGCGAAGGGCCTACGAACGCTAAACGTTTGCAAGATGAAGGGCTCAGGAAAGTCCATTAGGAAAAAAGGTTATTTTAAAAAAGTCTTTGAAAATTAGACAGTTTAAAAATCTTTAATCACTACAGAACTGACTAGTTTTGCTAGTATTGCCTGTCTAATACTTTGTCTGTTATTGAACTTTTCTTATGATAGGAAAATTGTATTTGCTTTAGCATTCCTTGTAATTCTGTGACAATTCACAAAGCAACCCCTATGTTCAGTCTGAAATATTTTGGTTTAGAAAATGCATCATTAATCCAGTAGAACGGTATTGATTTAACTAAATGTATTATACATGAGTAGTATTTTTCCTTCTCTTAAATATCCAGCGAGTTACTACAAGCAACACTTTGTCATGTTCCATAAAAAAAAAAAAAAAGAAGAAGAAGAAGAAAAAAAAAAGCGCATGGAAGAAAAAACATTCACATCACCACACAGCAGGTTTAAATCAGGTAATACAAAAATATTCAGCTAATATGCTAACAATGGAGGAGATGCTATTTTATGGGAAACACAACAAACCGCAACTTTTGGCTGCCCAACAGTTTGACTCAAGACAGTACAATAAAGTCATATGAAAAGCTAATACTGTCATTTTTAAAGGTAAAGCTCTGCCTTTCTTCCCCTCCTGCCACTCTCAGTTTTATATCGTTTATTTCCCCTCCTCCAAATTTATTCAAAGTCAATACTTAAAAATAAACGGTCTGATAGCAAATATGTACTCTGTCAGGCTTTACCCAACAGCCCATTTTTGCTTTTTCCAAAGATGCCTTCCAGCAACCAGTATCGGGAAGCTGGTAAATTCCTTCAAGAAGAAATATTGTACTGGATTGGGGCGGGAGGGAACTTCAACAACCCCCCCAACACCACCCTGCTTCAACATACTAATCTAATTTACATGTTATTTTCTCCCCTTGGAAAAACAAGTTACATATTTATCTTCGCAAAAGCCCAGCTGCTTCCTTCGCTTGCCTTTAGGTTCTGAAAATCTGAAAGGGTAACAAAGAGCAACAGCGCCTGCCTCCAGATGCAACAGATTTATTTCTCGACTTCAACCATTTTGCATACTGACATGGCAGTGTTTGCAAAGTGCATTTTTGACAAAATGGTTAACGGGTAAGGTCTTCGTTTTACTCTGTTGGTTTCTATCTGTCCCACTGAACACTGAATTGTAGAAGTGCTACGAAATTCCTGTACTTTGTCCTCTTCTTCAGTTAGCTTTTCTTCTTACAGTGGCGTTTTTCTAAACTTTTTCTAAAGACAGAAATCCATCCCAAATACTAAAAAAAAATTATAAAAAAATCCTCCTCCTAACAAAAATCACATGCACGCATGCACTCATACACACACAGTTTTCTGCATGCACATAAACAAACATAATTATAAATAATGTTGTGTATAAACATCCCAATCCTCAACCTGGTTGCAGTAGCGTGAGAAAAAATGATCTTTGCAGAGCGAGTGGAAAGTTAACTAATGGAGGCTCTGGCAGGGGCAGGGAGCGGGCTCCGAAGCCAAGCACGGCTCCCAGGAGCTCCCCGCCAGCCGCCTGCTTAAGCCAAAACGCTCCAGACCAGAGGGTTTCTGCCATCCCGGTCTGCAGTGGCGGCTCCAGAGACAAAGCCTCCCAGGTAACTGCCGGGAGGAACCGGGAAAGGGAGAGAAGCTCTGGTCCTTCGGGTCTTTCATTAAGCCATCGGTGTATTTGCACTTTTACGGCTTCAGGACGCAAGACGCCGCCGTGCCGATCTCGTCTGCCCGTTTGCACGGGGCATCAGTCAGTGCATCTGTCAGAGCCTGGAGGTCTACAGCTGGCCCTCGAGAGACGGGGAATTAATAGAAGTGTTGCTAAGCAATTCCTTGTTAAAATAAGAGTCACATTTTGATGCTTTGACTGTACGCAGCGGAAACTTTTTAGCCCTCTGTTAAAAGCAAAAATGGAAATTACCTTCTCTCTGGCAAACCAAATGCTCACGTGTATCATCTGATGAACTTCAAACGCTTTTGAAACCCTTCTCAGTACTGATTCTAAGGAATAGACACCAAAAACCGATGACTATTTCAGTCATGGTCTCTGTGATTCATTTAATGAAAACATAATCCCACACTTGCTATGTATTCCTGTTCCTACCTCCATGAATTGCTTCATCTTTTTAGCTGCAGTACCAGGAAACGGCATTTAACAGATTAACACGTTACCTTCCTTTTAAGGATAACTGCGTCTCAGTATACAGCTCTCTCTTCTGTAAGATTAGTGGCATGCCTTATAGTGATGTATTAAAATCTAAATTGTATTAATTTGCTCTCATTTACCAAATAGCTTTATATTAATCATTCTCCTTATTTATCTTTCCATCACTTCTGCTAATGTCTACTTATTTTAATAGCTTACCTCTTCCCAAATAATTAGTAAATAGGTAAGAAGTCAGAAAAATCATTGAGCCCTATTTTTCAACTCCAAACCTTTTCTATACCTTACATCCCCAAATAAGAGCTTGTATGAAATCCATTTGCATTGTGTGCGAGTGCAAAAGCGACCGTCACCTGTACACGAGGACAAGAATATACGGCCGCACTTCTTCAGCTAGAAAGCAAAGCTAACTCATATCCTTTCCCTGTCTGTCACGATGAACCCAGCGTTAGCTATTCTTTCTCAGTAATTTACTATCTCATTTTATAAACCTCTGATACCTTTTAAAGAGTTCCAATATTAAGAAAATAGTGCTTGTAAAACGAGAAAAAAAATTTATAGACTCACGCAAGTATCTACTAGCAGTATAGCAAGCTCATAAAAAAAGCTTTGCAGTTCAGGCTTGGCGTTGGTTCCTTTTTTTACTTAAACTGATTGGTGGTAAATTACTTTTGGGTTAATGCTTCTCCATAATCATCTCTTTCTTTCTCTTCTCTTTTTCTTATAAAACAAAATTTTCTCCATTTCCTTTAAAGACATATTAACTTGTTACTTTGCCAAAGATCTGAGAGCAAAGAAACTGGTATTCAGCTACTGCCATTCATTGGAAAGGAAACTGAGACCTACATTTAGGTTTCCTCATATAATAAAACATGAGGCCATACAACTTCACCAGACTCTGACTTGCTCTGTAAAATAAAATATTAACTGCAATTTCTAGAATATAATATAACAGGCAAATAATGGTAAAAAATAAAAAAATAAAAAAAGACCAGAAATATATTTATTGTTACTAACTAAAGTGTATTTTTGGGTACTTCTCTCCTAACTTTTCCAGTTTTTTGTTCTCCCTTTAAAATTTGAAATAATTTTCTAGTACTAATCTAATTTAATGTTTATGCAAAAAGTAATACAGTGCCTGCCATCAGTCCATGAGCTTTAGTATTCTTTAGGTCCTCATCCACAGATCTACCTTAGAACACATAGCTGAGCCCAAGATGATTTTCAATAGTAAATACTTCATCTCATCCTTAAAACACCACCATTGCCTTATCTGTTTGTATTTATGGGGAATGTTTTCTCACATTATCATTTTATTATAGCCAGTATCGCACTGCAGGCCTCTTCTTTCCCCATAGCAAAATATTCAGATCGAGTGAACTGGACAACAGGTAGTTTAAATCGCAAAGAGCAACTTAAAAACTAGCAAAAGTTGAGCACACAGTGACTACCCTAAGTGCAAATAGCATAACTGGGTTGCAAAAATGATGCTCCACTGAAATAATCAGACGTTACTATACCGGAATGTTGACAGTTACAGATAATACACAGGGCTACTTAACGCATCAACGGCAGCTATATACAACCACAACACGAGATCCTGGTCAAAACCCATAAACATTAGGAATTATTAGAGAGCAAATCTGAAAATAGACAAATATGAATGAAATTTAAAATCCTTTTCCTAGACAAAACCTGGCTATGTAGCTAACATAATACAAACTAACTGAGGCACCTTTAAAGAGGTACCCAGTAACCAGGCTGAATGTAGTGCCAAAATGTGTGCAACTTCAAATAAAAATGAGGATTGTTACTGAAATAATAATAGTTGCTTTTCCTATTTTGCAATCTTAACTTGCTAACAAATTATTAAATTAAAAACTAACTTCAGAGAGCTTTTTATTCCTCCTTGAAGATTCTAATAATTTCATGATTAAAATATTCATCTCTGCTGAAATGAGCAAAGAGGAGGCGAAGTAGAAGAAGATAAACACCCTCACTCGGGTACCAGCATCTGGTAAATACAAACCAGATGATCAAACAGGTTCTGACAAACCTGCAAAACACCTTTCAGTTAACTGAATTCTCACAGCTGTGAAAGTTGAAATGCTACATGCAAGTAATAATTCTACATCACAACTCACTGACATCACCGCCTCCGAACCCGAGACCTCCCTCCCCAAAGAGGCACAGGCGGATGCTCCTGCAGCTGCTGGCGAACGGCGAAGCCCAGGACGCGGAGTTACTGGGCTGATCTTTAACTGCAAGCGGAGCGGCTTTTCCAGCGAGTTTACCAGGCGCTCGAACAGTGGAAACGCTTACCCAAGCGGCGCGCCAGCCGGCCCCGAGCCATGCCAAACAGGGTTTATCTGCTTTCCTGAAGGAACCACCGGTAGTCACGTTTGCACGATAGCAGATAGAGCATCTAACAAAGTGCTGTCCTCTCCCACTCTTTGGGAAACAGCAGAAGGAAAGCTAGGAGTGTTTAACTGGGTATTTTGTCTTTCTAGTGAACCTCTACTCCAGCTCTGAGGCTGCAATAACTCTCACTCCACACATACCTATGGGCATGTCTGCTTGGTACTGACTACAAACTCACTTTTTTTTTTTTTTTTTTTTTAGATCTTTTTCACTGCCTGCAGCGATAAACTAGACAGAAATTTTTGGGGGGAGCAAAACATCTGTTTCCATAAACACACCGCAAATGAACAGTATCATTTTCTTTATGCTGTGGGACAACTTCTGCAGGACTGCTGTGTATTGCACTTCTTTAGGGTGCAGGACCAGTGCGCTCTTGCTATCCTTCCTCTTACTACAAGGACAGGCTTGAAAGGCTGAATCTCCCCCTTAGCACATGGACCTGGTCTCTCAAATTAAACCGGAGAGGTTAATGCTGTCAGGCCTGAAGGTCACAGACTCACTCACGAAGTCTCCGCACATTACCCCGTCCCTTCGCCTGGCCGCTTCACATCCGCGTGCTCCTTGCAGAGCCCCAAACAGTGGGCTTCTTCCCGTGCAACTAAGAAAGACACTTATTTTATTCAAATAACCTATATACAAAACGCTAACACGTTTCTACTACTTCTGTATGTTTCGTGAGCAACTTTACATGCAAGAGCAGTTACTGAGCACTTCAATATTACTAAGTAGAAACCAAAGGATCTCCACCTTGAGATCCACACCTCTCGAGAAACGATGGCCGAGTGACAGAAAAGCCACTCAATTTTATTGCATATCTCAATTCACATAAGCAGCTACCATGTCTACAAATAAAATGACATTTAAAAATTTCAGTTTTTAAGCCCTAAAAATATTCTTCAGATATGTCCTGCTCTAGTACTGAATTTCAGCTTCTTATGTTCAGATATTTCATCAATACAGCTGAATCAAATGCACACAACTTTTATCAACATTTTTCCCTCATGCACACTGCAGGATCATGCAAGAAAACATTTGATGATTTTATAGAAAATAAAAGTAATTTTCTGCAACCTGAGAAGTTGCATTTCAGACAAAAAAAAAAAGAAAAAAGAAAAAGACCTACCATTGAAATGATAGAAACCGTTTTCAGCTCAGGGTAAACAAAAGCGTGTGATTACAAAATGCCTGGATTGTAATAAACAACCCTACCTGGAAAAGCACTTTGAATGTATAGACCGTATTTCCTGTGACTAAAATTAGAACGGGTAATTTATGAGCCAAGTTGTTATCTTAGGTCTCTGGAAGCAGAAACGATAATAAGAAACAGAATTTTATAGACTGGAAAGCCAAAAGAAACTCCAAAAAAGCCCAAACCCCAAACCTATCTTCATAATCTCAAAAGAAGGATTGCAAGGAGCCAGAGAAACCGGAGACATCTTCTGTCCCACAGAAAACCGCTGTTTTTCTTATGTCTCCTTTGTTTAGCAAAAGGCCTACTTTTAATCAGCTAGCAGACAACAGCAGGCTTGGAAAACGCTGATCAACAACATATGCCTAATTTTGGTGTTCAACATCTGCCAGTTATAAGGGGGGAACCCTGTATCCAAACCTACAATATACATTTGTAGTTAAACTGCCCGCACAAAGTTGTAGCCTGGTGTCCTATTCCTCCTTCAATTGCTTTTACCTTCTTCACCTGGGAGGGGAGGGAGGAGAAAAAAAGCAGAGAAAAGAAAAAGGCCTAGAGGAACCCACGAGGGAGATGTAGCTGGAAGACTGTGTTTGCGCAGCTACTGCTGGCTCAGGAATGTCTGTAGGTATGTGTATATATATTTAAGCAAAAAGAAAAATCCGAAGCTGAGTGAGATGATCCCCATGATTTCTCAGTCTTGCCATGGAAAAAGTCATCTCTCTTCTAAGGACTCCTCACAAAACTGGAGCATGATGCTCCAGTATTTAAGGCACGAAGAGGGCTTAAATCCAGTCCAAGGTTATCCAGGATTAACTATTAAAGATGATGGAGGAAGTCACCGGGGGCAGGTTCCCTTAGAGGCTTTTGGACAGTTCAGTTTGGCCTCTGGGACACAAATATTTCCATGCCAAAATCATTGCACACACAGAAACTTCTGACTTTCCAGATTGCTCTAAGAGCGTAGGAGTTGCTGGGGGGGGTGGTGGTGTAAATTGTGTATACTTCCAAACCTTCCTTTGGGTATGATCACACAAAAAGTTGCTTCTAACTTAGAACTGTATTTTATTCTGGGAGAGAAGTAAGCAATCAGAAAATTATATAGAGGATATATCTAAGGCAAGGACTTCAAACAATCTGTTTTATAAACCAAAGCTGTACCAACAGACAAGGATTTTTCAAGAAAATTTCACCCTTCTAGATGGGACAATTACATAAAGCCACAAACACTCCAGAAACAGCTAGAGCTTAGGTATTAAATTTTCTCCTGCCCACCTAACGGATGTCATGCCCTAGGAACTGCAGAGGACCAGTACCAGCCGCCGCAAAACACAGATGCAATTTAATATGGGGAACGGAGATAGACTCCACGTGCAAGTTTGGTCAGCTCAAGGCTGTCAGGGATGGGAACTTTTTATCTTAAACTAAAAAGACAGGGCCAGACCGAATGCAATTAGAAGTGCACTAGAAATTCCAACCTGCAGTATTTCACATGGCACTGGGAGATTTCACCTATCTTTCGGACTGGTATTTTAGAAATGACAAATAGCAAGCATGCACGATGCATGAAAGGATTCCAATAAAAAACAATAGTCTGCTGCAACTTGAGCCTACTTAGGCATCTGGTAACAAAGTGAGCTATTGTGGCTCTTGGTACTAATATTTTTTTAATGGAATCCAGACAAGAGCACGCACCAATTTAAACAAGATTTTAGAAGTCTGTGTTGCTCTACTGGTGCAATCTCCTTGTGTTGACAGAACTACAATTGGGCAAATTCTTTCCCTCTTGCATAATGCAGGTAGTCAGGATCCTACATGCTAAATCAGCGTTTTATTTAAACCAAGGCAATCCTACAGGCTAACTGTGCCCTCTCTAAAAGCCTTGTAACTTCATTGCTCTCTATGGACTTGTAGAGAATTAAACCTAAATCATAAGAAGTGGGTGCAAACATACTGGGAGAGATGGTTGGCTCTGCATGTGTAACTTTTTTTGGTTGCTAATTGTTAAAAATTTGCAATTTGACTTTCCAAAGTTCAAGTAAAAAGATGCCATTCTGTCATCATCATTTTTGAATACATTTTTTTTTAAAAATAATGGATAAAGTAATATTGAAAACACCCAGCAAACATCAACATTTTCACCTAGGTCAGAATGGGAATATCCCAGGCATCTTTGTGACAACATATAAGAGATCTCTAACTCACGAATTTCTAAACATCAATCACATACTGGTAAGAACAACCTTTCTCATTTAACTTTCCTCAGTATTGGGTATCTACTTGTATAATCTGTCACGTCTTCATATTACAGAAAACAATAACAAAATATAAACTAATTATTTGAGAAGATAAAGTAGTGTTTTAAGAAATGTACGCTATTGATTCTGCTAGTTACTTAAAGTCTGTTACAAACCTACCAGCTTTTCTCCATGCTTGTTTATTGGCACTGGGGTATCTATGGAAAGATGAGACCTGCACTCCGCAAGTAACTTTTAAAAAAGTTGATTCAAAAAGGGTAAAGACAAAAATACTCTCCAGAAAAAGAGAATCTTTGTGAGATTTTACTGAAGTGTATTCATTCAAGTTCGCTCATGCAAAACTTCATTAACTTGATTAGCCTGAAAAAAAAAATCACAACTCAAAAAAAAGTTTTATTCTTAAAGAATCAAATCAGAATAAATAAAAGTGTATATTACAGATAATTCCCACATTAAAAACAAGAGGCTACCAAATGTTTTTGAACTACATCTCTGCACAGTTTTCAAAGCAAAGAAAAAGATCATCACTTTCTCACCTGTCATCATAGTTTACCATCTGAAGAATTAATATTCGGATCAAGCGTTTGTTAAATACGTTTGAGTGCGTCTCATGAAACTGGTTAATAAGGATTATTTATTATTTTTCTCCCCCCAAAGGAAAAAAAAAATCAAACTCTGCTGCTCTCCAGTCCAAACTCAAAAGCTACTTAGCAAGTGAGTGAGTTTCTAGCAAGACTGTAAAGAGGTTGCTCTACCACGTGACAGATGGATTGGAGAAGAGCCAGCGTATTTCGACAAAACAACAATACAGCAATATAACTATCAATATTGCCTGCTGTGGAAATTCTGCTAGCATCAACATATTTATTCAAAAGGGCTACAAGGGACTAGACAAATAGAAATGATGTTGCACTACCGAATTTCAGTAGTTTCACAACTCCCCCAATGTTATGCCTTGTGTATTGTGAAATACAAACAGATATTTGTAATTCAAGGTAAGTTGTTAAGTTATTAATAACGTATGTAATGCTTGTTTACACATAGTTGACAGTTTTAAATGGTTACTAATTCAGTACTGAAAAAATAAAACTAATGAAAATAAAACTGCTGCAAGTGGCACTTCAGAATAACATTATATGGTAGTAGCACAAACGCTGGTGAGATGGTAAGGAGCAAATCCCTGAATGCATCCAGCATGTGAGTACGCATTACTATACAGTTGTATCTTTAATTAAAAAGTATTAATTACCCCTCTACCTTTTCAGCCTGTGTGTTTCATCTCCTTAATAAAAACATATAACTAAGCAACCCCTCCCAAAATAAAAGAATTCAAAAGTTGCAAAACAGAGCTAAAAAGAAAAATTTCCAGAATTATGTTTATTTGCACAGTCAAAGCCTTTCCAAAATCCCTCCCATTTCCCTGGCGCTTGCAGGTTTAGGCATTCTCTAATCGTACCACCGCACGTTCAGAGTCTCCCCAGCTCTTTGCACTATCTACAATTTCATGTCCGATCCACAGCGCAGATCCCCTCCTCTTGCACAGCTAAACCAAGAGCGAAGACATGCTTCTGCTACACATCGGACAGACCCTCAAGGATGCAACTGATTCTGCGATCACTGGATACGCATCTGCTTGGGAGACCATAACTGGCGACACCGGAAAAGAAATAACTTCACACTACCCGCAGCCTCAGATCTATTCCTTATTCTCCCTAAACTGCAGCTCCTCAATCATCTTCTCTATAAAATGTGTAAACATCAGTTGTTTGTTCTTCCCTGTCCCAATATTATATGAAGGTATTCGTTACCTCCTCTAAAATAAAGACTATCACGAGTGCAGAAATAATAGCAGCAGCAATTAGAACACAGAACTAGAGTCTCATCCAGCTCCTGATTTGACTTCTATAGACCAGATGTTTTCAGCCTGTGATCCTCAGACTCAAGGAACTGGCAAAGGATTTGTTAGGATGTATGCAAGGTAACTAAGAAAAACAAGCCTGCGAGAACAGACTTCTATTCCTCAAGCACGGCAAAACACCTACACTGACAGGAGTCTGCAAGCCAGAAGAGGTTGAAAACCACCTGGCAATGTAACACACACGCACAAAAAAAAAAAAAAAAAAAAAAAAAAAAAAAAAAATCTAGGACATTTTCTACCACCCTCTCCAGCTACACCAGTGTCCTGTGGCATCAACTACATTTCTTATTCCTAGAAGACGACACCACAGGCAAGAGGGACGACGATACCTCGCACTCCCCCCAGCTCTGGGGGCAGAGAACGAACTTACTGTCACACGTGTGGCCGTCGAGGGTTTTAAGCCCCTTAGCGAAAGCTTCAAATGCACAAGAGCCAAATAGCTGAGTCAGGGGAGATCAGAGCAAATACAGGCACCTTGCACAAAGATTTAAAAGTCTGTTAAACCTGGTCTGGCACATTCATTTCAAATGTTTTATTGCTACTCTGTTTAGTAACCTATACTACACCGAACGATACGCATGCTAGATTACTCATGATTATTATTTAGGCTAAACATGCCCATAAAATAATAGTACATACATAATAAATTCATTCATGTATCCAAATAGCAAACTGCCTGATAAAACCGATCTCATTCAAGACTTGTCACTCGTTGCTCAAATGAATTCTCTAACATTACGTAAGTCGCTAAATCCACCTAGGGCGAGCGGTTACATAAAATACAGTTAAGTAAGCATTCCCCAAATATAAGTTTGTTGACAAGTTACTTTGGCTTGTTACTGTGTTTGAAATGAGTTCATCCTCATACTAAGAGCTACAAGCCTTTGCCCGGTGCCGATACTCAAACCCAGTCTTTAGACTGAAGGAGATACCACCACTGCTCAGCCAAGCAAACAGAAAACTTCGAGGGGCATAAAATGGACTTGGGTGAAATAAGCTCTTCTGCTGGGCCAAGGCTTGAGGGTTTCACAAACCAGCCAAGCCTGGCTGTCAGCCTGCTGCGTACCGAGTCAAGCCCCCAACGACCAGCTCCTCAGACAGCTCACGTCTCATATTGGATTTCTTCATCTTTTGAAAAAACATTCAGAGTTTGTGCTAATAACCAGATGATTACACTTCAAACTTCCCCTGGGCTAAAAGTTATTATTGGAGAGTACAGGAATGTGTCTGGAAAGCAAAAACAACTTGAGCGAAAATCCGTGGGCTCCGAGCTGGCGTAAGAAAGATAGTGGACTACTGAAGCTCATCTCCTCTCAAAACCACAAAGAAGTTGCCCACTACCTCCCCTATTTAACACACTGGTGAACCAATCTAGTCCTGATCAACTCTTTAGAAGAAGCTTCTCTATTCTACAAAAACATATCCTAAACAATGTTTATACTATACTAACATGCTAGATAGCCAACTACCCTGAGTAACTGTTGATAAATTGATGCAAGAGATGGAAGCATCAGGACACACTGAATACTTTGTATTTTGGAAAGACATACACTTATTCAGAGTGATTCATTATAGTTAAAGCAAACTTAACCTGACTTTCTTCACCATACTCAAATCTAGGAACCTTTTATCTGTAAAGCTGGGTACTTTCAATAAATACACAAAAAACTCAGCAGTATATTCTTTAATCTTAACCTGCACTCCTAACATTTAAACATGTTGTCATTTTGCAAGGTCAGCTAGTTTCAAGATTTAAATGATTGCTTTTTACTGTATTTAAAAGTTTTGATATGATTTTGTAAGAGACAAGTGTTCCACACAAGTAAGTCTTGATTTAAAAAATTGGTTCAACAAAAACCAGTCTTTAAACAGGAAAGTGCTCATGCGGAATAACTCTTGAGAAGCTTTCTTGATGGTTGAACACTACTGCGCAACAGGTTTATTCACAGAAAGTTTTTATTGCACAAGTTTATTGTTGTGCATGTAAAATCCTGCATCACCCTCCACCTTGTAATGCCTGGGCATCTTCAAGAAGAGTATTAAACTGAAATGAATATACATAGAATATATACACATATACAAAGTCTGTTCTCTTTCTCCAGCCTCTCTGCAATCGAAATTACAGCACATGTCAAGAAACAGCAACAAAAGTAGCCCTGTGAGTTCACTATATAAATAGGCCCAGGTAGCTAGGGAAGTTATGGTATGAGCTCCCAGGCAGCGTTAGGACAGCTTTTGGTTGGGGTGGTGCTGTACCTGCAGAGCTTAAATCCCTTCTCATTTCCACGTGGAGCTTTTAGGAGCCTCTCCATCATTCAGCCTCTTTGGAGCAAGGTGTAAAGGACATGCAGAAGACAAAAGATCGCATTTCCAGTCTCTAGAAGAAGATTATCATAAAACCTAGTGATTTAATGTAACCATACCTGTGATAAAAACTGCAAAACAACCTAAAAATCAAACAAAAGAAAAAACAAACAGAAGCAATTCCTCCTCCACTAGCACCTAAAAAAGGCTCTTGGCCCAACCTTGCAGAATGAAACAAAAACTGAAAGTCTAAAAGCTTCCCCCACTGCTGCTTTCGCTTCTGTGCTGCTGTTGCTATTTACTGCTAGAATGGTATTAGAATTGGAAGTGACATCTCCCTGATACTCCTTCCTTGTACTTCTACTGAATCACTTTCTTAATTAAGTTTTTTATGATTTTTTTGAGCATACAAGTATTTAGAAACAAAATTCCTCAATGAAGAATGAAGCATTTTGTGGGATTACTCTTTCCCTGAGGTTAGGGATCAGTGTTTCTGAGAAACGTGATGAATCACAGTGGGTTTAGCTTACTCATCTTAAAAAAAAAAAAAAAGAAAAAAAGAAAAAGAAAAGAAAAAAGGGCTTTTTAATTGATAACAAGTAATTCTTTTTGCAGAATAACTAATCCAAGAAATACTATGAGCCTATTTGAATGTGAAAGAGCATACTTTCTGCTTCCTCCGCATTTGTATATATTATTTTATGAAAAGGGAGCATTTTGTAATCAATTACTGAGATTTTTTAGTATCCCCCTGAGATAAACAGTATTATCTCTTGTAGTTTAAGAAGTACTTGCATAACTATCTACAATATAGCAAGGCAGCTGCAAAATTCATGCAGCTGCACAGAAAGCTTTAAAAAAGAAAAATTGACAATTCTAAAATCATAGAATTTTGCATATCTTCCTTCAAGGCAACTGAAATTAAAAAACTGCTACTGACACCACAAAATGATTTTAAACTCAATGCAGGACACAGAAGTTAGTGTATAGATATTCAGTATATATATTTACCTGTCACTAACATCAAAATCTCAAATCACACAAGTCCACTTCTCACAATTTCCATCTCATTCTTATCTACAAGGTAGATAGTATTCTGATCTACACTTTATTGGCATTTTTTGCTCCTTCTAGATGGGCTTCTTAATGCATTTCGTTCCACCTATTCCTTTTGCATACTGTTCTTTCTTAACCAGCCATATGAAAATTATGGAAGAATTGCATCTGCAATTAAAGATCCCTCTCTCCAAAAGATTAGAGCTAAAAAGGGATCTAACAGAAGTGTTCTTTTAATAGAAGTTTCATCATTAAAACTAGTAAAGATTAAACAAATACTTTGTGAAAATAAAGCAGTTTAAAAATACAGAATTAGAATGCTGTGAGCACCATGTCAAGGAAAGCAATTTTTCTCCCCCAGAAATAAATCATAGGATCTCTTAAAAATACAACAAATAACAGAAAAACAGTGCATTAAGGTAGAAGCATAAACATATGCATTGCTAATACAGCAATCTTCCACTGGAGTTTATATATAATGACTGCTTTTATCTGCAGAAAAATCAAATGTCATATCAAAATGGTCAGGACAAAATGAATTGCATGATGCAGTTAATACTTATCTTCATGAATGAAAAAGGTTCCACTACTCTTCCAGTTCAGAGCTGCAGATCTCTGTTGAACAGAAAAGGCCCAACAGTTTATGTGCAAGAGTGGCGGTTTTTGTGCCACTTGAGACAAAACTTCAGTGAGCTAGGAAACATCCATTGATGAGTCTTAGGAAAATGAAACTAAAATGAGTAACATTATCCTCCTGCAGAGCACAGAATCCAACCTAAACCAAACTTTTAGTGTTAGCCAGTAATTCAAAGCTTTTTTTTCCAAGTTAGTTGCCCAGTCCAAGAAAGGACATTTTTAAATGCCGTGCCCGATTTCTCATTTGACTGGGCCATTACAATTTCCTGCAAGAGTCCATTTGGGAAGTTCAAATAGGGGTGTATAAACTTTGACCGAGAAAGGAAATACTTTTCTAATAGCTACTGGAGGGAGCCACTGAATCATATCTATCTACCAAAGCTCTTGCACAAGTGGGTGTCCTGTTTGTAGAGCATAGAGAAAGTGAATATGCAGAATATGGAGATCATTCAACTAGCTTTTTTTTTTTTTTTTTTTTTTTCCCCCAAAAAAAAGAATTCTTCATATCAGGGATATACAATCTTTTTATTTATGAAGCATCCACGATCTGAAGAAGTCAGCTCTGGTTTTGAAAGGAGTTGCACTTTTCATCTTTTATGTCAGAAGCCTAGGAGTTGTTTACCTCCTGGAGGAAAATGGATTATTTTAAGCCTCCTCTCCCATTAGCACCAAAGCACAAGCAAAGCATTTGTCTCTTTAGCTGGAGTTGCATGGGGCATATATAGACTTTTGAGTCTTGTGCACACATCCAGAGTAGCTGCTCTTTCTCTGCGAGGCAAGAGCACATGCACAGAAGCCTGTGAAAAAAACAAACAAACAAAAAAACGCAGTCGTGCTCAGTGAAGCCTGAATTTGATCTTTGGTGTGAAGACTGCGTTGCTTTTAGATCACTGTTTTATCTCCTGGAGGGTGCAGCAAGTTCAGGCAAAGATTAGCCAACTCGGTGAACTGCTGTGAGGCCGACGGCAGCTGCTGTGCTTTGGTCGGAGTAACGAGGTGGTTGAGGAGTTCAAGTGAGGGGCTCTTATAACACCAGAAACCAAACAAGATCTCATGGAAAAAAAAAAAAAGGAATTAGTGTTTCAGGAAGACACAGAATAGCTATTGGTCCCAAAAGCAAATAAATAAAAACATTGGATATTGAAGTAAGGCTAAGCCAACTCCTGCCTGACGCACTACAGATGCTAGGCAAAGCAGGGGCAGGAGGCCGACTTCTCCCCGGTCAGGAGATGAACTAGTTCACCCGACTCAAGGATTAAGGTTCAGTTTTAAAAGTAGCAATTTTAAACGCTACAGTAACCATTTTAATCGCTCCCTCCCCTTTTATTTTAAAGCACGGCTGTACTACTAATACTGTTCAGCACTAATATTGTTGAAAATGCAATGGGAATCAGTATTTCGGGAGAAAAGAGGCAAGGAAGCAGGTAACGTTGACTCTCCTTCACCTCTCCCAAATGCATTTTCGACCATAACTCGGATACTCAAAATTTAAATCATCTCCAACTCCTTTCTTACACCAAATCCACATTATTTTTTCTCTAATCAGCTACCAAGTCCCTAGCTCTCATATTCTCAGCAACCCTTCCAGCGCTAGTTAACATAAGGACTAAAAAGCCCACAGCACTTAAAATCTGGGAACAGACCTCACAGCTCAAAATTTGCCAGGCAGATTTTATCACTTTTTCACAGTTAAGCAGAAACTTCCCATTTTGAATGTACATGAAGCAGCTGCATATTTTCTGGTTTGAAAGAAGATGAAACTCTTTTACTAAGTACTAATCTGTACATTTACAGGTTGACAGAAAGTCCAGAACACTATTTAATGAAACGTGATTTAGATTCTGACTCTTCATACATACCACCACAGACTTCCCACTAAGAGCACATATCACATCTATACACTTTTGGTAAAACATTAGTTCATGTATTTAATTTGATTTCCTTTAGAAGCTTGCAAAAGTCTTCTGCATGATACCAAAAAAAAGTTGGAAAATGCCAGGTAATGACAAAACAAGGAAATCCTGTAAAGCCTTGCTTTTGTGGTAAAATCAGTTAAAATTCAAATCGAATGGAATACAGCAACCTAAGAAATTACGGTTCTAAATGACAAGCGTGTGACTGAATCTTTAGTAATCAGAAGCAAAAATCCCCTGGCCTCTTTAGCAGACCGGTTCAAGTTTGCAGCCTTACGCCTATTTATAGCGCTCTGCACATATCACTACAATAGCTGATTGTGCTTTGCAGCTGTTTTGTGTATCTAGAAGGGCAGGAAAGAACAGGCTGCACTTTGATCTTTCCCTTTTGTGGTGTTCTAAAACAACAACAACAAAAATGTCATTAGAAAGGACTCAATATTTCTGGATCGCAAGGGTACCCATTCCAAAAGCCATGGCTTACATTAAACACGCAAGACTTGAGCGCTAACATGGTCAATTGTTTGTCATTATTATAAATACAGACCGCAGAAAATATTTATTTTTGGAAGCATGCAAACTATTTCACCTACCATTAAAACATATGCCAAATCTAATTATAGGAGTCTTTACTCCACAAAGCATCTGTTGTTAAATGACACACACAGAAAATTAAGAGTCAAACTGAATGCAATTGCATCATAAATTATCAGGTAACACTTCTCAGGAAATAAAGTATTTGCTCAAGATATCATTTAGGGGATAAGAATGAACTACATAACCTGTAAAACCTGTTGGTATTAAAGCTTTAAAAATATATACAAAAGCACTGTTACGACCACTATTATAGCCAGAAATATGTATTATTCATGAAAGTCAAATCAATGTTTCCTACATTATGAAGCACACAGGCTCTTAATGAGTTCTGGAATTACAGGAGTATTTATCAGACATTCTTGCCAGAACAGTAATATACATACTGCTTTGCTTATGCATTATTCAACCTTATTAGCTGTTGCTTTAAAAATATACTGCCCTACTATTTAAAATATATATATATATATAATTATGATAAAATCATCACAAAAACTGTACCAGATGTTAACCAATAATTACCTTTATTATTTCTTTGATTTTAATTTTTGACCATGTTGAGCAGAGGAAAAGCTGTCAAAGAAAACACAGTCTGAGTGTGTGCTGGTGTTGTTTTACTGGCAGCTTTTATAAACAGCAATGACTATTTGGACTTTTCACGCATAAAAATGCTCTTTCAGGACCGTTGTTCAAAAAAAATCAGAAAAAAAGAGAGAATTATAGCCACAAAATAAAGATCATCATGAGCAAGTTACATTCTTACTATGTGTATCACTCTAGCATTTAAACATCTGGAAGAAATTAGCTTTGTCAGAAAAATCTAATTTTTTGGCAACAGAGAGAAAGGAAATGAGCATAAAGCAAGCACCTGCAAAAGACCTGACCATACTGTATCTAGACTCCACAAAGATCATGTCTAATCAGTTACTGATAGTATTCACACATTGCAATGAAATGTAAAACGTGATATAAATGTGATATAAGCTTACAACAGCTTTCTAAATGAATTTGAATAACTCATTTCCAAACAGTCACATTAAACAAAGTACATGAATATGTTTAAAACATAGCAAATGAGCAGTCTGTAATAAATATTCATGTTTTATAGTAGTCTGCAGGGCAGCCTTACTCTTACATACTTTGCAAATGCTGGTCCGAGGTTCTCAGAGACAGCAAATAAACAACAAATTACGGAATCGATGATGGGAAAGTAGCACTAGGCTGCAAGAAAAACAGAAGCTTAAAAGCAGGAGAAGACAAATCTGTAACAGGAAAGTTTGAAAGAACATATTTTTGGTATGTGTTAAACAGCCTTAGAATTGAACTATTAGCATAGCACATTTGATAACTATGAACAAAGGTTTCAGACTTTTGAATATGTAAGATGGTATGTTAGATAGTCCTTTTAAAAATTAATCATAAAAGAAAACATTGTGATATCTTTTCTTGCCTACAGATTTATTTCTGCACTGACTTATATCTCTGTTGCATCTATCTCATTTACTTAAGTGAAAGACTCTTGGCAACAGACACTTTTTTTTAGTCTTTGTAGAGCATTTAATATTTTTGATCTTTATTGAGACTATTAGGCATTACCATGATATAAATGTAAATACAATAATTTACTACATAAATTACTGATATGAGGGTAATAATAAAAGTACTGCTATCTCATCCTCATTGGGGGTATAGGATTGGTAGAGCAAGTATTCATTTCTAAATATGTAACTTATGTTTTACCGTACACTTACAGATAACTACCAGAAAAACTGGAGATTTTTTTCTTTTCTTGGCCACAGAAATTTTTAATAATCATTTATTTTTCAATGTATAAAAATTACTGATATCATTTTGTCAGACAACAGTATGACTGCAGGCCTTACTTGGTTACATGTTCATGTTGTTCTCAGCTACCTTTTCCAATGCTGTGATAACCAGATGACTAAAGTTTCAAGAGAAGCCCTTGAAGTTGCCCTTTATCATCCATGCACTCTTGACGGATCTACCTGTTCTTGTTTTTGTTTTGTTTTGTTTTTAAAAAACACCCTTCTAAGTGTTTCAGAAAGAAACCAACAGAATGTAATATATATTTTGGCTACCACCAAAAGAAGTTGCTACTAAAAGAAATAATGCAGTACAGTGCTTTACCAGCAGAAAGCTCCTGGTCCTGAAAGGGAGACTCCAAACCACAACTTAAAATCTGATTCAGTGTTAATAGGCATTATTAAAGAAAGAGTAAACATGAGAAATTTTGAGCTGACAAAGACAGCAGCAGCATCTATGGAGACTATAATAATTATAGTTGTGCATATCAATTATATATTTATTAATCTGTTCGGAGCAAGCTACATTTCAAAAAGGTTAGAAAAATACCCTGAAAAGCTCCAGTGTATTCATTCTGCCATGCAATCCAAGAATTTCTGTGTTTCAAAAACAGTATTTTAAGACCTACAAAAGCTGAAATTTAGAAAGATGATCTGTCACACTATTTTGTTTTACAAAACTTTTAGTCAATACAGGTTTCACATGCAAAACAAACTTTCCAAGGCAGATAGATATCTACAGCTGTTGGTGGAATTCTAGACTATGCTAGTGTTCAGTTATTGTAACTCTTTTCAACAGAGGTATATCTCCCTATAACATCATTTCTAAAGTAAAAAATGTTAAACATTAAGTTCAAATGTCAGGTTGGTTCAGTCTGAGCTAAACTTTAGCTTTAAGTAGCGTACAGCTGTTGTGCAATGTCAGAGCATGCTAAAAGCTTCCATCTCCCTGGTTTCGTGCCCGTATGGAAGCCAGCCAGTCTTGATGACACAGATATGATACAGTAAAGCTTGTGTAATTACTGCTAAACACAAGAACTGTGTTAAGACAATATTCAGGATCTTTCTTAAATCCACAAGAACGGGAGAGTTTCTCATTACGCCTGCACCTCACACCAGGTGACAAGGTGCTTCAAGAAACAAAGTACGACAAAAATCTGATTCTTGCAAAACACGAGTGCTAAAGATCAACTTCCAAAGAGAGTGAGAAAAACCAAACTCCACTTCCTTGGTGAGGCGCCTAAGATGAAAAACGTTAACTAACTGTATCAGCAAGATGCAATGCAAACATCCCCCACCGAAAGAAACATCTTCTATGCAACCAGCAGCTTTCCGAATTTGAGCATAACACCGTTAACATCCAGGCAGAAGTCCAGATCTTGGAATTTAAGGTCGATTCAAGTATTAGCATTTGATGAAGCCAGTTCCCACTGTCTGACCGGTTTCTTAATTTTTGGATTAGACATACAACCCTAAAAGCAGCGTGGATAAGCAGCCCAGGGCTAAGCTTCCCTGCCCATTGATTTGTGCTTGCTGACCGGCAGATTGGAATTTGTCACCCAGATGAGTGACAAACACGTAAGGGACCTGAGGTACAACGAAGGTCAAGCACTTCTTTGCGACCAATTTTAGATATACTTTCTAAAATACGGATATAGCTTTGTAAAAGACACTGTCATTTGACAACCAACGTTGCTGACTAACGGGACTCTAGAAATATTTTTACAATTAAAGCATTACGCACAGTAACCACTATTTAAACTTCAATATGTCAGGCTTAAATATTTACTTTTCCACTTGGTTAGTTTACATTATATGCCAACAGATCGCTTTCTTGCAGCATTTAAAGAGAAGCCTATAGAAATTTAAAATTCTGTCAGCAATAAGGAAAAACTGTTAATACAGAAAAAAATCCAATTAAATGACAAGGAGGAAAAGAAAAACAAACTTTTTTGCTTTTTTACTCCAAACTGATCTTTGCTGTAAAGATGAATGATTTTTGAATATTCTGAGTTTGTTTGGTATTTCCTGTATTCTTCAAGGTAAAATAAAGACATTAGAAAAACCCTGTTGTGAACTTTAAACCTGTATCTAGGTTTTAAATCGCTACATAGTGACCACTCATGAGTTGGCAGCAATACATTATTCTCCTGCCCTATGGGATCTAAAGAGCTAACAATTCTAGTTAGTGTAAGTAAATGTTTGCACTTTTAATCTGTCCAACATCACAGAGCTGTATCAGCAGAGTTATTGGACAGTTTTCCCAGAAAGCAAATGGCTGTATTTTGACAAGAAGTTTTGTTTCCTTTTATGGACCACAAAGTCAGCGGCTGGGCAACGCGGGGCGGGGGGGTGGCCGATGCTTCGTATTAAGGCACCCTTATCCCCTGCGAAAACTTTCTTCGTGTAATTATCCAGATTCTTTCTTTACTATTGCAAAGGGGGGGGGGGGAACCTAGAGGATTTAAAGAACTGACCTCAATTATTTTCAAATGTGAAAGAGATGCTCTAAATAGATTATACTACTCTCTTTCAGTTTTGCTTATTGTAAATTCCATGAATCACAACTAGAACAAACTAGTATGAAAAAAGGTAATGGGTGCCTCTTCGCCCATCAGCGACGGGCTCCTTTTCTTAAAAGGAACCACCAACTGACTCAGTTACCTGCCGCTTATTCTGTCTCTTGTAAATACTTGCCTCTTTAAATCTTCAGGTTACTAAAAATGGCTAAAATGGATTTTGAAGAGTAAAAGGCCTTTAGACGCACCGCCAGTTCATCAAAATTCAGATTGTGCCACTTTCCAGACCACGTCCTATACGAAGTTAAAAGGAAGATGATGACTTTTCCAAATCAAGCTTCTGGCTATTTCTTCAGGAATGCTGTCCTGGTGGGATGTTAACCGGACAACGTGAGGAAGAAAAGAGGTTGGCGGAAGAGGGAAACTCCTGCAGCGTATCCGCTACCGACGGAAGAGCAACGCTGCCCATCAGCAGATATGCTACAGGAGCTTCCAGCTACCCTGCCCGAGCTACTCACTCCCATTACTTCATTTATTCCCATTGCTTTAGCTTTTCACTTCTTCAGTCGTATCAAACGCTGAATCAACCCTTTTTTATGGCTTCAATCTAAGGACTCCAAAGGGAGTGGAAACCTGGAAGGAAAGACGAGAAAGAAGGGAAGGGGCACGGGGAAAATTTAAGAAGCTGGAGGCAGTGAGGGAAAAACTTCGGACTTTATTGAAGAAGGTGAAACAAATGTTCAAACTGCAACTGGAAAGCCAACACCATTCAAACGTTCTGATCTACGCAGAGCGGGGGGCTGGCCAACGCCAGGCAGCTATAAGGATGCTGTCTTTTAATCAAATTAAAAGTTACACTAATGAGAGGAGAGCTGAGAGCTGGCAGAGGGGGAAGTGGGGGAAAAAGAGTGCCAGCGAGCGAGCTGCAGCAGCCGAGGAGAACAGAGCAATACAGGCTGAGGAGCCTTCGCGTCAAAACCCCAGGCCGGTTTAGGGATGAGGCTTTGCTGGCTAGTCATATGCACGAGCTCGCAGACATGGGAAAACTGCGGAAAGCTGAAGGGAAAAACGTAATCCCATGTAATGGAAAATCTTGGAGAGAGAAAGGCAGCGTGGCCTTCGTCAGTAGGGAACGGCCCGAGAGGCACGCTGCTGTCCTCTAGCAAACAACGGCCAGCTCGAGGAATCCTGAAAAGTAAAAACTTAACTGGTTTTGGCAACAGGATGGAGAAATCAAAGGGTCTGTTTCCTTTCTGCCAAAAGACGTGATTTAGTTTATTGGACTGCATCTGAGGACTATCCCAATTGCATCAATCCTGAACTATCAGGAGGCTGGAGAAAGAGCCCGCTCGCTCTCTTTGGCATTTCTTGGGAATGCGTTGTATCACAGCAAGAAAAGTAGCTAACGCGACTGCCCGGTTTGCACAGCCTCCCTGCCAGGGACATGACAGACAGCAGCAGTATCAGGGTTTTACAACAGCACAACCAAGGAGATTTTCAAGTGTTTCAGCTACAGTACTTCTAGAAGTCAGTCAAGTCGTCTTTTAAATAAGTAAGGGCTTCAAAGAACAAGACACTGCTTTGCTTTCTAATAAAATAGCTTCAGAGAGGGGAGCAAAATATATTTGTACTTCAGTTCTTCCCCCTCCCCACCGAGCTTAGTTTCCACAACCTGTAGAAATACAGATACAAATGACTTAGGAACATAGCTCCCACCATGATTTCAGATTGCAGACTTTATGCAAGGTACAGCCTGGATAAGCTCTGGACTTGTGAAAGTTCAACGCAGTACAAAATGTTACAACAGGAAATTTAAATAATTATATTTGGCATTGTTAAATTAGGAAAAAAAAAGAGCAAACACAAATCCTCAGGAAAGAGTCCTAGTATGAAGAGATGAAGCATAAACAATATAAACCCCTGAAACTTCCTGAGAGCATTAAAAATTTAGTATTTTGAGGCAACAATTTCCCTGATTATGATGGTAAATGTAGTAATGGAGGAAAAAAACAGTCAATCTTGAGTTTTAGCAAAAAAACACCCATTGAAGTAATTCTCCCTAATGTTATTTCCATTTTAGCAGCATGGTTTTTCTAAGCTGTTTTTATTTAGTCTGCCTCCAGGTAACTACAAGGAAAGAACAGCTAACTTGATACTATAGTAGTTATTTGATGTTTGCCCTTATAGTTGAAAGAGGCATTATCAAGTCTGAAATAGTATCACTGCAACCATTACACCCGTATACCCATATTGCTTCAAAAATCAAGTTTATTTTCCTAATCTTTGACATGAGTATTCTGATACTTAGCTGCTTATCAAGAGCCTATGCAATTGCACTAATAGATAAGGAAAAATAGAAATGAAAAGAGAAAATATTTGAGAAATGTTTTGTGATATGCATTTGCTTTTGTTTACAGAAAGCCAAAGAGGAAATGGATTTTTTTACTATTCCTGGCTCAAACTTTCACCTAAATTACCTCTGTTTTTTCAGTGTGCCTGAAATTTCCCATTAAATGAACCTGGAAACACTATGATAAATCTTGCGGTTTAGAGCAGAATAAATTCTAACAAATAAGTTTGTAATCTCAAATCACATCATGTATCCAAAAGAATGCACTGAAAGGAGAAGGATATATAGGGACAACTTTTCCTAATTGAGCTCTGCCCCTGGCAGAACATCAACATGCCATTTCTGTTTCAGGACACATCTTCATTGCATAAGTAATCTCAACTCTCCTACGAGGACGTTTATTCAATCCTTCTTCCATGCACCCAAAAGCCTCACCACTTAACCCCTTTCCTCTTCCCCCCTTAAAACCAAAAAACCAAAAACAAAAAAAAAAAACAAAAACAAAAAACAAACAAAACAAAACAAAACTAAAAAAAAACACCTTTAGACCAGGGATCATAGGTGTTTTAAACCTAGGTCTGGCTAACTGTGGACTCTGAGTAGGCTGGCCAAGGCAAACATAGATAAGTACAGAAACAGGAGACATAATAACCAGTTTTTCCCCTCGTGTACATGCAAAACTAACTTGAGACTGTCAGATCTAGCTGCCAATGACAGAGGTTGCTTCTGCATGGAAAACAAAACTTTCCTGATGGCTAGAATGCACATGGATATCCTAACTTCTAGCTAGGCTTTTTATATGGCTGTAACATCCAAAGGCTTTCTCATCAAAAAATAAAAAAAGCCCAAAACATTAGTTTACAATATTCTTTCAGAACTAACAAAAACAATGCACTTACACACACACATGCATATATATATCTACGCATAGACGTGTAAGTATATAAACATAACATACTTCCTATGTGCACCTGGGTCATAATCTTGCAACACATGCAGGCAAAACTTGCATCCAGGTTCAAATGGATCAGGCTGCCAGGAGCGTTAGGTACTAAACCACCTTAAAAATTAAAGGTATAACTTCAATATATTACTACATTATTACTCCATCTTGTCTACTGTTTTGCTTCTGATGGCAACAAAGATCAGCTCTATCTACTTCAAGTGAAGCAATTTTCTTCTGTATCCTGTACAAGTCAGATGTTGTCAAGACTTTTTTTTTTTTTTTAATCACCCCATCCCCAAATAAACCAGCAACAGTTCTATGCCAAATTTTTCAGAAGAGGCTGAAAATTCCTTTAATGCCATCTTGTTGAGCTACTGCATCTTTATTGACAGTGGCGTGGTTAGGCTGTTTAGCAGTAATCCATCAGGATTCACATCTTTCTAATGCTTCCTAGGATGTTCTAAGTTACCTCTGCAGAAGAGAGAAAGGACAGAGCTAGGAAGAGTGCTGAGGGGTCATCTAGTCCACTCCTCTGCTTGCCCCAAGGCAGGACATCCAAAACGTTCCCAACGGATATTTCCCTGACTTATTCTTAAAACCTGTCAGTAGTGGAAACTTGCCCAGGGCAAGCTATTAGATTAATTTATTACAGTGCTTTAGCATCCTCAACACTGCGAAGCTGTTGTTGGTGTCCCCCCACATGCCTATCTCTTTTGCAGCAAATTAAGTACAAGACCTCTTAGTCTATCTCCAGCATATATTGCCTACAATTTCCTCCTTTTCTCCTCATGGAAAACCTTCAATGCCTCTGAAGACAAGACTCTCCCTATCATCCACTTTTTTTTTTCCCCCAAACAGAAACAATTGCAATTCCTTTGCACTTTTCTAGATGCCTCTCCATGCCCAAATCAGGGGGGCATGTCAGCTGAAACTGCTCTAGGATTAAGAAGCGTGCCCACTGCGGTGAAAAGAAACTCCAAGTAATAAAACCTTTTCATCCCATCTGTGGAAAAAAAAAACAACCTGTAATACATATTTTAGGAATTGGGGCATCTGACATTCTCAGCTAGATTTCTAAAAGATCAAGTGTTATCTCCTGTAACTTTTAAAAGTTACTGAAACTATTTGGGTAAATGAGGAATAACGTACCTACTATTTGTTAAACTCGTATTTAAAAAATAAGATTTTAGTGTGCAGGATTAAATATTAAAATTGTATTCTCCTTCTACACTCCTTTTTTCTTTCTTTTCTTTTTTTCTTTCTTTCTTTTTTTTTTTTTTTAAGACTTCAGAGGATCATAGGAAAAACTGACATATTAATGGCATATCAACTCTAACTTGACTAAACAAGAAACCCAAAGAAAACTTATCAGGTAGGTTTTTCTAAAGATTTCAACTTCCTATCATCTCTTCCCTTGCTCTGTTTTACGATGTCCCTTCGATTTCCACTTCCCTACTACCCACTCAATTTTTCTGAATACCATCACAACACTCCTCTCCAATTTACTTCCGAGAAGATACAATCTAATGGGTAATTAGAAACACAAAAGAAAATTTAGGAGTAACTATTTTCCCTGAGCGGCTTCCCTCCTACTGGAATATTTTGCTGCTCTAATGCCTACAGGGCTTGTCCTCTGTTGCAAGAGGACAAAGAAAACAGACACTTTGAAACTGTATCTACCCAAGCCACAGTATTTTGCAAAAAGCTACAATGGTTCTACCGAATCTTGGAAACTTGCAGCAAAGCAGGTGAGATCTTGCTCAAAAAGTAACTTTTTGTTCTTCAACTCTATGGCTAGAGACCATAATAATAATAATAATACCTGTGAATCCTGATTTTCCTAATTCATAACGTATTTCACATTAGCAAATTACATTGAAAACACAATTATAACACACTACAATTGCCACCACTACCGCCAGTCATTTATGCTTTTGAATCATTAGCAAGCAAACACTAAAGATCATTAAACTAAATAAAAAAGGGAAATAAACTACAATATTCATACATGATCAACTGTATTAAATTATAAATAAAAGTACAGAGTCATTTTAAATAGGGGGGAAAACTGCAAAGTTTGTTTATACAAGAGTCTGGTCCTCTTCCAAGTTTCGCGTTCCAGCCTGAAAATAACTTCTTAAAACAGCTGTCAGGTTTTTGTGGGGAGGGAGGGTATTTTACCAGCAAACATGATCTTTCTTTAGAAGCGCCCAAGTTATCATGGCTAGTATCTTGTGCTTCACTGAGAAAATTCCATTCATTTGTGGCCCATAATATCTACAGCCAGGAATGTAAAGGAGCAGCCAAAAGGGAAGGTTGTCTCCATGGAGAGACCCCAGCATCTGAACTTGGAAACAGAGAAGCACCATCATTGCCATGTTGAGGGTAGTGCTGACCATGGGAACCGACCGTCTCGCATTGGACCAAAAATCAGCAATGAGTCTTCTTTTCACTTCAGACTCCTTTAAAATATATTTTCCCAACAAATTCTTAGTTACTAAGTGGGTTTGACAAAGAAGAGAAACCCTGCAATGTATTCTAAAACCAAGTAATTAAATTCCAAACCTCATAGTACTGAATTTTTTAAAGGTAAATATGAAGGAACTCAGCAACCTACAACTCATGCAATAAACATTCAGATTAGAGATAAATCAAAAACTCCCTGTTCCTCCACCATGGAAATACGTTCACATCTGAAGTAGAATTCATGCGAACAGTCACATGTCTGTATCTGTAATCAAACTAGCTAAACATTAGTGAGATAAATGTAATGAAGCAGTCATTTATTTTTTCTTTACACGGGACAAGTGGAGGGTCCCCCTCCAACCTTTTAAGGGTCTTGGGATTTAATTAAGGGACAGTCTATTTAAAAAAGCAAAAAGCATCTTGACCATACCCTTGCTGCTGCAGTGTGCGTTTTCCATCCCCAGTGTTCAAAAAGCTACATTCTGTTTCAGAAAATATTATGAATATTATGAATTGCCCCAAATACATGACAAGTAGCCTTCACTAACTGGAAGGAGGCAGGCGTAGGTAGTGGTGCTACAGGACAGTGGTCCCTTTTCTTTCAGGACACATACCTTTAAGCTCCTGCTGGACTCCAGAGTGTTCTGGACCATTAAAAAATGTCTCCCTTCCTCCCAAATAATGCCACTTGAAAATCCTCTTAAAAAAAAAAAAAAAAAAAAAAAAGAAGTCTTTAAAACCTTGAAAAAAAAATAGAGCTCATGAACAATTTCCCTTTCTAAGTCTAGAGGCAGAACAGTAGGTTCTTAACACGAGTGTGGGAGCTCAAAACTAAATTAAAAGAGGCAGATGAGTAACTTGGGAAATGCCACTAAGCGACTCTGCCACCAAAGCACAGGAAAACAAAAAGAATATTGGATTGAATTATGAGAATCTGAGTAGGAGAGAAAGTCAACATTGTTCACTGCAAATACTGTATCTACCTATACTGGTGAAGAGATTTTATATGCTTCCACATCAAACCCTCAATTCTTAATCCTGTTATTGAAACAAAGATGTTTATCTCCAGAGTCTCCCTGATCTCTCCACATACCAACATCTGAACACAAATTTACATTTCAAAGAATAACAGTTAGAGGAGGTTAAACTGATTTATTTTATCAAATAAAAATTACATAATAAAAAGAAAGAAGATAAAAATGTCACACAGGTCTTAAATTACTTGTAAACAATTTATATTGCCATGCTAAAAAGGGAAAGTAGAGTTCTTCCCTATATTCTCCCTTACCTTGACATGAGTGGAAAAAAAGCAATAGAAAGAAAAGATGGGAACATGACTGCATAGGAGAAAATGTTCCCATCTCAGAACAAAAAGGGCATTTACAAGCAAACAGTGCCCAAGATGGAATTATCTAATACACTCCCCACATCCCATGGAACAATGATACTAATTTTAAATACACAATATTTAGTCTATTTAGCTCATTCTCAGTAGCAAACGTCTGGATTTCTGACCAGCCTCAAACCCAGAGTGTTGGGAAAATCGCTGACAACAAAACTTTAGTACAGCTTTTTATAAAAAAATTAGCTCAGTACCCTACCTCAGCACATATAAACTTTTTGTGTTGTTCTATCACGAATACATGTTAGAAGTGAACATAACATAACACTGGTAGGGATTTTAACCTGTTTTTTTGGTAGTTAGGTAGTAGAAAGCATCATAGTACTTTCACTTACAGCAAGCCAACACTTCACCATCATATTTTAGGGATAAGACTGGTAAATCTCACATAGAAAAAGGAGGTAGCAACAGCTTGTACTTCACAGAACAGGAAACTGGAGGAAGCTATTCCAGCAGCTTTATTAGAGCACACAGGAACACTCCAAACACTAACACATCTGACCACAGATGTGGCTGACGTTTGAGTAAGAGTTACCTCCTCCAGAAGATGATTGAATGGGTATTTCAGAAGAATAATACCTTCAGACAGTCAAATGTCTAGACAACTGTTTTTCAGGAATGAGCTACATAAGTATAGATGAGGAGTTTGTTCATCAAGAAGCTAAAGATAGGGATGCTAGACAGACTTTTCAACCAAGCATTTGCCTCTGTCTTACCACAGACCACAGTATCTATGCAGAAGGAACAAAAAGTTGGTCCATACTACTTATTCTAATCCATACTAGTTATTCTAGTCCATACTGATCTTTACACTTTGTGAGCTGTGTCTACGAGATAGAATTTCCCCCTCTTGACAAGCAAAGGGCAAGAGCAAATATATGAGAGCAACATTTTATCCTCAGGCTGTTACAGTCCAACTACATATTAGCATTAAAAAAAAATCTAAATTAATATATATCAATAGACTTGTTTTAGGCTTTCTTGGAAGTAAGGGATTTTGAAGAGGCTTTTCTTCAGTTTACAAGGTGTGGTAAAGCCACACCAGGAAAAAAAGTCAACTATGCTCACAAAATGACAACTATTCCTATTCCCTACAAGTTTCTAAAAGAGTCATCATCAGCTCAAATATAGGAATGGGATTATTGTCGGTTTTCCTAGATTATGGCCCAACATTGAATTCAAGTCGCCATCACCTTCCTTCCTTGTTTCCACAGCGCATACACCATGCACTGCATGCAGTGCGGCAGCACATCTGGATTAAGTTACTATCTAGCTGTTCCCTGCCTGCTGCTGTGCAGGAGCGCGTGCCTCGCTGGGGCTCGGTGCCACCCGCTCCTCATCACCTCCCAGGCCCCGGGAGCAGCAAAGACTTCTTAATTAATTCAACATTGCTTCTTATATGAGAAAGGTTTCATTAGATAAATAATGATCACAGGATTAACCCTGTTAATAAGCTTTAATATCAGCTACAGTTCACCAGCAAATTTTCCATAAGATCACCTTCTATTAGTCATCGCAAAATGAAATACCCTCTGAAGAGACAGCAGTGTTAAAATTTAAAATGTGCATTTCTAAAACAAGGGGGCAGTAAAACGTCTTACAAATACTCTCATCCATCCTTTTTTCAGTCTCAGAGTCTGTGTTTATAGCTTTTACTCTCGTACTTCACATCCATTTTACACCAAATCACCTAAATACAACCGCAATGACTTTTAGAACACTATTTGATTTACTTATATTTGTGAAAGTCATTTGTGGCATTTAGAACTGTGGATATACTCAATGTATATAAAATGCAGTTTCTAAATTGAGTTTTACATATTTTTCTACACAGGTTATTATATTACCACAGTGTCTTGAAGACAGTCACGTCATCCACATGCATGCACACACAATCACACAGCATCCACAAATCAATCATTCTCTTATTAAAAAGTAACAGGCTCTTCTTGAAATGAAAGAAATTGTAACTGAAAATTTTAACAAAGAGTATCATTTGAATCAGGAAGATTTACTGTTTAAAAAGTTGCACAAAACATCAGTGGGGCACGGTTCACCTCCCAGACTAAGCAGTGCGAGAATTAACAAAAGCCTTTGCTCTGAACGGGTTAGACAAATAATGCACTTTCAGCATAATATAACGCAGCAAAGCTTTCTCTGCTGCAGCAGCAGCAGAATAACTCACACAGATTTACAACTCTCTTTCCTGTGTAGTTGCCTACAGCTGATATTGGGTGGCATACAAGTCAAATAATCATTTAAACTAAGTCCCAAAATACACACACAGCATATCTAACTGTTTATAAGATATGCTAATTTAAAGATGCACTGTGAAATGTGGAAACCTAGCAAATATTCAGAACACTTATTTTTAAGTTTTAAGATGACTTCCAATCTTCTCTCCAAATGACACGATTGAATACAAAAACATTTCCCCTGAAATCCTGAAAGAGCTAAATGCTTGACAAACATGCTGCATTTTAAATATAGTCACACCATGCATGCATTTTTATAACATTTAGAAAACACCGTGTCAATCAAAACTATTTTCTGTATGGTCTGCTACAGCTGCATTACCTGGTTACAGATACAAAATCACCACGGCTGTTGAACAGTAAAAGGCATGGCCAACCCGTCTCTATCGCAGAGCAAGACTAAGTGTCAAGGCACAACAGCAGTCCCCGGGGCGCGGAGCTCAGAGGCTCGCAGCAGCACCTTCCTCCCTATAGCCTTTGCCTGCAGGACCCACAAAATGCCATTCCTTAGCTCCCTTCTCCCAGCACCTACGGCAGCTCACAAAGCAGGAGGCCGCGGGCTCGGTTACCGCGACCGTGCGTACCACTTGACCACACGTCCACTTTCGAGGCTGCCGTGCTGCTTTACAAGAGATCCGCTCCTGAAAGACGCCCGGCTGAATCAGACCGGTCCAATGATGGCTGAGGTCAAACACCCTTGGAAAAACTATCTCAGATGCTGCTCCCACCTTCTATTAACCACATGCACATTTCCTCAAGCTCCTTATTAAATGTGGATGCCTAAGCAAAACTATTTTCTTAAAATGCCACCCATTTGATGAGGAATAGGCCATTAGTCATACACAAACTTAGCACACCCCTCAGGCTGATTAACCATGATTCACGTATCTGTGAATTTGCAAAACAGATACTAGCCCTAGCTGGTACAATACGTGGCAGCCTACCGTGGCCTAGATGCTCTGACCACGTGAGATCTATTGCTCAAGTTTAAGATCTATCGCACCCATCAGCTCCAATTAGCTCACAAACTTTAAGGTTTTGGTCTCAGTCTTCAAACCCAACCTACACTCAGGGCTGAATTTCTAGCTACGAATTGGAGAGAAAATACTCTTGCTTGAAGAGATCCAGCCATAAAATGAAGATTTAAAGAAGTTTTTCTAAAGGAAAGACCCCCCCAAAAAAATCCTCTTCAAAAATTATTTACTACGTAAGATGACATTTATACAAATATTCCTATGTCCTCAATAAAAAACAAAACAAAACAAACTAATACACACAACATAAAATGGGCAATATACAGTCAAAAACCCCAAAAGAAACCACTGTTTGTTTTTTGTTCTCAAAAGCAAGACACGGACTCCCCCAGGAAACACACTAATCATATAATTATTGGCATTAATTACGTGGAAGGTTTTTATGCCTACAATGATACACAACAACACAAAACCTTAAGATAAAGGAAGTGATCAGGTTCCAAGTCATCAGAGAAACCAAAACCAGCACTGGCAAGATTACTGGAACACTAATATACATCCAATAATACGCCTTTTATTTATTTGAGGGCCTAAGCTGAAGGTTACGGATAGGTCATTTTACTCTTTGATGAAAGCTAATAAAAAGACATACGCATTTTTCATAGTCATTTCAATGGACAGGATGTCAAAACGAAACATTCCTTTTTGCTTCAGTGGACAAAGTCATATACAGTGATATGCAGACATCTGAATTAAACTTAAAGCTTTAAAGACAATAAATCGCAAAAGACAAACCATCCCTGTAAAATAAATTATTAGGATTCTTAAGACTGGGATTTCCACTATGGTCTCTGGCAATTTGCACTGGCTATGGGTATCTAGGGTTCGCTAGTGCCTTCAGAAAAATCCAATTTTGAAAGGTTACATTTATAGCATTATGCCTCATCTCTCAAATATACCTGTGCTGCACACGAGACATGTCAGCTATGCTCTGACAGCAGCAAGCCTTAGTCACATGATTAAGATTATGGATATATTTGTATCTCATAAAAAAGTACTGGGAAATAGCTGCCTAAAAACCCCGTTTTAATTTTTTTTACAACAGCACCGAAAATTAGATTGCAGAGTCATAAGTATTACTGTTGGTAAAAGTTATTTTTTAATCAAGTCTTTAGTTTTGCCATGACCCAATCGGATAAAGCAGAGATCGGATTGCTCAGAGCAATGAGAAGGGACATCCAAGCTCTGCTGCTGTGAGCCCGAAGGTCTACACTGTAACAGCCATACTCATATAAGACTGTTTTTTGTAAATAATGAACGGCAAATACAACTCAGATGGAATATTTTCTCATAACAAGCATCCTAAAGATGCACGTATTTACTGAATGGATATATGAACATATGAAATGAATATGTATATATTCAAAGCAAATATATAAAAGCAAATAGCTCACAACACTTTTATGTAAAAAAGATTTTTAAACCTACTTGTGAAAAACTATCATAAACTACCAATTTAAAAATAAAGTTTCCACCATGGGTAAGAAAATGCAGCTTCAGGAAAGCCCAGCACCCCTGTTGTCCCTTTGTTTACCGCTCTGTACCCACAGAAAATTCCAGCGACAGCAGTATTTCATAAACTGAGACATACATTAGTTTTAACACCTTCAGCAGAAGAAATTCAATTCCTGATCAGTGTGAAGTCCAGAAACTGGAAGTGAAGGGTTATCTTAAATGGTTTATTGCGATTATAAAGCACTTAATACTGAATTTTCTTATTCTCATGTGATATTTTTAAGCAGTGTCCCACTTGTAGTCGATGCTGCACTGCCAAGCGGACTTCCTAGAAACACAGACAATACTTCTTAAGCATCAAACTGTCCAAACAGAGGAAACGTTTCCTCCTGATTTCCAACTTCAGCACTGGTCCTGTCAGGGCCTGAGGATTTCCAACTAACTCTGCAGCTGCTTACCTTTCATCCAAGTCAGTCAGAAGCTAAAGACACTTACAGAAGAGTCTTCACATATCCTTTACGCGGAGGTTAACAAAAACTAAATGGAGGATTTTGATTTCAAAAAACTATCAGCAACAGCTACACAATCAGTGAAGCATCCTGGCTTTGACTGGTAAATATGAGTAGAAATGTCAGCAGTGTTAATATACTGTAAAGAGAAAGTAACTTTTATTTAGTATATTAGGTATAAGCATTCAAGTTCAAAGTTACTTTGAAAAATAACAAGATTCCACTTCTGCTTTTAACATCCATGTTAACCTAATGAAGGCAAAAAACTAAGCATCCAAAAGAAAAAGTTCTCTTATATTTCCTGCAAGATGAATCAGTATTTCAAATACGGGGCTTTTGTTTCAGTTAAAGACTTTTTTTTTTTTTCTTTTTACTTAAGCACAGTCAACCAAACTATTACCATTTTGGCCAATAAAACACATATGAACAGTTGTTAATATTGCTGGTGTTTGATTATCAATTAGTTTTGCTTTCCAGTCCCTCTTTCTCTCTCTCTATTCGGGGGGGGGGGGGGGGGGGGAAGGGGGGGAAAAGAGAAGAAAAACAGAAATTTTTCCACCAAGGAAATTAACCAACCCATAAATTAACAAGATAGAAGGAAAGTGAATCTTCGTTCTTTTATTTCATACACAGCTGGCTGCAGGTGCTCTTCAGCTCTCTTTCCAAGTGTCCCCTCTCCTCCTATGCGACAGGAGGACCTACAGTTTAAGGAAAAACACAGTGCCAGGAGGAGTACCTGGCCGTCCAGCCCATGGTAATGTTTACACAGGTTAATTTGAGTTAATTTCAGAAGATGGCTGAAGAAAAAAAGCAAAAGAAAAAAGGACTCTTGCATTAGCAGACAATAAACATGTTACTGGAGTAGAAAAATACATTTTCCTTTTTTTTTCACATTGCTGCATATAGTAAGAAGTAAACAGCAAGAAAGGGCCCATCCACAAGCTAGGGCACTTTATTTTTCTGCTAATTCCTCTTCTGTGTTCCCATTTTGGGGATTTTATCATGAGCAAAGCTACTTCATGACAGATGCATGATTTCTAAATTTATCAAGTCAAGCTGAAGACAACAGCATTAGAAATGCAACAGAAGGAACAGCAAATGCTCTCAGTGAAAAAATGTCTTAAATATATAATCGTTGTCAATTATAAGGTGTGCTAACAATTTCCACATTAAGTTACTGTAATAAATACAATTCCAAAACGTTTCCAGGCAATTGTAAGGGGTATTTCAAAAACTGAGGGATGCTAGCTCAAGGCTGTCTAGAATATTTTGCTCCTTCACAAAATATTCGGAGCCATGAAAGCTATCCTATCCCTAAAGCCATATATTTAGTAGGTCTAATGCTTAAATTAAAACATTTTTGAATACAATGAAAGAGAATACTCATCAGACAATTCAGCTTGGAAAGGCAGCACAGACTTTAATACAGTCCAACGCTGATAAATGCCTTGCAAGAGAAGTTCACCTCCAGCCAAATCTTTCCCATTGCCTAAGCTTGTACCAGTACCGAACATGATATCTGGGAGAAGAAAAAGTTGGTAACCCTAACGTACAATCTCCAGTCTGCAGTTCTTTTGCAACTGTCACTTTGCATTTTCACAAAATATTACTTGGAAGTAAGCAACTGCACTTTCATAAACCACATGGCTCTGATTTAAATCAAATTCCATCAATTTCCTAGCAATCCAATGAAACGGGCATGTGAACGATACAAACTCCTGCGATAAAAATCCGCTAAAATGTGTTAATGTAATTATATTGACTGCTTGGCATCTTTGCAATAGCAACTCCTATTGGAAGGTAAAAATTTAAGGGTTAGGATTTTTTCCCCCTTTTCAAAGGACAGAAATGAGATTGAAAATAGTCTAAAAATAGCACAGAATTTTCAAGTGTCAGCTGTAACGGTAATATGAATAGCTGTCTCTCCTTACAGAACGAGGATGAATGGAGTGAGCTTGCGATTCAGGACCAGAGATGTGGCTTAATCGCAAACTGTACATGTGGAAAATAATTCAAATTTACTAATTTTACTAGTATTTCAGGACAACCTACAGCAACTTTACATGCACTGAAATGGTACTGTATTTTAGAGTGGTGAACCTAAGTTCTCATACTCTTTGCACGTTAGAAGGAAAAGTACATATTATGAAATAACTGCAGAAAATTTTAAACAACCCATTCAAATCATGCATTGTCATGACAAAAGATGAACATAAATAATATGTCTTTGACTGTGTTTTGTCTTTTCCATCAATCTTTTTCCCACAAAAGCTACAATATCAAGGCTTTTATTTAAAGCATAAGAAGCACTCCTGTATTTAAGTAGTCTCTCACAGATATCTGAAGATTTACTGTACTGAAGTAGACAGAAAGAAGGAAGAATGGAGCTCATGCTTCTCATTTGGAAGGATATCTGTTTACATTGCAATAACTATTTTCTGGGTAGCCAAAGACAGAAATCTAAAACAAATATATAGACTCTGCAGATGATGACTAGAGAATGCAGCAGAAGCCGCGGCATCATTCTAGTATTACAGGACCTCTGATTTTAAAGCTGATCTTTCCCATGTTCTTGCAAACTATCAAAACCGTTACTCCGCTCTGTACGGCTTACATAAGGATGAAACAGGCAGGGCTGCAGCATACTACGATCGCACTGCAAGTAGGTACGTTGACTTTGTTCTTACCTGTTTGCTAACGTCGTAACGCACAAATTGAAACTGGATTCCACTTTGTTAAACAAAATAAATGGTTAGAGCCAGTCTCTGTCCCTAAAACCTACAGAGGGGAGAATCTTATACAGATACTGACTATACTTACAAGTAACATGTTGTTGTTTATAAGCAAACTGTCCCTGAAGTATGTTATCAAAACTCACAAACTCAGAAGTTAACTTCCAAGTTTCCTGTAAGTAACAAAAGCAGCTCAAGTGCAAATGTTTTTAAACAGAGATATTTTTCCACTTGGCCTTCCATAAAATCAAGAGGAACTCTGTGAATCTTTCTCAAAATTCTGAGAAATTTACCTTTCTGCAGAGGCACAAAATTTTCTTGGCAGTCATCAGTATTAATACACAAATGTGCAAATATGTAGGTTTACTTTCAGAAAACATTATGTCATTATGCCTTGTGAAATATTTAGAATGCTCAGTAATCACTAGGTTTTCACACAGTTATTTCTTTCATTTCTACCTAGGAAATAAATATATCTACACCAAAAGAAGACTTGGACAAGAAACAAGTTGAGCAACTACATTCACTATTTACCTCCCTCTCTTTTTGCTATTACACTGTGAAACTACAGATGAAGTCAAAATGTTAAATCTATGTAAATCTAGTTCTTCCTGGAAATATGTCTTTATGCAAATTACCTCTAATTATAATTCTTTATCTATTTTTACATTCATGCTTTTCTCATTCTTAAGATAACATTGAATACTTTCTATCTTAAAATACAGGACAGAAGTCAATCTGTGTATGATATTTTATTTTCAGTCTCACACTTCAAAGTATCATCGTGAACTATCATCTCAAAAATAACAGTTAACAGATAAGAGTCAGTAAAATGTATAAACTGATTATTCACTAAAACTCTTCTTCCTCAGTTACTCAACACTTAGAATTTTGGTTAGTGGGAAAATGGAAACACACACGAATGCTTGCTCTGTTATTACTTAAAAAAATAATTGACGTTTCTTGGATATATCAGCTACTGCCTGACTTTCAAATTAGTATCAGAAAACATGAAATCGAAAATTACCATTACTGTCACAGATTAGGTTAATACATACAAAAAGGCTCTATCGGAAGATTTGCATTTATGGACTATGACGAAACTAGATGCTGAACAGGAAGAACTGCACGGCGGATGGAAGGAACAAAACAAACAAGCGCACTAATCTCCTGCTCCCCAGTCCCCAAAATCCTCACTAGCTAGAGGCTAAAGCTGCTATTAGCCACGTTGCAGGTTAACGATGAATCTGCGCAGACCTCTCTGCAGAGTCGGCCTGTTGGCATAAGCACAAGCCTTCTAGATTTACACTGGGCCCAGCATGCAGAGCTCAAAAAGCTAAGGAAAATTTTCATCTTATTTTCATCTATCTATGAACTTTGAGAAGCATATGACAGCTACAGGTTCTCTACGTGCAGGCACGGTAAAAGACAGAAAGATGGGGCAGACCAGGAAAACTTCCCTGCCGTCAGGATGTAAACACGGTCCCCCCGCCCCTGTTTCCGCAGCAGAGGGGAGGAAGGGAAGAAAAATTCAAAGACTTCTCTTTTCATAACTCTGTCGGAAACTTTTCTTTCAGGAGCACCAGCAATATGTTCCCTGTAACTTAAACCTGAGAAAGAAGTAGACTATTGAGTCACCAGGCAGAGCTGTAGTCCATGGTTTGCCAAGAGAAAAATCACCCCGTCAGTCAGAGGTTGTCACCATGTAAAAAGCTAGGCTATTTATGGAGAAATAATAGCGTTACTGAATTGGAAGAAAATGTTTCAATATTAGGTGAGACTGTGATCTGCAGAACTAACTTACTTTATTTAAAATGGCTTTAAAGTAAAGCAGATAAACCAGGCTTATGAAAAATCCTTAAAAGAAACATGGAGAAGAGTGAGAGGTAATTAATTAAGCTACTGATCTTTGCTATACTTTATCAATAACTGCCACTTCTTGCCATATGTGAACTGGCGCGTTTTCATGCACTGAGTACTGTGAAAGTTGACCTTAATCATGAAACCTTGAATAATTCAATTTTGCTAGCCAGGTGACAGAGTGACACAAAATCTATTTATGATTTTTCCATGATGAAGCAAAGAGCAATCACACACACAATGTTTCTGTATCTTCAAGGGCTTCTAAAAGAACTTGCTTGCGACAAACTGAACAAAAAGATACCTTGCTGCAGAGTGGTTGAGATTTTTTTTTTTAATGAGAACTCAAATAATAAATACTATTATTAGAGTAACAGCATATATACAGATGCCCCAAATGAAATTATAGTTCCATTGTGCTGGGCTCCATAAACACAGAGAACGCATTCTTGCCCCAACAAGCTTATATATTTTGAGCATTCAAAAAAGATGTCAGTGACCCTGATATTTCTGGAAGATTTTCTGGCTGATGGGTAAATAGCAATATCGTGACATCATAAGTAACAAGAAAGAGAAATGCAAACATCCAAGAAAGGCAGAGCAAAACAAAAAGATTTCCTCAAGCAGAATTTTTTCTATATCCTGAAAAGGAGAGAACTCTCCGACCCGGCAGGGTCCAGAAGAGAGACATTTCTGCCCTAATCTCAGGTGCCATGTGACTGTTAGCACCTCACAGTCTTTAATACATTTATTTCCTAGGAAACTCAACAAGCAAGAAAACAGAAAAATCGAGTTGTCTAAAATTCTATGAAAAACCTATTATGGGAGATAAACTTGAACTGAGCTCTCTACGCTTCATGTGTTGGCCTCAAAAATCCTTAGGACATTGCTCCCCTGTGCTCCCCCCACAACCAAGTGGATCACAGTTGCTGGGAAAACAGAAAGCATAACATGATCCTAAACAAACAGCGGTCTGAAATAGGCAAAAATATTATAACGTCATCAATGTCTCTCTTTGCTTTTCGATTCGTTTTAAGTATCTTCTATTTAAGTCAGAACCACATGTGGGAAAATACTGGGCCCTTATTCTTGCCCTAAGGAGCCAAAGGAAGCATCATATCATTTGCCAATCAAAGGAGGAAGAAAGGATTTTTCCATTCTAAAAATTTCAGACTACAGAACTACAAAACAGCACAGGGAAAGAATTTTTACAGTTATGCCTTCTGCCTTCCAGAAAACAAGGACAGATCACTCGCTAATGTTGACTTTGCCTTAGAAAGATAATTATGACTACTGTAGCAGCTCAGACAATTAAGAGATAAATATGTTAGACATACAACACAAAAAATAGGATATCATTAAGATACCAAAGGTTGAAAGGAAGCTGAGAAGTAAAGTACCAGTGGGGAAATAAAGCTCACGGCTGTTATCTCGACAGCACTTCAACACTTGAAAAGAGTACTAGCATCACATAATTAAATAACCACAATAAACTTCCTCTTCTCTATCGCTACTAACAACTAATTCTCAGGGAGGCACAACCCGCTTGGTGAGGAGGGCTTCCTAACACAGTACCTCCGTTGACAAAACCGAGTGGCTGCTAGGCAGAGGGCAGTTAGGAGGTAAAATCTCAGTTCACTACAGAAATCTCAGAGCTGCTCTGTAACAAAACCTGCCCTGCAGCATGTTTTAAAATCCAGCCTCTGCTATCCTGTGGTACTGCTGTTATATTGCCTGTATTGTTGACTTCTCACTGTTTTGTTCCTGATTTCATATACCTATCAGCCCTGTAACTTGTCTGTGAAAGGAACGTATTGAGGAAAAAGGAAGAAACGGGTAACTGTGCTGCACACAGTGTGCATCATGAGCCATCCGGGCAGAGCCATCATGAGGGAAAGGGACTACATATTCGACATCCCTGCATACAAAGGTGTGGCACAGCTCTGCTTGGTTTGACAGCACACACACACACACAGATTTTCATTTCTACAATTATATACCGTACTGGTAAGAGAATGCAAACTAATTACAGTTCCACCACAAAATACGGATGGGGAAAAAAAAATAACAATGAACCCATATTCCTTGTTAAAGTAATTCTTACCAGTTTTTCCAATTTCCTTCATAGCTATATTTCAGAGCAAAAAGAAACCATTATAACATCAACCCGCAAACAAAGCACACTCTGGTCTTATCTAGATTGCATTTTAGTTTGTTCACCTGTAATATCCTGGCTACAGCAAGACCTGTGAAAGGCACTCAAAGCTGCAAATCTGAACGTAAGTGTCACCAACCTATTCAAGAAATGGCAACCTACGTCTTCTGGCAGAAAACATAAGACAGAACAGAATTCTGAGAAAAAACAAGAAACACTCCTGGGTTGGGGAATAGCTGTTCTATACAATGCTCTTGCGGTCTTCTGAAAAATCTAAGTAAATAAATAAACAAACAAATAAATAAATAAATGTTAAGAGCAGTACCACCAGTCTCCACAAGTAGGTTAACGTCACTTTGTGATTAATGACATTGAGGGGAGCTATAAACCTAACGAAAATACTTAATTTTAATCCGTTACTACAACACGGCCTTCACACTGTGTCTAGCAATAAAGTTGGATGGAAGATGAACAATGAGAGCTTAAACATCACAGGGCTGTCTCTCTGCAATGTATTCAAATTATTTTTACCAAAAAGGCAAGATTCCATTCAGAATAATGGGAGTTTTCACATCTGATCTTTTTTCTTGAAAGTATGTTTCATCTAAAAGACATCAATATTAATAATTTTCAAATAAATCAATTCAATCTGTATTTTTTAAAAGTTAAACAGAAAGCTGAAGTCTAGGGACACATCTGCTTCAGCTACATTGCTTCCAGCTATCTATGTAATTACTGGTATTTTCCTCCCCATAAGCCTCTCATTTCATCCCTGTTGCCTTGTGCATATGGATAGACAGTTTACCAAAAATAAGTATTAGTGACATATCAAAACAAGCTCCTGCCACAGGCAAGCAGACTGCCGTTACCACTTCTACCCTTCCACTGTTTTGCAACACACTCCCCTCCTGTCCTTACTCACTGACCTCTCTACAACCACTCTGTCCTCGTTTCTTACATTTATTGCAACAAATAAATCCCTCTTCCCCCATCACAGCGCTGTCCTATGGCTCCTTCAATTTCTTCCACTCAGTTTCCCACAAATCCTACACAAAAATGCGTACATATATAAACCAAATGAATAAACGAACTCATGTACAATATAAAGGGGTTGTAACATATTCCACTCTGATTTTCATTTGTCTGTTCCCCACTTTGGACTACAGCCACTGTAGAACAAATAAACCTCTGTGAGACAAATGCACAGCACTAAAGAAACAGACAGTTTTTCTGATGTCTGCATTCATAGTTTTATATGTCTACAGGGACAGACAATTAAACCCTCAACACATACAATCCTCCTGAATATACTTCTGAAGTACTACTATCTCTACTGGAAAGCAATCAAGGGTTTCATTTTAAAATGAATACTCCACAAAAGAATGAAAATTGGACCTCTATCCAAGCCATAAAGGGAATCAAATAATTCTTTATTTTCTTTTCCAAATTGCAAATTTGCAGTTTCACCCCCAAACCGTTAAATCTGCAGGAATAAGAACATCAGCTAGCTTAGTGAACCACCTGAGTAACTTTTTCCAGCCTAACTTCTAACTATAACAACTTGCTATCAAACTGCCAAATACACAGCGCTCATTTCTTTCTGTGAATCCAGCTGTCATTTTTCCCCCAAAGCTTTCTCAGTACCAACTCTTTCAGTGCCAAAAACTTTTCACAGATACACATAATTTTGCAAAACACATATGCTCTATGTATGGCACATGAAGTCAATTAACAAGTTTACTTACTGAATTAAAAGATGACACACTACAGTAAAACAAAACTCTTCTGGAGACAGCAAACACATCAACTTTCTCCTCCCTACTATGTGATACTCTCACAAGGAATTTTAAGGAGTTCTGAAGTCAGTGTATATTCCGAATACCCCAGAAGATCTTTCACACTTATCTCTCCATGACAGCTTTCAGGCTATAATCCCCATGAAGTTTCTGATCGCTAGCACATAGCGATTAACGTAAGACATGTTCAGGCTGCAGAAGCCAACAGGCAGAAGACACGCACTAGGGAAAATACATTAAATAAAAAAAGAAAGAAACCAGTACAAACTAAAATCACATACCTTTTAACTGATCAGCTACCACACTCTGACCAACTCGCTCAATCACCTTTCCATCCTCCATTTCATAACGGTCATCCAAATATTTTGCAGTAGCTTCTGAAATATGGACTTTTCCAGCCACCCCCAGCTGTTCCATTAGATTGGCCAAATTGACATCATTGGACCACACATCAAACTTGAATCTCCTCATTCCTAAAATGCCACACAGAACTGTCCCAGTATGAACACCAACTCTCATGTTCACCATTTCTTTCTTCTCTTGGCAAAATTGCTCAATAGCTTTAATCATACCTAAGCCCATTTCAATGCAGCAGTAAGCGTGATCTGCCCGAGGCTCTGGGCAACCAGCTACACAGTAGTAACAGTCTCCCAAAGTGCTTATCTTCTCGCATTTAGTGTCCTCACACAGCCGGTCAAAACGGCCAAACAGATCATTCAGAAGTCCCACCAGAGCATGGGCAGATTTATTTGCGCTCATTTTAGTGAAGCCAACAATATCTGCAAACAAAATGCTCACTTGTTCTATCTGCTGCATTTTAAAAGGACGGAATATTATGGGGGTTTTCTGTATGGAGGGCTTCTTCTTCCTGTTTTTGGGGCTTGAGGTGGAGTGACGTTTGACAGAGTTTTCACTTTCATCATCCCCTTGTTTCATTAAGTCATCAGCTATTATTCTTGGCATAACAGAATGAATCATCCTCTCTTTCAGGGCTTTTTCTACTTCCAAGTCTTTTCCATGCATGATTGATTGCCCCACTTTCAGGAATGTGCTTCTTGATCTGACTTCGGACATGATAAATAGATGAATACCGATTGCATGGATGCAGATGTGAAGGAAGGCTTTGCTCAACAGTTCCCAGTAAACTGCGCTGGCTCCAAGAGGCGTAAAACAGTTTTCATCACGGAAGTGATACCCAAAGGTCTCGAAGAGGACTGAGTAAGAGAGTCCCAGAAACAAGCTTAAATACAAGGGTAAGTGCATCACTGTGTAAAGCAACAAGAGCACTTCAATACACATAGAAAAACTGCCTACTTGAGAAAGGCAAGTGTCTGAGGGATTTGCTGGGGGAGTCTGGTTGGACATGTCACCGCTTCCTGAGATAGGTGTCAGAACCTGGAACTGTGGAGCAAGAGTCAATGCAAAAACCAGGAGGGTGAGCGTCAGCGAAGTCCACACATAATGGCGGGCATAAGTCTTGGTGAAAGTGAACATAAAAAACACTACACATACCAAGAGGAAGCACAGAGCTGGCACCATGAAAACAATCAGTTTCTCTTTCATGTGTATGCCAAAGTAGATTCCCCAGAGCAGACAGGCCACGCCAATATAGAAGAGGGCATAGCGAAACCTGCGCCGGGTCTGTGGGAAGCACCGCTCCATACAAGCCTCTTCCAGGTTGTTGGAGTCGAATTTGGGGTTCCACCATTTGGAGGAAGCCCTCTCGAAGAGCTGTGGCAGCTTCTTCTGCCGGCGGAGGCCACCGCCGCCGCCTCCTCCAGCTGCCCGGCGGGTGCCACCCGACTCCCCCGAGCTGCAGCTGGATGAGATGCTGTACTTGCAGTGCTTGGCCGAGGAGCAGCCCTGGTGCTGCCTGGGGTTGATTTTCACCGTCACGCTGTTGCTGTCTCCGCTGGAGTCGCAGCTCACCTCGGTGCTGTGGTGATGCAGCAGCTGCTGGTGCGGTGGGGAAGCCATGTTGTCAAGTCCTCCTTAAGAGCTTTGGAGGAGTTGGCTCTCGGGGCGACCCTCGCGGCGGAGTCGCTCTCAGTTGGCTCCCGCAGCGGCCGAGAGCGCGGGGGCCCGGCGGGGCAGGCCTGGCGCGCTCCGCCGCGCACCTTCCGAGCCGGGCAGGGCAGAGGCGGCGCCGGGGCGCGGGCAGCCCCGCATAGTCCCGTCGGCCGCGGGGCGCGCAGGGCCGGGCGCCGCCGCCCGCTGCTAGCCGGCGGCCGGGCTCCGCGCAGCCCCGCCGAGGCGGCGGCCGCTCAGCGCCGAGGGGGGGAACGGCGGCCCCCGCCGGGGGGGCTCCGCTCCTCCATGGCGGCGGCGGCTCACTGCGGGGAGGAAGCGCCGCGCCTCGCGGGCGCCCGACGGGCAGCGCTCCCCTCCCGGCCCCGGCCCCGGCCCGCGCCGAGCGCCCCGGCAGCGGCGGCCGCTCCCCGCCGACGGGGCCTTGGGCCCCGCAGCCGCGCCGCGCTTTCCCGGAGCCCCGTCCGGCGCCGCGGGCAGCGGCCGGGGGAGGCGGCGGCGGCGGGCGGGCCCCGGAGCCGGCGAGCGCCCCCTCAGCCCCAGCCGCCCCCGCTCCGCTCCGCTCCGCTCCCCTCCGCTGCGGCCAGGTGCCCGCTCCTCGCCCGCCGCGGGGCCCGGCGCTGCCTCAGTCACCCCCGCCGGCGGGAAGCTCCGTGCCCTGGCGGCGGCCGGCGCCCGCTGCCGCCCGCCTGCGCGCCGCGGCGGGTGAGCGAGCGGGAGGGCAGCGGAGGGCGGGCGGGGGCGCTCGCTCAGGCGCGGCGGGCCGCCGCCACCATCTTCCGCCGCCGGCTGTCACTGGAAGGCGCGGGCTCGCGCGCCGGGCGGGAGCGCGCCGGGCGGGAGCGCGCCTCCGCCCCCGCCCGCGCCCGCGCCGGCCAATGCCGCGCGGCGGCAGCGCGGCGGCTGAGGGGCGGGAGCAGGAGCGGGGAGCAGGGAGCGCGGAGCGAGCCCGCCCCCGGCCGGGGGAGCCGGCGGCCCCCGGGCGGGCGGGCGGGCGCCCTTCCCTCAGGCGCGGCGCGAGGCTGCGCGGGGCGGCGGCCGTTGGGGCCGAGCGCGCGCGGCGCGAGCCGGCGGCCGTTGCGGCCGTTGGGGCCGCGCGCGAGGCGGCGGGCCTGCCCCCGGCCCTCCGCGGTCCCCGCGGCGCTCCCGCTGCCTTCCGCGCGTGGGTCGCGGCGTGGCTGCCGCCGCCACCCGCTGCCCGCCGCGCCTCGGCGGCTTTTAGAGCCCTGTTTGCCCGAAAAAAAGAAATGCCACGGCTGGCAACGCTTATATTTGCCGTGTGCAAACAAAATGCGGCCCGACAAACAATTTAGCCTTTCCACATCCTCGCCGCGTCTGCTGGGAGGGCGGACACTTCCCCCCCCCTTTCCCTGTCTTCGCTTGTTTATAGCCAATGCTCACTCACGTGCCATTTGTTCCCTGAATTTTATTATCTCTTCCTCCCAGGTGGCTCCTATCTTTCCCTCCTTCACAAGGTTTCCTGCTCCCTCGCAGTACTTTCTGCAGCTTCTTCCCCTGTTTTTTTCCCCCCTTCCTGCTCCCCTTCCTCGCCGAGGCCCCACTGATGCGTCTGGCTGCCCGAATCCGGCGCTGTCTGCCTCCGCCACGTCCGATCGGTTCGGAGAACCTGCTTAGCCCAACGCCGAGTCTCTTGTCTTCTTAAGAGAAAATGTCATTGAGGAAAATGCCGTCATTTTTTAAATGCTAATAAACAATATATTGCCACACAGATATTGAAACTGAAGCTTGTATTTTTTTCTCCATTTCCTTTGTAATGTTATTAGTCGCCGTGTGATAATGGGCTGCAAAGATACAGGTGGGGGGAGTTTTAGTAAAATATAAATCACATTTTCTGAAGTCCTTAGTGGCCAAAATAACCTATAATAAAAGAATCCCAATCAATAATAATAATTGCTTTGTTTTTGCTGTAACACAACCGTCCCTCTGATATCAGCTGATAGCTCGGCTGATCAATATTTTATCAGGAGTGCTGCTCAGGAAGAAAACGCTCCCTTAGCTGACCGCACAGGAAGGCAGGAGAGCCTCCGGGGCTGGCCTATTAATTGACAAATTTACTTAGACTTCTTTGCAGCCTTTTTATTGATTCATCTATATGGGCTTCAAGAGGCATTTTTAACTTCAGAGAAGAAGATGAATTTATTTAAGCTAGAGGCTAGCACCTTCAAAGATGTTGCAGAAATTTGGCGGAAGAGGGAAGAACACTTTGTAGCTCAGAGGCATAGAATTAAGGTGCAACTACTTAATTTCTTCCCTGGCTTTGTGAAAAAGATAAATGGGATAGGAATACCTATTTTTTTTTAGTATTATATAAGACTGCAAGGTATATGCTATTGCAGAGACTGAGTAAGTTGAACTTTGAGGTGTAAGCGGTACTAAAATTCAAGCAGAATGCATAGGTAGGAAATAAATAAAACTTGGATTATCTAGTACATAGCAAAAAGAGATGCCCCTTAACTTTATTACTGAAACCTACTTGGGTAGGCTTCAAGTTGATTTTGCAGAATATCAAAAACGAAGCTGCAGGGGCATGCCTTCGTTCAGAATGAAGCTGAAGGGGCGCCGCCAAGCTTTCGGTTGTGCGTGTTTAGCAGTGGATGACCGAGCAGGAGGAGGTGGCTCGGGCCCACGCGTGCGTGTGCAGAGCTCCCCCGTGGTTGCGTGTTCACGCCATCGCAGGAGAAGCAGGTCAGGCCTGCAGTTGCTGTCAGCACGTGGTTGCAGGAAAGGGAGGACGAGCAAAGGCAGCGGTGGGACCAGCTGGGAAGCAAGAGAAACGTGTCTTGTTTGCCCCATGCTCAATAAAGCAGGACTTTGTGTAGCAAACGAAACAGGATCACATCAAAGCTACCAAGTGCATCACAAGTTTTCACTAGAGTAAGCCGCATGACTCCAAATATCGTCTAGCTACAAGTCAGAGACTGCTTTTGATCTCCGAGAATGAAGTGGGCTCCTCTTTCCCAGCTTAGCCTACTGCTTCAATGGACACTGAAATGAAGCTGAAGAAGGCATCTGACTTGCCAAAATCTTAATTTGGCAAGCTTCAGATCCCAGCTTTTAGCCCTTTCAGGATCCTTTCTCCTCTGAGGGAGCTGCTGGCAGGCTCATCGCCTCCCACTGTGCTCCTCCTTTCGATCTTCTGGGCAGTACGTTAGTGCTATCACGTCCCCAAACCAAACCTGTCTGGGGTTCAAAACGTGAAAGCAGAGCCGCTAAGAACTGCATTACTGCAAAGTGCCGCACTGTGGCTGCTCACCAGCCCAGCCATTCCCCAGCTTCTTTTGTTGTTATCAAATTCTATTTATAATGGCCATGCACGCTCCGTATGCAGGGGGGAGACCTGAGAACCTGTGTTTATTAACTCTGTACTGCCTGGGGAAAAGCTGGTGCTGCATTCCAAAAACCTGCGTTTCACAATCGGTTCTTTCGTCATTTTTCACTTCACTTTATCATGAAAATTTTTCCTTATTGGATTTCAGAAGTAGCTTAAATACATGTAAGCAGGAATCAAGAAATGCCAGTGATGCTTGTACTTATTTCAAGTATTTGGGTAAAATTTGCCTTAAAGGACAAATAGTGGTTCAAAGTCGTATCTGTTATTTTCCCATCTGTTTTCTGTTTTGTTTCCCGGAGGACTTTAATGCCGTGGAATACAACATAGTTAGTGCGTCCCTCTAAACCAGTGTCTGAGTGGATAAAGTTTGCAGCATCCTTTACGGAAGAAGCCTCTTCCTGGCAACTGAAGTTAGCACATTTGATACAGCTAGAAGCTCAGTATTGATTTTGAGTTCAGTATGAATTTCAGTATCTGGTAGTTCTCCCGTAACAAATCCTGGCTGCCCTTCCAAAACACACTGCAAAGGGTTTCCTTTCTCAGAGCCTGCCTTGCAGGAAGTACTCTACAGCGCAATAGCTAAGGCAAACGCATATTCTACTTGCACATTTATTTAAAATTATGCTGCTAAATATTTAGTGTACAGAATTGCATTTGCTTGCCTTTTCGGAGGCACAGCTTCCTCTGCTCTTCTGGTTAGCTTTTGTTTGACATTCATAACATTGCCCTTCAGTTTTCTGATGGAGCTGCATGAAACCATTTAGCGGGGGATTTCTTAAAGTGCGGCAACCCACATGATCCTTTTTTAGACGTCGCAGGCTGCCTTCGTGAGGCAGAACTTGGTCCATTTAAAGAATATAAGACAGGAACTGCTGCCTAGAACAGCAGAGAAATACTTTAATGCTTGGTTATCTGGTGTAGCTGGGGAGGAGGAATGCTATTTAGAAGTTTATGGCTTTTATTGCATGTTGACAAAGCAAAACTTACAACCTGAAAGAAAAATGTGGCATATATGTTGCAGACGGAGAGTGTTCATCCTGTCTGTCTCTGGATACAGCATAAATATTGGAGGAAAATATGTTAAAAACCCTATTTATACATCCAGAGGCAGTAAGACTTAAGAGAGATGCTGCAGATGCCTGATTCCCTTCTTCCTTACTTTGATATGCAGCAGGATCTCCCTTTCTGACAAACTTCTGCATGCTTGCTGGCTGGCCTGGCATTCATCCTGAGCTTTGGTCTGAATCCGGATAATCTCCAAGTAAAAGAACTCATGTTTTCATTAAGAAAACAACTTTTCTGACTTCCGTTCTCAAACTGACATGTAAACATTAGAAAATATTTTGGAAGACCGTTACTCCTCCATGCATTTTGAATTCAGAGAAATGATGATAGGTATTTTGTGGTATTTATTTCACTTTTCTGTACAAGAAGAGCCCAAGGATTACCTCTGGCATCTTTTCCATGTGAAGTGAAGGAAACTGAGTGGTGTATTCTTATTTTCTCAAGGCAGTTTTTTTTATTATTATTGCATTCTGCAGTTCCATCCTTCTGAAATTGTGGTTCAATTTAGAATTTTCAGATTTAATTCATAATACTGACACAATTTCACATCCCAAGTGAGATGCACAGAGGAAATAAGCAAGTAAAGCAACAGAAGATCTTTTCATTTGATTTGTGCCTCGAGAGGGAGGATGAAACCTTGTGCACCTGAAAGGGAATCACTGGCTCCTACAGGACCAGTATTTTACTTGCTGGCTTTATGGTTGCCTCATTTAAGTGACCTCCTAAGCTGTAAGCAATACAGATAATGCCACTTTTTTTTGGCAAAATGTCTGCCACCAGGAGGTGGCTTCACTCAAATATGCATTTCTGGAAGAGGAAGACAAACTTTAAAATGTATTGCTTATTCCATTCATAACAAGAAGTTCCCTTGACTTGCCAAGCAGCTGAATCAGCTTGGGCACATCACCCTTGAGTCAGCAAAGACTGAAATAGAAACTTGTTCCATTTCTGAGCAAGGGAAGTATCACCGTTGCCTACAAATACAGCCACATCTAATATGCTTTTATAACTACGACTCCTCGGTGGAGAAACTTTGATGCCAGTTCTCTTGTTTTATTTTTATTTTTTAATGTCATTTTCTTATTTGAAATGGAAATGTTAAGATTGGTCGGAATGGAGCGTAGCTGGAAATTTCCTGATGTGGAAGCACCAAGGAACGAACAGCAGGAGAAGGACTGCACAAATGGCAGGCACTGGGTGCACTAAGCATCAAGATCCCAGTACATCTCCTTGCATCATCTTAGGACATCCAGATCAGGGAAACAAAGGACAGCCTTAACGAAGGGACAACCTGCGATTGGACTAAAAAAAAAAAACACCTCGGCCATTAAGATATGATGGCAGGAAGACAGAGGGCAGGGTAGGAGCCATGAAACAGCCAGATAAGAAGACCGAGAATAGTGAGCAAAGCCTAGTAAGTGGAATATGGTGGAGAGACAAAAGATCACAATCAGGTATGAAATAGGTATGAAAAGGCAAACCCAAAATCAGTATATGGTCATCTATCTAAGATGAGCCCAGTGATGTTTGTGAGGAAGACTCCACAACGGGTGCCCCTTGTCCCCTGTGTCATGACAAGGATCCTGAGCAGACACCTGGTACAAGCATTTCGGTACCTGCTGGTTGGACAGACTACTAGGATACATATCTCTTCGCACTTGTGAGTGTGAATGAGGTGGCTTTTGTCTCAAGTGTGTTTAAGGATAAATCGTCTTCACCTCCTGTAAGGTCTTGCATTGAGGGTTGCCGCATCGGTGCTGCAATGTTGCAACATTATTTCCTATAAGGATGGCAAAAGATTCCTGTAAAATGATCACTGATTTAAAAAATGACACTCTACCTGGAAAGTTTTGCAGTTAACATCAGCACTCAACTCTGATTTGGCAATGCAGCTAGGGTTCCCCTTTCCATAATTCTGAAATGGGCCTTTCTAAAAGAGAATTGTGACACAGGAAAAGATATAACAATATTTTGCACAGCTGCGAAGATGTTAATCCAAGAACCCCAAAGTAGAATTAAGTTGCTCTCACTGCCATACCATGACTCCACTTTCTATTACAACACAAACAGCTGAAAATGGTGAAAATGACCAAGTGTTGCAGTCAAATAGTGGGAAGTCATGTTGTAAAGTTATCAGCAGGACTTCCATGAATACGTGGAAGACAGTGAAAAGGCATATGAAAATAGTCTGTATGCGATGTAAATTGTGGTAAGAGTTTCTATGGCTAGAAGTCAGGCTAATAAGTAGAAAAATAATGACAGCATTAATTGACGTGTTTTCACCTTTACAGGTTGCTTGGCTCAAAAGTTACCGTGCAGATATATCATCAGTAATTTTAGCGTACTGCAAACAGACAATCCTTAAAAATAAAATGTCATAAGACTGTAAAGCAAACATCTGTTACATACCATGAATAATCTTAGTTTTTCCCTTTATACATATTGTAGGCTAATCTCAGTCTTCTGGTCCTAGTGAATGTCTGGTGCAGATGCTTTGGTAAAGTCTTCTGAGCTGGCTTTTCCTTCCATAAAGAACAGGCAGTTCTGGCAAACAAAAATACCAGCAACGCTTTTTGAAAGCTGAGCAAATGAGATGTCCGACCAATACTGGGCTAAGAGAGAAAAAAAAAAATCTTTGACTTGGGGAAAATCTTGATGCATTTTACTTTCTCTGGATTTTTTACTTCCAGCTCCCCTAAAAGAAGGGTTAGATGCCACAGACTGTCCTGTGCTGCAGTGCTGTCTGCTCCCCTCTGCTCTTAAAGATCTTGCACATATTCTCTTTTACCTGTGTTACATCAAAGGTTGCATGATCCTGCAAAATAAGGAATATGAAGCCAACAGAAACAGAACGATTTTCTGTTATTGTAGCTGACTTTTTTAGACAACCTGTCTTCATATCACAGTTTTGGTGGGAAGAGCCGAAAGGACAAGCGAAGTTTCTTCTACAGGAACCCTCAGAACATTTGTCTGAACTATTCATATAATCTTACAGGCAAGTTTGTGCTTATGGTGATGCATGGTACAGGATTTTCCAGCGTAACTACTGAGGAATCAATAGAGATTTAAAGGAATTGACATTTGTGCAATGTGTGTGAACATTGCAGTGCGTAATTTATCATCTTGTGATTTGTGCAACAGACCAGTGGCAGATTACAACACATTTTCTGTTTAGTTTTTTAGACTATTCAAATGAGAAGAGGTGAGGAATGAGAGTTTACGCACAGATTTATGCAATCATCTTTTGTACGCTACACAGGCTTTGAAGCAAGCCCTGCTGCAAATCCATAGAAAATTCTGGCTTCGGGATTGTAGAGCCATGTAATATACAGCAGCAAGTGCTTCAGGGAATTACACAACTTAAAACTTCGTAAAACATTTGCTATGCATGTACCACGCCCTTTCTAAATTTTGGGTTTTGAGGACAAGAGGATTGCCGTGGCTTTTTGGAGACTTGGTCCCTGGTCTCGTTTGAGCTGTGATAGGAAGACGACGCTGCGTACTGCTGGGCTGGAAGCGAGTATGGCAACAGCCGTTATTGTCTATGAGATAAGTGTTAGATTTGAAGAGGAGCAGAGCGTTCCTAACTGCAGTGCATCTCTTAATAGCGTCACTCTCTCTTTCCTTGCCTCAGAATATCACACAGAATGTTAACCACAAATCTGTTATTCTGTAGCATGAATGCCAGAATCATTAAAAAAAAAAAAACTTTTATAATATCAGATTTTTGGTGATTTTTGTCCATAAATGGTAAAGAGAGCATTCTTCTGAGCTATAGCTGAGATTTCACCTGAGTGGCTGTAACTGCTCTGCTGCCTAGGAATACAGATGACCTGATGCTCTCTACTCCAACCTGAGTAGATATGATCTGAGAAATTTAGCAATGATGTCTGATTTTAAAAAGTAAACTGGAAGGGGTTGAGAAAGTCTTGTCTCAATCTTCAGTTTGTCTTTAACTGGATTTCTACACACTTGTGTTCTACAGGCTCAGAAAGGGCTACAGAGGATGCCTTCAAACACAGGAACAATTCTTATTTCAATGCATTGATATAACAGTAGGGTTAAGACTTTGATGGAACAAAATGTTATACAGGGCAATCTGACTTCTATTATGTTAGTATTGTGATCGAAATTGTAGTGGCCCAACACAATCCACTTTGATTCTACTGCTGTGTGATAGATTTTGCATTTGTATTTATTAATTTATTTCATTCTAAACTGGTCCCTGCTGTACTTTATACATTCTGGCTTAAAGTTTTTATTTACAAATAAAACCCTATGTTGAGAGATCATTGTTGGGGATTCAGAGCCAAGTACTTAAAAATACAAAAAGAAGATATTATTTTAGCATTTTGACAATATTAGCTTAGTATCCTTCACTTACTAACAATTGCAAAAAGCCACAGAATTAAAATGAGGCATACCATGTTCTCAGACATATGAAAACACTTAGCTTGCCTCAGGAAGAAAAAAAAAAGCCAATATATGAATACACCAGTAAATAACTGCTTCTATGTTCTCCTTAAATACAACCCCGTGTTCTTCTCCTTTTAAATGCTGATATGTGGAAAGAATATGACCAACAACCCAGTTATAAATTGGGCTTTGCATCACGGCTGCAAAAAACTGGGAGCTCCATCCCTTTCCTCTCTTTCTGCAAACAGCCTCTAGCACTTTCTGGGGCAAGTAGTTGCCTGTAACATATTCTAGGATTCGCTTTCCAAATAATATCCTTGGAGTGCTTGGTAATCTGTGCAGCTTTGTAATTTTTGCTGGGATATCGATGGACCTTGAAAGCAAAGAGCAGTAAATACTTTCCAGACAATTCTGTTCAAACCCGCGTGCGAATGCAGGATTGTTACTCACCCCGCTCTGTTTCCAGGGAACAAGACAGGAAGAAAGTGTTGCTCAAAACACAAATGCATAGGACTTTGACAGAGATTGCTATCTCATCTCCTAGTCATTTTTACTTATGTTGCTGCCTGACAACTGCAGTATATTATGGAAATAAAATGTGAAGTCACCCACGTCTGGGCTCAGCTATTTCTGGACTAGACAAATACATTAAATACCTCTTGATGGAGGTAAGAGAAAATATGTACTTTTACAGCCTTGGACAAATATCAAGCCTGTTGTACTGAAAAAACAGCAAATGTTTGATAAAAAAGGTGAATTGAGGGCAAAAAATAAGTATATGGAATAACGAAATGGAATGACAAATTATACAGTGCAGCAGCCTACGAGGACTGGGGAATGGGGCCTTCATCCTTTTTAGGACAGGAGAATCTTCTTGAACTGGGCAACAGGAGCACCGATAGCCACACCTGGTAAGCTAGAACAAAATAAGCCTGAAACAGGAGCCCTGCTGCTAGAACATATGCATGAACTAACCACGAACTGGTACCACGAACTAGGCGAGTTATTCGCTGGAGGAAATTGGTACAGATCACGTTGCCTGCTGTGTTACTAGGTGTGACCTGTCTTGTCACCACACGCCTGAACCAGTCCCAGGTATTGTCTAGTGGTTTGGTAAACTGTTTCCTAAAGCCACTCTGAAGACCAGACGAGGAACAAGTGCATGCAGAGGCTGAAGGTGCTTCCCAGTATTTCTCCAATGCAAACAAACAAACAGATTGTGCAGCAAAACAGCTCAGTTATTAAAATTAAATTCCCAGCGGCCTGGAGAACACATTCCTGAAAAAGGTACAAAGTTAAAGCATTGGCTGAAAATGTTCTAAAGTTATTGCATCTTCTTCCACGTGATATTTCAACCCGCAGCAGTAATGACCTCAGTCTCTTCCGAGGCAGCTCTCCCAGTATAGGGGGTCCTATATGAGTACCAAAGTGTGTTACATTCTACAATAAAAAAACTCTAGTGGTTTCAGGAGACACAGCCACACATCCATTGGGAGAGAAAAGGCTCTGGCAATAAAGCAGAAGAGTGGGGGGTTACCTAATCCTGTAGAAAAGCAGATTTATTATGCTAAGGGGCTTTCTCCCATCTCCTGATTTCTCCTTTATTATCCTTATTTCAGTTCCTTCCTCAGCTTTGGCTCTGCAGAAGAACAGTGAAAACTTTGTTCCTTTTCTGCAGTTTTTCACTTTCAGGTAACACACATTTATTACATCCCATTTTATTAAATCCCAGCTGCGCAAAGCATAACAATTTCTATGTTTTATTTTTAGGGTTAAGAGTTTCTCTTCTGTTATGTCATTAGGAGAGAAGGACAAGGAGGAAATGGTGTTTCCATGAACTTCCCAGTTAATAGAACAAAAAATATTTACTTTTATGTAGATTATGCTATGCATTTCATCACTTCTGTCTTTGCCCCTTCTACGTAGGTGTCCAGTAGGGAGCTCAGACAACACGGCAAAGACATCTACAGCTGCCTGCAAGTGTGCTCCCTCTCCCCCCGCTATTCTGTTTCTTATCCTCTCATACTGAAGCACTGTTTCCAAGAAAAAGCAGGCAGATGACGGCTACAACTGGATCATACATGCGAGAAAAATGCCAGCAGAGTAACATAAACAGGAAGGCCACACGCCACCTAATTTCAATTTCATAGCCTGAACCATTTAGGCTACCAATTAGGGATTTGTCCTTAATCTGCATCTTTTGCCTCCTTTTGTTGCAGCATGAGGCGTACGAGTGCCATATCACTTTACAGCTGGTTTGTTTTGGATTAACATGTGTTTATTTTTACCAGATTTTTCATGCTCTCCTGCCTTGTCTGCACCACAAGACTGGTTAGACTGGGAGGCAGAGTTCAACACTTTCGTATAACATCAACCTTGCAGGAAATGTGGGCGGTGCCCTCAAAAACATAATCATCTTTCTAGCCACAGCCAGTCTGAAAAGTAACTTGTAGCCAACCTTCTTCTGAAAGAGGAGGGTTTCATTAACCAAACAACTCAACACCAGGCAGCAACCAAAGCTTGTTGCTGCCATGACTTTCCCAACAACATATGGCATCAGTAATTTACCATCACTGATAGATGAGCACTTTTTTCTTCAACAGAGGAGAACTTAAGGTGATCCCTACCTGGAGCCCACCAGCACTGCTCTGCTCCTTTGCTAGAGCCAATCCTAGAGAGCTCTAACAGGCTGACATGCAGAGTTCTTGACAGTTCCCAATGCCAAGAAGTCTTCTAAAGGAGTTCTCATGCAAGGGACATAACATTAAATTGATAAGAACAGATCCCACTAGGAAGCGACGTGGCCTTGCGCTTCCCTCTGCAGCGGTGTAGCCTGTACCCACCACAACACAAGGGTAGAGCGGGGGTTCAGCAACTTGCTGCTCCCTTGTAAAGCCACCCATGGAAGTGGCCACATGATAGAGCTCAGGAGGCTTTTTGGCATTGGATAGCCTGTCTGTGAGCTAGAAAACCCGCATGTCCCATATATGAACAAGCACAAGACATATGCCAAGTCGTGGCAGGCACTCGAGAAAAAGCTATGAGTCCTTGCTCAGGGTGCTCATCATCCGGCTTCAGTACATAGCCGGTCATATAGAATAGGCTTGAAGACAAGCCAGTCCTGGAATCTGGAGATCTGAATGTTTGTCCAGATCTCTGCTGTGGCAGGAAACCTCCAAGATCTGACCTGTTTCTGCACCTCTTTCCTTGCAGCCAGGGAATTCTTTCAGTGTAGCAGTGTGGGGCTTTAGCACGCTTGCTGAAAGATTTGCCCTTGTGTTTTAATCGTCTTAATCCTCATGCCATGCAGAGCTATGCTCCAGCAGGATCGACTCGTGTGACAGAGGATGTGAGGGACTGGCAACAACCACTATGAGCTGATTTCATAAAATAGTAATTTGTTGAAAAAAATAACTTGCCACTAACCTGGAAGCCAGGAATCCTTCTGGGCTCTGCTCTCACTAGTCCTTCAGAAAGGCAGGAAGGGAGATTGCAAGCTGTACATTCACAGCCTGAAAGCCAGACTCCTGGGCTCTTCAGCTGCAGGAAGCAAGCATGCAAACTGAGCATCTCCCGAAACACCGCAGGCTGGGATGCAGCATCCCCGCTGCACCTGAAATGCAACTTCATCTGCTCTAAGGCTAGCATTTAAATTAAATATTAGGCTTAAAAGCAAACATCCTATTTATACGAATAAAGGACGTTTGCAATCCCTACAGATACTGCATCAATGTCAGGCTGAAGCGCATGCAATTACCGCAGAGGCATCCTGGGCTGAGTGTGCTTCTGCTTTGGGTCCTCTAAACAGAGAGCAAAATTACACTGTCAAACACTACAGTCCAAAAATAGGTCATTTTTTAAAACTCTTAAATTTTACAGAAAATAAGTGGATACAAGCAGGGCTCAAGAAACTTCTTAGTAAGCTGTAGAAGTTATACTAAGTATCTTTGCAAAGTAGTAAAGGTTTAAGAAGTTTTCAAAATAGATTGGAAAGTGCATCAATTTATTAGCAAATGCAGCCCAATCTGCCTGACCGTAGTGTTTAAGGGCTATTGTGAATAGCAAATGAATCATTAACTTTATTTACACTACAGATTTCTGCGTTAAGCTAGCTGTGTATTAAAAAGGCAGAATGTTCTTAGGGGAAAATGTAATTTTGAAGCCTACCAAATTAAAAACAACTGGAAGGTTTTTGCTTAGACTTCCCGGGGAGAAAGATCACCTTTGGCTTAACAGAATATGAAGTATTTCAAACCCACAGTAGAAGATTTTCAAGAAAGTTAGAACTAATGAAAATGGAGGATTATAACTGTTTTGCAATCTTTGGCCTCAATCCTGCAGACACTTTCACACATGCTTAACTTTATGCATGTGGTTAGTTTTGCTGACCTGAACGGGATTATTTACATGTGTAAAGTTAAGTGCATGCGTAAGTGTTTACAGAATGGCATTTTAACCATAGCATTTGTTACAAAAAATGACATTACATCAAGATCTCTAAATTTGACTCATCATGATTCTTTATCTTGAGAAAAAGCAAGCTGAGAAATTCAGGAGTTAAGATTCGTAAAACAGTCTGAAATATGCTCTCTTGTGTGAATGGGATCTTTTGTATCAGGTCAGAGCATTGTGCAATGAAGCAGACTTATTTAGCAGCTATTAAAAAACCCACCTTCAAATAGTTTGACTCTCTTGTTCATAAGAGGATATTGTCTGCATTTCTTTCCACTTTCCTAAGTATGTCAAGGCTAAAAGCTTAAAAAAAAGTTTGTTTAGCCATCAGCTGAAACTAAAAGGTTCCCCTTTGCTGACAGAAAGTAATTACTCACAATTTTTCTTAGATGATAGGAGTGTATTCTACCTGCTGTGAAGCAACATGTCAAAAAGCTCTGAAACCGTAATAAATCACCTCTGCGACTGTAGTTCTAGCATTTATCAGCTTGTTTCCATGCGCAAGCCAAACTGCCATTAAGCTGACTCACATTTTGGCATTTTGTGTTTATATACAAAATGACAATGTTTGCAAGCAATGGAAAAAAAAAAAAAAAAAGTAGTTCCACGGTATTGAGAGCAGTGCAAAAATCTTTCCTTTCTCCATTGGTTTTTCTTTCTTTTTTCCCCTCCGGCGACTCTGGTGAAGTTCCTCTACTGCAATAGCAAAGCTCAGCGGTGTTGCACAAAACCCGAGCGTGGTGCAGGAAGAAAGCACTGCCGACTTTGTCATGCAGCTCTAAATGAAACTACAGCAGTCCCAGCAATTCAGCATTCGGCCTCACATAGCTGCTGCTGGCCCTGAGCCTTCACCATCTACCTTTTCCCCGCCCGACCGGGGCCTACGATGCCCCGGCCCCAGATCGGCCCCAATTTTGGCATACCCGGTCGCCCGCATAGCCCATCCCGTCTGTCCTGCTCCCACAACTGGATCCGCGTGGTGCTGCCAGCCTCCTTCGGGAGGCCAAAACATCAGCTTTGGCTCCCTGCTGCTCTCAGGACATGTTTTACACCGTCTTTGTAACACAAGGTCCAAATCAGCTCTTTATGCGCTTAAACTATGTCTTGATGTACTGTTTACTTTAAAGGTACTATTCCTGGCTCCGATGGCTTATTTGCTCCAGCGTTTGTTTTTACACGCTCAGCCTCTTTATCTCCAACTTCTTCATTCTTAATCTTCTCTCATCTTTTTTTTTGCTTTTCCTAAGGCAACGAGGCAATGTTAGCAGATTAGAGAGGGGATCGTTTTCCATCACGCTGCACCTGTAACTTGGTTACTGGGACACCAGCAGAAGCCACAAAGCCTCAGCCGGGATTTTGGAGGAACAAGGTGAACGGTCTCACACTCGCCGGGTGACAGGTCTGGAGCCCGCGCGACTCGCCGTGGAGGCCTGGGTCGCTCTGCACGCAGCGACTTCGCCCTGGCCCGCGCCCTTGCTGGGGCGAGCACGGCCCGAACCTCCCGTGTGACGTTAGTCTCTGGAGTCGATGGCCGTTACAACGCCGCAGGGAAAAAGCCCTCGCGGCTGCGCTGGGGACGGCGCGGCTGGAGCAGATCGATGGCGATCGGCCGCTTCGCAGCTCGGCGTCGCTGCGGCGGCAGCGCTCACGCGGACGCGCGCAGCCGCGACGAAAACCCCTCCCGAGGTCGCCTGCGAACAAGGAGCAGCGAGGCAGTTGCTCGTGTTGTTGCTCGCCTGCCTCCGCTCCGCACACGGACGTTAGCTTGCCGTTACCCCGACCTGCCTCTCCTTGCCTTCCCGCGATTTTAACCGGGGCCTGTGTCCTCCCAGCTCATTGCAGCCCCAGGTGTCACGGGACAGAGGCAGAGGAGGGTCCCGCCGCAAGCGGGTTGCGCGCAGGCCGGGAGCGGGCCGCAGCCACAGCCTGGCCTTCGAAAGACACGGCTCGCTTCACAGAGAAGCGACGACGGGGCACTCACCTAGCACTGAACAGCAGGAAGGTAACGTGTGCTCCATCCTGCAGAGAGCATCCCGGGCAAAAGCTTTATATATAGCTTACGCGCAGTCGGTCCATCTTCACAGCCGGCAACCATGCCTCGGGGAGCCTCCTCGGCACCCAAAACCGGCTGAAGCACAGTTTGTCTTTCTTGCAGGAAATTAGAGAGGCTCCTTACGCGCCCTGCTGCCCGCGGGGCACAGCCTTATTTACGACGTATTACTTCTGGAGCGCTGGCAGTGGGTCTGGCAGAGCGTGGGAGTCAAATACAGAAAAGTCCCTGCTCCACCAAGCTTGCAGCCCACAGCACGGACAAAATATACTGAAAAAGTGGGGTTTTTTTTTGATTACTTCCCTGTTTTCTCTGTGTTGACAGTTTCCCCATCTCCAGTGTTAGAAAATTTTAACACGAGAAAGCAAAGGCCTGAAGAGAGCATCAGATTAAATAGGTGACCGCGTACCTGGAGTGCGCTGGCGCCGTAACACTGCCCTTATTTTGGCATGGGCTCAGCCTGCAGCTGCAGCTTACACAAAATTTCCACAGGTTGCAATTGGTCAGAAGCAGCTGTGGCTCCTGCCGGCCTTTCCTCTCTTCTATACGGAGCAGCGCGGCGCTCGGCCTGCTCCCAACCAGCGCCGTCAGGAGCAGCGAACAGGGTTAAGGAGAAAAGCGATGCAGGGGTCACGGGAAGAGGGAAAACAGAAAACACACCAGCCCCCCCAAAAGGAAGTGGTACAGGACAGATGTACTTGGAAAGCTAAAGCCACTTAGAGGATGCATTTATCCTTATTTCCTTCCACCACTGCACAATTGCGCCGTTTTTTAACGGCGGGTAGTAGAAGAGCTGCGCTTCCAGCTGAAGACTTCTGCCCTGCGTAAAGGCACCGAATTTAATAGTAGACCCAGGAAAGCAGCAAGGCGACAAGGGGCTCCCCCGTCGGGCTGAGTTTACAAATCCCCGTGGCGACTAGGAATACACGAGCGAAAACGCTCCTGCCGCTAGCTGCGTGGGGCAGGACGCCCTGGAAAACAGAGCGGTGCTCCGGCTCCCGCACGCAGAGCGATTTAGTCACTTAAGTATCTAAGGCGCTTTATAAATGGTGCTTAAGCTCCCAAGAAAAAGTGGCGAAGTCACCCCGAGTCACTAAATGTGGAAGCGCCACCAGCAGAAAGCGCGCTCGGGGATCGCGCCCGTGCCGTGACGGCCGCCCCGACAAGCCTGCCCCGGCACGGCTCGGCTCGGCTCGGCACGGGACGGCACGCCAGCCGGCCCTGCGCCGGGGCTGCCGCGGCCGCCCTCCATCCACGCGGGGGTGAGGAGCCCCGCTGCGACACCGCGAGGCCGCCCCGCAGCCCGGCCGAGCGGCGGCACGTTCAGCGCTGCGACGACCGGCCGCGAGCAAAGAAACGGTCCCAAGGCAGGAGCCGAACCACGCCGCTTATATACCGACATTTCTAGACGCAGAATCCAAATCAAACCAGCGGCAGCACCCTGTTAGCGTCCCTTCTGACGGCCTCTGTTAGGAGCACAGACTTGCTTAAGCTGCTCTGCTGCACCGTTAGGCATGTTTCGTTTTCAGTTGAAGCTAGATGATCTATCTCAACCATTGCTCTTCTCCATGTCCTGAACTGTCTGTGATAAAGATTATACCGTTTTAGCTGGAAGTTAAACCTTCACAGGTTTGCTGTGAAGTTGCTTTATTTTTCCATTACTACTGTTACTCCCTCTATTATTAGTAGTATTAATTGCTCATTGCGTATTTTTGCATACGTATGTTAGTATTTTGGAACAGCTAGTTTTTGCATTCTGTAATTAAATGCCCGCTAACGAGTGCCTTATAAAAGCAACAACCGAATGAAATAACCTGAGTGCGCTACAATATTGTGTGATTACTAATGTGAACTACATGGCAGGTTTTGGTTGTTGGGTTTAAGTGCAAAAGATTTCTGCATGACATTCCCAGGTGCACAGCTATCTCATCTCCTTTTTAATTTTAGAATTTAAATTTAATTTAAAATTAAAATGTACTGGAAGAAGGAAAAGAGCTAAACATATAGGAGAGAGTTTTTTCACATAATGACAGTTGGATGGGACTTCACCTGAACTTAATACTAGCCTGCCTCCCCTCCTGCACGAGCTCTTCATCTGCCTGGCCAAGAGACAGCGGTGCTGCGCTCTTGCGAGGATGATGCAGCCGTAGGAACCGGCTCGTGTTGCAGCATGCTGCTCTGGACTTGTTCCTTCTCTTTGGAGACGAAGAGCAAATTCCCTCAAGGTGACGAGAGAATAGTCTCTGCGAAGAGACCCCTGTACCAACAACCTCCAAATTTACCTACAGGTGGGCTGATCCGCTGTAACCTTGAGTTCAAAAGCACTTTACAGCTCACACCAGCTAACGGCTGGGCCCTTCGTTTCTGCTATTGATCTCCTTTTTATGCAGATCTCCTTTTCTGCAAATCCTCCTCTGAAGTGCAGTGCAGTGATTTTGCCCATGATGAAGTCCAATGGAAGCACAGGCATCTGATCCGAGGATCCATGGAGTCTTATTCTATTGGGGGGGAGGGAAGATCAGACCAATCTCTTCTATCTTAAGAAAACCCTCCAGAGTCCTGCCTTCCACCACTCACCTCCCCCCCACACCTCTTCTTCATTTCCAAGACCTGAGGGAGCTTCCTGGGTTGACTGCTCACCGCCAGGCCTCCGTTCTCCCTTTACCAGGCAGTGTGCACCCTAAGGCGGCACCCAAAGAGGTTAAAATCATCTTCCCGAGCTCTGTGCTCCCGTGACTGCTCTGCCTCTGGCTCTTGAGATCGCTCACGCATCTGCATGCTGTGCCGCGTAAGGCAGTGACCTGTTTGGGGCCAACACCACAGGCTTTTTCCAGCCACATCCTTCCCAAGCAATCGATCCTGTGTGACATTGCTGGCCACCAGCCTCTGACTCTCATGTTTAAATATCTCCACAGCAGATCCATGCAGTCCAGGACCCAAACGGACATCTCCCGTGCCCACTTTCAAAACCACCCCCCTGGCAAGCCGCCTCCTGTCCCTTTTGCACATTATTCCCTCCCATGGTGGTTGTGTTTTGATCTGTTTGAAGTGTATGAATGATCTTCAGGGCAAGGCTTACATCTTTGCTTCCCTTAATGGTTCAGTATCATGCATGTATGTTTTGGGCAAAACATATTGATTATCGGGCTCTTTGCAGAAGTAAACTGGCTGCAATGTTCTGGCGTGAGATGTATGATGTTCAGCCTGGGTGATTTGCGTCTACAGCACTGAATACGAATGTCAGAAAATTAACCCTGGAGCTCCTCCAGCCACGACTAGGAAAATGAGTTGTGACCAAAAAAAAAAAAAAGTCCAGTCCCTACCAGGAGACCCTTAAAAAACAACAGTCCGGAGATCGAGGACAGCCTCTTAGCCAGGCTGCCAGCAGTCCTCTGAGCTGCAGAAGTCTGGAGTGCCCCAAAGGAGGGGCTTGCACTCAAGGGCTGTTTTGTTTGCTCTGGTGTCTGTAAGCAGGCTGCTTGAGCAGGTCAGGCAAGCTGTGGACAACCAGATGGGACTAGCTGCTTTTCTGCTACATAGCTGTGATTATTAACTTTGGTACAGCAGATGGTTCATAAGACAGTTCAGGCTGGAATGGACCCTGGGATGTCTCTAATCCAACCTCCTGCTCAAAGCAGGGTCAGCTGCAAGATCAGACCAGGCTGCTCAGGGCTTTAGCCAGCAGGAATTTGAAAATCTCGAAGGACAAAGACTACATAACCTCACCAGGCAGCCCGCGCAACACTTGACTCACCTCACGGCGTAGAGATTTTTCTTTGTATCCAGGACCATTGGAGAAGCAACATTGCACTGAATGAAATTCAGCTCTGGGACCATGCAGTGCAGTTCCACACGTGTTTGGAGACCATGCAATGGGAGGGCAGCAGGGCCCGTTTTCCTCTTGTCAAGCAGCTGAACCCGAACCCCAGGTCCTTGGCAGTCCTTGGGTCCCAGGATGCTTTGGAGAAAAGCTAGAGGAGACCATAGTTGCTGCTGCTTTTGCCAAGGGGTTGAACACCGCATCAGCCAAAATCAAGGGGGAAATGGTGAAATCCTAGGTGTTGTCCAGCAGGTGTGAGCACAGAGCTGGTTGCCAAGGCAGGAAGGAGGAGAGCTGGACAGGAGAAAATGCAGAGGATTTTCAGCCTCTTTCAGCTCAGTCTGAGCCTTTGGCTTTGGCTGAGAGCAATCTGGAGGGAGCCAGGCAAGGGCTGAGTGCTCCAAGTGTCCCAAGGAATCAGAGCAGCAGATTTTAAGGTCCACTCATGATGGAAGTGAGCAGCTTCATAAACATGCCACGTCTTCAGGGATATTGCATTTGCAGCATGGGCCATTTTTCAGGCATGCAGATTTGTTAGGGTGGCAGGTAGGAGAATTTGGGGCCCTAGCCAGTACAAGGCGTGCTCCCACACCACACGAGGCGGTTGTGGGACTGACCGCTTCCCCAGCCAGATGGGGACTGCGGGCTTCTTCGTACGCCTCTCCGGTCATGTCGGCTACCATTCCCCACAGATCATTATGCGCACTACTGTTTGCGGGATGAAGACAAAGTGCGGATAGAACAGATTAGTTTGGCTCTCCAAGAACATTTCCAACCTCCTGGAAAGGCTGAGGAGAAAATCCTGGATAGAACTGAACAAACAATTCACTGCAAGTGGCTAAGAACGTCACCTCCTCCGGGGGCTGGCACCCCGGACCTGTCTCACACATCTCTCGGCAAGTTACCTATGTGTGATCACAGATACAAAACTCACTTCCTTGGAATGTGGGATTCACACTTCTACAAGCATCCCATTTCCCAGTGTCACACAGAGCAGCTTTGCTGGTAGCTGTACAGTGTGACTTACAACCCCCCGTGACAATCTTCATCCTCATGTTGTCTTCTCCCCTTGGTGCACAGGCGATGGTTTCTGGCAGGGATGCACGAGGGGGGATTTCGCCAGGGTGCTCAAGGCAAGGCCAACTGGCTTCCCACCCAGTCCCCCCTCTTTTGTCCCTGCCCTTAGGGGATCAGCAGCTGCGGATAAACGGACCCATGCGGCTTTGCTCGCAGACAGCGCACCTCAAACCCTCCCAGATCAGCCACTCGCCAGCACGGCTCTTTCCAACATCGCAGACAGCACCAGTCCTGTTGTTGTGCTCCCCCCGTTTCTACGTGCTGGAGGACACACTGTTATAACCAGAGAGCAGCAGAGGACATGCTGATCTAGCTGGTGGAACAGGACAGCTGGGAAAATTGGTTGCCCCAGCCTTCCCAAGTGCTGCTGGATGTGAAGTGGCTCCTGGATTCAGCTGATGGGCAGGAAGCACCTGTGCAGGGCAAAGACCTCACACAGCTGGAGCACACACAAACACGCTTATTTTAGTCCAAAGCAAGGATATGTGCAAGGTGTATGAAACTCAGAGGCGAGGGTGTTGATGTGGCAGCCATAGCAGACTCGGCTACCCAAAAATCACAGAGGAATTTTCTCTGGCCCCATGAGTATTAGCTATAGAGCTTCTCACACGGTTTCCAAGCAGACCTTGCCACCTGGAGATGGCAACTTTCTGAGCCCCAAATTTTGTTCTAAACATTCTGGCTTTGGCACTCGTTTCTGTTCTCTGAGACAGAGCTTAGAAGACACTTGGGTTCCTGAAGGACTGGCTCAAAGTAGGCAACTTTCTGCTTCCAGGTCCATGGAGCAGATATTCTTGTTCATGTCACTGTCACTGCTATTCGCAGTTAGGAAAAAAGCTGCTTCATTGTTGCCAGTATTCAATTATTTTAGAATTTCCCACTCATAGGAAATCTTTTTTTAAATTAAAATTGGTTTCAACCCAAACTGGACCAAAATCAAAAAACACCAAACCCTTTTCTGTGACCTGGAAACATTGCTTTTCAGCCACCTCTAATGACTTTGCCATATGAAGGGGCACCCACAGGTGCCACTGCAGAATCCTGCTTTGTATGCAAGTCTTTTAAGAGAAAAAAAAAAGACATTCCCCACCCCTTAAAGAGAGCTTGGCCATACAAGAGAGCAGAGGTGACCCATCCAGCCCTTACATCTTACCTTTCGAGCCCTATGTTCTCCTGTTCCAGCCAAGCAGGCCATCACAAAAGCACCAGTTATTAAGGTGTGATGGAAGACACAGCCAAAGGAAGTCACCTGCTGGCCACATCACCACATGATGACTGTGAATTAATATCCCAGGCAGGCGGTGGGCAGCAAGGGTTGAACCAGCGCTCCCTGCATCCTGAGGCACCAGTCTTCATTGCCTTGAACTGGAAGTGCTAGTTTGCTTGAGCAGAAGATCCAGGAAAATATTGAGCATCATGTTCTGTCTCCTCTCTGTTGATTCCCGCACTCACGTATCCTGGCAGGCTTCCCTGGGACACTCACCTCTGGCAGATGGAGCCTGTGGTGCCTGGAGCAGTTAAGGGCTGCTTGTAAGTGCCCAATGATTCAGATATCCACTATAGACTACACAAGCAGGCATTAACAATACATCTTTAAAAATATGTGATTAAATAATCAGCATCCAGGATATTGTCCTGGAAAAACCTTTCAATTGGTGCAGCACCTTCTACAAGATGCCTCCCCAACCAACATCAGCTGTAATTCTTTATCTAGCCAGATAAGCCCTTGGGAAGGCAAAGGCTCTTATACGGCTGCTGGCAGCCAGGTAGGTATTATAATCATCATCCTCAGCTGAGGAGTGGAGAAATCCCTGATGGGAATAGTGGCCACAGTTTTCAGAGCTGATTGCCCACAGCCTGGTGCCTGTATTTACTTTTAAGCATTTCTAGCTCTCAATTTTGCAGGAAAGTTATATGACCTGGATGTAACCAGGCCAGGTTTTCCTGGCCAGCAGCAGAATGCTCTTCTTAGGGCTGGGATTGCCGTTGGAGGGTAATCAGCAGGCTGTCGCAAGGTCTGCGGCTCGCGCTGCTCGAGCTCTTTCAGTTCTCGTGGCTGGGCTGCGCCGGCGTTACGTGGAAGCGATGTGCCTTGGAGACTCGTACGAGGGATCAAGCGCAGCAGCGGGCGTGAGGGCAGGAGGTGTAATAACACGCCTTGGTGCTGCACTGGTGGCACGTGGCCAAGGACTCCAGGGCCTGCGACTTGCCCCTACCCGTGGTGAACGATCTCCCTCCTGGGCGCTATTCCCCGGGAAAAGCTCTCCTTTTTTGACAGGATAAAGGGAGGGCAATTTGCAATATTTTCTTTAGGCACCACGTTTGAGCCTATAGGAAACAAGCTGTCCGCTACATCCCAGAACGGCTCCAGCCTTGGATTTGATCTTAATGGGTCTTATTTCACTTTGCTCATCAACATGCATCACTTTGTAATTTCTCCTGCACATAAGGAAACTACACGCTCGGCTGCAGGAGGCCGCTCTGAGGCGGAATCCGCGCGGCTAGCCGTGCCCTCGGGGGCCAGCGCGCCCACGTTTGCAGTCCCAAGCAGAGCCAGCTGCCTGCGGTGCTGCGCGGTAACTCTCCCCGTCGCTCGCACGGCCCAGGAGTTCATCTCTGCTGCTGTCCTTCAGCCGCTGCGAGAGGGCCCCCGGGCGTCCCGCAGGCTGGCAGCGAGCGCGGGGTCGTGCCCGGGGCGGCTGAACGCGCCCGTCGGTGCCGCTGCTGCGGGGCAAGCAGCGAGCAGAAGATGCCTTTGTGTCTCACGCTGTTCCCAGGGGAGACGGGACCCCGTATTTTGCCCCGTGGCCATCAGCAATGTGGTGGGCAGTGAAGAAGGGACACGCAGGGATTCGGCTCTGCGCTACCTGGCGGTTGCACCGTTTCCAAACAGTTTTCGGACGGCTCTAGCTCCTTTCCTGGTGAACAGGGCGGCGAGTTCCTGCGTTATCCGTATGGCACTGCTGCTAAGGAAAGGCACGTGCCCTTTCCAGGGAGGTGTATACTTTAATTTATAATAGCGAGAAGCATTTACCTCATGTTTATGGTAAGGAAAATCAAGCTAGCGGCACTCCCTCCTCGTCTTTCTCTTTGCAAGGCACAATGTAACTGTCAAAAAAGAAATTACAAATTGAAGCTACGACTTTACGAAAGACCGGCTGTGGTATTTTTATGCCTGAAGTGCAGAGATGCTGTGGGGGATGGTGAGGTTACAGATGACTCATTTTAATAGACAAAATGAAATGCAAATTTTTTTTTCTTTAAATTTGAGCAGATTCAGTATTCGGAGCCCTAATTCGTGCTTGCCGGCCTCGCGGCGCACACTCTCCACGTGCTGGTAACCGACACCTTGCCGCGTTTCCCAGGCGAACACGGCAGCCGGGCTCAAACCCGTTTGCTTCTGCCGGAGTGTTGGCAATAACGTTGCTGGGCTTTTGGAAACCTCCGGGAACCCGCCTGAGCCGCCTCTCGCTGGGACGCTCGGCAGCCGAGGTGCCTCCAGCTGCGCCCGCCCCCCCCGAGCCCCGCGGCGGCCGCAAGCCGGGCGAGCGCGGGCTGCTCTCCTCCAGCGGTGTCGCTCAGATAGACGCTTCCCTTTTCGATCCGAGGGATACGCCAGAGCCGCTGCCAGCACCGCGTCCCGGTGGGATCAGCTTGCTTCCCGCCAGGAGCATTAATTTCTCGTGATTCACATCTATAAAGTAGCTTTGGAAGGAAAAGGCGCTTTTCAGCGTCAGACCTTCACGCCCTTCAAGATGCCACGGTTTTTCCAGACTTTCCAAAGGAAGCCACGGCCGAGAGAGACATTCCTTCTCTTCTTGCAGCTCTCTGGAGCGACCTTTTCCGATCAGCCGGCTCGCGAGACAGCCGGTGGGAGAGCTGCGCCGCCGGCGCGGGAGCGGAGGTGCTTCCTCCAGGAGCCCCCGCGGGTGAACCGGAGGCAGCGTTGCGGCGGGCCCCGGGGAGGCTCCGGGTCCCGGGGCGGGGGGCAGGATTTGCTTTTCTCTCTCTGTGCTCGGCACCCGCGGAGACCCTGCGAGGGCAGGAGGAGGGGGCCCGTCGCTGGGTCCGAGCGGACACACGCAGACGGGATTTCAAGGGCACGTCTGTGCCGGCGAGAGCAACGGCCCGTCCCACTGCAGAGCGACGTGCTGCCCTTCTCGGCTCGGGGAAGCGCAAAGCGGAAAGGCAAAACCCCTCAGGCGTGCCCGGCCCGCCTCTCGCCGGGGCACCTACGCCAAGCCAGGGTGCGGGGAAGAGCACGTCCACCCCGCGCAAAGCCACGCGCGGCCAGCGCTGGCGCCTGCAGCGCCGCCTCCCTGCCCTCTCCTACGAACCGTCCCCGCAGGAGCTGGGGGCACCTGCGGGACAGCCCTGCGGGCATCCCCATCCCGGGGCTCTGGTGGCGCCCGGGCTCGGGCCAGCTTAGCTCTGGCAGGAGCTCCAAGCTGCAGGGCCTCCAGGTCCCGGTGGTGTCTCCCTCGGGGCCCTGCCAGGCTCAGCCCCAGGTCCTCAGCAAGGAGGGGGACCAGGACCTCTCAGCAGTCGCAGCAGCGCTCAGGGCACCATTAACCCTGGGGACACAATCCAGAGTCAGTCAGCACATCCCCATCCCCAAGGGACCCCCGAGTGACACTGGGCTCCCAGCAGCTGTGGGGATGCTCTCAGGGCTCCCAGCACCCCCAGTCTCCCCAGCAGACTGCCTGGTTGGCACCCACCCTTCACAGCCAGCACTTAGAGCACCAGCTAGGACAGAGGGTGGGCATGTGGGACAGGCACAGGAGCTCGTGGCAGTGAAGTATGGGCTGAATTTGACCCTCCTGCCGACGTTGAACTCATTGAAGGCCCTGTGGGAGTGATGGTCCTGCAGGAAGGAGCTCCGCTTCTTGGAAGAGCAGGAAAGATTCTAGTTAGGGTGGCCCAAATGACTGAGGGAGCTCACGGCCCAGCTGCACGGGCTCTGCTGGGATGCAACACGCTCCTTGTTGGCCCATCCTGAGTTGGGTCCCTGTGAAAATCACCTTTCTGCTGCCATCACTTCTCCCCACCAACCACGGGCTGCCTGCTGGGCTCCGTGGAGCGCTGGGGCTCACTCCTTGCACCCCACATCTGCAGTCCATCAGGCAGCCTCCCCCAGGCTGTCCACAGCCCCACCACTCTCCTTCCCAGAGCAAGGCAGAGCTATGCACGGCTGCCTCATCGCTGTGCTCACCAATTCGTCCTTGAACACCCACCCTGCCCTGCCCAGAGCCAGTCTGGGCGGTTGCACCACTCTGGTGAGACAAACAAAACAAACATCTCAAAGGAGTGTGTTTGGAAAATACCAGGTTTTATTAGATAGGTTGATGTTCAAGCCGACAATTTTATCCAAACGCACATTAACATGGGCTTCTACTTGGGCGTATGTCACGGCTATGTCATTCCTTGGAAGGTGTCTGTCTGGAATGCTCTTACACAAGAAGCTCACAGCTCTGGTGTCAGGTTGGGATTTCTTAGCAAAATAAAAATACTCCCCATTCCCGCCCACCCCAATGCATTTCCTGCAGCTCTTCTCTTTCTCACTCATATCCCAGAGCTCTCCTATTAAAGCTCAGAGACTGTTGGGCTGGTCCGAGGCTATGCCACATGGGGTGGGTAAGGACCTACTGTCTTTTTTGGACTAACAGTCACTTGCGATGGCTGCCCTGGTTGTGTGCTAAGATGCATTGGAAAGAAAGCATCCAAGTGCTGACATCTTCCTGAGCAACCAGGAGAGCTGGCCAGCTCTGACTTGAGTCAGCATGCTTCACAGGTAGCAAAGAAATGGCATCCAGCCTGTCCCCCTGCTTCTGATCGCCGTTGCCATCGCTTTTGCATGGAGGGGGTCAGGTGAGTGAGGGTTCGAGCGGGGTTGCAAGCAGGGCATCACGTTGGAAAGAGAATCCTAACATACGTTACATGAGAAAAAGCTTCTGACCATCACATAAAAGCCCCATCGAGGACTCTTCCATTAGTGCTTTGCTTTTGACTGTTGCACAAGGTCCTCATAAGATGAAGAGAAGGAAAAACAGAGCTGGGTGTAGATCAGAGGGAAGACAGTGAGTGCTGAAGAAAAGATAACGGAAAAGGAGAAAAGAAAGGTGACAGGGAGACAGATGGGAGCGACCTGAGAGCAGGGCGATAATGCCTTCAAGTTTAAGGCCCAAATGGAGAGTTAGACCCCTTCATGGGGATGGGGGGAACTTCCACTGAATGCCCCCAGATGGAGCCCATTGGCTTTGGGGGGAGGGGACAAGATTGTAAAAATGAGATGGAAAAATAAGGCACTTAGGAGTAGAAAAGTTTGATGGGCTTTGCTGTGACAATGACACACAGTGTGATGGCAGGAACAGTGACAAATATTAGCACATTTCTGTCAGTGTTTCTATTCCATTAGCTCTTAAGAAAACCATGCAAACTAGCTCGACGAAGGACAAGGAGAGGCAAGAAAGAGTGGGTGAGACAGACAGGCAGGGATGAGGAGGAGAGGGATAATATGTAAAAGAAACAAGAAAGAGTAAGAGTGAAAGGAGGTGGAAGCTCTGGGGTAAGTCTGAGACCTCTGCACTGACTCACGAGTGCATCACCTCTCTCTGCGCTATCCTGGCTGCTGCTTTCTCTGACATCTCTTCCTACCTTCACTAGTTTCCTCCAGTCCTCTCTGCACTGTGTGCAAAATCCCTCTGCACAAAACCTGCCCCTTCCCAGTATTTGAACACAGATTTGTGTCTTCTCTTCATTAGTCCAAATGCACAGTCCTACCTCAAAGCAGAGGCAAAGAGCATCCGAAGTCCCTGGGGCAGCATCCCCCTAAACTCACCTGAGCTGCTTGGGGGGAATCTTTCTTCACAGCACCCAGCCTCAGGGCTGGGGACACGTGGACCCCACAGTCAGTGTGTGGCATCAACCTTTGGCCTTAGCCTACATCCTGTTGGGCACATGGAGGCAGAGCTGCTGCCCTTCAACCCTTTCCATCTTGACAGAGCTTTGCATTTCCAGCTTTCTCTTTCACTCTTCTGTTTCCTTTGCCTTTTTCTTGCCTCACCCAGCACCTCCATGTCTTCTCGTTCCTTTCAAAGTAAGTTCAGTTTACTTTGAGCTAGGTGATGAGGCCACCCACAATCCGTTTGCTTTCGCTGCGAGGTTTCAAGGTTGGCTGTCCATGGGGAACCTGACCCTGGTCTGCTGCATTTGAAGCAATAGTCATTCGCCTGCAACTCACAGGACTGAGCACTGATGTGCAGAGATGAGTCAACAGCTTCACAGCTAAAAATGGGTGAAGTACAGAGAACAATCCACAGAAATTTTCCAATAATATCTTAAGAAGAACAGGTTAGTGGAGGGGAAAAAATGATTTGGCTAGTAAAATGGCATTCCCTTCTCCCTTCAAACAGCAAAAAACCACAGGGATTTGACTTGGAGAAAGCATGCAACACTGACTTAAACAAGGTCAAACTGCCAAACAATTAACCCTCTGAACCCTACTGATACTCAGGCTTGACTTCCAGCATGGGATTTTTGAGGTTAATGGCACTTGCGGACACTAAACCCTCCATCTCTGTGCCAGCCCAGAGAGAGGGGACCTGCTCATAGCTCTTTGCAGGACTTTGTGACTTAGAGTGCTTCCCTTGCTCCTCCAGCAGAACTCAGCCAGTTCTGATGGCTTGCTTCCAGCCCACTTCTTGTTCTGACATGGACTTGTAAATCCCACTGCAGCTATCTGTCTGGAGCTACAAACGCCCCTGCAAACGGCCAGCTGGGAGACTGAATCCCTTCATAATGCAGGAGAAGGCTAACACCTAGGTGAAGGCTGCAGAGCTAAGCTCAGCTATTACGTGAAAGGAGAACTCCACGGGGTGACCTAAAAGTCTTTGAAAAGAAAACAAGATCAATATTTGCAGAGATCTGTAGGACTTTTTGCCTGAAAACAACAACTGTGGCCTGGCCTCTCCTACCCTGGCCAGTGTTCTGCCCTCTGGGGCTGCCAGTGGTTCCTAGGTTACTGTGTCACTACTCTCCTCTGTGCCTTCATGCTGTGCCCACTTTCTTGCTCCCTACTGGCTTAGTGCATGCAGAAGTTGAAATTCTTGTTCACACATGTGAATCTTGGCACCAGTGAAAAAGCAGCTACAGTTCTAGCTCACCATGCATTGCTCATCCTTACAGCTTAAACATTGCCTTCTATTTCAAAGAACAAAGATAAATTTCAGGAATTCACAGCTTTTATTCTCTTTCTTATGCCCACCCAACTTCCCTTGCCATTGATGTCAATGACTCAAAGTCCTCATTGTACAGTAGCCTTTGCCAGTGTGGCTCTCAAAGGGTTAATAAACCATGGCTTCTTGGACAGATAAGACATAAGCTCATTCACCAGTAGGAACACATGAATGGTTATATTACAGAACACATTATGGTTTCCTGTAGCGATTCCTTGGGGTTTCGCCACAGCCGGTAATGTCGCAGGAGAGAATGCTGGGCTTCTTCCCCAAGCCAATGCTTCCCAAGAGATCAGGAAGCTCACGAGTGATGGCCTTTTCGATCTTATCTAGGAAACATCCTCCCATGTAGGAACACTGCTGAGACAGCAGCTTAAAATTAGTGATGGGATTGATGTCGAAGAAGTCCTTGTAAGCCTCACGGTTGGGGAGGTCAAATTTGCTGACATTGGTCTTTGCCAGAATGGTCTTAAAGATAAAGAACTTGTCAGGATCTTCCACAATGTCTCTGAATACCAGTTCTCCATCGCTAAAGAAGGTCATTTTGTCCTTGTAGGTTTGTAGATAGCGATCGACCAAAAGGGCGTGGATGCGCACCCGGATGGCGTGTTGGCGTATGAAGGCAATCTTATTCTCCATCCTGTTCTCAATCACCTGGTTGAGATCTTCCAGGAGTGATATCTCTTCTTTAAGGAACAGGTCCTGATGGGTGTCTGGCTGATACTCATGGGGCCAGAAGGAACTAACATACACCCTGGGTGGCTCTGTGACATTGATCAGAGGAGCCAAGCTCCAGAACAAGGCACCGTAGACTCTCATCAGCTCCTGGGTAGCCAGGCTGTCGGCTTTGTTCAAAATGATTCTGATTTGAGACTCACGGCCCTTCAGCTGGCGAAACAGCATCTCCAGCTCCAAGCCCACATCCAGCTTTGTAGGGTCAAAGACAACGAAGATAAGGTCAGCTCTGTCAATGAACCACTGGCACACATCGTTGAATGGGTAACCTTGGGGAGAGGAGAGAGAGAAATCCAGCAGAAATGGCCAGCACTGGATGAATCTCTTCAGATTGAAGAATAGATAAACTTTGAGTCTGTTGTGTCTCACTTCCTGTCTGACCCAGACCTATCTGGACCTCCCATACAGCACAGAATCTATTTCTCAAGTGCTGAAAATAGTTCAAAGCCTCTTGGCATGGAGATCCCTCCCTGTGTGGCTAGCGTACTGAGATTGCATGATGATCTCGGGACCTTCATTCATGGTCTAACCCCAGCAAAGTCAGTGCAACTTTTGGCCTTACCTTCAAGGGAACCAAGGTTTCCCCCTTCATCAATGACAGAAGTTGTGGGGTGGAGAGGGCTCCATTGCTTGAAGGAGTAAATGCATTGTTATACTCAGGGAATGACAGGATTTTAGGGGAGAATTTAAGGCTTCCACCAATGGGCACCTCACTCCCACACTTGCTCCCAGAGGCTGCTTTTCTCTAGCAATGAGAGTGGAGGTCATTTCCAAGAGGTCCTCTCCTCCTCACTTGGAACTGATCTATCTCATAGACACTTCCAAACTTCCCTTTCTCCCTGCTGGTCACAGATGCCTGCTGCTCCTATAAGCATATATCCATCATGTCACTGCTTTCCCCAGTGGGCAGTAAGTGAGTCAGCAAGCCCTGCAAATCTACCCTGGCACCCCATGTGTCATGAAGATACTTTTCTGGGTCCTGCTGTAGCACAAGCCATTGGCAAAGCTTGTCTCCAAGAGCTACAAACAGGACACTGAATGATGGGCTGAGGCAGACAATCAACAGCCTGAGGATCACCTGGAAACATCTTGAAGAAACTCCTGTCTGTCACACCTCCAAATGACCGAAAGAGGTGGCTGTAGCTGATGATAATCAGGTATGTCCCCCAGGCACTGGCTGCTACTGTCATAGCCATGCACAGACAAACTTAACAATCCCCTCCAATGTAAGGACATACCCTTCTCGTAGCCTAGGGCTCTTCCTCACTGTACTTCAGTCATCTTTGTTATTTTGCATTGTTACAGCTTCTTGTCTTAGACGAACACAGCAAACCCCTACCTCGTTCTTGCTGCTTGCGGTTTTCAATGATGCCTGGCGTGTCCACAAAGGTGACTCGCTCCAGCAGTTTGTGAGGCACCTCTATCCCTATCAGCTTCTCCAAGAAGTTCTGCCCAAACTTTTCCAGGGGTGAGAAGGAGCGTGCGCTGTCAGCAGCCATCACGATGCCCTCAATAGTCTTCAGCTTTGGGCCGTGCATGAGGACAGTGAATTCAGAGGTGGTGGGTTCTGCCCCTGCCCAGCGACAAGATGAGCAAGAGTTGTAAAATCCATGCTGCTCACTGGAAATTGCAGTGACTCACCTGGAACTAGCTTGGGAACTCAGAAGCACCATTGCCTTGCCAAGAGATGCAGGAGGGAGGCCATGACATTCTTGCCAAGCCTCCTGAGAACATGCGAGCAGGGCTGTTTTCTGCAGGGACTAACCATTCTGGATGTGCCCTGACCGTCAAAGGTGCCCTAGACAACTACCTCCCACTTAGCTCCCAGGAGCCCTCATTACTCCAGAACTGAGCAGGCTGCAGAAATCTGTCCTCAGCTGTGAGGTGAGACTCATGGGAGCAGAACGGAGAGAAGGGGGTATAGCTTTGCTCCTGGGAGGGTGAATTAATTGCTTCCATGTGAGCAGGAAGAAGACAGGGTGAGTTCCCCTTGCTAATGACTGCTGCTCTTGCAGCTTCGCAGGCTGCCTGCTGCACCGTGCCTATGCATTGGAGGCAGCGGGCTTTGCATTGCGGGACTGGGGGTGCTGCAGTGAGACGGGCTCTCCTCTTCCCCCGAGGAGATGGGCAGGCCCCAGGCCAGAGTGGAGATCTGCCCTGCCTTGCTCTCTGCTTGGCCCTGGAGCCGAGTGGCATGAACCCAGTGCTGGATCGCAAGCTCCCTGTCATAGCTGAGGTGGTCAGAGGGGAGTGAGGAGGAACCGCCGCTGTCACCCGCTGACCACGCGGCTGCAGAAGCGCAAGCACCAGTGTGGCCTTGGCAGAGCAACGCGGGAGCGGCGAGCGAGATACCTGTGTAGAGCTGGTAGGGGGTGTCGTCCAGTCCTAGGAGGTAGTTTATCATGGAGGATTTGCCAACGCTCCACGGTCCCAGGAATAGCACCATCGGCTTGGAAGTGATCTCCCCATCTGCAGAGAGGGGAAATAACAAGAGGAAGCGAACAAACAATAGCCGTCGCCGCCGCGCTTTTAACTCCCTGCTGTAATGAACATCCCATCTGAGAAACGCTGCAGCGCTGCTGCTTTCCAAGGGCTCGGCTAAACATCGCCCCTTGGGACGCTTTCCCAGGCCCAGCGCTGCTAGCCGGCCGCGGGCGCTGTGCTGAGCCAAGGCACGGCCCAGCGAAGCGCCGGAGACCTGCGCGCGCGCGCGGCTCGGCTCGCCGTGCTGCAGCAGAGCCGCTCGCCCGCCCAGAGCGCCCCGCAAGAGTCAGCTCGTAGCCAAGGCTGTGCAGGGGGCAGAGCTGCGGGCGGCAGCGGCGGCGGCTCGGGAGCGGGCGGGAGGGCTCCGACCCGGCTTTGCCGGGGTGCTCCCGGAGGTAATCACACCCCACTTGCTGCCCGCCAGCTGGGCAGCCTGCATCGCTGCGGGCCCGGCTGCCTGGCCGTGCCTCCACGCGCCCCGGAGAGCAGGGCCGTGGCAGCTCTGCCAGGCACGCCTGGCTGCAGCCCCGGACGGTGTCAGGACGAGAGCGTAGGGCAGGGCAGCTGCCCCACAGCTGCTGTGCACTGGGGAAGACCCCTGTCTCCTCCCCAGCTCCCGCAGTGAGCTCGAACCTTGTCTGATGTTCTCTGAGGTTTGGCCATTCTTAGGCTATGGGAGGACTTTAAGGCCTTTTAAATTTTGTTCTGGCTTGGCTTTAGTTTGGCTGGCGTGAGTTTTGGGCTGGCTCCAGGGAGGGATTTTGCTTGAAGGCGGACACTGTAAAGCACTCCCTGGACATGCAAGGGACATGGCCATGCTGTGGTCCGGTCAACGCCTCATGCAAAAGGAGCTGGGGGGCAACCTCATGGCGCTGCGCTTGGTAAGCAAGGCCTGAGCCTCATGCTGGGCGCCTGTCTGCCGGCGCTGCGTTTCCACCAAACCCTGCCAGGGATCTGCGCCCCAGGTCATGGCTCCCAACCTCATAAGCCAGTAGAAGGTCCCTGCTGATGAACAAGCTGAGAGTGAGGCACCAGCCCAGGCATCAGGAGAGCAAGCTCAGGCAATGGGGCAAACAACCCGGCTTTGAGTATGGGGCAACAGAGCAGGAGAATTAACTACTGGTCCCATCCCACAGTCTGAAAGTCCTGGAGTTTGCTAAACGGTTCAAAGATGGCAGGTAAGGGCTGCCGTTGGGTCCATGAGGACTCCGTGGGGTCAGTCTGCCTGTAGCCCTGCACATAAATAACCACTACCCAAAGAAGCGATGTCTTTTCCCGGTCCTGGGGCCAACCAGCACAGAACAGCCACATGACTCCTTCAGCCCCGGGGACATTTTACATACAGCTGGTCAAGCAGCAGGAGCTCCTGGCCCATGCTTGCCCCCAAACTATGTCCAGGATGGTGGGAACCTGCTAGTCAGCTCGGGCCCCAATCAGGCCAGAAAAGGAGGTAATAAAAGGACATATGGGTTCCCATTCGTGGGAACCTTCCCTGTCCCTGTTCCATGCACCACCACAGATGCAGCCAGATAGTCTGGGATGAACGTAGGCAGGAAACGGTCCAGGAGAGCCGTGTTCGTATATGCCAGAGACCAGAGTAAACTGTGATCACCCTGCCACAGTGTCTCCCCTGCGCAGCACATGGGGTGTCTGCTCTACACAGGGATGTGCCACAGCAGAGGAGCTGGACGCAGATGGGATCAGCAGTGAGAGCCCACAAATCAGGGTTCAATCCCTTGCCTTTCTGCCTTGCTGAGGGATGCAGTGCTGCAATGAGAGGCTTGTCTATGCACTACATCAGAGGTGCACCAGGAGAAGTACTGGCACCTCTGAAGACATCAGACACCTGCAGCTGCATGTCCTCCTGGGAGGCTCTCCATGAGGCAGGCCCATCCTACACTCAGGATGGGAGAAGGTCTGTCCCACTGCTGCAAGCGAGAGTTTTATGGAATGGAAGACTGGATGCCACCGGAGAAGCTGGGAGCACCCAGAGCTGAGCCCTTCCCCATGGCAAGGCAATGCTTTTGAGGGATCCTGCACTGCCTTTGGCATCCCTCCCTTCAGTCCCACTCCCAGCACAGAACTATTCTCCCTGTGATGGCCGAGAGACCGCACTGCGGCGGCTGCTGTATCACTGCTCCATGGCTACCACCCACACATGAGCGAAGAAGCTTTCCAGCAAGCTGGGGATCCATTGCCGAGGAGGAGGGGCCTGTAAAGCCCATATGGCATTGTGCTCCAGCTCCCAAGTGTGCTAGAGAGCTCTGCATGGTGGCTCAGCACCAAACCCACCTGACCATAGGTGTAAGAGCTGGACAGAGCATGTTAGCATCCCTCTTCCCAGCTCTGCATGCCGCAAGGCCAGGCTGGGCACCACGTCTCCAGTGGTGGAGGGGCCAGGCTGTGGACAGCTCTCCGGCTGGACACCAAATGCAGGGTAGCCATGCAGCTAAATGCTTTTCTCCTCCAAAGCAGGGCAGCCACCTCCAGACTGGTGGGAATGGTCCTGACCCCTGCTCACTCCAAACACTGCCACGAACTGTGGGGCTGGCCAGCACTTGCCAAAATCAGCTCAAGGATAATGCAACAGGGTGGGAATAACCAAGAGATCAATCACATCAAACCATGCCTCTCCTTCCTTGAGGGCCCCTTCCCTGAGCTCAGTGACAACAGGGTTATGTCACTCCTGGAAGGACCAGGCCCATGCTGGCTTGCTGGAAGCGCCGCAGGGAGTAGCATCACGGGCTTCTCCAGGATCGTGCTTGCTGCTGGGCCTGGCTGGCAGTGCCCATGCCCGTGAGCGCTCCCTCTGCCTGGCTGGGCTGGGCACAGTCAGCACACTCTGCTGATTTTGTCTCCCCAAAAGCTTTGGGATCTGATTTCATGTTCTCATGTGGGACAAAAACAAATTTTGAAATCTTGGACTTTCGTTATTAATCATTCCTCCATGCCGCTGCATCACTACTGCTCTGTTCACTTGCCTGCTTTAATTGGGTTTCAGATTATTATTATTATCCCCTGTGATGTTGTGCCAGAGGTTTGAGGCGGGCCCCATGCACTCTTTCACAACATGTTCTTCTGCAGGTGTGGCTGTGTGAACACAGGCAGATTCCTGGGTCTCTGGTTCATGGATCAAGGGGATTTCTCAGGGTGCAGGATGCACTGTTTAGTGCAGTCCTGATGCCTGCCCTAATCCATGTGCCAGAGAGACAACACACCGTACCGTAGCGGGCAGCACGGCTTGCAGCCCAGCTCTGCAGGGTAGCCCCTCTGCAGGGTCACTAACAGCTCAGCCAGTCCATCCCTTCCCCTGCTCTGGGTGCTGGCACCTCACGGACTATGTGGGATGTGCTAGGCACGGGATCCTTGCAGCTCTCCAGATAGCAGGCCAGCACAGTAGCTCTTGGGCTGCAGAGGATGTGAGGCCATGCACAGACCTGCCTTGCCACTCGAGAAGCCGAGCATGTCTCCCAGCTTGGAGGATGCTGACCTGCAGCCCTTTTCCCTTGCTATGTCCATTCAGCACCAGTTTGTGTCACCCTAATGGTCCTGTCCAGGGGAAAAGAGACTTCTTCCTTGACAGCTCCAGGGCAGGGATCCTGCCAACTTCGTCACTGTGGCTCTCTCCAGCCACCCTGTGGCTGCTTGCTCCCAGCCCAGCCTGGCTCACTTAAAGAGTCTGGTGTTCATTCCAGCTCAAGCCACGTCTATAGGAACGCATATCCAGTGGTATCCGCAGAACCAGACTCACACTGGTGCATGATCAGGCCCTCCACGTGAGCAGGGGGTTTCCTCAGGCCTTGCAGCCTGTTGTGTTTCATCTGTGGTCTCGTGTAAAACAAAGCAGCTGCTTCTCTAAGCAGATGGATTTCTGAGGTAAGGAACGTGCTGAGGTACCATGAAGCATCTGGCAGACAAGGCCAGGAAGATAACATCTCCCTCTGCAGAGGCTGCATTTGTCTTGTACTGTTCAGCTCTGGGGGTAGGAGCAATTTGGACAACCAAGTCGTGGCTTCTCCATGCTGCTACAGTTTGGATACAGGATCTCTGCTCTTGGGAGGGTTATCAGCCTGACAACGAGGACAGAGAAGCGCTTCTCTCACTCAAGGAGGGATTTTTTCCTAAGGCAGTGGCTGCATGGGAGTTTGTACTGTGTTGTACGCAATGCTAGGCTGCCCTCAGGTGGGAACACTGCTGTTCCAGGGGCTGGGCTTAGTTTAGCCCCAGGCCATGTCTTCTCCTGCCTCATCCTCAAACCCAGAAGAAGTGCCCTGACATCAGCTCACCCTTGCTGGGGCAAAGATGACACTGTTGTGTGGTCTGTCCCCAGGATGTATGGTAGAGTGGAGTACACAGGCAAAACCTCCCTCCTCTCCTGGCTTGGACTGAACCAGAGGCACAAAGGTCTTGCACTGTCCCCAGGACACCTGGGAGGGTTAGAAAGTCTGGGCAATCTCCCACCATCACACACCCAGCTAACCCATCCTTATACCCCAAACGCTGTCAGCGACTCTGCCTACTGCATGCCCTCATCAGCCGGAGCCCTCCGAGGGCTGGCCGGCTCACTTTTGAAAGCTTCCAGAGCCACGCACCTATCTGCACAGTACTGGTGTGCCTGCAGACCGAGGGAAAAGCTGCACACGGATGTCACGGATACAGACTGTCTGTGCTTGCATCTGTGTCGTGCACCCGCTCCCTGTGCATGTACGCATATAGCATGCGTGTACATGTGTGTATGCAGCTAAGGCTGAAGATAATATAGCTATCTAAATAAGCTCTATTATAGCTGCAGTCCTTTCCAGTGCTGGCACACTGGCATGACTGGGAGCAAGGAGCCTGTTTCAGCAGGATCCTATTAGCATGGGCTGCAGGTTAGGGCACAATGGACAGAAGATGAGGTTCCCCTGTCATTTTGTTGCCTTATATTGCAGCAGGAACATTGTCCCCAAGCATAGCACTGGTCCCAGGGGAACGGCTGTGTATCTCTGGCCCTGCCTGGTCTCTCTCTCCCATCCCCTGCTTCTCCAAGTTGGTTCTCGCAGGGGGATCTTACAGCATACTCTGAGCATGACACCCAGGGAGAGGAGGCAGCTCTGGCTCTGGAGAAGCCTGCAGCTGCCATACCAGGCTGGGCCATGTTACTGGGACAGCTGCTGCTGGGTCATTGGCTTAAACTGCAGCCGAGGGGGATAAAGGTTAGATATTTGGGAAAGTTTCTGCACGTAGGAGCCTGTAGAGCCGGAACAGATTGCCTCTGGGGGGTGGGCTCTCTGCTGTGCTCCTTGGATTCTTGCCTTGGTGTTAGAGATCCACTTACATTTGCACCCCAAAAGCCTTTCAACCATCACTAGAGGAACTTGCACAGCAGCCACTTGAGACAACCCATGAGGGAAAGATTTAAAGGCCTGGGCACGCTGGAGACTTCCAGAAAGATTCTCTGGCTTACCCTAAGGCACATAGAATCCTTCCTGCTCTATGGAGGGAAGGACGTAGTTGGGATGTAGAGCTGGACAGAGTCAGTGCTGAGACAAGTGCAGTGACGCATACGCTGAACTCTGGAAAGTGCTGAGGACCCCAGGCTCTGGTCCGGGTAGGAGGGGGGAATAAAGGGATCTAGTCAGTGACTAAGAAGTGGGGCTCTTTTGGGGCAGGTGAATAGGAAAGCTGGAGGCCAGTGAAGAGATTAGGCGGTGACTGGCAGCATGCAGGTAGCAGGCAGCAATACCAACCTGTGGCGGAGGAGCCCAGAGTGCGTCCGGGGTAAGCTGTTAGCAGCGGACACAGGGAGAGAGAAAAGGTACCATGAGTCAAAGAAGGAATGTGGCTGGCTAGGTCAGGCCCAGGCTGAAGAGGGAGATGAAGATTGGCCATGGCCTTCTTGTAGGCCATGGCCTTCTTGTAGGCAGAAAGAGCCAGCAGAGAGCCATAATGTCCAGCAGGAAAGAAGGAGTTACAGTTTGTGAGTAACAAGACCTGCAGCTACTGAGATAAGAATCAAAACCCAGTCTGCCCTGGACACTGGCAATGTAGCTTGTAGGAGCAGCCCAAATAGAGGCGTCTCACACATTAGCGCTTGTCTAAGATTCCCTTCGCTCCCAAAGCTCTTGTCCCACTTAGCAGAGTTATCATCTTTCCCAGTCACATCCACCAAGCAAACAGAGCTGATATATAGGACAGCAACAAGCGTAGACAAGTGTCCTGACCGCCCCTCAATGGATGTGGTTACCTGTATCCATCTTTAAAGTGCCTGGCAGTAGGAGACCACTCTGGATATAAGCATGCTAGCTGGCATGTACACAATGATAGGGTCTCCAGCACGTACCACAGGTTGGCACGACTTCACAGCAAGTTCCTGAGCTGCAGACAGTGCCAACAGGGTGACCCCACAGTAACCAAGCGCACAGGCAGACCCGACTGGAGAGGGTGCACACACACACGCCTAAGCACACATGAGCATGATGGCAGAGCAGAGACATGCCTCAGCACAAGCTGAGCAAATGCAGCAGCTTTGTGGGCACGGGAGAGAGGGTGGCCTACAGAGGAAAGGAGATGGCACCTGCCAGGCTTAAACATATTGTAAGCAGAGGATTTCCAGGTGAATTTCCTGGGATGCACCTGAACAAGAAGCACCACGACAATTTAGAGTCGCAGGCAGGTTTACAATATGAGTCACAGCCCACCTGGGGCAGATGACACTCATATGTGCTGGTGGTTTTGAGAGCTGCCATGCAGTAGAGGGCATACTGGATTAAACTGGCCAGTGTTCATGGAAGGAAGGACCTCATTCAGCTCAAACCCTAGCTAAGGCCTACATGGCTGCAGCCCTGGAGTGGAGGCCACTGGGAAGGGAGATAAAATGGAGGGCTGCCATGTAATGGAGGGGCAAAGGTGCTAGTGATGGCACCCCTCTGTATTGACTTACACCTTCAAAGGTCATACATATTCCATGACACTCCTGCCCTGTGACTGCCCCAGCTGTCTCGCTCCTCTCCGGCCTGCTGAGCAGGCAGCTCTGCACTGTCCAGCCTCCCCTGCAGATGGAGGGGTCAGGGCAGGAGGAGAGGCTTGGGGCATCTCCCCAACGGGAGGGACCACCATTGTTTTAAACCTACTCAGGTTGCAGGCAGGACAAGGGCTCATCCCACCACACCAAGGAAGCCAGTGAAAAGGCTTCCTCTACCCCACCGTGCTCACATCAGGCTTGCAAAGTCAAGGGGGCTCTATGAACCAACCCTCTAACTAACCTGCAGGCTGCGCTGACTACCCTGCTAATAAGGAGTTGAGAAAAGCCTTTTCTGTAGGTATTACAGACAAGCTGCTGAGTTTTGTCTCCATAGTCTGGTAGTATTTGCTAGGCCAGGGCTGGGGTTTAGAGGCTCTCATGGAGTTTGGTGGCAGGAGAAACAGCTCTGACAGGAGCACAGCTGCTAAGTGCTGGGTTGGCTCAGACAAGGACTGTAGGTAGTGCAGTGTCCACATATCTTTCCCCAGCTTGTAGGGTTTGTATGGCTTGCATCTTGGAAGCAGTGGCCATTGGCAAGTAGCTCTGTGATCCCGTCTGTGCTGCCAGGACAGTGCTGGGCTGGGCTCGCTCAAGCCGGGAGTTGACCTGGGGGACTGTCAGCCTGAGAGGTGTGTTGTGCGGCTCTTTGTGGTGAAGTGGAATGGGCTATTAAGCATGGTTGTGAGGTAAGGCTGCTAGAAACAGCAGAAGCTGCTGTCTGTGGTGAGTCCTCATCAGGAGATGAGATTGAGAGGGGCTCTGGACTGTAAAACACAAGGGTTGGTGTCCCCCTTTCAGGGACTGGGAGGGAAGAAGCCAGCAGGGGCCTGAGAACTTGTCAGGGTGCTCCCAAGAGGGAGCAGCTTTGTGGCTGCTTGGGCATAGGATGGCTGAAGTGCAGACTACAACACTGTGAACAAAGAAACAGGCTGCAGCTGTGCACCGTGGCTGGGGCTATGTCCCCTGGAAGTGAATATCGGGGAGAGGGGAAAGGGCTTGGACCCCAAAATCTGCACTTGAAACTTCAAACTGTCTCCTAAACACAGTGACGCAATATGAGCTCACAGTAAATGCAGATGCTGGCATGGCCACCTTCACATACAAAAGCAGCTTGAGGATGAGGATGAGCTGCTCCTGAACCTGTAAGCTCCAGAATGAAGATGGCTGGGACAGGTCATGGCTGGGCTGTTCTTGGTGCTTGGGTGTCATTGCCCAAAAGGCTGTAGGGATGCACACCAGGGTATGGGGGTGACAGTGCTACAGCTCATGGCACTCATTTCCCAGGGCACATGGTAGTGTAGTGCTAGGATATGAGGGAGGAGACAGGCCTAGCGTGGTGCGTGGGTGATGGAGCAGCTGTAGGGTGAGGCTTTGGGATGCTGGCTGCAGCAAGATGTGATGCTGTGACAACTCCCACCCCTCCAGCTATCATCCCATACAGCAAGCGGACCATGGCCTTGAGCTGCCAGAAGCAGCACACAGCATGAGAGAGGCCAAGGCATCGCAAAGGCAGCAACACAGAGCTGGCTATGGGAGGCAGCTATGCAGGTCCCATGTTTTGTACAAGACCTGCTAATGCCAGCTCCAGAATCCCTACTGGTGAGCGGTGTCAACATCAAAGGTGCTCTGTATAAGAGGGGACAGGACCTGGGGTGGTGATAAGGACACTATAGCCCTATCCCTAGCCCATTCTTCTGGTCCTTGGGTCCCCCCGTGCTCCTTGCTGGGTCTAAGCTGATGATGAGACCCTGTGTGCAGATGGACCGGATGGGGATGGAGTTGTCTGAGCGCACTGACAGAACGTCAGAAGTCTGATGATGATCTAGGAGTTGCATTTGGTCTGCAATAGAGGGTACCTGTAAAATACCACTGAGGGGGTTCATTCTCTATGGAGTTGCATCCCATGGAGCCTCTGATAGGAACATGGGACTCAAGCACTGAAGAAGGAGAGAGGGCCAGCTGCGAAAGGAAGGCTTGTGTGGTATGGACGGTAAGCTGTGCCCTGCTGCGGCAGGAGCAGGGAGCGTTGCTCCAGGGTGTGTGAGGCCACAGCCCTGAGTACACTCAGGCAGGAAAGCAAAACCCTAGTATTAGGTGGGACCCTGGCATGGTGCCCTGCCAGCCTCCTCCAACAGGTGGCTGATGCAAGCATGCAGCCACTGGACACAGGCATCCTCTCCCTATCCTGCCAAGGTGCAGTTGTGGGGGATATCTGGTCCCCATGGCCCTTTTGACTCCAGTTCAGGGTGGTGCTCAAGTAGAAGCTTAACTCTGAGCAGGTGAGTTACCCCAGTAAACAGAAACCTTAGACTTCGGCTTGACCCACTTATGCTTGCGAGATGGGGCTGCCTATGTCATACGGATCATATGAGCCTCCTGAAGTTTGTGTCTTGGGATCAGGGCTGCACTTACCTCTTCTGGGGGGATGCGTACGTCACTGGAGCTCAAGCACAAGCCAATGACCATGACAACAGAGGCCTGCTCACCTGATCAAATGTCTGTAACGGCCAAGGGGTGGAATGTCTGCGTCCTAGGACCAGTGAAAACTGCCACGCTTGAGGGATACTCTGCCCTAGTAGCTGTGTCCCATACTGAACAGGAAGGGTGCCAGTTCCAACCACCCCCAGGGAACTCATCCCCAGCCTTGAGAGATCCTAAGCCCTCTTGCCAAGTCTGCTTCACTGGGTCATAATCTGTACTTGGCATAGATACAGAGCACTGATGTTGAGCAGGTGGAGGACCTAGAGCTGGCAGGTTTCAATGCTCACCCTGCACAGGTGGTCCTGACAGCAGGTGGGATAAGGCAGATGTAGGCATGCCTACTGCTTGGTGCATATGGGTGCTGGGCTCACTAGGGGGTGTTCTCCAAGCCCAGCAGGCTCCAGTCCTCTATGATGTTGCCTAAAAGCAGCCCAGTGACCTGATGGTGCTAGGGATTACCTGTGATCTCATGCTGCCTCAGCTCGTTGTATCTATAGGACTGCTCCAGAGGCTTGATGGAGGAGTGGTAGATCTTCCTCAGCCGCTGCAGTATTCCTGTAGGAACAAAAGTATGCAGACAAGTGAAAGGCAAATCCCCATAAACTTGGAGGAAGCCCTCCCAGGCCTCTGGACATTTTCTGCAGATCTTCAGGGTGACTCATCTGCAGACTGAGGGACTTCCAGCTCTGGGTTGAAACTTGGCCCAGCTAATCCCAGTCACAAATCTTGATGCCCCTCCCATGACTAATATTTCCTGCTAAGTACTGTCCCCAGCTGCTGCCAGTCATGCACTTGCCAGCAACTGAGTCCAGAAACATCTCTTAACGCTGCTTAGCACCCAGCATCCGTGATCCCAAAGGACCCTCCACCAAGGTATTTTGGGACTCCCTGCCACAGTCAGCATAGCCCCTATACCTGCTAGCTGAAAGAAAAGAGAAAAGAACTTTTCCCACAGGAGCTTGTATTATTTCCTTTCTAGTCCTGATTGTCAATGGGACTAGCAAAATTTTTATATATATTTATATACATACACATATATATAAGCTATATTACAAATTGCCCCAAGTTTCTCTGAAGAGCGGGCAGCAGTGGGGTTGGCCTGGGCCAACCCATCACTTGCATCTTCCTGCCTCTCTGGCCTCTTTAAGTTATCTAAGGTATATTAACCCAGGAGAAGCATACAGACTGAAAAGGTAAAGGCTGTTCCTGAGGATGCTGCTAGACCTGTGAGAACAAAAACTAAAACAAAAGAAGAAAAAGAAGGAATTTCCTTCCTAAGGAAGTGAAATCCCATCCATGTTGTGCAGCAGAGCAGGTTGCCAGCTCAGCTCTCACCTGGTTGTGCAGCAGCAAGAAGCCTGTCCAAAGAGACTGCCGGGATTAAGGGAGCAGGGTTTGCACAGCACACTGCCTCCCTGCTGCCCAGTCACACAGCCCCTGGCTCCCTCACCTGAGAAATCATCTGCAGGTTTGTCTTCATTCAGCTTAAGGGTGCTCTCCAAGTGTGACCGGTCTCGCTTGGTTGTCTCGCTGGCTTCTTCAACCTCTTCTGCAGGAAAAGACAAGAGGACTCATTAGTGATGGATTGAAAGGGGAAAGGTCTGCACGGAAGCTCACACAAGCTACTGCCGGGGAGAAGGCGCTGGGGAGCATGCCCACCCCGAGCCTGGAGATGCGCCGAATGCGTTGGCCCGCTGCTCAGTTTCTGTTTTGCAAACACTCCTCAAGGCTTCGCTGAGACTGCCAACGGCTGTGGCAGTCGGGCGAAGCGTCACGGGCAACTAACTGTTTGGCTCTGAGGAGGGGCCAGCAAGGGAATCACGCAGTGTCTCCCGAGGGAGTGCTGCTAGCGGGGAATGCGAAGGACGTGCCTGGAAGGGGTTCTCCGGATTCGGGCCGTTGCATAACGGGCGGCTGGAGCACGTGCTGCACCTGCTGCCGCTGAGGCCTCTGCCCTTCCTGGCGCTCCAGAGACCCCGGAGCCTCTCCAGTGCTTCTCCCTGGCAGCTGCCTGCGCTCCAGCTTCAGCTTCTCCATGGGAGCGTGGCTAAGCCTTGACTTTTGCCTCTCTCTGGTCTGCTTTTCCTGTCCATTCCCCCCAAATTACACATCAAGGTGGAGAGGTATGGTCATGCAAGGCCTGGGCTGATTCGCAGAAGATCAGCCAACCAAACCTTGCCTTTGCCTGCCTGGTCCATAGCCGGCTGCCTCACCCAGTCTCACCTCTGCAAATTCCTTCCCCTTCTCCCACCTCAGGTCTGCCTTCTGTCGGGTTGCGAGCCCTCTTGGGGTTGGGGTCTGCCTTGTGCGCTGGGGCCCTGCCTCTGCACAGTACAGCAGGAAAGTGGTCCTGGGGACCGCGCTGCTCTGTGCCAAAGCCCGGGAGCACAACGCGGCTGCCTCCACCTAGGATAGATACACTCATGTCCCGGAGACGTGGGGAGAGAGGAGTCCTTGCTCTGGGCATGCTAGCAGAGGTGTTTCACACTAAGGGCCCAGTACACCTCCAAGTGCTTTTTGATAGCGGGAGGCAAATTGGGCCGTAGTCAGGGTTTTCAAGCAGGTCTGTGAACAGATGTCCCCAGCTTGCTGGGCTGTGTTGGGCTATGGGCCCCCTGGCCAAACGTGGCACCTTCCAGCTCTCGGAGGGGCCCAAGAGTCTCCTCTGAATTTTTCCCAAGTGTCGGGTGGAAGAAGACCTTTTTGATCTGCCAAGTAAAGCCGCAGAGACCGAGCTGGGTTTCCCTTTTGGCACAGACGTGAACTCACTGAGCTGAGACATTACAGAAGGAAGCAAAAAAGATTCAGCCGAGCCCAAAGGTTGCTGCCTGTCCCGCAGGCCAAATTCCACGGGCGTTTCTAGCAAAACCTGGGGGCTCGTCCTTCCTTAGCTAGCCTGCCTCTCCGTGACCGGATGCACCCTGCCCGCGGCCAGAACTGCGGTCCGAATTAGCTCTTTGGCACCTTCCTTGTGAAGGCAAAGGCTGAGGGCCTGCGGGCAATGAGCCAGAAGCCCACCAGCCCAGACAGCATCTGGCCCGTGTGCCAAGACCACGGGGGGTTTTGTCCAGAGGAGCCTTAGGGAAGAGGTTACAGGTCCTTTAGCAGGTCTGTAGATGCTGGAAAGGGCCTGAGGGAAGGGGAGAAATTCTCATCCATGTCCGCAGGAGATGGGAAGTGAAATGATGGGCTCAAAGCGCAGCGCGAGAAGCGTTGGCCGGCCTTGATGTCGCTGCGAATAGCACCTGCGTTGCAGGCCCACACGGGCTGCCGCCTGCGCCGTCGAGCCCGCGGGGCGGCCGGCCCGGCCGTGCAGCAGTTAGGGGCGGGCGCGGGAAGCACAAGCGTTAGGAGAGGGCCATGCACTAGGCGCAGTTTAATGGGCCAAGCTCAGCTCCGCCGGGTTGATAGTAGGTCACTGTGGCCGCCCTCGGCTTGCTATGCTATAGGCACACCGACAAGAAAAGTGTCCAACCTATCTGGCCGGGCTGGGGCTCGGTGGCGGCAGGAGGGGCACTGCGGCCAGGCGGGCTCTCCGCTCCGCTCAGCGACGGCTCGTCTGCAGGTGGGTTTTCTCCTGCAGGCGGGTTTTCTCCTGCAGGTGGGTTTTCTCCTGCAGGTGGGTTTTTCACTGCTTTCGGGCTGTTGGGGCCGGCATCCGGCTCCACGTCTCTGCAGGGCGGGTGGCGGCAGCTGGCAGCGCCGGCTGTGGCTTCTCCCTCGCTGCTGGCTGCGTCTTCACCATGGCCGTGCTCCTCCGCAGCGCTGGCCGCTTCCTTGTCACTTCCGTCAGCTCCTTCCTCGGGCCCCGCTGCACCAGCACCCTCCTCCTCGGACTCTCCCTCTTCCTCCGACTCTTCATCCTCCTTGGACTCTCCTTGTTCATCTCCCTCTTCCTCGGACTCCCCCTGCTCGTCGTCGTCTTCCTCGGAGCTCTCCTTGTCCCCTTCTTCTCCCCGCTCAGGAGCGGACACTGCTCCGGGCTCCTCTGTTTCCTTCTCCTTGGGCTGCTCCTCGGAGGCCCCTTCTCTGGGGACGGTGCCCGCGTCGGACTCCCCACCCCCGGCCGGAGGCCTGCTCCCCTCCTCTGCGCCGAAGCCATCTTGGTGCTGCTGCAGGCGGCGGTCGCCCGGCATGGCCGGCTTCCCCTCCGCAGCCGAGCCTCGCGCCTCCTCCGCGGCGGTCTCCTCCGGCCGGCTGTCCCCCGGCCCCGCGGCCTCGCTCAGGCTGCCGGCCGGCTCTTCCTCCCCGTGGCCGCCCTCCTCCTCGCCGCTGCCGGCCGGGGCGGAGGCGTTGGTGCCGCCGCCGGCGTCTCCGTCCTCCTCAGGGCTGGCGTGCTCTGAGCCGGAGCACGGGGCGTTCACGTCGGCGGCCGCCCGGGCGCCGCGCGGCCGCCCCGGGGCCGCCGCCTCGCTGCCGGCCACGCAGGGGAGCAGCACGGTCTTCTCCGGGGCGTCGGCGTCAGGGACCCCGTCCTTGTCCTCCGGGCTCGGCTCCCCGGCCGCCAAGCGCCTTCCGACAAGGCGGCCGACATCGTCCGTGCCGCGGGGGGCGGAAGCGCGGGGCTCTAAACGGTGAGAAGAGGGTCAGTCAGTTCCCCGCCCCGGCCCGGGCGGCAGCGGGGCCGTGGCGCCCGCGCCTCGCCGGGGCCGGGGCCGGGGCCGGGGCGCCCGCGGAGAGCCGGGCGGCGGGGCTTACAAAGAGAGATTTCGAGGCCGCGATCGAGAGATCTGGGCTGTAGCCCCCGCGGACTCGGGAACCGTCTTTGAGGGCCACTTGCTTTTCGGGCTCCTGGCAAGAAGCTGGGTGCAAGCAGCTGTCGGGGCGGGGGGGGGAAGAGCTTATGCTGCACGGGCAACGTTTAGGAAATCAGCCCGAGGCAGAGGGGCTCCCGATCGCTCCCCCGGGGTCATGCAGTTTGCTAGAGCGCCGCCTCGCCCACGCTCGCCAAAGAAGCACCGAGAGCACGTCGAAGCGCCGTAGCGAGCCAAGGAAGCCGGCGAAGCGGCCCTTGACAAACACCCCAGCTGGAGAGAGAGAGTTAAAAATAAAAAAGCGTAGCTCAGAGCCCCGGGTGCAGGAGGCCTCGGGCGCTTGGCAGGTTCAAAGGGTCCTTCCCCAGCCCTTCCTCGGCAGAGCTCGAAGCTCAGCCGCTGCGGGCCGGCGGGGCCCGCGGCCGGGCGGCGACGGGGCGCGAGGGCCCGGCCCCCGCGGCAGCGTGAGGAGAGCTATTTATTGTGCGTGTCCCTTCACTAGGAAAACATTTGCCGCTCTGTGTAGCTGGCTGGAACACAATGAATTTGTTCTGCGGTCCGGGAGAAGTCATCTGTATTTTCCATAGGGCCTCTGACTGTAATTTAACATTAGTCGACAGATGCCAAAAATAAAGTATCACCAGCTATACTGTCTCCGTTACAAACAGTTGCTGCTAGTCTAAATAATCCCCTGAAAAGTCTAATGCCTACATACCAGGGAAGCGTTTCAGAGGAAAATAATTCCTTTGTACTCCAGCCGGCGGCCAGAAAAAAACGCCACCTCCACGGGGCCGCGGGGAGGTGCCTGAGCCGCCCGCGGGGGCCGGCTGGCCCGGCCTGCCTCTGCCCCGGGGCGGAGGGCCAGGCCAGGCCGCGGGGACGCCCAAAGCCGGCAGCGAGCTGGCGGCCGCGGTGGCGGGCGGCCGCCGCTCGGCCCGGCCCGGCCCGGCCCGGCGGGGTTTTCCCGAGGGCGCCGGGGGCTGCGTGTCGCCCCCGAGTGCGCGCAGAGCAGCCCGGGGACCCACCATGGCGGGCGCCCTGCCAGCCCCCCGCCGGAGCGGAGAAGGACTCCCGGAGGGCTCAAACTGGGATATCCCTGCCGGCCTTTCGGTCCCGGGCTTCATTTCCGGTGACCTTCAAGGTGTTACATAAAGTCGCCCTCCCCTTCCCACCTCCTTCGCCCTCCTTTTTCCCCTACATGGTCTCCGAGCACGCCACAGGGCGAATCGTGCTGATCCGCAGACGGCCGGCTGCTGGGCGCTGCGCGACGAGCTGGGCCGAAGGTTACGGGCTTAACACCCCCCGCACGTCCTCCGGCAGCTAAAAATACGGCCGGCAACTGCACCGCGCGAGCGGAGGAGCCGCTCGGCCGAGCGCGGGAAGCGAAGCGCCAGCCCCCGCGGCCGCCGGCGCCCGCTCGCTCGGCCCCGGCAGCGGCCCGGCAGCCAAGGGTGCCGTCGGCACCGGGGGCCCGTCCCGCGGGCGCTCGCGTCCCCGGCGGGGAGCGGGGACGGCCTCCAGCAGCTGCAGCGCGCGCGCCCGGTGTAAACCGACCCGGCGGCTGCCCGCGCTCGCGCCCGGCGACGCGCCAGGCGGCCGAGCAGCGTCAAGGCGGAGACCTTGCCCCGCTCACCGTTGGGACCCGGCCTCCGAGGCGGATCCCGGGAGTCTCGCGGCTCCCTGCACGAGGCTGGAGCGCTGCCCTGCCCTCCCAGCCGCCCCGCGGATGCCACCGGCCTTTCCCAAGCTGCAACAGCAACTTAGCGAACAGCTGAAGATCGAAGTCTCACGGCAGGGCTCTGTGTGCTACGGGATGTTAGTGCAGAGAACGCCTGCAGAAAGGATAGGGATGGCTCGCAGAGGCGAAGGGAGGCTGGCTGTTCTTGTCCGCCAGCTCAGGTACCAGCAGGGACCATGGCTCAGGCCTCTTGCTCACCACGAGTCTCGGTGGCCAGAAACTGGCCTGCAACTGAGCATCCTTGGACCTGCAGTTGCTGAGAAATTATTGCTTGCGTAGCTTGGGGCTTGGAGAAGGCAATGCTATACACGGGGGGGCGGGGGGCAAGGCTGTCCTGACTTCACTGACTCTAGGAGGCATCAGCTCTGAGCCTGGGATAAGTCACCCAGGCCCAAACTGCCAGAGCGACAAGGAAGCCGGCAGCTCCGGCGGGATGCCCAGGGACAGGGACACACTGGGGCTTTGCTGGAAGGTGGCTGTGCAGTGCTGGGGACTGGCCAGGGCCGCCAAAAACAAGCAGGGTCTTGCCACAGTGCCCCACCAGCCTGGAAGGAGAAAGGCTGTAAAGCTGGAATGTGATTTCCGGCTAAAATACGACCCCCAAGAGCAGCCGGTGCCTCCTGCCTGCCTGCAGCAGCCTCAGCCCTGCTGAGCGCTGCTGGGATCAACTCGGTGCCATTCCCCACGTCTCCAACCCGCAACCGTCCTTGCAGCCAGCACACCAGCACCATGCCACGACCCTTTCCGGGGGCTGCCACGTGCGTGACCCTTCCCCACCGCGTGCCTGGGACGCTGCCCCCGCTCCATCCTCGCAAAGGGCCGAAAGGAGCTGAAATGAGCCCGAGAGAGGAACTTCCCCCAAGAGCAGCGCCGGGTCAGGGGACGGCCGAGAGGGACAGATGGGCACAGGTGGCCCTGGCAAGGGTGCTCTCCCCCTCCTGCAGAAATAGGAGCCCCGAGCGCGGGGACAGCAATGCGCTGCGCAGCGAGGCCGGCCTTTCGCACTCTCTCTTCCCCTGAGTAAATCCAGGGCCCTTGCAGTGTGCAGGGAAAGTATTCCTGCCTGCAGTGGCTGGTTTAGACATCGACATTTTTTGCAGTTTGCTGCCACTGCCCCAGGTTGTGGGAGAATATGGAGAAGCAGGGGCAGGGGAGGCTGCAGAGCTGGGATGTCCGGAGGATCGGCCGCCTTGGGTCTCGCCAGCAAGGCACCCTGGGCCTGGCTCACGTTAGGACTGCAGGGCAATTTGTTGCCCATCAGTAAAACAAGACCAAAAAGCAGGAGCTGAAGTGACTGTTGATTTTGGCTGGATTTGGCAAATTGTCAGGACAAAGCAAACGGGGGCCAGAGAAACCTCAAGGAGGAGGAGGAAACGCTTTCCAGGCGGATCACAAACCCCATCCCGCGGTGCCTCCAGGGTGGAAGGCACCACGCGGCACCAGCCCTGCTGCAAGTGCGAATCTCCATAGCCCCGGCGCTGCCTCGAGAGCAGGGGCCCTGGGCCGGCGCCCTCCCCGCCGAGGTGATGCTCACCGCGTGCCCTGCTGGGATTCCCACGGGGGAACTTGGTATTTCCCCACGCAGCCCCTGCGTGGGTGCTCAGCGTAAGGGCTCCCTTCCTTGCTCACATTGTACCCAAGGGGGGGACCATAAAAGCCAAGATTAGCCCAGGCTTGGTCTCCATTCTGCTTTTTCAAGGGGTGGGAAACTCAAGCCCTTTCCAGGAACAGGTGCAAGGGATCATTTTAGGCAAAAATAACTTCTGCTGTGGGAATGGGCCATTGCAAATCAACCAGAGGCTGGTGAATCTACCCCAAAATAGCGTCTCTACACTTTCAGTTGCACTACTGCAAAGGAGACGCACTACAGTTATGTTAGAAACACAGCTAAGAAGTAGCGGTCGCCAGAGGAGCCGGCGTTTCCGCGCAGGGCCCCGGGGAGCAGCCCCTCGCAGCCCAGCTGCGGGCCACGGGCCGCCGTCCCAGCAACGCGGCGCTGCAGCTCCGGGGCTGCAGCCAGCTCTGAAATGGATATCGCCAGCGATTCATAAACCAGCCCCGTCGCCGCTCGGCCCCGCGCGTAGGTCCCGGAGGGAAGAGGCTCCTCGGTGCTGCAGAGCAACGAGCACCAGCCACATCCGTCCTTCTCCGCGCGAGCGACAACGAGAGGCACAACAAGACGTCCCATGGCGAGGGACACGGACTCGTCTGGTGCTCAGGCTGAGAGCGAAGCCGAGGGAAGCCGGGCCAAGCGCTCAGCTGTCAGAGGAATATTTCTTGCCATCATTATTTTTTATCTAGGATTGGTCAAAAGCGTTCTAGCCAAACGGGCTTGCCTGACTTAGAGGAACGTTCTTCTGCAAAGAAAGGAAAAAGCAAGCAAGCATTTTTTCACCACGGCTTTTCTTTTCTTTTCTTTCTTTCTTTCTTTTCTTTTTTTTAATTAGATCCAAAGGAAGTCCCCAAACCTGTCTTTCCCTTCCTTTTTGAAGAAAAACAAGGCTGAACTAAGCCCAAAGTCTGTGCTTTGTTCTCACAAAATCCTCTAAAACACCCAGGAAAATGGCTGGCCTCGAAGGAAGCATTGGGCACTTGCCAGGATTTCCCATCGAGGTCACCGACGGGGCCGGCCCCTGCGCAGAGCCCCCCTTTCCCGCCAGGCCCCCCAGTTTCGCGGCAGTGCCGTCCCCAGCCGCTCCGTGGGGAGCGCTCCCTGCCCGCCGGGCTCTCGCCCCCCGCCGGCTAGCGGCCCGCGGAGGAAGGGCGGGAGACGGGCACGAAAGGCCCAAGGCGCGACGAGCTCCGGATCGGCTCCAACGGGTCAGTTCGTTGCCGGCCTCAGGGCTCAGGCTGGCTGCGGCCCTGACGTGAGTTTGCCAGGTCTCTGGTGCTCCAGGGCCAGCCCGGCGACGCTTGTCTCTGCCTCTGCCCAGCGCCTGAACTCGGCTGCTCTGGCCCTGGGCTGCCGGGCGGGTGTCCGCCAGGGAAGGTGTTTTATTGCACGGAGATGACAATGCTCCATGCTGTTGCCAGACTGCACTCTGGCTGTTGGAAAAAGTCAGTCCGGGAGGATTAGCCGTGTGCGCCTGACCTTTCCGCAACACGTCGCTGTTCCCAGCCCTGCGGCAACGCTGCTCAGGGTGCCCGAAGCCACGGGGCAGGAGGCCGGGCGAAGCGCGCCGGGGATGGGGCGGCCGGCGCACGTGCGCAAGGTGCCTTTACTCCAAGCAATGCCGCTCCCCGCGTCGCGGGGCCGGGGCAACCCGCCGGCAGGGGCGGGCACAGGCCAAAAGCTACACGTCCCTCACCCGCAAGGCCCCGGCTGCACCTGTGCCACGGGGCAGGCGCTGACCCCGCGGCGGGGCGGCAAGCACGCAGAACGGGAGCTTGCACAGCGCAGAGATGGGCGCAGAGAAGGGCCGAGCACCCTTTCCCTGGGCGTAAAGTCCCCGCTGGCTGATACAGAGCGGAGCAAGGATCCCGCAGTGACCTTTCCACGCTGGCGAAGGGCCGTGCAGTAATTGCAGCGGGCATTGCGTTGCAGGGCGATACCCGCCCCCCCGGCACGCGGCCTCGCAGGCCGACGGCTCCATCTCCCCCGCAGAGCCAGGTTCCTGCCTGGCGGTGAGGCAGGAGCAGGCCGGAGCTCACTCGATCTTCGTACGTGGTCACTGGTATAAGCCACGACCCAACGGGGAAGGTGCCGGTGCTGTGTCCCGGGGCAGCCGATTCGTGCCCCTGCAAGCACTCAGCTTCCTGCAGAGCTGGTTGTAGTTGAGCTATACTGAAGAGCTTCCTACACCCCCAGGGCAGCCTTAGAGAAGAGAGACACCTCCTCAGAGACAGGCACCAGCGAGCCTAGCACAGGATGCCATCTGCTCCCCGTCCGCTCCAGTCGTCCCATGCCTCAGTTTCCCCCTCTGGGCAATCACAGTTGCACCAGCACTGCCAGTTCTGCAGGCACCCGCAGCAGAGCCCATCGCGATGGGGCAAAGCTGAGGGGCCGGTGTGGCTGCTGAGTCCCACGGAGGCAGCGCCTGGTGTTTTATTACCCATGTGTTTAGCATTACGGCTGCTCGACAGCTCGCGATGGCCAAGACAGCAGTGAGGACTCCAGGAGAGACGGGGAGCGCATCTCGAGCGCAGATTTGGACGAGACCAGGCCAGCACCTTCATGGGCCAAGAAGTGTCCCAAAGTGGGACTTGGGAAGCCAAGAAGCCCTCTGCCACTGTCCCGGTGGCTTTAATGCTTCCAGGAGCACCAGCAGAAAGTGCATGGTGGGCTCATTTTTCAAAAGGAGATATAAATGTTTGTGAAAGTAGAGGCCAGGCAACCTGACTTTGCCTCTCCATGAATGATAGGGGTAGCAGACCCAGGGAGGAAGATAATCTAATCAGTGCAGATTGCAATGAGGATATAGGAAACAGATTTGTCAGACTGACTTGACCTCATTTTTGGGAGTTACAAGTTTAGCCAAAAAAATATTGACTGTTGATGTCTATAAATAGTCTGATAGAAGTGCATGATATTTTAATTAAGAAAGCGGGTAAAGAAATCTCACCAGGATGCACACCAGGCTCAGCACTTTCTAAATACAGAGATGAAAATGGGGAATCATCTTTGTGGGGGTTTTTTCGACTGCGCTCCCACATGGTGCCTACCCTAACATTTCTATCAAAGACTTGGAAGAAAACCCAATCTCATGACCAATGGCTTGCAGATGACACCAAGATCAGGGAAATGGAAAATAGAAAAAAAAAGAGAACTCCCTGGCGAGGAAAGATCTGGATCCGCAAGTGAGCAGACAGCAAGAAAACAACGTGCATTTCAGTACAGCCAGATGTCATGCTGTACGTTGAGGAACCAAGACCCACCGGGCTTGAGAGATGAGGAGTCTTTGCTGGCAGACAGTGACTCCAACGGAGCCAGGAGAGCAGAAGGAAGGCTCTGGGAACATGATCTTCAGGGCTGGTGTAAGGGTCATTGAGGCTGCTGCTGTGCAGGGAGGCATAGCTGGGACATTAGGCAGCAAGTACGATGGTGCAGCCCCAGGGGCTCAGCAGTGGTGCTAGGGTCCGTGGCCTGCAGTGTCTGTTGTGGTGTCTGAAAAACTAGAGAGGCTTCAGGGCAGAGATGGAAAAGGTGCTGGGGAGTGCTGTGCCATGAGTGAGAGGGCTGAGGGATCCTCAAGGGTTCCTCTTCAAAGCCAAGGGATTGACTCCTGAGAGGTAATGATGAGCCTGTCCTCAGAGGCCTCCACTGATGGGAGACTTCACCAGCCTGCTCCAGAGCTTTCCCAGTTTGCCCCAAGGGACATCCTCCCTAGGCTCAACTTTGATCTTCCCTGGTGGAATCACAGCCCTGGGCTCCCTGTCCTGCCGGGGGGCACAGCCCAATGTGAGAAATGCCAAGAGCTCTGCTGGGACCGCAGGGAGGAGAGGCTGGAAAGCTGAGTGCTCACTGGGCCAGCAGTGAGGCATGATGGGTGCTAGCCCTGGAACTGCATTTGACCCGTCCCCTGGGGAACCTGCCATGCTCCCAGAGGCATTGCCAGCTCTGGAGGAGCCTGCCGATGGCAATCAGGATGGAGCACTCGCCAAAAGGCATGCACAACCCAACAACTTCTCCAGCAGTGCTGGGGTAGGGCCCCGCCACCTCCTTGCAGTGATTCCTGGTCACCCAGGCAGAGCAAGGAGAGCCCTGAGGACTCATCTGCCTAGATTTTAATGCCTGATGATCCTTTCTCACACAAGATTCTTAAATACTGGAAGACGTCTAGGCAGAGATGTTGCCCAGCAGAAGGTCCTGATGCGATTACTAGCAGTACCCAGCCCCAGCGCTCTCACCCATAACCACCACAAACAGCACAGGGGATCCGAATTCAGCTGTCAAGAAGGGACAAGACTATGTGGTTCCTCTCCCTGTGCAGATGTTGCTCCATCTGCCTTTCTTCAGGGTCCTACTCAGGCATCACTGTGCTGCTGCTGAGTGGGTAACACCCCCCAAGACTGTGGGTAGCCCCTAAGGTTCCTTCTGCCAAACCAGGAGTTGGGTCCTCCAAGGACACAACCTGCTCTGGGCCTGACTTGTGGTCTCCAAGCAGAGGTATGGCACTGGGGCATGTCACACCCTACACATCTAAGGTTGGAGATCCAATCCCCGCACTTGTTTTGGGGACCTGGGTTGTCTTTCCCTGTTGTCTCCCTGGGCCTGTGATGCCTCCCCTGGCATCACTTGCTCAGGAAACTAAGAAGAATTAGGGATAGATGGAGCAAGGTGACCACAGCCATAATAAGACCACATTCCTCTTTGGAGACCCATACCAAACCCTTAAGTAAGGCACACAGCACCCGCAGCCCTCAACAACAGGCATTTCATGGCCGCATCAGAGGACACCTTTTCAGCTCTACCCTCCCCCCCCCCCCCCCAGCCTCTTTTCTGAGGCAGATTCCAAAAAGCACCAGAGACTCGTAGTTTTCCCAAAACTGCCATGCCTTCCCCCATAACATACACATATAACCCTATCCACCCCCAAAACGCTGCTCACTGTCCCCCAGGTCCCATCTCCTACTGTCCACCTCTGCTAAGCCTCCTGACTGGGCAGCAAGATGGCAGGACGGCAGGACAGCATCCCTTTCTCCACAGCTGGTGTGCACATGTGGGCCCAGAGCAAGCTGGGAGGCCCAGTGTAGCTGAGCCGCATGCCCAGCTGGCTCTGCAGACCTTCTGGGTTCGCTGGCACCGGAGCCCTTCTCACAGTGCCAGCGCCTGGGCCTGGCTTGGAGACTTCCCCAGCCCAGCAGCCTGGTCCCTCCACCAGCCTCTGGTGGTGCACGAGCTCGTAGGCTTCCTGGGAGCAGTGTGGGGCCTATCACTTACAAGGGAAATGTCCCCATGGGCTTAAAATAGCCTCATGGAGCCCTGCCAAGCCACCAGCCCAGGAGCTAGGCTTGCTGCCATTTATGCAGGGCCTGAAGAGTGGGCAATTTTGTGAGTGATTCAGTTACCCTTGGATGGGGATTTCTGCAGCCCAGGGAGCCCGTGCTCCTCATTGCAGGTGGCTGATATTGGCGCGAGGTGGGCAATGCCATCTCTGCTGGGTGCCCTGCGACTGGCACTGCTCACCACCAACGTACAGGGGCATGGAGATACAGGGAGAGTGCAGCCTGTGGAGTGTTTCCCCAGACACTGCCCTCTGCAAAGCTCAGCCCACCTCTTCTCCAGCACTGCCCAACTCCTTCACGTGGTGCCATGGCAGGGACTGTTGGTCCCACTGCACTGGTGGGACATTTCCCAGCCAGCCCAGTATTGCTATGCACAGGGCCAAGAAGGCTCCCTGAAGCGCTGGGAAGGAAGGGTGTCACAAGACAGCCAGCATGCCTGATGTCTGGGCTTGCTTTGCTCAGCCAACAACATGGGAGAGAGCTGGGGCATCCATGGGGACCGGCATTTCCACTAGGTGAGGTACCAGTCATGTAGCCAGCACCGGAAACCAAATCTACTGAAGGTTGTGACACCCTGACCCTGTGCCTCACTGCAGCCATCAAGGCCACTGATGGGTGTAGAGGAACTGGGCAGCCCACTGCCCTCAGCGAGGCCCAAAGGGCAGAGGTGCCCTGAGGTTGCACTGAAGATAAAAGTGGAAGCTGAATCTGGATGGGAGTTCATGGGGACACAGAAGCCCTGCACCTCTGGAAAAACTCAACATCCTGGGGGGCATTTGCCTGGGATAGCCAGGAATGGGGGGAGGCCAGGATTAGCAAATCTGAAGCCCACACATGGGTGCAGTGTCCTGGACCCTGAGTCCATCCTAAGGTGACACATCCCAGGTCCTGAGGGGCATTTGCCTAGGATAGTCAGGGATAGGGGGGAAACCAGGACTAGCAAATCTGAAACCCACCCATGGGCCCTGAGGTGACAAATCCCAAGTGGTAGAGCCTAACCCAAGATGACATGTCTTGAGTGATGAAGCTCAACCTGAGATGATATAACTCAGGTGGTGGTACCCACTCTGAGGTGGCATGTCCTGGGTGATGGAGCCACCCAGGTTGAGGCAAGGCAAAGAGTCCCAGGGGCCGTGGATGATGGCCCATACCAGTTCTCAGCAGGAGAGGTCTGTGCCAGGCTGGTAATGCCCTCTGCATTTACTGCCCAGGAAAGTGAGCACCCAAGGCTTTCCTGAACTCTCTGCTGCCCATGCCCCAGTTTGGAGGTAGCTGGTGCCCTGCAAAGCGACGCAGCCCCCCACCAATGCAAGTCACCCGGATCTCTGCGGGCGACATCTCCCCAGGGTGAAGCTGTCAAGTGCAGCAGCTGTGAGCTGCCCCCCGCTGGCTTCTCCGCAGCCTCTTCATGGTGCCTGGCGCTGCCCTTGGCCCCGGCCCAGCGAAGGGGAAGGTGAGGGGTAAAGCGAATGCCTTTGCCCGGTGGCACAGAGGAGAGGCTGAGTGCTTTGGGCAATGGGAGCCCTCACTTGAGCAGGGATGTGTCCTGTCCCCTTGCAAACCCAGCTTGCTCCCGAGCAGGGATGAAGCAGCAGCAGGCATCTGCCCGGAGGGATCACCCCGTCAGTCGCTGCTCAGGTGCTGTGGTCCTGTCTCGTGGCAGACAGTCGTGCTGGCTCTCACCCTTACCCCGCCGTGGGTGCTGGCCTTGGGCAGCTCCATGCTGGGGCTCCCTGGAGCTGCCTGTGCTGCTGGGCAGGTGCCTGCAGCTCCGTGAGCCCAGCCACGTGGGCCACCGGCACATTGAATGAGCATGGATGCAGGACCCTTCCCAGCGCACAGGTTTAGGGAGCGGTGGCAGGGTCCCAGCGGCCCCGAACATCACCAAACACTCCAAGTGCTGCAGCTCTGGCCCCAGGAGCCCAAGGGCTCCCTTGCCCTAATGCTCCTGTGATCAAAGGATCTCCAAAAGCTGATCAGTTTGGTCTCCCTCCCATGCCAACCTCCTCTCCATGGCCAGCCCAGCCTCTGCTAGTGGTGTCCAGCACCAGAGCTACGGGGTAGCCAGATCGCCTGGGTCCCCAGAGAGCAATGGGACACAGCAGCAGGGAAGCTGTCTTAGCCCAGGATCCGTGGTGGTCCCAACCTTCATCCGGGACCAAGGAGAACCCTGAGGACCTTGGAAGCACCTGGACTGCGACACGACCAGTCAGGGGGATGAGGTGGTCTGGCCACAAGTGCCCCGTCCATGAAGCTAGGGAAGGAAAGCCCCCCCCCCCACACACACCCCTGGTGCAGCCCCCTCCTTCCTGCGCGGACAGGCTGGAGCCAGGCGGGGAGGTGCAGCTGGTGCCTGCGCCGCGGTCGGTCATTTCCCCGCACGCCGCAGGAGCCGCCCCAAACCCGCCCCTCGCCGCCGCTGCTGGGGCGCCCGCCGCCTGCCAGCTGCGAGCCCCGATTCCCCGGCAGCCTCCGCTTCCCCCGGCCCCGTCTGGGAAGGGGGATCACACTTTAAACGCGAAAATAACCCTCGAAAAGGCTTGAGACGGCAGCAGCATTTTGCGTCACCGGAGAAGCCGGGTGCAGGGAGACGGGAACCACCCCGAAAGAGGTCGATTTTGCTAAAAATGAGCCGGTCGGCGGCCAAAAGGCGCCGCGGCGGCGCCCCTGGCCGAGCGACGTGTGCCCGCGAGCCCGGCTTCGGGCTGAGGGCGAGGCGGCCGCCAGCTCCGGCCGGCGCGCGGCCACGTGCCGGAGCCGCGCTCGCGCCTCGCGCCTCGCGCCTCGCGCCGGCTCAGCGGGGCCGAGGCGCGGCCGGGAACGCTCGCGGTCCGCAGGGGAAGGCTCCGGCCGGAGCGGCGCGCCCGGGGCCTCCCAGCGTGGCGGCGGGCAGGGAGCCGGCGGGGCGCCGGCGGGACCCACCCCCCCCCCCCCCGACCCCGTTACCGGAGCCCCCCTCGTCGGCGGGGACGAGCCGCGATGCCCCTAAAAGGCGGCGCGCGCCGCCGGGCCGGCGAGGAGGCGGCAGCTGCGGGCGCCCCAGCGCCAGCGGCGGGGGGAGGCCGTGGGGGCCGGCGGCGGCGTGGGTCGGGCCGGCGGCGCGGGCAGCGCCGGGTCCCGTTACAGGGCTGTTTCCATACTTAGCCACCGGCCGGCGGAGCCCCGGCCAGGCAGCGCCGCGGGGCCAAATTAACTCAAGGGCAAGCAAGGGTAAGGGCAGCGGCAGGCCGGCGCGGGCGCCCCGCGAAGGCGGCAGCCCCCCGGCGCCCGTGGGGCGCGCCGCGCGGCGGCGGGGGGGCACCCAAAGTGCCGACGCGCTGGGCCTGCCCTCCCCGGCGGGGGAAGGGGCCCCCCCGAGCCTCCGCGGCCCCCTCTCGCACCCCGGGGCGAGCAGCCGTCGGGGGCTCGGACCCGCCAAAATCGCCGCCGGCGGCCCCCGCGGCGCGCCCCGGAGCCCGGCCCTGGCCCGGGCCTCGGCCCCCCGCGTCGCCCCCTCACCTGCGGCGCCGAGGAGCAGCAGCAGCAGCAGCGAGGCCGCGCAGCAGCACAGCACGCCGAGCCCCTTCATGGTGGCTGCCAGGAGCTCTCTGCCGCCCCGTGCCGCTATTTATACGGCGGCGGGGAGCAGGGCAGGGCGGCCGCCGGCACGGCCCCGCACGCGGGCCGCCCGCCCGGGGGCCCCCCGGCATCGCGCGGGGCCCAGCCCCGCGGCCCCCGTGGCCTGGGCTGGCGCCAGCGGCTGCCCCGTTCCCAGGGAGAACCGTGGGGAGAAGTGGGCACCCCGTGGGGGGAGCTGGGTGCCCCATAGAGAGTCATGGAAGGAGGTGGTGACCCCCCACAGAGCCATGGGGAGAGGTGGGTGCCCCATGGAGAGCCATGGAAGGAGGTGGTGACCCCCCACAGAGCCATGGGGAAGAGATGGGTGCCCCATGGAGAGCCATGGAAGGAGGTGGTGACCCCCCACAGAGCCATGGGGAAGAGATGGGTGCCCCATGGAGAGGCATGGAAAGAGGTGGTGGCCTCCCATATAACCATGGGGAGATGTGGGTGCCCCATAGAGAGCCATGGAAAGAGGTGGTGGCCTCCCATATAACCATGGGGAGAGGTGGGTGCTCCATAGAGAGCCATGGAAGGAGGTGGTGGCCTCCCATAGAGCCATGGGGAGGGCTGGGTGCCCCATAGAGAGCCGTGGAAGGAGGTGGTGGCCTCCCATATAACCATGGGGAGATGTGGGTGCCCCATAGAGAGCCATGGAAGGAGGTGGTGACCCCCCCACAGAGCCATGGGGAGAGCTGGGTGCCCCACAGAGAGCCGTGGAAAGAAGTGGTGACCCCCCACAGAGCCATGGGGAGAGGTGGGTGCCCCATAGAGAGCCGTGGAAAGAAGTGGTGACCCCCCACAGAGCCATGGGGAGAGATGGGTGCCCCATAGAGAGCCATGGAAGGAGGTGGTGACCCCCCACAGAGCCATGGGGAGAGCTGGGTGCTCCACAGAGAGCCATGGAAGGAGGTGGTGACCCCCCACAGAGCAATGGGGAGAGGTGGGTGCCCCACAGAGAGCCATGGAAGTAGGTGGCCCCTCCCCAAGCCATGGGGAGAGATGGGTGCCCCATGGAGAGCCATGGAAGGAGGTGGTGACCCCCCACAGAGCCATGGGGAAGAGATGGGTGCCCCATGGAGAGGCATGGAAAGAGGTGGTGGCCTCCCATATAACCATGGGGAGAGGTGGGTGCTCCATAGAGAGCCATGGAAGGAGGTGGTGGCCTCCCATAGAGCCATGGGGAGGGCTGGGTGCCCCATAGAGAGCCGTGGAAGGAGGTGGTGGCCTCCCATATAACCATGGGGAGATGTGGGTGCCCCATAGAGAGCCATGGAAGGAGGTGGTGACCCCCCCACAGAGCCATGGGGAGAGCTGGGTGCCCCACAGAGAGCCGTGGAAAGAAGTGGTGACCCCCCACAGAGCCATGGGGAGAGGTGGATGCCCCATAGAGAGCCATGGAAGGAGGTGGTGACCCCCCACAGAGCCATGGGGAGAGCTGGGTGCTCCACAGAGAGCCATGGAAGGAGGTGGTGACCCCCCACAGAGCAATGGGGAGAGGTGGGTGCCCCACAGAGAGCCATGGAAGTAGGTGGCCCCTCCCCAAGCCATGGGGAGAGATGGGTGCTCCATGGAGAGCTATGATGAGAAGTGTCAAGTGTGTCCCCTCCACCCCGAGCCATGGGGCAAGTTGGATGCACCCCGAGCTACAGGGTGAGCCCCGAGGAGAGCCAGGGGAGCCCACGGCCGGGGGCACATCCGGGTCCCCTCTGCGGGGCGGTTACAGGGTACCCAGCCACGCGTGGGGCCGGCCGAGGGCGGCCTCCGCACCCCTGCCCCACCGCGGGGACGGGGACGGGGACGCGGCCGCCGGGCCCTGCTGGAGTACGGCTGCCACCTCCCGGCTACGGCCACCGCCTCCCGCTCCCCGGGGCCGGGCCGCGGCTGCACGCCCGGCCGCGGGGGCCCCGCGGTGCCGCCGAGGCCGGCTGAGCCCCGGCACGCTCGCGGCGCGCGCGGGCACCGCCGACAGCCGGGACGGACCCCCCCGCCCCCCCGCCGGCGGCCCCGAGGGGCTCCAGCTGGCCCCGTTCCCCGGCCCGACAGACGCAACGCGAGGCCGAGAGTCTAAAAAACAAAGTACAAACTTTATTTTGTTTCTTTACAAAGGCACGAGCCTCTTTTTTTTTTTTCCACTTTCTTAACAAAATATAATAGCTTCTCAATGAACACAAAGACCTGAAAATCGTTTAAAAAAAATACAAAAAAAAAAAAAAAAAAAGGAAAGAAACCGAGAGAGAAACAGCTGTGGCTGGGGAGGAACCTACCAAATACCAACAAGGCTCTACACAAGACTGGCCTAAAACCCTACAGCCAAACAGGAGGGGGAGGTGGAGGCGGGGAAGGGGGGGAACAAAACCGGGCCCCCCTCCCCAAACAACAAAAAAACTGAAGCGACACAATCACGAAACAGAAAAGCTCTTCTGACCTGACGCATCCCGCAAACTGGATTAAGTGCTTAAAGGAGGGAACGAAGAGGAAAGGGGGATGCCGCGCCGCGAGCCGGCCGGGCAGTGCCGAGGCCGGACCTGGGGCCGGAATTTGCCGCTCCGCTTTAGTTTGGGGCCGTGGGCTTCTCCCCCACCCCGAAAAAAAAATCAAAAAAAAAAAAAAATCAAACTCCATCCCCTTTGATGGGGATAACAGAGCCCGAAAGGTCTTCGAGGTGGCGTGCGCCTGCCCTCCGCCCCGCAGCCCGCGCTCGCACAGGCTCATTCCCGCTATTTTTAAGTCGCTAAAAGTGTTTTTCTCCCGCCCGGAGCGGGGCCGGGGGTACGGCCGGAGGCGGCAGGGTAAGTAGTGAAAGCACTGGCAGGGCTCCCCCGGCCGCGAGCGGGTGCTGTGTTTAACGCAGCGTCACTTCGCTTGACGTCCCTTGCAATCCCCTCCTTACCCTTTAAAATTAAAAAATAAAATAAAAAGGAAGAATAAAAAAGAAATCAAGAACCCAACTGAAAAGCCCCGTCCCAAGAGAAACGCGTTGGCTGACACACAGCACCCGCTCGCCAGCGGGGAAAGCCGGGACTGGCTTTGGTTTGGCAGGATTTCCTGCAGGTTGGCAGAGGGGGGTGGGGGGGGGACAGGGAGTTTGACCAAACTCGGGAGGATCCGACCCCCCCCCCCACCCCGCAGCCCGACCCCAGACGCCCTTCCCGAGACAGTTCAGCTGAGCTCGGAGCCCAGGTTCCAGTTTTGGCCCGTGTCGAGTTAACGCCGCTGCCCTCCCGCCCGTCCCCCCCCCGGTGCCCCCCCCGGCGCCAGCCCCCAACGCAGCACCCCCCCGTCTCCCCCGCTTGCTTTGAACTGAACAGTGAACTTTGCCTGCTTCTAGCACTCTGATTTACAGTATAGGAAAAAGGTCATAAAAGAGACCCAAATCGCATTGTATTTTTTAAAAATTTCAGCATATTCTCTGACGTCTCCCTCCCCCGCCCCGTCCCCCCCCCCGGCTGCTGGCCAGGGGGTGTCAGGGCAGTTCCCCTTCCCCCAAGGGGTCTTCTTTGCTCTGGTCCATGGAGTCACTGTCGTTGCCCTCTGTGTCAGAGGCGGTGTCGGAGTTGGAGGGCTCGGGGCAGGCCCGCGCGGGCGTCACGATGACCGCGCGCCTCTGCTCCTCTTCCTGCAGCTGCTTCTCCTGCGTCCCTTCGATGTGCTGGATGGCCTGCCGAGGGCAACCGCGGGCCGTGAGGACGTCCCCGCCGCGGGGCACGGCGGCCCCCCCCCCGGCTGGCTCCGGGCCGCGACCCGCCCCAGAGGCTGCCGGCAGCCCGGGCGCGCTGCGGAGCCGCGCGTGTCTCCCCCGAAACCCGGCCGCGGCCGCGCAGGCACCCTCCGCCTCGGCAGCCCCCGACGCCCGCTAGGCTCCCGCACGCTCCCTCCCGCTGCCGGCCTGGCCCTTCCCGGCCCCCCTACCTGAACGATGGTGTCCAGGTTTTGCCGGGACGTGGAGACTGTGTTGATGACAGAGGACGGGCCCATGGTGACCACAGTGACGTGATGGGAGGGAGGCGGCGCTGGTACGATCACAGTGGGGTGGTGGGTGGGCGCTGGGGGACCGTGTGCTGGCAGGAGCTGGGAAGAGAAGCAAACCCCCCCGTCAGCAGGGAAAACCTCCCTCCGGCCCCGAAGCACCGGCGCCACAACGCAGCTCAACATCACCTTCCCCGAGCCCAGGCGCCAGAAGCTGACCTGGGCAGCAGATACCTCCGGGGGTCCTTCCACCATGACACCCCAGCCCACAACGCAGGCAGTGACAGCAAAGGGAGCCATCTCCTCTTCCCCTCTCCACCAAGCCCACGCGCAGCCGGGAAAGCTAAGGGGGAAGGAGCTAGCACTGTACTTCCTTGCTGCAGGCTCAGGAATGCAGCTCAGCAACTCTTCCTCTCGGCCACGGAGGATTTCCTCCGAGGGGTTTCAGGGGCTGCGGCGTTCCCCGGAAGGAGCACTCGCTCCTCTGGCCACTGTCCAGCGCAGAAGGCTGTTGCACCGCAGCACAGCGTGAAGCCATGGAGCGACCCAGCAGCGTGGGGCAGCCTTCGCCGACGTGCTCCCCCGACCAAGCACACCGGCAGGGCTCCTGCTGCCCTCCTTAGCCCAGCAAGGGCTGTGGGCCCTGCAGTGCTGGGGGGACTGAGCACCCCTAGTCCTTGCTACGCCCACGCCATACCCTTCCCAGTGTGCAGAGTGTCCACCAAAGGCAGCCAAACTGGTGTTGGCTGGGTCAAACATTGACTTGCCTTCTCCAGGCCAGGCACTGCACTGTTTGGCTTCGATACCACGTGCACGTGCCCAGCAGTGCCAGCTCTTGGCAAGGAGATGCATGGCTCAGACAGCCAGGCGCAGGCAGACAGGATGCTGCGCCTCTCCGCACCCAGTTTTAACGTAGGGTAACTACCTTGAAGGGAGAAGAGAAGCAGAAGAGAGGCACCCCACAGAGGAGGAAAGAGGTGGGCAAGAGCACTCGGGCCACAGCAAGGAGATGATGGGGAAAGCACTGCACACCAGAAGCCCAGACTTGAAGAGACAGTAAAAGCCTGAACAGCCAAACTGCTCAGGTTCACGTGTCCTCCTAGGCAGATGCCACAGCACTCCATCTGAGAGCTCAGTGGCCTTAGCTCTGGCAGAGCAAGAGGCAAACGGGGTTGAAAGGGCTCCAGACCTCTACTCACAAATGAGTTCCAGCTTCCTCCGAGTGCAGGAACACAGACTTCCATCTGTGCAGCTGCAGCGTAACACCTCCCCTGCACCCAGCACCTACTTTGGCCAACATATTTTTATGTTGTGCAAAACTGGGAAAAACTTCAGGAGTGCAAGAGGTAACTCCCAGCCCATGTTTGCAGAGGAAAGAAATCAGGAGCGAGAGGGAAGACAAGTAACTGCCCCTTCAGCACAGACACATGCTGGATTGTTCTCCTGCCTCTCAGGACGAATCTGAAGAATTCCCTTTATCCCAAAGGGGAAAAGACCTGGCTTTTAAGACAGAGGAGGCAAAAGCCAGATCTGAGCTACCGCTGTGTGCTAATCCTCAAATCACTCCGAACTGCTCAGCAGGAAACCTGTCGCACCCCTAGAAGATCCTCGTTAAAATAGCAGATGCAAAGAAACGCCCTAGCAGGAGGCTAAGGAAAGTTCACCTAAAAATAGGCTGAACTTCCCTAGGAGGCGACTGGGCACGGATCCTGCAGGGAAGCATCTCTGGAGAAGCCCAACGACAGAGGAAGTCAGCTTTTCTCGCTCCCTCTGAAGTTCCTCATGCCAGAGTCTCCCCAAGGGCTGAGCTTGAGGGATGGCTCCAAGTCAGGGCTACGACAGGCAGTGGAGGGAACCACCAGTGCAGGGACAGCGCTCTCCTCCATTCTGCTCCCACCACATCTACGGCTCTCCCAGGCATCAGCTACGTGACTTTGGCATGGGCAAAGTCTGAAGACTCCAGCACTCCCAGTCCTGCAACTTCTGCCAGGGAGCAACACTCGCTGACTTGCCTGCTCTCCAGCCCCTGCCTGGCTTTGCATGTGGTGGGGATTGATTTTGAGGCCTCCAAAAATAGGCTGGCGTCATCCAGTGAGACCTGAACCTTCAGTGGTGGTGTCAGACCTTTATGTCATTGCACATCCCCAGCTCTGGCACGGGAAGCACTACCCGCATCAACTGCTCACAGAGCGTTCCAGCTGCTAGCATCACCCATGGATGGGGCCAAGACCTGTTCCTCGCCCTGTCCCATGCCCAGGCCACAGCAAACACGACAGAAATGTGCCTGCTGAAGCCAGCCTGAAGCTGGGGGCCAGAGCAGGTACCATAGCTCAGCTGACAGGTTGGAGCATGGTCTCCTCCACCTGAGCCCCTGGCAGAGAGGCGAGGCTGGGAAAGCTCAGCAGAGAGGAACTCAGCTCCTGGGGGGTGCAAGAGAGGCGGCCGCACCCAGCGCCTCCCACCGACGCCTTGGAAGGCCGCGGTCCCTCCAGTGCCAAGTTGAATCACTGCCAGCTAAAGAGTGATCTTCCACATACAAAAGCCATCAGCTCTGGGGAACGGAGCCACTTGAAAGCTGCTGCGACGCGGCCCAAGCCACAGTCCCAACACAAGGGGTGCCTGCAAATGCAGCCCCCGCATTGAGCTAACCAGGGGCCGTGGAGAGAAGCTGGCAGCAGAATCCCACAGCGGCACACACAGAGCAAGATAGGGTCCTGCCAGCAAGGACAGGGGCACCAAGCCCCAATTCTGGAGCAGGCAAAGAGGGAGTTGTGGCCACCATGGAGCAGCTACCATATAAAGCAGAGCTTGCCACAAGGCCAGACTCTCCTCAACCTACCCAGGCACCAGCGCTGCCAGTGGGACAGTGGAGCTAGCTAAATCCTGTGTCTGGCTCTGCTGCCCTGCCCAGGGAGGTCTGGGATGCAAAGCCATGTGCCATCAGCCAGAGCACTTCGTGGCCACAGCCACAAAGCCCTGTGCTGGGAATGACCCATCCAAGCTCAGACTGGCGCCAAGGCATTAAGCCTGCTCCCAGCCATGACAAGGGCTGGTGGCCCCATTTCTACGTGGACCAGAGCAGCAGCTCTGTGTGTCAGCATTATCAGCAGAAAAGCCAGGAGCCGAGCCACAGTGCCCACCACCCTTCCTGCAGTTGACACTTCTGGAGGACTCCAAGGCTGGCTACAGAATGAGGCAGAGCCAGTTGCTAGTGCTTTCCCTGGGGCAGATACCTGATGCAGCAGCCAGCTGAGCTGGCTACAAGGAACTCACAGTGTCCGAGGATGGGGGCACATCACCAGATCTTCTCTCTGCTGTGGGCTGCAACATCGGCTTCAGTCCCAAAGGGAGCCCAGCCAGGATGCAAGTACACCGGGAGACTAGGCACCAAGTCCTTTCCCCACTCCCTGAGCTCGAGAGCTTTGCTGGGACGTCCCTGTCAATCGCAGCCAGCCCCAGGGACGGGGGATGCCAAGCACCATGTCATCAAGCTGCCCCCAGCCCTGTGCTCTTCACCACCTGCACGCCTGCCTGCACATCTCACGGAAAAGCTTGCTCACACAGGAGGCAGCTGGGGTGTCCTGACAGCTGAGCTATGACCGGGCCAGGCCCTGGGGCCAGGCGGTGGGAGGCATCCACACACTCACCTGGGTTCGGATCTGCTGCTCGCGTTCTAGCTTCTCCTGGTGCAGCAGCCTCACCTGTTCCTGCTGCTGCTGGAGCTGCACTTGCTGAGCAATGACCTTCAGCTTCTCGGGGTACATGTGGGCCTCCAGGGAGCGAACCTGCCAGCAGACAGGGCCCAGATGAATTGGTGCCAGAGCACAGCATGCTTTGCACACGCATCCGTCTGATCCCGCAGCAACACAGCCCCCCGGCGCCAAACTCAGGGGCAGGGCACTGCCGCTCTGTGCCTGTCCTCGGAGCCATGGGGCAGACCAAGCAGAGACCCGCGGAGAGCTCACTGCCAAGCCCATGCAGGGGGCAACTGGCAGACCCCAAAGCAGCCCGCAGCGAATGAGAAGCCATGAACCGCTCCTGAACGGAGCCTGCTCTGCTAGAACAGGCCAGGAGCAGCCCATCAGGACGCTGGTCGATGTGCCGGATCAAGAGAGCGGCGCAGGAGATAAAGCAAGGCTTTGCTCTGCTGCTGTGCAAGGGACACCGAAACAGTGTTCAGCAGCTCTCTGAGACCTGCAGGTCCCTGAGTCAGACAGGAGACATCACCGACCTCCCAAACGCCTGTGACAGTGCCTTGGAAGTGGATCTCAGCCCAAACCAGCCTCAGAGGCTCCAGGCCACCAGATTGTGGTGCTACAAAACACAGCCTGGTGCCACTCGGCCCCTTGCACAGCCCTGGGCAGGAGAGCCCAGGAGAGCAGAGCCAAGCCAGGGCCTTCTGGGCTCCTTCCCACTTGGAGGCAAGACTTCAGCACCCTGAGTGAAGGAGGGTTGGGGTGAGAGCAGCGCAGGCAGGATGGGGCCCGCAACACGGGCAGCCCGGCCTGCGCCAGGGCAGCAAGAAGCCGCCAGGCCACGTGCGCTCGGCTCCAGCGCCTCTCCAGCATCCCTCAGCGCTGCCCGCTAGAGGGCGGACCCGCCCCGCGCACGGCCGGCGCGGCGCATCCGGATCCGGATCCGGCCACAGCCCCGGCCAGCCCCGGCCTCACCTGCTCCTCCAGCATCATGCGCACCGAGCGCTCCTTGTCGAGCTGCTGCCGGAGCTCGATCATCTCCCGCCGCAGATCCTCGGCCTTCTCGTCCTCCCAGATGTCCGGCGAGCCGATGCCTTCATCTTTGTCCTCCGCCCGTCGCCGCTTCGGGGAGGAGCCGCTGAACTCCTGCCAGATGGACATGGTGTCAGGGGCCAGACACAGCGGTATGGGGAGGACAGTAGTTTTTCCCTCTGTTCCTGCTGTCCTGATCCCCCCCCATCCAGACCACGCGCAGGACCACGGGCTCCTCGATGGTGGAGATGTGCCTGCCCACCCTCCCGAGCTTCACCCCTGCTCAGCCTTGTGCAAAGCCACTTCTTCCAAAAGCACCTGCAAGCTCATACCACGACAGCACCCTACTGCCCAGGTAGCTCAGTGAGGCTGCCCAAGACCCAGAGCTGCCACAGGCAAGAGAGACTGGGATCCTGCCTGGGTACTTTGACCCAAACGTGAAATGGGAGCCCTAGTCCTCTTCTCCTCCTGCTGCACAGGGCATATTAGGTTAAGCTGCACCTCCGGACACCAGGAAGGTGTGAAATGCCTCCATTCCCCTGGCACAGGAGGACAGAGGGTCTCCATCTGACCTCTAGGGAGAAGCAATGATGGAAAGAAGCCTCCAAATTTATGGAAAGAATCGCTGGCCGCACAGAGAACCAGCCCGTTCTTGTCCAGCCCAGTCCCACCCCAGCGGTCTTGGGCGCGAAGGGAGGCGCTACCTGGATGAACCGCTTGAGCTGGGTGTTCTGCTGCAGTAGCCGAGTCTTCTCCTGCTCCAGTGAGAAGATGTATTCAGCTGTCTGCTGGAGGATTGCCGCCTGGGGAAAAGCCAGGAGGGGAGCTGGTGAGGCAGAGGACTTTTCTGCAAGGTCCCTCCCCAACCACAGGAGAACTGCTCCTGCTGAGCTCCCTTCCTGTCCAGGAGGCCGCAGGACCGCTCCTTGCTGGCCCCAACATCTCCAGGCTTTGCTTCACCTCCAGACCCTGTGGCTGTGCTCTCTCCTGGGCTCTCCCTCCACGAATGGCACTAGATCCAAATCATCTTTTGCAAGAACAGTGTCTCTACTCCCTAGAGCTGCCTCCTCCCACCACTCTCCTGTAGCATCAGGAAAGTCCCGCTGCAGAAGGGCCCCTTTATTACCTGGGCACGCGCAGTCCCGGCACTGGGAGACAGGTTTTGTTAAACGCCCCCAAGCTGTTCCTCCACTCTGGCTCCAGGGCGCTGAGTTAAATATGCACCCCGTATTTAATGGGCACGCACCCCAGCAGAGGCAATTCCCGCAAAGAAGGACCTCCTTCAAGGCCCAAAGAAAACAGCTTTGTCCGATGCAATGAAAAATCTATTCTAAAGTCCCCAGGCAGTAAGGAGCCTGGAAGCAACCAGTGAAATAACGTATGCAATTATCCCCAATTATGCTTACAGCCCCATCCTGCCTGCTCAACAGGCATTGCAGAAAACCTCAATGCGCAGGACGGACACTTGAATCGCACAAGGTCCATGTGCTGGAGCACCGATCCGCCTGCTAGGTGTCCCTCGCAACCCAGCGCAGATGCCACCTCACAGGTGACAGCTCCCTGCACTCACCTTGCTGAGCTTCTCCCCGTCCGTGTGTGGGATGAGCGTTTTCAGAGACTGGAAACCAGCATTGATGCTCTGCATCCGCCTTCGCTCGTTGCTGTTGGCGATCTCCCTGCGTATCCGCCGCTCCTGGTCCCGCTGGGTCTCTGGAGTCAATGGGATGTTGGCCAAGCTGTAAGAGACGCCTGGAGTTAGGGAGGGACGGGGCCAGCACCCCTGAGTGCACCCTGGGGACCTCTCACTCTGTTTGGAGCCCCAGCTCCATGTCTTGGGCTTGTGCCCTCCGTTTCCTCCCCTGTTTTGCAAGGATGGGGCAAGCAGCCAAAAAGACTGGCAGGAAAAACCACGGGGGATGATTGTCCCGGCACCACGCAGGGCTCAGCCCACATCTCGTCTCCAAGCACTGATTGAGACGCTGGTAAAAAAGCAGTGGTGAGAAGGTGGGTTCTTTCACCTCCTCCCCAGTATCCTAACCTCAGCTGCTGCTTGTGGACCTGTTGACCTGAAACATAGCCCCCGTGCGGCCCACCAGCTCCATCAGCCTAGGACAGGAGCTGGCCAACAGCAATCCAAGAGTATCCATAGAGCAGCTCCAGACAAAAAGAGAGGAGAGGACTCATGGGCACCCCATGAGCGAAGATACCCTCATTGGAGTCGGACGCAAACATCCCCTCTGCCTGCCCCACGTCCGAACGTCCTCTGCCACCAGCACAAACCACCCGTTGCCCACCAGCGGGTTGGTCCCAGCTGCAAACACAGCGACCACTGCATCAGGAGGCCCCGGAGTGGTCCTGGGCTGAGCCATGAGGACGGCAAAGCAGGACCGTGCCCCACCACCGCGGCACTGTGGCCAGGCTCACGTGCAGGGTCCTCAGCAAGCTGAGGGTGCCATCAACCAGGGGGACGATGGGGCACAGCGAGGGTCCGGGTCCCCCTCCCCGGGCGGGCGGGCGAGCAAGGCCGTGGGCTCACCGGCTGCAGTCCCGGCGGGGCTGGCCGGCGTGTGTGGCCCCGGGAAGGCGGCTCCCTCCCACTCCCGTTGATGGCTTCCAGATGACAGCTCCCAGCAGAGAAGCCCCCGTCCCACCCGAAGCCGCAGCTCCCGCCTGCTTCCTGCCGCCTCCTCCTCACGCCCCGCTCGCTCGCTCGCTCAGCAGATGGGCCGGGAAATGCTTCCCAGACCCAGCGCCGCTGGCAGCATGTGGGGACGGGCAGCGGGGAGGGAAGAGTTGCCGAACAGCAACAGGGAGGGCTCCGGCTGGCTGCCACCAGCTCGCACGTGGTCGGAGCGCTAGCCCCTGTCTGCACCCAAGCAAAGCCCCTTTCGAAGGGAGTCTCGTTTTTTTCCTCCAAGCTCAGCTTCTTCAGAGGCCCCAAGACGGAGCAGGGAGCAGAAAGACTAAATCCTAGCACGCAACAGGCTTGTTCAATCTGCAGAATAAAGAGGGAAGGGATTTACACTGGGAGGCGAAGCGGGCAGCGTGCCCACCCCACGGTTCTCCTCCACGAGCGCAGAACAGGGACGCAGAGCGGTGCCTGCCGGGGGCTCGGCGCTGCGGAGGACAGGCCTGCAGAGCAACCAGGGAGCCGCTGCTTTGAGACGGACCGGTGAAAACTGCAGAGGCATCCGATCCCTCCCGAGCCCTCCCAAGCCACGCCGGGCAGCGTGCAAGTAAGCTGGGCGAGCAAATTCTGAGTCCCGACTGTTCACGAGATAGCTGGTCATTAAAAAAAAAAAACAAAACAACTCAACCCACAGACCACACCATCCTGATAATTATCTTGCTTCTCTTTTGTTTCCTGGTGCAAGTTTAGAAGCTAGTCTATTAAAAACCAATAAACAGATTTCTAAGGGCATGAGAGCCTACCTGGAGTACACAAGCCCGTGTCCTGCACACGCTATAATTAAACTCCATGAAAACGCAGCTATTAAAGTCAGGCTGGAAGGTGAGGGCAGGGGATCCTGCACGTCCGTCCACCCGCGGTCCCGCTGTCCCTGGGTACACACCGCACATCCGCGGAGATGTACCCGGCACAGTTCCCTGGCACTGCCACCTGTAACGTGGTTCAACCACGTCGTGAAGGCAGGACGTACTGCCGGGGCTGGAGAAGCTGCAAAATATGGAAGACTGAACAGCAGGCCTAGCCTCCCAGCACAAGGTGAGGTAAGATGGGTTTCAGCCTTCATCTGGAGGTGGCAGGGATGGCTGATTGCCCCCAATTTGCTTTATAACGCTTGTGCAGGGGTCAAGCAGTACGATGGGCTGACACCGCTCTCCGGGATGCCCCGGCTCCCAGGCCCCACGAGCCAAGACTGCATCTCACTCTCTCCTCCGCGCTGAGGACAGAGCACTAGGATAGACGCTCAGCTCAGATAGCAAGGCCTTGTGTCCACCGCTGAGGATGCTGCAGCTCGTGACGCTGTGGCAAAACAGCTTCTCAGAGACACCCTGCCTTCACTGCCATCGTCTTGACAGTAAGCAGGTTTAGGAGCACACGGACCCTCCCAGACCAGCTATCGGCTGCTACAGCCAGGGAACAAACTGCAGTTCCTCCGAGCCTCACGCACCTATGGAAGCTATACACCAGTTGAACCCACAGGGCTGAGCAAAGCACTTGTCCTGATCTGCCATGGCCAAGCGTCATAGCGCAGGGGAGCACACGATGATGAGCACACGATGCACTAGACCTCTCCCATGCGGCTTGAAATGGGCGCCCTAAGAAGGTTTTGAGATGTAATGGGTTTGTGGGGGTCTGCGCCTCTAGCTGAGAGCAACCATCTTGCACACCGGCTCCAGCTCCGTAGGCTGAGAGCTGCCTGCAGCGGTATCGTGGCCTTCTGGCACAGACCATGACATTTGGGAGCGCAGAGGAGCTCACAGGGCTCGCATCCATTCATGGCTCTCACCGGCGTCCCTGCAGCCACAGAAAGCACTTCTGCGGAGAATAGGCCCAAACTCATCCCCCGGGTTAAAACATACCAAGCCTCTGCACTTCCCAGCGCTAGCTGGGAAAGGGTTAGGGGGCCTGAAATCACCGGGCCAGGAGCATACACGTAGGAACAGAAATCGCAGCGAAGACATGGCGATTCTGCCAGAGCAACTAGGCTACTGCAGCCACAGTTTTCTACTACAGGGGGACAAACCGAACCAGGCTGAAATCAACCCCCAAATACTTTTGCGCGTCTGGCCTTGACTTCACTCGGTCCAGGCTCTGGAGGCCAGGCAAGGCCAGCCAGGAGGTTATGCCCAGAGGCAGCATCCTAGGAGCCCTTGGGTATCCACACCCAGCCTTGCAATCTCGCATCAGGATCGCATCAGGCAATCAGTATCTCATTTCAGACAGCCGCCTCAATGCCCTGCAGCTGGATGAGCCAGAGTGCGCAAGCAGCAAGGTAAGAAATCCCGCTCCCACCTCGCGAACAGCTGCCTGGTCGTGTTCTGGTCACAGCCTGCAGCTGCATTTGCACGAGGAACCATCCCGTGTGGGAGACAGCTCCTTGCTCCTGTCCCAAAGGAGAGCACATGGCCAGGACACCGGGCCACACGTTCACACCTCAGCTGAGAGCGAGGTGGTGGCAGGGAGAGCACGGCCCAAGGCTCTCCATCGAGACCACCAGCACTGACGTTTGTATTCGGGACCGCTGCCAGGTCATCATCACTGCCACGGTGGGGACAACACTCCTCGGAAAATGAGAGACGAGCGTAGAGGGGAAGCAAGAGGGGAGCAGGAGACGGACAGCCCTGACCTGACTCTGGCAGCTGCCCCCAGACCGGGGGCTGAGAGGGAAGGTTATATCTCTCCTTCCAGGAAACAACATGTAAAAATGCACCGGGGTGCAATGCTGCATGGTAGGGGAGACCCTCTCACCCAGTGCCCCAGCCTCTAAAGTTAACCCCTTCCCACACCGCAACCCCACAGCTCCCATCAGCTCAGCCCAAGATGCCCTGCCAGAGGCCAGGGGTCTCTGCCTAGCTCCCAGCTGGGCAAAGGGAACTCAGACCCTCCAAATTTGGCTACTGGCTCCCAGGCATTCCTGTCTTCAGCAGGACAGTGACCCTCCAGCGGCTGAGCTTGGCAGGTTATAATGTTCACTTGCTAAGGGCGAGGTCTGCCCCTCACCTTCTTGCAGTGATGCATGTGGCTGCAGGGCCTTCCTCCACGGGCAGCTCAGGGATTTTCACCCATCAGCCACAGCCCCACAAGAGGAATTAGAGACATCTCAGGCCGGACAGCGAGGAAGCAGTTTCTTAAATGCAAGAGAAGGAGGAAGAGCCCATTTCCTCACTGGGAAACCTCTCATAACCTTCCACAGCTGCTCTTCCTGGGAAGAGTCTTACGAAGTGACAGAGCTGAACACAGAAAGGGGATGAATAAAGGTATCATCTCAGAAGATGGCCTGGCGGTCAAACAACAGACCCAAGTACCGCGGGCTACGTCTGCTAGGAACTGGGGAAAGACTTAGACACAGTTGCCTCCAAATGCAGCCCAGCTGATCTCACGTTCAGCCTCATACACACAAGAAAAAGTCAGCCCAGCACCAGCCCGGATCCTGCCTGCAGAACCGCTGCCCCCGATCGCTCTGGCTGGGCAGACACCTGCAAAGAGCTTGGAGAGAGGGTCGCGTTCACCACGCAGGTCCCTCGTCACTGCCCAACAAGTCACACCAGCATAGACCGGGTGGACTTCACCACAGGATCAAGTGCCTGCTGGTAACAAGCACTAGGGAGCCACTCAGCAGAGCAGGGCTGCACTGTAATGGGATTAGGGAAGATCCACCCAAGCAATTTTTGCCCACACGTTTGTGAAGGACCCTACTCCTGACCAGCAAGTTCAGCTCAGCCTTGCAAAAGCTACACTCTAAGCACGTTGCCCCAGGAGAGACCTGCTTACGCAGCATATCAGGCTCCAGACAAGATACCGATGATAACAAGACTTCAGCAGTAGCTGGCCTTCCGGGCTGTAACCCCGCCACTCGCTCGCTTCCCTGGCACGTTACTCAAGTTCACCCTTCCTGGTTCCAGCTGCTCCCGTGCAAGTTCACCCGGACACGGGAAGCTCTCGCGCCATAAAAGCTACTGCAGGGGGAAGCCGCAGGGTTTCTACAGCCCTTTCCGCCGTGGCCACACTAGGGACATGAGCTTCTGGTTGCACAGGTGGAATTGGGTCCTCCCCTCCCAAGCTGCCCACCAGCACGCAGGTGCAATTGGGCAGAGACCTCGAGGAAAGCGAAACCACGGAGGTAGCAGAGCTGTCTGACCCTGCCTCTCTGCTTCTCTCCCTCAAGGACGCTGACAAGCTCTGCAGACCCACCACAGACACCCCAGCTTGTTTTCACCAGTCCCAAACAAGTGCCAGAGTTTGCGCTGACGGGAAGGGGAAGCACGGCCATGCAGGGCAGGGCGACCCCAAGGAAGGGGCACACAGGGGGCCACACGTCCCCGAGCGAGGGACAGGCAGAAACCAGACCTACAAGTGCTGCACAGGCTAAGCTTCTCCATACAGCTCTGCCCTGCACCAGGCGATGCCTGGGGCGAGCACAGAGGCCTGCAGAGGAGGTTCGTATTTTCCTGCCCTGGTTTTCCTGGAGGAGCATCCTGGACGGGGGCCCCGCACAGCAGCTGAACCCTGGCGCCGGGACGGGCGCAACGGGGCGCCTCCGAGGGGGCGGCAGGGCCACAGAGGCCCCCACGGAGCAGGGCTGCCCCGGAGCAGGCAGGCTTGGGTGGGTCACAGCTGCCCCACAGGCGTAAGTAGACCGGAGTGGGTCAGGACTGACCCACAAGTGCAGAGGGACTCCAGGAAATCAGGGTTGCCCCACAGCAGCGGGTGAGCCCCACGGGGTCAGGGCTGCTGCGCAGGGCCTCAGCAAGTCGCTGCTGCCCCACAGGCACACCTGGGGGGTAGCCAGCAAGCCAGCCCCCCCCCCCCAGCACCCCTCTGGGACAGGAGTGCCCCACAGCAGGGGGTGTGCCTCAGTGGGTCCAGACTGCCCCACGGGTGGAGCTGGGCCTCACCAGCGCAAGGCTGCCCCACGGGGACGCAGGGGCCTACGGAGGTCAAGGCCGCCCCCCAGGGCCGCGGCGGGCCAGGGCCGCCCCCCAGGCGGGGTCGGGCCCCAGCAGGCCAGGCCTGCCCCCCGGCCCGCCGCCGGCGCGGGCGCCCCCGCCGAGCCCGGGCGGCGGCGGCGGCGGCGGCGGCGGCGGCGCGGGCGCCGCTTTGTGCGGCGGGGCGGCGTGGCCCGCCGGGGCCTACAGCGCCCACAATGCCGCGGCCGCCGCACTACATGTCCCGGCAGCCCCGGCCCGGCCCGGCCCGCCTCCTCCAGGAGGGCTGCAGAGTCACGGCCAGGCCCGGTAGTAAACACACCCCCCCGCCGCCCCGCCGCACGCCGCGCCGCGCCGCGCCGCCGCCGGCCCCCACCGCCGCCGCCCCCCGCCGCCGCCGCCGCCGCCCCCCGCCCCGGCCCCGGCCCCGGCCCCGGCCCCGCCGCCGCCCGCATGGCCGCACGGCGGGGCCGCACCGCGCCCGGCCCATGTGCGCGGCGCCCGCTCTGCCCCGCGCCCCCCCCTCCGCCCGCAACACGCGCAGCCCCCGGCCCGCGCCCCCCCCCCCGGCCCCGCCGCCCCCCGCGCCCGCCCCGCGCCGCCGCCGGCCCCGCGCCCGCCGCCCCGCGCCGCCCCGCGCCGCCCGCGCCGCCGCCAGCGCACCCACGTGCTCCGGCCATGGAGGCGCCGCCGCCGGGTGCCCGCGCAGCGCCGCCGCCGCCGCCCCGCGCCGCCGCCGCCCCGCGCCGGGCGCTGCGCGGGCGCCGGGGGCGCGGGGGGGCCGCGCGTGGCCGCGCCGCGCGGGGGGCGCCCACCTGCAGAGCCCGCCGATGACCTCCTTCTCGGATTTCCTGAAGTGCTGCAAGGAGGGCATCTTCTGGGCGGGCACCATGAAGTACTCCATGCCGAGCGGGGCGGGCGGCGTGCGGGACGCGCCGGGACGGGGCGGGCCGGGCCGGGCCGGGGCTGCGCGCCGCGCCGCGCCGCGCCGCGCGCGCGGGTCCGTGCGAGCGTGTGCGTGTGCGCGCGCGCGCGCGCGTGTGTGTGTATGTGTGTGTGTGCGTGTGTGTGTGTGTGTCTCAAGGCGGGAAACAGCTGGTGCGAGCGCAGCGCTCCCTCCCCCGGCGGCGCCGCCTCCGCCAGCCACCGGCCCATGTAAACAAAGGACGGCGCGGGCCCGTCGGGGAAGGGGAGGGGGCGCGGCGGGGCGGCGGCGGCGGGCGCGGGGGCACCGCGCCGCGCGGAGAGGCGCGGGTGACAGCGGGACCTGCCCCGCCGCGGGACCTGCCCCCCCCGCAGGAGGGGCGCGGGGGGTCGCCCGGCCCGCCGGCCCCACGCCGGCCACCCCCCCCCCCCTTCCCGCGCTGCCAGCCCCCCGGCCCCCCACCGTGGGCCGACGAGGCGCGCGGGCCCCCCGGCGGTGCAGCACCCTCGTCCCCCGGCGAGGAGGAGGACGAGTCTGCCGGCGCCCGACGTGCCCCTCTGCTCGCGGCCCGCCGCCGCGGGGGGAGCCGGGCACCTCCGCCGCGGCCCCACGAGGGTCGCCGCCGTGCCCGCCGCGGCGCCGGGAGCGGGCCTGTGTCCCGCCGGCGGCGGCCGAGCTCCCCCCCGGCGCCGGCGCGCTGCCGGGCGCCGCGGGCTGGCGGCGGCCGCTCGGCGTGGCGGGCCGCGCCGCGGGGCGCTTTCTCAGTCCGCCGTGGTTTTCGGTTGAGCCTCCTCCCGCCTTCCCTCCTCTTCGGAGCGACGAGGCTCCCGAGGGCTCCCGCAGCTGCTGGGAGATGCCGCAGCGCTGGCGGGGTCTCCAGGTGGGGGCACCCGCTGCAGCGGGCTCCCTGCAGGCCGGACCCACGGACGTCCACTCCGGAGCGCCGTCCGGGCACCCCCGGCGCAGCCCCGCTGCTGCCCGTCCCCTTCCCCGTCTGTGCCCGCTGCGGGCGGCAGCGGGCCTCCCCCATCCCGGGGCTCCAGCCGGCGTCGCCCCCTCTTCGCCGTGCTTTCCCGAAGACGTGGGGGGCTCCCGCGCCCCTGCCTCGCTCGCCTTCGCCCTTCCTCCTCGCCTGCCGCTTCTGCGCTGGCCCCGGGCCGCCGGCTGTGCTGGCAGCCGGCGCGGCGCTCTCCTCCAGGAATTCAGCCCTCCAGATGTCGGAGAGGCCGCGGCACCGCGGCGCGGCGGCTGCTCCGCGGTGAATCAGCCGCATACCAGAGGCGAGGGCGCAAACAGGCCTCCGCCCTGGGCCCCGGCCCCTCGAGGGCCCGCCACGGCCCTGCGCGCGCCCCGCGGGGGCTCCTGCCCCGGCTGCCGCCCCGCGGCCCGGCCCGGCCCGGCCCGGCCCGGCGCGGATCCCGCGCGGGGGGCACGGCGCCGCCGACGCGGCAGAACGCCACCGCCACCCCTCAGCGCCATCCTTCGCCCCGGAGACGCGGCCGGAGTGTGGCCCCGCGCTTCCCCGTGGGTGCTGCCGCAGCGGCTCGCGGCCGTGCCGAGCGCGCCGCTCGGGCTGCGGCCCCCCGCGCCGGCCGCCCGCTGCCGCTCCGCTTTTCCGAGTTTCAGCCGAAGCGGCTCAGGCATTTCCAAGAACAATATTGGGGGAAAGACATTGTTTTTCTCCCACGTTAAAAAAAAAAAGAAGAAGAAAGAAAGAATGAAAAATTGGTGACAGCTGCTTGCCCGAGCCGCCGCGCATTGCAGCGAGGTGCTGGCGGCCAGCGGCCGGGGAGGAGCGGGTCACCCGGGGACCAGGGGGGGCTTTGGCGATGCTGCAAAAATCCTCCCTGCACCGCACAACTGGAAAATCTCGCAAAAGAAAAAAAGAGAAAAGAAAAGAAAGAAAGAAAGAAAAAGAAGGTATCTCCGCTTTTGCACGTGCTCCGGGGAGCCTCGGAAGGTGAATCAGGCAGCAAATTCCTCCTGCGCTAAGCGTGCCCCGTCCTGCCCCGCAGCCCTGCTGAGCCCGGGCCTGCAGGGGCTGCGCCGGGTTCGGCTCGTGCCTCCGGGGCCGGGATTGGCTTTCCCGCAAACCCGGTATTTCCCCGCCGGTGCCAGAAAGGGAGCGAGCAAGTGGCGTGTCCCGCCTGCGGGGGGGCGAAGCGCCCGGCGAGGGCGGAGGGGGGGTGGCGGAGATGGCGGAGCAGGGCCGGGGGACCGAGCGGGGAGCCGCCGGGGCCCGGCGAGGAGCCGCGCAGCCCCGCGCGCGGCGGCACCGCCGGTTTGCTCCGCCGGGCAGGCCTGCTCCAGGGTGCTGCGCCCATGTTTCTCAACGGAGCCAGGAAGCTGGCCGGGTGCCCGGCCCGCAATCTGCCCGCCAGCGCGGGCGCCCCGGACACGTGCTCGCCGGCGCGGTTCCCGCACGGCCGGCGCTGCTGCAGACACCCCCTTCTCGGGTGCGGTGCCCCCCGCGGGGGGGGGGATCCCGCAGGGGACCCATCCCAGCGCGTTCCCATGCCGGATGCGCTCCGCCAGGATGTTTCCTTCCGCCGCCCGCGGGCGCTGACCGACCCCACAGCCGGGGACGCCCCGACTCGCCAGCTGCCCCGGGGACTGTGCCTGGCCAGGTGTCCCCACCCGCGGGGGGGTCCCCACCTCGGGGGGGGGGGGAGGGCGCGAGGCTTATGCGGCATCCGCGGGGCGGGGGCCGCTGCGGAGCTGGGTGCAGGTGGAAGGGCGCCAGGTGCCCCCGGGCGGGCTGGGTGCCCCCGCCCAGCGCGGCCCCGGCCCCGGGAGGGAGTTTCCAGCCGGTCACGGCTCCAGCATCCGGGCCTGCCCGCCACATCCTGCCTCCGGAAGGAGCCGCGGCCCCGGCGCCCCGGGACAACCCCCGCCCGCCCCGTCGGGGCGGCTCCCGGCCGCCCCCCCCCCCCCTTCCCCGTCCCGGCGGGCCGGTGACATCATTAGGGAGGCCCCTGCCAGCCGTGACGCCAGCCCCGCTTCGTGACGTCACGCCGCTCCTGCGGGGAGGGGGATCCCCCCCCGCCGCCCCTCCCGGAGCAGAGCGGATCCCTCCCGGGAAAAGGCGGGGGGGGCACCGGAAAGGGAAGATCCGGTGTGCGCGGCGGCGCTTCCTGCGCCTCGGCGGGGCCCCCCCCGCCCCCGCGGGGCCCCCCCGGGGCTCCCCCGCCGCCGGCGCCCGGGGACGCGGGGGGGGGGGGGGGGCGGCCCCGGGGAGGGCTCGGCTCTGCCGCATCGCCTCTGCCGGGGCTGCGGCGGGCGTGACCTTGCGGGGGCGCGGGGGGGCCCCGCTTCTGCGCCGCCCCTCCGCCCGCCGCCGGCTCCGGGCTGCGGGTGCCCCCCCCCGCCGGTGCCTTGCGCGGTGCGGGGCGCCGCTTCCCCCCCCGCGCCGGGGCGGGCTGCCCGCCCCCCCGGTGCCCCCCGCCCGGCGCAGGGGCCGGCCCAGACATGCGCTCAGCTCCCCGCCCGCAAATGGAGGCTGGGGCCGCGGCCGAGCGGGGCCGGTCCTAGCGGGGCGCTCCGCAGGGCGGCCATAAATCACGGCGGGCAGAGCCCCCGCCCCGCCGCCGCCGCCGCCCCCCCGCGCAGCGCCGCGCCACCCGGGAGCCGCCCCCGCCGCCGCCCGCCGCCGCCGCCGCCGGGGGGGCCCCGCCGCCGCCCGCCCCCAGCCCCGGCCCCGCCGCCAGAGGCGGCCCCGCGCCTGCAGATGTGGCGGAGCGGCGAGGCGTCCCGTCGGCGGGGGGGCCCGCTCCGCCGCGCCGCCCCGGCCCCGGCCCCCGCCCCGCTGCCGGCCCCCGCCGCGGCCCCGCGGAGCCGCCGCCGGCGCTGAGCGCCGCCGCCGCCCGCAGGTAGGCGATCGCGCCCGGGGCCCTCCCGGCTCTTTGTCGCGCCGCCGCCGCCGGGGGATGCTGGCGGCGGGGGGCGCCGCCCGGGAGCCCGCCGAGCCGCGCCCGGGGCCCCCTCCAGCCTCCCCCCCGGGGGAGCTCCGCTTCGCGCCCCTCCCCGCCTCCCCCGCCGCTGCCGTTCGGGGAGCGGGGCCGCATCGCGGACCGGGGAGCGCCGGTGTCGCCCCCCACCTGCCCCCCCGCGCCGCGCCGCGCCGGGAGCCGCCGTCCGCCAGCCGCGGGCGTCGAGCCGGGGCCGGCGGGAGGCTTGTCCGGCCCGGCCCGGCCCGGCCGGGCTCCGCGCCCGGGCAGCCCCTGCGCGCTGCCGGCGGCGGGCGGCAGCGTGGGGCCCCCCCGGGGGAAGGGCGCAGGGCTGCGGGGAGCTGGGCTGCGCCCGCGCTTGGCACCTGCCGGCCTCTGGGGCCGGGGCCTGGGGGGGGGAGAGCGGGGGGGCAGGATGGCCCCGCTCCAGCCGTCGGGAGCCGGGGGGGCGCTGGGGCGGCCGGCTCGGGTGACTGGCGGGGAACTGGAGCGCCCAGGCAGCGAGGGGAGCCTCTGCGGGGGGGAGGGGGGGGCGGCTCCCCGCGGGGCTGCAGCGTGGGGCTGGCCCAGGGGGGTCCCCGGAGCCCGGCGCAGCCCGGCGCCCCGGCCCCTGTCTGCTTGCCCCGGGCCAGTGCTGGGACAGGGGGACCCGCTGGACTGCCCTGCCCTGCACCGCCGCTCACCCCCAGCTCCTGCCTCCGCACCGGAGCCGGGGGCTGTCGGCAAAGCCGGGCGCCGCGGCAGGGGGGCCGCTGGCACCGGTGGCGCTTTGCACGGCGGAGTGGGTGTCCTGACCTTGCTCCGCGGGCGGGGAGCTGCGCCCGGAGCGCCGGGACGTGCTTGGCGGCTCTGCCTGGCCGCAGGAGGCTCCGCGAGCGCCGCGGCGCCTGGCTGCAGTGGGGCCCGGGCCCCCCGCAGGCACCGGCCCCCGCGGGCGCCGCAGCGCGGGCTGCTGTCTCCCGCGCTTGGAGCCTACGGTGGGGGCTGCGGAAGTTACTCTGCGTTTTCTGAGCCAAGTGTGGAGGAGAAAATTGTGCTGCTTTTTTTTTTTCCCTCACCCCCCCCATGCCTGTCCGTCGCTCTGGTCCCCGAGGCAGAAGTCCTCGGTGCCTGCAGTCCCCGGGGGGCGCGCGGCAGGCCGGAGCTGCCAGCACCAGCCTGCACCCCCCCCCCACCGGCCCCCCCCCCCCCCGAGCTCGCTGCGGGTCTGGGGAGGGCAGAGGGTGCGTTCGGTCCCGGCTCGGGTCCTAGGGCCGGCTCTGGGCGCTGCGCTCGGGCGAGCGCCCCGACCTCCCAGCTGCCCGCGGAGGCACGGATTCCTGGCCCCCAGCAAGCCAAGCCGCTGGCTCCGGGGTGCCGGAGCTCCTTCCCGCCCTGGCAGCCCGGGCTGGGGGGCCGCACCGTGCCGTGCCGCCGGCCGGCTGCGAGCGTGCCCAGCTCCCGGCAGGGGTGCCCGCAGCACCGCCTGTTCGTCGCCTGGCCGGCATCGAGCATCCGGAGCTTCCGGAGCCGTTCCCACGCCGAGCGAGCTGCCGGAGTATCCGTGTAGCGGGACAGCTCTGGGGGGATGCCACGAGATGCTCCGCTTCGTGCCCGGGAGCGGTGATCCGGCGTCGGCAGCGGGCCGCCGCCGCTGCCGCCGCGTGCGAGGCGCTGCGCGGGGCCCAGGGCACCTGCGGCCAGGCGGCAGGGACGGCGCCGGCCCCGGCCCGCCGTGCAGCGGCGCTTTGGGGAGCGTCTCGTCCGCGTGGAGCCGGCGGCCGGCCCGGCCAGGGCAGCCTGCTTGTGGCCCCTGGGTGCCCCCCCGGGCGCCGTGTGCAGCCACCCGAGGGAACCCCCCCGGCTCAGGCGGCCCGTGGGGGGGGGGGGCAGCGGTGGTGCCGGCGGGAGCAGCGCGGCTTGGCGGGGGCCCGGCGGCGGAGCGCACGCAGGAGCCCCGTGCCCGCGGCTGGCTAGCAGAGCCCCGGAGCTCCTTGCCCCCGGCCGCGGGGACGCGATGCTCCCGGGCACCGCGCTCTCCCCGCAACGCCGCGCGTTAGGTGTGCGGCCGGAGGTGGGTGCCGGGGCAGATGGGCTTTCCGGGTGTTTTCCAGGTGGTCGGGACGCCTGGGGCCCGCCAGCCTCTCTGGTCCCTGCTGGAGGCGATGCCGAGTGCCGGCGCTGCCGGGAACGGGATGCGAGCGGATGGGGAAGAGCAGGCCCCTGGCGCAGCGGCGACGCGCGGTGGGACCCGCCATCCGCGCCGCGCCTTGCCGCGTCTGATCCGCGGATTAATCGGCTCCGGGGAAGATCCGGGGCCGGCCCCTCCCGCGGCCTGGCGCATCGGCAGGGCGCCCGCGAGGCCGGTCCCCGCGCCGCGGGCGGGCTCCCGCTCTCCCCGCGCTCTTGCTATTTCTGGCCGGTGTCGCGTCGCAGCTGCGGCTCCGCGGACGGCCTGGGGCTGGGCGCGCTCCCTTGGCAGCAGCCCAGGTGAAACGCTCGGGACGCCGCTCGATCTTATTCGGCACGTCCCCTTTCCCAGGGCCGCGGGAGGCGGAGGCCTCGGAGGGGACGGGACGGGTCGGGACGGGACGAGAGGGCCCCCGGCCGCGGCGGGGAGCGGGGCAGCCCCGCACGGCCGAGGTGGGGGGGGGGGGGATCCGCCTCAGCCCCGGACCCGCGGCCCGGCCGGCCGCTCCCGCCCGGTGTCCCGCGGCCTCCGCCTCGCCCCGGCCTCCCTCCCGCGGCGGGCGGACGGACGGACGGGCAGGCGGACAGGCGGACGGGCGGCACTGGGCGAATCGCCGCGCCGCCTTGCAGCGGCGGCCCCGCGGTGACGTCGGAGCGCGGCCGGCCCCGGCGCGGGAAGCTGCCCGCGGGGCGCGGGGCTGCCAGCGCCTGGCAGGAGAGGCCGCCGGGGGGGGGGGGGGGGGGGGGGAAGGAGGCGGGGGAGGGCAGGGGCCTCGCGCGGGGGCTCGCGGGGGGCAGCCGCCGGGGCCGGCCGCGGGGCCGCCGAAGGTGCCGCCGAGCCGGGGGCAGCCGCCGGGGCCTGGCCGGGGGCCTCGCGCCCCCCCCCCCTGCCTCGCCGCCGGCCCCCCGGGCAAAGGAAGAGGCTAAGCGTGCCCGCGGAGGGGCCTCGCCGCCGCCGCGGCTTAATGGTGTTTGCACAGCCCGACTGAGCCCAGAGCTGTTTGCTGTTCCCCGGCTGCCGGCCAGCTGCCGGGCCCTGGCGGCACGGCCGGGCCGGGCTGGGGGGCGCCCGGCCCCCCTGCCGCCCCCCACCCGCCCCCGGCCCTGGCATGGCCGCCCCACGGCGCGGTGGGCCCCGCTCTGCCCCGGCCGGCGCGGCGGCCCCTCGGGGCGGCACCCGCTCGCCGCCGGGGCCGGGGGCCGCCCGTGGGGCGCTCCGGGACCCCCTGCGGCTGGCCGGGTTGGGGGGGACGCGGAGGAGGGGGCGGCAGGAGCAGCCGCGTCCCCTTGGCAGGAAGAGGAAATGGCTAAATAAACTTTTTTTTTTTTTTTTTTTTTTTCCCCCGCAAGCGTTTTAAATAGACCGGGGCTGCGCCCGTCCCCAGGGTCGCCCCCGCGTCCCGGGGGGCCAGGGCGGCCCCCCGCCGGGGCAGGACCCCCCCACGCGCACGGGGGCTGCCTGCGTCCCGGCCCCCTTCCTGCAGCGAGCCCGGCGTGGGGCCAGGCAGGGCTGGGGTGTGCCCGGCTGCCCCCGCGCCCCCCTTCGCTCCCGTCCTGCCTCCGCCCAGCGTCTGTCTGTCCGTCCCCCCAGCTGGAGCCGTGCAGCTGGGCTGTGGGGCTGGGCACGGCTGCGCTGGCTGGAGCTCGAGAGCTGTGGGGCGCTCAGGGCAGGACCCAGGGCGACGGGCCTGATGTAGGGACTTTGCTGTGGGGCAGGCCCCACGTGCCTTGGGGGCTCGGGGCACGGACCCCCCTATGGGGCAGGCCCCAGGCGCCATGGGGAATCAGGGCAAGGACCCCGCTGTGGGGCAGGTCCCAGGGCCATGGGGGCTCAGGGCACGGACCCTGCTATGGGGCAGGCCCCAGGGTCATGGGGGGCTCAGGGCAGGGCCCAGCTATGGGGCAGCCGCATGGCCACAGGTGGGGTGGAGGGGGCGCAGCCTGCACCCGGGGGGCCTCAGCGCACGGCCCCAAGGGACCCGCTGGGCCACCCCATGGCCGGGCCGGGGGGGGGGGGGCTGCGCCGTGGCGCTATCACGCCCCCTCGCCCGGCCCCGTGGGGGGCGCGGGCTGGGCCCCCCCCCACTGCTGCCCCCCGCCGCCGCGGGCCCCCCGCGCGGCTCCTCCGCATTCCTCAGCGTCTGAGCCGGGCTGGCCCCCCGCCAGCGCCGGGAGGTGGCCGCCCCGGCCCGGCTGGCGGGGGGCCGGCGGGGGGGGGGTGGGGAGCCCGCGCAGGTGCCCCCCGCGGCGCGGCCGCCCCCCAGCCCACCGCGGTGTCGGGGCGACGGGACGGGACGGGGGGGGGGGGAGATCGGCCCCGCGGGGGCAGCGCCGGGGGCTGCCGCGCGCCGGGCCCTGGCCCTGGGCCGGCAGGGCGCTCACGCCTGCACCGAGCATCCCGGTCTCAGCCGCCGCCTGGGCCGGGCAGAGGTGGGGGCGGGAGAGGTGGCGGGCGGCAGCCGAGCGGCGCCGGGCCCACGGCGCCCCCCGCCCGGCCCTGGCAGGCGGCGGCGTTGGCACGGCGGGGAAGGGGCCCGCGGCGGGGAGCGGGCAGGAAGCGGGCCGGGCTCGGGCGTCCCTCCGCCGCGCGCGGGTTGCGGGGCCGCCCGCCCGGGGAGGGGGGGGGGGGCGGCCGTGGGGCCCCACACCCCCCCCCGCCCTGCTCACCAGCGCCCGTCCTCCGCTTGCGCCCCGCAGCCCGGCCGGCGGCCCCGCCGGCGCCATGCATTCGCTGGACGAGCCGCTCGACCTCAAGCTGAGCATCTCCAAGCTGCGCGCCGCCCGGGAGAAGCGCGAGCGGGGCCCGGCCGCCGCCAAGCCGCCCCGCGCCGAGGAGGCCGCCGCCGCCGCCGCTGCGGGGCCGCCGCCGGCCGCCGGCGAGGCCGGGGGGCGGCGGGGCGGCGGGGGGCGGCGGGGCGGCGCGGCCCCCAGCGCCTGGCCCTCGGCGGGGCTGCTGGCGCGCGCCAAGGCGCTCGACGAGCGGGACGGCCGCCTCGCCGCCGACCCGCGCCCCTCGCCGCCCGCGCGCCCGCCCTCGCCCGAGCCCCACGGCGCCGGCGACCTGCCCGCCGCCGCCCCCCCCGCACGTAAGTACGGCCCCGGAGCGCGCCCTCTCCCCCCCCCCCCCCCCGCACCCCGGCCGCCGCCGGCGCCCCGCGCGGCCAGGCCGGGCCCCGTCCCCGCCGCCCACGCGCCGGGCTCTGCTCTGCCGCCAGGATTTCCAGCCGCTGCGCTACGTCGACGGCATCCCCGGCTCCTTCCAGTTCTTCCTGCCGCTGGGCGCGGCGGGCGCCCTGCACCTGCCCTCCGCCGCCTTCCTGCCGCCCCCCAAGGAGAAGCGCCTCCCGCCCGAGCTGCCCCTGCCCAGGCAGCTGGTGTGCCGCTGGTCCAAGGTGCGCACCGGCGGGGCTGGGGGGCGGAGGGGGCCTCGCGGCGCCTCCGCGGCGCCCGCCCCGCCGTGCCCCTCTCACCCCCGTCCCGCCCGCCCGCAGTGCAACCAGTTCTTCGACCTCCTGCAAGACCTCGTGGACCACGTCAACGACTTCCACGTGAAGCCCGAGAAGGACGCGGGGTACTGCTGCCACTGGGAAGGCTGCGCCCGCCACGGCAGGGGCTTCAACGCCAGGTGGGCATGGGGCAGGAGGCTGGGGGGGGGGCGCAGGGGGGCTCTGCGTAGCCCTAGGAGGGGGCAGGACCCCGGTGCCGCCCCCTGTGACGGCCACGCTGGCGCAGGTACAAGATGCTGATCCACATCCGGACGCACACCAACGAGAAGCCGCATCGCTGCCCCACCTGCAACAAGAGCTTCTCCCGCCTGGAGAACCTGAAAATCCACAACCGCTCGCACACAGGTCGGTGGGCAACGGGCCCGGCTCGCCCGCGAGGCGCGCGGCCGGGAGGGACGAGACCCCCTCGCCTGCCATCCCGGGGGTCATCACGGGCCGGGCAGGGGGGTGGGGGGAAGAGCTGGGGATGCCCCGCGGGGCTGAGGGGACCTTGGTGGGGCTGCCAACCTCGGGGGAGGTCCCCGGGGGAGAGGCGCGCTGGCCAGCCCCCGGGCAGACCGCGGCGCTCTGTGCCCTCCTGCAGGCGAGAAGCCCTACATCTGCCCCTACGAAGGCTGCAACAAGCGCTACTCCAACTCCAGCGACCGCTTCAAGCACACCCGCACCCACTACGTGGAGAAGCCCTACTACTGCAAGATGCCGGGCTGCCACAAGCGTTACACGGACCCCAGCTCGCTCCGCAAACACATCAAGGCCCACGGCCACTTCGTGTCCCACGAGCACCAGGAGATGCTCAAGGTCCACCAGCCCCCCAAGACGCCCCTGGGCTCGGCGGAAGTGCCTTACGTCAACGGGGCGCAGCTCATCATCCCCAACCCGGCGGCCCTGTTCGGCCCGCACGGGCTGCCGGGGCTGGGCGCCTCGCTGCCCATCCCGCTGGCGCCGGCGCCCCTGGATCTCAGCGCCCTGGGCTGCGGGGCCGTGGGCTCGGGCGCGCTGCCCGCGCTGCCCGGCCCCGTGCTCTCCCTCAACGGGGCCCCCTTGAACCTGGCCAAGAACCCGCTGCTGTCGGCCCCCTTCGCGGCGGGCGGCCTGGGGCTGCCCGTCATGTCGCTGCTCGCCGGCGCGGGCAAGGCGGAGGTCGAGAAGTGCCACGGGGCCGACGGCCGGCTGCCCAAAAGCGGCAAGGCGCAGGGGCCGGAGAGCCGCAAGGAGTCGTGCGAAAGGACGGAGCTGGCGCGGCTGAGGGCCGCCCCCGCGAGCCCGCCGCTGCTGCCCGGCGCCGTCCTGGACCTCTCCGCCGGCGTGAGCGCGGGGGGCGGCCCCGAGGCCCTGCCGCCCGGCTGGGTCGTCATCCCGCCCGGCTCCGTGCTGCTCAAGCCCGCCGTGGTGAATTGAGAGGCGACGACGCCCGGGTCCGGCCGCGGACCCCACGGGCGGATCCTGGGCTGGGGGGGCCCATCACCCCGCTCCGGGCCTGGTCCCGCCGTCCCGCACCCCAGACTTCGGCTTCCTCTTGTTTTTAACCTCCACGAAAGAAGAAACGGACTCTTCTGAGAATAGCAATAATCCCTCGGCGGCCGTGGCCGGCTACGACCCCCCCCCCCAACCCTGTGCCGCGCTCGGCCCGGCGTGGCCCCCACCCCGCTGCTGCTGCCGCCGCCCCCCCGGCCCCGAGCAGCCCCCGGCGCCCGCCGGAGCCGGGCAGCGTGGCAGAGCCGGTCCCCGGGCTGCTCCGGGCTGGTCCTGCGGCGAAGGCGGCCCCCCCCCCCCCCCCCAACCAAAAAACCACCCGGCTCAGGCCTCGGCAGCCGGAGACGCCTCTATTTATTTATGGACCAGACCCCCCCCCCGCTCCGACAGGGCCCCCGTTGGGCTCTTCTGCTCTTGCTGACTTGGTGTCTCCCCGCCTGAGGCCTCAGCCCCCCCCCCCCCCATGCTGCTGTCGGCCACCCGTCGCAGTGCACCCTGTCCCGGCGTGGGGGGGGGGGGGGACGGTGGCACGTCCTCCTGCCGAGGCTGAGTGCCGGGAGGAGCGGGCAGAGCGTGGGGCCGGCGGGCTGACAGCTCGGGGACCCGCTCCCGCGGCTGCGAGCTTGGGGAGGCGGCGGGCCCGACGGCACCGCGGCCGCGGCGGCCCTCGCGCGGCGCCCTGCCCCACGGCCAGGCAGCCCTCGGCGCCAGGCTGGCAGCCTCGCGGGGGTGCCCGCGCCCCACCGGCCTCGCTCCCTGCCTCCCCGGCCGCGCCAGCGCCAGCCCCGTCCCGGACACCCCTCCTGCTCCGCAGACAAGGCCGAACCGGAGACTCCGGACCGCGCGGCGTTGACCCCTCTCCCGGACCACGCGCGCCAGCCCGCGCTCGCCCGCCGCACCCCGCGCCGTGGACAGCCCCGCGTCGCCTCCCCGGACCTCCGCACGACAAGGCGTACGGCTGCGTACGCCGCTCACCGCGCCGGCTCCGCGCCCGGGGCAGAGCCGTCCTGTTTAGCTACGTTCATACCTAACCATGTAACCACACAAGCGCAGGCAGCCAGCCGGCAGCGCGGGCAGGACTCCGGCCTCGGCCGTGCCGGGCTCCGCGGGCAGCGCCGGCGGCACCCACTGCCCCAGCCCCGGCCTGTCCCCCCGGCGGGTGGCAGCTGGGTGCCCCGTGCCAGCTCTCCTAGGCGCCCCCAGCTCGACTGCGAGCTCGGCTCCATGCTCGCCTCTCCGAGCTGCCCCGCGGGCACAGCGCTGCTGCCCGGATCGCGGTGCCTGTGCTCCAGGCGGAGACCCCCGGGCACGCCCAGGTTTCGGCAGCCCCCTGGGCAGGGGGCTGCGGGGCCCAAGCCCCGCGTGACCGCACCGGGCACCCTCTCCTTGCAAGCCTGGGACACGCTGACCCCAGTTTCCAAATGAGACCCTGGGGCCACAGGGCCGGACGTGCCACATCAGCGCCGTGCGGCCCTGGCAAAGCACCTGGCCAGTCGGGCACCTGGGCACTGGGCCTGGCTGCGCCGCCGGCAGGTGGGCTGGGACACGCGGCCTTGCCCCGGCAGGGCCGGGGCTGCGAGCGGTGCCAGGACCTGGCCGCGGGCCCGGCCTCCGCGCGGGCAGGCCCCCAGCCCACGTGGGGCTGGCTCAGCACGCTGCCCCCCTGCCCCAGCCAGCTGGGCACCAGCTGTGCCAGCACCGCGCGGCAGCACGGGGGCACTGAGCACCCCACGCCACGCCGGACGCGTGGGCCAGAGTCGCCGCAGGGCCCTGGCACGGCTCTGCCAGCAGCAGCAAGAGCAAGCAGGGAGCTTCCGAAGCCGGGGCTGCGTCCCACCCGCTGGGGGGGCGGACAACCCTGCCGAGCCGCCCCGGCCGGTGCGGGGGCCCCCGAGCTCCAGCCCTGCGCACGCACCTCCCGCCCCGACCCTCCCTCCCCGGGGGAGCGCTCACACTCGCCACGGGGCCCGACTGCCCCCAGCACGGGGGCTCAGCTTTGCCTCGACAGCCCCTGCTCCTGCGGGGTCACTGGTGTCCCCCTCGCCCCGTGGCAAACACACAGCGGGGTCCTGCACACCTCGTACCTGCCCGCGGGCAGGACCCCTGTGCGCGGCTCTCTCCGGACCGGGGGTCTCCCTGACCCTGTCTTAGCCCCGCTGCTGCTGGAAGGAGCCCCCTGCGGAGGGGAGGGGGCTGAGGCTTGGGAAAGCCCCCAACCCAAAGCGCCCCGCCGCCACGCGCCCCACGGGGAGCCGGTCTCCCTGTGCTCACCCCCCTCGGGCCGGGGCGCCGCGGGCTGCCCCGCGCTGCCGCAGCATGGCATTCAGCCATCGACCAGGCCTCCCCGGCCGGTGTTTGTTTTCTTGCTCGTTTGTTGGTTCGTTGTTGCACATTCCAGGACATCAGTATTTTAACGGTCTCTAAGTGCCTTTCTATTGTAGTTTCTGGGTTGTTTTTATTTTCCTCCTGTTGGGCTCCATCGCTGTTAGCATAGAGTTTAAGGACTACAGAAGTAAGAGATAAGCTAACGATTATAACACTATATTCCTCCATGGGAGAGGAAGTTTATTAAGAAAACAATAAAGTAAAATTGAAGTAAGTTCCTGTTTCAGTCTGCAATTGTGCCGGCCTCTTGCCTGTGCCATGGATCCGGACAGCAGCGAGGAGCCAGAGATGCAGCTTTAGCCCTGGCCCCTGGCTGCATCCCAGCGCATGAACTCTCTGCCCAGCCTCCTGGCGGGGCCGCACAGGGTGCCAGCACCCCGCGCGCCGGCGCAGCCCTGCCACGGGCCGCACGCAGCGCAAGCTGCAGGCTGCGACGGCCTCCCCTGCAGCCCCTCGCTGACCTGCCCAGACCCACCAGTTCTCCCCACTGCGATGGGAGAAAGGATTTGGATTTGGCCCAAAGCTCCCCACGCTCACGGGATACCAAGCCCAAAGCATCAGTGCAGTTGGGCTAAGACCATCTGAACCTACCACAACAACAGCTCCTGCAGCCTCCCCGAAGCCTCCCCCCCGGCAGCCTTCGATGCCCTGAGGCCCGGCTGGGGACACCCCTCCTTCCTCACATCACCTCTGTTGTCACTCACAGGCCACCACCCACCCTGGAGAAACCCGTCCCTGTGCCAGCTTCTCGCAGGAGCTCAGGCTTCTGCGCTCCCCCAGGGCAGTACCGCCCCGGGCAGGCTGCACAGAGGGAAGAGGCAGAGCGCAGCGCAGCAGGCAGAGCTGGGGCAGCCCCTAATCCCTTCCCAGGGTGCAGAGCATCCAGGCCAGGTGCTGGAGGACGTGACATTTATTGGCTAGCTATAACTTATGGGTGCGGGAAGCGGGGGACAGGGATGGCAGGAGTCACGTCTCGGCCTTCCAGCCCTTCTCCTTCTCGCTCTGAGCCTGGATGCGGAGCTCTTCATCCAGCCGCTCCTTGGCCCTCACCACCTGTGGGACAAGGGCACGGGGTGACGCAGAGCCAGGGCTGCACCCGCACTGCCCCGCACACCGTGCCTGTGCCCCCCTGCCCAACAGCACCCAGATCCTTCTGCCCACAACAGGGCCCTGAAACTGCCCCATCTGCTGAGGCCACCGTGCCCTTTGGGCAGCAGAAGACCGCAGGAGGGCTCAGCCAGTACAGGGCACACTGCTACCTCAGCCTCACATCTGCAGAGCCCTGAAACATCAACTACTGCTAAGTTCCTCCCAAATTGAAGGCAGCAAAATGTGCTGAGGACAGAGCTGGGAGGCTGCAAGACAGGCGGCCATCCCACCCCCCTAAATCCCTCCTCTTTGCTCACCTTTGACTGCAAATAGAAGGAGCCTCCCACCGACTTGTCATTCACCTTGAACAAGTGGTCGTAGTTCTGCCGAAGCGAAGCTCCCTGTTAGACGCCTCTCCGCCGCCCGCTCCAGCCCCCCATCCCAGCGGCCTCCGGCTCCCGGGGGCGGAGGCTGCTCTGCGCAGCAGTGATAAGTGGCTCCAGGGAGCCCCGACCCCACCAGCGGCGCAGGCAGAGCCCCCCCGGGCGCGCGCCCTGTGCTGCAGGGTGGAGGAAGAGCCCGGTGACCAGCCTAACACCTGGGCGCTGCAGGCAGACTCAGGGGAAACCCTGCACAGCATTAGCTGAGCTCAACAACAGCACCCACGCTGCAGGGACCAAAATATCTGGAAGCCACCCCAGGCCCCTCCACAGCGCCCTGGCAGCTTGCAGGCTGCAGCTGCAGGAAAGGCTGGGCAGGGAGCAGTCTCTGAGCCCCCTTCCGCAGCAGGCCCTGCCAGCTGCCTGCTCTCCCCGGCCACGGGTGCTCTGAGGGCTGGCTTTACCTTCTGAATTTCCTCCGCATTGAGGTTAGAAACGTTGAGGATCTGTTGGGCTTCCTGGAGGCTGATGCCGGTGATTCTGGAGGCAGCAGCAGACTGGGGCCTCTCTGAGCGCCCCCGCGCGTCTGCTGCAGCTCGGCTCGCTGCCCAGAGACACTGAGCTGGTTAGTCCTCGACACGTCCTGCTCCCTAGAGGGCTGGGCACAGAGGTGCCCTCCAGACCTCGGACAGGAGCAAGGCAGCAAAGCCTTTGGGCTTCAACGCAGGTCACAGCCACAGAGCGCGATTTCACCCTTCTGCCCTCCTCATACTGACTCCAGCGCTGCCTGACCGTAAGAGTCAGGGCCACTGACTCTGCGCCAGACACGGTCCCTCTCCTACCCCGCTGGCAGTGAGGGCAACCCTTTGGCTGAAGCTGATCACGACAGTGCCCTCAGCAGGCTGGGCTGCTGGCATGCAGAGGCAAGCACGGCAGGTTTGTGAGCACACACACGCACACACTGGGGCTGTGGGATCTTGGGGAACCATCCTGCTCTAGCCTTCGGGGTGGCCAGGTCGTCTCCAAGCCTGGCAGCGGCACACAGCATGCAGCGGTATCCAGGATGGCTGCTGCAAGCCTGGCCCAAGCTGAAATGCACTTTAGCAAGGCCCCAGGACCCTGGCAGTGTGCGTCACCCTGTGACAATCCCGATAGCTCCCCCCTACCCACGCAGAGCCCAGGGGGGACGGGGAGCAGCCCGGCGCCCTGGGCAGGGGCAGGGGTGGAGTGGCAGTGCCCCGGGACGGGGAAGCCACGCAGTGCCCGAGGTGGGTGGCACAGGAGCGACGGTGCCCGGGGAACGAGCCTGCAGGCTGGCTCCTACCTGCGAACTCCTGGCGCAGCGCCCGCGCGAAGGCCCGTCCGACCACCTGGGCCCCCACCAGGATGATCTGCGCCAGGTACTTGGCCTGCGGGGACACCCGGCCGTCACGGCTGCCCCGGCCCGGCCCGGCCCGGCCCCGCCGCCGCCCCCCCGGGCCCCGCCGCCGCCGCCGCCGCTCCCGGCGCCTTGCCCGCCCGCCTCCCGGCCCGGCCCGGCCCGGCCCGGCCCCGCCGCTCCCGGCGCCTTGCCCGCCCTCCTCCCCTCCCCGGCCCGGCCCGGCCCCGCCGCTCCCGGCGCCTTGCCCGCCCTCCTCCCCTCCCCGGCCCGGCCCGGCCCGGCCCGGCCCCGCCGCTCCCGGCGCCTTGCCCGCCCTCCTCCCCCCCCGGCCCCGGCCCCGGCGGGCGCCGCCGCTCACCATGTCCCCGCGGCCGCTTCCGCTCCCCCAAGGTCACGGGGGCAGAGAGCGAAGGTCACCGCACCACCGAGGCGGCCGCGCCAGAGCGTCCCGCGGCGGGGCGGCCTCGCGTCTCCCCCTGGCGGCCGCAGCGCGCCACGCAGCGCGGGGAGGCCCGACCCGCCGCACAGCGCCGCCTCCCGGCGGCGGCGCGCCCCGCGCACGCGCAGTGCTGCGGGCGGGAGCCCGGGGCGGTGGCGGGCCCGACCCCCCCCACCCCGGTTCCGCCATGTTCCCCCCCCCCCGCCCCGCGAAGCAGGCCAGGACACGGGTGCTGGTGCGGCGGCTTTAATGGCGGGGCCCGGCCCGCGGCCCCAGCGCGGACACGGGCGGCAGGGCCTGGCTCGACGCGGGGGGCTGCAGCGGCTGCGGAGGCCGGTGGCGGCGGGCGCACGGTCGCCCCTAGTCCTGCAAGAGAGCGGGGAGGGGTGAGGGGGCGCGGGGGCGCTCGCCCCGCCGGCCCCCGCCGCCCCGCGTACCCACTCGTCCTCGTCCACGCCCTCGAAGGAGTCCTGCGGCAGCGGGTCGTCTCGGCTGCCCAGCTTGGCCACCATGGCGCTCAGGAGCTGCAGGGAGGCAGGGCCGAGCCGGGGGTCCCGGGCGCGGGCTTGGCCCCGCCGCGGCCGTGCCGCCCCCGCCGGGAGCCCGCGCCCGGCACCCACCTCCTCCTTCTTCTGCTCGTCCGACTTCTCTGCCAAGTACACGGCCGCCGGGACGAACTTCCGCGCCGGCGCCTCCTTGGGGGCCGCGGTCACTGGGGCGGCAGGGCGGTGGGCGTAGGCGTGAGGCTGGCGCGATGCCCCGCGCCGCTCCGGACAGCGCTGCTCGCCCGCTTCCCCCCGCGGCCGGCCGCCCCGGCGCGCCCCACGGCCCTGCCTCTGCCCCTGCGCCCACCTGGCGTCATGTCCGCCGGGCGGAGGCTGGTGCGGCGCTGCTGCCCGTCGGCCCCCGCCAGCCAGGCGCTGGCCCCAAGCGCCGGCTCCCACCACACGCGGGTCGGCGGGTAGACGTCGTCCTGGAAATACTCCTTCTGCAGGGCCGCGGGGCCGTGAGACGGGGAGCTGCCCCCGCGCCACCGCCTCCCGGCCCGGCCCCGGCGCGTACCTTGACGCGGGGCAGGCGGAAGGCCACCGGCTCCAGGGTGCTCTGCCCGAGGCGCAGGGCGCGGGCGAACTCCACCTCCCGCACGCTGCACTCCGTCTTGCGCAGGAAGAAGAAGCCCTGATGGGGCAGAGGCGTGAGCGGGGCCAGGGCAGCCCCCGCGCAGCCAGCGCTGGCTCAGGCCCCCCAGGTGCGGCTGGCTCCAGGCCGGGGGAGCGGCGGGTGCTGAGCGCCCAGCACAGCTCGCAGCCCCCGTGCTGCCTGGGGAGGGAGGGCGACGGGCCGGGCCGGGGGGCCGGGCCCCCCACCTCTCACCTTGTGTGGGTCGCTGGAGGTGAAGCTGTTGCACTCGAGGAAGTAGGGTGGCTCGGGCGTCACCTCATACAGGAAGACCCGGGTGTCACCCTGGGCACAGAGCAGAGAGGAGGGCTGGCGTGGGGGCACAGCAGGGCCGCCGCAGCCCTGCTGCCCTACGCCCCGCTCTGCCCCACACGTCAGGGCACTGTGCTGCGGCCAGGACCACGCGGCAGGCCCTGGCCCACCTTGCCGGTGAGGAAGACAACGCCGGTGTCCTCGTCGTAGAAAGGCAGGAGGGTGGATGGCGCCACGTCGATGCCGAGAACGGAGAGGGGCCCGGCGCAGAGCTCGCCTGCTCGGTACAGGAGGATCCTCCGCTCGCTGCGGCTGCGGGGACGCGACGGTGAGCAGGGGCGGTGGCCCCTCCGCCGGAGGGGCCCGGCCTCCCCGGGCAGACGGGAGGGGTGGCCGGGCGCCGCAGTGCCTGCCCTCACCTGTCGAAGCCGGACACGAGGAGGTAGTCGCCTCCGCACACCCATACCAGCCGGGCGCCTCGGCTCCCCTCGGGGCCGGGACCCTCCTGCGCGTGGGGGACAAGGACCGTGTCAGCCAGCGGGACCCAGCCCGCCCAGCGCGTCCCCCATGGGGACGTAGCCGGCGCCCCCCGGCTCGCCCTCCCGTCCCCTCGCCGCCGTGGGCCGCACTTGCTCGGGCTCGGCGCTCCGCCGCGGGTCGTAGAGCCGCAGCTTGCCGTCCTTGCTGACCGTTGCCAGCTTCTTCCCGTCGGGGCTCCAGGCCAGGCTGAAGATCTAGGAGACGGCCAAGCCCTTCGTCACGGCTCCGTGGCACCTGGGCAGCCCGGCCCGCGGCTCGCCGGGACCCTCTCCGGCCTCCGTGCTCCCGTGGAGGCACCGGGGCAGCCGTGTCGGGCCGTGTCGGTGGAGCCACGCGCACCCCTCGGATGGGTGGCACCAGCTGCCAGGGTGCAGGGGTGATGGTGGCCCAAGGACACCTCTGTTCCCTGATGGCATCTCAGCACCGTCCTCCAGGAGCCAGCTCTGAGCTGACGCCGGCTGGCGGAGGCCCGGCACGTCCGAACGCTGTCGTCCCCAGGAAAGGCGCCACAGCCCGGCCCCGACGCCAGGCTCAGCCCTACCTGATCCGTGTGTCCCTGCAGGCACAGCACCTCCCGCCTGGCACCCAACTCCCATATCCGCACCGTCATGTCGTAGGAGGAGGAGACGAGGATGTCGGCGGCCACGGGGTGGAAGCGGACGGAGTAGATCTTCTCCGTGTGCCCTGGTGGGGAGAACGGAGCGCGCCCTTGCCCCAGCCTGCAACCGGGCGCAGGGACACGGACACCACCGCGGCTGGCCTGTCCCCCCCGCCGCTGTGCCCCCGCCGGGGGCCTGGGGGAGAGCCCGCAGGGACCTGCCCCACACAGCCCTCACCTCTGAGCACAGCCTCCGGCTCCTGCAGCGTGTCCCGCAGCCCTCCCTCAGGGATTCGCCACAGCCGGATCTTGGCGTCTTCGCCCGCTGCGTCGCCGAGATGGCCGGAGAGGGACGGGCAGCGGGTGAGGAGGCGCCCGGCACGCCCAGCCCCGCCGCAGGCAGCGTCCCTCTCCCGAGACCCCAGACCGCGGGGCAGGCGGGGGGCTCCCCGCAGCCCCGTCTCCATCCGGGGGACCCGGGAGAGCGCCGCGGGGCGTACCGACAGCGAGGCGCCGCGCGTCGAAGGGGTCCCAGGAGAGGTCCGCCACCGCCGTGCCGTTCTGGATGGTGGGTACGGCCGTGTCGGGGAGACGGCCCGGCTTGGAGAGCTGGAGAGGGGGCCGGCGTCAGGGCCGGCGGAGAGGCCCTGCCACCCCATGGAGGGCGGGCAGCCGGCTCCCGCCAGCCGCCGCAGCGCCGCGGGGACACGGTACCTCGAGGACGGCGATCTGGCCGCCGGCGGAGAGCAGCGGGAGGGCAACACGCTGGTGGTTGGCGCAGAAGCCGTCGCACTCGCCCGGCGTGGTGAGGCTCAGCCCCTTGAGGTTGGTGATGTGGCTGTCGCGGTGCAGGACCGTGCCCTGCGCGTGCCGGAAGCGGGAGCTGGGGCCTGCCGGAGGCAGGCGCTGGGTGAGGGTCCCGGGCACGGCAGCCCCCGCCGCCGGCACCGCGGCGCTGCCGGGGTCACCCTGGCGCCCGCTCACCTAAAATGCTCTGCAGCGACTTCTGGCTGGGGCTGCTGGCGAAGCCGCTGGAGGGGCCGGTGCTCGCAGAGAGCGAGGTGGCGGCGCTGCCCGGCGAGGCCAGCGAGCTGGATGGCGAGGAGTAGCCGCTGCCCCCCTGGGGGTGAAGGCGGGTGGGCCCGGGGTGCTGGGTGCCCACCGCCCCGGGCATCCCACTGCCCCGCAAGCCCCGCGCCCCCCAGCGCCCCGTGCTCACGCTCCGGTCGGCGTCCGCGGGGCAGGCGTCGGGCAGGCGGGCGTCAGGCGCGGCGTCGGCCGCGCGCCGGGCGCGGGGGACGAGGGGGGACGTGAAGGCCTCCGTGGGTCTCCGCGCCGGGTGCAGGCTGACCCTCTCCACCTGCGGCGGGAGCAGGCGCCCTCAGCCCCGGGGGCCGTTTCCTGGCGGGCGAGCGGGCGCCCCGCGGCCGTGCCCTGGTGCCTCCTGCGGCGCCGGCCCCGGCGGGGGCAGAGGGCACCTCGCGGGCGGCCCTTACCTGCTGGCTGTCTCCTGCCCACCAGGCCTGGGCGGCTGTGGCCGGCACGGTCCCGGCGCAGTCGGGGAAGAGATCCTCGTGAAACTCCTGGACAGACTGCGAGGGAGGGACGTGGGGAGCAGCAGGGCAGGGCGCCCCCCGAGCGGGGCAGACCCGGGCCCTGTACCCTGCCCGGGGCACGCACGGGCAGGATGGGACCCAGCACGCCGTGCACGGCCCACCCAGGACGGCAGAGCCCGGCCGCTCCCCGGCCCCGGCTCCTCCGGCCCCGGCCGAGCTGCGCGGCGAAGCCTGTAGGTGTCAGACGCTGCCTGGCTCTGGGCTGCCTCTCGCCACCCCGAAAGCCTCCAAAATCCAGCAGCCGGCCTTCAGCCTCCCTCACCCAGCCGCAGCACCGAGCGCGCGGGATCCAGCACCCAGCGTCTAGCCTCCAGCCTCCCGCACCCAACATCGGCACCCGGCACCCAGCATGCTGCACGCAGCACCCAGCCTGCTTCCCTCCTCTCCTGCTCCCTGCAACCCCCGTCCTCTCATCCCAGTGCTGCTGGCGGCTCACGGGGGCATTTTGGGGCAAGCCAGGGGGTGGCCGCCCGGCCAGCGCCTTGCGTGGCAGGGCCGGTCCTCCACCGCCTCCACGCCTCGGTTTCCCCACGGGAGCGGCAGCCGCCGGCGCAGCGAGAGCCCGGCGAGCCGGGCCTGGCAGGGCGCACGCCGCCCTGTCCAGCCTGCCAGCGGAGCCGGGAGGCTGCAGCGGTGCCCGGGCTGGCTGAACCCCGGCTGCCCCTCGGCCCGTGGCCTTCCCGCAGCAGCGTTTACGCTCAGTTTCTTTTTATAAATGTGAGTTTTTCCATAACAGTTTCTGTTTACAGAAAAGCGTATTTTTTGCTGTGGCCTGAGCCACCCTCCCGCAAGTGTTTTTTTTTTTTTTTCTTTTTTTGGCTCAGAAAAATGCTGAGGAAGATGATGCAAACGCCAGGAAGGGCTCGAGCGCTGCATCCGCAGTGGCCACAGCCAGGACATCCCCCCAGCTTGGGCTCTGCCCCGGCAGCCAGGTCCCCGCGTCCCCAGCGGAGGGTGCCCAGCGCCGCGGCGGGCGCCCAGCGCCGCGGCCCGCGCCCGTCGCCCGCTTACCTTGCGAGGCACCGCGTAGCTGACGGGGACGATGAAGCCGTCGGTGAGCTGCAGCGCCCGGAGCACCTCGCAGGCCATGACGTCCAGCGCCAGCTTGGGCGTCAGCGCCAGGCCCCGCGTCCGGCCCTCCGTCAGGCACTGGCTCACTGCGGGCGGGACGCCGAGCGGGCCTGAGCGGCGCGCGCCGGGGCCGGCCCCTGGCCCGCGGCCCGGCCTGCGGCCCGCTTACCCTGGCTCAGGGCGGGCTGCGAGGGCGACGCCTCGAAGCAGCGCAGGAGGTTTTCTCCCTGCGGGGGAGCGGGGGCGGCGTGAGCGGCCGGGCGGGCGGGTGCCGCCGGGTCCCCAGCCCCGCCGCCGCAGCCGCCGCCACCTCACCTTGCCCGCCAGCAGCAGCAGGCCCGTGTCGGCGTCGTACAGCGGGATGGCCGCCCTGCGGGGGAAGGAGCCCGCTGAGCCCCGCGCGATCCGCGGCGTCCAGCCCTGGCCGCGGCCCGGCACCACCGCCGCGGGCGCCCGGGGGCCTTGCGGGTGCGGCGGCCCGAGCGCCCTGGGGGTGCCATGGCTGCAGGGGTGCCGGGAGTCCCGCGGATGCCGGGGGGGGACCAGGTACACGTGTGCTCACGTACCCCCCTACCCACGCGCGCAGGTGTCGCGCACACGTGGCCGTGGGCACCAGCAGGCGCCCGGGGGGCCCGGGGCCCCGGCCCCCGGCACGGCTCCAGGTGCGCGGGGGGCGGGGCCCGCGGCCCCGCCCGGCCCCGCCCCCTGCCGCCCGGCCAATCGGGAGGCGGCGGGAGGGCAGTCCCCGCCCCGCCGGGCCCAAGCCCCGCCCCCCGCCGTTTTAAAGCCGCCCCCCCGCGCCCGGCGCCGCCAGAGCGAGGGGAGCGTTCGGTGCCGCCGCCGCCGCCGCCGCCTCGGCCGCCGCCGCCATGCAGTGACGGGACGGCCCGGCCCGGCCCGCCGGTAAGTGCCGCCGCCGCCGGGAGGGCTGCGGCCCGCCTGCCCCCGCCAGGCCGCGGCTCGGCGCAGCAGGCCCCGGTGCCCCCGGCGGGCCGGGCTGCGGGCACCTGCCGGCACGCCCGGGGCGGGGGGCGGCGCGGCCCCGGCCCCGCGCCTGGGCTCCGGCTCGCAGCCTGCGCCGGGCCGCCGCCGTGGGGCCCTGCCGGGGCGCCGGCCTGCGGGGGGGCCCCGGGAGCTGCCCCGCTGGGAGCGCAGTGCAGCGCTGCGCAGGGCGAGCGCCTCGCCGGGCTCTGCCGCCCCCTCTGCGAGGGGCTTCGGGCCCCCCTGGGGCACGCGCTGCTCCCCGTGCCCGGCTCCCTCCTGGGCCTCGCGCTGGGCTGGGGAGATGCTCCAGGTACTGCAGCGCTTGGGGCCCCTCTTCTGGGCCCTGGACCCTTGCTCCTGTTTCCCCCACGTGCCCCACATAGGCAGGGCTTGTCCTGCTGGGACCCAGGCTCAGCTGGACTGGCCTGACCCGCTCGGGGCTGGGCTGCTGCCCGCACGGCCCTGGCAGCGCCGGTGTGGACGGTGACACTGGTGCCCTGCCAAGCCCGTGCGTGGCCCTGCCAGCTCGCCCCGACGCGAGTGCTCCCTCGCCGGGCTGGCTCTGCCGCCCCGGCTCACCTGCCGCGGCGCCGGCGCTCGAGGCGTGGGAAGCCGCCCGAGTCGGGGGGCAGGAACCCGCCCGGGCCGAGGGGCTGCGCGGCCGGCCGGCCTCCGTGCCTCGCGCTCCGCCCGTGTTCGCACTCCGGAGGCGGTTTCCTCTCCGAGGAAAGCGGCCCTGCTGGTTTTTCTCATTCCCGGCACCTGAGATGCGGGGAGCGTGGCCGGGCGCTCGGGTCAAAGGGGCGGGAGCAGCGCGGGGCCAGGGGGAGGAAGAGCGGAGGACGGGATGGTCGCTGGAGCAGGGGGACCGGGAGCCCTGGGGAATGCAATAACCAGGCCTGCATTCCTCCGGGGCTGCTGCGGAAACTTTAATTAAGTAGGGAGGGGAGCCCGGGAGGAGGTGGGAGCTCCGGCATAGGGTGGGTTGAAGGCAAGGAGGATTAAGGGCTAATCCTGCGTCCCCCCTGCTGGGTCCCAGGAGGGGGCGCGTGCTGACACGGGCTTGTTTGAGGGCTTGCGAGGGAGCGCGGAGGCTGGCCCGGCGGAGGGCCGGGGAGGAGAGCAGCGCCTGCAACCCGAGCCGGCTGCCCGGGCGGCTGTGAAGGCGCCGCATTCCTCCGCGCACGGGGGGCCTTGCGCACCTCCGCGCCGCGGGCGCGCGGTGACGGTGCCCAGGGCCCGGCTTCTTACGGGGCCCCGGCACGGCCTCCCCCGGTGCTGGCGAGGGGCGGAGGCGGGCCACCGGCCTGGCAGCGTGCCGCTAACAACGGTGGCTTTGTTTGGCGCGAGGAGTCGGGGAGCGGACGGATGCGGGTCCTTGCTCGGCCCCGCGGCGTGGGTCCTTGCTCGGCCGCACGGCGTGGGTGGCCACGGGGAAGGCGGCGGGCAGGGACATCCCTGCTGTGCCGCCTCCCCTGGGCTCAGGGTCTCTGGTGTGGGGCGGTGCAACGTGGGTGCTGCCGGGTGGGAACAGCCCCAGCTGGGGGCTGGAGCCAGGGGAGAGCGGAGCGTCCCTGGGGCGAGCTGCGGCTGTGCCCTGGCAGCGCCCTGGGAGACCTGCTGTCCTGCCACGTGGATGTGGCACTGGGATGCGAGTGGCAGCAGATACAAGCCTATGATGGAGGAAAATAGGAGTTTGGGGCCTGAGTGGCCTCAGTGGGTTGCGGGGCTGAGGCCTGGGGCCAGCCCTGTGCCCGTCATGGCCCTTGTGGCTCAGCCCCCCAAGGAGAGCTGCCGATGGCCCTTCTGCCCCATGGCAAGGGGCAGGAGATGGGTCCTGGCCCTGCTGCCCTCTCCTGACCAGCCCGCACCCTGCAGCGTGCGTTTGGGGAGTCCCTGTTGCCACCTTAGCAGCCGGCTCTGCCCATCCACACGAGCTGTGACGAACAGCCGGCTGCCGGGATGTTTGGCCTGGCATCTGGCTCCTCCTAAAACACGCGACTGTGCTGCTGCCTGTGTCTGCAGGACCGGCGTTCCCTTCCGCCCCAGCGGTGGGCATCGCTCGGCCCGGGCAGGGAGCCCCACTCGGCGGCAGCTCCGCGCGGGATCTCGGAGCCCAGGGAAACAACAGGCACATCATGCTGGTAACGGGGGAGAGCGCTCCCACCCTAGCAGGCTGGCGGGGAAAGGCTGAGCGAGACTGGGGGAATCTGGGCCCAGATCCTCCCGCAGCTGGAAAATATGAATAATTCGGCAAGTATCTGTGGTGCAGGCTTGGGGGAGCCCGGCCAAGGCAGCGGCAGGCAGCGCGTCCAAGCGAGTGTGCTCACGGGCTGCTGGCAGTGGTTGTCCGCGGGGCGGCTTAGCACCCCGAGAAGACCCAGGGCTTCGTTGCCATCCCTTGGGCCCTGCCTTGGACCCTGTGCTGCTGCTGCCTGCCTGTCTCCCGGTTCCGGAGGGGAAAGTGCTGCCAGCTCGTATGAAGCTGGGAAACCCCTGCAGAGCTGGGTTAACCCCTGTGTGACTTAAAGGCGTAAAGCACACCCCGGGCACCGAGCCTGGAGCGAGGATGGGCTGTGCGGGATGCTGGCCTGGGCTGGGGTGCTTTGGGGAGGTCTGCGCCAGAGGAATGCGGTACTCCGCAGGGAGGAGGAGGAGGAGGAAGCGGCAAGCTGTGCTCCTCCATCGAGGGTGGAGCGCGCTGCTCGGGGTGGCTGTGTTGTGCCGTGCTGACCTGCCCCGTGCTCCTGGGGAGGCGAGGCGGGGATGCTTGTGGTCATGGCCGGGCCAGACTAACCTGCCTGGGGCTGGGCGAGCGGGGAGCCTGGCAGCTGGGGAGGAAATGCCAGCATAATTAAAGGGATGAGAGATTTGGAGTCAGCAGCTGGTTGCAGCATGGGACACGTCAGCGAAACCTGACCCTGGCATTGCAAAACCGAGTCCCAGCCTCGGGCTTGTGCCCCGCCAGCACCCGGCAGGCCTGGCCGAGGCTCCCGAGAGCCCTGCTGCTGCGCCCGGGATGGCCCGGTGCTCTGTGCCTTGCCATCCTCTCTCCCCGCGGTGGGCCGTGCCCAGCAGGCTGTGCCGGGGCTCAGAGCTGTCCTAAATCCAAAGCCCCTGGCCTGGTAGCAGCGTGGCTGTGCTGGCACGTGTGCCAGGCACCCGGCGCTCAGTGGGGTCAAGGGATCGCAGCTCAGCTCCTGTCCTGTCCCAGCCCCATGCTGCTGGGCTGTCCTAGCGGGCCTCTGTCCTGGCTGAGGGTCAGTGCTGTCATCTCTGGCTGCCAGCCAGCCCTGTGCCTTGCTCCAGGGGTGACCTGGAGGTCTTTGCCCATTACAGATAAGCCTGTTCCTTGTTCCTGGTTAGAGGCTGCTCTAGGGCTGAGGGCTTGACTGCCAGCCAGGCACCCTCGGGCTGCCAGAGCAGCTCGCATGGGGCCCTGAGGAGGCTGTACTGCAGGGCCCTCGCTTGGCTCCTGTGCCCAAACCCGGCCCCGAGCACCTCGAGGGCTCGCACAGCCGTGAGACTGGTGACAGGTCTGCACCCAGCCCCGCTGAACCCCCGCAGGCTGGTGTTGAGCAGGCGCTGACCCCCCCCCCCGGCCTGCCGGTGCCGTACCCTGCTGAGGCTGCAGGCTGCCCCTGTGCCCCACAGCCGGGGCTGGGGCAGCAGGCAGCCCCCCGGCGTGGGCGACCCGCGTGGGGACCGGCTGAGCTTGCACCCCTGCTGCAGCAGCAAGCAAACCTGCCTTGCCCTTCTCTCTCTCCTAGGCCACGCGCCCTCCGGCCGTATCCTGAGCTCCCCCACCCGTGGCAGAGCCCTCCCGGTCCCGTCCGCCCCTAAAGCGTTTCACAAGGCTGCACGGCGCTCCTTGGCTCGGCCCCCGAGCCCCGGTGCAGGGGGACCTGCTGTGTGACAGCAGGGCCACCCTTTTCCCTGCAGCGCCCGGGCAGAGGCGAAGGTGCCAGTGCCAGTATCGCCCTCCCTGGTTTAGGTCCCAGCAAGCGAGCGAGGTCTTGTGGAGCGGCTTGGGAGCCGGGGAGCGCACCCTGGCTGCGGGTGACCCCCGCAACGCGGAGCAGCGCCGCGGGTGGTGCGGGCCCCGGCGTCCCCGCGGCGGGGGCTGACGGCACGGGTCGTGGTGGGGCAGGGCTGCTCGGGCCAAGTGACTCAGGCAGTTGTGGTGACCCTGCCCAGCGGCTTGGGTGCACCCCACCCTGGGGCGCACCCCACCTTTGTGGACCCACCCAGGGAAGGGATGAGGAATCGCGCTGGCCGCGGCGTCAACCCCGTCGGACCGGGGCGGGCGGTGCTGCCGCCCCGGTGCTGCGCGCCCTGCGGCACAGCGGGGCCGGGGTATCGCAGCTTGCGGAGGAGCCGGCGACGCCGCTGCTCCGGAGCCAAGCCTGCAGGACGGGGTGTCCCGCAGGCACGGCTACGGCACGGCTGTACCCTGGCCACCCGGCAGTGCTGGGGAGGAGAAGGGCGCAGACCGGCGCAGCGCGAGACGCGGCCAGACCCTGCCTCCCTGGCCGGCCGCGGCTTGGCCTCCGCCGCTGGCGCGGCCGAGACAGGGCCCCCCGCGGCGAGGGGGTGTCTGGGGCAGCCGGCACGTGCTGCTGCGCGACCCGGTAGCCCCCCACACACGCAGGGCAGGGGGCCGGCGGCCCCTTGCGAGCCGCAGGGGGTTTATTTGCCTGCAGCTATTAACAGCTTGGAGCGGCTCGGCGGGAGGGGGGGAGGCGGCGGTGGCGGCTGGAGAAGGGGCTCTGGGGCAGGGTGCAAGGCGGCCCCGGCAGCGTGGCGGGGTTAGCGTGGCGATCTCGTCCCTCCCTTCTGCCCAGGCTGTGTCTCTGGGGGAGCCGGGGCTGCAGAGAGCCCCCTCTGCCACCCCTACGTGCCCTGTGTCGTGGGGTGGCAGGAGAAAACAGATCAGCGGAGCGCTCCCGGTGCTCCAGGCACAGCCCCGCTCACCGCAGTGCGGACGTGGGGTGCTCTGGCTCCGCCGTCCCTTCCCCAGCTGTGCACACGACCCATCCTGCTCATGCCCGCAGCACCGCCGCCCCCTCCCCTGTGCTAATTAGGGCTCTCATTAAACAGGCTGAAAGACGGAGCTGAAAGATGAGCGGGCCCTGCGCAGCCCAGCCGGCCGGCCTCCCGCTGACTTGGTTTGTGAAGCAAGGACATCGCACAGGGCATCTGAGCGGGGCGGCACAAAGCAAGGACATCGCATGGGGCATCTGACCTGGGGGGCCTCACTCAGGAGCTCCTCCTAGGGAGCATCCTCCTTTTTATCCCTGCCCTTCATCAGCTCTGCCGTCCGTCTGTCCGTGCTGAGGAGCCCGGGAGCTCTGGGGCCAGCGCTGCGGCCCGGAGAGGCCGCTGGCGGGGCTGGCTGCGTGCGCGGCTGTGCCCCGCGTCAGCTCCCCGCCGGCAGCGGCGTGCCGCCCTCGGCGGAGAGCACGGGCCTGTGGCTGGGAGAGGACCGAGGTACCATCCTGCCGTGCCAGCCCTGTGGTCTGTCCTGGTCACGTCCCCTGAGCCAGCCGAGGATGGGATGGGATGGGATGGGGCGAGCTGAGCCCGGGCACAGAGCTGGGGCCTGTCACCGAACCCGGCTCCGTTCCCTGCCCCGGTGCAGCAGCCGGCAGAGACGTGGTGCAACATCTGCCGGCTGACTCAGGGATGGGGAACGTGTGCTCCGGGGAGCTGTGCCCGCAGCATCACCGCAGCTCCCAAAGGGAGCCAGGAACGGGACACCCCAGCTGCCAGCTGGGGGGCCGAGGTGCAGAGCTGGCTCTGGAGGGAGCGGGCAGCGTGGCTCCAGCCAGCGCGGAGGCAGGCAGGCAGTGTTTTCTTTCCTGCTCCGTATCGCTGTCAGTAACACCAGCGTGTCGCCGGCTTTGCAAACATCTCGGCCGCCCTCAGAGCGCGGCCGTGTCCCCGGCGCCCGGATCCAGCCGCGGCTGGAGCCAGCCCAACCGGGCTGCGCTCCCCGGGGCGTGCGGTGCCTGGCGTCGTGGGTACCCGGCTCAGGCAGCTCCCGTGGCGCAGGCGCTTGCTTTAAGTCTCCCCCCGCCCTCCTGGACCTCTGTGCTTGCCCAGGTGGACGGCAGGGACGAGCTCTGGGGCCGAGCCGGCCCTCTTGCTGGCTGGGGTTGAGTCCCCCCAGGCAGGCGTGTGGGGGGCTGGGCTGGCTGAGCTGTGCTCTGGGGCAGGGGAACAGCCTGACTTCTTCAGCCCCGGGGGTGGGCAAGGCCTTAGCCAAGGCCACCCAATGGGTGGCATATGGGTGACACCTTTAGGTGTTCCCTCCCGATCCCTGTGAGCTCCCTGCTTAGCCACGGTGGTGTCTAGAGGGTGTTACACCAGCAGTTTCTGCCCCATGGGCCAGGCCCCGAAGGCCGAGGGGTGCTGGCAGAGCCGGGGGTGGGGGGCGTAGTCCGCACTTGGAGAGAGCCAGCTCCCGCCCTTGTCTGGCACAGTTAGGACGTTGGAGGGTGCGTCACAGTTTGTTTACTTATAAGCGTTAGAAACAACCCAAAATACGCTGTCTTGGCCTCCGCGTCCAGCCTGGCCCTGGGGTCTGCGCGCCCGCTCCGGCCGGCGGCTCCCGGGCGCTGCTCGCCGGGCGCAGAGGGGTGGCGGGACGCGGGCGGCCGCACCGAGCGCGAGGGACGCGGGGGCCCCGCGCCGCGCGAGCGAAGGGTTAACGTCCTCCGCGCGGCGCCGGGCCTGCCGGCCGGCGGCTCCCACCCCCTCCCTGGCGCGCAGAGGCCGGGTTGGGTCGGGGCGGCGCGTCCCCGCGCGCTTGGTTTGCGCCCCGCCGGCGCGGGCAGTGCCCGCCGGGGCCAAGGCGCTTTGCTGGCGGCGGACGGAGGAGGCTCCCGCCGGGCCCAAGCCGCGGGGGCGCGTGGGTGCCGGAGTGGGAGGGGGAGCGCGAAGGCGCCGCGTCCCCAAAGCCCGGGGAAACGCGCAGGAGCCGGCAGGGCTCCGCGCTGGCGTTTCGAGCCCGGGCAGGAGAAGGAAGAGCGCGCAGCTGGCACGGGCGGCCGGCTCGCCGCGTCGCGCTCTCACCGGGGCTGTCCTGGGCAAGAGCCAGCGCAGAGGCGGCACGAGCGCAGCAGGGACTTTCCTCCGCAGCCCCTTCGGCGTGTTGCTGGCAGGGCTCGTGGAGATGGCAAGAGGCCACGGGCCCTGCAGGACGGAGCCAGCCATGGGGCTGGCAGTGCAGCCGCTCGGTTCCCCCCGCGTGTGCAGGCCAGTGCCAGGAGGCCGCGGCGAAGCAGGAGCTGTGCCTGCGTGACGGGCAGCTCGGGGACAGCCCTGCTCTCCCTGCCCCACTTGTGAGCTGGGCTCGGGGGCACCTGCCCCCAGCGCCGGGGCTCCCCACCACCCGAGAGCCCAGGAATTGCTGCTGTCCTGGGGGGAAGACACCCGCGCTCTGGGATGCAGAGCCCTGAGACGTGCAGGAACACTGAAACTGTCCCCGGTGGCAGGGCTTGGCACCTAACCGTGACTGGGTTTCTTTCTTCTGCAGAGTCGACACCATGAACCAGCTGATCCTTTGTGTGCTGCTTCTCTTTGCCCCCGGGGACCTCATTCAGGCATGTCCCTCGGGCTGCCAGTGCCAAGATCCTAAGACCATCCTGTGCGCAGCAAGACGAGGCCACGCCGTGCCCAGCGGGCTGCCACAGAACACCCTGTCCCTGTATGTCTTTGAGAATGGCATCACGATGCTCAGTGAGGACAGCTTTGTGGGCCTACCTGCCCTTCAGCTCTTGGACCTCTCACAAAACAAGATCGCCACCATTCAGAAAAACGTCTTCCAGCCCCTAACAAAGCTCGTCAACTTGGACCTGTCCTCCAACCAGCTGCAAGAGATCACCAATGAGACCTTCCACGGGCTGCGGCTCCTGGAGCGCCTCTACTTGCAGAGGAACAGGATCCAGCACATCCACACTGCTGCGTTTGACACTCTTGAGAACCTGCTGGAGCTGAAACTGCAGAACAACCAGCTCTGGGCCGTGCCTCCCCTCGACCTGCCCAACCTCCTGCTGCTGGACATCAGCTGGAACAAGATCCCTGCTATTGCACCTGGGGCCTTCCACGCTGTTAACATTGAGTCTCTAAAGATTGCAGGCCTGGGCCTAACAAGCCTGGATGAGGAGCTCTTTCAGACCCAGAACAACCTCCATGAACTGGATGTGTCTGACAACCTGCTGGAGCGTGTCCCAGCAGTGCTGCAGCGGCTGGGGAGCCTCACCAAGCTCAACCTGGCTGGGAATGCACAGATCTCCCAGCTGCTGGCAGAGGACTTCCACAACCTTCACAATCTCCAGGAGCTGGATATCAGCAACCTCAACATTAACACTATCCCTCGGGACTTCTCCAGATTCTTCCCGAGACTCCGAGCCATGACAGCTGCAGGAAACCCCTTCAACTGCATCTGCCAGATGAGCTGGCTCGTGCACTGGGTGAACACCAGCGGCGTGGTCCTCCGGCGGCCTGAGGAGACACGGTGCCACTTCCCCCCAAAAAACTCAGGCAAGCTGCTCCACCACCTGCAGTATGCTGACTTTGGCTGCCCCACCACCACCACGACCACCACCACGACCACCACCCTACGCACCACCACACTGCAGCTGCCTGCTCTGCTCCCCACCAGCGTCCGCCCGTCCCTGGAGCCCAGCACCACTGCTCCCACCCTGGAGGCCAGGGCCCCGCAAGGCAGCTCCACGCTGATGCCATTCAGCGCCCCGCTGGGCCCCACGAGCGCCCCGACGCAGATCTGCCCCCCTCGCACGTGTCTGAACGGTGGCACCTGTCAGCTGGATGGACAAAACCACCTGGAGTGCCTGTGCCCAGAGGGATTCGTTGGGGTCTACTGCGAGTCAGAGGTGAGGAGGACAACGGTGTCACCAGCCACGCAGGCCCCCACTCAGAGCAGGCAGATCAGCATCAAGCAGGTCAGCAGCACGTCCTTGAAAGTGGACTTGCAGAACTACGTCCAGTCCAAAGCGCAGCTGAAGGGTATCCGGCTGAGCTACCGAAATCTCTCTGGGCCAGACAAGCGGCCCGTGATGCTCCGCTTACCAGCCTCGCTCTCTGAATACACCGTGAGGGCACTGAAGCCCAACTCCACCTACCGCGTCTGCATCGGGCCGCTGGGGGAGAAGGTCTCCAAGGAGGAGTTCTGCGTTGAGGTGCAGACTTTGCAGGTGACCCACCAGCAGCACTCGCCCGTCACCCAGAGCAAGGACAGCAACCTCACTCTCATGATTGTCCCCGCGCTGGCCGCCATCCTGCTGCTTGTGGTGGTGGTCACTGCAGTCACCTACTACCGCCGGAACCGTCGGGCAAAGACAACCGCCAGTGCTGGGGTGGACTCCAGCCCCCTGGAGCTGGAAGGTGTGAAAGCCTGCCTGGAAAACGGGGATTTGAGCAACCACGGCCACAAGGGACCAGAGACCGCGATGCTTTCGAACACCTTGGAGTGTGAGGTGCCGCTCATGCAGTCACACTACCCCAGCAACAACAACACCACAGCACTAAAGCCATCCTACTTCTAAACGGAGGGGGGACCGGCTACCAGGAGAGGAGAGCCCCGGACTGAGACGAGGGGAACGCTCCAGTAACACTGCCAGGGCTGGGCCCCTTCCGGGACAAGGAACACTGAGGAGTTAACTAAATTAAGGCGGAAACCCAAAACTCGTAACGTGCAATTTCTGAGAGGCTTACACACTTAGGGAGTAGACACTAATTTTACCGCTCAGCATATGACTAAGTGCCTTGATTTCTGTGACTCCACGTAGAATGTGGGTAGCAAAAGAGAAGTTTTTTTTTAATTTGGGGATTGGGTTGACTCTTTTTTTAGCTACTGTTAAAAAGAAAGTCGTCTGTGCCTTAGCTAAGGGGCATCGATGTGCTGGTAACAAAGGGTCCCTCAGCTAAGCACGGCCCGTGACTCTGAACTCCCTGGGAAGTTGATGTGAGCAGCAATAAAGAAAGATCCCCGTCCCCCGCAGGAGCCGAGGCGCTGGGCCCCTCGGCCTCCCTGCGCCGTGCATCGAAGGAAGTGCCGAGAAGGCGAACCAGCAATTGAAGCTTTAAGAACTCGGAGAGAATATTTATACATGGTTATTTCCCATTTCTTCTGGGAAAGCTCTTTTCTAGTACAGGTTTGCATACATCTATTTTGTAAGGCAGACAGAAGGGTGTCTTTTTGTAAAAAAAAAAAATAAATAAAATTATTAATAATAATAACTAAATCCTCTGCACAGCATTTGCAGTCATCGAGGGCTGTGTTAGAGCCCTCCGGATGGCTCCTCAGTCCTGCAGGGCGAGCAGCCGACCCGCCAGCCGCCTTTGCTCGGGTTTCCCCCGGCACGGGACTGCGCCCCTGCGGCCCCACGCCGGCGCTGCCGTTGCCGTTGCCGTGCTCGGGGGCAGACGGGCTCTCGGGGGCGCCGTCCAGCCCCAGCCCTCCGGGAGTTACTCCGGGAAGGCTCCTGGCACGGGGCGGCTCGGCCGTGCGTCCCGCTGGGCTTGGGGCAGCGCGGCGGGCGGGCAGGGCCGCCCGCGGCTTCCTGTTGTTGTTGGAGGGGCAGCGGGATGAGTCAGGGCGCGGGGGGGGGAGCGTTCCCGGCTCCGGGCCGCCCCCACGGGGCTCTCCCCCGCTGCGAAGGGGTGTTACAGAAACAGAGGCCCCAAGTTTCAAATGAGGCCCGGCCCTGCGCATCATCCAGCGTTACTTCATCCCGATCCCGGCTGCCAGATGTCCCGGGGGGCAGGCGAGACGAGCAGCCCAACCCAGCCTCGAGGACCTCCTGACGTCGCCCTCGTCCTCCCGGGGACGGGCCCTCGGCGGTGCTCCCCCCGTCCAGGGCACGCAGCCCCGCCGGCTCCGAGGGTCGCCGAGCCGCGGGGCGCCCCGAAGCACCCGGGCCCGGCGCGCTGCCCCTTCTGCCGGGGCGCGGGGCTGCGGGAGACCGGGCCGCATGGGGCTCCGGCTGCCGGCGCCGCGCCAGGCGAGGCTTCGCGGGTGCCGCAGGCTGCCCGGCCGCGGCCCAGCCAGGTATTTACCGGCAGCTTCGGGAGTGCAAGAAGCCGCGCTTCGCTCAATCTGGCCCTTCCTTCCCCAAATCCCACCGCTATCGACACAGCTGCCTCCCACCTGCGCCCTGCCTTGCCGCCCCGCTGGGGCAGAGGGGGCGGCAGCGGGTCCGGAGCAGGCGCAGCACCGGCGCTACGGGGCCCGGCCAGCCTTGCTGCCAGCCCCGGGTGCCCCGGGGAGCCCTGGCTCTGCCTCCAGGGCCGCGGCGCTCGGCGGCCGAAGCGGTCCTGCTGTCGGGGGCCGAAGCTCAGCCACCCCCTGCGCCCCGAGCTCCCTGCCGCCTGGCCCCAGGGCGCGCAGCCCTGCTCCCGCTCGGCCCGGGAGCAGCCGTGCAGGGCGGGTTCTCGCTGCCAAGGGCGCTTTGCTCCAGCCTCTGCTTTTAATCGTTTTTCAATCCTTTATCTTTCAGGCTGGAATTTTCCAGGTTGGGGCCCGGCCACGGAGGTACCTTTTATTTGGAGAAAATGAGCAAACCGGGTGCAGCCGCTGTCCCCCACCCCCGTGGTGAGCGCCGGGGGTGCCCCGGTTTGCCGGCCGGCCCCAGGGCTGCAACATCCCTGCGTGTTTGCACCCCCCACCCTGCCAACCCCCGAATCGCCTCCACGGGGCGGGCGGGGGGGCGAGGGCTGAGGGCCGGCGCCAGGGCCGCGCAGGCAGCGGCGGCAGAGGCAGCGCGCCGCGCCGCCGGCCCCGCGGCCGCTGCCGTGCCCGGCGCGCTCTGGATGCAATTAGGGCCGGGGGGCGCGGGGGGCCGGCGGCGCAGGCGCCCGCCCCGCCGCTCCCGGCCGGGCTTCCGCCCCGGCTGGCTCCCATTAGGGCCGGCGCGGCGGCAGCGGGGGCCCCTCGCCGGCGCGGGCGGCCCGGCTTCGCGGGCAGGCGCGAGGGCCACGCTCGCCCGCTCAAAGGGCCCTTTGTGGTCCTCGCCCTGCAGATTTTTTAAATTAGCGTTCCCAAATTCCTCCGAAAATTGCTGCTGTGTAAATATTTTCCCGGCGAGCTTTGTATATTTTCCAGCGCGGCGAGGAGGAGGGATGAAAACCCCGCCGGCGAGCTCGAGCCTCGAGCGGGCGGCCGAGCGGGAGGCGAGCGGATGGATGGACGGACGGACAGACGGATGGACGGACGGCTCAGCCCCAGCCCGTCCCTTCGGCTCGCCCGGCCCCGGCGCCAGGCTGCGGCTGCGCCAGCACGCAGGGGACCGCAGCGGCCCCCGAGCGCCTTCCCTCCCGGCCCCTCGCTGCTGATGCCCGGCTTTATATCCGTGTTTTATATACGCCAGCCCCCCCTCCGGCTTTCCAATAGCCGCCGGCCGGAGCGCGCCAGCAGCAGCTTAGAGCGGCGCGCTGCTAATTCCTCCGAGCTGAATCAGCGCAGGCGAAGGATTGCAAAACCCCCTGAACCGGGACCAAAGAAAATCCCGCTCGCTATTAAATCCGCGCTGAGCGAGAGCCGCGGCCGGAAGCCGCCGGCCAGGCCGGGGGGGGCTGCGCGAGGAACGCAGCGGGGCATCGCGCGGACGAGCTCGCGGAAAAGCGGACGGACGGAAGGACAGACGGACAGCTTCCCAGAAAGCCAAGCAGCCCTGAGGCTGGGCAGCACTGGCGGCAGGGGGCCAGGCCAGGCCTGGAGGGGTTTCACTGCCCGATTGCATAGCTGCAGTGATGGGCATGGGGGCGAAACCCGGCTCCGCAGGGTGCCGGGCCGGAGCGGAGCTGAACGCTCAGTCGGCTGAACGCTCCGGCTGGAGCCGGGAAAGCTCCCGGGTGCAGCGGGTCGAGCATTCCCGGGTCAGCGTCCTGGGTGGGAATCGCCTGGGCACCCGCGCTGAGTCCTCAGCAAGCCAAACAGCCCCAAATCCCTCCCCAAAGCCCCTTCCTTGCCGTGACTCCGGGTGCAACAAGGGAGCCACCGTTCGGGCCCGCGGTGCCTGGCTCCGGCGCGCAGACGGCCTCCGCCCCGGCCCCGGTAACCCAACTCCGCCGGTTCTGGTTACAATTTAGGGCAACAGTAACCTAGCGAGGCCGTTTCCTGGCTCCTGCCCTGCTGCTCCTCGAGCTAATTAACCGAGGCCGGAGGGAAGGCAAAGCCCGATTCAAAGGGAGCGACGGCGACCCGACCGCAAGGCAGCGCGGTGAGCGGCCGGGGCCACCCGCGCCCGAGTAGGGATGTTTCTGGGGCTGAGGCAGGGGCCGGGACCCCCAGCACGGCGCACGCCGGCGTGCCCGGCACAGCCGGGGCCGCGTGGCGAGCCCCTCTGCCACGCAGCTGCGAGCGAGCCCCCAGCCCGGCAGCACCCCCGGGTGCTCCCTGTGCCAAGCCCCGTGCCGGCGTGGCAGCATGAGCCGGGACAGCTCCCGCGCGAGGCTCCCCAGCCTCCGTGCTGAGCGCGGCGAGTGGAAAAGCACTTCTTCGCCTGGATGCAGGAAGCGGCACAGCTGGAAAAAGCGGCGCTGCTCGGCCGCGGCCGCTGGCACGAGCAAACGGCTCCTCTGGCCAAGCCCGCGCTGCGGTGAGCCAGCACCACCCAGGCAGGGCGGGCGGCGAAAGCGGGGAGCAGCTCCGTCCACGTGTATCCAAATTCAAATCCTTCTTGCAACGGAGCAGCGAGCCGCAGGGCGAAGCGGGGCCGGCCCGAGCGCGGTGCCCGTAGCGGGGCGGTGGCGCGGCGGAGCCCCGCGCTGCTGCAGCCCGTGGCTGCCTTTTCCCCCGGGGCGTCCCCTCGGCGCCGAGCGCGGCCTGGCCGCGGCGGTGGGGACGGGCTGGCAGGCGCCCAGCGCCCTCCTGCCCGCCTCGCGCGGCAGCAGTAACCCGGCCCCGCTCCAGGAAGGGGCTGGTTTACGGGAAATATCGCGGGGGAGACAGGGGCACCTCGGCGGCCGCCCATCACCCGCGCCCCCGGCACCACCGAGCCGCAGCCGAGTGCTGCAGCCTGCTCCGTCCGGGCGCTTTGCCCTGGGGGGGGGGGGGCGGGGGGGCGGAGATCCCCCAAACCACTGCCCCCCCCAGCCCGTCCTGCTGTCCGTCCAGCCCGAGCCGGGGCTCCGTGTGGCTGGGGCGCCCGAGCTGGGCGCCGGGCGGAGGGAAAGCGCAGCTCTCGCTTATCACGTCTGCCGGGAGCGAGCCAGAAATCCCCCTCCGCGATTTGTCATCTCCGAGAGATTTACGGGCAGCGAGAGGTGGGGAGCGGGCTGGAATTTCGGCTGCGAGCGCCGCGCGGCTCTCTAAGGCAAGCGCCTCCCTCCCTCTCCGGCAGCGGGGCCCCCGGCTCGCCCCGGCCCCGGGGGCTCGCCCGCCCGCCTGCCCGCCCCGCAGCGCCCCGCGGCCCCTCGCCGCCGCCTTATCGGCTCCCGTTGCCATCCAGCCGCAACCCGGCGAAGCCCCCGGCGTGACACGCAGATAAGAGGCGCGCACGCGGAGCCCGCCGGCCGCATTCCTCGCGGCCGATAAACCCGGCAGCCAAAATAACTCCAGCCGGCGCAAACAGGCTGCCGAGAGCTGCGCCGCGCGTCTGGATCCAATTTAGCCGGGCTGGCTCGCCGCGGCCGAGCGCCGGCGGGAAGGGGCGGCGCGGAGGGCCGGGGGCGCGCGCGGCGGGGCAGCTCCTCGCCGTCGTGCGAAGCGGAGGGGTCGGGGGCAAGCCCCGCCGGTCAGGCGCAGCGCGGCGCGCTCTCCGCCGGCAGCTGTAAGGCACGGCCCGCCGGCCTGCGCCCCGCCGGACCGACGGCGCCGACCCCAGCCCATCCCACACCGCGGGAGCGGGGCTGTATCCAAGCTGTTTTTAAGCACGGGGCATCACCTAAAAGCATCCCCCCTTGACACGACATTCGGAGCGCGTTGTGTGCCCAAGGCTCCCTTGGAGGTGTTCACTCTGGATCCTAGCGATGCCACAAAGGATGAAGAGCAGCTGCAGCCTGCAGCCCCCCCCAGCAGCGCTCATGGAGGGGGTCACTTTCCACAGCAGCTCTCTCACCCCCTCCGTGACAGAGCTGAGGATGGATGTGGCACCCCGAGGCTGCCTTTGCCGCTCATCCGGGCAGAGCCGGGTGCAGGAGAGCTTGAGGGAGGATGAGCGGTGCTCTGGCTCTGCTCCGGGCGGGGTGGCTCCGCTGGAGCCCAGCCTCGACCGAGACTCTCCCCCCCCGCCTCCGAGCCTCCCGGTGTGCCTCCCGCCTCGGGGCGCTCCCCGGGCCACGCGCCAGCCGGCCCTTCCTCGCCGGGGACCCGCCGGCACCTTCCTGCCATGGCCCCGGACGGCCGGGGGCCGCTGCCGAGGGCCGGCCCGGCCGCCGCTGAGCTCCTCGCTGCTCGCGGGCGGCCGCCTCTGGGCACGTCCTCCGCCTCCAGCAGCGGCCGAGCGGCCGCCACGGCCCCTCCGACGCCCTCCCGGCCCCGCGGCGGCTCCCCGTCCCTACCCGGGCGAGGTGTCCAGCGTCACGGAGTGGGTCGCGCTGCTGAACTTCCGCGTGTCCCACAGCTTCACCTCGCGCTCCCGCATCTGCAGGGGCAAAGACGCGGCACGGCGTCATGTCTGCGGGGCGCCGGGGATGCCCGCCAGCGCGGCCCCTCGCCCTCGGGCCGGCCCCTTGCCCAGCAGGCGCCGTGCCGCCCGGCCCGGCCCCCCCCCGGCCGCCCCCGGGGGCCCCCAGAGCTGCCTGCCCTGCCGGGGGCTGGCCTGGCCACTCTGGGAGCGCTCTGCTTTGTGTTTACACCAGGCTGGCAGGGAGAAAAGCCGCGGGGTGTCGCAGGGGACCTTCGCAGCGAGGACCGTACCTGGCTGCAGCCGACGGAGATGAGGCAATCGCTGGCGCCCATCCAGAGCAGCCGGGAGTCCTTGCTGTTCTCGTGTCCCTGGACGCCCTGCAAGGCACAGAAGACACCGCAGTCGTTACTGCCACCGGCCGCACTGCGGGGGACGCGTGCCTGCGCCGCGACTGCAGAGCGAGCGCATCTCCCAGCGGGGCCGGGCCCCCTCCGGCGGGCTCCCTCCGCGCTCCCCGGCGCCTGTGGGCGAGATGTTCCCCTCTCCCAGCAGGCCAAGATCAGCATATGGCCATCATGGAGAGCAGGGTGCGATGTGCGTGGTGCAACCGTGCGCTCACACGTGTGAGCCGGCGCCCTCGGGGTGCTGAAGGCGCATGGAGAAGGACCTCAGGCTCCTTGCAGGGTCCAGCACCCGCCGAGCACAGCGGAGACACCCCCCGGCCAGGGCCGCCGCCGGGAGCAGCCCGCTCCGGCACGGACGGCAGCCCCGCTCAGCGGGATGCCCGCACTCCCGGCGGGGCGGGCCAGGGCGGGAGGAGGTGGGCGCTGCCAAGGCCCGATTCTCCCTGGCTCCGGCACGGGGGCCCCGCTGCCAGCACAAACACGGCGCCAGCCAGCGCAGCCCGCTAGGAAGCGGCAGTGCTGGCCAAGCCCCGTGTTCCCAACGGCGGCAGGCAGGATGTGGGGCACTGGGAACGTCAGTGGGGCACTGGGGCAGAGCGCAGGGTCGGGGCGCAGCTCTGCTCCGGCGCCGGCCGAAGGGCTGCGGCGCTCCTCGCCGGGTGCACGCCGCAGCGGCTGCAGCCCAGCACGCGTCGCGCGGATGGGTCCGTCGGCCCGACGGGGCAGCTCCTCCGGGACGCGGGCGCTCGGCCGCCCCGGCTCTGCCCACGCCGCGCCCTCGCCATGACCGGGACCCCCAGGCCAGGCCAGCCCCGTGCCGCAGCCTCGCCGCCTCCCGGCCCCCCCGGCTGCACGCTCGCACACGCTGCAGCGGGGAAACATGTTTTCTGCATTAGTTCCATCCTGGGCTGAGCAGTACGTATGTCAGCAAATATGCAGGGAGGCTGGGGCTGGGGCGCTCCGGTTTCGGAGGTGGCTCAGACACCAGGCTGTGCAGATGCTGCCAGAGGTGAGCACGCAGGGGCGGACGGCGCGTGTGCCGCACCATCTAGCGGCAGCGGGCCCGCGGGGGTCCCCCGGCCCGCTCCGAGCATCCTGCCCTGGCGCGCCTCGCCCTGCCCCGGTGTGGGGGGGGGGACTGCGGGGTCTTGGCGTGCGTGACCCTCCCGCGTCTCGTCCCGCTGGCAGGCTCAGAGAGGATTTCCCTGCGCTGCCCTTCTCCCTGGCGTGGCCCGGCGCTCCCTCGGGTCCGGCACCTTCCCCCCCGGGGGGGACGCGCTGGACCCCCCGCGGGGATGCCCAGCCCTGGGGCGGTGATGCCCCAGGAGCCCTCAGCTCAGACGCTGGATGCAGGGAGCCGCGGGGGAGCCAACCATTACGCACCGGCCGGGGAACGGGACCGGCACAGCCGGGGAACGGGACCGGCATGTCGGCTGCAGCTGTTGGCAGCGGGGCGGCTGGGCCGGCTCGCGAGCTGGCAACAGCTGGCTGCGGGGAGCGCCGGCGGCTGCCTAGGAGAGCACGACACAAAGCAGAAACTGCTCCCTGCGCCCGGGCGAGCGCCGCCGCCGCACGGAATATTTACCTTCGGCTGCGATAGGAGGGCAGGGGCCCAGGGAGCCCCGGGCAGTGCCGGGAGCTGGGGGGGGATCCCGCCGGGAGAGGCAACGCCGACCTCAGCTCCGCAGCTCACGGGGGGCCTGGGGTCCCCGCTGGCTGCCTGCCCCCCGCCCCAGCTCCGCTTGCTGGGTGAGGCCGGGAGATTTTGCAAAAAAAAGAAACAGATAGAGTTCAAAAGTGCTGCTGAGCAGAGACGTGCTGCCAGAAAGCCTCTCCTCTGCTTTCAGCACGGCTCCAGGGGCCCCGGGGCAGCCCCCTGCCCTTGGAGAGCTCGGCGGTGCCCATGCCCATGCAGCCAGCAGATCGCAGCATCCAACCCCCACCGGGAAGCAAAACCAGCGGCGGCATCTGCAGGGCCCCCAGGGACAGAGCTGGGCCGAGCAGTATCTTTGCCAGTGGGTGTCAGGGCAGGAGGGGTCCCGCAGGGCCTCCCCCGCCGGGGCGCTGGCGTGGGCTCTGCCCCGGCTGCACGGGTGCTGAGGAAGAGAGACATGGGCGGACCCGTCTTCCACACGCCGAAAACGTGGGTCTAAGAGCACAGGGAAAGCAACTGCTTCTCGCAAAGCCCCTGGGCCCACGGTGAGGATCCCCGGGCAGGAGAAAAGCCTTCTGCCGACGGCGTCGAGGGGGTTAACGGCGAAGCATCCTCGGCTCCGCGGAGCAGCGGTGCCGGCGACCCCTCCTCCAGGCAGAAGAATGCGATCTCCCGGCATTGCCAAGCACAAGTTATTCCAGAGGTAGCCAGGAGAACAGAGCGGCTCCTCGAAGGCCAGCCCAGCCGGCGCACCAGCCCAGCCCACGGCCCCGCAAACTGCAACCGGCCGCCTGCTTCTGGCCAGGCTCAGGAAGACCGTGAGCTACTAAAAGCCTACGGCAAGAGCGCAGGGCGGCCCTCGGCAAGGGCCGGGCTGCGAGGCCGGCGCGGCTGCGAGCTCCAGGCAAGCTTGAGCTTTGCACGCAGTCGTCCTCCTCGGTTCTCCTCCGAAACGGAGGAGAAGGCGGACGCGTAGGCCCAGCCGCTGAGCAGCGATGACGCACCTCGCTAATGAAGACCAGCTCTCCGCTCCGCGTTTCAGAGCGGTGTCGCACTCCTCACCGGCTAGCTACCCCTCGCTGAGCTCCCGTAACGGATCACTGCTGTCCCGGCCGCTGGCTTGACGGGCAAGGAGGCTGCCGACGGCCCCGGCGGGGCGCGAGGTCCTGGGCAGCCTTCAGACCGGCTCCACAGTCTCGCTTTCCGCCTCCCTAGCGCGTCCGCCCGTGGCAGCGGGGAGGGAGCGCGGCGAGCGCCCCAGTTCCCACGCCGCCCCCCTCCAGGCCCTGCCAGCCAGGCAGAGCGCCGCCGTGGGTGTCCCTGTGCCGCGGGCAGCACCGGGGACACTCGCGGGCTCTCCCAGGCCAGGCGACTCCGTGCAGCCGGGCCGGAGAGGAAGGCAGAGGTGCGAGAGCAGAGCCGTGCCCGGCCCACGGTTTTTAGCACCTGTGGGTGCTCAGGCCGGGGCCCTGAGCGAGCGCAGAGGAGAGCACGGGCAGGCAAGCGAGGACGGGGGGCCGAGAGCAGGAAGACGAGGGAGCCACGGGCGTCCCCGCAGAGCTCTCTGGCTCGGCTCCGCCAGCGCCGGAGGGATCCCGCTGCCTGCCCACCTCCACCCCTTCTTCCACGCCCGTGGCAAGGCCGGATGGAGCGGCCTCGGGGCCCCCGGCGGGGGCTTCACGTCCCTTCGGGCCCCCTTCCCGGGGGCGGCGGCGGGCGCGCGCCCCCCTGCTCGCGAAGCCGCCGAGGGCCCCGTCCCGGATCCGCCCCTGCTTCCCCGTCCCCTGCGATAGCGAGCAGCATTCCTGAGGAGGAAGGACAAGGGGGAAGCAGAGAAGAGGAAATATAAACAGTCCCGTGCAGCTACGCTGGGGAACAGAAGCATGAGAGACCGGAGCGCGCGTTGCTATAAATAGGCAGCCCAGAGCTAGGCCAACTTTTTCCAAGCTTCCCACGGTCTCCTTGGGAATGTGGGACGCTGCGGACTTTCCCCCAGCCCGGAGGAAGCTGCTGCGGAGGCCGGGAGTCAGGTACCCCCGGGGCGACCTCCGCGGGGGACCCGGGGCCGTCGGGGCGGCCGGAAGGCAGGGCCGCGGGCCGCACGAGGTCCGCGCGGGCCGCCCCGGCCGCAGCGCCCCGCCGGCCGCCGCGGGGCTCCGAGGGCAGCCGCTGCGAACGTGAGGCCGGGCAGGCTCTTCCCTCGCCCCCGCCGCGGCGGAAAGCCCGCCGCTAAGAGTTTCTCGTGAGAACGGCGCGAACGCCGGCCCAGCCCACGCCGGCCGGCCCCCGGCGCTCCGCGGGCGCTCGTGCTCCTCTCCCAGAGCGGAGCGCGGCCGGCGGAGACGCCGCCCCGGGCGCCCCGCCGCCGCCGCCGCCGCGCCATCGCCCCGCGGCCCCACCGGTGCCGCGCCATCGCCCCGGGGCCCCGCCGGCGCCCGGCCGTGCCTCAGCCCGGCGAACGCGTCCTGCCGACGCTCTGGGCCCGCTCCTCCGCCCCGTCCCCGGCCGGCTCGGCTCCCGCGCCGCATGGCCCCGCAGGCCGGGGCCGGCCGGGACCACGGCGCGGGAGGAAAGGCCCTCAGCGAGCTTCGCGGGGGCGGCAAGGTGAGAGCGGGAGGAGCAGGCGGAGGTCCCCGGAGCCCCGGAGGAGCAGGCCCGGGAGAGACCGGATGCGACTCGCTTCTGACCAGAGGGTCACGATAAGGAAGGCGACTCGGCACAGCAGCTACGGGCCCAGAGCACGCGGAAGGGAAGGGCGGCCGCGGCGCGGCGCACCAGGAGCTCGGCACTGTGAGGGGCGCCGCGGCCGCGAGCGAGACTCCCCGGCGGCAGGGGCAGGCCTGGACCGAGCCGCGCCGGGGGAGCACGGCGACGGGCAGGCGTGCAAGAAGCAGCAAGGGGCGGCCCCGGCGCCCGGCAGGGGCACCCAGCGCCCCGTGCCGCCTGCCGAACCGGGCTGGGCGCCCGCTGCTCGGCTCGCCCGGGATCCCCGCGTTGCGCCGGCTCTGACTCATCCCGAGCTATCCGCAGCACGGGATCGAGCCACAGGCAGAGCGGAGGCCGAGTCGGACCACGCCGAGCAGAGATGGGCACGGCCCCGGGCAGAGGTGGCGATGTGGTTGTGCCCGCCTGCTCCAGCCCAGACGCAGCGATGAGGGGCTGTGGGTCCAGCAGGGCGAGAGCAATCCCGAGGGACGCCTTTGGGTGTTTACTGGACCTGCTGCCCCTGGGGGCTCAGCGAGCCTCTGGCCCCCCAGGAAGCCGCTCTCGCTGCGCCCTGCCCTCTATCACAGCTCCCGCTGTGGCACGCGCCGCTGGCGGCACGCTCAAAATAGCCCCGACACACGGAGGGCTCCGTGCTCTCGCGACACCCAGGCCCTGGTGTCCCTTTTGATTCCCCCCCCCCTTGCTCTAAGAAAAGGAACAGCTTAATGAGGCAGACTTGGCAAATTAAGCCGGAGGAACGGCCCGCTGCCGAGACAGGCTTTCAGCACGGCACGCTCCAAAGGGATCGGTATGAGCCTGCAGCGGTGCCGGAGCCGGAGCCTGAGCCCTCCACCTGCTGCTGGGGACGTGGCTGTGAACGGAGCCGGCTGGAAACCCAGCCTTGTTATTCCTGCCTCGCCGCTGGGGCCAGCTGACCTGGAAAACTCATTGCACTGCTAACCTCGTTCTCCGCTGCAAAAACCGGGCGACTTCAAAGATTGGAGCGCGAGAGGCGCTGGCACCGCAGGGCAGCCCCGAGATCACCCGGTTTCATAACCGCTCAGGGCCCCGGGGGAAGGAGCCCTTCCAAATAACCCGGCCCCGCAGCAGCAAGGGGAAAAAAACCAAAACACAGGAGTGTTATTCCTCTTGGCTAAGCAAGCCCTGTGCAAACTTCCAGAGGATTTATGGCATTTTAAAGTTTTCCCCTTCAGCACAGTACTTCTCCAAGACTAAACATCTTCATTAATTCTCAGCAAGACGGGGTTACGGCTGCGGCTGCGCTTCTCGGCAGCGGCAGCAAAGGTGCATATTTCTCTTGGCAAACCCCAAACGCGGGCCAGGGGCGTGCGCCGAAGCCGGGCTGGACCAGACGGCAGCGGAGGGAAGCGAGCTGCCTGCTTCAAGCAGACACCATCGTTCGCACGTTATTTTTAATAGCTCAGCTAGACAGAGTCCACCCTCCCCAGGAGACTTGGCTTGAGCCCGCCGAGCTCGCAGCTCCGCCGAAACGCCGTTACACAAGCCAACGGGTCTGGCGGGGGAAGAAGCGGGGGGCAGGCAGGGAGGGAGGGCGGACGATTTGGGGATGGACACAGGCCGAGTTTAGGAACAGAGAGGCGGCACTTTACTGAGCGGCACGCGGAGCACGGACGAGGCAGGAGGGCAGCGCGGGGGGCTGCCAGCGCTCCGCTCCGGGACGCTCGCCGCCCCTCTAACCGGCGGGCTGCCCGGGCGCCAGGACCGGCGCGGCCTCGGCAGGACGCAGGCGAGGAGGCAGGGAGACGGCTGCAGGCGCCGTGGCCTGGCCTCCGCCGGCTCCCTCCCCTCCTAAACGCTTTCAAAACCTTTGTGCAAGACGGACGGCAGCTTCCTAAGCAAGAGCCCCGAAGCCACAGGAAACCTCTAATAAGAGGCTGTTTAAACTCTAAGTTGAAGGCAAGGCCTAAGTCCTCTACTTATTTCCTAATCACTGTTATTTGCTGAGCCGCGCGGATCCAGCTGCCCAGACCTCACCCTTGGCAGATCCTCATCCGAGAAACCCTCGCGCTCCGCTCCCGCGCGGCAGCACCAAGCCCGGGAGCTCCCGGCCATGCTGGAGCCCTCGCCGTTCGCGGGGCTCGGGAAGGCTGCCCGCAGGCAGGGGGCGGCCGCGGGGCTCCCCGGCGGGACGGGGGGCAGGCGACGGCGGCGAGGGCCATCCGGCCGCCGGTCCGCCCTGCAGCAGCGGCCCCGTCACCCCCCGCCCCCCTCGCACGCCCGGCAAGGACAGTACCTGCGACGCGGCCGGGCTGGCTCGCGGGTCAAAGATCCGCAGTTTCTTGTCCTGGTGAGATAAAAAGAAAACAGAGGAGGGTTAAAGACCCCAGGGCCAGCAGGATGTAAGGCCCCCTCCTTCCTGCCCGCTCCGGCGGCCCCGCGGGGCGCCCTCCCGGTCCGGCCCCGCGCCGCCGGCCTGGGTGCGCCCCCAGGACCCGCGAGGAGGGTCAGAGACGGCTAAGGAGGCATCGCCGAGCCCTGCACCCCGCCGGCCGGCCGGGCATCGAGCCTCCTGCCGTGGAGGCATCCCGGACGGGGAAACCGCGTGCCCGTGCCAGGAACGCCATGGAGACGGGAGATGCCATCGCGGGCTCCGAGGAAGCAGGACTGGGCAGGGTGAGCCAGCACCAGCGTCAGTGCTTGCCTGCTGGCGCTGCGGACGCCACGGGGCCCCGAGGGGCTGGTGCTGCGGGCTGAGAAGTCGTCCTGGCAGCCACAGACCCCGCCGGCCGCGGTGTCGCTGTCGACAAGGGCCTTGAGCTTTCCCTCGCCTCAGCCTCGGCAGGCTGCATTTCACCTCTCGAGTTGTAGAGCCAGTGCAGAGCTCCCCCGGGTGCCAGCCTGCTTCCAGGGTGCTATTTGCTCTGCAAAGCCAATGCAGCTGGATCTGCTTTGGCTTTTCAAGACCCTTCACAGCCTCATACCTCGCAGATGAGGCCTCGAGTCTGATACCAATGCCAGAGGCCAGGTAGCAGCATTCGCTACCGAGCTACCACAGCCTGCGCGCCCACCTGGCCTACGCGCCCGCCTGGCCTGTGCGCTCAGCCTGCACGCTTGCTCGGCCCGCGCGCGCGCTTGTCCGGCACCGCACGAGCCTGCGGCGGGCAGCAGGCGCCATCTAGCGCTCCCATCCGGCTCGGGAGGACGACGGGACGAGCAGGGCAGAAAACCACAAAATCCAGCTGAACAGCCAGCAGGCAGCACCCAAACCCTCTTGCCCTGGCAGCACTCTCAGGGCAAGCGCAGCCACAGAAGTCCCTGGGCACCCATGTGGTTCCCGTAGGCTACAAAACTGCCAACACCAAACAGGTCTGCGGGCTGCAGCCGGTGCCCCTCCAGTCCCTGACCTCTGTCAAGTGGATTTACACGGTCGCTGGAAACATCTCGTGTGGTGGAAAGGGACCATCAACAAGCGCCCGTAAAATGCCACGCAGGAGCCCAGCCTTGCACAGGGCAGCCAGGGCCAGCAAACGCCCAGGGGGTCGCGCGCGCCCAGCAGCGGAGGAGGGGGCTGTCCGCTCCGACGCTTGCTCCGTACGGGGTTTTCAGCGCGCACAGCTGAACACGCCCCGGCCGCCCGCTCGGGAAGCGGCGCACGCGGCCGCTGCCTGCCCCGCGCGGCTGCCCCGCTCACCTTGCAGGAGGTGCCGAGCAGGCGGCCGTCTTGCTTCCAGGACAGGCTCTGCAGCTGGTCCCCGTGAGCGTCCAAGTCTGGGAGAGCAGAACACCGTTAGGACCTCCAGCGGGGCCTGGGCACCAGCGGTCGCTTCTCCCTCCGCAGGGCAAAGCGGGGCCGTCGCCCCCGGCTCAGAGCGGGGGGGCAGGGCTGGCACGGTTTGGAGCAGGAGCTCTGTTTGGCACCGTGCTATTTGCTTCCCAGCTGAACACTTTGGTTTTGCAAATGGATGCACTTCTGCTTGTGCAGAAGGTGGATTTCTCTTCTCCAGGCTGACTCCACATATTCCACCCAAAGAGCATGATGCTTTTTGGAATCCAAAGCCATTAGATTCAAAACCCAAAACATGGATGGCACTGGTATACGCAGCTGTGATGAGACCCGGCCTGTGTGCCCACGCATGCCACATTTGCCCGAGGAGCAGAGACCTTCGGTGACGCCCTCAACCTGGCTCCTTTCCTCTAGTAAGCCCTTCTGTAAGGCACTCAAGATTTCCAGGGAGATCGAGGGATTTCTAGAGTAATTTCGCCATGGAAACCCGTCACTCCGCAGCCCGTGCGGGAGGCATGCAGGGAGGAGCTGTTGCTTTTTTTATCTGTTACTACCGGAGGGCTTCCCAGGTGACAGGATCTGGCCTGCCCGAAAGGCGACCTCGCCCCGGCCTGGGAAGCCAGGACGCCGCAGGACCTGCCGGGAGGCGGCTGCGTGTGTGCGGGCAGTGTCCCAGCTCCGCTGGCAGCTCAAATCGCAGGGAAGGAGACCTGGGAAAGGCCCTGCGCAGGGCGCTTACGGCCCGGCATCACTCCCAGCCTCTCCTCCCCGGTGGGTCTAGCTCCGGTCTGGGCAAGGCAGGCAGCTCAGCGGCCAACGGCACCCACGTGCACCCACTCGCAGTGCTGTGGGGATAGCCGGGGAGCAGGATGCGTCTCCGCAGGGGGCCCCCAGCGGAGCTGCTAGAGATGTGCCAGGCGGCACAGGGGCTTTGGGGCTCTGCACCAGTCTGTGGGAGCCCACGCATGTGCGAAACGGCTGCGGTGGCACCATCCTCTGTGCCCGAAAGCTGACCATGTAGCGACACCGAGGTCCAGACCAGCCCTTGAGCCCGCTGCTCGTGCGGAGCGGTCCCAGGCATCAGCACAGCAGAGAGGAGAGGAGACACGTGCCACGGGGCAGGGAGCCGTCAGGTGCGGCCATGCCTACCTGTCAGCGGCTGCTGCTGTCCCACATCCCAGACGGTGGCTCGCTTCCCCGCGCCGCTGGCCAGCACGCCGTCCGCCGTGGGGTGGAATTGCAGCACGTCCACGGGGCAGCCCACGGGCCCCAGGGTCAGCCCGGCGCCGGCGGGCATGTCCTGGCCGCTCTCAGGCAGGCGCCACACCTTCACCTGCAGCCCCGGTGCACGTGGTCAGCCAGGGGAGGCGTTTGTCTTGCTGGACTCACCCACCAAACCCAAGTCTCCGTTTCCCCACGTCATCTGCTCCCTCCCTCACAATCTGGAGACCTCCCACACCCTTCTTCAAGGCTGGCACCCTCCACCCCAGGCTCTTCTTGTCCTCATCTCTCTAGACCTGTTTTTCTGAAGTATCCCAGTCCTTCTTCTGAGCCATAACCAGCAGCAAGCCACAAAGAGAAAAACTGAGTCCCACCATGGCTCCTTGGGTGCCCACAGCGTTGAACACTCACCGTTTCATCAGCAGAGCCTGTCGCCAGCAGGAGCTGATCGAAAGGTGAGAAGTCAAAGTCTGCCACGACGTCTGGAAGAGAAAAGAGCAGCGGTTCATCCCTGCCTCCCCCGACACTGAGCTCCCTGCAGGCACCAGGCTTGCTCCCCACTGGGCTCCTGGATCCTTTCAACACATCACCCTTGGGAGCAACAAGGACAGACCCAGACGCCCTGAGCTCGAATCCCAAGCTGGGGGAGGCACAACCCGGTGTCCTTCCCGGACATGTTTTGTGCATTAATTGCAACAACTTCATTTCATTGACAACGAAGGGCTTGAACAGAGTGGCTCGAACTGCAGCAAACCCAGGGCACAAGCCCTGACTTTCCGCTGCAGTTTCCTTTGCCGGCTGGCCTGGGACACTGCACCGATTCAGGGCGCAAGGGAAACGGCCATCCGCAGGAGCCCGATGACTTTGGCCTGCAACTCTGAGCCCGCCAGCAGCCCGGGCCTGGGCAGAGCAGGAGGGCAGGGGGGAGGCATGACACGCACAAGGTGCTTATGCCAGCTGCAGAGCCGGCGATCGAGGCGCAGGGCCAGCCAGGGCTGCGCTGGTAACAACGCTGCCTTTGTGACGGCCGGACCAGCGCGCCGGCAGCAGAGGCGCTCCGTGCAGCTCCGTCCGCGGCGCCTTGGGGGAGGAAGGCTGGCACCGCAATTAACAGCCCCCTGCTGCATTTGGCACGCTCGAGAAAGTAGGTCACTGTGTACTTTTCCGCTTCTACGAGGCTGCTGAGATACAAGCCCAGAAGGCATGAAAAGAAAGTAGCATATTCCAGCTTCCGACTTATCTGCTGCATTTTTGCCCTGGGAGGAGAGCAAAAAAATCCTTCCCTGCTTTGAACCCAGAAGGGAGGCGTTTCTCAGACATAGCCAGCTTCAAAGGGGCTGCACCAAAAGTTCATTAATGGGTAGGACTGTAGCACCCACATCCTAGTCGCTAGCACCCCATGCTGCCTCCTCGTCCACCCTCCCGGAGCCCTTCTCCGCAGGCACAGGGAGCGTAGCGCCACGGGAACGTCTGCCCACAGGCAGGACAGAGACGTGCAAAGCCCAGGTCGTCAACAAGCTTTCAAGTGCCTAAAATCCTCCCCTAGCCAGCACAAAAGTTTGTTTCCTGAAATCTCTTCCTGGGTTCACACTCGCCCTCCAGCCGTCGCACACAGCCAAGGCCCTTCAGGGACCCGCCTCGGCCGTGCAGGTGAGCTGGAAGGACAACGGCGCGCGAACGCTGCGGGAAGGAGCCCAGCAGGTCCCGGGCTGAGCCCTGGGGAAGAGGCAACGGACGGCCCGCGGGGGAGACCTGGCATCACCAGGAGCCGGGGGCAGCGGGGCCGTTTAAAGCCTTGTTTCAGTGGCAGCGTGGCTGGCCTCACCCCTGCAGCGGAGGGACGCGGGTCAGCCGGTGTGTTTTATCCCGCGGCGCTCTCGGCTTGCTCCCCGGCACCCTGCTGCTCCTTCCCCGTGCCAGGCACCCGCCTCCGCGCTCCTGCGCCAGCCGCGACGCTGCCTCTTTCCCTGCAGCACCCGCTCTGCCCACACCAGAGCCGCCCGTCCGCCCCGTTCCTCTCGTTACCAGAGCAGCCCGCCGGCTCCGTCCCCGCCGGCGTCCCGGCCGCGGCCTTCCCCGGCTCCTTGGCGCTGAGCGGCCGCGTTCCTGCCCGCCTCCGCCGAGGCCGCCCGCCCCGGGGCCGCTCTGCTGCTGCTGTTCATCGGATCTCTTTCGAGCGCCTTTGTGCAGGATGCTCGAGTTAACGCAGGGCTAGAATTACACTGCCTGGGCACTTTTCCCACTGGTTCCCTCTGCTCTCGTTTTGTACCGGGAACTTCAGGGCCTGCAGCAAGTAACACTGGAAGGACGCGCTAAGGGAAGAGCACAAACTCTCCAAGATCTTGAGAGCTACCTGCCTAGACCTCTCTGCAGCTCTTAGATGAAGGGATCTGGATCAGCTCAGCTCTTCAGCGATAGCTCAGTCTGCACAGCCATGCATGTTCAGCATGGCCAGCTGCCAGTCTGCTCCAAAACCTCCTGCTAAGCAGCACCTCGGTTGCCCCCAGCTCCCTGGGCCACCTGGACATCGTACGCGGAGGGTGTCCGAGTGCCTCGCTCTGCTGCTGGGAGCCAGGGCATCGAGATAGGGTCCACGTGCCAGGCAGAGTCACGGCTCTTGCCTCTGTAGCTCCAAACTCAGCAGGGGTTGCACAGAAGTGAGAAGCGCCAGGGTCCCTGGGGACTCTACCAGCCTACCCAGCCTCTAGTCTGGGAAAAACACAACCTGGCACCGCGATGGCTGAGTCATAGCCAAAAATCAGCACCTGAATCATTCTGCACAGCCTGAGCTGGGCCAGATGCCTCCAGCGGAGGTGGGATGCGGTAGCCAACTCCTTGGTGCCCCGGTGCAGAGGGCTGCACAGGCACGGGACAAGCTGCATTAGGCCTGGCGGATACTCGGCTCACCTGAGTGGCAGCAGAGCTGAGACACGGTCCTCTTGTCTCCATCCAGGCACTCCAGCGGCACGATGCCCAGCACACCTGCAGGAGACACCCCAGGAACAGGTCACCTGCTGCCCGCCAGCTGCCCATCACTGGGGCCTCTCCGAGCCTGCGAGAGTCCGAAGCAGGACAGCAATGGCTCCCAGGAAGCCACTGTGGCTCGGGACAAATGTGGGGGGCACCCAGCTTTGCAATCCAAGCTGAGATCTTTGCTCCACCCCCAGGACTGCCACCACCTTTGTGCGAATTCAAGGAAAGTCTCCTCTTCTTGTCCTTGTGCCTCCCTATCCTTGAGATCATCCTTCATCTGCCATCCCCTTCTGGGGTCTGTGCGGCTCCCCTGCGCCCTGGCCCTCGGGGAACTGCGGTGCCAGCTTCAGGGACAAACGTACCCCGTGGGCTGCACGCACAGGACTTCGCACTGCGCGCTCTGCGGCCACTCCCTCGTGCCTTACCCGCTGAGTCGGCGTTGAACGCTATCCAGCGGCAGCTGGCCTTCACGTGGTTCCCACAGGATGCAACAGAGCCAGCTCGGACATCCCCAATCCAGGCCTAGGATCAAGGGGAAGAAAGTCCATGTCAAGAGAGGTCTCTGCTTTGGAGGGGCAGGACACTTTGGTCAGAAATGGAGAAGAAAAAGTGTCGATGCAGGTCTGTAAACACACTCAGTCCCAACAGAGCTCCCTCGCCAAGGACCTGGTGCTACCTAGAGCTGGCTGACACCAACGGAGCCGTGCTGAAGGCAGTCATGAAGGAGCTGGACACCCTCTTCCCGGGGCTGGGGGCTCAGGGGCGGCTTTGCCGTTGGTTGCTGCAGGCTCCAGCTCAATGAGAACGACAAGGGAGACCGCGAAAGCTGAGAACAGCCACCCTCCCAGCGCTGCCTCTGGCCGCGCAGCCGCCTTGCCTTGAGCTCTCCTGCGGTGCCAAGAGTTCGGGTGACTTTGCATCAAACCCGTGCCAGTTTTATAGGGGGGGTGACAAAGGCTCCTGGGCCGTGAAACGCCAGCCACGGGGTCAGGCTGGGCCTGAAGGAGGCACCGGCACAACACGCGAGCGCCTCTGGAAGCACAGCCCGCACCGACGCGGAGCCGGGGAACTTCATTAGGATGCTCCAGAAGCAAAGTCCCACTCTGCAGCTGGCTTCCGACCACCTCCGTGGGCAACCACGGCATGTGCGAGGCACTGACGAGCCCCACGTCCGCCTGACGTCCACCCCAGCCTGCAGGGCCTGGAGCTCTCCGGCGCTCCCGGGGCTAAGTCCAACCCCGGAGCAAAGGCACCAGGGCCCTTCCCGGGTGCCACCACACCCCTGCGCCCGCTGGCGGCCACCAGCATCGCCCACAACTGCACCAGCCGTCCGAGCTGGGGACATGCCCTGCCCCGGGAGCCCCACGCGCAGAAGGGTGCTGGGCACCCAGCCGGGTTGGGACCAGCGCGCCTGGCTTTTCCTGCAGCACTTCTTCCCTTGTCCTTGTCACATCAGCCTTTGCGGTGGTGGATCCATTGAGCAGAACCGACCCCCCCCCCCCAAAATCCAGGGCTGTTCCTCTCCCTCAGGGAGGGCCCCAAGCGCCACCAGCAGCCAGCTCTGTGCGGAGGAGGGTGCTCCCAGCCCGCAGACCCATGTCCGTCTCCTTTCCTTCCCTCTGCGCTCCCAGAAGGATTGCAGGAATTTCTCTTTGGTCAGCAGAACCGGGGATCTCCTCACCCTCGTATCTAATCTGGAGGAGGAGGGGACTTTTGGTGGCTTCAGGGCTGTCATAAGACTTTCTTGCAAGAGTAGCCCCTTGGGGAAGGAGCAAAGTTGCCCCAGGGAAGGGGCTACCTATCTCAGGGGGAGTCAGTGCCGCCCCAGCACGACCGCTAACCAGACCGGCCTGTGCCAGGCAGTCCAACGCCTGCTGCCCCTTCCCCACGTGAGTCTGTCCCCCATGGCATCCCCTGCCCCGCATCGTGCCAGTCGCTCGCCTGCCCCGTCAGGGCCACGGTGCCTCGCTCCCACCGAAGCTGCTCTCCCGCGGGCCGCGAGCCATCCTGCCATCCGCGGTACCCGGGGCTGCGCTGGCAGGATCTGCCTCCCCCATCCGCCTCCAGCGCCCGCTCCTCTTGCCGGCTCCTTCCTCGCTTCCCAGCTCCCGCCTGTCCCAGTTCTTGCTGTCCCGCAGGCCCAGCCCCGGTTTGCAGGAGCGCGTCAGAGCAGAGGCAGCCTCGGTCATGGCTACCGGCATGCCCAGGGCAGGGAAGGGGCTGGGGGCATCACCGGGAAGGACTACGCACCGCCGCGCCGCCGCCTCGAGGCGCTTGCACGGTTCGCCCCTGTTACCCGGCGCATGCTGCGCCCGACCGAGTATCGCTCCCCTCCCTTGCCGAATCGGCAGCAAGCGGCTGAGCCGGGGGAGAGCTCAGGTCAGGGTCAGCACCGAACTCGGCTCCGTGAGCCGGGACGGAGCAGCAGGAGGCTCGCCGGGATAACTCCGCAGAGCCGATGTCTCGGGGCTCGCGTGGCAGGTGTGCCGCGGTGTACCAGCGCGCCCCGGCTTCGGAGCACGCGCGCTTGCAGGGCAGCCATGCTGAGCTCCGCGCGCTTGCACGCAGGGCCGCAAAGGATCTCGGCCCCGGCTGCAGGGCCCCGGCGCGGCGCTTCCTCTTTGCGGTGCGGAAGCGCGGTAGCGTTTGCACAAGCTCAACGTTTAACGCCTGCAGGGTTTCATGAGTCCCAGGCGAGCCGAGGCCGCGGTCGGCTCGTGCCGGCCGGACAACGCACACAGGAAGGGCAGTAGCGCCACGATCCTCGTGCCCAGGTGTGGCGTACCCAAGGGCAACGTGACAGTCCCGCAGGGCTGTGTCGACCCACGCCGACCACCCGAAGCGCCTCCGACAGCCAAGACCCCGCTGCGGGAGTGAAAGCAGCCGCGTCCCTGCCGCGAGTGGGCTCGGCCGCCATGGGCGAGCGGTGTGGGCTGGCGGCACGTGCGGGAAGGACGCGTCGAAAGGCCCCGTGGGCTGCGCGTTCCCTCGGAGGGCCGAGGTTGCCCCACCGCGCCGGGCACCCAGGGGGCTGGCTGCAGCGGGACGGCGGGGCGCCAAGGAGGGGCGGCCGTGGCGACGCCGCCGGCGGGCACCTGGCGTGGGCGGCTCGTCGGGCAAGAGGAGGCGCGGCCGGGTGCCCCGGTGCAGCGCCCTGCCGGGCTCCTCGACCCCAGGGGCGGTGGGGTTTGCCCGGCCTGCCGGGAGCCCCGGCCCCGCACCCCTGCGCCCCAGCCGGGCCGGGCCAGCCCCGCACCCGCCGCCCGCCGCCGCGCTCACCTCCCTGCGGGGCAGCCTGGCCACCGTGTGCCGGAACTTGGACGCCCTGAAGCGGTTCATGGTGCCCCGGGACCGCCGCGCCGCGCCGTGCCGTGCCGAGCCGAGCAGCGCCGCGCCGCTCCGGGGCCGCCCGCGGGCCCCGCCCGCAGCCTTGGCCCCGCCCCCGCCGCCTTAGCCCCGCCCCCTGGCACACCCACTCCCCTCCTTGCAGCACCACTTCGCGCCGCGCCCCGGGCTCTTAGCCCCGCCCCTCCACGCTGGACACGCCCCTCTCCCCGCCCCCGGCGGCTAGCCCCGCCCCCAAGACCGCGCCCTGTCCCCGGGGCGGCCCGGGGGCGCCGGGAGGGGCCGGGCCCCTCGGGCCCCACGGCAGCACACTGTTGTGGGGTGCCACCGGCTTCCCGCAGCACCCTGCGTGGCCCTGCCTGGGCCACGGGGTTCCCGGGCCAGCAGCTGGCTGGGGATGGTGCCCCTGGGCCACCATGTGGCCGGCGTGGCCACTGAGTGTCCTTGGCCAAAGCCAAGCCAGCTGGGGCTGTCACCAGGCTAAAGAACATGTCCTGCTGGGATAAGGGACGCCTTGGGCACCCAACAAATGGCCATCACTGGGCAGAGACCTGAGCCCCATGCCCTCACATGGGGGGGTGTCCTGCAAGGCAGACGGCTCCCCAGGCTATGGGCCTGGGGGAGCCCTTCTCCTCCTGGCTCCTCTTCGCAGACAGCCACCATGCTGGGAGCACTGGGATGTATCAGACAGCAGCTCAAACCCTCTAGCTATTGGAGCTGACCTGCAGGCATCTGAGCTGGGTGCAGGTGAGTCCTCAGGGTGTCCATCTCAGGAGAAATTGGGCAGGGGTACAGACCCCCTTCCTCAGCTCCAGTGGATTCAGATTCCATGGACTCCCATCACTCTGGAGATGTCTCCATATAATTCTCATCCTCATCCCCTGGGAAGGCTCATAGATCACAGGTCTCCAGCATGACCAGGTCTTACCTCACTTGTATTTAATTCACATAAGGACATGGTGAAGCATCTGACAATTTTAATGGCTTGAAGGCTTGCTGGATCAGCAGCTGCCTACCCAAATGATCCTGAGGGCTAGAATGACCCTCTGCTGCCCAAATGTCTCGCTGGAGGCGATGGCAGCTGTTCTTCCACCCTCCAGGCAGATAAGATGGGGGAAATCGCAGGAGATTTTCTGTTTCATTGGCCCAGTGTGCTTGTCTCCTCCCCGGACTTCCAGACAGCAGTGAACAGAAACCTTTGTTTACAGACAGCTTCCAAGGAAGAAGAGCTGGATCCTCGCCCGCTCACCGTGCGAGCGTACGCACGGAGGGCCAGAGACCGTGCCTGTTTCCTCACTTCATTTACTATTTGGGGCTTTCTTCCTCCTTTTCTCTTTGTACACTGATACTCCCTCCCCTGACAACCCCAGGGAGACTGGAGGGTTGTGAGCGCTCGGGCTGCAGGGGATTGCATGTAGTGGAGTAGACTGTGGCTTCATCCTCGACTGAAGCCCCAAACCCATTTCCATGGCATGGGGCCCTACAGCCCGGGCTCTCGCAGCACAGCTTTCCACGGTGCAGAGCCAGGCAGCGCTGTGACACCAGCGCACACGCAGCAACGGAAGACAGGATCTGACACAACCCCCTCCCCGCGTGCAGCTCAGCCTTGCTTCCACATCCTCCCACGCACCGCAGAGCCGAACCTCTCTGCTGAGGAGTATTTAAAGGCGCCCGCACCAGTAATGAAGGCAGGAGCTCAATGCACTTGGCATGAATTATCTGCTGGCTCTAGAGACATGCTCCCTCCCCAAAACAGGTGGTATGTTAATTTTAGGCTCAGAAGAGCCTTCAGTTCTGTTCTTTGATGACGTTTTATCTACTGAGGCTGTAAAACAGTCATAGCCCTTCAGAACGTGCCTGGGGTGGAGCAGCGGACCCCGAGCGTGTCCAGTCCTGGGAGCACTAAGCCAAATCCCCCTTCCAGCTGTTTCCCAACGCCAGCCTGGCTTAGCTACCATGCAAGTCCGCTTTGGTCAGTTCTGAGCCCCTCAGACTGTCCTCCGTGGGGACAACTCTTCCTGACGAGCAGCCCATCTGCCTCTCTCTCCCTCTGGCTGGTCTCTTCTGCCCAGTAGCTCATGCTGTCCCTTGCCTGGTGGGGCTCTTCTCACTCGGAGCACAGTGGCTCCTCTGGTGCCTCCCCTCTGTGGTCACCATGCTGGGGCTCTGCCAGGAGGCTCCCCAGGAGTTAAAATACCAACAGCCCTGGCTCAGCTCACTTCATTGCACTTCGCTTCAGCACTGGGGACCTCCCCACTTGGGTCTAGTCCCACTTACTGCTCCCAGTCTGCGGCCTCTCTCGGTCCCAGTGCTCTGCCCCCTCACCGAGCCCATCCTCCAAAGCACTCTGCATGCTCTTGGGAAAAGTGGGAGAAGGAAAGTGCTCCCCTTATTTCCTGCTGTGCACAGAGCTGCTTTTACTGCAGAGAAAAGCATGCGGAGGAAACCTAGATGCTTGTGAGCCGAAGGAAAGGTGATGCTGCGAGCAACGCCTGCTCTTCATGCAGCATCTCGCACACGAGCGCCTTTGGCTTCATGGGAGACCAAGGCTGTGGCGAGCCAGTGAGGTGAGGTGGAGACATGACACACCGAGGGCCCCGGTGCGTGACAAGCGCTGCTGCAGGACGCAGAGCGGGCTCGGGGGGAGGGAGGCAGCCTCCCACCCTGCACACGCCGCGCCGGCCCCGCGCCAAGCCGGCGTCGCCTCCCCCCACAGCCTCCAGCCCGCCATGACGGCGGCGGCCGCGCCGGCCCCTACTGCGCGTGCGCAACAACGGCCGCCCGGCGCCGCCGCGCCGCGCGCACGCGCAGTGCTCCGCCCCGCCCCGCCCCGCGCGTGACCGGCGGCGCAGGCGCAGGGCGCCGCCGGGGGCCAAGATGGCGGCCGGGAGCTCGTCACGCTGGTTCGGCGCGGCCGCCGCCGCCGCCGCGGCTCGGGGCCGGCGGCCCGGCGACGGGCGGCTGCTGCTCGTGTGGCTCGCCCGGGGGCTCAGCGTCGCGCCGCCCGCCGCCGCCTCGGCCCGCGCCGCCCGCCGCCTGCTGCCGCTGCGCGCCGGCCTCGGCGCCGCGGGTGAGCGCGGCCCGGGGGGGGCGCGGCCTTACTGGGGGGGGGGAGGGAGCGCGGAGCCCCGGCCCGGCCCCGGGTCGTGCCCGGTTCGCGGCCCGCTCCTCGCCCCGGCTCCCTGGCGGCCCCGGAGCCCCGCGGCGCCGCCGCAGCCTCCCGTCCCGCTCCTCACGCCGCCCCCTCTGACCTCCTCTCTCCTAGGGACTAGGCGCCTCCCCGCAGCGCCCGCCGCCTCCTTCCACACCAGCGCCGCAGCCCGCGCCAGGGAGGACTACTACGAGGTGCTGGGGGTGCCCCGCACCGCCACCCAGAAGGAGATCAAGAAGGCCTACTACCAGGCACGTCCCTGCGGCCGGCCGGCCGGCCCTGCGCTCCCCCCGGCGGGCGGGCGGCCCCGCGAGGGGCCTGCTGCCCCCGCCCGGCCCGGCCCCGCGGGGCCTTGGGCGCGTGGAGGGAGGCCCTGCAGAGAGGGCCCGTGGCCAAGGAGGCTAGTCATAGCTACCCACAGCGGCTTCGGTGTTGGAAAGTCCTGAAAGCCTTTAAGAGCTTAAATCCTGGGAAACACTTTTTGGTTTCCTCTAAGGGATCTTTTGCTATTACTATTCCTTTAAGTTTGTTGGAAAAAATGCCTGTTTCCTCTGTTTGGACCCATTGGAGGCAAACTCTGAGGCAGCAGTAGGAAAGCTAAACCCCTGTCTAGATTTGGGGATCTCGTTGAAAGGGTGTTCTTCCTGTGTATATGCTTGTGTTGTCATCTTGCAGGCCTCTTTACAGCAAGTCTTGGAATTACTTGGAATCACCTAGCAGTCTACTAGGGACAGCTTTTTGGTTCCTTGCTGTGGGATGATACAGACAGTGAATGCTTTTAGTTCCCTAAAATATAGACAATGACTACTAGGCTCTATCTTACGTGTGTTTCCTGGCATGTGAGATATGCTAAAGCAAATTATTTCTCTCTGTGTGTAATATTTAATTTCTTGTTGTTTAGCTGGCAAAGAAATACCATCCTGATACAAATAAGGATGACCCCAAAGCTAAAGAGAAGTTCTCTCAGCTGGCAGAGGCCTATGAGGTAATATGTGGGTTTTATCGTTGTAAAAAGGAGGAAGGACTGGAGCAATGTTTGGAGTAGAGGGGGAAAATATTTCTTCTCCTGGTGTGAATTTCTGTAAAACTGACTACTGTTTCATCTGTTGTATTCCAGCCTTGAGCGGTGCCTCTGCCCTAATGATGTCTTTATTAGCTCCAGAAAATTATTATCTAACCCAAATATCTGATTTCGTTAAACATGTTTTGACCTTTTTGAATTTGTGGTCCTTCTCAGAAGTGAATGCCTGGCATATATGGGAAAGCTGATTTCAGCAGTGGAATTACTAGTCTGCTTAAATAAACAAAAAAACCCTGTCAGTAGTTACTAGATTTTTGAGAAAAAAGGTATGTTCCACTTTGCTTCCCCATCCTGCCCCAGCCCCCATTTCTTCCTACTCTTCAGCTTATTCAGAAATCCTTTTGTGCTGGTTTTGACTCTTCGTAGATTTTCAGAATTATTGCTAGCTTTCGTGCAATATATGTGATCTAATGTATATAAGCTATTCTTACTATGAATTAGCAAAATCTTGTGACTTTCCCAATGACATATAAGAGATGTAATGGGAGGTGAGGCTTTCTGATAATTCAGTTGATCGTGACAGCTGGGCCAACCTCCGTAATGTCATGAAGAAGCTTGGAGAATAGACCTCAAAGTCCACCTGGTGCAGCTCTGTCTTAGAAGCTTTAGCTGACCCCGCTTGAGCAGGGGGATTGGACTAGATGGTCTCCAGAGATCCCTTCCAACCTTACCGATTCTATGATTCTGTAACTTGGGTTGGTAATGCAGATAGCCTTGAATTCTCCTGAGAGATGCAACCCAGGACTAGCTTTGTTTGTCCAGATCTGTACAGTGTCCTGATGGTATAATTCTTTTAGGTATTAAGTGATGAAGTGAAGCGGAAACAGTATGATGCTTACGGTACAGCTAGTTTTGATCCTGGTGCAGCAGGTACTGGACGCCAGTATTGGAGCAGTGGGCCATCAATTGATCCAGAAGAGCTTTTCAGAAAAATCTTTGGAGAGTTTTCAGGATCTTCTTTTGGAGATTTTCAGAGTGTCTTTGACCAGCCGCAGGAGGTATGGATGAAACACGTTTATTTTCTAAGTATATGAGATGAAAAACATAGAATTATGTGGAACACTAGTCTGCCACTGGCTGCTCTTGGTATAGGCTTAAGCAAAGACTTTGCTTCTTGGTATGTCGATGTAGAAATGTGTCCCATCGTATGGGTGCTGATTGGCCTCCCATACCAAGAGTCACATCCCTTTAGTAAGCTGTAGGCCTCCAGATAGAATATACTTTCTGGACTTCAGCTGCTTTATCTGGTGTGTTCTGACACGAGTTAATACTGCCAGGCTGTTACCATCATTGTAAGCTGATGTACGTTTGTCTGTTTCGTACTTCTATTTTAATGTCGAAAGCCACAGAATAACTCTTAACTGTAAAAACAGCCTTCCAGCTTTTGATTTGACTGCTTAATTGGCTTAAAAAGTTAAGTGATGAAGCCTAAGTGTGAGAAAGAGGTTTTGTTTTTCCTTTGTACTGCAGCTAAATGCACTCTTAGATATTTATGCTATTGATCTGTGCACTGTCTTCAGAAATATGTCTGATACTCAGGACTTTTGGGCTTATTATAAGCAGAATATTCTGTCTCCTGGGAAGGTACCGAAGAACTAGTAAAAAATCTTTGCTGATTACTCTCCTTGCCAAGTAAAGAGTTTATTGAGGAAGACCATGTGCTTTCACTGGCATTGAAAGACTTCGCATTTACTGTTGCTGTTTTACCGTTAAATAAGGCCTACAGAAGTAGATTTTTTCCTTAAGAGCAGAAAAACGTGTGATTTTGATTTTTACTGTCTTTTTTTCTTCGTTTCTACTTTTAAAAGTCATTTCTGTTGCGCAATTGCTCATCAGACTGGTATAACCATCTTTCCTGTGATGTTTGCTCTCCTTTTTTTACCCCCTTTTTAGTTAAGTGAGACAAATTATTGCTTCCTAAAATGAGACAGAACATGTGTATATCCATCTATTTCTCCTCCACTCCATTACCTGGATGTATTTTTAACATTGATATTTGACCTTAAGTCTACTTAAGATCCTATCACATATCAGTTGTAGATGAATGTTCATGTTTCCTATACAGTATATTATGGAATTGACATTCACTCAAGCTGCAAAGGGTGTTAACAAGGAGATTGTGGTGAACATCAATGACTCCTGTCAGCGATGTGGTGGTAGAGGGCATGAACCTGGTACCAAAGCGCAGCGCTGCCACTACTGCAATGGTACTGGCATGGTAAGTGCTTCTTAAGATACAAGTTCTGCTGTGTTTGTTGTTGTTGGGACAAATTAGTGCTTTCCATATTGAAAAACTTCTTCTATAATCATCAGCTTATCTTGGGTGAAACCAGGTTGACAGATGAAGATTTGATATTAATATGTACTAGGAATATTTTCATTATTTTGAAGATATGTTCTGGACAAATAAAGATGATAGCTTGAAGGGTAGATTGATGTACAATACTTGTACAATATGGCGTGATCATCATTGCTCTTGGACTGGTGTTAGATTCTGAAAGTGTCATCCTCTGAACAGCTGAGTTCTAAGTCAAGGCTCTCTATTTAAGCTACATGAGTGAAATAAACTTTCTAAGCTTCCTTCTCTGTTAGAGGAGACAGTTGCTGACAATATATTTTTAGCGAAGCGTGAAGTTCATGATAAAATGGGTAACCTATGAGTGTTAGAGATTGCATTCAGGTTAGAGGGACTGGCACTGTCTAATGCCTGCAGATGTGATAGAAATAGTAGGCAGATGTAGTGTGAGAGGGTGAGGGTGTAAGGGTGACAGATCACTGGAACAGGTTGCCCAGGGAGGTTGTGAAGTCTCCTTCCCTGGAGATATTCAAAACCCGCCTGGACACAGCCCTGTAACATGCTCTAGGTGACCCTGCTTGAGCAGGGGCATTGGACTAGGTGATCTCCAGAGGCCCCTTCCAACCTCAACCATTCTGTGATAGCATCTGTTCCAGCCTCTTATAAGCAACATCCTCGTAGTATTTCTGAGCCAGTTTACTGCTCCAGCCCTTACTAAAGGATATCATTACCCTTGAACCCTGTCATAATGTATGCGCAGTTAGAAGGACTTGCATGTGCTGGGCCACTACCAGGGTGTTGTGGAAACAAAGACACAGATAGCTGCCTGATACCAATTGTTTATACAATTTGGGTTTTCTTCACTAGGAAACGATAAATACAGGCCCTTTTGTAATGCGATCTACGTGCAGACGATGTGGTGGCCGTGGTTCCATCATAACAACGCCGTGTGTTGTATGTCGAGGAACAGGACAAACCAAGCAGAAGAAGACAGTGATGGTTCCTGTGCCAGCTGGTTAGTGTTGTGTTTGTGCGCTGCTATCTGTTAAAGTGGCTATAGCCTTTTTTTTTTTTCCTAAGCTCTCTTGCTTAGAGCATGGCTACTTCCTGACAAATGTCAGAGCAACATGAAGAAGCTTTGTTGCAGAGAAGTTATCTTAAGAACAACGAGAATTGATAGCTTAGTAATTGAATGGATTAGTAAAAAGATGTGCTAGAGGTGCACATCTCTGGTGAGGGGTTCATATCTGGTAGACAAAAATATTTGGCCTTCTTGAGAAGAGATTTTGGATTTTACATGAATTTTCCTAGGCAGGTGTTGGAGAGTGGAACTCTCAAAGTCTTGTTGACTTGACTCTTTCATTGATCTTTAAGGAAAGTTGGAGGGGGGATCCTGAAAGCCTTAGTTTGGCTCACAGAGAGTGTGTTGGTTGCCTTTCTCAGTAAAGATGATAATATGGGTAGTGAGGCTAAAAATTTGCTTCTTCAAGACCATCCTGGGTGAGCAACAGGTAATTTTCCTGTAGCTTGTGGAGGCCATCCAGTGTTCCTTAAATCTCTGCTGAATTATTTGGGGAAGTAATGAGCTCGTGTAGGGTTGTTCAAATGGCTGGCACCGTAGTGATCAGATCTGAGCTATAAATGTGTGCTGACACCTCCTTCCTTTGGCCGCAGCTCCTGGGCTCCTGTGGAGAGTGTTACTGTGCTTCCTACTGGTAGGTCTCGTGGCTTGTGCTCCTGGAGGTGCGGGTGCTGCTGTGGTGGCAGGCTTTTAGGGATGGCAAGAGGTCTGAACAGAAAAGCTGTAGGTATTTAAGTAATACATGGAGTATAATACCAGGTAAAATAGGATAACATTCCCTGTTTTTTTTTTCTAACTGCAGGTGTTGAGGATGGGCAGACAGTTCGAATGCCTGTGGGAAAGAAAGAAATTTTCATTACGTTCAGGGTATGTATCATTATATGTTGTAAGCTGCTTTTATTATTTAGGTTGGTTGCTTGTTACCGTCACAACTGCCTAGAAAGTCTGACCGAGTGGGGTACAGGAGGGGAAAAAGCAAACGATCCTTTCAAACAGCTGAAGTAATATGATCTACATGAACTTTCTGAGATAGCAGATATGCGTTGTAACAAGTGGTGGAATGTTAAGTCTGTTCATGAAGAATTAGACCGTGTGCTCCAGGATGAGGGCTTTAGGGTACTGTGCATCAAAATACAGAAAGGGTGCGCGATGCCTTCCGTCTTTGATTTGGAGACTTGGGGAGCTGTCTGCTTGCATTGATGTGAGTACTGAGCAGAGCTGCAGGAATGTGCTTAAGAGCTGACTGGTAAAATGTCCTTTTGCAAACACACATTAAGTGCTGATTTGCAAATTCTTTGTAGCTGCGGCCCTCTGCTCCAGCACATATCCTGTCATATGTGTCAAGGAGAAAACTTTTTTTCAGCACCTTTGCTGTGGTGAAGGAGAATCTAGTTCTTTTCCAGTTTGTGATGCTGCTGCCAAGGTGCTTACTTGTCTTTTCTGGCTTTCCCCTGTTCAAGGCATTGGGCAAGACAGTACCTTCTCTGTCTTCCAGAGAATTGTACTGACACTGTAAATTAAACTGGGTTAGGGGAAGAAGTTGCTGAGACAGGAAGCAGACATCCTCCTAAGCCTCTAGCTAATTAAGGTTATGTCCATATCTGTTTTCTTCTAAATGCCTAAACATTAACTGAGACTTTTTAACCATGCAGTCTGTGGACAGTAAAGGGTCTGACTACAGCATTCTGGTATGTTTTCTGAGAACTTTGAAAGCAGTTTGCAGTGAGAACTTCATGTTGTTGGTGCTCACTACTCTCTGGAACTACTTGCCTTTTAGGTTCAGAGAAGTTCTGTGTTCAGAAGAAATGGAGCGGATATCCATTCGGACCTCCCTATATCAATAGCACAGGCTGTCCTGGGAGGTACAGCCAGGTGTCAAGGCTTATACGAGACAATCAATATCACGGTAAGTTCTATTATGTAGAAGAGCTGTAGCATAATGTAATGTAGGACAAGAAAAACTCCTCCTTTGCTGGAAAGATGGTGCAAACTTTCTGAGTCTGCTTGTGTCAAGTTTCACACTACTTCAGTATTGTGTGTCAGGTAACTTGTGACCTGTTTGGTCATATCTCCCTTTGTGTCACCATATAGCAACAGGGAAAGGAAGGACTGTGTGGATTGTTAGACAAATAAAGCATTGCTAAGAATGGCAGGCTGCTGAGTGCTGGGAAAACCTGCTTGGATGATTTTGTTAGTATTGTCTCATATGTAAGATTCTCTTGGATAGACCAGCCTATTTCCATATGTTCATAAATACTATCCAGTTTGGTCAAAATATATTTATGTATTTCTGTCTTTATTTGCTTGGTCAGGGGCATTAAATGTCTGTCACAGCAACATTGGTATTGGGATGTTACCCCTCTACTGATAAGGAGAGGATCACAGTAAGTTAGTAACTGGGGAGGACAGGGTAAAGCCTTTCTCTTACATCTTGTCTCGGAGAATGATGAGAAGTCCTGTCTAAGGTTGTCTGAATTGTACTACGTTCCTTGGCCTTTCCTTCAAAAGGTTTTCGTCATTACTGACAGCCCCTGAATGTGTCCAGATGCATGAAAATACCAGATTTTCCCATCTTATTTTGAAGTCTGCTATAGAAGTAGATAATTACTATAGAAATGCTTAAAGTAGAATAATAAATTTGACTCTCTGTGTTCATAGATACCTCCTGGTATTCAGCCAGACCAGAAAATTCGAATGAGTGGGAAAGGCATTCCCAAAGTTAACAGTTACGGCTATGGAGACCACTACATTCACATAAAGATAAAAGTTCCTCAGTAAGTAGATGTAATACAAGTTTCTGTGAAATCTTAAACTCCTTGCAAAAAAAGTTTAGAGAAATTTTATGAAAATGTCTCATTGCTTTATCTGTTCATCTTGGTCAGATGCCAGTTCATTAATTTCTCACACTGCTTTTTATTTTCATGTGAGGTAAACTTCCTTTTATTTATTTTATTTTATTTTTTATTTTTTTAAAAAAAGCACAATTTGGGAAGCCAGCTGTAGGAATACTAAATCCTGGAGCTACATAAGTAGTTCTGTATTTGCAGATTTGCCTTGCATCTTGCGAATGCCAGCTACATGACGCATCAGTGTTCTGGTCTATAACACTCCGGTGTTTTTATACCTGCAACTTAAAGGAACTAAAATGATTTGGATTTGCTCTTCAGACTGCTTGTTGAACCTCTGCACCACTGGTTAAAGAAACCTTATAGCTTGTGTTACTGCACTCAGTTTGGGTGTTCGTTTCCTGAGCTCTCTTTGCCAGATGTGTGTTTTGCTGTGGCTCTACATAGTTCTTAGCACTTCGAAAGACTTTGGTTTTTTACTGCACTTGGTGAAATGCATGGGTCATATCATTCCTCTTCCACTAGGGCTCATTCTTTATAGAGTGCTCATTTTAAGAACACCGTAGAGATTCTCAGTGTATTTCAGAAGTATTAATCTTGTACTTCTGGTAGCTGCCTCTTTTGTGTGCTGCCAGATTAGGGAAGCCTATAGAAAATATCTTTCCGTAAAGATAGTGGTAACCAACAATCTATGTACTGACCTGCAGAAGGCTGACAGATCGCCAGAGAGCTTTAATGATGAGCTATGCTGAGGATGAGGCAGATGTAGAAGGCACAGTGAATGGAGTCACAAATACATCATCAGGTAAGCAGTGTGAATTAGTGCTCCTTTCTCATGGAAGTGGTGTGGGAATGCAGAATGTTTCCTGAGGATTCAAGGGGAGGAAGGCGAGCCAAGCTGACCTTCAGACAGAATGTCAACACAAACTACTATGTTATTTTAAGAGATATTTTTATTGGTATGATATTAATAGGCTGTAGTATAAAGCAGGGAAATAGCCTCTTTGGAGGAAGCATTACTCCAGTATTTACTGGGCAAATCTGTGCATGAATGGAGAGCAGAGTACCATTACCTTTAAGATACTCCAGAGCTTTGACAAGTTCTGGTGAATCTTGCCGTGGTAATGAATAACTTCAGCTGCTTGCTTTTATCCCTGGGCCAGAAGTAATTTGTCTTAGCAGAGGTGGAAAAACGGAATATGCATCAGCTCAGTTCTCTGTGTGAGCTAATCCATTCTCAGCACTCGCTTTCTCAGCACTCACTCTTGACCTCAGCGGGAATGTTTCTTAATTCTGACCCCCAAGGGAACAGTCGCTTTCAGTGCAGGAATGGCATGGTCATCTGCCAGTAATATCCTGAAGAACAGCAGTGAGATTCAATAGGGAACTTTTCTGAAAACCTTCACAGAGTGTTGTGTCATTTGTCACTAGCTTTGACAACCCAGAATGGCCATTTGGGATTGAAGATGCCCGTGGTGCTCCTGGGTTTGGGGTTCTAAATTACTCCTTAAAAGTGGAATGGATACACTGCCATCAGCATCACTCTAAGCTCTAGTCAGTGCGTATAGGAGAGTCTTGGACAGAAATAGTAGTTGGTGCTGGATGTTAGCTCCAGTCAGTACACAGCATCAAGCACAGTGGAGGGTCTGAAGTCAGTGGAAGCTTTGTAAAGCTGCTGTTTCAGCTCCAGATTAAAATTTTTGTTGCAGCAAAAAATTAGTGTACTTCTAAGTTTCACTAGTGAGGTATCTGGCATGAATAAGAGCTAAAGACATAAAACATGATAGAACCCTAAGGCAAGAGCTTTGTCTTTCTCTACTAGAGAATGTTTCTTTTTATTTGCTCATATTGGAACTTTTTAAAGTCAGGTTGTGATTTATTTTTATGTTAGAAACCTATAAGGGGACTTAAGACTGTATACCGCTAAGCAACAAGAGAGTCTGAGAACTCAAGTCCTCTCTGTTTCACATTACAAATCCTGAGGAATATAGGCAGATGCAGGAAAGTTCAGCATATTGGAAAGCTATGGCCATACGTTTGCCAGCATTATGTTCCATAGCGCTTTCATAATACGGAAGTTAATGGGATTGTCCTTTCCATTGTAGGTAAGTATTAAGGGGGAATCTTGAGGGGAAAGGGGAGAGATCTCTAAGTACAAATATTTCACCACAGCTTTTTAAAGATGCTTATGTACCAAAAGGGAGAAATGCAGTATAGATTTGATTTTAAGACATAAAATTGACAGGTTTTATCACAATTACTGAATGAGGTGGTTTAAAAACAATACTAGTAGTTTGCAGTATAGAGACAGGTTGTTGTTGAGTGTGGGAAGTTAGTTCTGGGAAGCAGAACATACCCTGAGCAGAGGTGTTTTTTGCCACAGGCTGCAGTATTTCACACCATTGCATCAGTCTGAACTCGGGAGTCGGGTGTGGGAGGATGGGGAGGACTGGACTTTGTGTTTTCTCTGTGTGGGGAAAAAAAAAAAAAAAAAAAAATCTTGGGGGGTTTGACAATTTTGTTATTGATGGTTTTGTGTATAAAAAGCAAAAGGTCTCTTTTCTTGCTGTAGCCAGTTTTCAGAGGGACAGAACAAAACTTCTTGGGGTTTGTCCCTATAGAAAAATTAGCTGGTTGATGCTTGCTGAAAATTCCATATCTGGGCAAACATCTATTCTGAAATACTTACGGCCTTTTTCATTCTAGCCTGAAATTTTCTATGGCTATGTAAGCTAAACAGACCTTTTTTACCGGAATCTGTGAGGACACAGTTTAGGACACATAGCTTAAATTCACACTGTAGTGTATCCTGGTGTAACTTTCTCGCCTGCCCAAGCCCTGGATTACTAAAAAAAAAAAAACCAGCTTGAACAGCTAGCTGCTAAATGTCTGACAAGAGGGAGTTGCATTTGTCCTCAGAGTTCAATTTACGCCTTGATGCTGTTTGTCCAAGCATTGAGAGAGAGATGCGGGAGCTGAGTTCCCAGTCTGATTTCATATGCCTTTGTTCTGAAGGGCCCTGATACAGACAGCGAAGTGGCAAGACAGGCTGTGCCAGAGACCACCAGTAGTCTTTTTGTCCATAGTCATTGCTGTCCATGGTTAAGCTGATGATTGTTTGCTTTTAGTGGCAGTCTCTAAATTTCAAACGCTTGTGTTCGAAGGTTCTTGGGGTCTCTGCCTTTATTGTGCAAAACCAGAGTTCCCTTGACCAGCTGGAGGGTTTGAAAGAGGGGGAGGGAATAGTCTTACCTGGGCTAATGTTCTTCCACTTCTGAGACCTGGCTCTGCATCGCTGTTATTCCAAGAGGCCCTAGTAGTGTGGCTTGGTGACAGCTCATTGGCACAAGAGGCACAAGGATGCTGGCAAAACCAGCTGACTTTGAACTTTACCAGCCTTCATTCCCAGTCTAAAGCAACGCTGTCCCTTTGTCTAGGGTGTTGGCTGCTTGTGGGAGATGTAGCTGGTGTGGTTTGAGGAGTGTATCTCATGGCAGCCCTTTGCTGTTTGTGTCCAGGTGGCAGGGCCAGCACTGAAGCAGGCGAGGATAGGCCTGAGGCTGAGGAGAACAAGGAGGGATTCTTTACCAAACTTAAGAAAATGTTTAGCTCCTGATATCCCATCTGAGGTAGGAAGCCTCTTGTGTTTTATTGTTGTTTTTTCCCCCTCACACTAAGCAGAACTTGCATTCCTTCTTGGGCAGTAGAAGAAGCAAAAGCACGGCATTGCTTCTTTCTCTTAGCCTCAGGCCTTCCAGCCACCAGTACGAAAAGCCCTAGCTGTCCTGTGTTACCTGGTGCAAAAATCCACAGACTAAATCGTGCTGTTGCTGCTACAGAAAGGGAAATACTGGATACATCTTCAAGGAGCTGGCTGGCACTTCTCTCTTAACCCCTGCAGCTCTGCTTCCTGGGAGTACTTGCCCACTCAGTGACGACCTGATTCAAAGCAGTGAGCTTGCTCCTATTAGCTAGTGAAGCTGCCACTGCAGAGCAGCCTAGAATGCTGCCTGGCAAAGCAAGGGTTTGCTGGGAGGCCCAGATGGGCCTGCGCAGGCTCTGCTACTCGTACGCTCGGGCTAGGCTTGCCCTACCTTGGGTTTGCAGTGCCAGCAACTGCCAGGAAGGAATTTCTTTGTTGTAAAGCATAACAGAGCCCACGGCGCACACATCGAGAGCAGCATCGTAACGCTGGGATGCAGATGCCTTGTAGTCAGCTTTGAGCTGCTGTGAGGGAGCACTGCAGACTTGAAATTATCTGTTCAGCCATGGCAGGCTGTGGTGTCTTAGATTCCAGGGGCTCAGCTTCCTGTCACTTCAGGCTTGAATGAGATGCTTCAAACTTGTCAGTTCCCTGTGGCAAACAAAGTGTGGAGTCAGGTGGGGAGGTGCTCTCTAACTCCTGCCCTTGCAAAGCAATGTACTCTAGGCTGATTGAGTCAGGAAGTTTTGAACATTTCCCTTACTTCAACTGCAGGGAAACGTTCTACTGGAAACTAAGAGCCGGGAGCTGCATATCATCTCTGCAGTCGAGGATGAATCTTTCTGGCAGCGGGGTCTGGAGAGCAAAGGATGTTGATTAGCAGCATAATGAGAATCCCAGCTGGAGAGGCCACAAACCACTGAGGCACCAATGACCATCCTGACATGAGCAACTGCTGTCCTAGGAAATGGTAACAAGGGAAAATGCTGTTTCTGCAGTAATGGCACAGACATCTCTTGAGGTTGCTCCACAGTTCCTACTGCTGCCGGAAGTTCACTTGGATTTCTCTAGTCCTACTGGTAAAAGTTAAAATTGAGATATTAGAATCCAAAACAGCGGAAATCTAAAATAAAAACTCCTTCCAGCCCAGAGTGGAGCAGTTTGCTGATGGAGTCCAAGATGACTGCTTTCAGCGGGTGCCCTTCTCAGTGTTATACGTATGGTGAGCTTATTACTGCTTATCTTCTCCTAGGAGAGTTGGTGCATCAGTGACTTTTGACCCTGTCTTCACAACACTCTGCCGTGCCCTTCTAGCTGTCCTGTACATTTCTTAGTGGGCCCTCTCCCTTCGGCAGAGACGTATCAACGCACAGTTGCCATGGGTTCATCACAGATCTGGGGTTTGCTAGTCCTGTTGATTTCCTGCACAAAGAGCAGCGATGGAATCTGCGCTTTGCATCAGGTTTCTCTTCCCCGCAAAGTTAACTAAAGTTACAACACAAATGCTGTTGCTTCAGAACTGGTACAAGTCTCACACCAGCTCTTTGGAAAACCTTTACAGCTGCAGTGTTCAGTTGTTATGCTACATTACCACCAAGCCCTCTGCCTCAAGCTGGAAAAGTTGTTTGTTTGTTTGTTTTTTATGTTGGCAACACAAATAGTGTAAATGATTGGTGTAAGAATCATTGTCTTATTGTACTGATGTGTGAGAATAGAAGAGAAGTGGTTCACTCTTTTCAGATGGAGTCGAGCCCTTGCAGTGACTATTTTCATGGTTACTGTAGCCAGCTGTTACTGGTTGTAACTTGCAGGTACCATCAACCCACCCACTAATCGACCAGTTAAACAAGGACATGCCATAGTCTTGCCCTTCTTAATTTACTGAAATAAAGCACGTGTTGCCTCCTGATTAAACTGTCTGTAAAGTGAAGCTGTATCCATGTAAATAAGATTGACTTCATAAAGATATTTAACACCTGCTGTGCCTTACTGCCTCATCTACTGTTCCAGACTCCTGACTGCACTGGTTTGGCTCTAACTCTTTTCCCTTCCCAAGAAGCACAGGCAAGGGATGAAGATCTTTCCTAGGTGGAGAGAATGTATCTAGATGTCGAAGTACTTTGTGGCCACAAGTAACCTTTAAGTACAGGCATGGCTGCCATGCCCCTGATCTCTTGTGTAAGCAGAGCCTGGAGGGTACTGTCAATAAGCCAGTGTAGGAGAAGGTGCTTTTAAGGGGTCTTAAATCCCATCATCCTTAAATCCATCCCAGCAGATGACTGACAGGAGTTTCTAATAGCATAGAGAGACCCACCTTGCAAAGGTTCTGCTCAGCTATCCGGGGCAATGCCTGCAGCCCATCTGGGAGCCAGGAGGCCACGCTGTGGCTGTTAAGAGCTGCCGGGCTTGAGGAATTAAGTCCTCAGCTAACCTGGCACAGAAGTCACAGCACCACGTGTTTAGTGTTTGCTAATGCAGTACGTGGCATCGCTCAGCACGTGCTGCGCTGCTTACCTGTGGTGTGCGAGTTTGGGCCGTGGAGGGACCCCAGGGCTCTCTGCTTAGGAGCCAGCTTCTGGCCTGCTGCGGGTGTCTGGGCTGGTTGCTGGGAAGCTGCTGGCCTTTTGTGGTCCAGAGCTACTCAAAGAAGTCGGCACGCCACATGGTGCTCTACCCTCAGCACTGCCCAGAGAAGAGGTCAAGCCTGAGAAACCAGACACAACCCTAGAGAAGTGAAAACACCCCAGCACCACTAAACACTGCCTTGAACAGACTGCAAGGCAGCACTTGTACTGCCTGTCTGCCTGCAGCTGCACCAGGAACGGCTGCTCGTCTTGCTCCAAAGACACCGGCCTAATGTAGTCACCAGAGGAGAGCAGTCTCAGAGAATACGTGCACATAGCAAAGCTCTTCCCATGTGTCCCATCAGCACACGGCTCCCACACATGCTCCTCTAGGCTCAGACCTTTACCAGGGCACTGGTGAAGAAACAGTGCAGCTCAGTGTAGCTCACCTTGGCACCAGATACCTGCTGCATAAGCCTGGGGGGAGAAGAGGGAAGCAACAGTCAGGACGCAGCTCTGTTGTCTGCCAGCCGCTGCTGGAAGGTGCAGGCCCCGCGGCTGAGCTTGAGGGTCAGCTCCGTGCTGCAGTCTGGCTTCAGACCGGTGTTTGTTAGCCAAGTCCTTGGTTGCAGGGAAGCCATTTCTCATACTCCTGAGAGCTGTGGAAAGAACTGGAAGAAAAACGTCTTTACAGGGCAGAGGATGGAGCTTCACAGGGTTGGAGCATTGCACACTCCACCCACCACTTAAACCATGCAAGGAAGGTGAACAGCAGCAGAGCAGTCTGGTAAGGTGGGATCTGCCTTTCTTTGCTGCTGCTGCTCCACAAGTCATTTTAGTAGGGTTGGTATAAAAGAGGCAACAGCCCTGCAGTACGAAGTCAGCGTGGGGAAGCGCTTTAGCCAGAGCATGCTGGTGGGATGCTGGATGAAGATCGTAGTGCAACCCTCCTCCAAGGGCAGCATGTAAAGGACAGGGGGCAGGTGGTAGTGTGGAAATCCTTCATGCAGCACAAGCCCTCAAGAGCTTGCTCCAGATCCAGCCTGATGCAGCAAGCAGCAAAGGCCTGGTCTGTAAGTCTGCAGCCTCACTCGTGACTGCCTGGTCCCTCAGTCTTCCTGGAGCCCTCAGGCTTCAGGTGCTGCTCCATGTCCATGCCAAGCACGGTGTTCCCCAGGTGCGCTTGCGCTTGCCAAAAGCAGGCACCATCTCAGTAACGCAATACCTGCAAGGTGACGTTGGTCCCAGCACTTGCTCCAGCAGCACTCAGCGGCAGTGAGACATATCCTGAGCGCCAAGGCTGGGCTGACCCGAACCCCTCAGGGCCTGGCATCCTGGCGGCGCACGGCCTTGCCCCTGGGCGGGGAGCTGTAGCTTTGCTGGGGCAGACGGGCATTCGTTTGGCCAAGGGTGGCCCTGCTGTCGGCACTCGGCTCACGGAGCGGAGGCCCCGCTAGCCGGACAGACAGGAAAGGCCCCCGCGCTGCTTCTCTGCTGGTGCCACCAGCCATGTCCACACACGGCCAGGGCAGGGACCTGGAGAGCACCCAGCTCTCAGGTTCCCTCACCACGAGGGTATCATAAACACCAAGGGACATTTCCTACCGTGGCTTCCACAGTCCTACCCGTGTGCTGGGGGAAGGCAGCAGCGTATTCTGTCACGGCGAGCTTGCCCGTGCTAAGCCCGATCACCTGGCCTGTGTACTCCTCCAGGGCCTTCAGCCGGCCAAGCACAACCTCCCCCAGGTCCTCCACTGCCATCCTGGCCATGGAGGTGTCCCCCATGGGCAGCGCTGCAACGGAGAGAGATCGAGCCTGGGCAGAGCTTTCCACAGCACAGTCCTGCTGGAGCGAGGCCAGTTCCCAGGAGCCACAGCTGGAGTATTCAGCACGCAGCCTTCGACCACGAGGTCAGGAGGAGCCCAGAACGCTGCACTGGCACAACCACTCACGAGAGCACTCGCTCGGCTGAGCTCAGAGATTGTGGCCTCCACTGCTCAACCAGCATGACGCACCTTGATCTGCAACCCTGTCTGTGAGCTCCAGCATCCCAGTTCCAGGGATTTGGGGTATTACATGACACTTTGGGATCTGTGCAGCAGCTACCAGCACCAGAAACAGGACTGCGATCGCACTTCTTTCTTACAGGCATCCAAATGGGTCTGGAGGACCACAACCCTCTGCAGTCAGTCTGCCACAGGCCTCTCCTCACCATCGGTTGCACTTCTGCCAGGGCAGCCCTGGTGCCACCTGCACCAGTGGTGCAATCGTCCTGGCAAACCAGCAGCAAAGCTGCCACGGCACAGGCCAGCACACAGGCTTCCGGCCCAGGTTTTTAGCGGTCAGACGTGACATGCACACTCTCTCGGGCAAAACCCCCAGGTAGTTCCCATGCCAGCAAACAGGAGCACCATGGCTGCCACCACACTTCCCACCGCTGCGGAGGAGCTCACGGAGGCAATGGTTCCTCTCCGCCTCAGGGAGCCAGCGCACAGTGGGAGCCACTAAAGAACTGAGGCACAGAGCCATGGAGAGCGAGAGCTGCCGTCCTACCCAGCGCGCAGGCGTCTCCCTGCTGGGCCTTCTCAGGCCTGAAGACGAAGAGGAAAGTCTCAAAGTAGCATGGCATTCAGGTGGTCATGGTGGGAACACCAGCAGTCTGGAAGTACTCCTCCACCTCGCCTTTGCCATCAAAGTGGGGCACCTCCAGGCGTCCCATCCCGTCCCCCCCATCAGCTGCTCCATGTTCTCCAGGCTGCTGTACACACCATGGCACAAGGCGAGCCAGGGAGGCAGGTACAAGAGCCAACCAAGGCAGTGCAGCTCCCTCGAGACACACGTGGGCCCTTGTCCCAACACCTCTTCCCAATCGTTCCCCTGGGTGGGAGGGCAGCAGCTAACACACACCAGCTGGGCAAGCTCCTCAGGATCTGACACCTGGAGTCCTCAGCTGGAACCAGGGCTGAGCAGCACCGGGAAGCCCTGCAGGTCGGCTGGGTGGAACCAGGGACTCTGCTTACCCCATGACACTTTTGAAGGACCATAAACCCTCCAGCTTTGTTCCCAGCTCCTCCACCAAGCACAGAAACACCCAGTCCTAAACATGTGACGGGTAATGTGTCCACCTTAACAGGCCTTTGCCCACTGCCATCCAGACTTGGCAGCCATACCACCTTGTGAAACCACCAAGCTGTCCTGGCGGGGAAGTCCTACCCCTTGGGAAAGCCCGGGGATCCCTGGCCCAAAGCCGCACGTGCGGGGGAACTGCAGCCAGCACAGCTTGGCTCGGCCCCGGGAAGCACCGGTGGAGCGGACTCCGGGCAGCGCTCTCAACCGTGCTCCCCAGTGACCCCAGGCACCAGCTCCTGGAGCTGTTTGACCTGCTCCCGGCTGTGCAAGACCGGGGGCCTGGGGCGCTCGCAGAGCCCCAGGGCCGGCAAGGCTGCGCCGGGAGCCGGCGCCGCGGAGAACGACGGGGCCGTTCACCGCCACGCGCACAGGGCCGCGGCCCCTTCTCCGTTTCCTTGCTCTCGCCCCTTCCACGGCGAGCGGCCCGTGCTGGGCACCGCCGCTTGGTGGGGGCTGTGGTTTCCCACCGCACCACGATCCCGCGGCACCTCCGCGAGAGCCGGCGGCGGATCCGCTTCTGCCGCGCGCTGCCTCGCTCAAGGTGGCCTCTTCCAAGGCGTCCGAGCGCTACGCCTTGGTGCGGCCCCCAGCCTGCCGTCGCTTCCGCGCCCCCCGGTTCGGCTCGGTCCGGTCCCCCACGTCCCACCCTCCTCCCGCCCTTTCCCGAGCGCCTGCTCCGGGAGAATCCCCCGGCAGGGCACGTTGCTACCCGGGAGGACCGGCTTCCCCCCGCGCTGGGCTAGGGGCCAACTCCCCTTCGCCAAACAGCGGAGACAAGTCGGGAAGGGCCGATTCACCTCTGGCGCTTTCCTAACCATCGCCCCAATTTCTGTGCCGCTCTCGAGCTTCGCTGGGAAGATTAAAGACACCGAATAGCTCTGTACGTAATGAAGGATGTGTCAAGTTCGTCCTGCTGGAAACTCGAGATGTCGAGTTTGGTAAGCGTATGGGGTAATTAGCTTCTGAATTAAATAAATGGCCCCAAAAATTTGTGAGGGGCATATGCTATACATTCACGAGTAAATAATTCAGAAGCATTAATTAACACAAATGAATAATTTAGAGAGTGGGATCAGGAGGCTGGTGTGCAGCCCAGACAGGGGCTTGCGTGCAGACACTATTTTTGATAGGAGATATCTTTAGCCACAGCTTACAGGGAAGGAGACAGCTGATGTGACTTCCCAGACACCATCTCCTCTTCTAACAAGCCTCCAGTACAGTGAGAAGTTTCAAATAGATCTCATCCTTGCGGAGAGAAGAGACTATGACCCCTTAGCAAGCACTTCCCAGGAACAGGCGAGAGCAAGGCCTGTGCCCCCTGGCATGGGGGCAGCCTGGAGCAGGAGCTGCAGCTCTGAGCTCCTGCTTTCACCCAGGCTTCCTCACCTGCCTCCAGACCGGCCGGCCATGAGCTCTGCCAGCATGTGTGGCCACTCACCAGTTTCAGCCAGACTTGGTGGAGAGCAGAAGAGCCTGGACCGGCCACGCGGTGGCAGGAACGGCTGCAGGAACGGCTGCAGGGACAGCAGCGGCTGCAGCGGGCCAGCCGCCCATGCCACCCATGCAGATGACCCATGCGTGCCACCTCGCTGAGCCAGCCACAGCACGTGCTGCCACTTCCCCGGGGACTCAGAGGGCAGACTGGGAGCACTGGGTGCAGGTGCTGGAAAAGCAGCACAGAGAGAAGGCCACAGCAGGAGCCAAGCTTAACGCAGGCAGGAGAGTGGCTGCAGAAGAACCCTTTCTTCTGGCCATGCTTGAAACGGAAACGCAAACCAGCTGACCTTGTCATCATGCTTGATAACCATTTCCTGCTGCTGCAGCTGGAGGCCCAGTGAGGAGGAGGAGGAGGAGGAAGGGGGCTGCCTCCAAAGGGCGTGCATGCTGCGTTAATAGGACATGACCTACCACTGGCCGTAACATGTAGGAAAGAGCTTAGATCGAAACTGTCGCACTACGTAAACCCCGGTGATCCTAAGTGCTGCCATTACAGAATCACAGAATTGGTAAGGTTGGAAGGGACCTCTGGAGATCATCTAGTCCAACCTCCCTGCTCAGCAGGGTCACCTAGAGCATGTTAGACAGGATCATACCCAGGCGGGTCTTGAAGATCTCCAGAGAAGGAGACTCCACAACCTCTCTGGGCAACCTGTGCCAGGGCTCCGTCACTCACAGTGAAGAAATTCCTCCTCATATTCAGGTGGACTTCCTGTGTCTCTGTGCTCATTGCCTCTAGTTCTGTCGCATGGCACTACTGAAAAGGGTCTGGCCCCGTCCCCTTGACACCCTCCCTTCAGGTACTTACACACATTGCTCAGATACCCCCTCAGCCTTCTCTTCCCCAGGCTGAAGAGGCCCAGCTCTCGCAGCCGTTCCTCACAGGGCAGGTGCTCCAGCCCTCTCATCATCTTCATAGCCCTACGCTGGACTCAGTCCAGTAGCTCCATGTCTCTTTTGTCCTGGGGAGCCCAGAACTGGACACAGTACTCGAGATGAGGCCTCACCAGGGCTGAGTAGAGGGGCAGGATCACCTCCCAGGATACCATTGGCCTTCCTGGCCACAAGGGCACGTTGCTGGCTCATGGTCAACCTGTCATCCACCAGAACTCCGAGGTCCCTCTCTGCAGAGCTGCTCTCCAGCAGGTCAGTCCCCAGCTTGTACTGGTGCCTAGGGTTATTCTTCCCTAGGTGCAGGACTCTGCACTTGCCCTTGTTGAACCTCAGGAGGTTCTTCTCCACCCAGCTCTCCAGCCTGTCCAGGTCTCTCTGAATGGCAACACAGCCCTCAGGTGTATCCGCCACTCCTCCCAGCTTGGGATCATGAGTGAACTTGCTGAGGAGGCACTCAGTCCCCTCATCCAGGTCACTGATGAAGAAGTTGAACAGGATGGGACCCAGTACTGAGCCCTGGGGAATTCCACTAGCCACAGGCCTCCAACTAGACTCCACGCCACTGATGACGACCCTCTGAGCTCTGCCTTTCAGCCAGTTCTCAATCCACCTCACTGTCCGCTCATCTAACCCATGTTTTCTGAGCTTATCCAGGAGGGTGTTATGGGAGACAGTGTCAAAAGCCTTGCTGAAGTCAAGGTAGACAACGTCCACTGCTCTCCCCTCATCTACCCAGCCAGTCATTCCATCGTAGAAGGCTAGCAGATTGGTTAAGCAGGATTTGCCCTTGGTGAATCCATGCTGGCTACTCCTGATCACCTTCTTTTCCTCCATACGCCTGGAGTTGACATCCAGAATGAGCTGTTCCATCACCCTTCCAGGAATGGAGGTGAGGCTGACTGGCCTGTAGTTGCCTGGGAGAAGGAGTGTCCCTGCCAGCCCCACTCCTGCAAACTGTTTTTAGCAAGCCCAGCAATGCGGGGCCTGTGGGAACGAACCCCCCTTTGCTATGGCGGCCTCAGCAACTCGGTTGTAAAGGCTTTGCTCTGTGGTGAGCATCGGTCCATCTGTTTAGAGATAGACTGAGAACGAGAGAAAGCATTCAGCATTGGCAGAGGAACAGCTCTGGAGGAAGGAGAGTTGATTCCTTCTGGTCTTTCAATATTTTCAAGACACAACTAGAATTTCCTAGTGGAGAGGGGGAAAAAAAAGTGTTCCCTCATATGGCCCAGCAAAGGGAAATAGCTACAGATGAGCTGCTGGGACACCAGCCTGTTCACTGAGATCTTCCCATGGTTTTAAACCCAGCTTGATGTTCATGGCTGGTAAGGATGTATGAAGCAGAAAAAAAACCCAGCTTGATTCTTCCGGTTTTGCTCCTCATCTTCTGGTTTTGCTGCCAGGGAATTTATTTTAATTTGCACGTCGTTCAGATGAGCTGCAGTTCTCCTGGGAGAAAGCAGCCATGGCTCAGGAAATGGCTGTGCACCAACTATCTCCCCGTCTCACTGAGACGGACCCAGCGCTCCCCATGTCTGGGGTTCAGATAAGATGTGGGCGGTTACGAGGTGCTGCACAAAACCCATGAAGCCATGGGTTTCTCAGTAAATACTCACATCAATTTGCATATACAGCAGTTTGGCACCTCTGCGCAGGCAGGAAGGAAGATCAAGCAAGACCCACAGTGCAGGGAGGGGTGAGGAGCAAACCGAAAGAGAGAAAAGCAACTCAGATGGAACGATAAGAGCCGTGGGGTGGGGGACGCTGTGACCACCTCACCCAGTGCTGCCTGTTGCATCACCCATCTGTGGGTGCCCTGTCTCTGGGGGTCCCCACCTCCCATCAGCTCCTCCGTGCTCGTTGGAGGGACAGGGGAAGATCCCGTGAAACAGAGGCATCCGGCTTCCATTTTATTTCTTGAACTTCAACATCAAGGCAGCAAGAAGTCAAGGCTTTGAGGGGGACACCACTGCCCAGGTCGGCAGGCTGGCTGGCAGCTGCGGCCCACGTGATGGAGAGGCACAGAGGCCAGCGGTGCTCTTGCTGTGACTAAGGATGTCCTCTCCCCTCCTCTGCTCATGTGGAGACCTGCAGAAGGCGGCATGAAACTGAGGTAAGGTTTTGGAGAGGCTGCTTTGAACTCTGCTGTTTTTCTCATGGAAGGGATCACTTGGGAGGGGTCTGGAGGGAAGGGGAGGCATCGCTTGGTGCTTTACCACGGAGAAGAGTGGCTGGACATGGCTTGCTGCGTCAGCCATGTGAAATGGAGTTGCTGTACCGTGCCGGGCTTCTCTGTGGCGGCGTGAGGAGCTGTTCTAGAAAGGTCACAGGAATAGGCAAGAAGAGACTAATTTCCACTGGCATCTCACAGAAATCTCCCTGGCCAAGAGACTGGCTTGGGGCAGTCTTGTGCTCAGGTCTGAGATGCTGGTGTCGGCAGGACCTGGAGCTATGGTGCCTGGCACTGACTTTGCTGTAGTGAGACATCCCAGCTCTTCCCTGCTGTGTTCCCAGACGACCATCCTGGGTTGCTGTCCCACTCTTACAGCTTGCTTAGAGGTGGAGAGGTTTAAGGAATGGTCCTAAGTGTTCAGGATGAGCACTGGTCCTCATGGGGGCCAGGCACTGGTCACCAGTTCTGCCCCCTCCTTGCCTGCCGCCAACCACATGGACGAGGCATGGAGGCAGCCACAGCCAGGCGTCCCATTTGTGGGGCTATTAAAAAGCATCTGTGCTTTGTAGCATCATCGCTTTGTGCCCCCCATGTTAATGGCATTTGGATAAAATCATTCCACTTCAAAAAAAAAAAAAAAAAAAAAAAATCCTGAGAAAATACATCGCAAACGGCCAGGGATGAGATAACTTACATCCCTGCCTGTGGCACAGTGCAAAATAGCAGCACATTGCCTGCGAGCCAGGTGCACCAAAGAAAGAGCTGGGGTCTTGCATCCATCAGCAGTTTGGGCTGGGCCTTGACATCTCCTCCGCTGAGCTGCACCCACAGTTCCTTCCTTGGCCTTCCTTCCCGGATCAGCAGGCCTTTCCTGAGCTCAGCCAGAGAGGACAGCAACACTGAACTCTGCACGGTTGCCCCTGGTACCTCCTCAGGTACCTCACCCAACCCCGATGTGCAAGCCGCAGGCGCAAGAGTCGGGTCGAAGCACTGGAGCCCGGCGGTGCTAGCGGCGCTGTGCAGCCCCGCGCCGCGCGCCGCGAGGTGAGGCTGCGTGTGCCGAGCGGGGGGCCGGGCCGCCGGCGGCGCTCCACCTCAGCTGCGCCCGCTCCGTTTGGCTTGCTCTTGCTCCCGTTTAATCACTGAGGTCATTAGGAAGAGCGTGTATCCTATAGGCACCGGGCTGGGCGGCGAGGAGCAGCTGGACCATGGGCAGGGTGCCGTCACCTCGCGAGACATCCCCGCCTCGAAGGGTTCTCCAGAGCCAGACGTGCGGCATTTGGGGCCATCTGACGAGATGGCGGTGCCAGGGTTGTAGACGCTGCGCAGAGGTTTCTCTCTTGGGAACTTGCAGCTGGCTGGGGCGTTTCGAAGCTGCGGCTCCGGCGGGATGCCGGGGCCTGGCCCGAGCGCTGACGGCCCTCAGCGTCCGCAGGGCGGCAGGGTCCCGCAGCGCCGCTGCAGCCGGCCCGGGGGGCGGGCGGGGGCGGCTGCCGGTCCCTACGGCAGCACGCTGGCGGCATTTCCTTGTCACGCTGATGTCCTGAGAACTGAGATCCTCCTGGCAAGGAGCGATCCCAGGGAGAGCTGCTTTTCCGTTAGCCGCGCACACAGCTGTGTTAAAGCTTGTCCTGGGGGCACGACCAGCTCAGGAAACGCCTCGTTTTTCGATCTGAAGCTCGTGAGGTGTAGCAGTGCCCGTGGGATGCCTCCTCTCTGAATTTATCTTCTTCTTTTTTTTTTGTCTGTTTAGAATTATCCAAAGATCGATGGTTGTTTTTCTGGCAAGATTTGCTGTTGGGGCTATTGGTGACCGGCCTGGGGGTCGTTCACGGGCTCCTCACCGCCGGCGTTCGCTGCTTATTCGCGCTGTGCCGGGCCCTGCAGTCACGGCAGCAGCTCTGCTGTGCAGGCCAGACGGCAGCGGGTCTGCGCCCCGGGCAGGATGGGGACGGGGACGGAGAGCATCTCGCAAACGTTTCCCCACCTTGGCTCCCCGCGGACGTCCAAGCAGGACCGCTCCAGCCTTTCCAAGCTACCTCCTAGAAATATAGAGTCAATAAATTCCTTAAAGTTCTTCTCAGCCTGGCAGTCAATATTTGAGATTAAATTAATATTTGAGGAATCACTTTGTCTTAGTGAGGTTTTAGATGACACTGAGCTCCGTTGCAGATGTTGTGACACATTTCTGCAGCTCAGACTGTTCTTCTGATGGAGATTTTGGGTGGGGAAAAAAAAAAAAGCCTGGTAGAGGTTAGATTTGGGATATCCAGGAGACCTTGGGGCAGCTACAGCCTTTAACACTGCTTGCTGCTCTGTGGACTCCCGGTCACACGATGAGTGAGTGACCTGGCCACCACCAGGCCACAGGACAGCTGCAGCCGCCTGCAGTCCGTGGTGCGAATGCAGCAGATCTCAGCTCTAGATCTTGCGGTGACACCTCGCAGTAAATGGTATCTACAGGACAGGGGCTCCGAACACTGCCTGGGTTAAAATGGCCTCTGTAATTTTGGAGACAGCCCTCCTGGTAAGCACGGGAGGGCCTGGCAGGAGCGTGGGCCTGAGAAACTCACTCTGTGATCGCAGTAATCCTGCAAGCACTAAATCCAGACCAAAAAAGCAGAACTAAAGCTTAAAATCATATGCAAGCTTAGGTGATAGGTGAACGGCAAATCTGCAAGCTTCATAATCAGGTTTAACGCAGAAAATACTTCATCGCTTCACTTAAATGGTGTTTTGCTAATTTTTTTTTGGTTCTGCCAAAAGGTGGCAGCCTACATCTTGAGTTAAGGATTTGCAAAAACAATCAGTTGAGAGGTATCTAGTGTTGGAAATGTTGGCTTGGTGTGAGCAGTTCAGTGACCAAAGGCTACCGAAAAAAGACCGGTGCTGCAGACACTGGGCTCATAACAGAGCCTTCCAGCCTTTCAGCTAGAGCAACTGCCACCACCCAAGCTTTTTAGCGGGCTGAAAGTTAAAGATAGCTCCAGCTAACTTGTCACGGGCATCCCATATGGCCAGTGGCTCCCTCCTTTGCCCTCGGCCAGCTGGGAATCGCCAGTGCCGTGGGGCTCTTCTCCCTGACGGGGACCTGGGGACCTGGCTTTCGTTGCACGGTCTCAGCATGGGGAGCCAGGCCAGGCCGGGGTGCTGTGGGGAAGAAACCCAGCGCGCGCCAGGAAATGGTGGGAAGAGCTCAAAGGCTGGTTTTGCTCTGAGCAAACGCTGCTGCTAACTCTAGGGGAGAGAAACTATGAAGGAGATGGGGTGCTGGGCCGTTGGGTTTGGCCCACTGGCTGGAGACAGGTCTGAACGACATATTGCCCCAGATCAGAGCTCTTTGATTAACTGGCTCCGCAGCAGTGATGGGGCTGGGAGAAGGAGAGCATGGGAATGAAGGTTTCTGCTTGTTTGGGGGCATGCAGCCTCACTGGAACGGGCATTTCTTTGCTCCTTGAGGCACCTGTTTTGTAATGCAATCAACATAAAAAGCTTTATAACATACCGACATGCTGTAAATAGGCCATTTTCAGTTGTTTCGTATACACGAGCAACGGTTTGGTGCCTGCAAAAACACCACAGCAGTCCCCAGCCTGCCAGAGCCAGCTGGGCCCCCAAAGGCTCTGCGAGCCCCAGGTGGCAAAGGGCTGCTCTAGGTCTTGGCTAGACTAGGTACTGCAATTCCAGGGTTTGCAAGGGGCGCTGCGAAGCGCCGACCCATTTGGGTATGCGTCGTGCCAGCCGCCGCTGGTGGATCTGCCCAGGAGCCCACTGTGAGCTGCACGCACTGTGACGACCACAGGTTTCTGGTTTCCAAGTGTCGTAGCCTGCTGCAGGCATGGTGCTGCTGGTAGCTGCCGTGGTGGCCCGCCACCGTGCCCAGGGGGCTGGCAGCAGCAGCCTTCGTGCATGCCGCCTCCCCGCTCACCCTGGCTTGATGAGGGACGGCCCCCGTGTCCCCCAGAGCCCCATGGCCTGTAGCAACCCACGAGGTGGATGGATGGTCCTGGAGCCTCTCAGGGACACGGGAATGTTCTGCTTTTAGGTGGGGTATGGGAAGGAAATGGTTGATTTTAGTATGAGGTGACCAACAGAAAGGTTTCTCTTGCCAAGTGTTTCTCAGCATTAGTCCTCAGGAAGCTTGGCAAGGGAGGTAAAGGACATGGGAGGGAGCGGTGATGTTTGAAGTCAGGCAGTGAGTCAGCCCCGCAGTCCCCCCTGCACTCCCGGGCCAAGCTCTCAGAGCTCAGCAAACATGGCAAAAAAGCATTAATGCCAAGTTCTTGCAAGCAAAATCTCCAGTTTCCCTCCCTGGGGCTTGCAGATGTCATTCATCAGTTCGGCTGTGCAGCCTCCTGCGCTTCATCTTATTATCTCGGTGCCACCAGGGACGCAGGCAGCAAGGCAGGACAGAAACAAGCCATCACCGGCTCGCTGCTCCTTCGGGCACGCGGCCTCGGCAGCCTCCCGGCTGGGACAGGCTGCCGGGGAGGCAGTAGCGGGAGCTGCCCGCGGCCCCGAGCCGGCCGCACTGCGGATCTGCCGCTTCCCGGGGAGGCAGCCGCCGGGCAGGGACTGTCGCTCTGACTGGCGTCCTGCTGCACTGACTGCGGGGCTGAGGACATACGGTGCGCAGGGTTTGGGCGCCTGTGCCCACTGGGCCGGGTTTGCTGGCCACCATCACCCCCTGCACCCCGGGACCTTGGGGGCTGGCAAATCGGGGACCCAGACCCCTTGTCTGAGCTCTGCTGCTCATCGCTTGGCTTCGTCCTTTCTGCCTGAGCTCACGTGGCTGGGTGAGGGTGGCAGGACGCATGCAAGGTGCTCAGCACGAGCGAGCAGCAAAGTGTGGCCAGCTACAAGCACTTGTCACTATTTGCTCCCTGTGCCCATCGCAGCATCGCGTCTGCCGTAGCTACATACCTGGCCAGGCTCTGGCTGGGCGCAGGGGTGGCCCGCTGAGCTCCTGGCACGTACGACAGCTGTGGATGCCGCTTTGCAGCTTTCGGCACTTGGAAGCATGGCACTTCCAGAAAGCAAATCATCCCGGCGGTCTCATGATGGACTGGGTCACATCCTGGAAATGCTTTGCATCTCTGTGGGTTATAGAGATTGGCTTTGACTGGCCTCTAGCCTCAGATAGCTCGTATCGCCCCTCACCTAACTAGGATGCAGCCTCCAAGTAAACCAGCATCCACTGGGCAGTCCTAGAGCTGCATCCAAGTGAAACTTTTCTAGTGGAAGCAGAAACAAATGCTGACACTGCATTATTCGTTCTGCTTTATCCTCCAGGTCGCTTGCCTCCCCTTGCATGAGCTAAACCAAGGCTGCTGACTTCCAGCAGCAGTATTATATTTTGAAAAAGCACTGGAGAACATGATCAAATAATCTCCGGCATTAGAACAGGTTGTCCCCAAAGGGCTTTTGTTATCTGGTCATATTTTGGAGAAACAGAGAAACTTCACTACAAACAGGAAAAAATATCTTTCATTTTGGCCACGTTACTGGTTACACAGCAGAGGGGAAACAGTGTCTGCTGCACGCAAAGATTTCATTGAACTTACCAGACCAGTTAGAGACAACAAGACATCAGCAAAGAGTAAAAATTTAGCAGTGGGTTGCTTGTAGAGCTCCTTTAATTGACTCCCATGCCCTAATTTTACAAGCCACTAGCTGCGGGGCAAAAAGTAAGGCAAGCGGAGCCGCTGCAGCAGCCTTGCTGTACCGGGCAAAGGGCTCTGCAGTGGGGCCAGCCGCCGCCAGAGGAGAGCGTGGAGCTCTGGCTGGCCTCTGCAAAACAGGAGGACCACAGCTGGGCAGCCAAGGAGGACCAGGAGGACTTGGGTTTCCCTCGTGGAGGTGAAATCAGTGGGTTCAAACTCAGCCAGGCTTAAACCAGCATCCTTCTCCCCCTCCCCAGTCCTCAGGGCTCATTCAGTTCCCGTCTCAAGCTCTGGTTTGCACAGGGTCGGCAGGGACAGGCTGCAGGAAAGGGGCTGTTCCTTCACTACCGAACGCCTCTTGGACACCTGCCCCGCGCTGCAGGATGTGCTGTGAAGGGGCCTGGGCAAAGGCAATGCTGTCTGCCTGCAGAGACCCTCCCTGCCGCACACCTGGCTGCCACGGGTGGAAATGTGGCCATGCAAACAGCTTCTCTGTCCCGGGGGGATGCGTCGCCTGGGAGCACCCCGAGTGAGACAGCCTTGTAGGCCAGATCTAGGTGTTTTCTGCTTTTAAAGGAATTAGTTTCAGTGGTTTAGCAGCAATCCTGTAACACCCACGACGGGGGAGCTGGTAGATGCTCCTTCTCTAAGCGGGACTGATTCATCTGCACTACCAAAAATGGAGCACCTACAGAGCTCTGCAACAGGATGTGGTGTTTGCCACCACTAAGCAAGCTGTGATGGAGGCTCAGGACGGCAATGAGGTGAGTTCAAAACTGAAACCGGCCCTCTGTAGTTTTGCCTCAACTTCCTTTCTAACAGAGAAAGAAAATTCACCAGCGATTCATAGTCCTGCTGTCCCTCAGGCGCCGAGGCTGGCACCTGAACGCTTGCTGGGTACCCTGCAGATGGCCCAGCAGACTGGTGTCGTTACACGGGCAATTAAAACGAGACACTGTCTGCCCAGAAAAGCACTGGCGTAAGTGGCTGTGGTGAAGGCACTAAGAAGGTGCGAGGAGTCTGGGCAGTCAGACAAGGATGCCCCAAACTTCCTCCTGCCACTCTGATTCATCAACGGCTGATGAACGCTGTTACATTTTAGTATCAGAGGATCAGGTAGGGCAGTGCTGAGAATCGGCACGTGAGCTCTGCCTGGGGCAGCCGCAACGCTGGCGCGGGACTGTGGCATGTGGCAGCGGGCTGTAGGGCAGCTGAGAGCCACCAGCTCAGCCAGCACCATCTCGGCGTGCTGGTGCCGGGGAGGGTACTTTTCCTTTGGGAGCTTCTGGCTCAGCTCTTTCAGCTGGCAACTTGGCTAGCTGCATCGCAGATGCTTCTCTGAACAGAGCTAGCACAAGCTGTTCTCAGCTGGAGATGGTTCATCCACCGTCCTCTAGGCTGAGCCCTCTTGCCCTGGGAGGTTTGTTCTCCTCCACATTCCCAGCGCACTGCAGGTACCCTTTCCTCCATACCAGCTAGCAAAGCACTAGCTCAAGGCAGGCTCCCTCTCACATTGCTACTTGCTTTTCCTCTTGTTCCACCAGGAAAATGGATAAAGGCTGAGTGCAGCAGCAGGAGCCTTGATTGATGCACCATCTGCTGTGATCCTGCCGGAGAGGACACCGGGGCAGTCCATGGGAAGGTGGCCGTGCTGCTGCAAACAGCGTGCTCCTTGCCCAGGCATCACTGATGTCAAGGGAAGCCTCTGATGGAAGGTGAGTGGCAGCAGGGCAGGCAGAAGGTAGCCAGATGGAGCAGTGCTGAAGCTGAAAAATCAGAAATCTGCAGGGTTGTCAGGCCAGGCTGGGTTCTGCATTGCCGTGGGAACCACATGCTAAGCATGACCGCTTGAATGACATGGGGGATTTGCACTGAAGGGATGTCTTTGGTAGTGCAGATCTGTGCATCCCTTTCTTTGGGAGGAAAGCACTGACACAACAGAGTCCTAGAGATGTCTTTTGAAAGGCCACACAGGTATCTTAAACTCCTTACAGCCTTACATCCATGCCACAAGATACTGGTTGCCAAGCTGTGGTCCATGGGCCAGAGCGATGGGCAGTAGTTGAAGGAAATCTATCCCTTTGGTAAAGTTTTCCATTAACAACAGGATGAGATGGTAAGGTGTGAAGATTGATAGTGGTTCCTGGTCCAAGGGCTTGGGGACTGCTGTGCAGACGCAGCAGGAACAGCCCTCTCTGGAGACAAATACTCCTGCTTAGACTTTTATTTCTGCATGTACTCTGTTTCCAGGAAGAATTGTCATTTCATGATCATGTTCTTAAGTTTCTTTGGCTCTGATTTCTATAGCTGCTGCATTGACCAAGCAGCTCCTAATAAAATAGCCTGCCACAGCTTTAGGATGGCATCGTCCCAAGGAGGACTTTGTTACATGGCAGATCCCTCTAAAGGGCTTTAGTTCACCCCCTGTCAGAGTAGGGCCACCTTCACAGTTGGATCAGGTGTTCTATTGCTCTGGTTCCCCATTATCCCCTTGCAATGCACTCAAGGCTCATACAAGTCCCAACCCCCTTGCTCTCCTCTCCCATAGAGGCTTGGATCAATCGCTACCTGAAGCAGCTGATGAGGTCCATCTCACCCGAGTTCCTGGAGGAGATCATCTGCTACCTGCGAAAGCTGGACCTCCTCACGGCAGAGGAGGCTGGCCGTGTACAGGAGGCAAGCTCTGTGCCGGAGCAGGTGAGGGCCGTGGTGGATGTCCTGGCTGGCAAGGGTAGCTACGCCTCACAGTCCCTGCAGACCTTCATCGAGACCACCAATTCCCAGCTCTACCTCCACATCACCATCTATGGTAGGCAGGCCATACCCGGGCCCGATGCAGGGTGTCCATGGGCGTGTTCCCTGGTTATGAGTGATCACCAGAGCACTCTTGAGATGTGCACACAGCCAGGTTGTGTTCAGCAGCTTGGTCAGGGTCAGGAGCCCTGCACGACTGTCGGGGTTGTTCTAGAGCCTCCTCCAGCCTTGGCTGGGGGAGCACATGGCTGGGGAGGGGTGACAAGAGCTGTGTGCCAGGTCTGAGAGGCCTTCCTCCAGGCTTTCAGGGCACCTCTATGGCCAGAGCCCTGGCATTCATCAATGGCTACCCTAGGGACAATGGCTCATGCCCCTCACAGGCAGAGCAGACTGGTGGTCAAGGGCTAAGCCAGCATCTAGACTTGTGTGAGTCCCAGGAGGAAAAGAGGCATCTCCAGGGGAATGTAGTACAGACACCTTACCTATCCTTGGAAGATGGCATGTCCCAGGGAATTTGCTTGGAGAATCTGACAGAATTGGGATGAATCCTCTACTACCACCTCAGCGCAGCAATGCCAATATCAGAGATGAAGCAGGACCTCAGGTGGGCCATGCACTCTCTGAGACTATTCTGCAACCTGGAAAGGAGGAGAAATCGAGGAGAACATCTCAAACATGCTAAACTGCAGCCTCCAAACTCAGGCCCCAGCTTGGAGACATCTTCTCTGGGCTCACTAACCAAAGACACCACCCCCAACATCAGCTTCTGTCTCATCTCTGGTCTCTGTTTCATACTGCATTTCAATATAAGTAACTTTTTGGGGTTCTGCTTAATAAATTGCCACCTAGGTAGATAAATGCAACTTCCCTGCTGTTTTGAGTGGGAAAGATGGAATATTGCAATCAGGAAGGAGCTGCCTGGCTGGTAGTTGGGGAGTACAGGATAAACATCTTGCTGGCTGGGGCCTCAGGCGTTCAGTTCTCACCGTGCTCCATGTCTGTCAGCCACCAGTGAGCTGATCCTTTACGAGACATCTTGCACTCTATTTAAAGCTGTAAATGACTGTTGTTAAGCTATTGCTGATTGCTATCTGCATACTCAACACTGCACAAACACCAAGCAACATGTAGCCCCCATCCTGAGGGACTGACACATCACCAGAGCACAGAAAGCCCAGTGCAATCACAGCTCCTTTGAGAGCTGCAATCAGATATGTCCAAAGTGGGTCTGGGAATGCTTTAGAGGAGTCTTTAATTCCCTCAAGGTGCAGATCTCACCAACGACCCTGTGCCTGCTGGGCTGGACACAGTTCCTGCACAGCTGGAGAGCGCAGCAGCTGGGTGGGGAACAGCAGGGTGACAGGAGGAGGGGCACAGGGCCTCCCTGACCCTGTCTACCACTGGCTGCTTTCCTTGCATCCTCTTCCAAGGGGATGTTTTCCCGTTTTCCCTTCTGGTTGAAGGGAAGCCACATATCTGATCTGTGCCTTTCACAATGCCATCCCCTGCCTGTTCATCCTTTGACCTTCAATGCAGGATTTAAATATATGATTTAAATGTACCATTGGGAGCAGCAAGGGCCAGCTGCTCACTGAGGGACAGGGAGCCAAGCTTGATGACATGGCTGGCAGGGCAGCAGGGGCCTCACTAGCCAGAGCCCAGTCCCAAAGTACCTGAGCAAGGTGAGCAGGACAGGTAACCAGGTTCAACTAGGAGTCAACATCATCAGGTAAATCCACAGGGATTTACAGGCAGGCACACGGTCAGGCTGGGAGGTCAATCTGCAGGTCTGGATCAAGTCTGGTGAGGGGGATCAGGGTCTGAGCCAGCCCAGTGATTGCCAGGAAAAGTGCATAGCAATGAGGCAGGTCTGAGGTCATGCTGGGAAGACAGTCCACAGATGAGGGGCCAAATCAACAAGGTCCACAGCCAGGCACAGGCATAGCTGTGATGGAGCTAGAGACAGGTACACCTACAACATAGCCCAGGCAGAGACTAAAGGCCCAGTCCTGAGCTTAAATGGAGACCCTGAGCAGGGGCTGTTGGGGGAAGCCCCAGAGGAGGCTGGTCAGGGCCATTTAGGCTTAAAATGGCACTCAGGGCTCTAACACATACTTTCACACCTGGATGTTAGGGCTTCATGTGGTTTCCTCTCTTCAAAAGAATGGGAGAAAAGTAAAGCACTGTCTCTCATTTACATTCATGGCTATCATCCCTCTCCTGTCCCCCCCCCCCCCATTTTGTTTCTCTCTGCACAGAACCGATGGTGCAGAAGCATTTGGAGAGCCTCCAAAATTACTATGGGAATGGCTTGGAGATGGCCCCCCTGCAGCGACTCACAAACCTCCTGCTGGTGGAGGGCTTAACAGATATCCAGCAGAAGGAGCATGACATCCTGCAGATTGAAGTCACCAAAGGCCTAAGAAATGTATCCAAAAGCATCCCTTTAGAGAAGCTCTTCTTGCCTCTCTCCAAGGTCAGCATCCCCCCTCGGATCTCCATGACTGTAGGAGTGGCTGGGATTGGCAAAAGCACACTGGTGAAACTGTTTGTCTACACCTGGGCAAAGGGAGAGATCAACAGCGACATCATTTTTGTGCTGCCCCTCACCTTCCGGGAACTCAACACCTACGAGAAACTTTCTGCTGAGAGGCTCATCCGGTCAGCGTTCCCTCACATCACTGAACCAAACTGCATCTCTGCGGGAACCGCCAGGACACTGCTCATCCTGGATGGCTTGGATGAGTTTAAGACTCCCCTGGATTTTTCCAACACAGTAGTTTGCACTGATCCCAAGAAGGAGATTCAAGTGGACAATTTGATCACCAATATTATACGGGGCAACCTGCTACAGGAGGCTTCTGTCTGGGTCACTTCAAGGCCAACAGCAGCCAGCCAAATCCCTGGTGGGCTTGTTGACCGTATGACAGAAATAAGAGGTTTCAGAGCTGCAGAGATGAAAGACTTTTTGGACCAGATGTTCCTTGACAATAAAGACTTATCCAGTCAAGTCCTGCATCACATCAAGACTAACAGATCTTTACACATCATGTGTACAGTTCCTGGCTTTTGCTGGATTTCTGGCTCTTCAATAGGTTACTATCTAAAAAATAGCACTGATCCATCCCAGGAAATGACAGTTGTCCCTAAGACCTTATCAGAAATCTATTCCTACTATTTTAAAATGGCTTTGAGCAGTGACTGGCCAGAAAAGCAGCGAGAGACTCTCAGGATAGAGCAAGCTGTGAACAACAGCAAGAAAATCATGGGTAACCTGGGCAGACTGGCTTTCTATGGCCTGCTCAAAAGGAAGTATGTGTTTTATGAACAGGACATAAAGGCATATGGCATAGACCTTTCCTTGCTGCAGAGCAGCTTGTGCAGTAGACTGTTGCTCAAAGAAGAGACACAGTCTTTCACAGCCTATTATTTCTCCCACTTGACCATTCAGGAGTTTTTAGCAGCCATTTACTATTACACTGCTGCCAAGCGGGCAATATTTGACCTCTTCACGGAGAGTGGCATGTCCTGGCCCAAGCTGGGTTTCCTCAGTCACTTCAAGAGCGCTGTTCAGAGGTCCCTGCAGGCAGAGGATGGGCAGCTTGATGTCTTTGTGCGTTTTCTCTCTGGGCTTCTCTCCCCACAGGTGAACAAGCTGCTCTCTGGATGGCTCCTGGTGAAGGACGAGCACAACAACTTCAGGAGCCAAGCAATCACCTTTCTCCAGGGCTGCCTGAACACAGACTATGTTATCTCCTCAAGGACAGTAAACATCATGCAGTGCCTGTATGAAATTCAACACATGGAGATTGCTAAGACTGTGGAAGAAGCCATGAAGAATGAGAGTTTGTCTGGGATGCTAACACCAGTGAACTGCTCTGCACTGGCCTATCTCCTGCAGGTCTCTGATGTCTGCATGGAGGAGACAAACCTCTCCAACTGCCTCACTTACAACATCTGCAAGAGCCTGCTCTCCCAGCTCCTCTTCTGCCACAATCTCAGGTAAGTCGCCATGGGATTGCAGAAGGAGAAGCAAGCAGGGACACTGGACTGCTCCCATTTTTCTGTGCTCTGTAACTCAAAATCCCAGGTGTCTATGGGACATGTAGGTCCACCAGTGCTGTGGATCAGCAGGCAGATCTGCCCCAAGGGCTGAATTTCTGCCCTGAGGACTTCTTGCTTCTGTTCTGTGTTGCTCTCCAGGCTGGACAACAACCAGTTTAAGGACAATGTGATGGAGCTGCTGGGCAGCATGCTGAGTGTGAAAGACTGTCAGGTCCAGAAGCTCAGGTATGATCCAGCCCAGATGGAGCCATTCCTGTGGGGAGCAGCTAAGGGGAATGCACAGAATGAAGGCAGGGAGTGACCTAAGAAACCAGGGTGAAGGGCCCCCCAAAGTGGCTTTCTCACTGATCCGCAGGGTGCCAGGCCACATGGACAGCTCCATGTGGAGCGCTCTCGTGCCCAGGCTCTGTGCTGGAGCTGCTTTTACCCCATCTTTGGGAAAGCGCTTGCTCGTGGTAGCTGAGCAGGCTGTCTTGCCTAGTTTCTCAGAGACATCTGCTTCCAGCAGCCCTTTATTTACCTCCTGCGCAGACTATCATTCATCCAAGGCCCTGACTGGTGCCACACACCTTGGTTATTTTTAGCCAGATTCCTGCCCCTTTGCTTTTCCTGAACCTATGATTTGGACAGCAAGACACATATTGCTTGTCCTGAGAATTTGCTTCCCAGGGTCCTGGCTGTTTGCTAGACACGTGAGGCTAAGTAAGGATTAGAGTGACTGATGTGTGGCAGGGATGGGCACATGGGGAGACATCCAGCCCCAAGCAGCCAGATCCCCTCTTTCCCTGTGTCCCTTCCCTTCCTACCTCTGGCTGCGTATCCCAGCACAGATCTGTGCTCTGTGGTCTGCCAGGAGAGCAGGCAGGAACAAGAGAGCCTTAGTGCAGAGGCTGGGGGAGTCACAGCACTGGGTGAATTCAAAGCCTAGAAACTCCTCTTCCACTCTGTCCTTGCAATCCCCTGCCTGGTGTTCACCCCAAGAAGGCAGGCCTCTAAGCATCACCAACTTTGCAAAACATGGGGGAGTCACAGTGTCACCAAACAAACACTCCCCATCGCTCTTCTCTGGGTGCCCTCTGGTGTGCCTCCTCCAGCTACGTCCTTGGCCTCAGCACAGCCAGCAGGGCTTGCAGACACAGCAGGGCCTGTGAGAGTCTTTTTTCTCCCAAAAGACATCTGATTTCTTTTTTCTGGGCAGCTTGGCAGAAAACCAGATCAGCAATAAGGGAGCCAAAGCACTGGCTAGGTCGCTGATGGTCAACAGGAGCCTGATAGCACTGGAGTAAGTTACCCTGTTTCTAGCTTATGCTGTGCAATCCTCGCCAGGGTCGGGGGCACTTCAGCTATTCCCATGGCCAAAGCAGAGCCAGATCTCATCTGACCTGGCCTCTCCTCTGAGCTGAGGGTGGCCTTCAGCCCCCCAAGCTGCACTGCTAAACAGGCAAATATAACTCTTGTGAGCTGCTGGCACATTGCCCCACCAGAGCAGTACCCGCTCGGCCTCAGTGTCTACTGCCTGTAGTTGGCTGTGTGGAGTGAGGGTCATCTTATTCCCCCAAACACCAACTCAGCAAAATGGCCAAACCCAGTGGGGAAGGACTTGGTGACAGCAATGCTCTGGGCACCTCTGAGAGGAGCATGCCATGCTGTCAGGTGCCCCTGAGAGCAGGCAGTGCAGCTCTGGCGTCCGCCTGGCAAACGCGGGGTACTGAAAACCCTGCTTACGGGGCTGAGGAGAACGTGGGTGCCAGGCAGCCTGCTGGGAAATCTGGGTGAGTGTGCTTGCAGGTGGGCTTAGGGGTCTGGGAGCACCACCCGACCTCTACTGCCATAGCTCCTACCACACGGGGAAGGTGCCAGTGAGCTCGCTGCAGCGGATTCTGCCCACCGCAGTTCTACCACGTGGGTCTGTTAAGAAATACCAAACCAACAGCAATTATTGTCACTAGTGGTGCTGAATGTGGCACCAAATGCCCCTTTCCTGGGCTAAGCAAATAGGACTGAGGTAGACCTACCCCACCTCTCCTGTTTCCTGGCTGCATCTCTCTGTGAGCATCCCACTCATACATGGACCACCTGGGGGACACAGGGACATCCACAGAGGCACTATGGCTGAAGAGCGTGGTGGGCCCAAGATCAGCTCCTGTGGAGGCATTTGGCCTGAACCAGCCACATCTCACTTGTAGACTCACGGTCGGAGAGCCAGCTCCTGCCCAGGCGGGTGGCTGCTGCTCTTGGTTTGCTAACCTTGGCCTTTCTGCCTGTCTCTCCCCCGCCTCGGCCCAGCCTGCGAAGCAACTCCATCGGCTCCAAAGGAGCAAAAGCACTGGCTGAAGCACTGAAAAAAAACCAAGTCCTGCTCTTCCTAAAGTAAGTCTCCCACTTTCAACTTCCACAGCACTTCTGGGAACAGATTCCCAGGGCAAGCCTCCCTGCAGCCATCCCTTATCCTGTCCAGCTTTTCCTCCCCTCATAGGCCGGGATCTGAGGCCCAGGGAAGTAAGCATGAGTGCAGCAGGCACAGAAACGGTGCTCCTGCTTCTGGGTTTCAAACATCTCTGCTTTGGGCAATTCTGGGCTGCACAGCAGAGACCTAACTCCCTGGGGCAGCTCCGGCCTCCAGCTTCAGCGGGCACAGAGCCGTGGCAGTCCCTGTGCTGGGCTCTCAGGGTGCTGGCGGTCTGGTGGGTGGTGAAGCAAGGGAGGCTGAGAGGTCTGACTTTCCATGAGCTGGAATCATCACCTCCATTGCTTCTGGCCAAGTATTTTATTTGGCCCCCAAATGACACCGAAGAGTCTAAGGGTTTGGTTGTAATTGCTGATTCGGGTTTTCTCCATTAAGACAACTCATTTAAGTCAACATGGAATTTGAAATGTTTGACTGACACAAGTCTACCTTCTCAAATGAAAAAAACACTTCTGGCCAAGCAAGCTCCGAGGAGGAAAATAGTGTGGGACAGGAGGGAGGAAGAGCCCTGAGCAGAGATGTTCAGGGCCTAGCCACCCTTGTTATGCCAGGGACTGCAGCAAAAGAGCTAAGAGATGGATGGGGCACGCAAGTGCTGAGGCAGGGGACTCCTGCTCCGCATGTCTGTCTAGATGCGAGGGGCTATGGGGCGAGCAGCAGTTGCTGCCTTTCCACCCAGCTGCAGCAGAAGCTAGTCATCACTCTGCTCCTCTCTTTCCTTGCAGCCTGCAGAACAACGTGATAAAGGAGGAAGGCGCCATGTTCCTGGCCGAGGCCCTTTTAACCAACCACAGGCTAACAACCTTGCAGTAAGTGACTGGGACCTGGTGTCCCTCTTGCTCCCTGCTCCTGCCAACCACCTGGCAGACCATGAGCTGGCTCAGCTGCGGCCCAGCTTGGCTGCATCCTCGTGGCCAGCTGGCTGCGCAGCGAGCAGCAGAGCCTGACCTTTCCCATAGTTCTCCTTTCTCCAGTTCTCCTGAACTTGGAGAGCCAGCGAACCCACCTTACCTTCTCCATGACACCTTTCATAGCAAAGACCTCCCAGAACTTTAGAGACAGTCAAAAATGTACAGAGTGATCCCTTGGGTACCTATTTCCCAGCCTGAAACATCCTCAGGGTGTACACAGGGTGAAAGGGCACTGCCAAAGCTAAGGAGCAGTCTAAAGAAGATGAAGAGGTGCAAGTGCCAGCCCAATGGAGATGTACCTTGAGTTGGCTGATGTTCATGGGTGACTTCCTCTCCTCTGCAGCCTACAGAAAAACTCCATCGGAGCCCATGGTGCAAGGAAGATTGCAGAGGCACTGAAGCAGAACTGCAGCCTCAAGGAACTGATGTAAGAGTCAGCAGAGGCAGTATGAATAGCTGTAATAATAGGCCGAGGGATGGTGATGCCAGCACTTAGCTCCCCTGGTACCTGTGGTCATGAGCTACAGGCAGGGATCTAACCATCTGCAATGCCTCTAGGCCTCAGGGCTAGAGGAGAGTCCCTGGCTGGCTTTTCTTACTGATACAGCCACAGTGTGTGATGCTGGGGGCAGAGGGACCACTGGAAAGGCTGACTGTGCAAGATGGGGAGTCAGAGACTTACTGTAAACACACCCGTGAAGGTATCTGGGAAGCTTCCCACTGCAGAGCAGGGCTGAGCCCAGGGCACAGCCAGGATCCCCGTCTTCACCTGCCAAGGATGAACTTGGTCCTCTGCGGGAAACAGGAGCCACTGGTTGTGCTGGCTGTTTCCCAGGTGCTGTGACTGCAACATTAGCCCCTCTGCAAGGGCAATGTTCAAAGGCGATGGTGTCCATTCCCAGCTTGTATCAACTCTTGTTGCCATCCATCAGCCTGTCCTGCTGCAAACGTGGGGATGCTCTTGATGTAGCTAAGAGGAAGGGTCTCTGTGGACACCCTGGGGGATGCTACCCCAAATGAAGGCCATGTCCGCCCGAGCAGCACAGGGCAGGGTGCCAGGCCAGTCATACTGCCTTTCTCTGCAGTCAGGCCGTGCCTCAGGACTGTGGGAAGGATGCTGAAGATGACTTTTTTGCTAGCAGATGCTTGCTTGGCCTCAGAAAGGGAAGGCCAGCAAAGCTGGTCAAGTGCTGCTAGAGCACGGGGAGATCGTGAGCCCCACTTTGCTGGCGGTGGTTGCAACGCAGCTGCGGCTGCTGGTAACGCACCTTCCTGTTGTGTCATAGACTCTCCAGCAACTCTATAGGAGATAACGGCTCGGTCGCCTTGGCTGAAGCTCTGAAGGTGAATCACAGTCTGCAAAGCCTCGAGTAAGTCCTTGGCACTCACTAAGACAGCTGCTGGAGATCTTACTGCCCTGCTGGTGGATTCTGGCCCTGGCTCACTTGCATGCAGCTGGATGCAGCTCAAACCCTTCTAGAGCTGCCACGTTTCCCGTTGTTGTCCGCCCTCCTCAGTCTTGTCTCTGGGGAATCAGGCCAGGGGAAGATGTGTGAAGGGGAAGGCCGGGGGAGCCTCGGGGACGTTCCTCCTGGGGTCTTCATGAAGCTGCCTGCCTGGCACACGGCAGTGAGTTCCTGCATGTCTTGTGGTAGGGTTTCTAGCATTGTGAATATCTTGAGAGTGGGAATGTTAATTAAAACCACTTTGCTCTCAGCTGAGGAGATTTGGTAACTTGCAGATTCATGTCCTGCTTCCCCTCTGCTCATCCATACAGATCCCAGTCCAGTCTCCTCACTCCAGCAAAACCTCCCATCCCTTCCTGGATCCCTCCCACACCCTCAGTTGCCCCTTCTAACATCCCCAGATCCTCTCCGTGTCTCCCTGTCTCAGTTTGCTGACCAGGCATGAGGCCACGCGTGTTCTGTGGAGGCTGGAGTGCTGTGCAGAGAGCTGGAACAGCTGAAAGTAATGTAGGGAACAGCCAAGCTGGCCCTTCCTTCACCACTGAGGGCATTAAAGGAATTAATCTTCAACCCAGGTGGTGATTTTTTTTTCCTGCTTTTGAAGGATACTATTAGTTCGAGGCCTTTTCCCTCAAATGCAATTAGAATCGACTAACAAGGTCAGAAAATAGCGAGGTGGAGCTGGCAGAGAGTCAGGGAAATGGTGCAGGCTTCACCTTCAGAAATGCCAGGCAGTGAGGACTGCTCTTCCCACGCAGCCACAGCAGAGGGCAGGTGGCCACAGGAAGACAAGCTGCTCTGCCCGGGCTCTTTGCAGGGCTGCACTGTCATCCAGCCCTGGCGTGGGCTCTCCGCAGCCTGACAAGGACCCGGAGACCACTGAGCGGGCAGCTGCAGTGCGGGCTGCCTGGGGACAAGGCTCTCTCGAAAAGCCGGCAAGCCCGATCGCTTCTGCTCAGCGGGGCCTCGCGGGGGCTAGCAGAAAGGCTGTCCTGCTGTGACGAGATGCTGCTCCTGGCCTGCCTGCTCCTGCCAGGCTCCAGCCTTGCCCCACAGCCCTTGCTGGGTTCCTCCTGCTTTCTACTTTGTTTGTTCCTTTTACCTTGCAAGATCACAGGGTCCTCCCCTGCCTCCCTGCGCCTGGGCTCCCAGCGAAATAGGCACTTTTCATCCCAAACACAACCTAGTGATGCCCAGAGTGGCCCATCCTAATGCTCTCCTGTGTCACGTGTGCTAGTCTCCAGAGCAATTCGATCAGCAACGCTGGGGTCACCGCACTGACAGCGGCTCTCTGCTCCAACAAGGGACTCATCACCCTCAAGTAAGTGACAGCATTTCTGGCCACCCTGTGCGAAAGTGCTGCCACCATGGCTAACGTGGCTTGCACAGTAGCGGTCTCTGCCATTACACGGGCCACAGCAGCCCGCTTGGCACTCTGGGCTTGTGTCTGTTTGCTTCCAAAAGGGCTCTCAAATCCTGAAAGCAGCCTCCGTCCCTCGTACAGCTGACAGTCTCTTCTCGCTGCTAATTTTCTCCCCTTGAGACAAGTATCAGTTCAGCTGTATGTAGCAATGAAACAACTATAGCAGGGAAGGTAGGCTGGGAAAATAAAAACCCGACGGTTTTCAGATGTGTAGGATGTACAGTTGAAACCTATCTGCTCTGAGGAGCAGATAGTAGCTGGACACAGTGTCTGTTTGTGTCCAATCTAACCTCACGGCCAGCCCACCTCGACAGCTGCTTGGACAAGTGAGCTTGCTAGTTTTAGGCCATTTCTTATGACAGAAATCACCACAGAGGTATTTAACTCTCTACTTTCAACAGGGCAGTCAAAACTCTTGAACAAAGTTATTACATGTAGCCTCACATCCCAAGATCATGCTTGTCCTCTTCTAGAAAAAGATGGAAAAAGCAGCAGTTTCTGTTTGCTGGCAGCACATGTTTCCCTGGAGATGGATATGCGGGGAATGGAGATGCAGAAGCTGATGGAGATGCAAGTTGGAAAGATTGTCACTGAAATAAATGGTTACAGCCCCGGAGAGGAGGGCAAGGGGCCTTGGCCCTTCTCTCCAACCCTGAGGCCAATTTCTCTCCTCTTTTTTCTAGCCTGCGGGAGAACTCCATCAGCAAAGAGGGGGGGCCTGCCATCGCCCGAGCTCTGCGGACCAACAGCACCCTCAGGAAGCTGGAGTAAGTCTGTGCCCAGGAGGGCACTCACACTGCTGCACCATGTCACTGAAGCTGTATTTAACTTGCAACCTCTGTCCTTTGCCTCTAGCTTAGCAGCAAACCTGTTGCATGATGAAGGTGGCAAGGCCATTGCTTTAGCGATGAAAGAGAACCGGGCGCTCACGTCCCTCCAGTGAGTTTCCCCTTGGACCTGGTTTGTTTCTGATGCTTGATTTTTAAGCCTGCAAACAGCTTCCCTAAATTGTCCTCCCATGGGATCTGCATGGTGCCATCCAGGCTGGGCCCATGGGGCTTGGCTATCGCTCGCCTAGCAGGGCCTTGCCAAAGGTACTGGGCAAATGGGGGCATCTGGAGCCTCTACCACTTTGGAGGTGACAGGTAGATGGGAGCTGAGCTCGCTGGCTCCTGGTGCTGAGCCTGGAAGGATCAAGGAGTGCTCACATCATGCAGCCCAGAGCTTCATGTCTCATTCTCTTTTTGCAGCTTGCAGTGGAATTTCATTCAGGCAAAAGCTGCCACGGCCCTGGCACAAGCACTACAGTCCAACAGCAGCCTGGCTAGCCTCGAGTAAGTAGGCAGAGGATGCAACTTAAACCCTTCTAGGGCTGTCAGGTCTCCCATAGCTGCCTGCTCTCCTCAGTCACATCTCTGGCATTGGGCCAGCGGAGGATGTGTGAAAAGCTGACATAGAACTTGCATGTCCTAGCTTGCAGGAGAATGCCATCGGCGACGAAGGAATGGCTGCTCTGTCTGCCGCACTCAAGGTCAATACAACCCTGGCAGATCTCCAGTGAGTGTTTGGGCTGTGGTGGGGGTCCTGGCATTGTGTGGTGGCCTACTCAGGACAAGCACTGAAGGGTCTCTGTTCTCTTGCAGCCTTCAGGTGGCTTCGGTTGGCACAGTTGGGGCCCAAGCCTTGGCAGAAGCCTTGATGGTGAACAACAGCCTGCGGATCCTGGAGTAAGTGCTTGGTGGGGCCCCCGAGTCCCTGTTACTGTGACAATGCTCCCTATGGGCCTCCAAGATCCCACCCATCAGCTCAGCACTGCTGCTACCCACCACACAGTGTCCTACCTGGACTGTGGGCAGTCTGACTGCAGCTTGCCTGGCTATCTGCTTGCTGGCACAGGGCTGCCTCTCCCACCTTCTCCTCTTGTCCGCTGACAGCGCAGGGCCCAGCTGAGCTGTGGATCATCCTGGGTTGCCTGTCTCACGTGTCCTTCCTCATAGCTTGCCTTCCTTTGCAGCTTGAGGGGAAACTCCATCGGTGTGGTGGGGGCCAAAGCGATGGCCAATGCACTGAAGGTCAACCGCAGCCTCCGCAGGCTCAAGTAAGTATCCTGTTCCCCAGAGCAAGACTGAGAAATAAGGAGTATTTCCAGACTTCCTGGAAGGGGGACAGCAAGACCATGGGTTTCATTGTGGCAAATCACTGGACTGACAGCATGTCCCTTGCACCCATGTATGCACGTATTTATGCACATACACATGTGTATGTACACACGTGTTCACTTGCACACCTGGACACGTACAGTTGCATACACGTAAAACCAAGCCAGCACCCCCATGACTGCTGAGGGAGTTCCTTCCCTGTGGCCATGTCTCTGCAGTCAGTACTTTCTGACCTTGTTGCCTCCCTGCAGCCTGCAGGAGAACTCCCTGGGCATGGATGGAGCCATCTGCATTGCCACAGCTCTGAAGGGAAACCATGGCCTCACGTATGTGAAGTAAGTAACCACTGAGCGCTAAAATGGATGGTAAGGCAGGGGGGAAGAAGGCCTCAAGGATGGTCAGGGGAACACACGTGACCTTCCCCACTGTTGGTAATGCCGCACTCCCAGCTCTTACAGGGACCTCCCCAGAAGGGTGATCTCCTTTTGCTTGACAGTCAGCATCCACACACAACTCTAGGCCCCATCACTTCTCCCTGGAGGGCCAGTGACATCTCTGGGGCAAAGAACCATCTCAAAAGGCAAGCATCCTCCAAAATACTATAGGGTTAGCCCTTCCAGCTCCCAGAGACTTGCTGTCATCTCTTACCTGCTGCCTCCAGGGTCTCAAATCCAGAGTCCTCCATGACCAAGGTCCCAGCAAGAGCTCCAGGCTGGCATGGGAAGGGTGCAGACAATGTTCCCCCAAAGCTGGGGAGCTTCTCCTGTACCCCCTCAGGATCCTGCTCTCCCCTGTGACCAAGCCTAAACTCCTCCTCTCTTCTGCTCCCTCTTCCTCTCCTCTCCCAGCCTGCAGGGGAACCGCATTGGCCAGTCGGGAGCTAAGATGATCTCCGATGCTATCCGAACAAACTCACCTGACTGTGTTGTAGAAGTGTGAGATTGGCTGGACGCAGCAAGGATGCGGCCTAGTGGGGCAGGAAGGTGTCCGTTCAGCCAGCAGGCCCATGTAAGGAGCTACTTGGCCCTCCGCTCCTGTCTGACAGAGGAGAGCTGTGAAAAGGAGAGCCTCTGAGCTCTCTGGCATGGCCCAGGAGGAGGGGCTCACAGCAGCAGGTGCTGGGGTCTGGGGCATCTGGATCAGCAGTACAGAAGGATCAAGACTTGCTCCTGTTAGAAACTGGGGATTTTGCAACCTTACTCCTGTTCATCTAGGTTGTAGGGGAGATTTAAGGCTATAGGAAGGGCAAGGTGGTGGGAGGAGAGGTAGAGAGCCCATAAGCTGGGTTCCTCTCACATATGTGGACAAAAACCGACCCGACCATCTGCAGTAGCAACCCCCTCTTGGGATGTCTCCAATGCCAAGGTATGCAGCACTGTGCTCAGAGCCTGCCCCAGGTTTGGTGCATCATGACTGCTCAGGAGCAATGCTCTCTTGCCAGACTAAGTTTGCAGGAAAATGTCGCAGTGCCCAGAACTCTGCCCACAGAGCCAGCTCTCCTCCATTTAGTTCATGATGGCTAGGGATCCCAGAAGAACTGGACGAAGCACTTCTCACCTGACTAAATAGTCCTCAGTCCTGCAGGCTTCCAGGGTACTTTGGTCACTGATGTCCCAGAGAGATACCAGAGGTTTGTTGTTTCCTTGCTCAGATCAGACAGTGTGGTGCTTTGGACCTGGACACTTCAGAGCGAGAGCTGCTTCCTGCGCAACTGTAGGGTCTGAGTCAGCAAGTACAACCTGTGGTGTTTGTCTTGCCCTCACTAGCAGGTTGGTTTTGGCTGAGCATGACAGAAGCGTTCAGTAGTGCTGCTCTTTGTCAAAGCCTCTTGGAAGAGATATGAATCCCAAGAGAGTGGAGTGATCTAGAAAGAGCATGGGAAATAAGGAGGAGGAGCAGGAGGGTGCTTGTGGGAGGAAGAACGCTGCACAACAATGGGCCATCTGTAGCAGATGTGGCTAGATGCTACACCTGGGAGCACATTATCAAAAAGTTCTGCTGCTCAAATTTAGGCTGCACTTCTTGGGTCTCCTGCTGTTGCCATCAGTGACACTGACCTTCAGACATGCCTTCCCAATGCCCCAGCTGCAGAGCAGGTCCTCCCCCAGCAGGTCACCTTTTGGGCAGGTGGCTGCTGAAAGGAGAGGTGCTAGGTGATGTCTTTGTGTGCATGCTGAGATTCAGTAATTCCCCAGAAGGTGCTGGGTTTACAGATGGACCAGTTACCAAACTGTGCAACCTCCAGAACCCTCCTGCAGTGACTGCCCCCTATCCTCTACTCTGCTCCAGCCAGAGTCCAACATGCTGCTACTGCATTCAGTCCACTAAGTGACTGCTTCAAGGACCTCTGTGGCCTGATCCTGGAGAAATGCTGGGGTGACCTATGTCATTATGTTCATACTTGGAAATAAAGTGGTTTCCTAGTGGAAAAGTTGCCTTGCGCTGCCTTCCTCTCATTTGTGGAACATCATATGCGACATTGAGGGGGAACTGTCAGGCCCAAGCTCCGCTGCCCGGAGAGGAGATCCCATGCCATCTGTACTAGTGTGGCAAAAAGGTTCGTGGCTCATCCTGCCTCTTGCCAGGGTCAAGCAGTATAGGCGGTATAGTAACCAGCCTCCAAGCAAGCCATGGAGGACCCAGCTTGTAAAGGAAGGGTTCAGAGGCCTGGTCAGCGCCGAAGTTCTTGCACATAGGAATGAGTTCCTGCTCCTTTTCTGACTAAAGTCAGTGGGCGTTTCCAACAGTGTCTGTCTAGTAGTAGTGGCCAGAAGGCAACCCCAGCTGGCGTACGCAGAAGTACATGTTCTTTGCAGGTTAGAGAATGGAGAAAAAAGCTGGTTCTGGTTGAAAGGAGCACTCAGTCACATCGTGGAAACAAGTGGCTTTGGCAGGATGCACAGCTCAAGGCACCAACTCTTGTTTGAGCTTTGGAACGAGCCCCTGGAATTGTTAAACCTCCTTCACTCTCTTACAACTAACTTCTAGCTTAGCATCTGCGAGCCTCAGAAAAAACAATACTTCATACACACACTATTGAGATGTTAGCTATGGGGAAACTATTTAGCTCTTCAGGCTGTAGTTAGGAACAGGCATCTTGGCTTTTTATCTGTTTTCTTCCTGGGGAACCTGATATGTGCAGTGATTCCCAGCACATACCCTAAAGGGAACCTGCCACACACACAGACTGTGCTGAAATGGAGCTGGCTGTACTCAGCACTGTACCTAGCTCAGGAGGGGAGCAGCCCAAGGCCATGGTCCCTGGGAAGGCATCATGCTGGGATAAACCAGGACCAAACCTGAAAGGAACGCGTAGTCCCAAAGTAGCGAGCCAGGCTGACTCCAAGTCTGTGTTGGTATAGCCCACAGTCAGGATTGTCCCTCTGTCTCCACTGTGGCAGCTTGCTGAAATTCTAGGATTTCACCTCACAACTCTGATCCTGCTGCTTGAGAACCTTCTAATGCAAACAAAGAACAACCGTGGGAACGACCACTGTCCTGAAGAAGGCTTGGTCAACTAACAGGCATGGAATAAGCATCAGCCCAGGATGGGAGGCACATTTTCTCCTCTGCCTCCTCAAGAAGCAGATGGCATTTGCCAAACAGAGTGCATCCAAAGCCTTTTTTCCAGACAAGGGGAACATGAGTTAGGGGCTGGCTCTCAATCTCCAACAGGACATAGTGATGCAGAGTGATTTAAGTCCTACCTCTTTCACCATTATTTCCAAGCAGATGGAGTGGCTCAGGGCCAGCCCTGCCCAAAGCCTGTGCATAACCCACAGCTATCACCCACAGGAGATTACTTGGAATATCAACAGGAGACAGATATCAACAATCCTGAGCTGGCTCCCATGCCCTGGAACTATAGAAAATGCCTCTGAAGTGAGATGCAAAATGACAATTAACTATACGGGGTGGAACATGGTGTCAGCCTAGTCAGCTCAAACCTGTATAACTGTGTCCATTTCAGTGCATCACTGCACCCACATACATCCCCGTTACTGCAAAAACATTGTGGTTTATTTACCTGTTAACTTTTGTCCCATCCTGACATGACATTCCAAGTTCTGAGCTCTGCTGATGAGGAACTGCCTGAAGTGTGAAAATTCCATCTTTAGGGTCAGAGACATGAACAGATGAAAAAGCTCTTGGTTTTTCAAGTAATTTATGTACAATTCTTTCTTCAGCACAATAATGGAGGGGTTGGACCTGACACTAGATTTCAGGCGGAGGGAGAGCAAAGTACTTTGCTGATGTAGAAAAAGGGACGGGCAGGAGAACAGCCTGGGCTCGTCTGCCTTGATGAACGTTCACTGAAGTGAACTCTTCTAATCAAACACTGATTTCTGCTCCTGTGAAGATAAATTATAATACTACAGCAGAACTAAAAGAGGCAATACACTAGAAAAACTCCAGCTTTTTGCTCGCTGATAACATCAGTCCAATCTACTGAACCTTTCTGTACACCAAGTTCTTCTGTGAGCAGCAGACTAAAGCCTGGTTACCTATAAATTTGTGCTGAAATCCCAATGCCACCACAACCCTACAGTAATCTCCAGCTTCTACCATATTGTTTATGATTTTCTGGCCCTTGCACACACTCTCTCTTATTCTTCATCAGGGTAACTGAACATCTCCTTGAAATATTCTTGTAACGTCCCTCTCCCTCTCTGCCATTAGTGCAGATGGTGACATGCTGTAGCTGGTACCAAGTTATTGTGACCTGAATGGCTCGTTGTGCACATATACTGATGGGTCAGCCACTGGCTCCACAGAGCAGACAACTGCTAAGCTAAGCTAACAGCCTTACATATGGGAAAGGAGCACAAATTTGTTTTTTTCCTGTGTACTTGGCACATGTTTTTTTTTTTTTTTTTTTTTTTTTTTTCCAAAATGTGCAGGAATTTAGTATCTGGAGACCTTTATTACTCTTAGCTGAAACTGGCCAGGTGTCCAAAAGTTCTTTCGGGGGTGAGGGGTGAGTGTGGAGAAGGGGGATTGATACAGACAAATGCACACTTTATCTTGTTTGTATAAGAAACTAAGGGAGAAAATGGTGTACAAATAAATATGAAAAATACACTTATTCATGATACAAGGAGGAAAAAACATAAACAGAAAATGCAACAAGGGAGCTATTGAAAGAAGCATTTCGTACCTGTCAACTTCTTCAGATTTATGGATTTCGACATTTATTCTCCTGGGTTCCCATGGACAAAAATGAAGACAGGCATGCATAAAAACAAAGAGGAGCAATGGTAGCTAAACTTCTGGCCTGTTAAAGTGCCTAAAGCTCAGCCCAACCCAGAAGTACCAATATAATTAAAGGGCTGATTTTGTATGGATTTAATTACAATGCAGTCCTGAATGGCTGCTCTCAGGACATTCAAGCACAGCCCATTTCAGTTTAGTCTAGGAACACTTCCCATTGACACTGTTGAAATACTGAGAGATACTGCACTGAAGGTAGTATTTGAGAACCCCTTCACTAGTTCCCCTGCTTTAACTTTACTCCTTTAGTCCAGCTGGTGCTGCTCTTTGTGGAGACAAGCCCTTGATTTAGTAAGGGATATGTTTAGGATAAATAAATTTAAGCCAGATTTAAAATCAATTTAAATGTGCTTCCAAAGCGGCTTTCCATCCAGATTTACTAAGCCAACAAGTCTGTTTGGACATTGTGAAATGCTGGGAAATTAAGCACACTGCTCACTGGAGTGCAACTTTTGGCACCGTCGTGCATGAGGACCTGTTCTAAGGCAATTATGGAAATAAAAGCATTCCACATTACTGTGATTCTAATTATGGATAAACTGCTCATACTTTGAGTCACAAGATTAGCAATCCAAGTTTAATTTTCAAGTTTAATGAACATTATATACCAACTCCTGCCAAGCACTTTTCAGATGGCAGGCTATTAGCTCCTGACCTGCACACTGTCCAAAGTTTGCATTTCAAGATGTCTCCTGGTCCTGCTACTGAAGCGTCAGAAGTCATTATCACTTTCCACTAGTGGCTCTGGCTTCCTTGCTCGGCGATTGGATTTGCTAGGGGAGATTTCCACGCTGTCATCTTCCACATCTTCATCATCATCATCATCATCCAGGTCAATTTCACTGTCCTCTGAGTCCTCCTGCAGGAAAGAACGCACAGATTCACAGCCAGTTCAGTTCTCAGAGCTACATGTTACCAGCAAACAAAGCTCATCATTCTTCAGGCATCTCTACCAGCTCAGAAGTAGAGGATGCTGCTTCTGGCTGACATTAAGTTACCTCCTCTCCTGCACATGGTATTATCACATTCTTGAGGGCTGAGGGGAAGGCACCTCCTACCTGGAATGGCAGGAATCTAGTTTTGGACCTCCTTCAGCAGGCAGTAACAGATTCTGCAAAAGGCTTTGCTCCAGCTGGTAGCTCAGGTTGCTGTGCTGCTGGCTTCCCAAAAGAGTGAAAGGCTGAGCTAAAGGCCCGCATGGCTTTCACTTGCAGCTCCCCACTTTACTAGACAGTGGCTGCTCCACTCAGTCTGTTGCACACTTCTTTCCACACTGCATGGGGCTGACAGCAGATTCCCTCATTTCAGCTGAATCTGTGGTATTAAAACCTTTGTGGGGCTTTAACTTTAAAGTAGGACCTAATGTGAAACCAAGGGACTTAGGCCTACTGGGGAAAAAAAAACAACTGTAGGAAAAAAAAAACCTACCTGTGCCTTGCTCTTGCATGTGCCTGGCTGGGTCGGGGCAGATCCCCCCTTGGAGAGTCAGAGTGGAAAGAGGAGGAGAGGCAGAGCAGAAAAAAAAATGCACAAGAACATAAAAGAAAACAGAAAGCAACCAGAATGACAGCAGAAGAAATGGCAGCAGAGAAAGCAGGTACAGCTGAGGTACCACATGCCATATTTGAGAACTGTTGCACTGCTTTCCAGAAAAGACACTGAGACTACCAACAAAATGGAGGAAATTCAGCTTAAGCTACCAAGAAAAAGCAGGTGCCCAGAGACCTGCTCCCCAGGAGGCAGCCTGCAGGTGCTCCTGCCTGAGACACATCCTCCAGGAAAAGCAGCTGCCTGGAGGGGATGGGAGCTGAGATGAGAAGCAGGGAAATGTTAGAGAGATGCATGGCCTAGGTTCCCCCTGCCTCCCTGCACGGGGCAGCAGTCCCGTCCAGTTCAAGTGCTCACCTTGCCTTCTCAGCTACTCCCAGACTCAATGGCAGCTCTGCTCAACGATAAGGTCAGTGGTGGGGCCTCCTCTCACAGCACGCAGCTGTGCGACTGCAAGAGATGCCCTGCACCACAGGGAGCGGAAACTCTCACAAGGAAAGGTAGGGATGCCCTGAGCTGGGCAGGGGGATCACTGGCACAGCTCAAGGCCTCACCAGACCTGGGGAGAGGAGGACGGAAGGGGAACCATGCTAGCAAAGAACCAACAGAAGCCTGGCAGACAGAAGGCGGCTCTAGGGGTCTTCTCAACTCCATAGCCTGATTAACATTTTGAGGGGTTCAAACCAGCCTCACCAGTTTTCTTCCCTAAGCTCAGACACATAGATGCCCATCAGTGTCCCTAGCAAGCCTCTCAGCCCTGATGCCTGCTTTTCCTTTGGACTCTGGAGCTTAACAGTCCATTTTGGCTCTGGTGGGACACATCTCTCTCTCTAAGTCTCTAAGGTAGATACCACCATAGTATCGAGGGCTTTGACTATGAGGGCAGAGTCTCTAAACCAGCTTGTGGTCAGCCCGTGCCATGCTCTCAGAAACCATCTGTAACTACGTCATGAGGGCTACAAGTCATGGTATGACTTACAGATCTGTGCATATGCACTGCTTCAATGTCCAACTCCCACAACACTGCCCTGCGTGCACCCTCCTCCCAGCAGTCTGCTGCAATAGCTCAGCAGAACAGCATGGATGGCAGCATTGCTGCAGCACATGTACCATTATTTACGCAGCGCAAGCTGAGCTTAAAGCACAGGCCAGTGCCCAGAGACTCCACGAACAAAATAAAAATGGGAAAGTACGTATGTATACAGATAGCTGGAGGAAGGAAGGGAGAAGCAGGCCTGTGGCATGAAGATTTACCAGGTAAGAAACTGTTTCTCTAGCTGAGGAGAGGGTAGTAATTACAAAGCACTGTCAGAGAAGCTCTGCAGGAATGCGGGATGGTTACTTACGTCTTCCTCTGTGTCTCCACCATGCATTGTTCCCACGATCCGTTTGCCAGATCTTCCTGCAGAGCAAAGAAAATCATCATAAAAACTGGCTCATGGTTAACAGAAAGAGAGAATGAAAGATAAAGTTCAGGGTTTATCTTTTAGAGAGGCAGTGAGATGTTAAGATCCCAACGCATGTAAGGTCACCCCACTTGTTAAGCCACAGAGCTCAAAAGAAGAGGGAAGAGGGAAAGACTGCGATATCAGAGTAATTCTGGTCAAGATCACGTTTCCAGAGCTACCTTGTGCCACTATGTGCCACTGTAGGCCAGGGCACGTAACTGTTTGAAGAACAAACGTATACTTGTCATACCTAAGGAACTTGATAACAATTTCCTGCCTGCTGCTTAAACCTTCAAGCAGAGAGAATTTCTGGTCATGTAGCTCAATCTATTTAGCTTACTAGAAATTTGGCTGAGAAATGATATGGTTATGGCATACAGGTATTCAGTAGGGCACACAACCTCTTAAATTGCTAGGAGAAAGACATACGAATTTGGGGCTGGAAGCTGACACCAAATGAATTCCCATCAGAAATATGGCAATGATTTCTTACCATAAGGGTGATCAATAATTGGAACAGGCTGCTATAGGCAGTGTCAGGTTCTCCATCTCTTGTTTTCTTAAAATCCTAACAAATCACGGTTCAAGGATAACAGGGTAAAATTTAGTGTCCTATGACACATGTGACCTCTGATCTAAGCAATTGTTCTGGCTTCAAATTATAGGAAAAAAAATGACAAGTGGGACTTAGCATAAAACTCTTCCAGAAAAGAGGACTGATTATTTGCCATTAACATCAAACTACAAGACAGTTCCTTAATATATGAAGCATGAAGTGAAAGGGGTTTTATGCTTTTTAGCTAGCACTCTGTTATGCAAGGCAAAGATTATTATACACTGAACGCCCAGCAAGAAAACACTACCTCTGGCTAAAGTTTGGGAAAAACAACAGGGAAGCTCCTAAGGGCTCTCTTTATCCAGCTTCCTGATAAACCTGATTCAGTAATCTTATTCAGCACATGACTCATGCCTCCTGTAAAACTCTATGTATTCAGGGCAGAAAACATTAAGTGGAACCAAGTATATAACTGTTTTAAGGATTTCCACGTAAACCTCTACTTGCTTCCCATCTGCCCATGTGAAGTTTGAGAACTTCAGAACAGGTCAATCTGTACAAATCTGTAGAAATCCCCTGAATCTGAGAACAGGGTAAAACAAATAAAAAGGACTAGCCTAGGTCTGGCTGCGGATAAACCAAATATTGGGCTTCTGTGGCTCCTGTATACACCAGTGTAGCGGTCCCTCAGGATTTCAGAAGTAGGATACCTTGACTCTCTGAACTGATATATTATTTCCTCTCCTTTGGTGCTCAGAGGATAAAAATCCTTCTTTTTCTTGCGGTCAACTCCTTAGAGAGCCCCCGATATTGTGACCTATTCAGATCATCCAGCAGAGATTGATCTCTCACAGGAATCCTAGGCAGCACCAAGACAAATGTCAAGAATCTCTGCTGAGAGCCAAAGGTTTAAGTTTGGAGAGGCAGGTGGAGCTCTCATTGGTGGAAGAAAAGCTGGAAGGAATTCATTGCTAAGGGGAGAAAGGGAGAAAACACTTGTGCCTTGCTTTGCTACTTTTGGATGCATTCGAGCCATCTGAAACAGGGAAGATGCCAGCATGGCCTTCCTTTGCTGTTTCCTGGAAGCAGTGGGAACGCGTAGAGTGGAGCTGATGGTGGGTTGCCTGGGCAAAGGGAAAACATTTCATTTATCTCTGCTTTCTGTAGCCACTGGAAGTCATTCAGTGCTAACTGGATGCCTATTCAATAGCCCTGCTGTGACCATCAGATTTCACCATCTATATATCTCCTATCATCACTAGTTTTTTCCATGTCAGATATGGGTTTTTCCCATCTAGACAAAATTTATCTTTTTAGCATGAGAACAAAGCAACTTTAAAAAATACTCTGTCTAACCTCCTTTGTACAAATGTACAAAACAATACAGGTCCTTTTTTGTTCCCTTTGCAAGTCTGATTTTGGTTAGGTGCAGCGAAAAGCTGGCTAACTCATCTATAATTTGCCAAAAGCCTTGCTGTGTCAGGGCAGGTAATTTAAACACCTTATGTTTCTAAACAAAAAGCAGTGTCCTCTACCCACCTGCCTGCTGACAACAGAAGCAATGGAGATTTGTCTCTAGAGAATTCCTGGAAAAAGGATCTCTTGCCAAGCTTTAGAGACATTTGCTAGATGAAACTACGTAAATTCAGAGACGACTAAAACCAACATCCTTAGGAGACAATAGACCTACATTGCCTATAGATGGGCCCAAAGGTTTAACTTTAATTTTGGTCTGTGGGATCTGCATTGGGTTGTGGCACAACTCTGGGTCTCCTACAGGGGATACTAGAAGAGGTGGAGGGTCTGGAGCTTTAGGGTTCAGTATGCTGTAGCTATGCAGGAGAGAAAGTAAATGTTCCACATTAACAGAAGACCTTCTGTGGCAAAGCTGGGAGGCATATTTTATTTTTCAGATATTGAAAAACCAAATCTCTCTGTGTAGGAGCAAGAGACATGACAGATGGCCAGAGTGCATTTGTGTACTGGAGGGGAGGTAGGAAAGAGAGAAATTGTCCGCACCAAACAGAGCTGGCAGGTATGAGGCATTTGTCGCTTGAAATTTATTGGGTTCAGTTTAGCTGGGTTCAGCTTGCTATGGCATTAGTTCTGCACCGCTCTGGCTACAGGGGCTCACAAAGCTTCCAAGTGGGAGAAAGCTGGTTGTGTTTACTAACAAACAATGCGAATTCAGCTGGGACAGACTGTACAGAGTGATAATTAGGTAAAATGCTAGTAATGAGCAGACTATAATTTCACTGCACTTTTGGATTCAAATCTGATCTCAGTGCACTGCCACGGTTTACAGCCACTGGAGCCATCAGAAGATCAGAAGCGAATGCATATCCAGGATTTTAAGCCTGTGAGCATTTTCAGTTTTTCTTCTGCTTGTGACGCTTGCCATTGTACTAATCTGTGCAGCTGCCTACAATGGATCTACAGGAAATGAATGATCTACATGTTCTTACTCAGCAAAGCGTACAGTCAACCCCGTGCCTGACAACAAGATATGACACCTAACCAGAGCGGTCAGGTCAACCTACCATGACAGGGGAAGCAGACTTCCAGTTGAAACATTTTGCTCTCACTTTGGAGATCTTCATTCAGTCTTGAGCTCTTAGTGAAAATTCCTAGTGTGAGCTTGGACAAGATGTCTCCCATCTTTCTGCTTCATCTCTTCATCCAGAAAACAGGAATAAATCTTTTGCCCTGGTCTCGCTGATCTTCAAGTGCTTTGGGGATGGCCTTCTGAAGCGCGAGTGTTTGTATCCCTTAGCACAAGGCCATGACCTCAGCAGAGTTTTCTAGGCATTGCCGAAGTGCAACAATCAATTAAGTCCACTACAACTGTTGCTCAGGATAAGCATACTTATTGCTATTTCTTACAACCTTCCTGGAAAAAATATTTGCTTGGAAGCTAGTTGCCAGTCTCAAATCTACCATTTCTGACCTACACAGCCTTCCCTTCTCCTCCAATATTGCAGCTGCCATAATATGGGCTGAAGGCATATCTTTTCCCTCCCAATGTGCATTCAACTTTGCTGAATAGCACATGCACCTGAACACATCTCTGTTAGGAGAAGATGAACAGATTGAGGGAGGGAGCTCTACTTCAAGTTAAGACAAATTCATTTCTGTGACTTCCGAACAGCAGCCCCTTTTCTAGGATCTGAACCCTTATTACATGCTGAGGTTTCCAAAAAAAGGGTAGACTGCTACCCTTTCCCCAGCCATACAGTCCCAGTAATGTCCAGTAGCTAGCCACATCACCAAAGCAAAAGACTTTTCAGGGTCTTATCTAGACGATGGCAATCAACATATTTCTATATGAATCTCTGTAAAAATCAGAACAGCAATGATGTCAAGTTTCTTTCTCCCCAGATTTGTTTTCTTTGAGCACTGGCATTAAAACGCAGCGGCTCCTAAAGTCCCTGCACTGCTGACTGTTTTTCTTTCCTGCTTGAAGTGAAGGAGCAGGGAAGAAGAGACTAATTTGACTCTCCAAAATGTTTTTAGGAGGTTTGCAATTAGAATTTGCTTTGCTTTATTAGAGAAATACATTCACTCCAAAGGAAGCACAGTCACGAGGAGCTGTTGTATGCCATGCGTACCAAGTCCCAGTCAGTGTAAAACTGAACTTTGTGACGCTCACAAAGGAGGAATTTATTTTCAAAAGTTCATGGAGATCAATACTAGTTTGGTAGAGTCCTGCAAGGCTGTGAGTTGCTTTGAGAGCAGGTGCATTTAGAAAATTGTTCCCCTTGACTTCATATGTTATTAGACAGCTGGAGAAGTCGAATCCTGCTAAACATAGCCAAATACCTTCCTGCATGACACATTCTCTATGCCTCTCTAGTCCTCTTCCTCTGCTACCACCATGATAAGAGCAAAATCCAGGTCTGCTCATCTTCTCACTTTCACAGACTTTGGATCAAGACTCATCTGCCAAGACATGCAATGAGAGGCCTGCAAACATCAGGGTTCATGAAGAACCATCAGGAAGAGAGCAGTGGTCTGATCAGATTGAAGGATTTATTGTGTTTGGAGCGCTATGTATCTATTGTTCACTGCCAAGAAATTAAATGTAGATTTTCAAAGCTTCCAAGCACAATAATCGCAAACCCTCCATGGAAAGGAAAGGCATGAAGAATGACAAGCCCAGCAGAGCGTATGTCGAAGCTGCTTTTCACTCCTGACTCACCACTGCCTGTTTAGCACACAAAAAGCCTACAGCTCTCCCTTCTATGCAGATACCGAAGTCGATCCAGGTGCAGGCCTCCAAAGGCGTGAGGTGCAGGTACCTGCAAGCCTCACCAAGTATGTGGGCTGCAGATTCCTCATGCTTTTGAGGCTCAGGCCTTGACATGCTGGAATTGCAGGGACACCGAAAGGAGACTGGCAGTTTCTTGAGTCTGTGGCTGAAGTGTGCATGTGAAGCAGACCCTTGACAAATCTTACAGAGTGGCAGAGTGCTTTCTTTACCAAGGGCAGACAATTCAAAATGAGATGCTTTCTTCTGGTCTTCTTCCAATAACACTAGCTCCACTGTTTCTAACTGCAGCAGCAAAGGCATTCTTTTAACTGTTTCTAAATATTTCTAGATACAGTGATTGGAAGGAATGACTTTGGAAAAATAAAAAGGGAGACTACATCTTGCACTAAGCTGCACGCCAGTAGGAGGCAGCTGTCCCTAAGGAAGAAGCTGAAAGATCGGGGCTGACAGGCTCACACAGCATTTGAATGATGTCTAGAAAGTGCACGGTGCTTCAGCACGTTTTTCCTATCAAGAATCATTTCCACTCTAGAAAGGAAGGCAGCACTTTGAGAAAAAGTGCAGAACTGTTCATCCTGTATTTGCAATGATAAATGCACTTGCATATGTTTCTTGGTCTTGGACACCTAGACATAATTTCCTTTAGGAATCAGAGAGGAGGGAAGAAATAGATTAATTATTTAACATATTTCTAACAATCAGGCAGGTAACATCCGCAGGAACTCAATGCAAGCAAGGCACCGAACAAGCAGCAGGCAGCTGTTGTGTATTCTAATTGAATTCTTTCACTCCCCAACAGATTTACAGCACGTCTGTGTTTTCTTCACACCTTGGGGAGGCTACAGAGAAGGAAAGCATTCTAGAAATTCAGTAGCAGATGTCTGAACATTGTCACAAGCTGGAGAGAGGATTTCTGTAAGAGAAGTCTGACCATTTCAACTGAGAATAAACCCAGATCATGACTTTCCTACTTCCTGGCTTGCATACTGTAAGAAGGGATTTGGAAAAAGGTCAGTGGAGCTATTCCTTGCTGTTGTGTCAAACCTCCCTCTTCTCCTTAAAAGATTGGCAAAAAAGAAAAAAAAAAAAAAAAAGAGAGAGAAAAAAAAAAAGGGCTACTGCAGCCTTCATACCTTGCATGCTGCACTGGCCCTTGCCCAGCGTCTGCTAGCTAGTTCCTACTTTATACTCACAAACTCAAATTTAACAAGAAAACTAGGTCAGGGAAGCTAAACAACATTATCACCTCAAGACCCCGAATGTCTGACATAACAGCAGCATCAGCACGCTTTGGATATGTACCACTCGTTGTGCAATCCCTCTGTGAAATGTATCTGTAGCAAGACTAGGAGTATGCACAGGCCTGGCTATAGCGCAGGAGGAGCCGGCATTGGCAAGTTGGCCTGTGGTTGGGTTTGATCGTTGCAAATCCGGTTTTACTTCTTCCAGGGAGACACACTTTGCTTTCTTAACAAAAAAACCTTTATTCTCCTCATCTGCCACATCCAGACATTTTTGTCCTTGCTATGTTTAACTGTGCAGGTTTTCACAGGCTAAGATTTTATTCGAGTACACTTGCTAACCTGTCTGCCAACACAACACTATCACATTGATCCTCTGGGGACAGTTCTGGAAAGGTAAAAGGCTCCAAGAAAGCTGTGCTTTCATTGACTTTGGACTGACTGTCTACTGAGTAGCATTTAGAGTCTAATAAAGCTGCCTTCTTACAATAAACACCAAATAAGGTTGAAGCTGTTATGGCCTCGATAGTGAAACAGTCTTTTCAATACAAACAGGACAAAAATGCCCCTTAACGCCCACATTATGAAGGAAAACATATGAATTTCTAAAATATTTGGATATGGGACCTGAAAAATGGATAAAGACATAGAGGATGATTTAATATGGACAGGCACAATCCCACAGCTCTGCAAGTGTAAATCATCTCTGTTTCGCTCCGTAGCATTTCCACTGCCTACCTTGTTCCAAGCACGGTCTGTACCAGTTTGCCATGGCCTACACAATGAGCCTAGTAGTACACTGGGAACAGGAGAAATCCTGAATTGATTTATGATTCCAAAATGCATTTCAGAGCTCTGGTCTGAATGAGGCTGAAATCTGCACGGATCTGCACATATAATCACAATGTCACTTCAAAATCTGCCACTTTTGATAGTGCGGGTGCTAAAAATTCACTTTAGTTCAAGAGGAGACTGCACAGGTTCTTAGGAAAAAAAAAAATCTACTGAGGGTTAAACTAAGTATGTTGAAACCACATTCAGCTCAGGAAACCCTGACAGGCATCGTAACAGCTGGAGGATGGGAGAGTACACGAGAGAAGTTCTTGCACTCTTTTGCTTTCCCCATCCCGACATCCACCCTGCCTGCATATGAGCAACTAACCAGTTGCAAACTAGTGGTCTACAGCCTGTTTTAGTCAAGAGGGTTCTTTACATTGCAGATGATTAAGATCTTAGAACACTGCAAGAATTTACTTTATTTATTTATTTATTTTACTTTATTACACCACTCACCCATACTGTGACCCTGTGGAGGGCTGCTTAACTTCTCCATGCATCTGCTATTTCATTTGTATAACTGCCTCACTTACCTCTTGCTAGACAGAATGAAAGTGGATTGTGGACTTTTATTCACATTTACAACCTTCAGATTAGAAGGTACAGATGATCAATGTATTCTTTCATTTCTAAAAGCAATGACTAGTGACATGTGGATTTAATTATAATAAGCCACTTCAAGCAGGAGACCTGCCTGCAATTGTGAATCACTATAAAACAGGCTGCAGTTTCACAAACTCAGTAAGCCAGTATCTGCCAGTTTGACTATCCTCCTAGCTGTTTTTTCTCAACTCCAGGTCTCTTCCCTTCTTGTACCAACATGAGCCTTCCTAAAGCTAATTTGCTGCTTTTTGAACCAGAGCCTAAAAATCTTGAACACAATGCAGATACAAGCTACATAGCTCATTTCTCTACCTGCCCCTTCTTATTCTTCCTTGTATGAACGGAATAAGGATTCAATTTTCTCTCTGTACCACAGGAACCAGCTGTTTACCCTGCCTCCTCTTGCTAACACTCTTTTCTGCTTCATGGGAGACTAAATCCTATCCCTTCAAGTCTCTTAGTTGACTAAAGAACAAAACTACGAACAACTGTGTCAAAGCTGCATTTAGTTTGAACTTTGCTGCATCTAGACAGACCTCATGAAAGGACTCTCGAACCTGAAAGCGTGTCCATTTTTCTCAATTATACCAAGTGGCCTAAAAAGAGATATTCTCTCTCCCTCAAATCTCGGCTCCATAATGGCCAGACACACTGGAGTATCTGCCCACTTATTACGAATGGAGGGAAGAAGTCTTCTCTTATCATATTAATAACCTGGAAATTAGAGATGTAGAACTGAACCACAGCATCTCCAGAAAGTGACCACAGTGGCCTGTTTCTCCTCAGCAGAAGAGCAGATTTGGCTCAGAAACACCATCTTTTAAGAAAATAAAATTCTTTAAAAGAAAGTGATTGAAATGTCTTGAACTGAGTCAGGAAAGAAAGTATTAATTAATAATGTTCTTACTATATTGCTTTGATAATTAAGTACATTTTAAACCTAACAGTATCTATGCTGAAGTACAGGTATAGATTTTCTACATATTTAATGACAAATGCCCAGTGAATGTTCAGGCTTGATTTTCCAAGGAAGCCGAAGCACTTGACTTTAGTCTCCGGTCTTGACATGGTCTCCTGCACGTCACAGACAACTGCAAGTCTGAACCTGTTCTCAAGTCTAGAATTCACCTAAGTATGCACTCTGGATCAGGCTGGAGCTCCTGGAGGAAAGCTCTGGCCTCACTGGTATCTTGACATAGTCCAAGCTTTTGTTCATATAGTCTGGGCAGATAAAGGATGGACATGACTGAGCAAGCCAGAAGAACAGAAATCCCAACCCCAGTTGAGTTTTCTTAAACAAAAAATACAGGCATTTTGAGCCAAAACCAGCAGTGTGGACCAAAAGTCTGCTTTTAACCTTACAGTACAGATGCAGCTAGAAAGACTATATGAGTAGGCTCAAGATTATAAAGAGAAACCTTAGCAAGGCAGAAAAGTGAGCCCAGGACTCTCAGTTTAAAAGCCTAACAACATTTGTATCTGTCTCTGCCGGAAGACTGTAGGATTGAAGTGACAGGAGTAAGAATGGGAAGTACAGTCATTACTCTTCTGGATGGATTGCAGAAAAGGAGCCATTTACCATACCTGGAGCTGATCCAATAGTTCTGTTTGCAGCATGCAGAAAGAAGATAGAGCAGCGAAGGGAGATTTCCAAAATAAGGAAACAGTAAAGATTGGGATGACCACCATGTAGCCAGCAAACAGCAGAGTATGCGAAAGTCAGAGAATAATTACGTGCTATAAGTAGTTTACTATACAAGGAAACCATAGCAAGCTATCTAAGCAGCAGAGCAGAGAAAATATCTTGGGAATTACGGGTGCTTGAAGTGTGACAAGCGCTGACTTAATGCTGAGTTTGCAGTCACTGTAATTAGTGATAACAAAGCTCTTCCTTGAAAAATTCTACTTGTAACAAAATCTACGATTTTTATAATAGAGCTTTCTCCAAAAACTGGTGTTAAGAGTTGACTATTTGACTGCAGCCAGTTCCCACGTCTCTAGATTATCACTTCCAGCCTAAGAGAATCGATGAGATGGGACATCATAGGTAGTTATATATAGTCACCTCTAAAGCCCTAAAAGCTTTGTACAGTCTTTTCTCTGAAAAACTGCAATGTAAAAAATATTTGTGAATATCAATGTTTTTGGCATTTTCCAGGAAGTTCCAAGAAATAGAAAAATCAGGGATAAAAATTCTTGAGTTATATTGATTTGTGAACTTCAGCTTCTAGCTCTGGCCTTGCTCAGAGAGGGGAGAACAGAATTAGGCTCAGAAAAAGAAATCACATTCAGTCTATCCAAGTAACGGGTTCGAATAGTACTGGCGCATGAAATTACCCACACTGGTACTTCATCCAGAGCCCAGAAGGGCTTTTGCTGGTGGTCAAAATCACTCACAGCTGATGAGAATGCCAATGAGAGCCAGCCAGATTTTGTGGTTTCATTTTGCTAGACTGTAAACTAGGCAGAACATTTTTCCCCCCATCTAAGTGAAACACAGCCCCTCAGACAGTAATTTCTTCGAGTTGCTACTGACCAGAATCTACTGGAACTGGTAGTCAGAGGCTAAAACTTCTCTACATGTAAGCAGAAACAGAAACCAGATGTCTTTCCACATAAGAAATAATTCAGGTGTCTTGTACCCAGAACTGCATCAGTGATAGTGGCTTTATGAACTCACTAGAGGTCTCTTTTGAAGAAGATCCTACTAGGACTAGTGTCTAGAGCTAACAGAAAAGAAATGCTTTGTGATGAGAAATGCAATTACTTTTCTAAGGCTTTCTGTACAAAGCTACTCCTGAATCTGCAAGGCAAAATCAAAAGAGGATTCTTCTCATATGGTGCTCTTTCCAGAAAATACTCCCTAATATGCTCCCTTGAAAGCACTGTATTTTCTCCACAAAACACTGTTCTCTTAAAGTTCAAGAGAACTCTGCAACGTCCTTGAACTCTAAAGGACCTTATATTTAAGGTGATTTAGACACTTTCATCGTGTTCTTCTGAACAGAAGAAACTAAGGACAGGTTTAGATACCTTGCACTTTGGTCTCCGCGGCTGTGCGCTGCTTCATTATCTGCCTCTCTTCCCCTTCGCTATCAGATTCTTCATCATCCTGAATCTCTACGTCAGAGTCATCATTATCTGGATAAAACAAAAGCAGTTGAGTAACATCATTCAACTCAATTCACAACAACTCAGAACAGCAGTTGCATGCAAGAGCATGCTAGTAGTCTCTGCCTCTGTTACAGGCCAAGACGAATTCAAAATACAGTAGCAGACAGAGCATTAGCTCTACTGACAAGCACAAGGAAATAGCCAACCTGCTGGTCCTCACTAAGGAAGGCATCATTGGAGGCATTAACGCCAAAGAATTATGTTGAGACGAACAGCATGTACAATATAAAAACCCTTGAGACAATTCTCAGATTGTAGCATAAAGGCAATGTTCTAAATATACTCCCTGGCTATGAATCATATATGCAGTCAGAAGGTGCTATTTCAGCAATTGATTTCAAAATAAAAATCTTTTAAAAGCCTTTGGAAACTGTGGGGTTATTAATATATCTCCAAGTCTTTTACCCTGACATAAGCAATATCCAAAAACGTCCCCTTAGACTCTTTGTCTTTCATTTAATCATAGGTTAGAAAAGCACAATGAAACATCCCACATAAATGGAATTAGTAATGGCTAATTCCAAGATGCCTGGAAGGTTAGGAGAACCTCCCAAGGCACAGGAACTTCTCCAGTTATTTTCACTATCTGCCTTTTCATTTTCTCCTTCATGTCCCAATCAAATTCCCCTGAGTCCTGACTCCCATTCCCCAGTCACTGAGTTGGAACAAACCTTAAGAACTCAGGTTAAAATGTCCTTCAGTTTTTTGAAAGGATGGCAAAAATCTTCAAAAGTGTCTGCAGAAGGAAGAGGGCAGGCTGTTCTTCATGTCATTGTACCAGTCCCATCTTAGTGCTCACAAGCATGACCAGCTAAGCTGATTCTCCTCTGAAGGTGTCCAACTGGATTCAGAAGCAGGTGAAAGGCTTGGAAGAGGCTCTGCTCCATTTAAATCTCCTTCTATCCCAATGGCTTTTCCGCCCCCTCTCTTGGTCATGCCAACCTGCTTCTGCAGACTCTCTGGCTCTCCAGACTGAGCCCTACTTTCTAGCTGCTGCCCACTTGTGATCACTTCACTCCTCAGTCAATCAGTGAGCCAGGTCCTCAGCTGATAGACGCTTAACATACTCTCTGACTTAAGCAGTGATGAGCCCCTCTATGCCAGCTGACCCTACAGCTCAGAGCTGGTGCTTTGGCAAGGACTGCTGCATGTGGCAGATCTACGTGAGCCTGCGGAATCAACAGCCCTGTGACAAACCCAGCAGGACTCAGTGTTAGGTCATCACCCTGTGCTGCTGCAATACCAGTTACTTATTTAGAGAAAACAGGCAAACCTTTCCCAGGCTCATTCAATTATACACATGTCTGTGCAGAAAATGAAAATATGATTATTTATGATTAGTAATGAGCTGATATATCTTGGCAATATTTAATTATCAGGCAACGTACAAATACTAGACATTTTTCCATAATCTTTTTTCATTGCAATATTAAGTTAATGCCAAAGCACAATAGCAAGGGATGTATCTGATATCCTGGTAAGATTATGAGGCTTGTAACAGTGCTGGCTACGATTTCTATTTGTATTGCAGTTTCTCCTTTGGCAAGTGAAAGGATCGCTTACTGTTGTGTGACCTAAATACCATTTCTGTTTACCTGGTATTCAGGAAAGCTAAATTTTGTTTAGTCCTTGCCCAGGCAAACACCTTAGGAAGAGCAATGTGTAGCCTAACTAAAGGATTTTGGTTCATGCTCTACATAATAGCAAGACTGCCACATCTGCAGTGGTTCTCAGACTGCTACCGAAACGCTGCCTTGCTTATTTTGGACTGTTTTTGTTTGTTTGTTTGTTTTTCTGGGTTTTTTTGAGCAGCATTTCCTCCTCTTCAGGTTTTGTCAAACATGGTACTCCTGCTACCAACATCACTAGCAAGGGCTGAGGATGCCACAGAGGACCAACGTGATTCCTTTGCCCAACCATTTCAGCTTCATTCCCATCAGCACTTTACCCTTTCCCCAGGGACCTCCTGAGCACAAGCTGCCAGTTGAGATGCAGCTGGAACCAGCGCTTTCTGCTGATAACTCAGAGTAACAAACCCAGTTAACCCCACTTCGGATGTAGTTGGGCTTACAGCATTCACCCAGCAGAGAGGTGCAGTGATGTGATTCTGCTCTGGGTAGGGACACTACTGATACAACACAGAGATTTAATTTTTTATTTCACTTTCCTGGATTCCACCCCCTTTATTTTTTTTTTAAAAAAAGAAAACACTTGTGGCAGCAAAGTCTCAGATATAACATGCAAAATATAATTCCCTTGGGAAAAAGTAGGGATAAGAAAACAAGAAAACAAGAATGAATCCACCATCTTCCTTCAATGCACTCAGAAATGTTACTCCCTAAATACCCATATTCTTCCGTGGCTTAATGCTCTCCTGAACTACGTGAACCCCTCCCACTCCCTGTAGTGCACTCCTTCACACTCCAGTCATTTCTGACCCATTTCCACTTGCTAAAAGAAAGTTCATATCATCATACAATTCCCCACAGCATTTTTCTACTGGAAAATGGGACTTGCTGTAAGATCCTGTGCCTTGGGATAGAAGTTACAGCAACTTTGGAGACAGAATGATGGCTGGAGGGCTCCAAGCTGCTCCTTTAAAAAGGAAATGGTTTAAACATAGCTTTTTTTCTCATCCAGCCCTTTTCCTCTTTCTCCCAGTTTCTTAGCTACTCTTCACCCCCTCTTATTCCCATTATTTATTTTATCCTTCTTGCCCACTACCTTAGAGGTTTAAACTTGATGATGGAGCTGCAGTCCTGTCCCGTTCAGCCCTTTTGCGGCTGCAACGGCGTGCAGCTGGCCAGCCCCGGAGAGCTCGCCCTGCGTGCCAGCTCTACTGCCCGAGTTTCAAAAGCACGCTCGACAAGCAAGGCCGGGAGCTTTCCCTTCCGCCTTTAAAAATCCTGGATTACTCTTCAATAAAAATGAAGGAAGATTCATTAGGTGGATGAGCAGCACATAAACACAGTGCAGCATTTTTCCTTCTGAGCTGTGACTTTGAGACAATTCTTGTTATGAGCATATGGTAGGAGTTTGGATTTTCATTAAACGGTCTGGCTGGAGCTCTGATGCTCATACTCCAGCACGAAGCCTAAGCCTGCCGCTACAGTGAAAGCACGCTGGAGGAACAAAAAAAGGGGAACGGCAAATGCAAATTCAGCAACAATAAAATCTGTGCCTCTGAGTCTCCTGCAAACCATTTGGAAAAAAATCCAGCACATTTTCACTTACAAAAAAAAATAAACGTCCTGCTCTGACCCAGCGCTCCGTGATGGATGGCTCAGGAGCTGCTATCACCAGCCCCAGCTCTGCCTTGTATACAGTCGGAGTTATCACAGGCACGGCAGAATTATGCTAGGCCAAAATGCCAAGGATGCAGCAGCAGAGCATATTGCTGAAAATTTATTTAAATGTACAAGATAAAGACAAGCTGAGTAGAGGCTTCTTAATGGGCTTAAATGGCACACTGGGCTAATGCTCTGTGTGACCCATCTTCTCTAGAGGACTACAGCGTTCTTAGCATCCTACAGTTCTCATTGTATATTCCCACTGTGTCCAATTTTCAGCAAAATATTCTTCTAATTCATGAAAAGATGACAAATCAGGAAATTTCACTTAACAACACATAGAGGGAAACTGCCTGCTGCCCTAGGAGAAGTCACAACCATTCTCTGTGTATTACTGCATTAACAGAAATGACAAGGTATCAATGTCAGAGAGCTAAGAAATACTCTTCAGGGAGAAAATGTGCATTTCTCTTGGTATCAGCATAAACCAACGAACACGATGAAGCATACTACTCCAAATTCACACATACTGGTACATGCAGTGCAGAACACGCTCTAATACAGCTGGCTTCTGAGATTTGCATGGGTTTACATGAAGATTATTTGACATTTAACAATAAACTGCAATTCAGCAATCCATGTACCCAATTTAAGCCAATGTTGGCAGCTTCCTGGAGCTTTATGCTGGTCTGCTTACTAAACCCTGTATTTTTACTATGACAAGGTAATCAGAGAGACGCTACAAACTGCATTTTGCCCATTTGCCCACTGTTGTGATTTGTTGTGTCATGTGCAGACAGCACTGGCAAAGTATGAGACTGTCCAAGAGAGAATATACTGGGCTTTGGGATTTAGACTTCTCTCTCCTTATATTTCAACACTTCCACATCATGAATTTTAATCAACTACATTAGTTTCAATTAAAACAGTTCAGCTGGCCATAGTTGAAAAACACTGCACTCAGAAGATATGTTATTTGTTTCCAAATCATACCTGTTTCCAAAGAGAAAAGGGGCAGATACTTGGACCAATTAACATTGATAATGATTTAATTTTAGGCAGTTTGCAATGCTTGAAAGAAAACCAGCATGATTTAATAATGTACAGTGATTTCATTACAGATTTGTTTGTTTGCACAAATATTCAAGTAAATGTATGCAACTAAAATAAGAAAGTATTGGGTGAAGACAATGAGCATAAGCCACAGTTTAGCGATAAACTCTAGAATTAAATATAAATGTTGTTTAGCATATAATTTCATAATAAAAATCACTGCTTTGAAAACACAGGCATTGGCTCCACAGCAATTACTGGATTTGGTAAGATGTTGATTTTGGTGAAGCAACATTATGAGAAAAACAAGTAGGTAACTGACAGCCACTTGATCCAAAAATAAAATCTATTTAATAACACAAGGAAATTTTAGAACTGGAAAAAAAATGAGGGGATTGGGATTTTTAATGTGAGCTAAGGGAGAGTGGAGCTCAGCTCTCATTTGAAAGTCTCGGTCTCAGTTCTACCAAAATTCATATTCTTGTCTCAAACTCAGAGAAACCAGTCACGTGTGTCAATTCGAATAGTTACATGTTCGCAACTCTGCACTTTGAATTAAAAAAAAAAAAAAAAAAAAAAAAAAGCTTTGAAATAGATGGAACATTTCAGTGAGGAACATCCTTTGTCCATAGTGCAAAACCAAGATCCTCATCTGATCTGAGAAAAACTCATCGCAGTACCAAAAGCTAGTGACCAAGCTCCAAGCCCCTGCAGCTCCTACAAGCTTCAGCAGAAAGTACACTAAAACTGGCAAAAACATACTTACAAACAGCAACTAGTGTGTTGCAGAGTTGCAGCAAAGTGCATTTTCTTACACCTCTTGGGTATTTTAAAATGGCCTACTGCTGCAGTATCTGAGTCTCACATTTTCAACAGTAAGAATAATTAACTGTTGCCTGGGGAAAGAGTACATAGGTCTCTGTCACTTGAAATCATTAAAAATAATTGTTAATGACAAGCTCCATTTAAATTAGGATTTATAGTCTTGGCACACGAATGAGAAGGTAAGACACTTTTTGGCCTGTTTTACAGAAGAGGTCATACTCGGCGACCATAACAGTTTGCAATGACTTTAAAAGCCAAAAATCCATCAAAGCACTACTAAATTAAAACATGAATTTGCAATTATTTAGCATGCAACACACAAGACTTGTGGACAAACTCCAAGTGTCTGTTACAAAAAGATAGATGCTCTTAGCATCCTGCTGGCGAGGGCGCCGAGCATTAGCAAAGCTATCCGGGCTCCCAGCCCTCGTGGGAATTACCCAGCGCCTTACTGCTACGCTTCAAACGCGATCCCTGCTGCAATAAGGCTTTTTGGTTATCGACTATCAGACTTGAAAGCATCAATTCCTGTCTGGAGAGAGTGCAAGAGAGTCAGTACGACACCGAACTCCAAGTGTCGCGTGAACTGCCATCCTAAGCACATCTATTTGCTCTGCTTAATCGAGCAAGACAATAAAGTTAAGTACACTTTACTTGCCTGCCCCAAAAGAGAAAGCAGACTCGCCAAGAAAGCGGCTTGGATATGTACTGGGCAGGATTCAAGCTCTGCAGGAGCATCAGTTAATCTTGTTGGGACATGAATTTTGCTGAACCACTGCAAATTCATAATCCTGCGTAACGTGAATATTTATGCATTATATAGACCAAGAGGGACTAAGCAGGGCTGAGTGACTGTACCGACAAACCTGTGATTACATCTTTAGTCTTTCAGATTAACCTAACTGAAGCAAATAGTATATTCAAGGAGGGAAAAAAAAAAAGCAAATTTACAGCAAATTTTTTGCAAATTGAAATCAAATCCTGACCATAGCTTTGGTCAAAAGAAATGCAGGAAATATTCTGCAAGTTTAAAGGGCTTATTTTTATATTTTCAAACCCAAACATTTTAAGTTTTTTGCTTTATTTGATATGTTCTGCTTTTAAAGGGACAAAAAACCCAGAAAAATCTGCAAATGAAATAAGCTAATTAGTCTGTAAAAAAATGTCTTTTAGGCTAGAATATGTGTCACATGCTCCTTTTTGTTCAGCAAACAAGATTTTTCAACCATGGACGAACCAGAAGAAATAAATCCCAAATTTCTGCTGGGGTCAGTGACCTTTCTAGCCCCCTCCTTTCTGCACCAAACCACGACCACAGCAGCTCTTCATGTATCTACGTCTGACATTAGTTCTACCAATGGTCTTCACAGTGGTCAGCTGAGCAGCGTCTAGTATAATATTTTAAGTTATTTTTCCATTTTCCACAACGAAACCAAGCTCTGCATTCGTGTCAATTGGCACTTGTTTCATTGCACCAACCTTGGATGTGCTACAAGGACAGCAGTGTGTGTGAAAAACACCACGCTGTATGAAAAAAAAGATTTGTATATTGGTTTCTCTAACAGCGTCTTATGTGAAATAAAGATTACAAAAAAATACCAGCAATTTTCTTATCACTCAGCACAAGAAACATTTTTTGTACTGCTGCAAATACCTAATTGCAAGTTTTTTCATCATGCAAATAATGCTAAAAGCCTGACCTGTATCTAAAGTTCAACAACTTCACATAATTTAAGAATTTTTTTTCACATAACTTAGTATTAGCTTTTTTTTTTTCCAGGGTAGTAGTTTTATGGAGATGCTCTGTGAGAAATAAGAGATGATTTGCAGTGTACTGCAGGAAAAAAAAAAAAAAAAAAAAGAATAACCAGGCCAAAACCACCAAAGATTTTTGCAATTTTTATGCAAAATAGGACTTATCTGGCAGGTTTCTATATTCCTGACCTGGACCTGCACAATTTAACCTATCTTCCATAACACATTTTGAAAAAATATAGGCTATGATTTAGGTTTCTCAGGAGTTAATTCAGCCTGAAACTAAAGTGAGAGCTGTCTAGAACTCCTGCAACTTTTTCTGCAGAGAAATGAACTGTTAATTTGCAATCGCTTCTTACCAAATTAGCAGTAGAAAAGGTCAAAGGATTCAGACAGCAAGAGAAGTGCATCAATTACTAAGGCTCGCAAAGGTAAGAGTGCTTATGGGGACAGAACGAATGCTTTTATCAGTTAATGGTAACAAATCTATCAACAGGTTCCAGTTTATGCTGTTAGAAGAGCCTCATTAAGTGGTTTGCAGCTCTTGGGGACAAAGCGTAACGGGACTTGGAGAACCTTCTCCTTTCCCTTGCAGCAGGCACTGACCTGCTATCTGGAAACATCTTTGTGCAGGAAAACAAGGAATCTATTTAAACAAAGCTAATAGCACCACTCAGGGACCTTGAAGGTCCACCTGGAGAGTCTTAGGATACCAGGAGACACCTGGCCAGCTTGCCTGCTTTCCACCGAGGGAAGCTGCATGGGAAAGGGTGATCGCTTCAACTCCAGTGCATCTCACATAGGCAAGACCAAGTCATTGCAGGACCGGCTTTAACAGCCCTGTGACCAGGCATTAATATGTTAGTTGACTTAAAGGCCCAGACATTTAAGACCAAAGGTGTGGGGTTTTGTTCGTTTTTACAAATTGAATACAGATGACAACTTATGATAAAAGGATTCTGCTTTGTATGTGTGGGATTACTTAAAAATGCAAGTGGAATAAGCATTTTTCTTCTAAAACCTAGTTTAGAAAGATCTTTCTGAGGGTGAGGAAAAGCCCTTCTCTACCTTCTGTCTGTCTCTCTCATTAAAAGGCCACATCCTACCTTAGAATAACAATATGGCATATAGAATCCCAGAATATGGGAGAAATAAAGTTTAAATGTTCCACTTTACACCATTTCCCTAGAATATATATGACGCTTAGAGTACACGTTGATAAAATCACTGACTTGCAGACCAAGGTTGTCAGGCTCTTGGGAAGCCTCAGTTGAACAAACCTGATCTCTTATCATGCTCTTTCACAATAATTAATCTTTGGGGTGGTTTGGACATGCAAAACTGTTTAGTTTTTTTTTTTAGCTGCACTGATTCTGCTGCCGTTTATTTATTTCCCCTTGTGCACAGCATGGGTCTTCTCTTGTGACCAGGATCCTAGAGTTTTACCAACCCTTTTGTAAACTTAACCCTAGCAGGGCACCATATTATTTAAGATACCAACCTCTGCATTTCTTATCAAAATAAGTATCCTGGTTTTGAATTGTATAAAGGGCATCATTTGACAAATAATGAGGGGGGGGGGGGGTCTGGTCTAAAGGGAAAGCAAAGCTGGTAGCGGCTCATTATCTGATAGCAGACAGCCATCTCGGACAGCTTTACAAAATTCAGTAAATTAACCTTACAGCATCCAGTAATGAAGCCATATTCCATGCTCGTGACTGGAGAGACAGCCTCCAAGAGTCAAATTATTCTCTCAGTCTTACTTCTGTAACCCCACAGACTTCAAAGCTGTATGCAGGCAACAACCGGGAAGGGCTCCGAAAGACGACTGGATTTGCCCAGGGTTATAGGACAATCAGTAAATGAGCCAACAATGAAACCACGGTTCTGGTGCTCTTATTTCTAGAACAAACTCCAACTTTGACAATTAAATACATGAAAAATAATGTATTAAGGTAATATTCTCTACATCACTAACGGTCGTAATCGTGTGTTCCTAGGTACCATTAGATCACTCATTAAAAGGCAAGATGCAAGTATTTCAGAGATGCAAAATCACTGAACAGTTTTTCAAGTGAAGCAGATCACAAAATCATCACATTATACTTCACATTGCTAACTACTGATCACAAATGTTCTTCCCCTATTGAACTTATATCTACCCTGGCAACTGGCAGATAGTAGGCCATGGACTTTCTCATTCAAGAAAATCCTTGTAACAACTCCACATTCTTGTGACTGGTATTAAAAAACCTGCATGCTTCAGCTAAAACTTCTTCACTTTGCACTGCACTGCCATGGAGAGATGAGATTAAAGATGAGCAGAAAGGAGTGCATCTTCTCTTTCACGAGTTTGCTCAGAGAGTATCTGCCAGCAAACTGAAACCATCACGTGTAACTTTAGCTTTCATGTACCCTCTCTGATCCTGAGAATTAACTCTGCTTCTATTTTTTCTCCACCATATAAAAATGCACATATTACAATATTAAATTCATACAGTAATTAATGAGGAAGTTCTGCTGACACTTAACGCAAAAGGAGCAAAATCTGGGTTGTGAGCTTTCTGCAAAATCTCAAGGGGTTATTATTCTCTTCTAATTCTCAGCTAGAATTCTAATTAATTAAAAGTAAGTTCAGAAAAAAAGAAAACCCCTCCAAATTTTAATTGCTTTCACATTTTGTAGGTACCCTAAAATCAAGGAAATGCAAGCAGGCAAACATGTCCCACTCTAAAAATTACTGATATTAAAGAGCATTTCAAACTAGGGTATTTTATCTGTGAAAGTTATGGCCTGATACAGATATCACAGAGAATTAGCCAGTACACAAAACCAAACTCCAGGGCACATATGTAGCAGGCAAACTACTAAGACGTGTACTCCAATTTTGAGTGCACATGAGCACACATGTAACATGAGGTAGCTGAGTGGTCCCATACACCAAAGGGACTACTCACCTACACACAAGCATTTTGCTGAGTGAAATCCTCTAACCAAATTTGTTAGCACAACAACCTTCCACAATTTCCAGCAATTCTATTTTGCTGGAGAATTGCAGTGTCTAGATAATAGCAAAATGAAGGCTAAATTTGCTCGCTGCAATTCATAGTATGCTGAATGAGGAAGAGCTTTCATCCCTCAGCACTGCAGGCAAAATTTGCAAGGCACAGGAACATTTTACAAGGTTAGGTTACCAATTTCACTGCCGTCTTTTTCAAGTTATTATCATTCCACTTTTTCAAGTACAGTCTGCTGACTCTATATGTCTGTCCCCGCATAGCTGACCGATCTCTGCTCAGCTTCAGGCTTTTAAGTGGATACTTATATACAGAGTAGCTGGTACTTAGCAATCTTTTTGCTAGTACAGTGAAGAAATGCAGCTTACTTCCACTCTTAAGTAGGTTCTGCTCCTCTTCCTTCAGCCTATTCTGCATAAGATGAAGCATGTTGGCTGCTTCCTGTAAGAGGTAAAAACAGTTGAATCAGAAAAGCTGCCACATTGCCCAGTCGGGTGGCTATTTGGTTGGTCCTACAGCAGTTAAGGACACCTGCAGGCAGAGTGAGAACAGAAAATTTCAGCATCGAAAATGTCTTAGGAAAAGAAAAGGTCTTAATTCAAGTATGGGAGCTCTTACATACTTTGCCCATAAGGTCAGGATATGAAGAATATACCCAGAAAGCCCACAGGAGTTTCATGAAAAGCACAGAAGAAAGAAGCCAGGCTGATGGTAGCAGGGGCAATGGCAGTTAAGATACACAGACATTTCCATTCCAGCATAACAGATTAGGAACAAAACATGCCTGCCTCTGTAAACAGTAATGGATTCAAACTCTTGACTGCCACAGGGCATAGAAGATAGTGTTGCAGTTGTAGGGAAAAAGTAGCAAGGGTGAGAAGAGGCAGTACTCTCTCTTTCAGCTTCAGTGCTGGCTTACATGCTTAAAATACAGAGGAAGCGAGTCAAAGAAAGTGGTTTGACCACACAGATGAGCCACTTCTCCTTCTTTCTCCTAGTTTCTTCCTTGTGCTTGGACTAGAAGCTCTGCTGACCTCCTGGTGAGTCAGCTCAGAACGCTAAACTGGCAGAGCAACACTCCCTCGTGTTTCTTGTGTTGATTTTCTGCTGCTTTAGGTTCCTGAACAGCTTGATGCAGGGTCAAACAAATGCCGCTGTCAGCCCCGGGGAACTGATGAGTGTTCCACGCTGCCCCTTCAGTTCAGCCGCGCAAGCCACACCACAGCCTACAGAAGCTTACCATACACTGCAGAAAAAACTGTTTCAGAAGGCTGGCCTCAGCTATGCAGATAAACTCTAGTTCTGGTGAAGTCAGTGAGAAAATTGCAGCAATTTCCTTGGTTAAGGATTATGCTTTTAAAAATATTTTTTTTAACAGCTGACTTGGTGGTAGCTTCAGATAGTCTCCTTCTCCCTGCCACTTTCAATGACAGTAATCATATGTCTGTATTTTTGGCCTGACTGGATTTTCTTCCACCTTCACTGTAGACCCTATTCTTCATACTATAAATTATCTTAGCAGAAATGATTTATATCATGTGCGTGCATTTAATTTTTGGCTCAGCAAAAAGAAGACCATGCTAATCAGAGATGCTTTTCAGCTGGCCACTTTTACGTGACCTAGTGCTTTTGAAATGTGACAAGGGAGAAAAGCTAAGATGATGATGAATGTAACGGCGCAGATGCTTTTTCAAGCCATTAAATAATACGGTACGAAGGACTCCAACAGAATAGCACTCCACCCAGGCCAACGGGTGCGTTTGCTGTGCAGAGTGACAGCTCCATGAAACAACAGATCTGGCCTTGCCCTCGCGAAGCGCCCATGAGGAACGGACTGAATGTCCCAGGAGGCACGAGAGCAGGAGCTAATACTTAAGCTACCTGGTAAACAAACACTACAGAAATGCTGCAGGCAAAACGCCGCGCATATCTTACACTAAAGGCTAACTTTCGACAAACCAAGTGGTAGCATCAGCTGTGGAACCACAGTGTCAAGTTAATACAACTAACACAGTGCCAGCTAACATAAAATCAGAGCTAGAGTGCCCCATCAGAATGGGGTCCCAGGCCTCTCAGGACACCAGAGAACCCCCACGTTCTGGGGCAGAAACTCCCGTTTCAGAGGCAGACCGATCTCCATCGAGATGGAACTTCACATCTTCTGCCTCTCAGAACATGTGTTCTTCTGTAACACACTGAGCAGGTCGGCTCTTCAGTCAAACGGATCATTGTGACCAACTCAAAGCAGACAGTCCAGCGAAATGTGCAGCAACACAGGAATTTATGTTATCTACCTGTGACTTAGAATCATAAGGTCCAAACTTGGGACCTTAGGAAGTCTCTAGTCCAACCTCCTGCTCCAAGCAGGATCAGCTATGAGATCAGACCGTATTGCTCTGTGTTTTAACCAGTTGAGTCTTAAAAATTTCTAAGGATAGAGACCGCACCACCTTGCTGGGCAATCTGTTCCGATACCTGGCTGTCCTAAAGTGAAAGAGTTTCCTTACATCATTGCTAATAACTTGCCCAGGTCTTTACCACACAGGGGTTCTACTCGCACTTGTTACTATTACGTTACCAGTTTTCCATAACAGGCACCTTATCTTGTGACATTTAAACAAATGGCCTCTATTTATTCAAAACTAACAGGAATTTTTTTTAAAAAATCTTGACCTATCAGGACAAACAAGGGCTTTTTAAACAAATAAATCTCACCTATGTTTAAAATGCTTTTAGCCCTTTCCATGCCAACTTCAAGTCTGTGCAGTTCAGCAAGAATTTTACCTGTTTTACAGAATTTTGAATGCACTATTTCAAGACAGATGTATGCTTTTTATAGAGTAGAATTCAAATGAAAACAATACAGATATTCTCCTGTATCTCAATCTACTTTAATTGGCAAAGCACATGGGATTACATCTTCTATCTGACTGTGAAAGCCTTTGAAAAACAGGAGTAAGACAAAACACATAGCTGCTCAGTAGAATGTTTTAACATAAACCTATTTCTCTACAGACGAGCAAAAACTCATCTGCAGGTGCCTAAGGCAGGGTGAACGGGAGTCAGCTTTGAAAAAATCTTTTAATAGAAAGCTATATAAATGCCTACCTGGAGAAATGTTTTTTTTATTTATCAGTTTTTTATTTAATTTATATTACAGTTTCTTCAAGAGGATGGTTTTAAACAGCATGCAATTACAACGATGTGCAGTGGTCTTTGCTAAAACAAACAGAAGTAGCAAAAGGCCAACATGCCAACATGTAGAATACCCTCCAGGAGTTGAAAACATCGTTTGACTTAGGGCAAATGAACCGTGACTTGACTAAGCCATACAATTTCTTGATTGCCAATTCTCTATGATGTAACTCACGCTGCTGAATGTTCTTTTAAACAATAAAATTAAGTTGCTGATATCATGATACTGAAGAAGACTCTCTGCCCCTTTAGACTGCAAAGCAGCAAATCTAAACAGGTTAAAAATAGGGGGAAAAAAACCTCAAAATGATGCAGTATTTGATCACTTAAAACATTTAAATATTTTTAAGTTACTCTCAAAATTTTGTTGAGAAAGTTGTGGAGAAAACGCTGACAGGATTTTGAACAGAAAGAATTTGTGCCCTGGAGCCAGCTGGCCACACAACATGGTCACCACTAAAAAAAAAAAAAAAAAAAAAAAAAAGAAATGGGAAAACAGGAAGGTGATAAGTGCAAAAGAATGACAGGACAACAACTGGAGATAGCTGACTTCTTTGTTCAGGTGTCAACACCTCCTTTTCTTCCTAAGCCATTTCTACTGCTCCTGCCTCAGACATCCTCCAAACCCCAGAAATCTCTTTAGACATCTCTACATATGTACACCTTTTCATCTCAGCAAGGGAAAACAATGTTTCCTTCTGTTTTTTTCTGATGATTTGCTAGAGAATATTGGTAATCCTACTGCTCTGTAGTATACTTAAAACGAACTGTTTTGAAGATGGATTGAAATGCCTCCTCTTCACACTGCCTATTAATCTCAGCAGCTGTTTCTTGCTTTGTTGTAGAACAAAACAACTGAGATTAGCTCTTACTATGCGCACACAACAGGATTTTTTTTTTTCATAATAGAGTGCTGCCACTCATTCGGCAGGGGTGAGATATAAGGAGTAGGAGAAATTATGTGGTGCCTGAACGGAGAATGTGACAGTATTCTCAATAAGAGGAAGCCTGCTTAGGTACAACAGAAAGGTAAGTGAACACAGTATTAGGGCTGCACAGTTAGAAATACACAGTAGCATGAGATGCCAACGTACCAGAGCTCTTCTTAAGAACTGAAGACGATGTTCAGTAACTTGCTAAACTACTTTTCAATACCTGTCCCTACGCTCAAGCCCCGTTTTTTGCTTTGAATTGAAACCTGCACAGCTATGGTTACGTTTGACTAAAAGTAACTGTAATGCTATAGGGTTTTTTCCTTCTTACTTTTTTGAGGAACAAAGACTACAGGAGAGAGATGAGATCCATCAGAAGGAGTACACGCACATAGCAAATGGGAGGAACCAGGAATCTATGCGGAGTTACTGAGCTTTGATCCCACAAGAATTACAGAAACATGGTGAGATAGTTCACATGACTGGAGTGGTGTGATGGATGGTTACAGGCACTTTAGAAAGGACAGGCTGGGAGGTGAGAAGGAGGAATTGCTTTCTCTGCAGAAAAGCAGCTTGAATACACAGGACTTTGCCTTGCAGTAGGGGATGAGTCCATTGAGAGTTTATGGGTAAGGATCAGAGGACAAACTGCTAGCCTATGATACAGCATGGCTGCATAAACTAATATTCACTTTAACCTTACACTTTCTTAAACTTTTAAATGCTTAAGTCATATTCTCAGCAAATCAGTCACTTCAGTAAAAACCACAACAGGGAGTTTCACTTTCCCATGAAGGCTACCAAAACTCAAAATTAAAAAACTTCTCTCAAAATCACATTATATTTCACTCAGTAAATAACAGAACGATAATGAAACTAGCTTACAACAGCTTAGGGCAATAAAGCAGGTTCCTGGCATTCTGGCATAAAAAAGAATTTTGCATTTGGACGTTACTCTTCACAATTACAGAGATGGCACCATCAGCTGAAGTAGTACTATCACAGTGATACAGCTGTCTGAGGAATACCAAAGCAGCTTCTCTCCTCTTCCCCTGGCCTTAATTACATCAAGTACTGTGTGCTTTGGAGAATGTGATCTCAAAGGAGCTACTGCTCCAAATACAGCTTTCTGCACCAAAAAACCCACAAACAAAAAACCCAAACAACACATGATTCTCCAAATCCACCATCAAGGTTTACACTAATAATTATTCAGTTTTTATATATGCTTGAGGATCTTCAGCATTGCAGCCTGAGGAGCATCTGAAAATCACCACCATTTGCCTATTTTACTTTTTTTTTTTTTAGAGAGGTCATCCTTACAGTGGATAGGTATACACCAAATGATCTGAAAATCATCATCTGCTATTGTAAAACCATCTGCCTCCTCTCTGTTTTCATTATTTTCATCTTCTCCTTCACTTTTGTGTCCTGAAGTAGTCATCTCCTCTCATCATTAATACTCATTTTACAGTAATCGTTTCCACTGAAAGAGATGTAAAGTATACTTAAAGAGTATTTTCTAGACTTAAATGATACTCAGCAGATTTTCACCAACTGTTATCATAACATTGGCACCACCAGTGATGGTGGAAATGAAGAAAAACTCATTTCTACTGTAGTGCCGTTATTTTAAATAATAGATTTGATTCATTGTCCTTCTTCAGAAAAAGTCTTTCATTTCGAAATTCTTTCCCTACTACCTATTATATCTATCTAGAATCAAATTCTTTTAAAAAACAGGAAAGCTTATGCTGCTTTACAATGTGACTTGGTCTTTTTAAGCTTATTCTTTTCCCATTTTAAATCTTGATAGCCTCCTGCTTTTCTTCCTGTTGTGGTAGAAGAAGCGTTCATTGACAGTACTGCAACACTAGAGACGCTTCAATAAACGGGGCAGAAGACTATTATTCTTAAAGTTGAGAGAATAATACTTATCCAAGGGAAGCATCAAATCTGATTTTATAATGAAAGAGGCTCTGCAGAAGCACAAGGACCAAGCAGCAGCTGTGTCACTCAGTTTGCAGTCAGCTGATGCTGCAGAATGTAGCGTCCGACTCTGAGAAGTCCAGTGATCACATTTATGGAAATAAAGAATGAGATCTGTTAGATCTCTACTGAAGTGCAAAGTCACAAAAAGCCCTTGAAAATTTCTTGAAAGGGTTATCTTCTCAAGAAAACATATAATAATCTAACTAAGCTTCATTCAGGACGTCATGAAAATTAGGGAAAATGCCAAAAAAAATTTATGATGTAAATGAAAGCTACCACAGTAAAAGACTCTTAGGATTACTTTGTTCTGGGGAAAGTCTTTACGAAGGTAGATTGCTGTTACAGATCTGTGAGACCATGGAGCAAGGATCAAACCAATCACATGGGCCTTTGCACAGCAGTGTCATATGAGAAGCAGAAAGCAGAGACAGGAAAACATGCAGTTTATGGCCTACGACACCCATGCTGACGCTATCCTAATATAGCAGCTCTTAATGCTATCGAGCTCAAGACGCATGAAACCAACCAGTGAAGTTGGTTAAAACAAACACCTCCCCCCCCTTCAAAATAATGAGTCCAGTCCACCAAACGAGTATTTTGAAATTACATTGTTTTTGTGTTTCTCACATCCAGACTTTTTCCTAAAGCAGCCATAGGATTATTTAGCAGCTCCGACTTCAGTATGTCCTATGTAAACAGTGCAATAACCACTCGTTACAGAACAGAAATTGGAGACAGAACTGAGCAGCATGCTCCGTAATCTAAAGTTGAGAGACAGAGTCCTGACACCTGAGACAGATCAGTTACTGGCCCTCTTTAATAAGCAATCTGTGCATGAAGATCTCATGTACAAATAAATACCTTCCCTTTGGGAACTCAAAGAAAAGGGACTAAATAGAAAGAAGATACTAGCTCAAGGGTACACATCCAAACTTGGTAATAGTTGGTTTTCCTGCACTATGGATTAGGTTTAATGACCTGCACTAAAAATTCAGATGCCATATTTATGCTTCATAAGAACCTTTTTAGCTTCTCCCCTCTTACCCTCAAAAAGTAAGCAGATATTTATCCCAGGGGCAAGTTTCTTGAACAACTTTCAATGCAATATAAAAGCTTTTTGTCCTGGTTACTCCAATTCTGTGCCTACACATTGCATGTTTTTCATCATTAAACATCCAAATGGTGGAACAGCCTAATTGGAGAAGCTGTGTAGTCTCTACCCTTGGAGGTTTTCAAGACTTTAATTAAAGATTTGAGCCATGTGGTCCGATCCCAGAGCTGACCCTGCAGTGAGCACAAGGCTGGGCTAGAGACCTCATGAGGTCCTCTCCAACCAGAATTCTTTGGTGATTCTATGATCAAAAACACTGTTCATGAAAGTTATTTAGCTATTTACACTTGATTCTATTGGGGGGGGGGGGAAGTACCTCAAACACTCTCCTGTCCCCATCACTGCCACACTGTGTTTATTTTGGGTTATATGTTAGGATGAATAGCAATTTAAATTAAATACCGAAAAGAACTAGACATAAGCTACCCGAAGGCTCTTAAAAAGAATGGCAGTTCAGCTCTGTGCGATCCTATTTACTTCATCACGAGCTGTGCCACTTCTGGAATCATTTCTAGCTCTAATGAGCTTGATGCTTCAAATCTTCCTTTATTCTTATTGAAATTCTTTGCCCTCTCTTTTGAAGCTCCAATGATTAGGATCCCTTCTCACATACACACACATATAATCTTTTTTCTCCCCCATTGATTCTTGGGCCAGCCAGTTTCCCCCACAGCCACGCAGCGTTTTGTACAGTATAGGTCACTTCCTTCCAGATTGCCATAACTGCTCCCTCATCCACTTTTATTTGTTCAGCCAGGAACAAGGCAGCAAGGAACAGGCACCATAAATACGGGGGAGCTTTCATAAGACAACAGGTGACGTTTCTACCAAATGCTTCTGCTGAACTGCTTTTCCAACATCATTCCCAGAACCACCATGTTATTCACATAAATGGGGCCAGCTTGAGAGTGAGGAGTTTTGCAGTGCCATGATTCACCAGAAACAGTTTTCAAATCCTCCCATAGTGTCAAATGATAGAATCCAAACAGAACTAGGTGGTATGGAGTGGAAACCAGCAACAGACTAACATCTGCCCGGAGTTTTCCTATTAAAAAATGCTTTTATGCAAGGTTCAAGGCAGCACTAAAACTCAGCAATTCACTGCTGCCTAAAATAATGTGACAGAGGAGGGACTTCATTCTGCAAATCAAATGTATTCATCATTAGATAACATGTAAATTTACTATAATGACAACTCCTCTCTCTACTTTTCTTATTTTCTTTTGCAGAAGATATGAATTATAATGACTCAATAACAGTTCATTGAGCATTCCCTTCATGTACTACATTTTTGTTGTATTAACTTACAAGCCATATTGGTTGGATGTGTGATACTCGTTTGAAAAATGTACAATTTTGCAATGTAAACCTGAGGTCAGTTTGCACTGTCTGAAGAAATTACCATCAAATTAATATTGATTGGAAGTTAGTAGTCACAGCTACGCCTTGCTCCCCACCATAAAGCAGCCACCGTCACATCGTTGTTTGAATCCAGCATCAGCGTTATCCTCTCCCTATGTTACGGGTAGCACAAACACTAAGTGTTCCAAAGGGAGCTGGGAGCATTCACTACTTTCAAGTATACTGTTTATTAAATAGTAGATATATTTAATATATTATATTAAAGAGTAGATGTTCTTGGTGAACTTGATTCAAGGAATTGATAATGGAATCTGTTGTCTTTCATCTTGAGATCCACCAGTTTGAATACAGCCCACGTTTGTTATAACAAAGAATCTTTTCTCTGGGTGGCTGACACACTTTAGTTTATTTCTTATTTCCCACCAATCAAGCCCCAAATTAGGAGCAGCACTAGCATCCCCCTCTCTAACAGTCTTGTTGTCAGAGCCCTTGCACAGGAATTAAGAGACTTGGGTTTAAGGATTTCTCCAGACTGAGAACATCTGAGCCTCCAGTTCCTACTTCCCAGGAGAGTGGTCCAGACATTTGATTAGAAGACAAGGATGAAACTATTTTTATGTATCTCATTTTGATGTGTTAGAGAAGGAAGAAGTAAGAAAGACTAGTAACTCAGACAAATCCCTCATTTGAAAAGCAAGTTCTGTTTATAGCACTGTTCATATGCATTAGGTTACGATTCCTCAGTACAAAAACGAATATGTAATCTGAGCAACCAATCTACAACAACAACAAAAAATAGGCTTCTGTTTACTTATTCTTCTTTTCTAGGTTCAATAATTTTGCATTCTTCCCTACACAATCTCCCGGCTTAAGCAGTAGGGATACGGGAGCTTCATTCCAGTCTGCTCTACAGATTAAGAGCGTACAGCTACTCAGCCTTTCAGCGTCTCAATTTCAGAACCAGCTTTAAGAGAACCCTGACTGTCCTGGAGCTCTCAGAGGAGGAAGAAGTGCAGGGTACCGGGGCAGGAGTGGTGGTAGATTTTTGCTCTGACGAAGTGAACACACGCAACAGTGGCTCCTTGTACTCTTCCATCTGTTCTGACATGCTCTCCTTCTGTGTACTCTTTTCCTCCATTTTTCTTCCCTCCATGTTTCTCCATTATGGGATTTGTGTGTCTCAGCCCACCAAGCTTGTCATACATGCATCCCAGACTAAGTATAAAAATAGGTGCAATCAACAACCAAGGTGCCTATGTTTACTTTTAATTCTGATATTCAATATAATTTAGCTACACTGAACCAAGAGTGCTCTTCTGGTACCCATAAAAAGGTTATGTCATTAGTCATAATTCAAATGTACATTAGCTGGAAGTTTAAAAGACTAACCAAATGCTTTTCATATTAATCTTCAGTCCAGCTATTTTAATAAGAACACATAGTAATGGGAATTTCTAGATTTAATATTTCAAATGGGACAGCTGAATGCAGAAAATATAAAAAATAGCAGAACAAAGGAGTATCTTGGAGTGAAGCTGGGCTCAGATATCCCTATCTGAGCCGAGCTCAAATGTCTTATCTTGAAGCATCTTCTCCAGATATGAGGCTCTGATGAGAAAACAAGTTTAATGAAGGGGAGAGGGTACCTGGTGTGGAGGGCAGGAATTGTGAATGGAAAGCCACCATATACTCTGTTTGTTTGGCTTTTCCTCGCTTAATCTTTTATCACGATGAACTGCTTACAAATTCTAGTACCAGGATGATGAAAAGAAAAATATTTTAAGAAATATGAAACCAAAAGATAAGCACCAAGTGACTGTGTGAGTACTCTCCCTTGTGTGCCCACTACAACACTGGCACTCCTTAGTGGAGAATTCACAGTGCTATCCTAAAAGAAGTTTTAAAAGGACGTCTGATGATACAGTATCTTAGTAGAAAGTAGCTGAAGGAGAAGAAAGCGCCTCAGGGATAGTCTCTGAAAAGTACAAGAAAGAATAAGCATGCTCTGTCTAGAGAAAAGGCCAGCAAGTGGTAAAATATATTGCTGAGTTATCCTCACACTACCAAGCTAGTTTCAGAAACACCTTTTTGAACTGTATTAGTCTGTACTGTCCTTTAAAGTATAGACATTCATTATAATCCACAGAAAAATTCAGTCTCCAAGTCTGAAAAGCTCTGAAACTTTGATTTTTAGGATCGACAAAGTTCTAATAGTTTTAGCATCTAAACATCAGAAACTATTTCATTTTAAAAATGGAACAAAAATTAATGAAATGTATTTTACTATGCAAAAAAAGTCAGTAAGAACAAATCTTTGAGGAGAACTGGCACATACAAATTCCTGCTAGCACACAGAAATGCAAAGGCACAGATCCAATGAACAGTACTACAGAGCAGCAACAGAATAGAAGAGAGGACTGAAAATGGGGAAAAAAGGCTATAGAAACTGCAAAGCCAAAATATCCTCATTTAAACTCCTTTGATCCAATAGGTGCATGTCAGTCTGTCAAAAAATGTGAAAAAGCTTACTCAAAGCAAGAATTATGTGGGGACTTCTGATATGTCCACAAGCCAGTGTTAATAACAGATACATAATTTCATATTTTTCATACATTTCAAAGGGCTTTCACAGCAAACGGGCAGGTACTTTGCAGGTAGTAGATTCACCATCATTTAACTATTCAGTTCTTGCAGTACATTCAGTTCAGACTGATTGCCAAGCTTTTAAGTTCTTTTTAACGCTCAGGGATATTTCTCAGTCCAGTGCCTAGCAGGAGACCACTGTCAATTGCTTTCCAAATATTACTCAGGGTTATTACAGACAACGTGTAGCAAAAGGAAAAGGAAGCTCAAGACCGCCATGAAACAGGCTACAGAACTCCTCTCTCTGTACAGCTGTACACCTATCAAATCAAAGAACAAGCCAAAAAAAAAAAATCATCAACTCAAACAACCAGTACTGTGTGGTTTGGAAAGCCTGGAGGGCTTCATCTGCTCAAAGTCACTTAATTAAAATTGTGTACTTGAGTGCAATCTTTAAATCACTTTTCTAATTAGGAAATGCACTCTGGCCAATATCATTAGCTGTGCAACGTCAGCATGGTACCAAAACAACTTTGAGTGCAAGTGCACTAGAGATTAGTCTCATTATTCTGCAATAGTATCCTAATCAGAGGAAAAAATCATCATAAAAACGGGCATCTAGTGAAGGAAGGGGATCCAAGCATCAGTCCCTGCTACTGAATGCCACACAGGGTGCTGGATTAATCTAATTACATTGGAGTTCCTTTTTCTAAGAAGCTATTTAACAAAATATACCGAGATGATAATAGAATTGACTCACTTCTCCTACAAAATGTAATTAAGATTTGTTTGGTGGAGCAAAAGACATGGTTGAAAAAGAAATCAATATAATTTTTTAGTAGTTTTTGACAGCTGGAGAGTGTGGGTATTGTAATAGATTAAATACAATTATCCTAGTCATCCTAGTCTATCATTCTAAAAATGATAACATTAAAGCTCAGAACAACATGCAGCATCAATTTCAACCTCTCGGTGTGCAATAGTGCTAATTTTAGAGCAAATCACTTTTTTTCAAGTGTGGAATAAGCTGTCCACAATTTTGCTTCAGCAACAAATAGCCAAAAGTGATGAAATACTACCTGAAAAGCAGATCAAGATCAATGCAAGAAGTGAGAGAGATGCATCAGTGTTCTGGGACTGCAGGGAACTAATTCGAAGTGGATTAAACACTACACTGTCTTTAATTTTTTTTTTTAATCCCACCAGTGGTTTGGAAATAGAAGGGCACCAGCAAGTCTCTTGGTTTAGTTAAGCCTCAGATGCTTCATTCTCTTTCATTTGCCTAGCCTTGGAGCCTGGCTTGGAGCACTGACACCTCATGATGACTTCAAATAATAATCTGGACTCTAGCACTTCTGAAAACCTGCCTGCAAAACAGACATAGGCATAGCTTCTTCTTCTACCTAAGCAAAAGCTTCGACAGCTAAGTAGTCTTGGCTACTTGCATCACTGGATTGCTCCCCATAAAGAGAAAGTTAGCATCTCATTCTTTATATATTCTAATATTATTTGTAGACACTCAGATTTTCTGCTTTTGATCCCTATGCTTCTTTCTCCTGATCTGGAGAACAACTCTCAGATGTAATCCTCTCCCCCTCCTTTTTTAAGTTCACATAAGGCCTGTGAACTAATGCTGAATCCACACACAAAGACAGAGGGTGGTAAGGACACAAAAGCTTACAGAAAGCAGGATTCCTATCAACTACTCCCTAGCAGAAACACTTAATAGGCTCTAATATAAAGGAAATGCATATAATTAATATAAATGAATATAATATAAATGAAATAATCTCCTGATCTTTTCAAAGTTAAATTCAAACTACAGAACTAGATTTCATGCCGATTTAGGCATATTCTGCAGAAAGTTTATGCCCAGGCAACTTGATCATGTGTGATCATGAGAATATACCCATAGTCAGAGACACTCAAGTACAGACCGCTGCACATGGTAGAAATGTATTCCAAATGCAGACAATCTGATGGTATTTTAGCATAAAGCATATCTTAAAGATCTTTCCCAGCTCTGGCGCCTAGTAATGCATTTCACATATAGCGAGTGACTGCAGCAAGAGGAGAGAAACACACCTTTTTGTCACAAGATTTTATACTCCTTAATTTTGCATGATGCTGAAAGATTGCTATCTGCTTATCCTAATAAATTAAAAGCTAAAGTATATGGGCATATTCTTTACAGGTCTGACAGTCAGAGAGAAGAAGAAAGAAAAGAGATGTCTCCATATTCTAAGCACAGACACATTCCTGAATGACAAAGGCTTTTCCTTCATCTTATTGTCTTAAAAAAAAAAAAATCCTCTGAGCAGCTGTACGCCAACTTATTAATAAATTCTGTTAAAAAAACCAGGTTCTAATAGCTCAGTTCAAAACATTCCTACTCTTGATATTGTTTCAATAGTATTTGAACAGAAAGGGAAAAAATAGAATAATAGGCTACATTTCAAGATTACTCAATTGAGGCCTTTTCTTTTTTTTTGCCGAAGATGGGGGTAAGAAAAACATTATAAAACCAAAGACATGAAAATATGAAGCTGAATATAGATTAAAAATATGTGAATTAATGTTTATAGAGATAGTGCTTATAAAAAGGGATATTAATGAAATTGTTTCACTGTGATTAACAAGCTGTCAAATGCCTGGCTGGACTTGTCAATCTTACACTATTTTTTCAAATCCTATGTTATCTTTTAAAATACAGGGTATTTGGCCCCTCAAACAACACAATGCAGCAAAACATTTGAGCCTTCTCACCAGAATACAGCTTCTATGCCAGAAAGAGGACACACACCGATCCTATTTCCCCCCTCTGCAAAGCGGACCGAAGCCTGGCTATGAAGTCCCCTGCCCATCGTGCTCCGCATCGCAGGCAACAGTCAGTGCGGGAGGCTTTGAGTGCAATCAGTCCTACAGAGTAACAAGGCTTTCCAAAAACATCATCTCACAGGTACAACATACGCAGTTTGCAGGAGCAGATGACTACAAAAGTTACTTTATCTTCAGCATAAACACAGGTCATAACATTTCACCGTAACTAAAGGGAGGTATGAAGATGTTAAAGGAAGAAGGTAAATAAACACAGGATCAAATCTTTTTTCTTCCCATCAGTATGCACACACGTATATCGGAAAAGCAAAATACACATTCATAGGCTGGATACAAGGAACATTATTCAAAGCCCTCCAACATTTCTGCCAAGAACAAATTGTGCTAACAAAATAATATATGATTATCATATGCAACACGGGAAAATCTGGAGAACGGAAGCACTAGTTAACCAGGTGTAGAACACACACCAATTAAAAGTCCAAGGAGATGTCCAGTGAGACATCCATTTAAAAATGAAGAACAGAAAATGGACGGGGTAAAGACTGTCAGAAAGATGAAAAGCCAATAGTATCAGTAAAACATAAAGCTACAAAAAGCTTAAAGGAAGGTTGTCTGAATATACTGCAGTCCAATAAACACCCAAAGGAAAGCAGGTAGCAAGAAGAGACAGACATGCAGATTATCCAGCAAGATAGAAAAGAAACAGGAGAGAAAAAAAAAAATCACATTGAATTGTTGCAACTCAGGAAGGCAACAGAAAAAAAAATACGCCAAACAGAAGTAAATTCTGTGTTAGAGAGGATTTCAGCATATCTGATCTTTTCATTGGTACTTTTACTATGTTTTCACTGAAGAGGGCAATTATAAGGAAATTGAAGAACCCTGTGTTAAGAAACCCTCACACATCAGCTGTCAGCAGGTGATACATATAAAAAAAGTATCTAATAACTCTTACTTAGCATATATACTGTATGTGGCACTGGAAGATTAGATATGCTGAAAACATCCTTCAGGAACAGAGATATCAAGAGAAAAAGGAAGAATCAGGGAGAGGTAGAAAGAGGAAAAAGGTATCAAAGCCCAGCATTGAGTTTTAGGTGTGTTTTACACTGGTTTAGCTTGAAAAACTGCATTATATTTGTCTGAGAGCAGTCAAACAATGCTGCAAAGCAGAAAATGGCCAGTCACTTAGAGATGCATCTTCAGTTAGTAACATGCTTCTTTAGTAAAGGAGATATTAGGACATTTTTCATTATAGGCCAAAGCCAATAGCATATGTACTGGAAGCTGGCTCTGTTACATAGGTGTAGCTAAACTACAATGTCACTTGGGACTTCTAAGCTGCCTTACCTCAAACATCTCTTGCTCTGTTCTACGATGATCATCTAGGAGCTGCTCCATATAGGACAGATTATGGAATTTTTCTAGGTAGCTGCTGTATTGTTTTTGCAGTTCCTCCTCAATCTTCTCATACTCATCCATAAAAGCAGGACTAGAGAGAACAAGGACAAAGCGCCCAGAGAATTTGACTTGTAGACACAGAATTCTGAAATGCATTTTTGTTTCTGAAGCTGCCTTTCCACATTCATTAAACCAATCTAAAAGAACCTTTTATTTTCAAGATTCTATACTGCTTCACAGACTTAAAGCATTAGGCAAAAACCACTAACCTATCCTGCAAAAATTGTACACAGCAAGGACAGTGTACCGGCTACTAAGCTCTTCTAAACAGGCAGAGGGGCAGCATTTCAGCAGACAAATCTAAGGAGAAAGGTTAATAATCTTGCTATTCCACAGCTTCAAGATCTAACTTGTAGTATGGCTTGGAAGTCACGTACGTTGTCTAGAGACTTATTTTATTTGCAATAAAACTGTGCTGTATAACAGGACTTGACAGCAAGAAGCCATGATGTCCTTTGCTACAAAGACAACTACTGGGCCCCAGAGAACACTACTCTGTTTTATGCTTCGCACTTACACAATATACTTCTCCCAAAGTGTTACTGATCAAAATGCATCTAAATGAATTCAACGACATTTCTTCCACCGCTCATTTTTCTAATATTTCTATTATTTGTTCTTCATATGAGGTCACAAATAAGTCTTGTAAACAGCATAAGCGCACTAGTTAGCTAGGTGCATGAAATCAGCCCAAACTGTGATTCTCAACATCTTGATTTCATGGCAGGCTGCATCACTGCCTAGAGGAACTGATCCCAACATAGGATGCTTAATGACCTTCTCGTACCGGTGGCAGGGAATGCTAGAAGCCTCTAGCAACAAAGGGTATAGTTGCTCCAGTCAGTTGTTATTTTCAGGAGAACTATTTGATACCATTTATATTAATATCCTAAAGAAGAGTGAGGCCTGCTACCTGACTACTTTGTACAGCTCCAGCAACAATTAATAAAAAATTCCAAGTAATATTCCAGCTACTTTAACAGCACTATAGTGCTGATTTCAAATATACAGTAACTGAAAAATGAACAATTGCAATCCAGATTGGGCATCTGTAGAGAGAAAAAAAAAAAAAAAAAAAAACTCTTGCATAGGCCATCAACTCAAGACTCATTATAGACTTCTCTTAATGCTTACTGCAGTGAAAAGTATGCACAGTACCATCATTTATGCTAATGATCATTTATGCAATAGATGATTAGTTCATAATGTTTACCGAACACTTTGCAGGGTCTGTAGCCTCTTCTGGCTTATTTCCAGTTCCAGTTTTCGTTTTTCAATCCTGGCTTCCAAATTAGCTTCATCCAAAGCCACGTTATTCAACATGTCCTTAGTCTTTTGGACTTGTTCCTATGAGGGAAGAGTGGTGAACCGTGGTTTGCACTGGAACAATTAGAGTTATCTTTCCGATGCTGGACAAGATTCCGTATTATTTCACATCACAAGCTATCAAAGAACCTCAGAACAACTAACTAGAGCATAAACTGTGCTCAGGTGATTAGATTTTTTTTTAATGCTTTTTAGAGTGAAAGTCACAAACTAGCTGGACCTCTGGTCTGACCTGGCGCATTCTTTGTTAGGTGTTTAAACAATAGTATCAAAATCATTAGGTGTCAGTAGTGCTTAAGATATTCATCCTGTACTCTCCACCAAGTATATACCAATCTGACCTTGTTTGGAGCTGCCTAGTCATGCACTGGCTTCCCCAGTCAAGCCGGGGGTGTTGGTGAATAGTCCCTCTGTTCCAATACCTAAAGGACAGTGGGCTGGAGATGGGTTCCCCTTTCTGCTTCTTCAGTGACAGCACTCCTCTCCCTGTTCTCAGCAGAGGCCCAAGCACAGCTTTCACATTTGAGAAGGGTCAGTGTATCCTAAAAGATGGACAGATCAGGGTCTCTTACTTTAGGACGCAGGGAGTACAAGAGGTTAGCACAGGGACAGAGAGACCTGACAATTCACAACCCCTAAAAACTCCCCGATTCTTCATCTAGAAAGATTAGTAATATTAGAATATATGTATTAAAAAAAGGAAAAAAAAATCATAAAAGATCCAATCATCATCCATCACTACAGAACATCCTGCCTTGCTGCAGGCTGAATTCAAACAGCGTAAGCTACAGCTCATGAAGCTAGTACCACCACTGCCATGCCTGGCAGTAGACCTGCCATTAAAAATGCCAACACAGTAACAAAAAATGTTATTTATATTAACAGAGAATTCAAGCATTATTCATTGTGGAAAGCTGGCATAACTGGAAAACATCCACAGGTATCTCTGCAGGTAACAGCACATGGGGCAAGACTAACATGCCCCCGCTACAAGTCAGCTTCTCTACAACTTCCTGTCTCTCATTTTTGTACTTTCTGACCTCTGCAAAATGTCAGATTTCTTTAAAAATAAAAATCTGCCCTGGACTTTGTTTTTTAGTGAGAGGGAAAAATAAAGCCCCCCCCCCAAAACCCAGTAAAAATAGGAAGGAAATAAGCACCAGAAGAAAAACTGACAGGATGCGCAAAGACATCTTTCAAGATACAAATGCCTGAACAAATACAGCTGAGAAATCCCTGGTACTATTTCAGTGAATTTTTAGGCTTCCATCAATATTTTCGTTCTTCCTGCAAAAAAATGCCGCTTTTATAACAAACTTAATCTGTCCTATATCTTTGTTCTTTTCTGAGTCCTGCTGTGTCTTTTCAGAAGGTAGGAAGTATCCCCAACATTACAATAGATGCTACTGGAATCAGAAGGGAAAGTAGAAATATTCGAGCTTCTTAAAATGAGCTGAGTACATTAAATGTGCTTGTTCTCTAGAAATTGTGAGCATCTCGAGTTAGACAGCATGACTACTTACTTGCTGAAATTCCAGCACTAACTGTTACTTGCTGTTCACCTATAATAGGTCATTTCATTAACTGGTCCAGAACTAAACCAGCAGAGGTACGTGTTATTGATATTTCCCAAGAAACCAATTGCTCTAATATGCTGATGTTAGTTTATTAGCACTACTGCCTCGAATATCAATGCACATTAACAACATTTAGAATTCATATAGATTGCAAGCCATAGCAGAAATGTAAGGAAAGATCACCTGGAGTACCTATTGATTAGGCATCGGCTATTTAAACCTGGAACTCTGCTCTGTGTAATTATGCAATTGGACTGGACACAGTTTGCAGTTAAATAATTTAAATTACTTTCTGGGGCTTAATTAGTCACCATACTTGCACAATGGCTGGCATGGCACCTAATGGTTCAGAGATATAAAAGCCAAGCAGTGGAGCAAGAACAATGTTCCCAGGACTGGAATAAACCAAGGAACCTCTGGAATTAAACCATATTGGGGGATCAGTGTAGCACTAAACCAGTGCAGTGCCAGTACTTCTTACCTCTTGACTGGCTCCAGCTATCCTGCCTCCAGAGCCCAACTTCATACCTCCAAAGGTACCAGCACACTTTGGGTTATCAAATCTACAGAGTTAGGGCAGCAAGTTTAAGTGGCTTAGAAAACACAGATGGACTGTAGATTTCCGTGTTGATTTAGGCTACCTTTATCCTTCCTAGAGTCTCTGGTGCTGCTACCAAACCCCTTTCAGAGACAGATTGTGACTTAAACGGAGAGGATTTTTCTGTCATTTGCTCCCTAAAGCAAGAGAGGCCAAGCACAGCTCTCTGGTATTTCTGTTAATACAGCTGCATCAATCTTACCAGCAAAGCCACATCAGCTGAAGGATTCTTTCTGCACATCAAATCAACACAGTTATACAGTGTAATAGTCTGACAGCAGATTTGGTCTTAACAGGTTTTTCTAGGGCCTGCTGCTAACACAGTTTACTTTTTCTGCTGCAGGCCATGATTTCCAACTCAGAATCAGCATTGTGAAGGCACCTCTCACTCTACCAAGAGCTATTAGTTGAAACTAACAGGTTTGTTCACTTTGAACGCAATATTTTTCCTAAGGAAACCAAAAGGAACATCAATGACTATATCCATTGTAATGACAGAAGGAGTCATCACAGATTGATCACTGCCCTGAAGAACTTGTGTTTGCACATCTGATGTTACCTAAAGACCAAAAGTTGCATTAGCCATTCACCGAAGTTCAGCATTGCCTGTTACCTAACCAGGGGCAGTACTGCTTGGCCCAGATCTTTGAAGATGTGTGCTATGCCATGCTTAACCCTAGACTGCTACTAAAACAAAGTGTGTTCTTGCAGGACAGGAATGAAGGTTTTGCAAATAAATAAGTAACAATTTGCTTACCAGAATATCATCAATGGCAATTTTCATCATCTTTTCAGCCTCATTTATTTCCAAAGGTCTGGCAATAGATTCTGTTCTTGCTTCCTATGAAATAAAAATACACTGATACAATCAAACACTACACATGGGAATTCATATTTGCAGAACAGAGGGTGTTCAAGCAACTCTGATATGACCAATTGCATAACAAATGGAAAAAGACAATATGTAAACACCACGGCTCAGATGATTTAAAGAACGGGAAATTATGAAAAAGTCAAGTGATGCTGGTATTATCAGTGAGTGTTGGGGCCTAGAGCATATTTGCCTTCTAGGAGTTCAGTTCATTAAGTTAAAGAGTTAAGCTGGCTGAGTCCGAGGTCAGCTCCATCGCTGGTAAGAGCTGTTGTGAAGAAAGCTAGAAGCAAGGGCTTGCCTCACCTTTTCCTTGGGAGTTGCTTTTAAGTTAAGGCTCTACTGCTGGTCCCTGCCTGTGCTACATATCTGCTGTGCAGCTGCAATGTCTACACCCGGTCTCCTGCCTCCGCAAGTCTGACCCTGCATCCCCCAGCTCAGCTGCCTGGCTTGACCTCAGACCTGCCTCAACCTTACGGACTTGCTGAGTGATCACAGGACTGTGTCTGGCCCTGATCCTGACCTGGACTTGCTGCTCTGCATCCAGGCTTCTTGTTATGGAGGTCACTGCTTGTGCTTGCCTTATTATTGGCTCAGCTCCCAGCTCACCTTCCGTTGCAGAGCACTCGGCCCTCATTGCTCCCTGACACTAAGCACTTAAGACACCATATCAAAACAAGACGACTGCTACCGCTCGGACCTGCAAGTATTCTTGAATGCTCATTTTTAGGAACTGCTTATTGTTAACATAAAGGAAACACTAGTTGTTACACTTAGCAAGGTATTCTACATAACACAGATTTTGTCATTTTTACAACATGATCCAAGAAAGCAACAGGGCATATGGATGAACCCAATGTCACAACTACACAGAGCAACAAGCAACATGAATGCACCTAAGCTAGCAAGGCAGCTGCCACAATCGCAGGTGCCTTCTGTGCCCATACGAAAATTAGACGACCCAGGTATATTGGTACTTTCTGACTCTGATAACCAAGAGTTCAGACTTGGATTCAGACTCCTCATCAAAACATTGCTCCTTGTTTGATCCCAAAGGATGAAAAATCCTCTCTCAGACTCATATCACCTTTGGGGACAGAGAGGCTGAAGGGTATTCTGCATGCATTTATCTGTAGGATGTCTTACAAAATTGACTTGGTCCTTATATGAAAACACTGGACTACCCATGTGCTGCTAGGATGAAAGGGGAAGATGTGCCCTTAAAATCATTTTATAGTGGCAAGCCAATTAGCAACAAGTGGATAAAGATGAAAATAGCGACTCTAGAGCACATTTAAGAATCTAAAACTGCTTTAGACACATTGTAATAGCCTGTACCCAGCCTACTGAGGGATGTGCTCTAGCAGCAGATACAATTACTTTGTTACCTTACAGTTCCAGACACACTTCAAGTGGCATGACCTAGTACTGCAAGAGGCAGCCTAGCTCCCTCCCCACCACCTCACCGACCTCAGTTCAGGGAGCTTCCTTGGTTTGGGGTGAACCAAACCAGGCAGCTGATCTAGCTGAAAAATCAGCTTTTTGTGCTGAGTTTATTCTTCCATTGGATCAATTCCCCAAACCAGCCTACCCCATGCTGCACAAACACTTTTTTTGGCACAAGGGAGGAAATATGAGAAATATTCTGTTGGGGACAATGACAGGAGCTACATCTGTTGGTGGCAGTGACAGCTTATGTTGCCTAAAGTGCTTGTGAACACTCCTCTACTCACACAGAAATATAAACTCCAAGCAGCAGAAAGTTAATTTGGATGAATACGATATGAAGAAACATCACAATACATATTCCTCAATGACTCCACGGGTAGGCACTTTTGGAGGAAGACAAGACAAAAATAATGTGTCTCAGTAGCTGTTAGGAGAATACTATGTATATACAAGCTCAACCAAATGTCTGTTTAATTGAGAAGACTTTCCCTGAGAAAAGATGCACAGACACTGAAAAGGAAGCCAGGATGCAGCCTCCTGGAGATAGTGCCCTCCCTGTTATGCTCAGTTCTTCCGAGGACAACAGCAAGCTCTCACCTGCAGAGCAAACATATTTCAAACAAAATAGTTTATCACCCAGCAGGAAGAAGAAAATTATTTTTCTTCCTATTTTCCAAAGGGACAGAAGGAACAGCAAGGCCCTTGGTTTTAATTAGAAATAGCCCCCTTGCCAGTTTCCTTCCAGTAACCTGGTAAAACATCCGCAGAACATGCACAAATCACTCCGGTCCGTGCCAGATCCTGGTAACTGCTTTAGACAGAAGCCTGACTTAATATATCTATAAAATATTTAGATATACATTTTCAGAGACACTTCTGAGGACCTACTGTTTTAAGTTGGAATGATATATTTAAGTTTGACGTGGTTTCCTCCTCTGCCTTCCCTCTATCATCCATGCAAATATCACATATGGATCCCAGTCTTTGTGCAGAAATTACCATCAATTTCTCGAGCTCGTGAAAATTTGTCAGGTCACTGAAGAGCACTACAAAAGCAGAGATGTATATTTTCAGACCTGTCTGGGCCTGTCTGAACAGCAAGAAGGTCAGTACAGTTAATCCCCCTGCATGCCCGCAGACAGGGAAGCAAATCCAAGCGGGATGTCAGAGCTTTGTGCATGCACAACTGCCCCTAAGACTCTAACCTGACACATGCATATTTTTCACCATCAACAATTACCACTAATGCAGCTGTGGCACTTCAGAGTAAGAAATGTAAGTGAGTACTAAATTGCCATGGAAAAATAAATTATATCTGGTAAGTAACAAAGCTGTTGAAAAAGTTTTTGATTTTTTTTTTTGGTACTAGTTTTCCCAGCTCTCCATCACTGGGTCACTTTCTGTTCTGCTAAGAATACTCTTCAAGAAGAAGCTTTTATTTTTAATATCTCTTTTCAGAAAGGACTCTGCAGCTGGCCATACAGAAGAGCATTAAAAGGAAGGCAGCTTATATTAATATGCCTGGCAAAAAAAAAAAAAAATCATAAAGACTACCAGTATATTAGGAAAAAAAAATACCTTTTAAATACCAAAGTAGGTTATTTTAAACGTTGTTAAGCCATTAGCAAATTAAGCAAGTGTATTTAACATGACAACTACTTTGACAATCTGACTGCCCAGATGAGCAAATCAAATATGTTTTTCTTGAGTTCCACTCACCACTGCTATTTCTTGCAGAATATACAATACTTAGCAATAGGACAATTGAGATTTTTAAAACCTGGTTTTACACAAAAGCTCCCCATTTGTGCTTAAATCTGTGACTACAAATAGACTTTATATTTGAAGGGAAAACCAATTTTCCACTTCCATCCAAATACCAGGTAGTACATTGTCACTGGCTGTATTCGTAATTCCTTGGGCTCAAAATAAGTGTGCAAATGCAACTGAGTTGAACAATATGGCCTTGTTCATTTCCTTTTAAAGTAATGTACTCTTTGCAATTAGGAGTACTAATCAGAACACACATTATAATACACAAGAGGTTTCCTTTAAATTAAGAATTAAAAATAGAGTTCTCAGGAGAGATGAAAAATATAGAAGAAAAATTATCGAGGCAAGAGGAGGTAAGAAGCAGAACAATTTAGGACTATTCCTGATAATTATAACTTAAGAAAACAAACATACACAGAAACAGAGAGGTATTCATGAGCAATCGGATTGTTTACCACTCACCAGTGCTTCCTGTTCAAAGTGTCCAAGAGGTCCATGGCTACAGCTTTACATGATAAATACCAATTAAAAAAAAATCATGGAAGCCAAGTGTAAAATTATTTCTGATGAACTAAAGCTGACAATTATTACAGAAAACACACAAAAGTACACAGGAGACACTATTTGCTGGCACTTTCATTATTCTTTCCGCTTTGACTGATACGTGGTGCTGCATGGAAGTGCTGAGATTTTAATTCCACAAGCTCTGAATCTCACTTTTGGACACAGCCAATTGGAAGAACTAACAAATTACTTGGCTGGCTTAGATTAGAAAACTGTTTTCTGTGGAAATAAGAATTTCATTAGAAATTAAGAAAGGTTTCTACTCAAAGACCAGCTGACTGCCCCATTAACCAGAACGGACAGGACATTCCCTGCAGCAGATGAGAGGCTAACGCTGAAGCCTGCTCTGCCCAAGTCACATCAGTTTTGGCATCAGGAGTGGAGATAATTTTCCTTAAGTAAAATCATCCTGCAGTCATTTCAGGAACTCACACTGATCTTAAAGCCTTCCAATATCCATCTGTCTAAAGAATTTACTCATCTGGGTCAAAAAAAAAGGAAAAATAAAACAGCTAGAAAGGTGGCCACAGCTGATCTTTGCAGCAGCAGCGCTGAGGCTCTGTCCACAAGAACCAGATCAGCAGCCAGCCTTGGAACGGCAGTGCTGGCCACTTACTGCCTCTGCCACCTTCTAGCTCTTACTGGACAAAATCAGACTAGTACAGGACACAAAATAACTTACTCGCTCAACGTGCAGTTTATTGTCCCAGTACAGTTTCTTTCTGCCAAAGGATAGCAAAGCAACTGGTTCAACTAACCAGTTCTACAGCACTTGCCAAAAAGCATCCTGCAAGATGTGAGCACGGAGGTAGCAACTTTATCAAGCCCTCTTGCAGCTTCGCTCCCTGATACCCAGTTAAAAAAAAAAAAAAAAAAAAAAAAAAAGAGAGAGAGAAAAGATAAAATATAGAGGGCTCAATTGCCTGAGGTATCCACTCTCATTTTCCAGGTGGTGCAGGTAAGCCCTAGTCCCTGCATTATACTTGCCAGACCTTTTCAAATGTCGTTGGTACCCTCAGACACCTCAAACGGTACTAGGCACCTGTATGGCAGCTTACAAGCACATAGTACGGCTTTGTCATCTTCCTGAACACGAAGAAGGACAGCTAAAAAAAAAAACTTCTGAAAGTTCAGTTTTAGGCCACTTACAGAGTCGATTATAACTGTCAATATAGACTACTTCTTGTCTTAAAACAGCCGAGAAGATATTTCAAAACTCTCCAAAAGCATCAGGATTTTTAACAGTAAACACAAAGGGAATCAGTGCATTGTCAAGCATCATACGGGCTCCACAGACCAAGTACCAGAAGAGGGTCAAGATTCAGCTTCCTCTGAAGTCACATGAGATCATGGCCCCAGCAGAAACTGGTAACAGCAGATGGCACTTTCTGGGTACACTGTACCTCTTCCATTATGTGGATGATGATATAACCTGATTCAGAATCTCATATGAAAGATAATGCTGCAACCACCTGAGAACATGGTCTTGAACCTATGCCGAGGGAAGGAGGTTGTGGAGGGGAAGGTTTTCCCATTCTGAAATCTAGAGGCACTTTCAGGAACTCATGTAACTTTAATTCCAGACCTAGAATAGGAAATAGCTGTACAATCAGTTGGCCATCTCCTGACGAGCTTCTCTTAAAGCCAGTTAAATGCCAAGGAAGCAGCAGCGATGCAATGCTTGTTTGCGCCCGGGAGCTGCTGTGACATGCACTGGGCTGTGAACGGTCCCTGCACCAGCTGTCTCGCGCCGTCTTGCCGTGTGACCACGCTAATAGGCGAGTGATGCCACTGAGGTAACTCATTCCAACTCCTTCAAGCCCCCGCTGATACTCCTGTCTCCCTGCCCCTCAGCACTAACGTGGAACACCTAAGCCATCCTAAATTCACACACCGCCTTGTTGTACAGCTTTGTAACCGTGTGGAGAAGCCAAACGTACTTACTAGCCTCAGAAAAATGAGAGATGGAAGATACTACCCGCTAGTTCTGCAAATGCGCCCTCCCACTTCTAGTACTAAGATTTTTTTCCCCACCAGGAACTTTACACTTGGTTAACAATTAGGAGCCACTACTGTACAAAATCGTTCTGTACATACCCGCAATGGACCGACAGCCTGAGAAGTGGCATTTTCAGCTGGTAATGCTTTCCATCACAGTGAACCAAAAATAAACAAACCAACTTCCTACAATGCTTGACTTACAGAAAGACAGATGTACCTATCTTCTGAATCGATGCAAGGAAGCAAGACAAGCAATTAAGCTTGACCAGCATGCAAGTCACTCACACTAAATGTGATGTTATATATATATATATATATATATATATATATATATATATATATGTATGTGTGTGTGTGTGTGTGTGTGTATATATATATATATGTACATATATATATATATATAAATGTGCATAAGGTCTAGTAGAAGTTTTTAAATACCTTTTCGTGATAAGGACAAGAACTGAAATTTTTTTCTTCCTGATTGACCAGTCTTTGCACCAAACATTTTTTCATCACAGGTTAAATCCTTGCTGGTTCTCTCAGGAGCTCATAAGTCTCATGCACACAAAAGAGTTCGCTACTGACTACTGACTGCTACTTCCTGTTGCCCCTAGTCTTAACCCAGGATCTATTACATCCCACACTCTGAATTTCAGACAGATTTTTGCAACTACTGCTCTCTACACAGGCTATAAAATTCTCCTTTTGGAGAGTTTATTATCCAGGGAGTTTATTAACAAGCACCGGGATTACATTCGGTCAAAATAAGGGATGGATCATTAGGCATAGTTACCTCTAAACAGGAAGGTACAGGAGGGACATTAAAAATAATCAAGATGTTCTGAAAGAACCTGATACTTCCTAACGGCTTATTTTCTCCCTCAAGAGATTAACGCTCAAACTAATTGAGAATTTTTGCTGCCTCCAGACTCCATAAAGCTCTGCTGCTTTCCTGTATGCTCATCTCAGCAGTCCACAAAGCGAATCCGCAGAGACACTTCCCTAGTCAGCTATGCAGAGCCCTCAATCAAAGATGGTGTCCGACCCCCTGCTCCCCCCGGCTGGCATGTTATTTAAAACGCATGCTGCAAGAAGAGAATCTGAGATAGAGAACCAACTGGGAAGCTTCAGGTTTTAACATGAGCAACTTTTCTGCAGACAGAACAAAAAGAATCAGAAGCCTATCCAGATAACAAGGAATCTGAGCGCCTTACAACAGAGTAAACCTCATACCAATACTAGCTTACAGACTGCTGGACTGTGAAGCACAAAAGAGAACTTCAGAAACTTCTGACAGGTGTGAAGTTATACTGCTCTCTTTCCCCTCCTGCCCCCACTACTGATCTCCAGGTGGTCAGTCTATCTCTTATTTCAATATCCAATTCCACTGAATTATCTTTAGTTTGTGAACCCCAGCACGTACTTACCTGCATCTTCCTACATCCTCCCCAAACCTCATCTTTAACCTACTTTTTGCAAGGCTTAGAATCACAGAATCAGTAAGGTTGGAAGGGACCTCTGGAGATCATCTAGTCCACCCTCCTGTTCAAGCAGGGTCACTAGAGCATGTTAGACAGCGTCGCATCCAGGCGGGCCTTGAATATCTCCAGAGAAGGAGACTCCACAACCTCTCTGGACAACCTGTGCCAGTGCTCTGTCACTCTCCAGTGAAGAAATTCCTCCTCATCTGTTACATTGACAAAATTCGGATCAGTCCACAGGATGTTACTTGGACAACAGGCCCTTACCAAGGAGGCAGTTTGCTAAGTCTCTTCCACCACCTGGCATGAATGAGTATTTTTCTCCTAGCAAACGCGAAGCTACACTTGTGAATGAATTTCCTAATAGATACAAGCAAAAATGTCCTTGGGCAGCATAGCCAGGTGGAAATTCGTCTTTAGTTCTCAAACAGGGAAAACAGCAGGGTCATCAAATACTCTTTTCAGTCATGCCGTGCGACAGGACAAGAGGCAATGGACAAAAACTGAACCACAGGAAGTTCTGCCTGAACAGGAGGAGGAATTTCTTCGCTATGAGAGTGACAGAGCACTGGAACAGGTTGCACAAAGAGGTTGTAGAGTCTCCTTCTCTGGAGATACTCAAAACCCACCTGGATGCAATCCTGTCTAATATGCTCTAGGTGACCCTGCCTGAGCAAGAGAGTTGGACTAGATGATCTCCAGAGGTCCCTTCCAACCTTACCCATTGTGTGATCAAAAAGGCAAAACATCCAGTTAGGCAAAGAAAAAAAAAATTAGTATCTCCTTTTAGCTACATTCTCATGTAGTAAGTGTTAGAAATAACATTTCTTTTCATTATTAGATAATATAAAAAGAAAAACTTCAGGAAGGCTAGAGATTTCCTCAGAAAAAAACAAGCAACAGAAAAGAATATACTTTTCAGCAGCACCTTCCAGTCCTAGAAGATACCCAAGACACCATGCAAAGCTGCACCATAAGTTGGAGCAGATATTCAGTATGCAGCAATGTTGTACGAAGACATAGTTTAATCTTTTAATGTGCACCAAGCCTTTGACTTTTGCAAACATCACCACACAACTCAAGGTTTTGTACTTTTAGCAAAGCTTAACCAGCCAGCGAAGTGGCTGTAGCATTGAATGACAGAAGTACTGCGTGGTTCTCATCAAGCAGAAACAAAGGCAGTTTAAGTCAGCACATTTTGCTCTGGTGTAATTAACATTTTGACATGGTCTTGCTTTGTGTCTGATGAAAAAAAGATTAGGAGTAACAAGCAACAGAAACCTCACCAGCAGTGATCTACAACAGCATGAGCAGGGAGACACGGAAGAGTTCTTCAGTCAAAAAAACTGGAAATAAAGAGATCCAGTTAAATGTCTTTAGTGGCAACTCTTTTCACTGTAACTACTCTCCTTTTTATGCCACAGCTGGATCTAAGTGCCTCTAGCTCTCCTAAGAGCTTAATTCGAATAGTTCACACATTGAAGTCTGTACAGAGGTTCCCATAGACTTTCATAAGTTTTGGAACAAGCTTATACTGTGTGCACTTATAACAAGAACAATTATAGCAACACCCTGAACTTGTTTTTAAATTTTTCCCCTATAAATCTGGAAATAGCTTATCTGGCTGTTGAAAGCTTTAAAATAACTTCTGTAGTTTATCAGATTATTTACATGCAAGGATATATAGGGACTAAGTGGTTTGTTCAAGCTCCCAGAAGCAGTAAGTGCCAAGAGCATGATTAGAATACAGACCAACTTTGTCACCCATCTTCAACACAAAGTACATCAGAAGAAAGATTATTTTCAACCTTCTTCGATTTTACATGGCTTAGATCTAATTGAGAGGTAAATAAAATGAAATCAACCTTGAAAAGGTCAAAATTCTTTATGCCTGCCATCAGCATAGAGGCAGTTTTATTTTGGGATTTTTTTTTTTTTTTTGCTTCATTATCTCACTGCATCTAATAATTCAGTGAGTCTAAGCAAGGTAGCTTCTCAACAGACTGCTGCTAATACGTCTGCAGGACCTCTGGCAGATGCAAAGTGGCAGGCTCTCAGAGTCAGCCAGCTTAGCTGAGGCATTATAAATAGACATGAATTTCTCCTTTTGGATTTCAAATATTCAATGCATGGTAACTCAGGAGTATCCTTCCTCAAATGATCACAACTGACCTTGAAAGTCATTACTGCTTTATTCCGAGCTATTTAATTTTTCTGGATCACTTCATCGTTTCCCTCCTCCCCGCTACATCCATCTTGCCATTTCCCCCATGAATGACCTATCACCAGCTGTTACACAATTACAGGAGACTACTGATTTTCTAACATCTTTTGGCTGTTTACAAGACTGCAGCAGTTAGCTGTGCAAGTACAGAGTCAGCCAGCACACGTGAAAACCAAACTGACTGAAGCGGTGCTGCGTTTTGCTCAACTACCAACAATAATCACATTGCTGCATTTTTTGTGGTGGTGGGGGGGAGAAACAATTAGATTGTTAGGAATCAGCATATTCAAAAAAACAGACTCCATGAATTCCCATTTTCCAAATTCTCTGTTCTAAGATGCAGACCATCAAGACTTCAAACTGCAAAACACCTTGCAAAACATAAGAGGTTAAGCAGGTTGTGAAATAAAAATTCTCTCTCACGTATTGCACTGCCACAGGACACCAATAACCTCTGCTGTGCTCATTTACAGTTGTTCTGGGAGGGGAAATAAAAGAGACATCCCAGCAACTTCAGTGCAATTCTGCATTCAACGATCCTCTCATCAAATAAGGCTCTTCATCTCTTTCTTCCTCAGGGCTGAATTGCTGCCCATAGTTAACTGTGCGAAGTTCACGTCTAAAGCCTATGGCTGGCACAGCCATAACAATTCATCTGCAGCCCCTGCGCCTCTCCCCCTCCGCACTTCGCACTCCACAGCCCGCTGCACAAGCTGGCAGCCCATCTATACGGGATCCGTGGACAGCAGTCAGGAGAAAGGAAATCCCTTTACCTACCTGCAGGCTGGAATCAGATGGTTTCTCTTCACATTTCAACTTTCTACTGCTTCAGGAAATGCTTTACTCTTGTTTTTAAATATACAATCTAACTTCTTTTTTTTTTTAAAAAAAAGAAAAAAAACTAAAAACGGCATTTGTGATTTTTGCTTTATGAAGAAAGTATAGCTCTTGGTTTCCCCCCCCTCAAATCTTAACCAACAGCATCAGTCTGAATTTAGCAAATTAAAAATTGCAGATTGTTTCCTCTGCTATTTTCAAATGAAGAGGTTTTTTTACATTGTAGATTAGGTTTGAAAGATGTATATATTGGAACCATGTATTCAATCTAGAAACGATCTAGTTAAAAGGAACCAGAAAGTCACAGCACTCCATTTCCAAGAAAATGGATATAGACTTAAGTCCTAACCAGTACATGCACGTATGCAGTAACATCAATATACACCTACAATACCTCTATTAGAAACATTCCCTTGTTCAATATATTCTGCTCTACTCCAGCTAAAATCTGTTTTCTTTCAAAAATAATTTATTAAAAAGCAAAATATCCTATGACTTGTAAAAAACAAGCTTTTATCTTATGCATAGGCTTTTCTACACAACCTCTATACAAATTACGTGTGAAAAAAAGCTTCAATAATGAGAGTAGAGGTTGTAATGCAAATTAGAGCCAACATTTCTAATAGAAATAAGAATGAAGACTTTACTTCACTTATCCCAGTGATCTTTCCCTAAAAGCTGTTGAAAGGAAACAGTGAAAGCAGACTAATTCAACCCTTTAGTGCTGAACACTGGTACTTCTTTCCACAGTTAAAAGAAAATAAAGCTTCTTTCGTTTAGGATAGAAATGAAATGTACCGTTGGCCTAATCTGGATAACAGGATCCTTTATTTCAATATAGAGAAATAAATGGATTGGAAGAGAGCTGCAGCAGTGCAGAGAACACAAAACTATAATGTTTTAAAACTCATTAAAACAATATCACAGCTGTCAATACATTTTAAAATCTACAATAGGTTTCAGGACATAAAATGTAATGAGTAAATAAACCATACTGCTCTCCTACTGCCCTTTCAGAGCACAATCCCTCTGCCAAAGCAATTTATTGTGTGCATTACTTTGCCATGCAACACCAAAAGAAAATAAGCAATGGAAATCAATAACCTCCAAATTAAAAAATAATAAAAGTAACCTGAGATTAATAGTAACTAATTTGACATATAGAGGCAAAGTTCTAATTCCCTACACAAAGTCAGAGTTAATGACACTTCATTCTTCTATTTCTGTTCACCTGCAACGAGGTGCAGAAGAGAAAATACAGGACCATACACCTGAAAGTCTAAAAAGCACAAAATTATGAAGAACTCAAGGAAGACAGCATGAATTGGAAGAGGGCAACACCTTACTGCCCTGCTGCAAAGAACTGCAATCTCATTGACTTCCTTGGGGGTTAACAGATTTAATAGCAGAGGTAGAGACCCACAGCATTTGGCCTTAAATCTCTCATTAGACAACCTTCAAGTGAAAGGCAGAACTAGGTGCTCCTATAAGGTCTTAATTTTAAAATATTTTCAAAGAAAAATCAGAAGATTTTATCTTCTTAGGTTATCAGGTTACATTTAACAGATCATCTGCCCTAAGTTTACCATACATCCCCTTTTTCCCCTTGGGGGAATGACAGTGCCAAAGCCAATAAAACTGACCAACACTTTTATAACTTCCTAGTGTAAAAGGTCTGCACGAAACTTGGAATTACAAGTTATATTTGATTCATTTTTAGATGATCACTTATTCCAGTGCATGGCCTAGGATTATTTTTATAAAATGGCAGTTTCAGATACCACAGAAATCAACAGCAACAACTATCTATTCATTAAAGAAATTTCCTATTACTAACAGAAAGCAAATTCTTCCACAGCCTTGCTATCGGTTCCTACCTGTTTTAAGTGATTTAACAAGCTTTCCTTAGAAAGCAAAATAAAGAGATTCCAACTAAAAATCAGCCACTGTGAAAGTGCTTTTCTAGCATCCATTTTACAACACCCATTCAATAGAATGGGACGCGAAGACACAGCAATCAGAAAGGTTCCCGTAGGCAGTACTAGACAGATCGCAGGCATGATTCAGTCTGAAGAGGAAATGGCCACCACTGAGTTCTGTCCCTTTCTCTTTCAAACTCAAGTACTCAGAGTTACCATTTAAAAAAAAGAAAACAAACTCCAACCCTCTTAGTCCTCCAAAACCCCAGCAACAACCATTACCACAGTGCTGGTCTTTGTGAAGGAAATAATAAAACAATGAAATACATTTTAAAGGGGCTATTTATAATTTTTAAAAAGGAAAACTCAATAAAGTCAATTCAAAAATTGGTTATTGCAACCTTGTGGCTTTTAACAAGAAATCTTTGTTACCAAATGGTTTAAGTCTCAAACTAGTTACACACTATGTACCAAACTTGGTGTTTAGCATATAAGCCAAAAATGAGTTCTTCAGCTTTACTAAATCACTCAGAAGGCTGGCATCAGTCACAAATCATCAGGAACAGACCACAAATATCTCTTCTGCTCTCTGGAGGTTCTCACTGTGCTGTCATAGTGTCACCTTGTGCCTCTAGGATATAAACTCATAGCTAATGAGACAGAAGCAAAGGTCATCTTTCCTAAGAATGGATTTCTTTAAGACAACAAGCTCAGTCTGTCAAACCTTTGCATAAAATATAAAGTATGTACCTATACAAGATTAGCCTGTCCCAACTTGTGCAGTCAGTCATTACATCATGAGAAACATGCACTCTACAGGATATAACAAATCCTGCCCTTTTAGAAATTGCACCTTTAAATAGGCTTCCATTGGAGATTTCCTAACAGGCCCAATGAGAAGTGGCTGCACAGAAGCACTTACTTATCTCTTGATTTTTCATTTAGTGCTTTCAGCACTCTGCACCTGCAAAAGTCCCTTTTTTAGGGCCCAGTTCTAAAGTCAGCTGGACTCCTAAAAGCTATGATTTAAAGTGATTAAAGAATGCCCAATTTCAAAGCAATGCTTAAGTACTTTTCAAAAAATGTTGCCTCATAGTGACCTATACCTGACTTTTTAGCTGAGCTCTAAATAAGGGATGCTGTGAGCAGAAGGAGCTTAATGCCCTGAAGCCAACATTAATACATCAGGCAATATTCATGTGAAAATGATTTCAAAAGCCAAGAAATTAAACAAACTTAATGCAAGATGAGAAGCGATTGATTAATAGCTCAATTATGACTGGTACAAAACTGAGGTTATCACTTCTATCTCCCTTCAAGTATCAATGTCTTTCACACCTGTGCGTACATGCTGACTAATATTCAGAGCAGAAAAGGCAATGTTCCATAGAAAATCTTCTCTGTACTTCACTTACCCTTTGAAACACTTGCACTCAAACAAGGATCTGGGAGCATTAACTATCAAGGCACACAGTCTATTACTTCTACAGGGTGCACCTTCTACAGCTCAGATATTGCAAATCTGAAGATCACCAAAAACAATACTAGAACATTCAGGGTTTAATGTCTTATCAGTAAAAGAATAACCTATGGCATTGCAGATAAATGTATTTAAGAAAATAATTGGAAGTATTACTGGCAAACATGAGTGCTTTATCATACTTCTCTAATTTCATGGAATAGCTTGTGATTTTACAATTCAGCTAAATAATATGTACCCACAGGTTTATGAGGCCCTCAGCTACTGTTAGAGAAATAAACAGCCTTGCACTTAGATAACTAAAAGCATTAATCTTCCATTTATCTTTCAGAACATATCTCTCCCCACTGCTAAAGCAAACAGAGCATTAATGTTTCTAAATGACTTTAGAAAAAGTATTTCAGTTTTCTTCTGAACAGAAAATGCTGAACTGTTCTCCTCACTGACTTACTGTAATGCAAATATTAATATGAGTGAGCAAGAAAGGCAAACTTTATGATCCCTTTCTTTAACTCACAAAATCTTCATTCTAGATGCAGCTGTTAAAAACAGCTGCTCATAGTTGTTTCATCTTATTCCTTTGCAACATCAGGTGAACACAAGTTCTTAAACATTCTCCAAGGGGTACTTACCCTTAGTTCAACTTCTTTGCCAAGTAAGTCATACAAACTTGCTCCTTTGGAGGTGATTTCAGAAGCAAGCTGTCTAGCTGCCTTCAGATCAGCAACCTGGAAACACAGCAACAGCACTGAAAGAGACTCCTCAATAACACAAAGAAAGTCCACAACAGATTTTCCCCATTTTGATGTTAAAATTACATAGAGGGTCAGCACAGTGGCTGAAACACTACTGTAACATTGAAGAAGTTGTCCACTAACTCAAAGTGAGCCTGCCTCTTGGTCTTACTAATGTCTAGAGTAGGCTCCATTTATTTCTAGGTGAAACCCTAATCACAGCAGGCCAACAAAAGAACTCCTCAACACTGTGATTTTGCCTTTGCTCTGGGTAACGTCAACCAACAACAGCCTAAGGCAAACTTCTTAGTTTATGAACAAAAGGACAAAACACATATTCCAAGGTACATGACTAGTACATTGCACGGGTAATGTTTCTTGACAATCTAGAAATGTTTTTTCGTGATTTCATCAAGTATGTTCTTTGAAGAGACAACAGATTTTACACAAACATTCAAAAATTCCTCTTAGAGGAGAAATCTCTGTGGCACTGCCATTTTTTCAAGAATAGTAACATTGCCTAACAAGCATATATGACATAATAAATCTATAAAAGAAATACATACTAAAAATATCAAAATGTAGAATAGGTGTAAAAATTAACAACAAGCAGCAAAAGGCACTCAATTTATTTAAGAATCTTTTTTAATATCTGCAGAAGGATTTGACTGTAAGGATTTGAACAGATTTGATGTCTGTTAGGACGACATAAAGATTCCATTTTCCTTCTAAGCAAACTGGTTGAAAAACATATTTCAGTCAGTATTACACAAGCTCCTCCTTTACAATAAGGCAAACAAAGTTGGCAATATTCTCTCTTCTGACCTACTCCATTTCAGTAGCATTCTGAAACAAAAATGACCAGCTTCACACCATTGTTGCCTTGTACTATACTGCTGGTTAAGACTACGCGGAGATTAAAACAAGTCCATAGCACACAAACTCAAATACAGAAAACGTGAGGTCAAAATACATTTAAGCCATACCAATTCCCTTGTGTGGACATTCTCTATTTAAAGTTTCAGAGAGAAAACAGGTTTGTTCTTCATAAGCTAACATAAATCCCACACACAAAATAAGAATCCAAATTTTCCTTACTCTTGAGCCAAGATCAAACTTGAACTTGCTGCTGTCTTCCTCACTCACTTCCGTGCGCTCTATTCCTTTAGTATTCATGGCACTGTAAAGCACAGAGGTGATCTTTAACAGTTCTTTCACTGCATAGCCATCTGCCTGGTAAAGCTTCTTCGTGTTTAGCTTGATGTGCGCTTTGGTAGCCTTTTGGAAAGAAAGAATTCATCATGTCAAAGAACAAAATCTTCATTTACCTATTCGTGCTTCATTCAAAAGCACTTTTTGGAGGCACCATGCTCTGCTTTACACAAATAAAACTTGCTGTTTAGAAACACAAGTTTGTCTAAAACATATTAGTGATCCTTCTGAAAGGAATCTTTCTGATATACGTGCACTTTGTGTGACAGAAACATTTGCAGATAATTAGCAGAATGAAAAAACTCAAGCTACCCATTAGTTCTTCCCTGTGTGAAGATCAGCAAAAACCCTGTATACCACTTAAATTCAAATTAAATTTAAGTGGAAGGTAAGTGCTGCTCAGGTCTTGCAACGATGCCGCACAGGGGTAAATTTCCACCTGTAATGAGTTACAAGAATAGGATCAATTGTCCTAAATTAACTGTCTTCCTTTCCAGAATATCTTCAGAACGATATTTTATTATTTCTCTCAAATTATTCCCTGCTTTGATATTAGTGACTTTGATCCCTTTTCTTCCACCTCTGAAAAGCACAGGCAAATGGGTAAGGAAAGATCATTAAAAATTACAACATTATCTTTTTATACTTTAAAATACTAAAGGGAAGGAAAAGTTAGCATAAGAGAAAGTACACATCTGTCACAGGTAGGACACAAATGCAGTTCTTGAAATTCCTGAAAAGATTATGTTACAGAAGAATAGCCACAAAGAGCCAAGAGCAAACAGCAGGTAAAACTTTGCAAAAGCCTAAGATTCAACTATTAACATAGTACAAGTTTTGTTCACTCTGCCCTGGTCTTCACTGAATAATTCTGCAGTAAAATCTCCCGTGAAACTAAAGGGAGGAAGGACTGTATCTCAAACCATGGATTTAGCTCAAGCTTTTAAAGGAAAAAAAGAAACATAGCAAAAAGTTGTAGGTTCATGTCTTCTCTTATGCATCTTGCCAAACTTTGTGACTATACAGTCAGACTTCTCTATTTTTAAGAAGTGTTTCACTGTTACCTCTTTCTTGCATGAAATCTCAACAGAGCAGAAAAATTTGATTCTATCAGTACTTCCTGTACAAACGAAAACAGCTAAAAAATGAAGCCAATACTTCCAGAGAGATTACTGATGTTGTATACCCTTCCCGGGAGGAATACAAGACCTAAGGCAAAAAAACATCTGTTCACTTCTGAAAATTTTGACCAGCATGATTTGGAATTAACCAACACACGAAGCAGAGCACCAGATATGTTCTCCTGAACTCTTTTTCAGAAGAATGAATCTAAAAAAAAAAAAAAGAAAAAAAACCCAAAAAACCCCCACCTACCTAGAAGCAGCAGGTATAAATTTTAAGAGAAGCATGACATTAAATTGATAGACTCCGTTAACCATATACACTATACAAAGGAGTCTAATATACCACATTAAAAAGGATGTTGTTAAAGAGAGGAATTCCAATTTCAGTTCCATTCACCCCCAAGAGAGAAAAATCAATGTCTAATAAAAGGGAAAAAGTGTTTTCCACTCAAAGACTGCCCAGAAAATGGAAAAAATACACATGAAAGTATGCATATTTTTTCAGATTGACATAAGGTCACTTCTTGTTTGCATAGGTAACCTCATGTTTTGAAAGCCTGAGCCTTGGTCAGCTGTTTTATAACAACTCTGAATGGTTTTAAAGCATCATTAAATATATATATATAATCATCCTTACCTATTCTGAATATCAGACTACCACGATGCAATGCAAAAAAGTTTAAAATATACTGCAAGAATGGCCTTGATAGGCAGGAAGTTTGCTTTATTTAAGATAGAGCCAATTTAGGACTCAAGGCAGAGCCTCAGTAAACAGACTGATAAAACCAGAAACATGAATGGTTCCTTTCTCATCCATGGAACAACACTACACTACTCCCACCGCTGTTGCATTATGTTTCTCTTTCTGGGGATTTGGAAGGGCTGGTGGGTTTTTACAGTCCCATCCTAGTTTTCTGGGTGTGTCGGGGGTAGGAGGGAACACAATGCCCCCTAATTCACAAGTTATTTTCAAAGGGTAGACTTAGGATTTTTATCTTTGCTTCTCCAGCCTGTCCACATCTTGCCAATTATGTTAAATTTTTCTACCAGTCGATTAATTCAAGTAATAGATGACCACAGAAGTCAAAGGCAAGAAGCAAATTTACCTTCCTACCAGGCAAGACAGGTTCACAAACCTGTCTTGCCTGGTAGGAAGGTAACCTATCTTCCTACAGACCAAATTACAAATGGCCAGACTGATCTTACTCTTCTCCAAGCCCCACAAAACCATTAGGTCTCAATTTTGACAACAAAATTCAAGCAATAAGGGTAGTCCCAGGACTCAGAACTGTGGACATGCCACACAAGCAACACATTCTGCAATTTATTCCCCAGTAAGACTGTTTTTCATAAATATTTTTGCAGTATAGTGCTGTATTTCACAGCTCTCTGCTAACACATTCTTGTGCATATAAGAATTCCCTGCACGTTACCACCAGGGCATTCAAAGAACAGATTCATAGTTCAGCCCCAGAGACTCCTCTTCAGTTTCAACAGACATCCTTATTGCTGAGCATTTGCTGACACATCTGTAAAGCACACAGCCTAGGCAGCCTGTGCCAAGAGCAGGATTTGGGTGCCCATGCCAGTCAGCAGTTCCAGTCCTGATGACCGGACAGGTAGCCAATAACTGTGTAGCCTAAATGCAAGAGCAGCCCGAGAAAAAAGAACCGGAACTGCCAGTTGAGTGCTCCAGCCATGTGGTTGCGGAGTCCTGGTCTTTATCCTGTCTAGCCCAAACATTTTGCATTCCCTTCCGCACAGCAGCACAGCCTCAACAGCAAGAATAAGGATTGCTCTCAGCTCCCTGCCTTGCCTAATACTTAGGATAGACTCGGACCTGAAGTAGCGGTTCTAAACCTGCACAGGTTGAAATTAAAACTGAACACGCCATGCTTCCTTGGAAGCACTCAATAAGATTTATTAGCAGATGTTGCCATCACTTTTATCATCATTGCTTAAAAGGAGCGCAGGTACAGCTGCTTTTGCAAGAAGTTTGGTACCCTGGTTTGCTAACTATGCACGCATGAATGCATTCCTATGAGACCGAACTCTTAAGAGGCTTTATATAGCACTATCTCAATTTTGGATCCCAGCGGGCACAAGTAGGAATCAGGCGTTGAGCCACTTGGGCTAGGGCAGTTCGGGGAAGGTAGGTGGGGAGGAGAGCAAATGATGGAAGAAGAAAAAAAAACAAAAAAACAGCAGACATTTCAGAAACTTCTGGGTCCAAAAAGGAGGCATTTGATAAGTTCTAGCACTATATGGCTAGCTACCCACTTAAATGAACATATTTTGGATTCCTATTTTATGTTTAAGGTCCTAAGTCTTGTTCTGGATCTGACCTAGGATCATTAGAGAAAATAGAAAGGCAGAAACTATTTTTCAGATATTAAATGGCATGGCAGGCTTGAATGATTAAAAATATTAATTAGATTAGAAATATTTAAGCCCAGTGACATAGAGAAATGAACCATTTGAGTAAAAACTTAATACATATTTAGTCCTTGGTCAGTAAAGGAGACACATACTCTAATTATATTTCATGATCATTAACCCATCCTGATATTCACTTTTGAGGTAAATCTATCTCTATCAAATGTCACATATGGTTATAAATTCAAAAGCTATTAGCTACTGGAGAAGATAATTGTGGATTTTGTGGGCAATAAACTATTATGGAAATGTCTATAAGATTTTCTTATTCTGAAAAGGAAGAAAAAAAGCCTCTGCACTGACAGTCTGGCTACTGAAGAACTACAATAATCCCCACATTATCTTGCAACATTTACTTAGACTTTAAGTACAGGATGATTAAAGAACCTTCCACTCATTTCATCTTCTGAATCACATCACTTAATTCTTCAAAGCCCCTAGGGATATCTTGCATGAAATCAACAATTACAAGAAAAATGTATTAATAATAATATTTCTGATTCCTTTCTTGTCCTTTCAAAAAATGACACGCTTGACTTGGAGAGTGGAAATCTCTCTGAACAAAACAGATCTGTCAGCCCCATCTTATGATGCACCAAGGCTGAAAAGTGCATTCTGGTACATACAGAAAGGCATCATATTTGAATATATTAGAATTAGGAATTAAAATAATTTATAGTGAACAGTACCATAAGTCTTAAGGCAAAAGCTGGCTTGAATAGAGTGTCATGTTAAGATATTATTAAAAAAGAAAGTTTCAGAAAAATTTTATATGGAATTAATCTTTGGCCATAGCATAAGGATTCCCATTGTTTTCTGACACACTTGCAGCCCTATTAAGTTTAGTCTGTCTGTCATCACAACAAAGGTTCATGCTGTATCAAAATAACAAGTGATGCGAACAATGTTATCTTATTCCATCGAATTTAAAAAAAGTTAATAGCCCAGTTCAAGTACGCTCTTGCTTTAGAAAATTCTAGGAAAAGTTGCAATACTTCTGTGTATCCAGTCTTAATGAAACCAATTCTTTCTAAAATACTACATAATATTTTTATTTTTTCTAGAATAATAGAAAATAGTAACTTCCCAACATTTATATATATATATATATATATAAAATCAGAAGCATTACACTTTGGAAACTGGAATATTTTTACTATTAGGATTTCCATCTTCCTCCTCAAATGCTAAAAACCTTTTGTACTATTTTAACTGAATTATCTGGTCCTTGACCTTTTCAACTTCAACCTTCATTCTAACACCTCTCTAACTGTAGGATCCATGATAAAGGTACAGTATGGTAACAGCTCCTTAACAAGGTCAAGGCTGGTAAAAGATTTGATGGGGGAATATACGGCTTTAAGAGAGGAAGCAAGAAGGTGCATACAATAGAACACCAGCATATGATTTTATACCAAACTGAATGTATCAGTAGAGGCTATGACTACCCCAGTGCATACAAAAGAATTAGGCACCTGAAGTCAGCAACAGATATGACAGGGTCTTTTCTGAACTAATTTAAAGGGCTTCAAATAATCTCATATTTACAGCTGAATCTTATACTACTATATTATTTGAAAAAAAATTAAGAGTGATAAGGATGAATACTGTTTTTATAGTGTCAGACATCTAGATGCCAATTCTGCAAAGACACACACATAACCAGAGAATTTCAGTAACAGCACACCTGGCCTTTTCAAATTTACAATAGCTCTTACCACAGGGCCTCAAGTCAAGGACAAGGTCTCCACTCAGTTTGGTGCTATGTAAACACAAAACAAAAAGACTCTCCTAAGCCCAAAAGGGCTTATGATCCAAGTAAGAACTCTTCTACTTGACTTTAGTACTATGACTCAAACGAAACTACCTATACTAATATATACATATATACACACATTTACATTTGCATCACTGCAAGTTTTGAAGCTGTAATATCAATAAGTTTCAAGAACAAACCTCTCTCCTCTCTGCTATACCTCCTCACTATTTTTTAATCCTTAGCAGGATCCCCAAGTCAATTTTGTAGCTTGTATATGGTCATTTCAGAGCGAAAACAAGCTGATTTGGAATTGACATAGAGCACTGAAATACAATACACACTCAGTGATCCATGGCAAAGAAATTGCAAGGGGTTAACAGATAAAGCATTAAATCTAATACTGAAGAGCTATTTCAGTGGGCTTAAACCAAACCTACCATAAACTGAGCTACAGCCTTAATGAAAAAGACACGGTCCTGCTCTGTCTCCACATCAGGAGGAATATCAGTCTGAGGTTCATACCTGTGAAAAGAAACATCCACAGGATGTGGATGAGAATGACACTTGACAAGGATTACACTTGCAGTATCAAAAAGACTGGTACATCTATGAGGTAGAGTCAGACAAAAATCAACATGTAAGAGATTGCAAAATAAATCTTTTGGGGGTATCTAAACCCTTCAATGCATACAGTGGAATTGTGTAAAAACTGCAGAAGTCATAAAACCTGAGATACTTCTCAAAAGTAATTGTTTGGCCTTATATTTTTAAAAATAAGTTTAAATATTTGATTATTTCAGTATATTCCTACTGAAATATTATTCAAATCCAGAGTGATGGGACCCCACTGGGTTCCTTGCGGTGTCGAGTGACTATTGTATCTGCCAATGCAGAACACCAGCATTTCAAACAGTAATCTTGTCTTCCAATTTGAAAACTGTTTTAAACTGATGTTTAGCTAAGAACCAGATCTGAAAGTCTTTACTGCATGAAAGTTTTCTGAGGTGTCAGAAGGGCCTTGCTCTGCGCAAAGGGAGATGTGGTATACCTCGCTTTATTTTTAAGGAAGTACTTCCAGATCATTCAAACACCACAAATGCTTGTGAATGAAAAGGGCTCAATCTTGTACTGCCTGAATTTAATATCACCAAAGCAAGACTCAAGCTGTGCACTGGACTACTGAGTCTCAGATGAGTGGAAATTACTACCAGTAGCCAGAAGAAAGCTTTCTTTACTGTGCGTGTCATTTCTTCGGTTTAGCCATTGTTGGCTGCTTTGAAAAGCACAGTGAGATCCACGATACAGACTACTGAAGCCACACACCTGACACTTCAAAACGCAAGCTTAAGAGCAAACTTTCTACCTGATGCTCGGAACAGTGGCTCCCTCAGAACAGCAGCACTCTCTTAAGTTTCTCTTTAGACATCTTAGCACAATTTCACACCAAAACATCAGCTCCAAATACAAATGTCACATCCCAGCATCAGTCTCGACGTTCACGAGCCTAATCACCAACCTTTTCACTAGCCAGAGAAGCACCTCGGAAACTAGCATGAAGTTTGGGGTGCGAAAATTCTCCATAGAAATGAGTCGAGGATAACCCAGTGCCTTCATCATCTCAGTAAAATCTGAAAACAACCAACAGCAGTGATTTTTTTTTTCCACATCCACCATGGGTGTCACTAAGAACTCAGGTTCCCACAGCACACTGCTCATTTACCACTACATGCACCCTGGTAAAACTAGTCTTCATAAAGCTTCTGACTAGATTAAGGGAGACAAATAATATCATTTCACTAATAAAAATATGTCTAGCTAAGCAAAAATTGACTTTTCAACCAAGAGTCACTAAGGAGAGAATTTTAAAACAGCTTATCTTTGTAAAACATTCCTTTTGAACAAAATCAACACAAGACTGCAATAGCCACTACTACGTAAAGGCAGCACTACCGTGGCACTCAGCTGCTGTGTTTTTACGCTGCATTAAAGCAAAGGCTGCCCGTTCTCAGCAAGACTGCCTCCATCTGAGGCACTGCAGGGCCACAAGCAGAACCTAATCCACCCGCGCTGCATCTTTGCGCAGACCCGCAGGGCTCGGAAAGAACTTTAAAGGCTTCGAGCTTAGAGAAAACACACGGCGGCGAGGCGAGGCCGCTCAGCCGCAGACCCCCCCGCCCCCGCCAGGAGCCCCGCTCCCCCTGCCCGCCCGGGGAGGCGCCCTCACTCCTCAGGTCGCGGAACGACATCGCGGCTCGGCGCCGGGAACCCGCGGGCCGCCGCCGCCTCCCGCCGCACTAGGCCGCGCCGCGCCGCGGGGTCGCTATGGCAACCTCCGTACGGCACCGCGGCCGGGCCAAACTGCGTTAGAAAGCGAAGCGCGGGCGCGCCCCTGATAGGGGGCTGCGGGGCAGCGCGGGGGACGGGCGGGATGCAGCGCTGGGCCGCGCAGCGCTCCGCGGGGAGCAAGCGACGGCTGCTTAAACGGCGGCAGAAGCGCCCGCCGCCTCAGAGAGGGCTCAGCGCCGCTCCCTCCCACCGCCCTGTTCCCCGAAATCCACACCCGAAAGACAAAGCGCTGGGTAGAAACGCATCTGTACTCCTGCCTCAGACAGGAGAAGCAGCTCCCACGGAAGCAGCTCCCCGTCCCACGGCAAAGCGGAGTTACCCTTCTGCCACGGGATGCCCCTCGCCTCTGCCCGTGACACGGCATGAACTGCCGTGCGTGCAACGGCCGTTCTCGGTCATGGGTACCCCTGCTCCCGGGCGCCCCAAATTCTCCGGCTCTGAGGTGATCTCCAGGCCTGGCTCCCCAGAGCGCCGCTGCTTCATTCCTGTAAGCAGAGAGTTTACACCTTAATCTAAAAGTTACCCTATATGGGAGAAGCCGAGGAGCGAGAGGCAACGACCGATAACCTCCAGCAGCACGGGGGTACAGAGAGCAAACCGTCAGGTCCCGAGCTGAACCTGCCAGCAGCTCCACTGCACGAGCGCTCCTCCGGCACGGGACTGCAGCTGGACGTGCCACAACCAGCACGAATGAGGCAGCTGCCACCCCTCTGCAATTTGTTTTGTATTTTCTGGCTCTGCAGACTCAAAGTCCCTTAGACCCAGTTGACGTTTTTGAGGGTCCTTTTCCCCCTTCACTGCTACAAAAGCTGCAAACCTTGTTGGAAAGGAACAGCGACCCAATATTTTGGCCCAGCTATCAGTACAGCTGATAGCATCTCGACCACACATCTGCACTGACTGGTCTCCATCAGAATCACTAATTTAGTTTGGGAAAGGGTGGTGGGAAGCCACAGCCCCTGCTAGGAACCTGGTAGGGCCTGGGAAGAAGCCAGCCAGGAGCGAGGCTGGCCAACTCTGTCCAAGCTGTACGTGAGCGTGCTGGGCACTAACCGTCACTCAGACTGAGACTGATTTCTAGAGGAAGGTGGTGACCCTGCCTCTCAGCCTGAACCATTGGTGATTAAGGCATTAGCAGCCCCAGCTGTGAATGTCTTTATTCTGAAATATAATTTGGGATGGCAGAAGAGACCATTAGCAACAGTTATTATTCAACACCTCACAGATAAATTATTCTGCTCTGCCTGTTTCATATGCTATACGTGTGAATTTGAGGGTTCACTAAGTGACTTCAGGGCTGACAAGCTCTAAGCGTACTACAGGTGGGGCCAGGCAAGCCTCTCATACCCCAGTCCTGCTAGTATGATTTCATCCTATTTACTGCCTTCCTTTTGGTTTCAGGACTCTGACAATACATCTTAGCCCAGCAATCCGGCTCCCGCACATCCTCAAAACACAACTGGCGTAGTCATCCTTTGGCCCATGAGCATCCATTAGTTGATGATTTCCCCAAGAAATCATTGACCTAGGCAGCTGAACATCATTGATTCAGGCTACATGCCTTCAGGTTGCTTTTGACTACTGAGAGCATGGTTAGTATAACGTGCTTTTAACTAGTTGTACATCGTTCAAATGTATTGTCAGACAACAGACAATCCAAAGTCTTTGTGGCAGCTCACAACAGAGCAAGAGCAATGCCTGACTTTGCTGAGCACAGGCTCTCCTTGTCTGAACTTCAGACTTCTTGTGAGAACCTTGTTTTCCAGGCCAACGTTGGAGACACGAGCTCTGTGGTCAAAGGAGTAAGGGAAGGAGAAGTAGTCTCATTGCAAGGATAGTCAGGCCTTGTGGCACTCCGCCAGTCTCCTCTGCTTGTTCATGAAGGCCATTTTCACAGATTTGAGAGAGGAAGAGCTCTTTCATCACATTTGCCCAGGCAGGATTCCTCCTTTCTCCTGTGTATATTTTCTACTGCTTTGCCTTGTTGCAGATGTTTTAGAATTGGAGAAACAGTCTTCGATTTGTCTGTAGGCTGAGACCCCCCTTTCCTCACTGTATTGTCCGAACAGTCCTTATGTCTAATATAGAATCATTGATCCATCAGATTCCCCAGATGATCGGCCAACATTTTTCATTTCTTCTGATATCATCTCAGAACTGCTAGTTGTACCCTTCAACAAATGCTCCCTGTCTCGGGCTCTGCACAGTTCCATCACTTCTGGATGTTTCCCCTTGTATCTGACAGGTTTTCAACATATAAGTAATCAGTCCCATTAATCTTTCCCTGTGTCAGTCCCTTCAGCCTTCTGAACTCTTGTCACCATCCTTTTATTTTATTTATTTTTAAATAGATCTCCTGCTCTTTCCCTAGGCTGTTTTGGGGGGAGGGCTTTTCTATCACATATTCCTAGCCAAATTCTCACTTCTTACATTACAGTAACTTGCAGATTATCTTTTCCACAAGATTTTTCCTTGTAGTAACAGAGAATAATATTTCACAGAAAGTTGTTGTTTCATGCTGTTTCTGTGGGGAAAATTTTTACCTTGGGTCAGATTGCCCTTGGCTATGCTTGGGGTACACATCTGGTCTTACGGACACAGCAGGTAGACAAGGGCCTCTGGCCAGGTGTGGAGACACCTGTTCCAGCTCATTTCAGCCTGAAGGAGAAGCGGTGGTGCCCCTACAAGATTCCTGGAATGGACATTTTGATGCCTTTTGAGGACAGCAGCCAGGTGAGCCATGCCAGCAGGGCAGTCTGGAGTAAGGGAATGTGAGGGCACGGAAAGGCATTGCTGCAGGGGCCGCAAACACCTTCCCAGGGGACAGGCTGAGACATGGGAAGGTGAAGAAAACTCTCTCTCTGTGTCACATGCTGAGACACTCATCTGTGTCCCTGCTTCTGCTGCGTGCCTAAAGCAATGGCTCAGGTATATTCATGGTGCGAAGTACTAAACTGTTAGCTGTCCCACCACCTGGTTTCCCCATGTATTAGAACAGCCAGCAACATTTGATTTTGCCTCCTAAATATGCAGAATTATCCAGTCAGATGCAGACCACACTGCTGTCAGTGCAGATAAACGGGCTGTTCCAAGACCAGGCTTCACCTGGTGCAAAGCTGTCCAGCACTTCTGTGCTGTGCTGAGCTGCAGATCCACTTCTCCCTAGGGCATTTAAACAGTCTGTACCACAGTTTCATCCAAACCTGCACCCAGTCTGCCTGAGAATCCACATGCATCGAAAACTGAAAAAGAGTTTTTTCCAGCCAAGATCTTCTTCCAAGAGCCTGACTGCAGCCTCCTCTGGCAGGACTGCTGCAGAGGGGCAGTGCCACACTGCTCTGAGCCAGGGAGGGTGGCACTGCAAGGATGACCTGTAAAGCAAAATAAATAAGCTAAATAGAAGTCATGCTTTCCCCACCTCTTTCTAATATCTTCTAATAGGATTGTTCTTGCCCTGCAAATTCATCCTAGGGGTGGGGTGGCAGTATGTCTTGGCAAGGCTGGGACATACTCTGCTATTGAAACGCTGATCAAGTAATTATTATTCTTGCTTCTGATGTTTTTAAATCAAGGATAGAAAAACCTTTGATGAAGCATTCTTGAGATTTCTCAAGCACCGAATAAGGAAGCAAACTCATCTGTACCCTCCCTTTTGAGAGAAGGGAGTTAATAATAATAATAATAATAATAAAAGAACCACACACTATGTCCCAAAACCTATGTCTTGACGGTTGAGAATACTTGTGCTGGGTCCTTCCCCAAGCTATGTTAGATAAATGCTGCAGGAGAAAATCAGCTTTACAAACAGAGCTTCTATAGCTTGAGAGTTTTGGAAGGGAGCCTGCCAGGAAACTTCACTCACTAGAGAGGGGCTGATGCTGAAAGAGGCATGCCATGAAAGTGTGAAGTTTCCATTTGGCTGGTATATGAAATGTCATATAGACACTTCATGCTCAGTCTTTTGCATCCACTTCCTAATGTCTAACTTGCAAGGAAAAGCCTTCTGCTCCTCCGATCAGAGCCTCCCCCATTACCCAGCTGGATAGATCAATTTTCACCTAACGACTGTTTTTCATCTTCAGCTGCAACGTTCGCTGCCCACAGCCACACTGTCAGAGGTTTGTTTGCCACCGAGGGCTGGCTGAGCATGCAGCCAGCAGACTCCTTGATGTTAGCATTGCAGTTTCAAGGGCAGCCCTCTTCCTTCCTGTTTTATTTAACATTATCCTCACTGCAGAAGTGAGAGAGCAGGATAACTACTACTCCTAAGTACAACAATATGGCATGGACCCAGAGGAGTGGAAGTGGCTCAGGATCACTGGTGGAAACCTGAAGTGCCATTTGTGTTGAGGAACCCAGGGAAATCAGAAGCCTTTGTGTTTGGTGCAGAAATGTCACGTTTCCCGTAATTGCATTGCACAGCAGCTCCCTCCCTGCTAATGTGCTGCCATTAAAGAGAGTGCTAAGAGCAGAATGCGCTGTCCAGGATAACAAGCAGCCCATGTATCAAGTGGAAGGGGTAATATATCAACAGCCAGCACCTGATCACTCAGCAGATAAGCAAGCAAAGCTGCTTAGGGTGAAAAAGCATCCCCAAGCAAGCAGATTTCCAGATCTATCTCAGACTTGGCCTGATAGGTCAGGAGAGGAGAGACTAGGTACTCATTTACATGCAGTGAAAAGTGAGATAGCATTTCTCTCTCTGTTAGCTCTCCTCTAAGCTGAGCACCACTTGGACTGCCTGAAGCCAGCCAGAAGTACTTATCTACCCCCATCTGCCTGGTTCTGGGGTGCCCAGCACAAAGGTGACAGGCACAGCTTGATTCATAGAGACACGGGGGATTGGAAGTTCAGATCACCTTTCCTTAGGAGCGTTGTTTGCTCTTGAAAAACTTTTGGGGTGTTTTCTTGCAAAGCCAGCATTTAGACTCTTGACATGCAAGGGGGGAATGCTATGGAGAGCAACCAGACAACATGAGCACAGCCTCAAATGAACCTCTTCAGAGGCAGAGAGTCCAAGTAGGCTTGGGATAACTCTGTCACCAATTATTGATTTGGCCTTTGAGATGGGGATCACTCGACAAAACACGGTGCTTTCCCTGGGGAGCAATAGATGCCCTGTAAAGAACAAGAGTGAAGCCAGCCCTCCCGGGCAAGCTCTCTTTCTCTGGGCTCTGGTCTTCTTGACTCAACTACATTAATTAACTAATTGCAATCACTCTGGAGGAATCACCATCAGAACTAAGGACACAAGTAGCTGGAGGTGAATTCTTCCAAGATTATCCTGTGGACTCATTACCTGCAGAGGTGGAGCAAGGCTTTCGCTGCCGAAGTGCCATCCTTTCCTCCCTCCTTCACTCGTGGGCTGCGTGCTCCCCTCTGCTGCTGCTGGGAACCTGGTTTCTCGCAGCAGAGCCCAAAGGGAAAAGCCACAAGTAATATTAGCATTTAAACAGTGAGCAGATGCCTCAGCGTACGGCCTTTTACACTGTCAGGAGAAGAAACAGCTTGCTTCAAATCATTTCAGGTTTGTCAGACTGTAATGAAAGCCCCGAAACGCCGCCCTGCCCGCACGGCCGAGTGGAGCAGCTGAGCCCTGCGAGGGTGGGAGGACATTGCTCACACGCGCTGCAGGCGCGGGGGCCTTTCCCCGAGCTTCGGATCGCTGCTGCCTTCTGGGCGCTGTCAAAAAGCCGCTGTTAGGGCGGACAGGGAGAGGGAACGCGGTGACGGGAAGCGGTGGGAGAAGGGCAGGGTGAGCGCCGAGGGGGCGCGCGGGGCAGCGCCGCGCTGCGAGTGGGCCGCCGCGTCTCCGGAAGCGCCGGGCGCCGCTCGCTCCTCAGTCTGAGCAGGTCCAACCCCCGGGACGCTGCCCCAAAACCCTCGGCCAGGTGGGCCCGGCACTTCTTTAGGGAAGGAGCCGGGTTTGTCTTCTGTTCCCAGATCTGCTTGTACATTAAGAAATCATCGGTTAAACCAAAGCCCCTCCATGACTCTTAGGTCACAGGGGAAGTCAGGGTCTTGGGTAAATGGACCTTGGGTCTGAGCCAGTCTGGCAATCTTTTGTCCCCATGGCAGCAGAAACCTGTGATCTCAGCGCAGATTCAAGTGTTGCTCTGTTAAGAGGTCAGGGCAGTTGGTTTAGGTTCAATACCACTAAAAACAGGTTTGTAACACGAAAATATTTGAAGTGAAAATAATGGAATAGAGGAGGGACTCAGAGCGAGGGACAGGGCGCAGCAGGAGCTGCGAGGAGACGTGCAAGAGGCAGCAGGGAGGATCGGTGAGGTGCAGCATGAGGAGAGCAGGACGAAGGGCCCTGAGCAGGGGAGACCAGACAGGGCACCACAGCTCGTGGACTGGCAGAAGGAAACCCACATTCCCCCATCTTGCCCGAGCCCCTGCAATGCTGGCGGGCTCGGGACTGCCAAGGAGCACTATCCCCTCATCCTCGCTGGGTGCTTTGTGCTGCCAGGAAGCAGCTCCTGCTGAGCCACCTCAAGGTGGTCACCTACCAGCTGATGGGTCCCCGAGAGCTTCCCATCCTCCTTTGCTGGCTCCTGGAGATGCTCCTCTCCTCCTTTTGCAGGTCGCAGTGCCCTGAGGTCCCGCATCTTGTAGCTGGATTGAGCCTCCATCCTGTCCATCTGAGGCCGAAAGCTCAAGGTATGGGGGACTCTCTTTGGGTCTTCCCCATGGATTAACTCTCTGCTCAGAAATTCAGAAAAGACAGAATGGGTAAAAAAGCAGAAATAGGAACTAGCTTTGCAGTGGTTTGTCCGCAGGCAGGTGACCGTGGCTGAGGAGAGGCTTGGACCGCCAAGTTCTCCCGTGGGACCCTGCCTCTCAGCTTACCGTGGAATCGGTGGGATTGCAGTGCTCGGTGTCCCTCATCCCTCGGGCAGCACAGCCAGGCCCAAAGCGCAGGAACGCTATTGCAAGAGAAGACGGGCGATAGCTCGGACCTCACCTGGAAATAAACCCAGCTCCAGCCCCTTTATTCTTTCTTGTAGCTACCTTTTTCTACTGCCAAAATACGTTCAACTGTGAAATTGAGCTTAGAGGAAGCGATTCCTCTTAGATAAATTCAGGAACATTTTTAGCAGCTGCCTTTGCTGCGGCTGCGTCACGTGCCTCTGTCCAAATCGTACGGTGGATGTAGGGAGACCTTATAACCTTTCTGTTGTTGAAGCAAAAGCTATTGCGCTGACATATTATGGGATTTGGGGAATTATTATCCCCCTTGGTTAGGTAACGAGGATCTAAGGCTCCCTGCGCAAGTGACAGATTGCTTTCTCTACAGGCTGGGAGACTTCACTGGCTTTTAAGCTGTTAGAAGATCTCTTGTCACATTAAACAAAAAAAATTGGGATGAGTATGTCCTATGAGGAGGTGGTATGTACCTCCAGAGATCTTTCTTTACTGAAGCTCCAGGGAACATACCTGTTGCCAGCTGAGGTTTCATTAGCTAAAACAGAAACGAATACTCCTCAAAACCTAGTCTAAAGCTTATTGAATCACTCAGAGATGGTCTTCAGGGTGGAAAAGCTGCAGGGCAGGAGCCTGGGGTCATTCCACCTCATCAGCAGAGAGGTTTGCTAACGTCTCGTCACTGCCTGTCGGCACTCTGCCGCAGCATGGAGACCTCCCAAGTCCACGCACAGCCTCTGGTACTAGTGGGGCTAAGGCAAGAGGGGCCCAGGCCAGCTTACAGGACCCGAGCTGCATCTGTGAGAATGAGAGTTAAAAATATTCTGTGTCTGCCTACACGGACGCAAAGCTCCTTGAAGATATAAGGACAAAAAAAAAAAAAAAAAAAAAAAAAAAAAAAAAAAATGGAGTCCCTACTGCTGCATCCAGAGATTTTCACCACAACAGCAGAAATCAGAGTGAACAGAAAAGGAGGAAATCAGGGGACTATAGAGCATCAGCTTTTAATACTAATTGATTGGCCTTTCTATCATCAGAGGCCGAGTCATGCAAAAGCAACTTTAATATATCAGAATCGAAGGGGCTGTTCTCAGCCCAGCCCACAGCATCTATTAATAGAGACATACAATCCAGAAAAGCATTTTAATGAAGTTTTAGTGCATCAACAAAAAGAAATCCAGTGCCAAAAAGAGCCCAGAACGACAGCATGTGCCAAGGTGCCCAGATTCTTTGTGTTCAAGCCTCAAGGGACAGCAGTGCATGGGAGGCCGCGTTTAAGCAGAGCAGCCTTTCTCCAAGTAAAATATATAACTTATCACAGAGGTGGCAGGTTATCATCCCTCTTGTCTTTTTAAAGCACTGTAGATCTACTGGTGAGAGATGCTAAGGAGAGGCAAAGCACTCCTCTAACCCTACAGGTCTGAGCAGCTCCAGTGTCTCGCTAGAGCGTTAATGAATCATGTAGATTATAGTCCTGGGGAAAAATATATTTTCTTTCATCTTATTATACAACAAGTTGGCAAAAGACCCAACTCAAGGCAGCTGAAAGGCTAGGGAGGACTTAGAACACACTCCGAGACAAGGCAGCCTCTTACATCGCTACTTATCTGTCTCTGTTTTGCAAGAAGAGATGTCCAAGTCGTGTAAAACATCAACACCTTTCAAGGCAGCTGAGCCACGAGAGCGCGGGGAGGAGCGGACAGGGCTCGCTGTGCTGCCGCAGCTCCAAGAGGCCGTGCTGGCTCCCCCCGGGAGATGCGGTTGCCTTTGAGCACGGCTGCCCTGACACCGCTTCTTCTGTCAGCGGCCCAGACAAACCACTTGGGGTATCAGCACCATCAGAATAAAAATAAATACGGCCTGGCTTGCACAGAGAGGCTGAAGGAGAAGCATGTTGCAAGGGCAAACATTCCCTGTTTTACGAGCACCCATCACGTGCACAGCTGTGCTAAGGTACCTCCTGCCCAACGCTTCCACCGCGAGCCTTCAGAAGTGCCCTCAGGCCATGCCACGACGGGGGAGAAGATGGGCTGCAGGAGTCCGCATGCCTTTGTGGGCAGGATGGGCCCACTTATTTCCTCGAGCACTAGCAAACGTATGTTTTAGACCATTCAGGCTACCCAGCTTCTCTTCAAAGACATCTGGGGAATAAACTGCCTCCTTGCATCACATCCCCTGAGCTAGCAAAACACTCCCTCAAGCACATCTTGACATGAAACTCATAAATAGTCCCAGCAAAGCCAGTGGGATGTTCAGATGAAGATGCCCTTAAGAGACGACACCTGTGTCAGCCCAGCCCATTAGCCAGCCTGTGCTTAATGACAATTTAGCTGTCACTTCACCTGGAGGAGAGAGGGAGGTTAAAGACGTGGTACATTGGTAAGCCCAGGGTGGCTGCAGCAATATACATCTCGGCACATGTGGTGGCATTTTGAAGCAAGACCTGTTTTTCCTAAGGACTAACACGAGCATCTTCCCGGACGGAGTAGGCACTCCGTTTGCTACCCATCGCTAACCACAGTAACAGCCCTGTTTTGTCACTGCGAGCCCCCTCGCTTGTGGGCTCGCTGCCACGGTGGCCGCGGAGAACGGTCCCCGCTGAGGAAGCCAGCGTCCTCCTCCAACACGTCCATCCAGTGGACTTCTCACGTAGCGGAGGCAAAGCCTCTGGGGAATTTTTTTCAACTCAAGGATTATTCTATCACTTCTTACAACCTTCCTGTGAATATTTTCCCAGCGCCCGTGGGGAAACGGAAGCACTGAAGCAGGACACGTCTCCTCTAGTGCCACATTCAGTGCGTTGCTGGCCAAACTGGGAATTAAAACTATTGGGTAGACAAGCCTCTGTCTGTCATAAATATAGTGAAATCCACTGACCTGCAAAACATCTCCCAGGATGCTGGCTTGTCTGTAATGGAGGTGCTGTGAGGAGACCTGCAGGCCGTGGGGTGGGCTGGGGCCATGGCCGGAGGCCCCAGGTACAGCTACTGCAAACAGCCTTCCACTTTGGTGCTGGAAACACCAAAAATTGTAAATGTAATTTTCATCCGAGATTGGGTGAAAAGCTGAAATACCATCATCTGGGTGTATTAAAAAATTTTAAGTGCTAAGATCTTTGGGAGAAAAGTGTGCACGTGGACACACAGAATATTTTTGAAGTGCTTTGTACGATGTAATTCTCAGCTAGGGCTCCAGGCACTACCAAAATATTACCAGTATCGTTAGTACAGACAGGTATTTCTGCAATAAGCAGTGTTGTAATGAAAAGAAACCAGAAAAAGAAATAAAAAAAAAAAAGAGATTGGAGATAGGTAATATAAACACTAGTCTGTGGAGAGACCTGAAATCAGTCTATGCTGTTGGTCTGAGATGATCTCAGAGAAATAGGTCGAGGAGGACTGGCAGGCTGGGAGCACTGCTCTCCAATCGCTGGAAGCCAGCTACTACCATTTCCATTCTGTCTGTGTTTTCCCAGCTATTCTGAAACATCTTCAAACTGAGAAATGTATCAGATGAAGCATTTGTATTTGATCTCAAACTATTTAATCAGAAGAAAACTTCATTCAAGCTCATTCAAGCTCATTCAAGCTTCCCTGTATTTCAGTGGGACAAAGTAAGATTCGACAAGAACTGATTTACAGCCAAATTGTTTCAGAAAACAGCATTAATGTTTGCTGCTGCTGGACTTCTCTGCAATTTAGATGTGGAGGCATGTGGAGTCCCCCAAGAAGCTGCTCCAGCCAGGTGAGACCGCTCCAGAGCACCCCGGTGCAATCACCCTGGGACCAGCATTGCTGTGCCTGGCTCTGGGGCTCAAGTCTGTTATTGAAAGCTCAAGCAAATGAGCAGAGTAGGATGTGCTGAGGAAAGGACCAGCTAACTCCAAACCCATCTGTTACTGCCCCTGGCTCCTGTGAGGAGGGGGCAGCTCAGGTTTTCCGCGAAGGCAGAGCGGGTTTAGCAGGGAGGGGCCCGCTGCAGCCGTCACAGCAACTGCTGCAGGCAGCGGCCAACATTTAAGCTTTAATTCCTGCCGCTGCCAACCTGGAAACCTGTTCATATCCGCTTGTCTTTCTGGAAAGCAGCCGTATCCCAGTTTGCAGGGCACTCCGGGGCAAGGCCGTGCCCCCGGATCGCCAGCGTGCCGCCCCTCGCTCAGTGACCGCAGGGGTTTTGCAGTCCTCTTTGGGACTGCACTTCCAGTTTGGGAGCCCGCGTGGCAGAGCCGGTTCAGACATCGCTTCTGCCCGGGAAGGTACCCGACACCTTTCTTTCCTCCCAGGTGACACCCCCGCAGAGGCACGCGGGGGCACCGCGTCCGTGCAGGACGGCTGGCGGGTGCTGTGCCGCGCCTGCCGCAGCGCGGGGGCAGGCACAAAACCCCTTCGGCAGGAGCTGGCTTTGGGGGTGAGGAGCAGGGTGACAGGCAGTGATATGCCTGAACACGGGGAAAAACGCAACTTGGCATAAAAACCGGCTAGCCTGACCAGAAAGAGAAGACAAGCAACTAGTATATTGGACTGCAGTTCTGTTTAAATAGGTGGTAATAGAAATGGGAACCAGCATCCTAGTAGGCAGGAATGAAATAAAAGACACAACCTCGTATCCGCTCCTTGAATTACTGATGCTGGGGGTGCAGCACCCTGGCGTGGGACAGGGACGCTGCTCTGCCTGCCAAGGCTTTGCATATGGAAGAAGGCAGGCCGTGCCCTTCGGCAGAGGATGGGTACAAAGAGTCCAGCTACGGGGTAGGACGTGAATATAAATGATTTTCAGAGAAGTTCTTGATCTTATCATTCAGCCTTTCCGCTTGAATAAGAAGCAGCACAGCGGAAACTGGGGGGACTTGCTACGCTTTGAATACAGGTCCAGCAACCTAAATATCTACAGGCGCTCTGTAAGAAAGGCATCTGTTGAGGATTTCTCTGATTAAATGCTGAATTCAATAGCGGTGTTGTAAGCCGAGAGCAGTCATTTATCAAGAGCACATGGCACGGCTGCTCTGAAGCACCGCGTTGGAAGTGACCTTTGTGGCAGACTGTTAAATGTAATGGGATCCCCTGGCTGCAACTGCCGGAGGAAAGGGAAACGGGATGCTCGCTTCCTGCTCAGAGTGCAAAACCCCGGGCTCAGCGCTTTGCCGTGGAGCACATAAGGAGAAATGGCCAGCTCTACCGTGCTGCAGGCCTTTGGAGCCCAGCAAGCTCGTCACACTTGAATTTTTAGAGTGAGGCAAGGTCACTATGGTATTGCTTACGGATCTAGCAAGTGGACTTCAAAATCCCTGAAGGACAGAGAAGTCCCCTCCACGCGGGCTCACAGCACCCAGGTGGATTCCCAGGCCAGGTGCAGGAGGGTAAAGGCACCTCTACGGCTTCAGAGGGAGCCCAGAGCTGCCCCACGCTCGCCTGGGCTGGCAGCAAACTTGCATGCTTCCTCCTTCTCGCCTCAAAAGGACATATCCAGCCAAAGTCCTTTGGCCATTAGTATCTCTTGAAACCATTAAAACTAGTTGGGAATAAATGTCCAAGTAGCTAATTGTATATAAAATCCCTTAATCATAAATGGGTGAGATCTCAGTGGCGTTTGGCCAGTTTCTGGGTATGGACAAGTCAGCATATAATTAATGTCTTTATAATGATACTAGAACAAAGACCGTAGCAATCAGGCAACTGCTGAAACAGATAATAGTATTAAATATTGCATTTCTCAAGGGCTTTGCAGAAATAAACTGCCAAGGCAGCATGTCTCCCAGAGGCAAGACTCAATGGTTCGCTCCCATGAAATCCGTCCTTGTTGGCTTGAATGACTCAGGATTTCCCAGAAGGTAATTAAGATACTGCTTTGTATCAGAGGGTGAAGTCCCACCTAAAAATCACTGCAGTAAAAAAGAGAAAGCACTTTGTGGCCATGCAAAGCTCAGAGTCACTTTTGGGGAGGAAACATTAAGTCTGAGGGAAACTCATCATGAGCTCACCACTCAGCTGCTGCTGAAGAAAGCCAGCGGAGTTGCTGCAGCACTTAGCCGGGCAGCAGGTTGCTTTGGGCTCAGTTGAGGGCGGTTTGTTGCTTTAGGGAAACATCCCCTCCTGAACCAACAAATAAACCCAGACAAATTCAAGCAAGAAAAACTTCTTACGTGTACTCAACAGCTTCTAAAAAGAGCAAACACCAGAGCAAGCTGCTCAGCACTTCCGTGGATCTGCTGCATGTGTTGTGGGACTGCACTTTTGCAGCTACCTTTAAAAGCAGCATTTGTTGATATTAAAAATATTTTGCTTTTTAGTATACAAAAGGCTTGAGTGCATCCGAGATTACAGCAGACTCCTAAAACTGAGTAGAGAGTCGTGGCATTGAGCAGTTGCAACGAGGAACATCTTTCCTGCCTTTTACTTTCTCGTATGGCTTCATATGCATTCATATGCTAATGAATGTCTCTACCTAGTAACAGTCTGGCAGTCCTTTCTGAGAAGTTCTTTGAATAATTGCAAGTCATGATGTGTTGATTAGCATTTCTGCTCTCCGAATTACTTCTCCACGTGAAGCAAAGCAGCACCACTAGCGAAGCCTACGGTAACACACACCTGAATTTCCCTGTCAATAATGGCTACATAAAATGAAATCTGCTTTTGCAGAGGTTCCCTTCAAAGGTCCCACGAGTGCCCCCCCCTTCCAGATGGGTCCTCCATCCCCTTAGGCTGCTGCAGCCCCAGCCTGCCCAGCTGAAAGCACCCGTTTCACGGGGAGGTTGTATCTTGTTGGGAGATTTGATGTGGGTCGCACTTGCAGTCCCCAGCCCCTCTCACCCGCTGGGTGCTCAGCCTCCCTTCATTGACACTCTACTCCAAATCCAAGATTACAGTGAGAAGAGTCTGTCCATCACTTCTTCTCACACAGGTCATGGGTGGCAGATGGGTTTTGGCAGGATACTGGTCCCTGTAGAGCCCTAAGGATGTGCCAGGGCAGCATGGTGACGCTTCAGCAGAGCCATACGGCATCCAGAGCTGGAGAACATGGCTTCAAGCAGTCTCCATCCCCGTGGGACGCCACCATAGGTGAGGACACCACTCAGAAGTGCATTAAAGAAGCTGCAAAGCCAGCTGGAGGGCTGCAGCGCTGGGCAGAGATGGGGCAGGGAGCAGGGGGCTGGTCCCTGAGATGGGTCCTCCTGCCCTACGGCCACTCCTGGACTTTTTGTGTAGAAAAGCCAAGGCTCTGCCACCTCAGCTGTGGCAAAAGGGTTCAGTTCATGCAGGGAACAGAAACGGTCTCTCTAAGCAGCCATTAATTCCAAAGGATTTAATTTACCAAACCCCAGGGAAAAAAGGCCTCTTTCTTCCCACCTGGACATCGCCCTGAGCGCTCCGTTGCACACGCACGCTCTAACAAACTGCTAATTTCCGATGAAGATCTGAGTTTATTAATTTCCTCTGGTGCAGTTATCGTTCAAAGCCTGAAAGCGTATTAGCACCCTGGCGAGAGCCTCGAGCCCACGCGGGCAGAGGCAGGGCAGGCGCCCAGCACCACGGGCTTGCAACAGGCAGCGGGGGCCTGCCTGCCTGCCTCCGGGGCAGGATGGGACCCTGCGAGAGCCAGGGCGCCTCGGCCTCCGCCGCTGGGGCTCGGGTGTTCGCGCACCGCGGGTGGAGCGTGGGGGTGACACGCGGGGGCAGTGGAGGGGCCCCTGGGTGCTGTCACCCACGTGCCAGTCGAGGGAGAGGAGCAAGTCTGGAAACGGCAGCGCGAAGGCAGCCGTCCGGGGCAGGGTGGGACAGGGGGACCATCTGGAGCTCAGCGTGCACAGCGAGCCAGCGAGCTCCGGCGCGTCACGCTCGGCTGCCTGGGCTAATGGAAAAAAATCACAGCGAAAGGCAAAGTTTAGCTGTGACCGTCTGCAGGAGAAGCCGTGCCCGCCCGCGCGGGCATCGGGCAGACGTCGGGTCCCAACGTCGGCGGGGAGAGCAGGCGTAGGCCGCGGTGGGACTTCTGGACCTTGAGCTCTGATCTGGAAGGAAACACGTGGCTAGACATCTGCTGAACAGCCGCCCCGGCCCAGAGCACTCGGAGACCCCTCTCCGAGGGGCGGCACCGGCTGAATTTCCCCCTTGGCCTTCCTGCATGAAGAGGGGAGAGCGCAGCTTGGGCTATCAGCAGTTACCCGCTCACACAGGAATCATCTGTCACTGAGAAGAAGTTTGCTGCCCACCAGGAAAGAAGGCAGCAAAACCCCCAGCAGAAGCTAATCCTACCTGCAGGCACAGGTGCTCATTCGCTCAAACCTCTCCATCTCCGTGATTTACCAGTTTTGTTGCCTACCGGGCTGCTTGGTGCTTGGCCAAGGCGCCAGGCTGCAGAGCCTCCTTCCGTCCCATGTGTTTGGGAGCTCCAGCGATGCTCGCACAGAGCAGCCCCACAGCAAACCCCCTTCTTTCACGTTATCTGCAGTCTAGAGGTTTAAAAGACTTCTAGGCATGGTCCATTTTCCATCGCCATGCTTGGAGATTTTCAAGATCAGACTAGACAAAGCTTTCAGCAGCCAGCTCTGACCCCAGGGCTTGGAGCAGGGGTTTGGACTAGAGACCTCCTGAGGACCCTCCAGCCTGAATTATCCTGTGATCTCCACCGCCAGCAGTGCTGTTCTATCTTAATGGTGTCACCCATGTATGAAACCACCCATCTGTCTCCTGCCACTATGTCACTACCTTATGGTGAAGTTTGGGCAGCTGGATCTTCAGATGACCCTGTCCTTCAGCCAGACCCTGCCAACCGTAGCTATTCAGTACCATGCACAAACACCCTCCCCTAATTTCTGCAGAGGCACCTTCATTCCCAGGAGCCACACAGTGCTCCTGCCATCCCTGCCTACCGGCTGCCTTGCTTGGGCCACCCCTGAGCACTCAGCAGAGCAGCAGGCTCTCTCAGCAGGCTCTGGTACAGTTAGGACAGATGCTCAGGGTAGCTTTCACCTAGAAACATCCTGCAAAGGGTAAATACACGATGTTTAGGTCTTCTCATTACCAGTTAACAGTTCCAGAGTGTTAACTGGTGCTTGTGACTGTGGTCACAGGCTGTATTACTTTCTTTCCAGGTGTCTCTATAACCCACCAGGATCAAACATCAGCCTCATGTTGGGGCAGCCACAGGCCTAATCCTTTACAAACCATGTGAACAGGTTCTCTCTCAGCCCGATTTCTCACCCCCATCACTGCTCTCCAAGAAACCCGGTGAGTTTTGGTGGGAGGAGGTTGCTTTCCGCCTGGGTCCAGATGAAAAGAGCCCCCAGGGAACGTGGAAGCTTGGAGCAGCTAAGCCCAAAAGAGGGGGGGGGGCATGTGGGGGTGCATGCACACACATACTGCATCGGTGTCCTGTGCCAGGAGCCCTTCCAGGACACCCCTGCAAAGCACCAGGACGGCTCTGGTGGTGCTTCCCACCCGCAACACCAGGATCCCGGAGACGCATGCTGACCCCAGCAGCTGCATCTTGAAGCTGACGCTGACTTCTCAGTTTGGCAAGCTGCTGCTGCCCGGTGCGATCCTGCGGCGCTGCCCGCTGCCCTCCAGCGCCTCTTGCCAGCACAGGCGTTTGAATCGCACGGCCTGCAGCTGCCTCGCGCCTGGCGCAGCTCTCCCCGTGCTGAAAACGGCAGCGGCAGGAGCGGCAGCAAAGCCGGGCGCCTGGCCCGGCCGCAGCCCTCCTCTGCGGACGCTCGGCCTCGGGGTGCACGGGAGCATCCGCCTGCTCGGACAAGGCGGCCACTGGTTTTTCAGCTGCTGCCGGAGCCTCCCTGCCGCAGCCCCGTGGGGTGCACCAGGGCCGGGCTCGGGCAGGGACGCTGGCTGCCCTCTGGACCTGGTGCTATCGATGTGGCCTGCCGCAGGCCTGGAAGCTTTGATGGATAAAGGAATTTCAGTTTCCTTTGGCTCTGGCAAAATAAAATATGGATTGCTGGGGGTCTGCGGAGTCGCATCACCCGTCTCCCTGTGACGCCAAGCGCCGCTCTCGGCTGCTGCCGCTGGGCGCTCGGTTACACGACGCGGTGCCCGGGCTCCTCGACGAGCGGGGAGGCAGGGGAGGGACCCGCGGGGCAGCCTCCCTCCGAGCATCCCAGGCAAACTCCGGCCCAGGAGCTTCCTGCCGCCGGGCTGGGGGCTGGCAAACAGGACAACGCCCTCGGTGAGCAGCTCTGCCGGCTCGCGGGGCCACGCCATGCGGCTTCACGGGGAAGGGCAGCTCCAGGCTGGAAGCGTCACCAGCCCCGGGAGGGGACGGCTTGCAGCTGGTGCCACCACGGAGCTGAGGACCTGAGCCAAGACGTTTGCAGGCCCGCGTCCTGGATGCGGGCGAGCCCCCGCGGGGGGAGCGGGCCCGTGGCGCGCGTGTGCTACGTGCTGTCCTCCTGCAGCGGCTGTTTTATTCCTGCCAGCCCTCCTAGAAACCCGCGTTGTTTCTGCCAGTCCCCTTAGAAACGCCGAAGCGGCGCATTCCTCGCCGCTCGGCGAGCGTCACCAGCACGCACCTGCCGGGCAGCTTTCCAGCCCTGGGAACGGCCGGCGCTGCCCCGCTGCCGGGACGGGCGCCTTCCTCGGCGGCGTCGGGGCAGGTCGGCGCCTCCGGCGTTTCGCATCGCAGCGGCACGGGGCGCCTTGGCCGGACCAAGCTGCAGAGGCAGCCAGCACGAACCCAGCCCGCGGTCTGCAGCTTGCTGGAAAGACCCAGCCCGGGCAGCACGGCAACCGGCGTCACCGAGACCACGCCAGCGCCCACCCGGGGCCCTCCGAGCCGCGCGAGCTCGGCGCGACCCTCCCGCTCAGCTTCCCCGAGGAAGGGCCGGCGGCGCCCGGGGGCCCCCCGGCCCCGCACGCAGACTCACGCCGCTGCCCGGGGCCCCGCGGCAGCTCGCGGGCCCGCAGCCGCGGCGAGGCTCGGAGCAGGCGCGCGGCTGGCGGCAGCCTGCGCCAGCCCTGCCCTGCAGCCCGTCGTTCCCAGCCCTCCGCCTGCGTGCGCTGAACGGACCCGGGAAAGCGATGTAACCTGCTTGTGAGCAAAAGCACCCATGAAGCTCAGGAGCAGAGAGGACAGGCAGCAGAGCCCAGGGTCACCTCTCACTGCAAGAGGCAGCCAGAGGGCAAGGCTTTCGGCAAGGCTTCCCTCCAGGGGCTGGAGGGAGCTGCGCGGCCGGCGGGAGACAGAGCCCGCGGCACTGCCACCGCTGCAGGTGGCTCTGCTCAGCCCCTCTTTATTATTATTATTTAAACTTGAAAGAACTGGACACTGCTCCTTTTGCTAGAGCAGCAGATGCATCGCTTAATTAACCTGAATTTGTTTGTTTGCTTTGAGCCCAGCAAACTGTTTCAGGGTAAGCATGGTGCTTTTATGAAATAAACACATTTCCAGCTGCATTTGGCCAGTGCTGTTTTCAGGGCGTAAGCGAGGGAGCCTGCTGCCTCCCCTGAGCTGAGCAGCTTCGGGGCAAGGGGAGCCCCGGGACGCAGAGACCTCGCGCTCTTTCACAGGGCGCGGAGGAGGAAAGCGCTGCTGCTTCCACCACGAACCTCACAGCCTGGAGAAGCAAAACAGAGCTGCTCAGGCAGAGCACAGCCAGGGCACCAACACACACCTTCCAGCCTTAGCACTCTTAAGCGCACCTCGTTAAGATCTCCCATCTGTAGCTTGTTTGAAGGACAAGCCTCAGATTTGCTGAGCACCCTGTCAGCACAGGACTGTCAGCACAGGACTCCCTGCTCCTGCTCCTGCTCCTGCTCCTGCTCACCTTCCCAGTCTCCCAGGCCTCCCTTCAGGCTTTCAGGAGGACCTCAGCCTTCTGCTAAATTTCCTCCTCCTGCTCTGCTGATAGGAAAACCATGTTCACCTGCACTTCCCTTATCTGCAAGCCTTTTAATTAGCATGCAGTGCAAATAGGGGAGCTCTGCTTTAACCCTCCTGGAGGATTTTAGAGCTGGGAGAAAGCTCTCTCAGAAGGGTTTAATGTGTTGGGGTTGCACTCAGCATACAGAGGTGGGTACTGCTGTGTCCACCTGTCTTTGAACAGTGGTAGAGCATCAGCATGGACCTGCTCCCTTCCTCTGCGAAGGTGAGGGACTGCTGCAGAAGAAATGTGCCCGGGGCCATAGGGCCACCAGCAGGGCTAGGGGCCACCAGGCTCACTGCACAGGCTCACTGCGCCCCTGCTCTCACGGCTTCCCCGTTGTTGGGACTGGATGATTGGACCTGAGTCGCAGGGTGCAGCTCTGGACCAGATGCCCAGCACACAGCGTCACCTGGGCCCATGGGGACCTCGGGGTCACCCAGCTCCCTGTCCCTGCAAGCAGGATGGCCCCTGACAGCCCACCTTGCCTCCGTGGGGGTCTGTGGGCGAGGACCTGGGACCATGCCAGCACCCCAAAGCAGATGGCCTGGGGGAGAGCCGGGGGGGAGCCCAAATGTGGGAGGCAAAGGTCATCTGCAACTCACCATGGGGGCTCTGGGGAAACCTGAGCAGTTCTGGTCCCCCATTGCTGTCCCCTGTGTGCCCCAGCGTGTGCGCTAAGGGAGCCCCAGCAGGGCTGGACCCAAATCTCCTTCCTTCCCTCCCAGCCTGGGGTGCTCCGGCAGGGCTCTGTGTCCATTGCCGTCCCCGTCCCCATGTGCCCCAGCCAGGGAGCCCCGGCAGGGCTGGTCCCCGTCCCCGTGCCGTCCCCGTGTGCACGGGGCGGCCGTGCGGGGGGAGCGGCGGGCGCGGCCGGGGCCCCGGGAGGCGGCGCCGCCCCGAGCCCCCTCCCCGTCGGGGCCCGGCGCTGGCGGGAGGCGGCCGCGCCGCAGACGCCGCTCGCTCGGCGCCGCGCTCACGTCGCGGGGCTGCCGGGGCTGCCGGGCAGCGCAGAGCCGCCGCCGCCCGCACGGTAAGCGGGCCGGGCCGGGCCGGGCCGGGCCGGGCGGGGGTCGCCCCAGTGGCCGCGCTGCGCCGTCCCGGTGAAGCTGCCCCGGGCTCCGCTCGGGGCCGGGAGCTGGACGGGGCGTCCCGGGGGCTGTGTCGCCCGGGGGGAAGGGGAGCCCTGGGGGTGCACGTCGGGGGACGTCCAGCCCGGACAGCCAGGGAGCCCCGGTGGGCTCGGACGGGGGCTGACTGTGCTCGATGGGGAGTCCTGTCACGCTCGGACCGGGGGCTGTCCGTGCCGGATGGGGACCCGGTGGGCTCGGACGGGGGCTGTCCGTGCCGGATGGGGACCCGGTGGGCTCGGACGGGGGCTGTCTGTGCCGGATGAGGGTCCCGGTGGGCTCGGACGGGGGCTGTCCGTGCCGGATGGGGCCCCGGTGGGCTCGGACGGGGGCTGTCCGTGCAGGATGGGGCCCCGGTGGGCTCAGACAGGGGCTGTCCGTGCCAGATGAGGGTCCCGGTGGGCTCGGACCGGGGTCTGTCCGTGCCGGATAGGGCCCTGGTGGGCTCGGATGGGGCCCCGGTGGGCTCGGACGGGGGCTGTCTGTGCCGGATGAGGGTCCCGGTGGGCTCGGACGGGGGCTGTCCGTGCCGGATGGGGCCCCGGTGGGCTCGGACGGGGGCTGTCCGTGCAGGATGGGGCCCCGGTGGGCTCAGACAGGGGCTGTCCGTGCCAGATGAGGGTCCCGGTGGGCTCGGACGGGGTCTGTCCGTGCTGAATGGGGACCCCAGTGGGCTCGGACGGGGGCTGTCCGTGCCGGATGGGGTCCCGGTGGGACCAGTCCCAGGCTGCGATATGCCAGGCAGCTGCTCCCTTGGAGCTCCCAGTAATTCCTCCCTGCCGGGTGTCCCTTGGTAGTGCTGTGAGGGTGCTCCTGGAGGCCAGCAGGATGGAGGTCGTCTCTGCGTGCCGGGATCAGGCCCTGCTCCCCAGCCTGGAGGTGCTGTTGGAACAGCCTGGGGGGTGGGGGAGGCCCAGCTCACTGGCAGAGCTGATTCCGGAGTCCCACCGCAGGAAACATCTCCCCGCCGCAGCGTGGGAAATGCCTGGCTGTCGAGCGCTGGGCTGGGGACGTCACCACTGGTCCCACCACAGCCACAGGGAGAGTTTTCCTTGCCTTTCCCTGGAGCTGGGGCCACTGTAGTGCTGGCTTGAGCTTTCCTTGGCTTGGTGGAAGCCACACACCTCCTCTGCGGTCCAGGAGAGAGCCACGAGCACGCTGCCCGCTGGGGTGCCCGCTGCCCGTCGGTGCGCTGCCGCGGGCTGTGCTGAGCCCTGCTCCCTGCTGCGGCTCGGCACGGCTGTGAACCCAGCTGGCCTCCACTTCTCCTGCCGCCTCTCTGTGTCTTCTAGGCGCGTGGGGACCAGGGGCCTCCAGGTAGCACCGCTCGGTAACTGAACCGATCCGTGTCAGCACGCTGCGTGGCTGCCGTGCCCGCCACTGCTCAGCGCCTACGTGTGGCTGTCCCAGCACGTACTAGGGTGGTGCGTTCGTATTCTAGAAATGATTTTCGCTCCCCTCTGGCTGCTGCGCCGTGTCCCCCCACTCACTTGCCAGCTGCCTTGTGGGCTGGCAGAGGCAGAGCAGAAGCAGGCACCGCTCAGCCGAGAGGCATGATGCAATTATACCTTGCTCCGGGCTGCTTTGCCTAATGCTTCCTGAGATCCTGGGCTCCGGCAGAGAAATGGCTCCAGGGCTGTGCCAGCCCCGCGCGTGTCGGCAGCGTGTGCCCGTCTCGTGGCAGAGAACAGTGCCCGATGCACGCGGGCTGGACATTCGGGGTGCAGGATTGCTCAGGGACGTGTATCGCCGGCGCGGTCCCCAAGCAGCCCGCTCTGTCCTGGCGTGCTGCTCCGCAAAGCCCGCAGGACGGCCACCCGCACCCGTGGGCACCGCTGGCGGGTCGAGGTGGGGAGGCGAGGGGACGCAGGGCGCCGTGCGTGAGTCCTGTGGGGCCGGTTGTACTGGCTCCTTCCAGAGCTCGCGTCCTTCCCACGCTGCTGCCCGTCGGCCCCGAGCTCTGGGCGCCCTGTGCTTCTCCGCGCCCCGCGCTTGGCCCTTCTGGCTCCCCGCTGCGTCTGAGCACAAAGTCCCCGTGGTGCCATCGCCTCCAGGACAGCCTTGATGAGCCCAAAAGCTGCCCTGCGACCATCTGTGCGATTTGTCCGTGTCTCCTGCCCGCGCAGGGGCTGGACCGTGGCCAGAGAAGGGTCTTGCTGGCACGTGCCTCGTTGGGGTTTGCACAGCAGCGCTGCCTCGGTTCTCCTCCTCCGCCTTCGGGAGCGCGTCTGTCTCCCTTGCCCACACTCGCAGGGGCGAGCCAGCAGCGGCGAGCGCAGGCCACCCTCAGCCGCTGCCCTCGTGTCTCTCGCTCAGCACCAGGGTCGCTGGCTCGGCTCGGCGACGCACCGCGGCGCCGGGAGCACCAGCCGCGGGCCGGTGGGGGCAGCCATGAGGGATGCGTCTGTCTGCGGGTACCGCCGGAGGCTCGTCCATCTCGCCTGGATGTGCCTGTTCTCCTCCGTGCCGGTAAAGGGGCAGGGCTGGGGCGGGCCGGCGGCATGGCAGGGTTGGCGCTTGCTGGGCTTGCCCGCGGGCCTCCGTCTCTCCACGGATGGGGGCTCCTGGCTTTGTCACGCGTCCCTGCACTGCCCTGCTTCCCTGCCCGTCCCCTGCCTGCAGCAGCTGTGCTGGGCGAAAGGGCCTCACCTGGTGGGCTCAGCACCACCGCAGGGAAGTGACCCGGGACTGAGCGCCTTGGCCTTCCCTTGGCGCTGCAGGTTGTGCTGTCCCCCGGGCCACCGCGCAGTCCCAGGCGGGCGGCTGGGCCCTGGTGGCGGGCGGGCGGGCGCCAGCGGGGAGCTGGCGCGCACCGTCTTGCTGCGGGCCTGGGGAGCGCGGTCCCCCCGGCCCCGGCGGGAGGCACTAACTCTGGCGCTGCGCTTACAGCACACTGGAGCCAGGGTGCTGGAGAGGACCTTCGAGGAGTGGCTGAGGTACCGTGACGAGTGCCTGAGGAGGATGGCGAGCGAGCCGTACCCGGCAGGTGGGGCTCCCGGGACCCTCGGAGGCAGCTGCCCGGCTCAGTGACTATGGGACGGCAGTGGGTGGAGTGCGGGAACCTGGGCACCCCTGTGCCAGGCATTTCTGTCCACGGGCACTTGCAGACACCAAGCCTGGCGGAGCAAACCCCTCACCAGGCCTAGTGCCGCAGGTAGCCACGCACCGCCCAAGTCCCAGCTGAGAAGAGATGGTCCAAGCTGCGAGCCAGGCAGAGGCCTGGCCGGCAGGCTCGGCAGGTCCCTGGTCATACCTACGGTCCCGTGCAGAGTTACACTGCCCCAGGTGGACCATCCTGGTCCTGGGAGCCGAGGTCAGCACGAGGCAGAGCCTCCTCGGGAGCCACGTGGAGGGCAGCAAGTGCCACCTGCTCCATCCTGGGGCGGGCAGAGCAGCACCGTCTCTCCTGGGGCTGCAGAGGGGCTCTTTCCCCTTCACACATCCCCAGTCTTCCGTGGCACGTCCATTGCCACAGCCGGGGATGGCTTGGGAGCTGGACGCGGGCTGTGCTGCGCACCTGCGACTGTCGGCTTCTCCCGGGACCCTGAGTTTCGTCTTTGCCTTTGGAAGGGCTTTTCTGCAACCGGACGTTTGACATGTACGCCTGCTGGCCAGACGGGAGCCCCGGCACCGCCGTCAACGTCTCCTGCCCTTTCTACCTGCCCTGGTTTGAGAAAGGTGGTGACGACCCTCTTCCATCCTGCACCCCCGGGAGAAACAGGGGCCGGGGCTGGGCTGCCCGGGAGCCTGACGCGGGTCGGGAGAAGCTCTCGAGCGTCTTCCCTCCCCTCCTGCTGCGAGGGGCAGGAAGGGGGCCGTGAGCAGATGTAGCTATGAGGGGACGGCTGTGGCACGCGGTGGGACCGAGCCGAGCCGGCCGGGCCGTCCCCGGGGGCCGGGAGGGCAGGGGCCGACCCCATCGTCGCAGCGGGGGGACGTCTCGCGGCGGGGGGCGCGTCAGCCTGAAGGGGCCGGGGCCGGGCTTTGCGTCCGCAGTGAGACACGGGCAGGTGAGCCGCAGGTGCGGGCCCGACGGGCAGTGGGTGACGGTGAATGGCAGCCAGCCTTGGCGGGACTACTCGCAGTGCGAGGAGGAGATGGAGTCCACCATCGAGGAGGTGGGCTTCGCGGGGGGCGCCGGGGCGGGACGGCGGCGCTCGGGGAGGAGGCCGCGCTCACCGGCGCCGCGCTCGCGTGCAGGAGGGCGCCCGCAGGCTCATGGTGAGCTTCAAAGTGCTCTACACCGTGGGGTACTCGCTGTCGCTGCTGACCCTCGTCTCCGCCTTGCTGGTCCTCACCGTCTTCAGGTAGGGAGCGCCCGCGGCGGGCGAGGGGAAGGCGGCGGCGGCGGCGGCGGCGCCGCGGCGGCCCCCCGACGCCCTCGCTGCGCGCAGGAAGCTCCGCTGCACCAGGAACTACATCCACGCCAACCTCTTCGCCTCCTTCGGGCTGCGGGCCGCCTCGGTGATCGTCAAGGACGCGCTGCTGGAGAGGCGCTGGGGCGTGGAGGCGGCGCGGGTGGCCGACTGGGAGGCCTTGCTGAGCAGCGAGGCAAGCGCCGGGGCGGTGCCGGGGCGAGGCGAGGCGGCGGCGAGCGGGGCGCCCCGCCGGCGAGCTGGGCGCCCCGCCGCCGCCTCATGGCCGCCGTCCCCCGCGCAGGCGGCCGTCGGCTGCCGGGCGGCGCAGGTGGTGATGCAGTACTGCATCCTGGCCAACCACTACTGGTTCCTGGTGGAAGCCGTCTACCTGTACAAGCTGCTGATCGGCGCCGTCTTCTCCGAGAGGAACTACTACAGGCTCTACCTCTACCTGGGCTGGGGTAGGGGCCACCCGGGCGAGCGCCGCGGCCGGCGCGGCGGGGGGAGCCGGGCCGCTCCCCCGGCTCAGGCGGGCGCTCGGTTTTCACAGGGTTTGCTGTGTGACTTACAGGCACGCCGGTGGTGTTCGTGGTGCCCTGGGTGGCCGCCAAGTACCTGAAGGAAAACGCCGAGTGAGCGGGGAGGGACACGGCGGCGGGCGCCGAGGCCGCCGAGGGGCAGGAGCCGGGTGGCGGGCTGCCGAGACGCCGCTCGCGCGCCCCGGCCTCACCGCGCTGCTCTCCCCGGCCAGGTGCTGGGCGCTCAACGAGAACATGGCCTACTGGTGGATCATCCGCATCCCCATCCTGCTGGCGTCCCTGGTGAGCAGGGGCTCGGGCGCTTCTCTGCTGTCCTGTAATTGCACTTTTCACAGCCCCACAAGGGAAGCCAGGCAGGGGCATGCCGGTGCCCCACACAGGGCACTCTTGCGCTAGCACCGTCTCCCACCAGATCAACCTGCTGATCTTCATGAGGATCCTCAAGGTGATCCTGGCCAAACTCCGTGCCAACCAGAAGGGCTACGCGGACTATAAGCTGCGGTGAGTGGGAGGGGGCAGTGGGGAGAGGGGGAGGTGGCTGCTCCCTACGCAATGCCACCCTCCACACGCCCATCTCCTCCAGGGCAGCAACCTGCTCCTCAGTCCTGTAACATCGTTAAATGACCATGCTGATATTAATTAACAGGCTGTCCCTGCTTAGTCCTGTGGTGCACTTTGCAAGGCTGCCCCAACCCTTTAGTACTCACACCCCTACGGGCCCCCTTCTACTCTTTCAGGTTGGCCAAAGCCACACTGACCCTCATCCCCCTCTTTGGGATCCATGAGGTAGTCTTCATCTTTGCCACTGACGAGCAAACCACAGGCATCCTGCGCTACGTCAAGGTGTTCTTCACCCTCTTCCTCAACTCCTTCCAGGTGAGGCAGGAGGATGAGTTATGCCGCAGCATGTGTCCCATGCAGATAGGAGGGGTCCCCTCTTTCTGCCCACTGCCAGTGTCATGGTGCCCAGGCGGTGGCCTGGGGAGTCAGTGCCGAGTCAGCTCCAGGCTGCGTGCACTAACAGCATCCATCTCACCCTTGTGCAGCCCAGCAAAGGGTGTGTGGAGCAAACCCCTGCCATGCACTGCCCCCCAGGCTGAGCTCTAACAGTAGGGGTCACCACTTTGGCAGTCGTACGGCTGGCAGCAAAACTAGCGGCATCGTCACCACCTGCTTCATGGGAACAGAGAAGCTGATGTGCATGTGACTGCTGCACCATGCCCAGGATGTTCTCCAAGCTGGTGTGGGCAGCAAAGGCAGGGTGACCCACACCCACGAACCACCTCATGAGACAAAATGCACTGCAGCTCCCAGGGCCACTGAATGCACCAGCCATGGAGAGGCCAGTGGTGGTGACAAGCTCACTCTGTGCTTTCTTTCTCCCCAGGGTTTCCTGGTGGCGGTGCTATATTGCTTTGCCAATAAAGAGGTACGTTCCACCTTTACTAGCTTTGCCTTACAGCTAACCCACCTCTGCCTAGAATTTGTGCTCCCTCCCTTGACCTACAGCAGTGTGCTAACCACATAGTACAGGCACAGCTGGAGTAGAAGGTACCCAGTCTCCCAGCCTAGTCTCTCTTGGCCGTGTCATGGCAAGGTCTGGAACCAGTCACTGCATGAGTGCAAAAGTGCTGGAGGACCATTGCAGCTCTTCCTTCCCCTAACACCAGGCAGGATGACTTGCAGAGGTGGCCAAGGCAAGCTGTGCTCTATGCTCAGCCCAGCTCTCTCGAGGTTGCATGTGCGTACCAAGCACAATCCCTTTGCTACTGGCTTCTAGTACCTTAAACTAGTGCTGTAAGCCCAAAGACTGGGGATTTCCTTGAGCCCGTTTTGTAATAGGAACTAGGCTAGGCTTGTGTCCTAGCAGCAGCAGGCTTTGCAAACTTGCTTCTTGTGCTAACTGGTTTGTGGGGAAGATGGATTCTCCTCCAGAGCTTGCAAGGCCAGCTTGGTCCCAGAACACGTCTAGTGCCCCAACCTTAGCCTTACAGGTGCCTACAGCAGCAGGTGGGAAGTGTGACAGGGCACTACAAAGGATAAGCCTCTGTGGCATCTCATCTGCTTGCTAGGTGAAGTCAGAAATGAAGAAGAAGTGGCAGCTCTGGAAGCTTGATCACCCAGTGCTCTGCTGCACTCAGTGATGGCAGCACAGTACAGCTACGGTGACCTGCCCCAGAGAGCCAGAGGACCTGACAAGCAAGTGTCATGACCACCAATGTGGAAGCTACCCTGAAGCTTGCTCTAGGACTACACCACTGTTGTCTGCAAAGGAGCACACTGCGGAGCCTATGTCCCAGCTGTGCCGAGGACCTGGAAGCAAGGCCAAGCCTTAAAGGAAATTGTGCAGCAGTGTGCATCAGGAACCGCTAGGCTGGGAACAGTTTCCAAAGCTGTACTGCATCCAAAAGCAGTGGAGCTACTGCAGGAAAGATTCCTTCCGCTGCAGTCTAGGGCTGAGACAGACACACTCAGCTCTTACAAGACATTGCCATCTCCTCAGAAGAACTTCATCCTGCTTGGGCTTCAGTGCAAGCAGGTAAACCACATGGGGGTGGCAAGCCTGCTCATTTCTACCACTGTCTGACCTGAATTTACAGCACCACACACTACCTCTGTTGGCATCTGCCAGCCCTGCACACAGGATCTCCCTTCCCCATCAGCACTGATGCCTTGGGCATCTGCAGTAGGCTCACAGCTGGAGATGAAACCTGGCCACTAGCAGGGGGCAAGCAGCTGGGAGACATCACAACACTGCTTGGCCCTCACATTCCCACACAGCATCTGCTGCCAGTTCTGGTTAATAAGCATCTCTTGCTGTCACTTCATTCAGAGGAGGAAAGCTAAAATGCCTTGAGCTGTGCTAAGCAATGCTGCGATGCAGAGCATCACATCCCTGCTCTTCTTGCCATAAGCAAAGGCCATATGGCTAATGCCTATGAACTGTCTGCCCCAGAGAGAGTCCTCCTGCGAAGCTCCTCTTCATAGGAAGGCGCTGCTTCTGTACCTTCCCACCATCCTCATAACTGACATAGAACATGGCCTCTCTCAACATCTGTCTCCCTCCTTCTCTCACTGCTGTCTCCAGCTACATCGAACATCAGACTTCCTCCATGTTCTGAGCTCCTCCTACAGCAGAGCCACCATTTGCAATAGGCAGAACCAGCGGAGCAGACATGCGTGTAGATTACTGCAACATTTGGGTGTTTTGTATTTACTCTCACGGAACTCCTTTAAGCGAGAGCAGCGCTGCTTCCTCTTTGGCAGCAGGGGAAAACCACAAGGGAGGGTTAAGGACTCTAGAGCACCAGCCTACAGCAGAGCTGGGAGCTGAGCCTTCACCTCAACAAGTCATAGGCCCAGCATTTTAACCATCTCTTTCTTCCGGAACTGCAAAGTCCTACAGAGGAAACTTCTTTGGCTTGAACTGTTTCACTGACAAAGAGTTGGCACTTCTAGTTCCAGCTGTGCAACGGATATTAAGATGTTCGTTTTCCTGTAGGACGCCAAAACATTAGCTGCACACCCTTGCCAGCTGCCCTGCTGTACCCCCAGAAATCCAAAACCTGTTCCCTTCCTAGCTCTTCTCAGCAAATCCACAGATCCTGAGAGGGGGACACTGCAGAGACTCCTGCTCACAAGGAGTGCACACTGCAGAGCTTAACAGGAGAGCCCTGTCTACACTGTCCTGGCACACACTGGTATCCTGGCTGCCAGGCTGCAGAGACATGATACCCCTACACAGGGCATCAAAATCAGAGAAGAGCCAGCAGCAAGCACTCCTCCCTCCCCAGTGAGTACGGTTCAGAGCATCTACCTGTCTCTCCCTGTGGAAGAGAAGTGCCCATGCAGTTCAAGCACTAAAGTTCACTTGCATCTGGTTTCTGCCAGAGAACAGCAGCAGGCAGAGCTACCTCATGGGACTGATTCTGGTGCTCTCCCGTAAGAGCTGAGAGCACAGCAGCAGATGCCAACAATGTTCAAGCCCCCTTGCTCTTACCTTCAGTAACAGTGCGCTTCTGAGACTGCAGTCCATATCGTTTACTTTACCTTGCAGAAAGGGCCACACCTCCACGAGAAGGGAGAAAGCAGCTCCGACTCTCCATTACACAGAACTGGCTACAGGTAGTTCTCCAGCTCCAGGCAAGCAGCCCCCCGGGCTTACTGGCAGAGGGAGAGCGTCCTGTAAATGCAATGTCTTAAGGAGGGCTGCCTTGAGCATAGGAAGGAAAGGGGCCATGCCAGGCTCAGCTGCAACTCGGTTCAAGGCTGTAGAGCAAGTCATGCAGGAGTTCTTTCCTGGACAGATATAACCCCTGTGAGACTATTTTGCACATTCTTTTCAGATGTAAATAAATGTTTATTTTTCAGCAAATGGAGCATGCCATTTCTGTCTGCTGAGGGAGGAGAACAGCTCTCAGGCAGTGAGGTAAAGGCAGCAGCATATGGGAGGGCACTAATACTCACTTTGCCACCTAAGCGCACACACTCCCAGTTGTAGAGGGTACCCAGCACCCCGACTCAAAATAAAACACAGTTCTATTCTCTAGGAACACAGTTTACAGAACAAGGAGGTAAATGGCAAAATAACACACTTAAATGGCAGTGATAAATAATACAGCTACCCAAATCATATGTTTTGTAGATGGCTCAGACTGACATGGCAGCACACAGTTTCTTCTGGACAGGAGTTGGATTGCTCTCTGGATGCTTCTCTGCTCTTGCTGGCTGCTGCGGGCTCCAGCAGCCTATTATCAGCATGTGTGTTTGCTACAGGATCTGATGCCAAACCTGTTAGAAGCCACACTGCCTTGGGAAGAGAAAGCTGGTCCTCTTCCTGAAATCACCATTAGTCCCCTTGATGAGCACTGGCCTCTGTGTTTTCATATGCTCCTCTCTGAAGTGCTGCTCAGTGCAAGATGAAGCTGAGGAGAGGAGACAGGTCACAGTTCTCAGCTCCAAGGGGGAGCTGCTTCCAGCTCTTTCAAAACTGGGTATGGAGACAGAAAATCCTTGCTGCATGCTGAACCACAGCCAGGCTGCTCTAGGATATAAGGATTGTGAGAGCAAGCTCACGGTGCTGCCTACTCTGCTCCACTCCCACCAGTCCAGGCCGCAAGTCAGCTTAGTTTGTGTTGAAACACAAAGTGCTTTAGTTTTGGCTAGAAAATGACAGAGATCTGGTTGTTGCTGCCCTATTTAAAACATTTTGTAATAGCTGCTGACTTGTATCCTCTTGGTCTATCTCCAGCGACAGATCAGAGCTTTAGCTGAAGGTCTGGAAGAGCTTGATCACACTAACAGCTCACAACAGTCTCAGACCAGAGCCGCATGCAAAAAAGAAAAAAAATCAGTACTTCATCTTGAGAGCAAAATCCCAGCACACAATTCAACAAGGCCTAAGCTCATTTTTCAATTGCTGTACACACAATAACCTTTGCCATGTAACTATGGTCTTTTGGGCGCAAAAAGTGTCAATTCCCAAGTAGGGAGAATGGAGCAGAACTCTTAGAGGAGCTCGTGTTTTGTTACCTACACACACTCTCCCTCTGCAGCTCTGGCACTGCCTGGCCATGTGAGCTCCCGTATCACCTACCTAGCTTGTGTTGCAAGGCTGTCCCATTCATCAGGAACCAGGCAAGGACAGGTAAGCCACAGATAAGGAACTCCTAGAACCCTTCAGCATGCAAGTGGAGGAAGCTGGAAAGAGCTGTATGTATTTGAGTGTCCTGAAAGAAATCAGTCGGGTTGCTCATGATTCAACAACCCTGGCTGCCTCCAGGGAACCAGGCTCCAAAGCAGGGAACTAGAGACCAGGCACCAGAAACAGATTTTTTTTTTTTTTTTTAATCCAAGCTAGCAAATGCTATTTTATTTAGCCAGCCAACATAGTCTGCAGGACAGCTCAACTTACAGTAGCACCAAATTCTCCCTGCTGCCTGCACAGCCACCTTTTCAGCACTTAATGCTTTTAAAATCCTGCATTAAGGGATTGCCTCCTTAAAAGAAACACTGTTCTACGAACATTCTGTCCCCAGCGGTCCCTGTAGGGCTACTCTGGAACTCCTTTAAACCTTTACATCTAGGTTCCTGCAGCACCTTCTCTGTGGGACTCCCCTCCTTCCTTCCTATCTACACCACTGAGCTTCTAGCCCACCCACACTTGGCACTCCCATTCCCAGTTCCCCAAGCATTAAAATCCCCAACATGTCCCAAACCATGCCCCCCTCCCTCCAAAAACCCCCCTCTCCCCTTCCTTCCACCCTAAGACCTAGCAAAGTTGATCCCAAGTGTGTACACTCTCTCCTTCCTGCCACCCAATTTTCTGCACAGCCTCTCCAGCTCTGCTGAGGCATTGCCAGGCCAGGGCCTTGCATGCTCTCCAGATGCTACAAGGCCCTTCCACTTATTTTTTTGCCTCTACAAAAGTCTCCCCTTGTCCCACACGCTCCTTGCCTTTACTGCAAGTCTGGACTTCCAAGGGAAGCAGCACTGCCAGTGCTGTGCTGGTGCAACCATAGACACCCCCAAGGCTGTGAAGAGGGGAATACACAAGGCCTTGGCGCTCCCCACATTTCCTCTGGCACCAGGGAATGGAGAACAAGGCCCGAAATACTGTTTCCAGTACAGTCATCATGTCCTCAATACTTTGAGGAGCTGTCAGGGTTGCTGCCTCAAGAATTAAAGCCTTCAGGAGAATCAGCTCTGCCACAGCAAAACGTTTTTCAGGGTGAAGCCTCCTGCAGCCTTATCCTCCTGCCTGCTGCTCAGCTAGGCATCAGATGCATACATGCACACACCCATGTCACTGACTCATTTGTTAAACATGGCACACAATTTTTTGATCTCAAGTCTAAGAGTCAGACGTGAGCACAAGGCAATGCCACACAGTTGAGCACACTGCTCTGCACATAAACTACCAGTAAGGCAGGCTCTATCTGCCTCAGTGTCCCAAGACTGTCCCCAGGAAGCACCAGTCCACCTTTTCATTGGGACAGCCAAGTTGGATGTCACTGTTGTCAAACACAGATTAACTTTCATGCTAAACAGTCCCAGGCCGCTGATCAGAAGGAGTTGGAATGGATTTTTGTACTTGGTCATCAGTGATCAAGCTCCAAACAAAAAAAAAACAAAAAACAAAAAAAAAAAAAAACAGAAAGAAAACACTGTTTCTTCCCCACTTCAGCAAAGGGAAGGACGCTTTTCCAGGCTCCTCAAACCAATCACTCAGAATTAAGTCGTCGTCCCCCAGGATTCACCAGTACACAAGAACAGAGAATCACTGCACAGTGCTAGAAGCCATTTTGCTTTAACACAGCTGTCACTGGTCCCCTTATGGCTGCTTGCACACCTCCAGGAGATGGGCTAGTCTCTCTGAGGAGTCAGCCTCTTCTTGCACCACCTGCTTGCACTTCAGAAACACTCACACTGCTGGTGCAAGAATGCCTTGGCAGATCTATTTCCTAACATTGAAGCCTGGAATCCAAGGACAGGCAGTGGTTGAGGACTGAAGCTTTGCACTGTAGCTAGATTTAGGACATGATTTTTTACCCATCTCCCACAGGGGACAGACCTCTATCCCTCATTCTTATTCTGCCTGCCTTGGCACTCTGCTGCTTGCCAGAAGCACGGGAGAGTGAACAGTCTCTGGAGCTTTTCCTTCTCTCTCATGTCCTTCCAGGGGCACATCTGCCTTGCAACCACTCTGTGTTGGGATCTTGGCAGTGAAACTTGACTGCCAATGTGTCTGCCATTAGGCATTTAGCACAAAAAAACAAGCTCTTTAGCGCTGAAGAGCACAGTCACAACTCCTGAAGGTGGCAAGAATCTGGACTGAACCAGGGTTGGCTGGTAGGAGGGAGAGGTTTTGAAGGACAGAGCTGAGATGGCAAAAGGGAAGACATGCCAGCTAGAGACTAGGGCTGCAAGAACTGTGCAGCTCAGTGAACCTGCAGCCACTACTAGCTCTACTCTACTCACTCACAAACCTGCTCTCTTTATTGCTTCGTACACATTTTTGGGATCAGCTCCTGGACAACTACCAATTCACATGTCACAGGAGGGGCTGCAGCAGGTGTCAGAGGTCTTGGGGAGGATGGGACACAGAAGAGTAACCTGATTAACCTGATTGCTGTGGACAGTCAGCTTGCTAACACCACACGGCCCTTGATGATGAAGGCTGCAGAAAGCTTAAGCTAGATAAACCCTCCCAGCTCAGTGCTTCTCCTGTTAACCTAACCTTTCGATATGAATAATGCGGTCCTGTGAACCGAGACAACAGTGAGGCCTGTAGAGCTGTTGAGTCCTTGTCCTCTGCTGTCCCTTGTTCTCTCAGGCACATTCTCCAATGGCTGAGACCTTCTTCCACATATCTGTCAGCCGCTGCAGCACTCTCAGCCGAACTGCAGTACTGCCAGCACAGCCCTCATGCTCATTCTCCCAGGCACACTTTGCTTCCGGGTGGAACAGTCACCCGACGTCAGTATTCCTGCAGCCATCAGGAAACACAGGACAGTCATCCTTTCAGTGGGGCAGGGTGACAAGGCAGCTAGGGATTTTCCAAAGGGAAAGCCAGTCAAAGGGCACATGCTTAGGCATGTTAGAGTGGAGCCTCAGCTGTGCAGGCTGTGACTGACCACAAGCAGCAGATGGCTGTGGCCTGCTGTGAGCCCCCTCTATTCCATAGCCCTCCACAGCTGTCAATACTTCCTACTCACCGTCCTGCTTCGTTACGGCTCTAGCCAGCTCTGCCCGCCCTGTCCCAGGGTTTGAATCCTCTGAAGGTTTTGAGTCACAGTTTGCAGAGCTTTTCCTGAGGACAAACCAAAAATAAAAATCATTAGCATGAACAGGCCAATAAGTGGCAAAAAAACAGGCTGCAGACTGTGGTGTTGCTGTTCTCTTGCCTCTCCCACTGCCCTCATTCTTGTAGCTTCCAGTGCTTCTTGAACAACAGCCTCTTTGGCTGCCTGTTACTGGGACAAGTTCCCACCACTGGGCAAACAGGGAGCACGCATTAGAAGCCATCTCACAAGCAGCTCTGATAACTGAGCAAGAGGAGAGGATGGTAGCTGGGCCAAGTGTGTGAGAACTGGGGGGGACATACATCCCCTTCTCTTAGCCTTGTTCTGTCAACAGAGGACAAGATGAGAGAGATGCCTACTCAGTGACCAGGGAACTGCACGCTCCTATCTCGGAGGTGGGGAAGAGACTAGGGTCCTGAACTGTTGGGTAACTGGAAGCAGGGCCCACATCCCAATCTCCTATGCAGCTCAGCACAGGGATCAGCTCTCCTTCGCACATCTTGCCCTTTGCTGCAGCTTTGGCCTGTAACTGTGTAGCCACAGGGTATAACAACACATTACACTGACACTAGAGCTTGGCAGTTCAGTGCTCGTAGGCTTGTTTCAGAGCAAGGAGCAATAAATCCTTGCTCTTGGCTAATATTCATCCTCTCAGCAAGGTAGATGCAACCATCCAAGGTCCAGGTATCAGCAGCTGCTTTATGCTCAGCAGTGACAGCATTCCCAGCACCTAGAATCTCTCAGGGGGAGAGCATGCCATAACACAGTCCTGCAACCACCATGCTGGAAGCCTGCAAACATGCAGGGTGTGCCTGCAAAGACTCCCACGGCTCCAGTTCTAAGTGCTTTAGTACCATTGAGATCACACTGCTGGGACAACAGGGAGAGCAGGAACTGGGCTGAGCCTGGGGAAAGTTGCTGCTGGGCTGGGCTGGCAGAGCATGCTGGGAGGCACAGGGAATGTAGGACAGAACAGCATTCACACCTTAACAGGAGAACCAGAACTTCTGCAACACAAAGGGAAGGAAAAGATGAAGACTACAGAAGAGTCTGTTCCTAGAAATTTGATCCGCAGAAACACAGCAGAATCTACTTCAGCAGAGGGAAAAAAAATGCAAGAAAATCCCAGCACCAGCATCAGAGCCTGGAGACTTCCCTGAACATGATGGAGAATGATTAGGTCCTTCCAACCTACCACTGCCTTCAGGACCTGGCCCAGCCATGCCCCTGCTTCAGCACAACAGATACTTCATGTGACCGGGGTTCTCCCTGACCTTACCCATTTCTCCCACACACTCCTCCAGGACAGCTGACAGCTCAGGCAAACTCAGAGACTTCAAGGAAGGCGGCCATGCTTTTAGCCCTTCAAGAAAGAGAAGGAAAGTATTTATAAGTCTGCATGTTCTCAATGACACAGTGGAAACAAGGGTTTGGTGTCACCCTGACACTGTCTGCACCCAAACTGGCTTCAGAAAAGCGTTCTGTATTGCATGTTGAAAGAACTGGAATCATCTGTAAGAGGAACAGATCGGGGTTTTGTTGTTTTTTCTTTCCAGTTCCACCACTTAAGATAGTTAAGATAATGTGCTCGGATTTTTTTTTTTTCCCTTTCTTTCCTCTCTCTTTCTGGACAGGTCACTATTAAGTGAATTACAGATGGATTAAATACAGCGGACGGGAAACACCAAGATGTCCATGTGTCTTGCTTTTAAACACAAACAGTGAGTTGTATCTCTGGTAGCTTGTCATCAGGCAGCAGAATCATTTGCTGACTCTCTGCAGCAGGAATGCAGTGGGCCATCCCTACCCAGTCACACAGTCATTCACACTGCCTCAATATGTTAACAGCACAGCTCCCTAGACTGGGCCAGGGAACCAACTGGAACTTTTGATTTAAACTTCGCTCCAGAGCAGTGTGATAACACATCTGAGGAGCCCACATGCTGCACAGCAAAGTGAAGCCATAGGCCCACGAAGCAGGACAGTCATTGAGTGTCTGTGCTACAGCACTACATTTTTGGACACAGGCTTATTTGTCAGACCCCAGCATTTACTTACGAAAACGTTTCAGAGAAACTCTGCTCTAGTGAAAGTCCAAAGGCCCTCAATGCCTCAGCTGCTTTCTCTGATTAAGAACTCTTACATTAAATTTGAGGGTTTGGCAGCTCAGCCATTTCCAAATCACTTCTAATATTATCCTCTCAGGAGCATAAAGCACGTGCATGTGCCTGGTCTGAGGTTTCCCGTTTACTCAACCCCTGCACCCTTTCCCATACTCTGATAAGCTCTTTCTTCCCCAGATGCAGCACTTGACTCTCATCAAGCCACCTGCTCTCACCAGTTCCAAACTGCATCTTCGTGTCCAGCACTCTGCCAATTGCCTGCTCTTGGGTTAGCCGGGAGGACAGCTCCACCTGACAGGACCTGCCAAACAAGATAAAGACCATTAGAAGCACTCCCGTGCACTTCCAAGAACAACATGCCAGTCTCTGCCCTCCTACATCCTGCAAATACCTGCTTGGGGTGCCGAGGGACCGCATCTAACGCCCTGGGTTACAAACTGCTCCTTGTTCCTTCCCAGGTAGAGGAAGACGTGCCCCAGCCAAAGCTCAGGGCGCTCTCCACTGTGCCCCATCTCCACAGCAATCTCTGCCCCTGTCCACAGAGGAGCTGCGGGGGGAGAAGAGAAGGAGGGGGCGGGTTGAGCAGGAGAAAGCCTAAGCCAGGGACTATGCTTGCTTTGCATGAGAATCAAGCCTGATCCAAGGTTTCTAATGGGCTAAGCGAAGCTAGCCCAGGATAGGCATCAGGTTAAAGGAAAAGGGCCATGGATAAAGTTGTCTGGCTAACATCAAGTCATTCATTCAAGCAGTGCAGCCTCAGAGCATCACTGCATCCTTCTACCAAGCAGCCTGGGCTTCAATCAGGAGAGAGAGCAGTGCTCTACCCCTCACAGTTGGGAAGATTACTTTCCTATACTTTTGCAAGGCAATCTTAATTTACCCTGGTTCAGAAGTGCACAGACTCCATCCTTCTACTGCTATGTTTCCTGGCCCAGTAGAACTAGTGCCAACTTCAAGGACATGCCAGTCCTGTAACTAGATAGAAAGGGGCCCAAGACAGACAGATAACCCAACTGGGGCAGGGAAAAAAGGGCCACAAGAGCAATAAAGAATAGATTAAGGGGTATAAAAAGAGAAAACTTTAAGGCAGTGCTGGGCATGAATGGGGCAGGTTTTTCTGTCAGGTGCCACTAGAACTGCTAGCAGAGTCCTTCACTAGCCAGGGCAGAACACTGCTAGCCCTTTGACACTATCTGGAAGTTAAAAACTCAGTCCTGCATCCACCTGAGCATCAAGATACACCCTGAAGCTAGTCTCTAAGTGTTCATATAACCGTGAATAAAACACTTAGCCCCTTAGTTCTGAAGGAGCCGAGTGCCTTCTCCTTCTAGTTGAAATGGGGCACTTGGCACCTTTGGGAAAGAAAAAAAAAAGGGCCATTTTCTATCTCATGCATCAGATGAAAGACTCACATGTGTCCACATGGCTTTGGCTTGCCAACTGAGACTGTCAGGAAGAATTTAGAATGGGTTCAGATGCCCAATAAGCTTTCCTGCCTTACCTAAGGGACACCTGCAGGAGTGCCAGTATCACCCCGATCTCTGCACAGCCTATATGCCCAGTTTCCAGTAGCCACAGTGGCATTTCCTAGCAATGACTTACTTGATTTGATCCAGTAGGACCCCAGCGTTCTTGGTGATAGCTTGAGCCTCTCTGAGCTGGCACTGGACATCATTCAAGGTCTCATCCCGCTCCATCAAACAGCTCTCGGCCACTGCACGCAGCTTCTGCTCCTGGCACACTTGGCCCTTCATCACCTCCACCTCTTCACACCTCTACAGCAGGGCAGAGCAGAACAGGGACTAGGCTGGGAGTGCTATATATCACCCTCTCACATGCCTGCTCCCAAAAATCCTTGAAGCTTCTGCTGTTTTAGTAGTCTAGGCAGTCAGAGGGTTCCTGCAAAAGCACGCCCAACCCAATGGGAAGTTGGCCAAGGTTCGCACACTGAACACAGATTTGCCCCACATCAAGACAGTCACAATTCTCCTTCCTCTCCACTTGCAAAGATACTCCGAAGAGCCAATTGCCCAAATCAAAGGAAATCTGTTCACTAATAGTTCTTACAGTGAAGTTGTAAACAACACTGCCAAAAAAAGTAGAGGTTTTAACATCCCCCAGCTCTTTAGTTCCCAAGTAGATCAGAACTACAGGTGTAAAGGTCTTGCGAGCACAGAGCACAAGGACTACATAATCTGCACTTGTGGGGTTGCAGAATCTACTCAACACCCAACGCATCCATTTAAAGTTATGTCTGTGCTTCTACCCCAACCTATTAGAGGCACAACATAACAGTGCACTGCTGAGCACTTACTGCAATGTGATTAGTCATCCAGCAGCTCCTGGCAGACTTCTTACCTTGTGCAGCTGAATGGCCAGTTCCTGCATCTCAGCCTCCAGTCGATCCGCATAGGCCAGCTCCAGGGCATCACTTGGGGGTCGAGCGTTGCTGTGCCAACGGGCAATGGCAGACGTCATTTTCCTCTTGGGTCCAAACAAACTAGTGGGACAATGGCATACACTTCACCTTTGGACTCTAGCCAAGGGGATGCCATGAGGACCTCTGCAACCTACTGGCTTCTCCAAGGCACTGCCAAAAGCAGGAGCCTGTTGCAGCCAACAACTAAGGGATCTCAATGTTGCGTGGAAGACAGGGCCAGAGACAGAAAAGTGCTCACCAGCTAAACTTTGCTGATGAGATACAGTGCATGCTGTTTCTAAGGGAGAAATTAGGAGAATTTTAAGTAAAAATGCAAGAATTACATTACAGCCACTCACGTGATGCCTATTTCCTTCAGATCACTCTCTGTGAGGGTCAGGAAGATTCGGAGGTCAACGTCTTGCTCCTCAAACACCTGCAGATACTTCAGGCACCCAATCTGCTCAAGGAACGTTGCCAGGTCCTGCAGTCCATCCAAAACAAACTTATTTACACCCTCAAACAAGAGCACCACATTTCTTGTTCATCACAAACATCTGCTTCCTCATGTTGCTGCTATGCCTGCCCAGGCTTTTGTAGCACTGCATAACTGCACTTCTCCAGCGTCACACAATGCAACAGGACTGGCCTATGTGCTGCAGCTATTGCATCTTGTACCTACTGCGAGGAATATAGACGTGCCAACATTTCCTCTAGCCCCTACCACAGCCACACTTGGTAGTATGCTCGCAGACTGAAAGAATCTGGAATAACCTTCAGAGCAACAGCAACACTTAAGCAAGTAGCTCTTTGTAGAAGTTGCTGTTCCACAAGCACCTGAGCTGGCAGACAAGTATGCCTGTATCAAAGACATTTTGGTGACAAATTCTCTTTTACCTGATAAAGCCAAGAACGAAGCTTAAAAACCCTCAGAGAAATCGCCAGAGCTAGATACAGTGGCATGGTCTGCACTACTTCAGAGGAAGCTTTCTGCCTTAGTTACCTGAGGTCCTGTATAGACAGGGGGCTCAGGAAGAATGATGTGCTGACTAGAGCTCCCAGGTTTCCCAGAGCAGTGTGTCCACTGGCTATCACTGTTGCTGTAGCGGTTCTTGATCTTAAGGCTTTTGGCTTGTTTCCGACTAGGAGGGCTATTTGCTTGATCAGAATCCTGAAAAAGAAAAATCATCCCAGGAAAGGTAAAGGAGAATCATGTAAAGATGCCAGAATCACTAAAATAGTGAAAAAAAAGAAAGAGCAGGCTTATTCAGTTCCCAGTCACTAATTCAGGCAGCGGCCACAAACACACATATTGAAAACTAGCAAATCCTTTACCAGAAGGGAGGAGTGAAAGAGCTCCAAAGCTGCAGCTTGATATAGGGCAACTGGTCTAGAATGGGGTATGGCTTTTGTAAACCCAATCTCGGAAGCAGCACACCGAAGCACAGAGCAACACTATGAACCAATACTCTGAACCAATACAATACAGTGAGTTTTCTGTGAGAAGTGCCTCAGGAAACAGAGGACTTGCATTCAAGCCCTGGAACAGCATCCTTCTCTGTATATATGCCTACAATAAATCAAGAGCTGGCTTTAAGATGTGAGCTGTGACTTGAATCACTGAGTAACCTCCTACTTCTTCCACTCCATTGGTACTTCACAAATGACAATATGGCCCTGCTGTATTTCTCTAAACTTTGTGATATTGTTTATCATCTTGTCAAGCTAAAGAACTGGTCCAAGCTTTGGCAGAGAATGTCCCTTCTAGACTGCTAGCTAGATGGCGTTTCCAAAAGAGCTCCAAAGTTCGGGAAGAGAGTACTGACTACCCATCAAGGACCTACTCGGGAGTGACCAAGCTCTAAGGGTTGGCTTCTTCGATCTCTCAGGCTAGTAGCCAATTTGTAATGCTCATACATGGAAACAGATTCTGTCTCTGCAATACTGACTTCCTTCCTGTAGCATGCTTCTACAGTCTCCTGTAGACTAGGGTCATAGCAGTTTGTAGAAGAGTGACAGCATCAGTCAAGCTGAAGGTAGAGAAGTGAAAATGGATATCCCCACCTCATTGCTCTCCAGAGAGCCTTCACTGCTGACCCCCAGGGCTTTGGTCAGGCACTCACTGCTGCTGCTGCTGCTCCTGACGGTTGACAAGTTGTTGGTGCAGAAAACATTCTCCTCTAGAAAGGAGAGGGAAAAACAAAAACAAACCAACCAAGGATCAGCTTCCTTATGTTCAATTCTGATTTTGTCACCCAGTTAATCAGGGAAACCTGCTGGGAGGTGTAAAGAGAAGAGAATCCCAGAGCAAGGCTTCATATATAATATTAATGACAAGATCATTCTGCAGCATCACATGTCTGATCCCAGGCACTAGTTTTCTCCAAGTCTGTTTAATATCACAGAGAACAGGAAGGCTGAGAGAGATGACATAAGTGTAGTTTTTGATAGTAGGGTAAAAAGGAGATTATTACAACCAAGCCTGTACTCCCATTACTAAAAATCTAGAAAAGGCCTTTCCTTGAGCACAGGGCCAATGTAGAGCTATACTGTCCTTTACTACACTTACAGAGCCCACAGATCCTTTCCTCCCTCTGCTCTTTCCATTAGAGCACTACACTCACTGCTTGGAGGACAGAATCAGCACCATCCAGTTTCAGCCACAGATGCAACAATGTGATGCTAAAGAGCCTATGACTGCTGCTGCCTAAACAGTCTAAGCAGATGGGGAAGGGAACACACAAACCAACGGGCTGCACATGGGCTTGTCCCTCATCCAGGCGTGCACTGCAAGTCAGGTTCTTTTCCAAGACAGTGACTTACCCCTGCTGCTGCTGCTCTCCACATCCTGCTCATTGATTGGAGAGGTAACATCCCGGTTCCGGATATCATCTGCTTCACAGCTGCCATCATCATTGAATGTAACATAGCCATGAAGAGGGACCTGGTCTGTGTGCAACAGAAGGGGAGAACAAGCAAGGAAATTAGGATGCAAGTTATCAGAGGGGCAAAAAGGAAGGGCAATTACCAGCAACCACTCAGGGACTTGAAAAGAATCCAAAGAATGGACTGTACATTCCACTGGTAGGTTCTATTTAAACAGTACACAGAAAAATTGAGAAATGCACATGCCTACAAGCTCCCTCAGGCAAACACACACGAGATGTACTTTATCTAGATAGTGCCATTGAAGAAAAGTCACAGGGAAACAGCCTTGGAGCAGAGATGCACCTTACTTACGCTTTCAGCATTTTTCCCCTCTTTACTCCCAGACTATCAAGGAGAAAAAACATCTGTCTAACAGAGCAAAATCAGACTGCACCCCCCACTTCCCACTAAGCCAAGCACATCCTGTAAAAGCATTCCTTTTGCATCTTTGCTAATACACTGGTAGCAGTCCACTACGATTTCAGAAGCTGCCAGTACTATTTTGGTACAGTTCCTATCCAAGGGGTAGCATGTATCTGTGCTAAGAGGATTAGAGAAACATTAAATATGCTTCTAAGCTCATATTTGTAGCTATTCTAGACAATGACATAATCAGCTTGAGGACTAGCTATGGTCATGAACACAAAGCAAAACTCATACCATTGCATCTAGGGGTTTATGTCTGAACTAAGACCACCTTCCTCCTCGCCTATTACACAGGTTTTACAATCTCATTTTCAAGCAGTGAGTATTTCAGGTGTCACAGATGACAAAACTCAGAGCTCTAGGAACAGTGAGTCCACTTTCATTATCACCGATATCTTGGCCTGTTTAACTGCTTACTCCATTATCAAGCTTTTAAACCTACCTCCAAAAAGGAAGATGAACTGTTCAAGAGTCAGGGAATAGTGACTGAGTGAACAACAGCATTTGTTCCACTGATAAGTGAAGCAAACATCAATATCCAACCCTGACAAGGAAGCTCGGGTGTTTAGTTTTCAAAACAGAGATTGTATAGCCTTGTATGAGGGTGTTTGCTACCTTTTTCCAGTACAAGCCACACAGAAACCTCCCTCCCCCTTTCAATAAAAGAAGGCACAGAAATAGCTGCAGAGCACTTAGGAGATCAAAAAGGACTCTCAATATAGCTTTTAATTTTTCTCACCATAGTGAGACTGCTTCTTTCCTCCAATTCCAACTGCTGTTATTTTAGCCAAAGCCTGGGGCCCTTCATGAATGCTGGGACCCTTGGTCCTACGAACAGGTCGCTGTCTCTGGGGAGCAGAACATGATTCATCTGAGGAACTCAAGTCTTCATATTTTCCTGTGGTCAAAACAAAGGCTGTTGGCAGTGTGTTAATTTACCTACTTTATTTGCTACTGGTCCTGGGGAAGAAAAAAAAAAAAGGGACAAAAACCCCATAGATTCATTAGGTGAGAAAAGAAGCAGGAGACCAAAATTGCTGGATCCACACTTCTTCCACTCCAGCCTTCAAAAAGGGCAAGGAGGATCCAGGGAACTACAAGACAGTCATCCTCATCTCATTCCCTAGAAGTGATAAAACAGCTCACTCTGGATACCCTGTCCAAGCAACTAAAGGACAAGAAGGTGGTCAGCAGCAGTCAGCATGGATTCACACAGGGAAAAAAATCACACTTAACCAACCTGACTTATAGCCTTCCACAACAGGATGCCTGGCTGAGTAGGCAAGGGCAGAGCACTGCAGGTTGTCTACCTTGACCTCAGCAAGGCTTTTGACACCGTCTCTCGTAACATCCTCAACGGGCAAGCTAATAAAGTATGGGCTAGATGAACAGACAGTGAGGCGGACTGAAGACCGGCTCAACGGCACAGCTCAGAGGGTTGCGATCAGCGGCACAAAGTCTGCTTGGAGGCCTGTAGCTAGAGGTCGCCCCCCCCGGGGTCGATACTGGCTCCAGGCCTGCTCAACTTATTCACCAACGGCCTGGATGAAGGGATAAAGTGCACCCTCAGCAAGTTTGCTGATGTCACAAAACTGGGAGGAGCGGCTGATGCTCCAGCGGGCTGTGCTGCCATTCCGAAGGGACCTCGACAGACTGCAGAGATGGGCGGAGAGCAACCTCATGAAGTCCAATACAGGCAAGCGCAGAATCCTGCATCCAGGGAGGAGTAACCCTACGCCCCAGCACAGGCCGGAGGGCCGTCCTGCTGGAAAGCAGCTCTGCAGAGGAGGACCTGGGCGTCCTGGTGGACAACCAGTTGGACACGAGCCAGCAGCACGCCCCTGCGGCCACAAAGGCTGGTGCGATCCAGGGCTGCACTGGGCAGAGCACTGCCAGCAGGTCAAGGCAGGTGATCCTTCCCCTCTGGGCTGAGGTCACACCTGGAGTACTACGTCCAGTTCGGGGCTCCCCGGGACAAGAGACACACGGAGCTGCTGCAGCGAGTCCAGTAAAGGGCTACAAAGATGATTAATGGACTAGAGCAGCTCTCATATGAGGAAAGGCTGAGAGAGTTGGGACTGTTCAGCCTGGAACAGAGAAGACTAGGGGAAATTTTATCAATGTATATAAATATCTGAAGGCAAGGTATAAAGAGGATGTGGCCAGAGTCTTTTCAGTGGTGCCCAGAAACAGGACAAGAGGCAATGGGCACATCCCGAAACACTGGAAGTTCTGTCAGAACATGAGAAATAACTTCTTTACTGTGAGGGTGACTGAGCACTGGAACAGGTTGCTCAGAAAGGCTGTGAACTCTCCATCCTTGGAGATATTCAAAAGCCATCTGGACACAATCCTGGGCAACACGCACTAGGTGACCATGCTTGAGTAGACAGGTTGGGCTAGATGATCTCCAGAGGTCCCTTTCAACCTTAACCATTCTGTGATTCATCCTCAGAAGAACTGCAATTTCCAGGGCATATCAGCTAACATTACTCCTACACAAATAATCACATGCTTTCAAAACACAAGCTTCAGGCTCTGTCTAAAAATGAACGAGTCAAAACATTGCTGTTACCTGGACCCCTGCAGAAGACCTTGGGCACTGGGGCTGTATGCAAGTCTATCAATCCCACAATCTTCGTATGTCCATACTTCATGGCCAGGGTCCGTGCTGTAGCTCCAGTGTTATCTCTCACATCTACTTTTACTCCCTACAGGAAAAAAACATGTTTATCAATGCATCACTCATTATTTCCTTAGCAAAGGAAATTATACATGAAATTCAAGGAGCCAAAAGAATTGTTCTATTTCTTCTAAACTCATCAGAAATACTGGCTCACCTTTGACATACAGCTCAAGCTCCACTAACTAATCCCTTGTTGCCTTCCTAACTATCTAGTCTCTCCAATCCCAGAATGTCAATAAGCCCAGATAATTCTGTTCTTGGGCATTGCCACTGGGAACTAGTCTGTTTTATCCAAAATATGTTTCAGCATTGTTGCTTCCTTCTGGAAGCAAGCTGAGTCAGTTAAATGGGATATTAAAAATGTACTTTGTAACATCAAAAGACAACAATGTCCACAAGCCTTAGGACAGAGGCACAAGACGCCCACTAGCCAGAGCGCACACAAACATGTAGACACAACACCAGGGTAACTGCATTAGTTGTTTACCAGTTTAGCCATTATTTAGTCAAATCTGGACAGTTAGATTTCACTCCTATTCATGTAAAACCAGTGTACAATTAGAGCACTGGCATTCTGAAAACATACTTCCAGGACAATTCTGGAAGCCTTGACCTTCAATCAGAGGTGACTCATCAAGAAACAAACATAACACTAAGTAGTCTGGTGTCAAATGCCCACTTCTTCCACAATGAGGCATGGAACCATGGATTTTCAACTTCACGAAAACAGTAAAACACTTACATGATTGAGAAGGTACTGAACAATTATCTCATGGCCAGAAGCAGCTGCTTCCATCAGAGGAGTATATCCATACACAGGCTCCCTAGAGAGAGACAGAGGAAAAACATCCACATAGGCTGAAATCAAAGATGATTCACACTTGAGATATTAGAGACATCTTTTGAGATTAAATACTCCTTACTTGCAGTTGGCATTTGCCCCATTGTCCAGCAAGAACTTCACCATCTGCTGATGTCCAGCGCTGGTACAGTGAAATAAGGCTGTCCAACCATGAATATCCTTCATCTCCAGCTCTGCGCCTTGCTTCAAGAGAACAGAGAATGTTCTTTACTGCATCCCCTCTGCTGGGTCTGTTAGCCACTGTCCCTCTGTGCTGCGATACCAAGGAAGTTCAAATCCCTGTCAGGAAGCTGAACTCACAACAGAGCAAAAACTGCAGCTTGGTCACAACTGATGGAAAATTCTGCTCTTTGTAGATGTAAACCATGTAGTGATGGCTTTACCTATTTATTACTGGATACACACCTGGAGAAGGAAATAAGCAACACTTTCATTTCCACAGCTGGAGGCCAGCATGAGCGGTGTCTGCCCTTCTGGTGTTGGGATGTTGACATTCACTCCTGCTTCCAGCAGCAGATGCACAATGGTGTCATGACCGATGTAGGAGGCATACATCAGTGGGGTCCAGCCACCACAGTTCCTCTTATTTAAATCCAGATCTCCACTAAATAACAGAGAAAAGAATTCTGCTGAACCACTGGCTTGAAGCTGTAGATCATAGTAGGTTCCTGTAGCTTCTTCCTACCATCACTGCACTGAAAGAAGGTTGAAAAAAAATCTAGCACCAAAGCCTTGTCCACATGGGAATTCTTACCAGCTGCAGAACAACTTCCACCCAATAAATGAGGCAATAGTTTTCACCAGAAGATCTCTCTCTTTCAACCTTGTGTCTAAAAACACTGCAGAAGTTTGTGATGTACCCTTGTCCCAGTTTTAGGCAGACCTGTATGACAGCCAGCAAAAAATCATAACTGGAATTAAGTAACAACAGACCGGTACCCTCTCTAACCCTCCTTACCGTTGAATACACTCCTGTACCACCTCATATTGGCCAACGGAGGAGGCTGTATGCAAGTCCAAGGGAACGTCCAGTTCTTCCCGACAGATCATCTGACTGACTCCATGCCACATAGAAAGGCTGCGGCTCAGCAGCTCCGACTCACTGGCTTCGTCACTCAGCTCTGACATCCTGTCCTGAGCAACCGAAGCAAAGTGGAACTTTTAGCTGTTCTCTATACAACACAGCATCGCCCTTTGGCTCTACAGCTCCAAGAGGCCACGAGCTTGGAAAGTGAGGTCAGCTCAGAGGTACGACAAGTCAAATTCCTACCTCCGCCTTGATCCCCTCCTTAGCCAGCTGTAGCCTGGAGCAGTAAGACTTGCTGAGGAGGTTTGCTGGTAGTTTGCTGCAGTGGACTCCGGGATTCGTATACACTAGAAAAATAAAAGTCAACAATACTAAGAAATCATCTTTTAAATCTGGTTTTAAGATTTTGGAAATATTGTCTGTCTTTCTTCCCCCTTCTAATCAAAATTTGCTGAAGGCAACTTTTGAAAACCCTTGTCAAGAAAAGACATAAAACTTATTTAAGGGCTGACAGCATGCTTAGTATTTTACTAAAGGACATGATTTCTGGTCCATATGGTTTATAATTCAGAGAATTAAGAATTTACGCATCAGGAGAACACCAGGAACATTTGTCTTATGCTGCAGAATAGCCCTGCTTAAATTACAATGAAGTCATTAATAACTACTATCAACTGCTTTCAAAAGTAGTTCATATCACCTGAATAGAGCAGACACTTCACTATGTCATCAGGCTGTCAGTAGGTTGTTTTTACTGTTTTATTGTTTCAGTACTTCACAAGCAGCCTAGCAGTCCTGTCACTGTGAATCTTGGAAATGGCTGAAACACACTTTGATCAGCAATGCACCTGCCCATTCATTATCTGAGCGTGTCCACCGCACCGCAGACAGTAACTTAATTACAAACCTAGCACAGTTTCACAACTGCCTGAAAGGTTTATTTTCCATCCATAGCCTTGGGGAGCAATTGCGTATTAATCACGTTAACCACTCACAGGAGAACGTTCCTGTTTGGCACTTCATAAAAGCTGTGTGACACAGCTGCATATATCATTTGATGTCTTCAGCTGTGGTTTCAGGCTACATCCAAGTCAATCCAACAGGGAATGCTTTCCCTTCCCTCTAGTCTCACCACCTCTCATGCACTAGCTCTGGATTTTGCCTGATCCTATCACGTGTTACATTGGGCAGCTAAGCCAGTAAAGCCTATTCTTTTTTCTGGTAATTTCTTGACAGTTTATCCCCTCAGACTGATTCATGGAGGGGTCACGCAAGTGCCAAATTTGGCATCAGCGAAGAATAAAGAAGAGCAGGAGGATGTTTTTTTCAGCAGTAGTGGCTCTTTAGATTGCCTCAGCTGTAACATTTTAAGACCATCCTTAGATTTTCTAAAGAATGCTGAGCCCTTTTCTTGCAACCACCAGCCCCTTTTCTTACAAAAAGAAAAATGCCTTTAACTCCCACTCCCTTCACTCCCCAACTGGATCTTTTCTCACAAAAATTTGCCTTTTTTTCCTCCCTCTTCTAAAGTTTAAGATTATAAAAGCACCATCCATTCTACCTAATAAAGATGTGCTAATAATAAGTGATTCATTTTTTTAAATAATATCTGTAAAGGCATATATTTTACCTAATAATAGCTATTTCTATTATACTTGCAACCCAAAGGCAAGAATACACAAGGCTGAACACAAATAAGAGAGCCTACATCCTGAACACCTCACAACCAAAATACAAAGAGATATAAATGGGTATAGCTGGATGACAGGGAGAAGCAGGAGTGTTTCTTACTGCAACAGATTAAAGCTACCATTGGAAGGCGGAAAAGTCATGTTCACAGTTAAAGTAGGTAAAACCCATGACAACTTGGGGAAGTACATTCAGATAAAAAGGAAGCTCCTCATCTTCTCTTCAGACCTCCTTGTTAACTGGCTACATTAACTATAAAAATTACAGATGTTTGGTCTTTACCAGGATGTTGGCAATATTGACACAAAAGGTTGTGTGTGTGAGAACATTCAACAGAACAGAACGTCCAAGACTCAACCTCCTTCCCGCTGTTCCCACCGTGCTCTAACTGCCTACATCACTGCTCCTCTTACTGTGAGATTTCACCCAGGCAGACTAAGCTGGAGCATGATGTCAGCTGCACAGGCATCTGCGAAAACACAGAGGCAGAATCTAGAGAACTATAAAAACCTTCACATCCCTAAGAACTATATCATACTATGCGTATCAGGGTTGTCTAGGCTAAAGAAGGGAAGACAGAAGTGGGCATGTGATAACAGCCTTCAAATTCATAAGAATGATGCTGCAGACTAGGAAAGCAGAGAAATAATCTGTTCCTAGTGGCCATAGCATATATGACAAGATGTAATAGTCTTGAATTATAGCAAGGAAGATTTTCGTTAAATACCACAGAAATCATTCTAAAAGTAAAAACAACAGTACTAGAATAATCACCACTGGAGAATTGAGAACAGGCTAGACAGACACCCCAGGCTGTCCAGGCTAACCTGGCTGTTCTTGCTTTGCAGCTGAGTAATCAACTTGACATTCCTTTGCAAACTTACCCCTGTGAGTCTGTTTATTATCAATCATACTTAATACATCAACACCTAACTATTTACCATGGTCAGAGCTCTACTGTGCAGACTCAGTGCAGACAGCGAAAAACAGTGTTTTAAATTCAGAGAGAGTTTGGCTGTCAAAGCAAATAACGTAACTAGAAGGTAGCGAAAGTGAAATACAACAACTTATTATGAAAAATCACAACAAACAGCACCTTAGTATCCCTTTTTGGAGGATAAGGCTAGGAAAGAATAAGTGTCAGTATATAGAAAAAGAGGTAGAAAAGCAATACTAAAGGAAGCAGGAGGCAATTTGGGAAGAAACTGGGGCAAACAGCCCCCGTCACAGAACAAAGTCCAGCACTGCATGTTAACCACTTGCCCATCAGTTACTGTCAAGCTGCACTAACACTGCTAAATTCACTTGGAAACTCTTCCCCAAGCATAGGTAATGAGGAGATAGCCACACAGGCCCTTCTGTGGCAAAAAACACCTCTCCAGGATAGTTCTATTACAGATGCTGGTGGAGTTTCCAACTGAGCCACCAAGCTGATCACGTGCTTCATTTCTGCTTCTACCTTTGCCATCTCCACTAAACTCAGCAGCAATATATCAGAAATAAGAAGCCTTGTAAAGGTTCAAACAGCTCAGCTGTAACCAGCTTAGCCACCACAAGCAGCACTCCCAGAGCTGTGACATCTCATAATTAGACCATTGCTTCTGATTGGAGGCAGGCACCCCCACCACATTTGTGGGAACTGCATTGGATTTCGTGGGACTCATGATTGTAATTTAGTGAGTATGTGAGGAGTATTCCCACAGCGTGAGCGCTGGCTGAGGACCCAGCACACCTATGCTCAATCCTACACATGCCTGCGGACAAGTCCCTGGGCTGCTCTACTCCTCACCTCCAGTGCAGGCATGAGGCTCACAGAGGCATTAAAACAAACGCTGAACTCCAAAAATGACAGACATCGTCTAACCGAGCCTGGTAAGAGGAACTAAAACACCTCAAGAGCCGCGCTAGGAAGCACGTTGCCCGGGACGGCGGCTCCCCGCCGCACGGCGCAGGGCCGAGCCGCCCCCGGGGGCGCCCTGCCCTCGGGACGGCAGCTCAGCGCGGCCGAAGAGGGACAAGCTCGGGTGCAGCCTTCAGACCGGCACCGCCAGGAGCCTCTGCCCGCACGGCCAAGCGGCTCCCGAGCGCGTCAGCCCGCGCCCGCCTCCGCCGCGGCCTTCCCGGAGCGCTGCGGCGGGGCGGGCCGGGCGCCCCGCCGCCGCGGAGCCCGCCTGCGCGCGGCGGCGGGGGGCCTCGCCATGCCTCAGGAAGGGCCCTACGGGCGGCCGCGGCAGGGCAGGTTCGCCCCACAGCCGACCGCGAAGGCCCGGCCCGGCCGCCGCTCACCTGCCCGCCCGGCGGGCTCCGCTCCCGGAAGCCGTCCCGCCCGCGCGGGGGACGCCGGGAGCTTGGCGCCCTCAGAAATTCCAAACCACAACTCCCAAGAGCCTCGGCGGCGCCGGCGCGGGCTCCGCCCACTGCCGCGTCTCGCCAATAGCAGAGGGCGCTCCGCGGAGGCGGGGCGTCGGCGGGCCAGTGAGGCTCGGGCCCCGCGGAAGTCCTGGCAGAGGGCGCGGGCCCCGGTAGGGCGGAGGCGGGGCAAAAACAGTTTCCGAGGCGGCAGCGAAGGGCCTGGGGAGGCGCGTAGGCGTCACGCACCGCTGCTCTCCTCGGGTTACCCCGCCTGGTTGTTTTCCACCGCATAAGTTACGGCGACTTGGTTCAGCTAGCTGCCAGGACCGCGGTCCCGGGGCGGGGCCGGGGCCGCGGCTGGGGGCGCCCGGGCGGGTCCCGCGGGTGAGGGGAAGGGGCGGCGCGAGGGGCGGGGAGGGCGGCCGGGCCTGGCGGGGCGCCAGCGCAGGCCGCCGTTGGCCGCGTCGCCATGGCGACGGGGCGGCCGCGGGGCGGGACTGCGCGTGCGCAGCGCCCCGCCATCTTGGGGGGGGCCGTCGGCAGCGAGTTCGCGCGCGGCCGCGGGGTCCCCACAGCGGTCGCGGCACCTAGATGCGCGTTAGAGCTGCCTGACAGAAAGGCTGTTCGCGCTTGGCTTAAACACCCGGCGCTGCTGGTTCTTGGAGAGGAGGTATCGCGTTGGATGAGTGATGTGAGGAAGGAACCTCCTGAGTTTGGGGGCCCCGGCGCGGCCTCGGGAGGCTGGCCTCGCTTCTGCCGGGGCACGGGAGGCCGCAGCGGCCGGCTGGGTTCGTCCCCGTGGGGATCCTCTTCCTCTTCCCAGCTTCTGCTCACTGTGTGAACATAGTTCGGTCTTGGCGATTTCCCCCTCCCCCAGCGTTACATAAATTCCAGCGTTGCCTCGTGTAAAAAAAAAGAAAAAAGAAAAAAAAACCCGCTGCTGTAGGTGGATGACATCGGAAGTGTTTGCAAAGGCACTTTGTGGGTTGTGAACTTCTCAGGGCATAAGATGAGTTTTGTTTTATATTGAGAGGAGTGTTGTCCATCCATGCCAATGCAAATAATAATGATACTGTAATTACATGAGTAATCGACTCAGTTCTGAACTGTGTACTGTCACAAACCTCTTAACCTTTCTTATCAAATGGAAGTGATTTACTCCCACTTCTCATTCCCCAGCGAACCATGAAATTGTAGCACAGAAATTCAAACAGCAAAGGTCTTCCATTAGGGTTAACTATCTAACAAGCACATTGGTAGCCCCTACTATGTTTTCCTAATTCTTCTTGTACATCAGGGAAAACACGAGGAAGGAGTCCACTTTATTAATGATTTGAGAGGTCAAATCCAAGAGCACGGCTAGTCTAAACTATTTTCATGCAAATGCAGTGATAAAAAGCAGTCACAAATCATTTTACCAATCTTTGAAGAGTGGAGGAGAGGGGACGTGAAGAGAAAGAGGAAAGCCAGGTAAAGGTCAAATGAGAGCAGAAGTGTCACACCTTTCTCTCTTAATCTGGGCAGTGAGAATGTGCTTTTCTGAGAATACAGTTACAAATCAACCCCGCCAAAAAGTGTTTTATAAATGAAGGGTTACACTGACCACTGGATGGCCCCAATTATGTGTGTATATTGTGAGCAGGGCAGAAAGCTCTCAGCCTTGTGGAACTCAGGTGGAAAGGCTCCAGGAATGCAGATCTTATCATTCATTTCTGGGAGTGAAAACCCTAGGAGTGTTGAGAATCATGTTGACCCTGAATATGTGTGCTTTGTTCTTGCTTTGTACTGATGTTATCCTTTGTTTTCTTTCATGATTTGTACCAAATTAATCTTTCATTTGATTAAAGGGAAGCTGTTCAAATGGCCTCAGAAAGGCAGGGTGAGAATACAGAGAGTCCACTGGAGCCTCTTACAGCTTCTGTTCAGAATAACAGAACATTTCAATGGGGAGCCATTCTTGATGCAGTGAAAGATCAGCTCCCATCTTTGGACTCTGACACTTCCGCAGTAAGCACCCTTCCGTCACAGTCTTTTAGAAAAATCTCTCAAAAGCAAGAGAAAGTCACCGGGTATCTGTTCCTGGCTCTGTCACTAACCTCTTAGACAAATTATATTGCCTCACTGTTTCTCAATTCCCTTCTGCCTACATTCTACTTTAGTAATTTAAAGCAAGTATTGCACATTGGTGTGACTCTGTACAGTACAGATTAAGGCCCTAGACTCAGGAATGGATTCTAGGCATTCTTGTTGCCTAAGTATACAGTAGTGCTATGAGAGAAAGATAGCTTTGTGCTTTGGTGCTGAGTACCAGCCTGTAACTGTAAATCACATTGAATATATTTTTACTTATATAAACAATCTCCAAATTTTCTTTGTTTCTGTTACATGTTGAGCACATTTCCTGCTGGAGGAACTGAGGTAATCTGTTTGGCACTTACATGCTACCCTTAATTTGCATTCAAAAGATCTGATTATATAATCCCTCTTCTGCTTAATATAAAACAGTAGCCTGCTAAGACTGTGTTTTCAGTGTTCCACCTTTGAGTGGTTTCTGCTCATGTCAAAATACACTTATGCATCTGAAATCTGTAAACTCAATGAGCTGTAGTCCTGTATTTGGAAATGGCAGTGGTAAGCAGTATTTTGTGCCCTAAGGGTACTTTGTCACCCTGATACGCATGTTATTAAGAGAAAAGCAGTTCTGCTGCAGTTTCCTCCATGGTGAGGGAAATTAATCCCACCAGACAATGAGAATTATCCACAGCTCGAGTTACTGAAAGTGTCACATTGCAAAACAAAGGGACAAACAGGAAACCTGGGTCCTAACTGTCTGCTGAGGAGGTACTTAATCTCAGTTTGGTATCTGTGCATAAAGATTCATCTCAAACATGTATTTTATGTTCAAGAAAGATTTTTGATTCTATTTAAACTCTGTCCAACCAAGAGTGGATACTACTTTGCATTCTGAATAGTAAATCAAGCAGTGTAGTCTGTTAGATTGGCAGGTGCAGACTGTTAGATTTGGGAGTTAGAGGTCTTGCCCACTCTTGTCCTTATTTAGCTCAGGGGGATGTTAGTCATCAGGCTCCATGGTAATTCAGTGTTTTATGTAGCTTTTACTAACATAGCTTGCTGAAAGATTAGGTCACTGTAATGACAGCCTAGGTTGCTGAATGTTATGGTATCAGACTGTCTTGTGAAGATGTGACTGAAGAGAATATTTTTGTCTTTGAACTTTAGTGAAGTGGTGAAAAGATGAAATTTGTCACGACAAAATAGGTATTTAGTTGGGGGTTAGAGTCTCTCATTTAATTTCTCTTTTTTATTGGTAGTCTGATTGTGAGAGCGATGGGGAGCTTTTCATCTTCCAACGAGAACATCCAAACTTAATTCCTGACCTGTCAGAAGAACTGATGGATTTTTCCTGGGAAGACTCAAATATGCAGGTTGTTGATTGGTCTGTGCAGATTGTACTATTTTTAACCCCACTATTTTGATTGTCTGCAGTGTGGGTCGTTACTTTTATTAGACCTATTTGACTGAATTGTGTAATGTAAGGGCATAGACCCCAGTAATTCTTTGCACTGTGGATTAGATCTGTCTTTCTCTTTGTATAGGCCCTCTTTGAAGCTTTCTCTACTCTGGAAATTTAGGCCTTTTTTTCTTTGTCCCATCTTCTTGAAGATTCTATTATTGTCCTTCTACTCTTTTTTTCAAGACCTACGACACACCTTAGTTCCTGGTGTTATAGATCCCCTCTCTTCCTGTCTAAAATCCTAACCTTCACTTTACTCATGCTCCTGTATCTCAAGATATCTTTTGTCTTCTTCTAAATCTAACAAAACTTATTTTGAATAATGTACATATCAAAGATGGGGAAGGTACTGGTTGTTGTGTAGTAACAGGTACCCAGTGAGAAACAGATACAAACTGCTAGTCAGAAAGAGGATCCAGCTATTTATGGGTTGGGGATAACATGAAACCGTTATGGAAGAAGATGCTGCGCATTGAGTCTATGGACCTTTCTTTAATAAACTCATTACCTGCAGCTCAGGTGCTGAACATTCATACCCTCATGTTGAGGGCTCTTTGAAGCCCCTGTGCATCCATGAATTAACAGTAATACTGTACAATGGCTTCTAAACTTTTCAGGGTTTGAAATAGTTTCAACCACTAGTTTATGCATCTACAAAATATATATTTAGGGCAGTGGAGGACTAGAGGAGGACAAAGGACTAGTATGAAGTTAATCCTTTGCACAGCTCTTTTGAGATAAAATAATTACATTATATCTGCAATGATGAAGACTAGTCATTATAGGAGGCTGGAAGAGAAGCCAGCTGACTCCATTATTTCATCATGAGAAGACTAGCTTCCTGTGTCACTTCTCCCATTCATTTATCTTGGTGTAAGACATATCACATTATGACTAGATTTGAGGCAAATTATTTTCAAGGACACTTAGCATGTTTAGAAGTTACAGACTTTGCAAAGTAAACAATCTTACTGTTTGCCATGGTAAAACATACTCTGTGTTGCTACCAGATGGTATTTGAGTTGGAACTCCTGTCTGCCGTTCGCTTTGTTTTGGCTTATTGTCCACTTCTCTAGCTTAGTTAAGGAGATGTGACCTTCTGCACATATATTTTCTCTACCTGTAGCAAATAGGGGAAACAGCAAGACATCCATGTAAGATCTGGAATGAAGACCTGGAAAGTTTTGGCTTGCAGAAAGAAACAGATGCTGTCCAAGTCATTGCAAAAGAACATGTGCAAATGATTAAAAATGCTTCCAGTCTTGCCAGCCATTCTGAAGAAATTCCAGGCCAGAAGGGAACTGTTCTTGAAGAATCTCTTGCAGATTCCACTGATCAGCTGGAAGAGAAACAACCAGGCAGGAGACAGGCTGGGGAAATGGAGGAATTTTGGCATAATACAGCATTGTCTATGGAAGAGCCAGGCAGTGAAAAAGAGAGAAGAAAGCTGATAGAAACAAAAATACTCTCTAAAATATTTCTGGAGCCATTACCAAGCCCCTCCGAGCTGGAAGTGGAGCCACCCTTGGAGGGCATTAGTGGCCTTCTAGAACAAATCACTAAGGAAGAAACGTCCTCAGCTGAACATCCTCAAGAACTAACCCATTTGTCGTTGCAGGTAAGTGGGCCAGACAAATGGTTTCAAGAGGTGATATTCATGTGGTAGGGTGGACAGTGTGTCGTGTGCAGAATCCCACTGAAATAAAATCCTACTAAACTAAACTCTACAGAATCCTACTGAAATGAAGAACCAAAATGCTGAGTTCTACACACATCACAGCATTGGGTTTTTGCATGTTTGCTGTCGTGAACTGCGGTTTTACTGGGTCAGATGCTATACAAACACAGAACCAAAAAGACTATCTTTGTTCCTTAGAGCTGTCATAAAAAGTACGTAATGACAGCAAAAGCCATTGATCAAAGCAGGGTAATGTTCATATTCAGGAAAACCAACCATGACGTCTGTCTCTGGGAAGGCATAAGGGGTTTTTGTTAGCAGTTAGACTTCTTGTTAAAACAAAGGTTTCTGGCCTTTCAGCATCTTAACTTTTCTTCTGTGGTACCACAGTAATGGTAGAGGTGAGAAAAAATGGCAATTAGGGTTGTTCTGAAATCCAGTACTTAAATGTCTTTTCTTGAATCTCTTCTACCTAAGCCAAGTGCTTAGATTTATGAGCTGACCAGTTCATGTGCACTTGACTGGCACATGGCCCCAGCATCGACATGATTGTTTGCTACAATATTTATTTATTTCCTTTGTTGATTTAAAAAGTCATTTGGACTTAGTCAACAAGAAATACAAGAACCTGGTGTTTTTGTTCATAGCTGCCATGGAGTCAGAGAACAGATGTCTCATTTCCTCTTTCATCTACACTCCCCACAAAATTCCTATTTTGGAGTTGGAGCCATTACAGATTAACCACAGAATACAGGTGCCTGCCAGTCTTGTGAATTATGCTGCGTTGCTTAATCATGTAATTATTGGAGAGGATCTTTTTCAGGTGTTTAATTCTCACCTCACCTAGTATAAGTCAGTTGCTCTAGTAATTTAAAAGGTATGGCTCTTCTTTCAGTATCTGTTTGATAACATTAACTTTAGCAGACTTAAATTTGATGGTTCTGGGTGAGTACTAAGACCAGGCTCAATGTGTTGTGTCTTTGTGCAAGTGAGGATAAAACTAGATGATATGTTTACACAGTGTATGCATTTAGTTTTGAAAGCTCTTTGTTATAGCCCACTTCAGCCAGATGTCTCAATTTATGTCTAACTTAGAAGATGTTAAAGCTAATATATATAGTTTCTTGTTTGTTCTGACAATACTTAGGACTGATTTTTAAGATTTAAGACTGCTTTTTTTTTTCCAACTTCAAAGTATACTTTCAAGTCTCTCTGTCTGCTAGAAGCTGAATCCTGCAGATCTTCATTTATTTTTCTTAAGGATTGAGTATAGTACCGTTCAATATTCTTTTTCCTGTGAATAAGGTTTCAGAGGATAAAGACTTAGTAATACAACATGTTATATGGCAATTTGATTATTTAATTATAATAATTTGTATTAAATTATTAAGCATAATTTTTTAAAATAAGCTAAGTAGCACTTGTATTATAATTAAAACAAGTGTATATGTTGTGTTTCACTACAGGTTGTTTGCTAAAAGCTGCATTTATCAAACAGCACCTGTACTCAACTGTGATATGTTTCTGACAGCAGTAAGCTCAGTTGTCCATCACTCTTTATACCTTCCAGGCCAATACACCTAAATGATGTTGCTGAACCAAGATTAGTTTCACATCAGTGTAAGACACTTCAGCTTGTGGCTATCATCAGGCTTTCATCTTTCTTCAGCTGCAGACTCTAAAGGTAGACTAGACCTAATCATGGTTCAGCTACCTATGGAGATTTATTGGTCTGGAAAGAGTGAGAGTCATCTCTTAGATGAGAGTGACAGGTGATGAAGTTTTCTACGAGGTGAAACTGCTTGGTTTTGAGGATGGTGCTACCTTTTCTAAAAGGCTTCAGTGGTTGTATGAAATGTATGGTTGTGTTGCTATACAGGCAACCAAAGGATCAAGGATTCAAAAAATAAAAAGTATTTTTAAGTAATCTCTGTTCTGATGATGATATTTCACAGATTAGATGTGAATATTTGTAACAAAAAATGACATTTCAAGTAATATTCATCAGGGAAATAAATCATATGTTGCAGCAGCCTTTTGGGGGGGGATTTTCCATCACTGTTTGATGGTCATCTTTCAGGGTATTGAGAAATGGGATCTAGACAAGATTCTTGAGGACCTGGAGCAGCAGAAGGATAGTCACACTCACTCAGAGGAAGTTGCTTTCTCTTCAGCAGATCATGGTAATACTGCAAAACTAATGCTACCTTTGCTGAAAATGTGTAAAAAGAATCAGCTTCATGGGTTTTTTATTAAGCCATTCCCTGCAGCATCTTGAATATTGAGATCATAGCTGTGCTTTGATTGCCTCTTTAAAACATCTCTTTTAACTAAATAGCTCTCCTTAAGAATTTATTATACTTCTTTAGCATGAAACCACTACTTTGTGGCCTATCATGGACTAAGAATGAATCAGGAACAAGATAAATGAGGGTTTGAAGTGAGCTTAGTTAGAGCTTGATGACAATAATGTCTTTATCATTCCCCTTCTTTTGACAAACTGTAGAGAAAGTGATAATGTGAAAACAGGGAAAGGGGTACATGGGTTGATCCTATGGCAAAAAGATCGTAACTGTTCTTTTTTTTTTCCTTTTGTTTTTCCTTAGAGACCTTGAGGGCCAGGTCTGAAAATCAGCTCATGAAAAGCCTAGAAGAGCTGTGTGCCAGGCAGTCCAGGACATTATCTCCATGCTGCAAGTGGCCATCAGCCAAGCTCTCTTCCTCTCAAGAACAGCAAGAGAATAAGAAGTAGGTCCTCTTCTCTAATTGTCACATACACTAGGTAATCGTTAGTAGCAATAGGAATGCCTGAAAGCTTGTGATGTCTTGTAAGTCCTTTTCCCCATTTTGCAGAAAGTTGATATTGTAGCTGGAATGTGCTACAATGACATTAAAGGAGAAAAATAAGGATCAGTCATTCACGTGGTGTATTTGATGATAGAGTATCCTGCCACCTTACCATTCTCCATCAAACAACATAAATTTGTCTAGATCTTGTAGGGTGTATGTTTAGCACTGCCTTCTCTATTCACTGTTCAGAGAGCATATAGTCTAAAAGGATAAACATTAAGAGTTGATGAACAAGTTTGAGCAGGTAAATGATCAAGGTGTTAAGTGACCATGTTTTTGTTATTCAGAGCATGTTTAAGGTTTGCAATTTTTCTGATTGGTCTCTTGATTTATATACCAAGTAATTTTCTGTAGATATCAGTGCCTCCTAGGGAGGGCTGCCTGTGAAGGAAGTAGCTTTCCAGATAGTTCAGAGGGAACAACATTGATGGTGGTATGGAAGAAACAATAACAAAAGAATCTAGTAAAGTAGAAGATGGAAGGTGACCCCATCGGCAGAGCCGAGGGAGATAGCAGGATATATGCACTGTGTATGCTCTGAAGGATAAGACAAAATTGCCAAAGGAGGCAGAAAAAGGGACCTGTTTTACTCACTGACTCAGGACTCTGTCAAATCACACTGTAGAACACACAAAGGCAGATAGTTGTAGTATTGAAGGTTATAAAAACTGGCGAGCATGTCACATTTTCAAAACTTTTAAGAACTAAAAATAGATCAAAGACAGCATGATGAGGGGTATTCCTAGAAAGAAGCTGAATCTTATCCGTTTAGCTCTGAAAGTTGGTGGTGAGTAGGCAGAATCAAGTTTGAATCTGTGCCTTAGTCAAACACAAAGTTCCTTTCTCAGTCTAATTTTGATCATAACCCATTTCTGCTGGACTTCTTGTTTGGATAAGGAGGAGGACATGCTGAAACAGTGCTTTCTGTACTTAGGGATGTTGCCTTCCTGTCATCTTCACCAAATTCTCTAAGGATAAACATGATGAAATTACAATGCTCACCAGAGCCTCTAACAGTATATATTGATTTAAGAGATGCTAAACCACAGAAGTCAGTATCATTCCCGGAGGAGAAACAAAGGTAACTTTTGGCTTTACTGTTAATGAGAAGTAAGTAACAAAAAGTGGATAATTGAAACCTTCTCTTTGCATCTCATACTTATGGTGTAATATAACTTTAAAAGTATTCTCTACTTCTCCACCTCTCTGTGATCTTAGGAAGGCATAGCCCCTAGTTGAACATGGAAGTATTCTCATGAGAAAATAGCCTGTCTCAGAACAAGCAGAGGTACAGGCAGCATGGAAAGGACATGCAAGACCTTCGGGGAAATATCTTTTAGAAAGTTTCCCATCTCTGAAGAAGTGGGCAGTGCCTGCAAAGTAGTGCTTATATTTGTGTGTTGGAGTTGGTTTAGCACTCTGACAGCACTGTGTAAAAATGGAAGTCCTTGACTACATTCCTGGGCAAGCAACTGTTGGTTCTGATTTCTCAGTCTCCTGTGTGATAGGATGGCTGTATAGTCACTTCTGGGAGGCCAGGTTCTTCTCAAAGTCTCTTACAGATTCTGGCAAACATCCTTTCTCCTAGAGCTGATGGGGTTTGAGGTAGCTGTTTGCTTTCTTCTCAGGATGTGTGCTTGCTGTGGAAAGGGTTTGAAGAAAACAATCACTGGAAAAAAAAAAACTTGTAGATAATAAACAGCAAGGCGCTTTAAACACCCTTAGCTAACACATTGTTGTCTAGAGGTACTGCTTGAATATTTCTTGCTTGAATGGTGTGAGAAACTGTCTATAACACCCAGAGATCTTTCTCAAAAGTGTGTCTCCCTTTTTCTCTTAATGTTTTTAATTTTGCATCCTAGAAATGGCTAATAAGCCCAAAACCAGTTTGAACAGAGTTAACTAATACCGTGGTGTCTCATTTGTTTCATAGTGGAAGTGACAGCTCCACTGAAGAAGAAGAAACTATGACAACTAAGGACCAAGCAAAAAGGATAATGTAAGATTCTTTACCGGGACTCCCATTCAAATGACATAAATGTCCATTTTTCTTGAAATTAGAGTAATTCCCCAAACAGAGATTAGAGAGAAAGCTCACATACTGAAATACCTCTATTTGTGGTCTTCACAGCAAAAGTTTCCAGCCTAATAATAAAAGTGAAATGTTTCCATCTGGCCTCAGGACATTGCTGTGTTCTTTCTGTTACATGGTAAAAGTACTGAAGTTAGAAAATAATTGTTGATGCTTGAGGCATTACAGCACCATGCTCATGCTTCTTTACAGCTGCAGGGGAAAAGTTCAAAAGGCACATATAGAGTAGATGTGGGTAGTTGGGAACTTGACTGTTTTTTTTTTTTTTTCTGCAGAGATGTTTGAATGACATGAGAAAACTGGGGGGGGTGTGGGGTTTTTTTTGTTGTTTTTTTTCCCAGTGACTCGGAACCAAACTTTGAAAATGTTAGAGGGAGTTGACTCAGATAAACCTTTTATTTTTAGAGATAAAACAGATCTAGAAATGGATGTTGACTTAAAGAGGTTATTGAATATATTGAGTGGGTAGGAAACCTCACAGTTCTGCTTAATTGTGTAGATATATATAGTCATGGAGTCCTAAGCTGTAAATTCTTCAATGTGAAGAGATGCCAGCTTTTTCCTGTTACTAAGCATAGGATTTGATTCATACCTGTAGATCATTAGACATTTGTTTAACTCAAAGCAGGTATGTCGTATTTTAAGCATCTTGCTGCATTTTTGCTCTGGATTGTCTTTAGATAGCTGATGCCTGTAAGCTCACATTACAGCAGAACAGAGGACAAGCAGATCATTTTGTATTGTTGAGCCAGCCAATTAGTCTTGCTCCTTTCTAGTAGTTTGAAAGAATAAATGACTTGCCAAGGAACAGAGCCCAAACAGTGTAATTTAGCAGTTCAGAACACCTAATCCAAAGCCAGCGTAAAGCAGGAATGTGAAGATGTTTGGGAAACTCGCTGGCACTGATGCAGATTCAAAAGTTGCATCAGTGTAAATCTGCAGTGATGAAAAGCAGAGCTTAGCTGACAGAATTTTCGTTAGTTTTTAATGTTGCTAAAATAAATATACAAATCAAATGTTTGGCAGACATTATTCTATTCTGTTCCCAAATAAGGCGGCTTCATTGTCTGAGCAGGGCAAGACTTTGATCTCATTTACTTGGGGTAAATGCTAACTTCATTCTTCTGATCTGGATGGAATTATTCTTGGGCTGGGCTGTATCTTCCAGAGCATAATATATCTACATGTTAGGGCCTTGGAGGGAGAGACTTCTAAAAAATCTCCAGGAGCTTGCTTACTCTGTAAAATAGACTATTGGCTTATCCCCAGAGCGGTCAGTCAGTCAGGACCATCTCTACCAGTATACCACATGTGGTCCATTATGTGTCTCTCTTAAAATTCTCACTTTATTTACTGACTGTTCAGTGGGACAGAGTAGGCAGAAGAACACAATACAAGTTGTTTAGTTCTCCCTCTAGTCTCCTTGGAGACAAACAACTATCAATAACCCTCAGGAACTCGTAGATGTGTGTGAGTACTCCATCTGGATTTTCTTTATGTTCCAAAAAGTGCAAGTCTAGTTTGAATAGGTACAGCACTATGATGCTGTACACTCACAAACACTACCTAACCACAATGTCAACATTCAGTTCAATCAGTCTGCCACTCAACCTATGTATCTTTCAGCTACCACTAAAATAGGTATATTATTTGCTTATAACCCCCAGATGAGTTACAGATTAGTGGGAGTCTTACTATAGCAAGTAACTTGGGAGTCTCATTGTCCCTGAACAGGACTGCAAAGCAGAATAACCATATCCTGCTTGTTTTGTCATGGGTAGGACATTTTGCAGCAGAGTACGATCACAAGGTTATGATACTGACAGATGCACAGTCTCATTAACATGGAGGACAAACAGGTGGAACAGAGCCAAGTATTCCAAAATTCTAAGATTACCTGAAGAACCTTTCCCTCTGTATGTATTTAAATCCAATTGCTATGCCCAAATGATGGGGGGGGAAAGGTCTGCAGGCTATCTGATTGCCATGTGAACATTACATTTGGCCAGGGTTCCTCCAGTAGGTGTATTTATTTTTTTTAATCCTACCACCTTAAATCCAGAAGAGGTAAGTAAGTTGCCAGTAAGATTCACTTCACATTCTGTAACTGTAGTTCTGTATTCTGTTGCCTGTGTGCCAGTGCTGCTGTTGTCAATAACCGCTACCTATATAGATACCTAGTGCTTGTTTTGAGCTGTCATTCAAATGAGAGGTTCCTCAGTGTGTAAATTTATCCCTTGTAATGTTTTATCTCGATTAAATAAGTTTTGTGTTTCTTTGCAGAGAGAATTGCTCAGGGAAAAGCCTGCTGCTGCGACAACTCCATACAGTCCGTAAAGAAGCCTCAGGATGTCTTTGTAAAACATCTACTCCAATTGAAAGACATGAAGGTATAAAGCAGGATCCAGGAAGTTTGGAAGAGATAGATGCCTTGAAAGTCAGGCGAAAAAGATGTTTTAAACTGAGACAAGAAACAAATAAGGTGATTTCCAAGGATTTGATGAGTTTGGAACCAGAGAATGAAAATCTCCCCTTTTCAAGCCATGGAGGCAGTGATGCTGACATAGAAAAGGAAAACAAAATAGAGACTGAGGTGGTTCAACATTCAGGAAATGCTCCAGAATCTCCTCTAACTACAACAGAACTGCTAAGGTACCATGCCAAAAAAGTCATTAGTGGTTTTGATTACAGTTTATCTAATTGTTTATGATTAAAGAACATTGTTTGTCGTCTTGTCTGTAACTTGGGGAGCAAAGATGTATCTGGCTTTGTTGCCTAGAAAGACAGTCAAACCTGGCAGCTATTGTTTAGAGGCAGCCTGGCTTAGTCGACCAGAGAACCAGCCTTGAATACCAGGCAAAGGTATGCTTTGCCCTTGTGTCACTGACATCATAATTTTAGCCATTTTCTTTAGCTTTTATCCTATATAAAAGGAGCATAATGGTATTAATCTCCTTTATGAAGAAAAACACTGAGTTCTAATAAGCATAGCTTTATAGAAAATAGGGCTGGAAGGACTTAAAGGGAGATGGACTGAGTGATCTCTTACTGGGAGAGATTAAGCTGTAATCTAATCCTTTCCTGGCAGACCTTTATATGACCTGGTCTTGAAATCTTCGATCATGAGGATTCCTTGACTCTCTAGGCAGTATATTCCACTGCTTAATTATCTTTACAATTGTAAAGCTTTATCTTAAGTTTTATTTAAATCTTCCCATCTCCAGTTTAAGCTTATTACTTCTTGTCCTGTTCCTAGGGAATGTGAAAATGGTTTATTCCTTTTCTCAGCATAAAAAGCCTTTTACATATTGAAAGACTTATCATGTCTCATCTCTTAACCCCCTCCCCCCCCAAAAAAAAAACCCAATTCTGATTCTTTTTCTTACTCCATGAAAATTGCAAGAATTTAAAGGTACGATCTCCTTGCTTTTGAGAATGTATACCCATGGGGAACTGACACAGCACAGGAATATCTTGGAAGGCTATCAAAAGAGGAATAGCAATGGTATTGATTGAAGAAATTGCAGAGAGCTTACTTAGTATTTGAGTCTCTGCCTAACTGGGCTTAGTTTAAAGTAATGCATCTTGCAAAAGGTCTAATTTTAAGATGAAATTGGGCAGCTGCCTTGTGCACCTGCCCAGCTGTATGAGAGCTCCATTATACTGACTTTTCAAAGGTTGTATTAGCTGCCTGCTATTTTCAAGGTGAAGTTTAGCGTATTGAATTTGACATATGAGCCCTTGAAAGAATTAGAATCTGCCTGCTCTAGAGACTATTGCTTTTTCAGTGTTATAGTTGCCTATACTCAGCTATGGGGACACTTCAGCTAAGATGTATTTGGTTTAAATGACAGGTGGTTGGCTACAGATTATTTTTCCAAGGGACTCCTGGCATTAAAACTCATTCCTTCCATCAGTTCAATAAAACTCCAATTTGTTTACCTGTTAGCCAGCCATATAGATGACAGAACATCGCTTGGCAGGAATCTGGGTTGTTTGTTATTATTGCAATGAGTAAGAGCTCACAGTGATTTCAGTGAATTTCAGTTCTCTTTCTGGCCAATCTAACTGTTGTTGGGGCACCTGGAGCTTGGATAAAAAATTCTGAAGAAATCAAACTTAATTTTTGCTATGGAAAGAGCAGATAAAATCTTACTGCAAACATTGATATATACAAAGATGGAAAGTCTTGGTTCAGGGGAAGCTTGTGACTGTATTGTAGCAGATGAGAAAGGAAAGGGAGTTAGAGATCCACTGAGAATTTTGGTGTGGAAAAGTAGAGTAAAACATCAAAACAAACCTCTGCTGACTTCCACCCAGATGAGTGGTTATCTCACCACTAGTGAGAATTCTGAGTTTACTCCTTATCATCTTTGTTTCACAGAGGCATAATTTTACCCGATCATGCAAGTCCTTATGCCCCCACAAATACCAGAAGTGCTTTCTAAATCTATTTTAGCCTTTTTCTCTTAAGTAAAAATAAAAGCAAGAAAGAATCTGTGTATTTTTCAGGAGAGAAGAAAGTAAAAGTGTACTATCCCAAAAGGAAGTACAGATGAAGGAGAAAGACAAGAGAGAGAGCTTCCAGGAACAGCTGGAGAGATCACAGCCTCAGCTCTCAGTTACTGGAAAGCAGCCCATGGCAGAGAAAACACCTATTTTGTTCCACATGGTTAGTAGTTCAGTGTAGGACTATCCCTTTCAGAATGTCTTCTGACCAAATGCAACTGTGGTTCCAAAAGCAAAAAGTTATTGTATTATTTTAAAATCGACATTTGTTAGGAAGTAGCAATACTCAGTTAGATAAGCAATCTTGACAGCTCTTCCCTTATGCTAATGGTGCCTTAACCTTTCACCTTTCTTGTATGGGGAGTGCTCCCAAAACTGCCCACTCTCCTTCCATGCTTGATGTAAGAGAACATAGAGGAAATCCAGGATTGGTGAAGTCAATGGGCTCAGTGTTACCTACTTCACTGGAACCAGATTTTCACACACAATTTTCATAACTTCTCAGAAAGGTATTTTAACTGTCGTGCTTTTAAAGCAAAGCTTATGTTTTGAGTTCTCTCCGGTTTTCTTTCGCTAGTAGCTTTACATTTCTTGTTGTGTGTTGTTTTTTTTTTCTTTTTTTTCCTTGTGCATATGTAAATAAGCAGTTGATGAAGACTGTGGCTTTAGTAGTAGTTTCTGGTTTTGTCTGATGCTGTTATTAAGGAGTATGAAGTTTTCCTGATTTTTGAAAGCCCAAAACACATCTCTGAAGACTAGCTGTTTCTCACTCTGATAAGATTTGTACATCTAGTCTTGCTTCAGTCTGGCACTGATCGCATGAAACACAAGGCCAGCTAAGGTAAGAGGAGGTAAGAGGAACTCCAAAATGTTGCACATGGGTCCACTTTAATGATTGATTTGGGCTAATAACAATAACAAATCTTTTCTAGCATTACAGAAGTTGAAAGACCTTACAGGCTTCTGACTGGGGGACAAGTTCATGTTTTTTGTAAACAATTAACTACTGTATTTGTGCACATTCAAAAGCTTATTGATCTGTGAAAAAATCACTTGAGAGGTACAGGACTAAAATTGCCAGCTGAAATTCTCTTTACTGGCTTGCTGTAATGGGGACAATGTACTGCATACAGCTCTGTTCCCTTAGCTCCTTTGATCCCTGTTCTGAAGGCTGTGAAGGCTGTAAATACAGTCTTCAGACCTACTTGGTTCTCAGCCTGCTGAAATTTGCCACTGGCAATTCCAGTTAGCCCTCATTAAGATGCAAATGCTTGCTCATTAGAAATATACTTGAGTTTTGCTAACTCATTACTTGCATTGCACCAAATGATTGTTGGGTTGTGCTGAATTTTGATCTTTTTCCCATATTTGCTGGACTGAATCACAGAAAGGTTGAGGCTGGAAGGGACCTTTGGAGATCATTTAGCCCAACTGCCCTGCTCAAGCAAGGTCACCTAGGCCAGCACCAAATCCAGATGACTGTTGAATATCCCCATAGATGGGAACTCCACAACTTCTCTGGGTACCTGTTCAGTCACTCTCAGAGTAAAAAAAGTTTCTCTTTAGATTTAGACAAAACTTCCTGTATTTCAGTTTATGCCCATTGCTTCTTGCCCTGTTTCTGGGCGCCACTGAAAAGACTCTGGCCACATCCTCTTTATACCTTGCCTTCAGATATTCATATACATTGATAAAATTTCCCCTAGTCTTCTCTGTTCCAGGCTGAACAGTCCCAACTCTCTCAGCCTTTCCTCATATGAGAGCTGCTCTAGTCCATTAATCATCTTTGTAGCCCTTTGCTGGACTCGCTGCAGCAGCTCCGTGTGTCTCTTGTCCCGGGGAGCCCCGAACTGGACGTAGTACTCCAGGTGTGACCTTAGCCCAGAGGGGAAGGATCGCCTGCCTTGACCTGCTGGCAGTGCTCTGCCCAGTGCAACCCTGGATCGCACCGGCCTTTGTGGCCGCAGGGGCGTGCTGCTGGCTCGTGTCCAACTGGTTGTCCACCAGGACGCCCAGGTCCTCCTCTGCAGAGCTGCTTTCCAGCAGGACGGCCCTCCGGCCTGTGCTGGGGCGTAGGGTTACTCCTCCCTGGATGCAGGATTCTGCGCTTGCCTGTATTGGACTTCATGAGGTTGCTCTCCGCCCATCTCTGCAGCCTGTCGAGGTCCCTTCGGAATGGCAGCACAGCCCGCTGGAGCATCAGCCGCTCCTCCCAGTTTTGTGGCATCAGCAAACTTGCTGAGGGTGCACTTTATCCCTTCATCCAGGCCGTTGGTGAATAAGTTGAGCAGGCCTGGAGCCAGTATCGACCCCGGGGGGGGCGACCTCTAGCTACAGGCCTCCAAGCAGACTTTGTGCCACTGATCGCAACCCTCTGAGCTGTGCCGTTGAGCCGGTCTTCAGTCCGCCTCACTGTCTGTTCATCTAGCCCATACTTTATTAGCTTGCCCGTTGAGGATGTTACGAGAGACGGTGTCAAAAGCCTTGCTGAGGTCAAGGTAGACAACCTGCAGTGCTCTGCCCTTGCCTACTCAGCCAGGCATCCTGTTGTGGAAGGCTATCAGTCAGGTTGGTTAAGTGTGATTTTTTTTTTCCCTGTGTGAATCCATGCTGACTGCTGCTGACCACCTTCTTGTCCTTTAGTTGCTTGGGCAGGGTATCCATGATTAGCTGCTCCATCACTAAAGTCAATAAAATAAAGACAGGTTTGGTAATATGGTTTCAAGTACAGTTCAGAATGTATCTATGTGATAGTCCCATCATGGCATTGCAGTCTAAATGTACCCTGAGAACTTTAAATGTACTGCTGCCAGCCTAGTCAGGGCAGTATGGACATTGGGATAAGCTAACCATCCTGGGATTTACTCAGCTTCTCGTGCTTGTGGAAGCAGCTAATCTGCTAACTGACACATGAACTAAGTGACAGCCTGCTAGGGGGAAATCTGCCTGAGTTCTTGTGGCACTGTTGGTTAAAACCAAATTACCATAGTAAATACATTCAGTGGGCAACACTGTTTTTAGTTCTTGTTCAGATATTATATTATATAATATTCATTATTAAAACTAAGAGAATAAATGTATTCAGCATCATCCATCAAATACAAGAGTTGTTTATGAGATTACTTGAATTTCATCCTGACAGCAGCATTATTTGTCTTTGAATTAGAACAGGTTTTTCTTTTTTCTTTCTTTTTCCCTTTGCTACCCATAGGGAAGCAGAAATACTTGAATGTTTTGACATTTAAAACCAGAAAAGCTGTAATTTGGCAGCTGTGTCTCTCAGTGGAAATATGTAATATCTATATATAAACATGTATATTCCAAGAACAAACCAGAGTGTATGAAAGAGTGGCACACTTTCAAATTTGTTTTTGAAGTCCTTTGTTTAGGGAGTGATAGATGTTCAGATCTGGAATACTTGTCATAGTTTTCAGAATTGCCCCAAACAGTTTTAATATACATTAAATAATTGAACTGAATGATAATTATAAAAGTTTAGAAACTCTGCAATTAGGATAGCTGAGGTACTTGGAAATAAATGTAAAAAATTAAAAAGCTGCATTATGATTACATTAGAGTTCTAGTTCAAACTTTGAAAGCAGTGAAATTCAGATTTAATGTTGCTGTCTTTTTAGCTTAACCTAATTCAGTCAAACTCTGTACTCAGTTTCACTGTCAGTGGGAAGCACTAATATAAGAGAGAATGAGGTTTGGGGAGAACACTTTCAAAACTATGCAGGTAATTTAGAAGACTGAGAACTAACTTTCAGAGGTATTTAAGCATCTAAAGAAGGAGCTGATACCCAGCAGTTTTTTCAAGATATGCAAGTACCAAATTCTTGTGGAAATCAGTGGGAATTAAGCACCTTATCATTCTAAGAATTCTGCCTGTCAGTCTGCATCTTAGGTACCTGAACACCTTTGTAATCTCGCCCAACTCATACTTTCAAAGATGCATGGAAGACCCTAACTTTGTTCCCCTCAGACTTTCAGCTCTTCTGAAAACAGGCCTCTTAGCCACATTTTAGCCTTTGGATTGAATTCAGAACTGAAGACCAGCTGGGTGGTGATGTAATCCATAATGTAAGGTCAGGTTGTATTAATAGCTTAGAGTAACACACATAGGTTTGATTTCAGTTTTGGAGAAGAGTAAATGTTATTGACAAGGAAGATGGAGAAGGGAATATTGGGCAGCATGCAAAAGAACTAAATGGAAGATATAAGATGAAATAGGCTTGACCTGTCATTTTGTTCATCATGCATGTTATTATACAGTAAATTACTACTAATTTTGATTCCATATTACACTGAGATTAGATAGGGTCCAGTTAATCATTGTTACTTTTGTCAGACTCAGATCTGACTTTTATGTCAGGAGGGTCCTACTCTTGGGGAAGACAACCCGGGAGCTGAAGTTAGCAGTAAGGCAGGCAGGGGTAGCAGCAAGGACTGCAGTCCTACTGTACCTGAAAAAGAAGAGCAGAGCAGATCCAGTGAGGGTAGGCAGTTCCTCTGGTTCACAGCGATGAAGTAGGTCTGCGGTAAAGCCAGAAACCCAAGTCAGGAAGGTAGGGTCAGGACTGGGTCCAGTAATGATAAGCAGGTTCAGCCGTTGGTCCGGTGATCACCCAGCACGCCTGCAGTGATGAAGCAGGTCTGAGATGAACCCATGAAGTCATAGCAATGAGTTGGGGGCAGGGTCAAGACCAGCGAGATGCGTAGCTGTAGCTGCAGTACAGCTCAGTCAAGAGCAAGCAGCTCAGCTTAAATGCAGCTCCCAGGCGAAGAGGGAAAGGCCCCTATGGAGGCTTCTTGCAGCTCTTGCTCGCACAGCTGTTTTCATAGCAGTCTAATCTGAGGTACAGCTGCACTGTACCAGAACTGGCCTTGAGCACTGGCAGCTAAACCCCTCCAAGGATGCTACTCGTGGCCCTCATATTTTACATCCAACTATGGATTTAATTTAATTCAACAGATAGCAGAAGGCAGAGCTTTTATTATTAAATTGTTTTATTGTTGGGACAAAACATGACTCTGTTTACTTTTATTGCTTTATCAGGGTATGGCAGAAAGAGATCATGTTGTTTGAAAGCCACCTCATTACCAGTACCTTTTAAACACTCTTTTATCTGCCTTACATAGTCAAAAACTATTAGGAAATTAATATATTGACTCATATATACTGCAGCATCTAATTCCTGGCTACACAATCACTTTGGTTAACCTTGTATTAGTACTTATATTTCATGATCATCGTGTTATTACAGCTTAGCTTTACAGCTGGCTTACTAAACAAAAACATTTTAGCATGCAACCCAGTCATTCTAGCTTAACAAATATCATGCTGATGTTTTCTTTTCCAACTTGCAAACATGTTCTCTATAATCTTTCTGGCAAAATCAGTAGTTTTTTCTATATTAGTATGCCCTCGATTCAGCTCACTGATGTCAGGTAAAATTCTCAGGCTAAGGGATTTTCAGCTTGGGTGCCTGCAAAATTAAAATTAACAATATACTAGGGTTGAAACCTTCCTTTCCCCTTTACTGCTTTATTCTCCTCTTGAGAGGAGAACAAAAAGGTCTCAAATCCACTGGAGACCATTGGAAAATTCTTGACAAAATTCCCAGGTTTTGCCTACCATCGAGAGTAGCGCTGAAGTATTATTCAGTTACTGTGACAGTTATCCTGAGCTAGCACAGTAAGACTGTAAGTAGAGATTGATTTTTCAAAACTTGTAAAAATATTTTTTATTTCCTTCTATTACTAGTGCTATATGGTCTTTTATATAGTAGATGCTTTGAGACCTACACAGTTTTCAGTAATATGCTTTTGATTATTTATCTGTCTCAGTAAAGAAGGTATCTGTGATTTCCCTTCTTATAGCCTGAGTGCCTTGATCTTTTTAATGCAAGATTGATTGCAACATCTTTGGAAATTTCTTTGTCTTACATTTTACCTGAGCACACAAAGGGTTTCTTAAGGTCCCCAAATCCCAACCTAACAGTTTGAGATGGACCATACTTCTGTGATATCTCACCAACACCATTGTAGAGTTGCTAATATCAATGTACTTAGTTGTTTGCCTATTTCAGTTGTGATTTCCTATTTCTGATATTGTGACAAAAGTAACTGAGGAATTTTTCTATATCTGTGTTACTCCAAAGCTGATTTTGTAAACTTATATCATTCTGTGTCCAAATATTGTCTTCATTTACACGGAAGTAACAACTTTGATTGCACCTGAGTGAATGTAACTGAACCCAACATTTGGCCCTTGCTACTATTTTACTATAGGTTGAAAAATGTTAATTGTAAGATTTGCAAAATGTGTTTTCTAGGCTAAATCTGTTTCTGGCACCAGAGCTGAACTTGGCTTGTGCTTCCTCTAAGTCCTCCTCATTTTTCTTGCTCTGATTCTATGGGATTGTGGCCAGCAGTGATGTGCCAAACTGCCAGCAGATGGCCCCTGAATTCTTCCCTCTTTGTACAGTGAAGTATTTAATGAGTTTCTGAAACAAGATTAAAATCTCTTCTACTTAATGAACCTGCTGCCTCAACTCAAGAAAGGCTTAAAAATAAGGCAGTTAGAGATGGTGTAGTTTAAATTTAGTGTGCAAAAACAGAAGGTCAAGATTCCTTTGTGTGCCACAAGTCCAGCACACAGAATCCAGAACGGCATAGAAATTCCCAAGAAAACGTTTTGCTAGCACAAGGGACTGTTAGCTGGCACAGAACCAGTATTTCTGGCCTCTTAATCATCTTCCCTCTTGGTACTAACATAGGAAGAAAGAGGGGGTTGCTGGCACAGTATTTTAGGTTTCAGTTCTGCCTGAACGTGAAGGGGAATTTCTTCACTGTGTGAGTGACGGAGCCCTGCACAGGTTGCCGAAAGAGGTTTTGGAGTCTCCTTCTCTGGAGATCTTCAAGGCCTGCCTGGGTGTGATCCTGTCTAACATGCTCTAGGTGACCCTGCTGAGCAGGGAGGTTGGACTAGATGATCTCCAGAGGTCCCTTCCAACCTTACTGATTCTATGATTCAGTTGAGCTTAGCTGGTTTATGGTCTCCTCCGTGGCTGCAGTCAGCAAGGCAGAGGAGCTAAGGTGGCTACAGCCTCTGCCACGGCCCAGGGTAGCACAGAGCCATCCAAAAGATCTGCCCCTAATGGGCAAAGCAGAGAATCCAGGCCTTAAAAGTGTTCATTATAAATAACTTGCTTTACATAAGCAGAGTTTGCCTGCTTGTTCTTCGCATTCTCAGAGTGATGAGAGTTATGGAAGTGTGTGCTTTAGATTACAGATTAAAGCAAGTCTGGAACTTTGTTCTGAGGACAATTCTCAGTAATTCTGTGCACACAACCACAGTACATAGAAATGACATACAGTAATCCTACCTTAGTGTGACTCTTCAACAGGTTCCTCAGACATACTGCTGCATATGTACTCACCTTATTTAGTGTGCTGTTTCTCGTCATTTCATTACATCCTTAACTGAACAATACAAAGAGCTAGAATGCTACTTATTTGAAATCAGTGACAGTATGACAGATATTTGTATTATGGCAACCTCTGGGAACCCCTATTAAGGACTGAGGTCTTGTTGTGCTAAGAATTATACCAACACAGAAGAAAAAAACTCAGAACCAGATAACTCATGTTCTGTACTAAACGCAGTGGAACTACCAAAGAAACCATACAGAACCTTCCATATAAACTTCTCTTTTGCCTCTTGCCTCTGTCCATACTAAAACATGACCCTCCCATTACAGACTTAAAATAGGAGAAAATAAGTTGGAAAGAGAATTAAATCCCAGGAAGGCAAAGTGATTTTTCCCAAATTGTAAAAAGTTTCCACAAGTGGAGTAAAACCCAGGTCTCTGCTCATGGTTTTGCAGGGGCTCCCGCCTTTGTCCATTGCACTTTCCAGCTACAGAATGAATTGAACACGGTCAGGTCTTTCCAGAGTGGCTGTTTTCAGTCTGGTTTCACTGATTGGAATTTGAAATAGCCCCAGGAAAATGTGAAATATTTAATCTTTTATATTCCTTGGCACATCTTGGAAGGTGATTAAAATGAATTTAGGTCTATCATTGAATATATTTATGCCTGATCTTGACAGATGGGAACATTTGTTGCTGTTGCATAAGGGAAAGGTTAATATAAGTAAAATGAAAATAGTTTCCAGAATTATGTGCATGAACTTGCTGCCAGTAGAGGTCCTAAATACTCCTCCATTTACATATCAGAATGGTTCAGATAAGCTTGAAGTAAGACAATATAAAATGTAAATAATAAGACAATAAAATAAAATGTCCATTGGCTAAACTTAATTTCTCATTTTGAAGGGGGCAGGAGAGAAAGCTATTTCTGTACCCTGTGTCTCTGAGGGTAGTTGCTCTTTGACAAGACCTGTGTTTGCTGGCAGTAGTAATAGCTACTGTAAATTTGCAGTGCCTTTGCATGCACTAAACGTGAATGGGTGTCAGTCATGTTTACTCATACAGAGAAATACTTTCTGCCTTACATCTCTTTAGGATCAGGATACAATTCACAACTCCTGTCCTTACCTCACAGCTGTGATCAGTGATGCTATTTGTAAAGGAAAAGAAGCTGATTCTGTCCTTCTGTTTTTGCAAGAAGTAAAATGAGTCCTGCAAGGAGCATGTCTGACACACTACTGTTAAAGCAGCTGTGTAGTCTAAACTGTATTCCTAGTTTTTTTCATGACTTCTTGTTTGGCCTTATGACTTAGGTTGGACTACAGTTCCACATAAATCTTAATGCATTGGGGATGAGCTCGGTCACAACTTGTAAACACATACACAAATAATAATTATGGAAATGTTTTTACTGGCAGGACTACTGAATGGAATTTGAGGCTCTATCAGAGTTTGCAAAGTAGAAGAATCCTGCAGTTAATTTTATTTTAAAAGTGTAAAGCCAAGCACCTGGAGTTCCCACAAGCATCTGTGGAGATTGTAAGCACCTACTCTTTCTCAAAATGGTAGATAAGCCATCTTTCCTGCCCTGGAGAATTCACAGGTGTCAGAGTTTACCTACACAGTATTTTGCAGCTGGGCACAAGATTACAGAGCTCATACTCTGACTAGCTAGACCCAGTCCATTTCTAAACTGGAAGCTGATAGTTGGCTTAGCAGGCCGCTTGAGCTGTGGTAAAATTTTGTGATAAAGCAGCTGCGGTGCTTTCAGCAATCAAGCTTGTACCTTTAGGATGCTGCACCACACCCTGCAAATATTCCAAAGCAGAACCTGTTACCATGCTCCCAGTGCAGGGTGGTTTTGCTCACTCTGAGTTTGGGTGTGATACAGCCTCTCTGTGTGTCTGTTTCTTTTGGAGACTGAAGTATTGCCAAAATCAGGGGCTTAGCCCCTGGAAGTGGCCACAGTGAGTTACACACTGCAACAACAGGACCTGTGTAAGGACTTGAAGGAGAGAGCATAGCTGGTCAATATACCCCCCCCCTTTTTTTTTCCTGTGGGATTTCCATAGAGCAGCAGGGGAAAAAGCATTCAAAGATAAATAGATTTAAAACTAGAAAAAATAAGGCTTTACCTAACTTACTGAGTTGGTGAATCTCTTGGAGTATCAAACTAGAGCCATTTCAGGAGTAAAGCCAGCTTAGACCAAGTGTCAGATAGTAGCCTAGTGCTTAGATGACTTGGGACCAATTCCTTGCTCTGTCACAGCACTTTAGAGTAATCATGTACAATTTCTTTCCCTGTTTGGGCCTGGAATGCAGGATATGGATTTTATTTGTGAGGCAATTTGAAATTAATTAAAGAACTGTGCTATGGAAGATAACAGTTACTACTGTTTGCATTATAGAGGACATGATAGTGTTTTAGGATGTAAAGAAAGGGAATAGAGATGCATTTTTGAAGGTTTCTTGGTAATCTCAACAATTACTCTTCAGAGTGTTTTACAGGCTTCTGATAATTAATCCAGCTAGATAGGGACTAAGATAAGGAAGTACTATCCTCACTCTACACCTTCATGGAGACTGAGTTTCACAGAAATAATCCATTTCCAAGCCAGGACTAAGGCACAGGTTCCTGATTTGCAAGTAATTTAACTTCTTTTACTTACTTCAGCTGCTTCTCATTAACCAAGAGTATAAGCTCATTAGAGCAGGAACTTTGTGTTACATGTGCTTATAACACCGACACAATGAGGTTCTGAACTGCTCTAAGCCTCTCTAGGTGTTACTGTAGTGTAAACACCAATCATGGAAAAGGCACTTCTCATTTGTAATGATTATGTCTCAGAAAGCAAACAAAATCAAATGGAATTTAGTGACACTTTGATTTAAATTTTAGTGCAGTGCAATTTTCAGAGCAGTTCTTTGTTTTTCTGAGAAGTTGAGCCTTTGTCAGAAAATTTGCCCCCTCCTCAGCAAATAAAGATGAAATTGTATGTAGAACAGCTATTTGTTACCAATTATTTGCAGCAGTTATTTGAATGTTTTTCAGCTGCACTCAGACTTAGTGCCAAATGGCTTAACTGACACAATTTTTCGTGTCAGAATTTGGGTGAAAATACCGTTTTCAAACATTTTGGGTTAGTTAACGTGTTACAACTGTATGTCTTTTCTACGTTCCAAAGAAGTAATTTAAGAGCAATTCTGTCATGGAAGTCACTGTAGATTTAACTGTGCTTGTCCATCACTGCTTCCTCATAGATATTCATAGTATTCTGGTCTAGTGGTCTCACAGACTGACTAGAAATAAGTTGTGTGAAAAAGGACATTAACTGATTGTGTAAGACTAACGGCATTAATATTTCTAGACCCAGGATATGGCAGGAGATCACAGTGAGACACATATACAGATAAACCATACACAGGAGAGACAGCAAGGCAAGGAGAGTGCTGTGTACTCACACGAGGAGCACCATCAAGAAAAGTTGTGGTCAACACAGACAGAAACGAGCAGGTTAGAACAGGAAGCTCACTCTAAGATAGAAGGCTCTCTTGGCTTAGCAGCAAGTGGGCGATGCTTTTTAGTTGTCTTCTTCGCTGCAGATAGCAGAATAAATGTATCTTGAATTTTGGGCCAAATATACCTTTCTGCATGCAACTGATGACACGGTATCTCTTTCTTAGCATATTCTTTGGGACAGATTTCTGACTTCCATGCCAGAGGGGTTATATATTTATTACATAGCACAGATAAACCATTAACTTTAGTGAAGTAGTTGCGAATTTCCTTAATGTAGGCTAATCCAGAAGTGGCCTACAACCAGTGTAGTTCATTCTACATACCATTCCTTTGTTTTCTTCATTTGTGTGGAGAAGGATTATGGTTTGAATTGGATGAACACGGACTTCTGTGTAATGTTCATGTGTCCTGAGCTGGAAATTTAACTGGTCCTAGCTATCATTAACTCTCTGCAGGTGTTGTAGAAGCAATAAAGCTTCTTTAAATTGTACTTGGGGTTGGCCACACTCAACGGCAGCAACATAAAAAGATACACAAAGTGAATTTTGCTCTGCTTGGATCTTGTGCCAGGCAAAGGTCAGTTACTTTCTATGTGTCATTTCTGAACTCTGCTCCCATACTCAATAATTTCTGGTGATGAGCTGACATTTCTCTTTTATACTTGCCACCTTTATGGTCCAGCAGAGATGCTGGCTAGCTTTAGCACCTTCATGCTGACAGAGATGGAAAGGTAGTTCCTTCTGAACTAAGAGCGATTATTTATTTCATGCTCAAGACTAAGCCTAAGTGTCCTGAACAGAAGATACTTTTGGCAAAGATATTTTCTTAATTTTTATTATTTTTAACATAACCTCACATGATGTGCATTGCCCTAACTGATCAGAGAACTGCAGACATCATAACAAATAATGCTTTCATTATGCAGCTCTTTGAATTCCTGCAATCTTATTTTGTCAGTGTTTAAAATCATCTGTTTTGGAGGCTCGTACCTCCTCCATTTTAGCAATCTGAAGCTCATTTCAGGTCAGAAAATTGCAGTACAATCCTACTACCATCATATTTTTCAGATCAGTAACCTCAGCAAGTTTGATATTCAGAAAAAACACTTGTGCTTTTATGCTATAGAGAATGAATTTAGTACAAAAATGAATTAACAGGAATACCATTCAGACCATTAACATCAATCATACTCTTCTTTTTGTTATTAAATGTTGCCTTCCTAATTACAGTGTGTTCTGCCAGTTGCATACAGGAAATGCAGATACTTTCTTCATTCTTGTCCGTTGCTCCCATTTTGCAATGATAAAGCAGTTCTTTGAACGGTTTCAGGGTTTATTCCACAATTTAATGTGGAATTCAAATTGTCTAACAGATGGTATTGTCATCATTTTTCCTTCCCTAAAGAATGAAAAAGAACAAACACTTGACATTTCCAATATGTCTTCATCTAATGCAAGAATTTTTAGAAGCCATAAAAGAGTGTTATCTGCTTCACATTGGAGAGATGGACAGAAATGTTAAATGCATCCTAACTATCTACTGCCCTACATTAGCAATGTTCAGTCTGCATTTAAAACAAATGCATGACCTGATCTTCAGCACGGTTGCATTTTCTTTTTCTGCGATGAGCTCTGTCTACAGTAAAGCATGAACATGCAATACTAGAGCTATTTCAGCATAAGGAGTACAGAATTTTCATTGCAGGAATTAGCTAGAGCCTCTAAAGTACCTAGAAATCAGTTCACATTTAGAAACATACAGCAGATGCATCATTTGGCAGAAGATTTCAGCAGTCAGTAATTTGCCGTTCATCAGGGATTGCCTCTTAAATCTGTGCAATCCAAGCTAGGGGGCAGATGACATAGAAGGATAAATTTAGACATGGCTGAAAACAATTATTTTGATTAATCCTCCAGCCAATGAGAGCAAGATTCTTCCTATCCCTCCCCTTCCCCCTCCCCTGTCATAAAGAAGGGGGAGAATGTGCAAGTTTAACTTCTCCTCATTTTAGATGTAGCGCACGCTTTTGTTTGGCTCTTCCTGCTAGGGGATCTGCTCAGCAGAGATTATCTTTAATTGACTGTGATGCCTGGCTTCAACATTAGCATCAGTTAACTGCTGAAGAAGGTTCTGTATGTAAAATGCTGAAGCTTTACTTAGCTGCAAAGGAGAAATGCTATCTATAAAAGATGGCTTTTTCCAGACCTTCCTGTCCAATGGGAGATGCCCTCAGACTGACTGAGCTACTTCTGCTGAGAAATACTAACTTCTTTCTTAGATCTTTGTGGTGAAAAGAACTTCCTAAGCATGCAATGTAACATGTTTTCCAAACAGCAATTAGATGGCAACCACTTTCACTTGCTGTCAGCCTTGTACCTAGCTGGTAACCAGCAACAGAGTTCTCGGCTGGCCCTCTTGGGCTCCCGCACTGTTCTGCTGCTGTGTCCTTCCAGCCTCTCACAGCTTGGAGAATGTTTCTGAGTATTGGGACAACAGAGCTGTCTGTCCAGTCCAATATGCAGGCTCACTGAAAGGAGCTGTAGAGTGATGCCAGCTAGCCTTTTCAAAAACCATCAACAAAAGCATCGTTTAACCAATTAGACCCATTTGATTAGAAACAAAATAACATTAATCTTGGCTGACAAACTTATATCCTCTCAGTTTCAACTTGCTGTGATTATAAACAGCTCTTAAAAAAAATAAATCAAGATAAAATAGCACTTCTTTAGTGGCTGTCCATACATATTCCTTCTAATTGCAAATTCTTTATGAATAGTTCTTTCTTTTGGGTCTGTGTCTCCATGTATGTAATTTCAGTACTGCTGTTGCTGAAGGGTAAAAGATATGGGTATCCTTAAACTGTTTTGCAATTGCTTTTTGCTCATTTCTTTTTGGTGTGGATTTGGAGTGAGAAAGTTGTTTAATTTTTACATAAACTATAGACTCATGCTGTTCTGTGGCTGCTTGATGTGACTAGTGCTTCTACTTGCAATGTAATTATGCTCGGTGGTGATAGATGGTCAGAGCTGGGGGTAGAGGGGTGCTTGGAAAATCAAGCTGAAGGGTGGTAAACTGCAATATTGTAAGAGATTGCAAAATAAAATAGCAAGCACTTTGAAAATAGGAAATTTTATCTTATTTGCTTTATGATAACTGTTGGCGCTTGACTGCCACCAACAGCAAGCCTGTCTATGATTGACAACACAGTTCAAGCAACCAAAAATAGCCCACGGTTTAAGTCATTTTTGTCTTTTTATAATTGAATATTGTTTCAAATAAAAGCTGATGTAAAATTTAGGCAAAGTGGACTCTCTTGGGCTAGGGTCAGCTGGACAACTCTGGGTGAAGGCACACTAAGAAAGCACTGAATGTAGCAAACTTCAGGTATTCTTGCTCAGAATTAAATAGAATTAGCTCTTTTTTTTTCATTAGCTTTAATACTTTTGCAGCTAGTTAAGTTTTTACCACTGGATCCTTGTTGGATTAAGGGATTTGACTGAGGGAGGAGAGGGAAAGATTAACCTCGTTCAAAATCTCATTCCTTCTCAGGGAGAACCTAAATAAATGAAGAGGCGAAACCGTTAACTGGTCTTGATCAGAAAACGCATTGAACCTTCCTCTGCTGCTGAGCCAAGCAGGCCTGGAACAGTTGGAGTTTTTCCTGCTTAAGCAGCAGTAGATACTGGTTTAGTCTTTTGCTTGTGAGTTATCTCCTCTAATGGATCTCACTACTCCCCTCTTGGTGAGAGAGGAAGGAAGTAATGTTTTGCCAATATAGGATGTAGAAGCAGACCATCTTTTCCTAAAAAGTCCCCAGTATTCTTTTTAGGCTGTTTCCTCTGAGAATTATGGTGGTAGTATCAAAGCCCTGATCAGTTCTGTTAGCTCCCCAGGATTACAGTAACAGTAGCAACATGGATCTGCAGCATCAGAAACTTTGGCATGAATGTCTTTCCCTTATTACTGGTTGTAGTTTTATTTAGTACTAGTAGGCACTACTGCTTTCTATGACAGTGTCTCATCATCAAAACGCTGTACAGCACAGTAGACCTGCTTGTGGCTTTTTTATTAATGTCTTTTTTGGAAAACTTTTAAAACTTGTATATTTTCAGGACAGGCAGGAAAGTCAGGCTACATTAGCTTGTAAAGTGGATTAATTATTAAACACCTTTGTGGACATTTTAATTCAGAATTAAAGTGGCTTTAATTGGATTTAGCTTACTTTGCTTCCAAAGTAAATTCAGGTAAATTAAATTCAGTGTAAGGGCAAGGACAGACATCCTCATTAAGGGCTACCTGGAACAGCTGAAAACAACTGCCCAGCTGCTCCTGGACACCCTTCTGCTCCCATTGTGTCCCTACTGTGTTCACACAGCTCTGCTCAAGGAAGGAGGTGCTCTCTAGTCTCCTACAATAAGAGGTAAATTCAGACTGATTCTGCTCATTTTAACTAATAGTTCAGTCTGTTGGCTGACTACATTGGCACATACAGGAAAGACAGTCATATTCTACTTGCGTTCTGCAGTGGGGAGCATAGCCTTCAGCTGCTGCTGTAATAAGTAGTGGGGAAACTGTAACACCATAAGCAGCTGCAGCTATTTGCAAAGCGAATGCATGTCTAGGTCAGTAGAATATATATGCGTTCAGGATGCAGTGGGGGCTCTTGGGGGCCTTATTAAAGAGTCATAACTGTTGGGATGGAATACTGTCTTTTAGCAATGCTAGAAAAACTTTGTGATTTTTATGGACTATCTATCTTCCTGTTTTATAAAGGAAATGTCAGGGGCAGCAGACTGAATGTAGATAGGAGCAGTAAACCAGCTACTAATTACAGCTGCAGCCATCTCCTCTTTGGAAGGACGAAAGAGATTCTGTGAACTGTAATTCCGCAACCCAAGCTTGAGTTTTTTTCTTTAAAGAACAGGTCTTTTAAAGGAGAGGGATTTGTACCCTTATAGACCAAGTATCAATACTAAAGTAATGAAAAAGGAGATGAGTTCACCTAAAAATGTATCGTCATCTAAAAATGAGGTAAGTTAGATGAAGTAGAAGATACTGAATGTTTTGACACTTTTATCGGGCTTGTTTCAAAGGCATTTCACCTATTAAAAAGTTAACACTAAACTTAATACAGAATACAAAATGAGTTGGATAATACTATTTCTAGCTGTGACCATGTAACCTTTCGTTTGCTAAGCAGTATCAGAGTAAGGAAAGACCCAGGCAATGTCTCTCCAAGAAAAGCTTGAAGTGCTCTAGAACATGTTAGTGAAATAGTGACCCAGTTTTTGTGGCACAGGCAATATATGGGCTCGTGATCCCTCTTTGATAAATGCTTGCTACTTCCTAATCGCCCCTCCTGTGATGGCAATGAATGTAGTTCATTCATGATGATGAATACAGTTCCAGTAATCTTTAATTTTCCTCCCTTTCTCTCTCTCTCTCTCTTTTTTCTTATTTTTCTTTTTGACAGGAAGCTTCTTATTTGCCAGATATTGATACATTGCCTAGACCAGACTGTATGAGAAATGAGATGCTGCTTATGACAATTTGGCTGTCTAGTTGTGGCCAGGTAGCTGCAGATCAATACACTGGGCAAGTGCTTAACACGGTGCTGATGGCAGCCAACATCTACCAGGCCCTTGTGGCATGGCTTCTTTCTCTGGTGAGTACAGGCAGTGACAGTGTGCAAGAGGTGGTGCATTACTAAAGGTGTATTTTGCCCTCTAGTGAATATGTAATCATTACAGAAATCCTTCTTTCAAAAGATATAAAGCAGTGAGCTAAACAAAAGAGAAGTTATTTCCTAACTTGGCTTGAAATCAGTAAATGAAAGTCATACTGATTTCAATGGATGCTGTAACATGCCTGTAGTTTACAGAGAATATGACACAGAAAGCAGAAATCAACGGGACAGACTTGAAGTAACCAGAATTGATTGAAAATGGAGGGCTGAGTATTATACTTGTCTTCTGCAAAAGAAGTGAATGTAGACAAGTGCCTGTTTCTTACCACTTGGTCTGATTAATAGTAGATCCTTTCAAATAGTCAAAGAGGGGTGTAAACAAGTGGTGGTCTGTTTAATCTTAATTGTCCTTTGGGTCACATTTCTTTCTCCTCTAAAGAGATCCACTTTTCCTCGCTCTTCCCATTCATCTCATGTTAGTCTTCTCCTGAGGGCAAGCAAGCAATGGCTTTTTCTTTTTTTCCCACTCACGTTGGCCTTATTTTTTTCTTTCGTTGCAGACATCAACATACCAATCTGTGCACTCAAGAAAACTCTCATCCTGTGCAGACAGCCTGCACAAGCCTTTTAAATCACTTAAACTCCACTTAAACAGTATTAATAATGGTATTTACACTTTCATTAAAATATTGCTAACATGCTTTAATATTAGTTCAATGCTAATGAAAATTGTCAGTAGAACAGCCTCAAAGTCTGAATCCTCCATTCAGAAAGTAGCTCATAGGCTTTTTCGAGCTTTCTTCTCTTGAGTTATTCCCACTAAAAAGCCTGAACTCGAAGCAGCTTTCTCCGAGGCTGAAAGGACATCTCAGCTTCCAGGGCTCCATGTCACTCTACTGAGGCTGCAGGGCCAAATGTTGTGATGGACTTTGAAATGAACTGTTGTATTTCATTCCAGTTTCTATCAGGCACAAACAGGTTGCCTCGCAGCTGTTGGATAGCAATGACAAAAAAGGCCTGCGTTTCTTTTTAAAAACAAACAAACACAGTTGAAAAGTTGAGCCATGTCAGACCAAATTCTCATCCAGTTTAAATCTGTGTAACTGCACAGATTCACTGGTTTCTGGCTTGTAAATCAACCTAAATTTGTGTATGTTAGAGATACTCATTTATATCAGCTGAGAACATGATCATCCAAATGTAAGCATTCCCCAGTGGCAGAGCTGCTACAGAAATTCCCTTATGAAAGCAGTGATCACAGCAGTCAAGGACTTTTTAGTGCTGCTTTTCAGTGATACATCTGACCTATAAAACAATTTGAAAATGCACTCAAGGCTTGTATTGAGAATGTATTTTTAAAAGCATTTGTTTCACTGTAAATAGTTTTGTTTTATATATACAATAAATAGCAAGGCTGTAAATCCATCTAGAGAACAAAGCTTAAGTGGTTTGTAAGTTCAGTAGAACCCTGGGAAGAAATCATAGTCCTGTAATTCAAATTTGCCTGTCTTTTATTTTCATATAATGTGATCTGATTCAGAGAGCCTCACCTCCCATGGCTGCTGTTCCTTTCTCATGGCTTCACTAGTTAATTGTGTCTTTATTTTCCCATAGCCCTCTCCCCTCTTTCACTTGCTGTCCAAATCTCAGATTGTTTTTCAGCACTACAGTGCCTTCCCAGTCTGTTTCAGGTATCTCTCCTTTCTCTTTTCTACACAGTAATGGGGTTTCTCATGTGTTCTCTATACTAGAATACATCATATTTCAGCCTGACTTTGAACTTTGAGCCAGTGAATGAGCATCTGAAACCCTATCTCTGGAGCTAACCTGATATTTCTGATAAACAATGCCTAATATTCATCTTGGCGTTGGCAGAAGTCACTTCTTATCCTTCTTATTTGGGATCAAATCTGTATATTGGAAAATGCAATGCTTGTCTCCCACTCATGCACACGAAAATAAGATCTGTCAAAAAGAAACCACCTCAATCTAACTAAAAGGTGGAGTCACTGGATAGGGACTGATGGAGTTTTAGATATTAGTGATCACTGATGGGGAGGATGAAGGCAGTTAAAGAAATCTGTACTAGCTCCTTAGAATGGCATAACCATTTAGCGTTGATTTTGAATGGGGATTGTATTGATCTCATTATCATTATTAAAGGCAGCACACTGTACCACTTTGGTAAGAACAAGCAGTGTGGTGTTGACAGGGACTCCGTTTTTATTTCTTCCTAGACTAGGGAACTGATGTAACCTCTTGCTTTCACATAGTTGACTGAATTCAGAGCTTGCAAGTTAGGAGAGTCCTCACTGAGAAAATAAATCCTATGACTTACCAAAACCTACATGTTATTCCTATTTAATTTGATCTTTATTGAGTTTCGACTGGCTGAACCATAGCTAATCCACTAATCAAGCTAGAGTACTGCCTGGATTATTGTACATTGTGTATCTCTACTCAAAAGCAACAAAGTGAGATGAAGGGTTATTTTCAGTCTCTAAATATAGCTGTCTGAAAAATGAAATTATGTTTAAATGGATTTACAGGTGCCTTCTGTGAAAATGAAAAGTGAGACCAAAGCTCCATTTCAGGTGGTAGGACTGCAACAGGCCTGGCAAGAGAATGGCTTGGCCTTATATGCTTGCCTGATACCAACAGATGAATCTCCAGCCCAGAACAGCACCAAGATCTGGAAGATTAAAGTGAGTAGCAGCACTTAGACTTGTTAGTAATGTAGAGCTGCCGTGGGTATGTACTACTCTTACATACTAAAGACCAGCCTTGAATATACCAGTTCAAGCTCAAACTTCAGTGAAGCAGGATAGAGTGGCACTCATGCCACTGTAATGGGGGAGCAGCCCAGGATTGTGGGAACAGAAAGATGAACATTGTGGGAACAATGCAGAAATTTGACTGGAAGCGTGTCCTTGACATGCATTATGTTTTTGCTTTTATATTTTAACCATGTGAAGAGTGTGGCCTAGGAGACGGAACATTGTCTTGCTATTCAGCTCCCAAGAGTCAAGACCCACAGATGGGACCTGAGACTTTCCCTCAGAGCTGGTAGACTACTGAGTTTGTGCTGTGCAATAAAGCACCGAGCTGAAATGTCCTCATCTAGCACATGCAGGTAGCACTCTGTAATGCTGGGCATGATTCTAGCTTGTGTCCTGGAAACAGCAGAACTATGAAATAGCAGCTCTGGGCCCTGTTTGTTAGTCCTGTCTTTCAGGAGAACTAATCTGAGCAGGTTATACTCTGAGCATCTGTTCAGTTTTCCTTTTCGAAGACAGCTTGTTAGGTATTATCCTGAGACTGACTATCCTTGGCTGCTATAGATACCTATAGAAACAAACATGTAGTATAGCTCACTTCCTGGAAAATGTACCCGGGTATATCTGAGGAACCTTGTGTACTGTGATCCTTATGTACCTGAGATCTTTGGATCACTTGCTTGAGTAATCATCCTGTTTTTGAATAACTTCTACTGACACACTGTGTCCCTGTGCTCTGTAAGGGTTGGTGAGTTGCTCTCAGGTGGTTGAAAGTGGCACTTGTGGCTTTCGTGAGCTTGTAAGGGATTTTCTACTCCTGAAACTGTTTGACTAGCTCACCCTGACAACTGCACTGTGTTTACATCCTTATTTACTGTCTGGTAATATGAACAGGAATGAGATTTGATAGATACGATAACTCTTGGCATTTCTTCTATGCTGAAAAGACCTTATTGGACCTAGTAGCAGGTGATTGTAGGGTGGTCCCCAGGTATCCTAATTCACACCTGCTGGACACATCGTCACGTGAAATTTAAATGGAAGAGGAAGTATAAACATGATTTAAAAACACAGGCTTCCCCTGTTCAACTGCAGCAAGCATTCTTCATCTGCAGCTGCCTGTCTGTGAGCAGTAAAGATTAAATTTCCCATGATGTATCATAAAGCCTAAAATATGACAGCTGTGGCTCCACTGCTCCTGCAAGTAAATGATTGATGCTAGCAACAAATGTAATGATTAAAACACTTGGGAAAAAAAAAAAACACACACACACACAATAAGCAACATTTCTGCTAGTTTCTGGGCACCTATGGACCTGAAGCAGCAGGGCTAATGAGACTCATCAGCCTGCTAGACTGGCCAAGGGCTTAATAGTGATTTCTCTCTCAGGCACCTGGATTCAAGGTATTTTCTGTGGCACAAAGAAAATGGAAGAACAGAGACTGACCTGTCTTCTGCACGTTTGCCTTGTTGCTGTCTAGTAATTTCAGCTGAAGCGCTGGCCAAAGAGTCAAAATTGAGTGTTGAATATGCTTTAAATAGGTATCTGGTGTCATGTAATTGAATGAATATTTCAGGCTACAGGCTCAGGCTGCTCTAACATTTGGTTGGAGCTGGGAAGGTTGGCAGAACATGCCTTACAGAGCTTCCAGTCTATGTGTAAATTTTGATGGCATTCTACTGATCCATTTACTGACACTGACATTGCTGTCGAGTTCATTTAATACGCACTGCGGTGAACATGCAAGACATTTGGACAGTGTTCTTTAAAGCAAGACTATGTATAACAGGTTTCCTCTCATTAGTGGCCCTATCATATGTCTTTGCAATAACAATTACTTTTATTGTTTCTACTTTCTTGTGGTATCTGTAAAGGTGCTACTCTCTTCTCTTCAGAGAGCTAAGCTGATGGGAACCACAAGTCCTTCAGAAATGTCAGCCACAGCAGGGACAAGAAAAACAACAGCATCTAGTCCTGTCTCCCCATTCTTCCCCTTGAGCAGCTTCAGCTGTTGTTGTAGAGAAATTTGATAGATTTTACTTTTCATACTCAAGTCTCTTGGTATAGTGCTGATGTACAATATGTAGTGGTTGAATCGATTAACAATATTCTTCTGTTGCAGGATTTAACAATTCCTGTTCTAGTTGTCTCGTATTGGCATAATGAGAATCAATTACCAGGGCTTAGCTCCAAAATATGAGTATCAGGAAAAATACTCGGGGTTCTAGGTGCTCTTGTTGCAGCTATTGGCTATAAGAACGTACAAAAATGTTAGTTATGTTTTTTTAGATGAGATATAAGAAGACACACTAAGTAGTATAAATAGTAACCAGTAGCATGATAACAAGCTGGCTTTTAATGGTCTTAATGTGAAGAGTACAGAGTTCGTTTTTAGTGTCACAGATGGATACATACTGATTGTGCAACGTATTAGGTACAAGTTAGTGCCTGCTTGATGGCAGGAGGGAAATGCCCATTTTTCTATGTGTATCTTGTGATAGGAACAAAATGGCAGCTGTCCATGGAGCCCTACAATGAATTTTTTTTAATAATAATATGAATGTAATTCTTAAGCAGGTGTTGGATTGCTAGTCTAAGAGTCTAAGGACATATCTGTATCACTGGGGCAAGGTTTCACTTTCCTCAGCTTGTCCCACTGACCTTTCCCAAAGCTTATGTGTTTGAACATCCTGGGTGTATTTATCATCGTTACTGGCTTTTGGACTGTTTACTGCTGTGGCTTGTTGCTGCCTGTAGTGCCGAAGCTCTAATGATGGTGGGGTGCAGACCATCACTGAGAAATGGACCAAGACAACCTGCTTACTTCATGTAGCCATAGGCTGTTGGTGATTTCCAGTTACTAGTAACTGGGGCTGAGCTACATTCTAGTCTTCAAAAACATCAATATTTTATTTACTAGCCATTTTACTGTCAGCTCTGTGTCTTCTATTATTTGTCGTATTTTATTTCTCCAACCCAAGGTCTAATGGTTTACGAATATAAATATAATAATAATTTCTCAAGGAAAGAGCTCCTGTCCTCGAGCAAGTTGAGTTTTGGCTCATTCAACCATGATGACATCTATTCATATAAATCAAGCTGCTCCACAATGTTTTTTCCCATTATTGTCAGTTTTTGGGGTTTTCATTTTGGCTTTTTATTTCTGCCCTCCCTCCAGACAACTGATTAAAATGAGACAAATTTAAACATGCCTACGTGGCTTTGCTTTCTTGAGCTGTTGTCAGAACAAATGTCCATGCATGCACCTCTTGTAGTTTTTGCATGCTGATAAACAAGCTTAATTTACAAGCATATCTGGTGGGAATTAGATTTGTATGGAGTGTGCTTTCTAAGAATCTGCTCAGCATTCCCAGTTAGGCAGACTAACATTGAACAGGGCAGCATGGTTCTTTTCTGCACGCTTTGGTCGCTTAACAGATCTGTGGTGGTTTGAAACGACTGGTGATCTCTGTCATAGGATTTGGGGGTTTTTAGAGGCTTCTGCTATTCGAGCTTTAGTTTCCAGGGGCAATAATAGATGTTTTGGAGAAGATGCTTTGTATAATTGTCCATTTTGTTAATTTCTAGTTAAGGCTCATTGAAGTAACTGATCTTGTAATCTGAAAGTCCTACTAATATGGAATAACAGGGAGCTTAGTGTGGAGGCTAAACAATGGAAAGCTGTATTTTAGCATCATCATGCAGTACTCAATAACAACCTTAAAAATTCAGAGATTGATAAAGCTATTCAATTACGTAAAATATCCCTGTGAAACCTTTAGTAAATTGACGTTATATTGTATTAGGCTGATTTATGGTCCTGTTTATGGTATTTCTCTTTTTTCCTCTTGGTTTATGAGAAGTCAGGTCTGTTCATAATTACAGGGACTGCACCTTCATAAAAGATGTATTCAGGAGACACATTCCACAAGGCTACAGAACAAATGGGATATCCTTTGACCCAAAAGAATTACCTTTGGTAGAAGAATGGTGATTAAAATTACTGGCTCAGGCCATCTGCTAGGCAGGATTTTTTGGGCATCCAGATGACATCTACAGTGCAAAAACTTGGCTGTACATGCTGCACTTTCCCCATCCATCCCAACTGTACTTTAACAATGGCCACTTCTTCCTTCCTTACCTTAATGTGTAGGTCATGAAACTGTGCTATGCAAACTGCTTCAGAGTAATTCATGTGAGCTGATGGATGTCGTGAGCCAGTTATTTTATACCAGTATTTTGTAACCAATTGAACATTACTGTTAACTCTCCAGCTGTCTTCTGTGATGAAGTTCTGTATCTTAGCAATCTGAGTGTTTCAAGTGAGTTGGTGAAAAGGCAATGCTGCTAATCTCCCCAGTGGTCTTTACCAATGGAGATTTTCTTTGAGTTAAGTCTACATGGAGGCAGTCATGGGTTAATCACTTCCACACAGTCAGCTGATGAGCTACTGTTGCAGACAGCATCTACTGTCAAGGAGCTCAGTCAGTATCAGGACCGATTTTGGATCTGCGATGAGAGACTTGGCAGGGTAATACCAGGAACATGTGAAGAGTGTACTTTCTGGGGGTTAGAGAACACAAGGTTGTATGAATGTGGGGTTTGATGGTTTGGAAGGCTGACAGAGGTATTAAGTTAGAGTTTTGGCTTGGAGAATTTGAAGTGCACCTGCATGGGAGACACACAAGTTGTGAGGTTGAGATTGTTTTCCTAGGACAGAAGAAATGAAGAAAGCTGCTGCAGGTAAATGGCATGGGACAGGGAGCTATTGAGGCCATCAGTGACAGGTTTTAACCATTGATTTGTTACAGACTAAAGAAGATCTACAAGAAACATCTACTTTTTACCAGAAGATCTCTGCATTTCTATCCCATACGTGGCTTCCAGATGTTATCTGGTGGAGGACAGAACTGACCAATCACTTCCAAGAGCAGCCATATGCACTTCTTCCTGAAGTTCCCTCTGTGCTGCTCAGTTACATCACTGCTGTTAATCCTGATCCTCAGGTACTGTACACAAATGCTTAGAATTCTGGTATTTTTTCTCATTAGATCTAATAGAAGCTGTTGTTCTTCCTGTGTTACAGATGTTTTCCTTTCGTTTAGTTAAGAATTTAAGCTCAGTTTGAAAAGAATGCTTCTAAGCAGTATTGGTTACCACTGAAGAGTATGAGGTTACAAGTGCATAACGTCTTTTAAAATCAAGTGCTAAAAATCATTTGCCTTCTTAGAGAAGTCGGGAAGGGCATTCACCTCATGCTGTTTAAAAGTAGAATGACAATTAACTTTTTAATTTCTTTCAGGATAGCAAATGCTCCATAAATATTTAAGTGAATGAAACGTTATAAGAACTCATATAGTTCTGGCTTATTATGGAAGTTTATTCCTTGAGGGCATCTAATATTGCTTTTAGGCCTCTAAGTACTGAACAGCCTGTCCTACCTTAGGGTAAATATTCATACCAATTTTTCAAAGAAGCACTAATTTCTTTTGAGGGAATGTTCCACTTAATCCTTTCCTGATCTCTTTCCAAAATTCCTAGGTCAACAAAAACCTTGACACACAAGTTCAGGGAATGGTGAACATGGCATCTGAGGTTCACATCTAAATCCAGTTGTTCTGAAAATAATGTAGCATGAGAACACTCCTGCAATTTCAACCAGATTTGGGGATTAACATTACTGTGAGAATCAATACCATGAAAGCTTAGAGGCTTAACAGTGCACTTAGCAATTTGCCTGAAGTTTTATCCCACTTCTGTGAAGGAAAAGGAGGCTTAAATTTGTTGATTTGCAGTCGCTGTAGCTTTCAAGTACAGGCAAGCGCTATAAAGTAGTCTGACATACTTTGGAAAGATAAATCTGCTGTACATATGTAAGGCATAAAGTATGGCCTTATTTAAACAGTCAGGGCCTTTACGTGTATCCCTTGTTAGGGGAATTATAAATCATTAGAAATTGAAAGCAAGATAGCAGGTGCTTTCTGAGAGTGAATCTTTGCTTCAATGGTGTAGAAAACACTGAAGTCAGTTTATAGACTGCATTCTCTTCCTAAGTTCAAAAGCTCAGTGCCACTCAGGTTCAAGACCTGGATTGCACTGAGACTACTAGGTGTAATGGCTTCTTGACATACGTATTTGCAGTTAAGTGAAAAGGTTCACTTCTCTATGCAAGGTGCAATGATCCAAACTCTCAGGGGACAACAGCTAACCCTGCCCTGAGGCTTTACCAATTGGCACCAACTGAAAATGTGCCTAAGTGTCATTAAAAAGCAACGACAGTAGCCGTGCATAGAAAATACAGTATCAGTTTCAGTCAACTCTGTCAGATTGAAAACTTTGTACAAGGCCAGTGATCCATGTATGTTATATATATTGGAATAGTGTACACAATCCTAAGCAGACCAAAGTATCCTGCTATTGTGTGTTGAAAAAGCATGCAGCGAGCACCTGTTTTTGCTCCAAGTGGTTTATTGTCCAAGAGGCAAGTCCTGAGAGGTGGATGAAACAAATATGCAGGAGTGAAGGAAGGGTGAATGTGCGGTAAAACTGCAGTTTACTTTTGTACAGATGAGCCCTGTGTGGTTTATAAACAATTGGTAGCAGTAGTAGTAGTAGTAACCTTTAGCAAATTGTTTACTAGAGTGAGTCAACATCTTGTTTTTAGTCAGTTGGTCTAGTGGTTTCTCAGTCTGTTCTGAACCCCAAACATTGCTTTTCTATTGCTGTCCTGCTTTGAGGCTCTCCGTTGTAAATGCTATACGTACAGCCTAATAACCTGCAATACTTCACTGTGGAAATGAAAAGTAAACTCACAACAGAGTCGTTAAAATCCCAGGATAGGTTTGGAGTAACATAATCTCTGTGGAGGTTATTAGCTAGAATGTCCCGTATCAGCAAAAAGAGGATTGCTTCGTTTTAACATGAAGTAAATGTAAGTACTTTCTGCTGTTAAGCCTTAGGATGTAAGGGTTAACCTTAGGGACACTGGCAACATATGTAGCCATCACTGATCCTTTTTTTTGCCTCCACCTGCTCCTCCCATTAAAGCATACAGGATTTCTCTTGCTCTGTCTCCAGAGCATGGGGACCCTTGCCCAATGAGTGCATCTCTAAAACTCACTGCTTGCTACCTTTTTGATCACCTTCCAGAGCATCTTGCTGAACTCCCAACGCATACAGGTGCCTTCCATGACAGAGGAGTCAGGGCGTAGCAGCATGGGGTGGGCAAACACGTCAGAATGAGGTTGTAAGGAGGAAGGGAACCTTCACCTCTAAGTTAAAGTGAATGAGGAAAGATTTTAGCTCCAGCAAATTGATTTTATTGCACCTCCTGGTGATCAGAAATCTCCCACTTAGTTCACCAGTGCACTTCATGTTAGTTATTTCCCTGCTGACTTCCAACACAAGGGTTATGTTTTCTTCTTTGAGACAACAGTGCTGATTAAGGGCACGTCTACATCAAGTTCCCACTTTGCAGTTCACTCAGGCAAGGCTCTGTTGAATTTTCTTGATACTATTTTTTCTGAGCATGGGTAAGAATTCCAGAACTGGGTCTAGGGCACCAAATTTGCCATGATGTCATAATTCAGTGCTGCCAAAAAAAGCTTTAAACAGCATAGACTGAACTAACGGGAGGCTTGATGTATAGAAGGGGACTTGCAGAAAGTACAGCAGTTCTGTGGTATTTCTGTAACTCTTATGCAGATTTTGGGGATTTCTCTGCTCGTGTCACCAGAAGAGCTCTATACACACACATTACCAACAACAATAACATCACCAAAAAGTTTTGAAAGGTGCAGACTTCTTTATGAAGACTGAAATAACCAAGTAGCTGTAACAGAAGAGCAGTGCATTGCTGATAAAATTAGAAATCACTGTTTCATGCTGTGGAAACATGGGCCCAGATTTAACACTTGTTACTTTGTGCACTTCAGGCACCTACTTCAGACATGCAGTTGCCCTAAGCTCCGCATATAGTCTCTGCAGAGGGAGTGAGAGGCATTTCCAGAGGGTGATTCAGATCCATTGTTGGTGACAGCATGCATAGTGTGACCCTTCTCCTGATTCAGGCACTTAACTGCCCTGTTTGGGGTGCATTAAATCTCTGAGTATGGAGAGAGGGAAGCTGCTTGAAATGAAAATTCTGAGACTTGAAAATTCTCCCAAGAGAAGCAGCCAGAAACACCATTTGCAACATTCAAAACAACAATAGGAAAAAAGAAATTTAGCAAGAAACTTAGATGTTCCAAGAGAATGAGACAGATCATGTACTAAGGCTTTTCTGATTCTCCACTTCTCTGACTGGAAATGAGGAAGCTCTTTCCAAAGAAAAACCTATTGGTGGAACCAGAACCTACTTATGGAAAAGTTGGAGGAAAAAAAGATTTTTGACATGGATGAGAATAATCCTTAGCACTTCCACTTCCTGATAAGTGTGATGCTTGTGCTCCGTTGCAGACAATACAGTCTATAAGAGATGCAGTTCTGAGTCTGTTTTCCTAGCATTGACAAGAAGATCCAGAGATTAAGGGGTCTGAATGCTGTCACACTGTTTCACAACAAGTATCATAGCCTTACCCCTGCCGAGTGGCTTCAGTATCTTCCACTATCTTTTACTATAACTTCTTTTAACACCATGGCTAATGAGATGCTTGCTCAGATAATTGCTACTCGCTACATCAGCATCTCGCCTTCACCTGACTGTCTTTGGGCCCTTGGCTGCGAGGTCACTGCCTGTCACACACAAATTCAATTGTAATAACTAATGGTATGCTCTGGTTCAGTGCCTTGCGGATGTTGGCAGTTACGTTGTTCTGTTTTTGTTTTATTACCCCATGTGTTCTCTCTCTCTCTCTCTTTTTTTTTTTTTTTTTTTCTTTTTCCCTTCTTTCGTGCTGTCTGAGAAGCAAACTAGCAACACCCAAGTGAGGCCATTTAATGTTTCATGGATAAAACACAGCCTGAGCTACCTGGAGTGTAACACAATTTGGCCAGCTGTCAGATCTGATCCACATGTTACTGTAAGCTGTCACATTCAGTGTATGGGCTCAGGGCCATATTTTCCTCCCTTGAAGCTTCTGCTGAGCCTGCTGCTAAAGCTTGCAGGATGTGATTGTTGAGGAGCTGAACTGGGCATTAGAGTGCTGGTTTAACATATAGGCAGTGGGATAGAACACCGAAAACAGCAGCTTCACAGGTCTGCTTCTCCAAACCAGAACTAGGAGGTTGTTGAGGCTTGCAGCATGGCAGATGTTGACCCGTAAGACACCTGGACTGTTTGAAGTCTAGGCTGAAGCTGTAAAACAGGAGGTCTGCTCATCTGTACCAGATGTCCTTTGCTTTCCAAATCTTGCTACCATCTCATCTTTACTGGAGTTGGTGCTAAGATTCACCGTGTGTGTCTGGCACCCTGAATCTGCCATGTAGCCTGATAAAGCCCTATCAGCTTTGGCAAGAGCACTTACATACATATCACATGCCATCTGACTGATGAGTCCATATGGAGATGACTCACCCATAGGTGAGACATTTGTCCTTGGGCCTCATCTGTATAAATTTACAGAAGTGTGTTCACAGTCAGAGAGTAGCTGTGTGGCTGTATCTCAGAGAGCCATCTGCATGAAGGTAGAAGGGAGAAGGTGACATCTTGGCCCTAGCTGAGCCCATTGGAATTTGCCATTGATTTTAGTGGGGCCAGGAGTTCATTCTGTCTTTTGCATTAGTAATTAAAAAATCTAATCTTTAAAATGAGAACGCACTACGGTAATGCTTGCCTGAGTTGGCACAGAGATGAAGACGTAGCTTGGGGAGGAGTGAATCACTATAGTTGTTCATTCTTGCTAAAATTTAATGGTCACATTTAAATTGTGACCATCACTAATTACTCCAGAAGAGAGCAGTTTAAAAGAACTATCAAGCTATTGTGCTGTGCATCAGTACTGTGCATGATGGTGGATAATGGGCAGAAAGAATGGAAGTTAGTCTCATCCTTTCTCTCTTCTGTATTTTAAGACACCTCTTTCCCTATCTGAAGTGAAGATAAAGATAGGTGAGATGCATCTCCAAACTGCCTGAAATAGTCACCAAAACTGCACATTTTCAGTGACAAAGCTGTTATATACCCTGTCTCTGTCCACAGCCCTTCTGCTGACTGGGGTCTTTCTACTGTGATTTCATGTTTTCTAAATTAAATTCGATAGCCAACTGAAGTGAACACGGACAAGAGGGAAGGAAAGGTGTGCACAAAGTAAAATGAAATTTGTGTCAATCTGGATTCCACAATGTGCACTAACACATTCGAATTCATGACAGCAGGGAGAGGACAGAGTTTAAGTATAATGTAGCCTAATTCACAGGCATGATTTAGTATATCACACAGGACATGAGCCTTGCTTGTATGTTAGCATCAAGCTAGAGTGAGAATGGTTCTTCCCCCCTGCTGCCCCTGATGTATTCAGTGGAGCTGACAGAGAAAGGACGTACATATACAGAATTTGCAGCCTCTCACTAGAGGTAATGGAGGATGCAGGCTCCAAAGGGGTTTGGGTGTTGCCCTATAACGATAGTGGCTGAGCTAATTTTTGCATCAGATAACTCCTTGAGTGCAAGGGGATAAGACAGTGGAGTACACAGAGATTCCTCTTTCTGCAGTTTCTTCTTTCCTACCATGGCTGAGAAACATTCCTCAGCCTAGAAGACTCCAGTTACAACTTAAAATAGGTCACCTGATAGCAAAAGCCATTTTTTTGTTGTCAGAACTGAGAACAGAATAAACTGTAAGCAAGAAGAAGAGATATTAGATTTGGTCATATTTCTGTGTGATGGTTAAATATTCATGTTTTTGCAGTACGCAGCTCCAGTGAAATGAAAGTTCCAGCCTTCTCTAAAATGTTCTTACTCTTGTTTTGCTCAATATTTTACAAGATGTTTTTGTTCTGCAGTGGATTTCCTTCTTATAACTGCTTAGTTTCATCTCAGCATGCTGTCTGAAACAAAGAATGGATCTGGGTTGTTTTTTACGATTTTTGAAAAATGATATATGTATTCAGTCCTAACTGTGGCACTAATCAGTCTTTTCCAGTGTCTTAAGGTAGTAGAAATCAGGATTTGTCTGCCAAAGAACAAAAAAGAGAAAGGATAATTATTGAGAAAAACAAAGGATGCCTTCAAATGTGGAATTATGGACGTGCCCTTTCCTTCCTCCTCTTTCTGATAGTGGTGATACGGATGGAGAGGATTTCAGTGCTAGAAGAAACCCTACTTTCTTACAGCGGGGTCAGAAAGACTCACTCATGGAAATGGTTAAGATGGAGTGATCTCAGGCTTAAGCCAGAACATCCCCGGGGCTGTTTTATCTTCCACTGGCTGACTGTTGGGTGCCTTTCTATCCTGGCGTAATGCCTGTGCCGTGAGATGGGAGATTGTTACAATGCTCTGTGTCTGCAGAGTCTTAGAGAAGAAGTGTTTTCAGCCAGGTACTGAAGGCTGGACTCCCTCTGCCCTGTTCTGAGTGGTGCATGAGGGGGGAATCCCTTCTCGTCCCTGCCAAGATGCAGGTGAGCATTAAGCGGTGATATGTCAGATAGTCTCGAAGAGACTTTCTCATTTGCTGTGTTTGCACAGAAGCTTTAAAATTATTACGATGTTGCTGGTGTAACTAAGAGAAGAACCAGCCCTGAGGTGAAATCAGTATAATCCTCATGCCTTTCCTGTCTCTCAGTGTGGAACACTGAAAGATAGCACCAATGCAGCATAAAAATAAATGGCATCAAAATCAATATAATTTCAGTGAGAGTTAGGCTACTTAGCTGCCTTGGGGGCTCACTGGATGTTATATGCCAAATAGGGCTCATTCATTACAAGTGCCTCTGTGTGATTCTCTCATAAATATATGGGAAAGTTCCATTATAAAGCATGCATTGCATAGGAAGGCAATGGCAGGATTCTTCCTCCCTTAGCACACTTTAGCTAGACTGGACAAAGCAGGGCTGTCATGCTGCAGTTGTCTTCATAGCTGGTCTCACCCCTGAGGAAAAGGCTCTTCTGAAGAACTAATAAGACTTTTCCTAGTTAATTTTCTATTGCTTTTTGAAATCATGTTTAGGTTGGCTGCTGGAAAATACAGTCTGACAGATCATAGAAACAATTTCTGCAGGTTCCCTTGCTTCCCTAATAGGTATGGCCAGAACCCTGCTCTGATGGTGGGGAAGTGAGCCATGTGGCACGTGCCTAGGATCACAGCTACCCCAGCTCACACTATGGTATTACATATAAGTCAACTTTTACCTTGAATTTCCTAGGTTGTATCCTCTGTGTTGTGACTGGAGGTGGGTGATTGTAGTGAAGGTTTCTATAGAAATGTAGGCTAGATTCAGTCTGACCACAGTTGTCCCTTCTCTTACCTATCTTCTTGAAAGTTCATAGAATTAGATTTCTCCAAGGAACAGCTTGAATATGTAGAAGACTGGAGTCTTGTTGCATTCCCATTTTGTAAGGCTTGTCTGGTCTCTCTCTGTGCTCACTGCACCATGCAACTATTGCATGCAGGAACTAGAGAGTGTCTTCCTATTTCTTTACATCAGGGATCTATTGCTTTTTCTATGATGGTATTTTCCACAGTAACCAAGTGTAAATATCACAAGCAGAGGCTAGTGAGCAATGGATTGCAGGAAAAAAAATGGACAAATCCTTGAGAGCTGTCAAAACACTTACTTCCGTGGAGTTTTGTTAACTGAAACCAGGTGAAATGTCAAATCCCTAGTTTTGCTTCCAGGCAAATGTTCATGAAGCATAGGAAATGCAGGAAGGAGAAAACACAGGAGCTGCTGAAGCAGAAAGGAGCCATCAGATGTCAGAAGGGTTTTAATATTACTCAAGTTAATTTCTTTTTCTGGTTGTTGTTTTTAAATATCTGTAGAAAGGTGTGATGTGCCTATCATTTGCCCAGCAGCCCAGAAACATTCTCAGGTGACTGTGCAATTAAATGGTGTTATAGGAACCTCATAATCCAGAATGGGTGTTTTTTCATATAGTCAGTGTAACCTCTATCTGTAATAAAAGTCTTAATCAGACTGTGTTGGAATTTAATTTCCTTTCCATGGTAAAGGTTTGATCAATGTCTGAAGAAAAACATGTGAGGTAGGACAGACTCAGTCCTGCAGTAAATTAAAGTCGAGACTTTAAAAACAGAGGAGCTACTCCAATTTACCCTACCTTTGCCAGTGTCCCAGTGCAGTGAATTCTGCTCAATGTGAAATCTGCATAAATGGATCTATGTTTCTGGAGTGCTCAGTAGTGGCATAACTAAAACCATCGCTTTTTCCCTGAACCAGAACTTGGTGAGCATGACTTTCAAAAGCTGCGTTCATTTTGGTGCCATGGCCTTGCTTACTAAATGTGGAGTCAGAACAAATTCTCCTAAGTGACAAATCCTTAAACATCCTTAAATGTGCACGTGTGCAAGTTGCTTGCTTGGTGCTGAGACAGAGAAATGCCACACTTCCGTAATGCTGTGGCCTGAAGGCCAGTGTCTTTTGTGTAGATATGAGTATGTGGTGCAACAGGACTTGCAGATATGCCACTTGAGGTGACATAACACAGGAGAAACGTACTATTTTTGTTACAGGCATGTAAAAATTCATACAAGTCTTTCCCTACCCCTACACTTTGGCTTATTAATAAGAGTATTCTCTTTACAAAGCCCTCTTCTGCCAGGTGGTCAGCACAATCCCAAAGGATCAAGGCGCTCAAGCCGTTGGGCCCAATGCTGCAGTACGTTTGGCATATAACTCCCACTTGTGTCAGTGGGCACTGTGCATATCAGAGACCGTGGGACCGTTCAGCTTCTCAGGATGCTGTTGCAGATTCATGTTCTTGGGATATCATTTAATTGGAGCTAATGGAACAGATATAAAACAAGTGATATGGTAACAACACTGGACTAATGAGACTAATCCATTATCACCTTGTATTCTCTCTATTAACTATACTATTTTTCTTTGCTCTTGATTTTGAGGGATCAAGATTACATGTAGATAAGAAATGTCCTTCATGCATTTCAGGCAGTGGAGAAGGTGTTTGCAGTTCCAGCTGGGTTTTACTGGCAGACAGTAGAAACTGATGAAAAGTACTTCCCTAACAGCAGCGACATCGAAGCTAGCAGAGATACCGACACTGAGGTAAAAAAAAGGTCATTTCTGACTTGTGGAATGATGTGGGAAGTTGAGAGACGATTAAAAATGATCTGGAGTAACTCAGTCCTTAGGTTTGGTACAAATACTAATCTTGAAGTATTTCTCACTCAGACTTAAACATATCAGCTAAACCTTTTATGTCACCAGTACTGATATGCTGATTGCTCATGTACATAGGTCATGTAAAATTAAACTACGACAGGTACTGGGTGAAGAAATTGCTACCACTAAAGCACAAATCAGCAACAGTGGACAAATTTTGATAACCCAAATCCACATGTCTGCAAACCTATATGCTACACAACTTGTTTAAAAACTGGACTTAGAAACATGATAAAAGTTTCTGAAGCTTATGGTACTGTCTGCTTGAGTTGTAACTGTGTGTGTGTTGTATGAACAAACAGGAATTGATTCTACTTAGCTTAGCCTAGAAGAAGGGAAGGTTACGGTAATTTAAGTCGCATTTGCCTCAGTTTAAGCATGCATACCAAAATTTACTGGACTCCTACCCATGTATGCGAATTTGTTAACTGTAGTAACTCATTTTTCTTACCTCTTGCGCAACAGAGAACATAGCTGCTTGACTAGACAGAGTTCAATATCCTCTTAACATTGAATTAGGAAGGTGCAGATACATTATGTTCTTCCTGAACATGCAGCAAGTTTGTTGCTGAGAATTGCTAGCAAGTGCCAGGCTTGCTCCTAGAAGATGCTCCAAGTCCAAAATTAGGATGTGAAGATACTCAGCACTTGGCACAGTCATAAAGTCTTTATTACAATTTCTCACCTTGCCTTTGGAGTGATACTACTTCTCACAGCAAGGGCAGGATGCTCTGGTAGGGACAGCAAACCAAGAGCTGAGACTAACAGCAAGGCAGGGCCAGTGACCTCCCTGGCAGGGGTGCAATTCCACCTTACCTGAGCAAGAGGAGGAGAGCAGGTCCAGCAGCAGTAACCAGAGTCAGCTAAGAGTCCAGTAACCACTGGCCTTGCAAGTCCGTAGTGATGAGGGAAATCCAGAAAGTCTAGTCAGTAGGTTAGGATCAAGGCCAGAATCAGGCAGGTATGAGACTGGGCACAGACATACCTGCAGCCTAGCTCAGGGACCATGGCCAGGTGTCTGAGCTTACAAGCAGCTCCCAGGCAAAGGGGAGACAGGTCCCTGCCAAGGTTTCTCAACACTGGACAGCTGCATTTTCAAAGTTGGCTTTGAACCTAGGCAGCCAAATCCCCAGGGGCAGGGGAATAAACTCGAAACCCTCACAGCAGCTGCAGAAAAATCCTTCTTTACTGGCTGTTATGAACAATAGGTTAATATCAGGAGAGTAGAACTAGATAAATATAAAGAAACAGAGCTTTTATTCCTAGTTAGACTACTTTTTTATGATTTGAGCAGATTTATAACTTCATTTATCATGATGTTATAAGCCTCATTATGTGTTTATGGACGAGTAGCATTTCATTTGAAGTGTCCAGCAATGATGAATTCATTTGGCATTCAGTGCAGCAGTAAAGCTCCTTGCTAGAGATAGCGCTATGTGTCTCTACAGACAGGAGAACCGTGCACAAATCTGAGGCCAGTACAGTCATTTTTGCCTGATCTGCAGCTAGACAATTTATTACCCGCAGAGTATCATGCACCACACAGCTTCCTGACATAAAGCATGTGCTTCTTGAAACAATACATTTCTTCTGATGGGAAAGTGCAGAACTCAGGATGATTTACTTCCCTTCTGGGTAGTTAGATTCAATATGTGTCAGAGTGTATCTTCCTGTACACGAAGATGAGCTGAATTGGATTAATCTGGAAAAGTGGATTTCAAAATACAAATTAGTGACAGTACCATTGATGTCTGCTGTTCAATTCTTTTCTTACATTGATTTTGGCACTTTTGTAGTTATAAAGAAACAACCAGTTGGCCTATCATTATTTGACTGTGTTTCAGTAATACACACAGTTAAACAGCAGGATTGATACATTCCATTTTCTGCACAGAGAGCTTTCAGCATTTTACTAGTAGGTTTATGTGACAAAAGGCACAATTTTATTATTATTAGTAGATTATTATTATGCTCCAGTCTGAGGCTAAAAGCCTACTGTACTCAACTGCATATAAACATCAATGAAAAGAAAGCCTCTGTGTGGCTCTTACAGTATAGATAAGGTAATAGGAATTAAAGGTGAGGGGAGAGATACAGCTGTGTGAATCATTGTGGGCTTGGAAGCGTTTGGCTCATTTCTCCAATCTGCTCTTGCCGTTCAGGTTGCTATGGTATTGCTGTTTGAAACTCTGTTCCGAAGTCCCCTAGCTATCCATCACATGTTACAGCTGGTTCTCAGTTCTGGTTTGGATATCTGTGGACTCCGCCTGCTCTATCCTCAGCATGATGTGCTGCTCTCTAGCTCAGGTGAGGTCTAGTTTTCCTTCTGAGATTACACTATGTAATAATACTAAGGTGAAGGTGGAGATCTGGATTTGCACTAAGTTGAAGACCCACATGTTACTGTGAGCATGAGGAAGAGGATATCAGATTTATAGTTTGATACAATTTATCAATGCCCTTATCATTTCTTTTAGCAATAATAAGATAAGATGTTATCTGGGCTTTTCTTTCTGTCTGTTCCCACTGTTGAATATCCATGAGTTGTATTTCTAACTCTGGATATCTTTGTGTCTCAGGCCTCTTTAGTTGTTGTTCCTGCGCATAGATTTCCCAGACTGTGCTGCTCTTAGCTGCAAGGTTATGTTTATGTGGGTTAAATATGCTAATTTACCTCCTACTGATTTTCCTGGAGGTTTCAGTTACAGAGAAACCAGCCTCTCTTCTTCAGTTCCCCCATTACCTGTGGGTCTTCAGTCCTTCCTTGTCCTTTAGGAGCACTAAAAAAGCACCTTACCTAAAAGAAGACAATTGATCTAGCCATCCCCTAATTGCGCTGGATGATAAGCCATCACCAAAATGTCACAGTTTACCTATAGAAGATGGCCTGAGATGAGTCATTGAGAAGATAAGGCCAAACAAAAAGGTCATGGGTCTCTGAAGTTAAATTCCTAAGCCTTTAACATTAGAAACCAATTATTTACAAATAGTGGCCTGTACTACTCAGGTGTTCAGTTTCTCTATTTGTGAAACAAAGATAATAAAACCTGTCTCAAAGTGTGTGTTGAATAGCATTAATTGCTAATACAATAAAACTCTAGAACAACAGCCATTGCATTATCTGCAAAATGTGGAGATTGCCTCTGCAGTATGGCTACTTTCTTTTAAGCCAAGGAGTTCTCCTGGAAGGCTTTCATATGACATCAAATCATGTATATATCTAATCTGTTTCTCTTGGGGAAGGTTATGGTTAGACTGAGAGAAACAAGTTTTCTTCTGCTTAGACAGAAGATGAGTGAAGACCAGCTTAATCAGAGAAAAAATCTGCAGTCTTCTTGTCCCCTTTTTACACTAGAAAACAGTGGGAACAGACTGGCTCAGAAATGTGATTGCAGTTGCAGTTATCTCAGCACTGTGTGCATATTACATTCATACTGATAGCTGGAGAGATGAAAAAGGACTTCAGAAATGAATAAGAAAACCATAAAATCACCAGTCATTAAGAGAAGACAGGCAGCAGATCTGCTTCAGTGCTTTGTACCCTGCGCATTATTTAGGAACACTTCATATGAAGGAACAATTCATTTGAGCTGAGAACTGCTATGCATGTCTGTAAATTGCATTTTTACCCCTAGCTCGAAAACTTTAAAATGATGAGTTTAAATATTTACTGACAGTTTCTCCATTATCTACCTGTTCTGGAGATCTTTTGTTCTGGCTTCTGATTCTTATGGAACAAATGATGTAACAATATGTTTAAACCCCAAAGCAGAGAATGACCCACCTTGCCTCTGTGACACCTACAGTAGGAACTGTGAAGGATCAAAACGTACTCTTTTTTATGTTTTTATTTATTGGACTCCAACTATACTGACAGTAGACATGGAGAAGTACTTACCAGAGATGTAGGAGAAGGCTGTTGCAGGACATAAGGGAAGGCAGAGTTCATGTCATGGCAGGGAAATAAAAGCAGGTAATTAAATACTTGTCTGAAGATATCGTTACACACAGTGTAAAATCTGCGTTTGATCCAGGAGGAAATAAATTGGAAAAGATGTGCATAGCTTTTCAGTTTGCGATCCCTTTCTCTTTTTTCTCCTTGTCTGATGAAAATTACAGAAGACATCCCTCTCCTCAAGCCCAGATTCTTGCCCTATCTCCCCTTCAATCCTACCAGCCTTCCTTGTGTGTCTGAACAAGATATGGCACAAGAAGTTAAAAAGTATTGCCTTCTATCAGTTGCTCTGCAGTAACTACTACTGTGCATACCCTTCCCCACAGCAAATGTGAAGCAACATACTCCTTTTTCTTTGACAGATAAACTACCTTGAATTATTTCAGATTTACCGTGAGGTAAAAATGTACAGCTGGTTACCAGCATAACACCCTCAGGATAGGTAACTAGTAGGTTATTTTGTCTTAATCCAGCATGACAAAGCAAAAGTCTCCTTAGATGGGTAAATAAGCTATCACCTTGGCAAAATATAATGGGAATGGAATTACTGATAAACTGTCACTTGAGAATGATCTGAAAAGAGCCCTTGAAAGGAATGAATGAGCTTGGAGCACCATGCTTTAGTCACACCTGTGTTTATTTTTCACAGAAAAACTGCCTTCTTCCTATACTCCAGAGACTGGCAAGATGCCACCTGTGCTGGCATTAGGCACAAGAGGGCTTAAAGCACGAAGCACCTTGCAGAACATCATGGGACCGTCTGACCCACAGCTGGCCAGTGTGACAGATTGCACTTCCATCAATGCCCTCTACTGCAGGAGCCAAGCGGAGCCTCTTGCATACCTGCCGCACCTGGACAGCCGTGTGCACAGGGAGTTATGCCTCTGGTTTGGAGGGAGAGCTGTGGGTGCAGCACTGCATGTTGGTGCCATGAATCTGGCTTGCAGATATAACAAAGCAAGGTGATGGCCCTCGCCTGCATGTTTCTGAGCTATTGCAGTTCTCCCAGAAGGAGTGTGTCATGGAGACCAGGCAGCCAAATGGCTAGTGTGCTTAGTCTTTATATGTCAACCATTAGCGAAGGGACTCAGTGAACCAGAGTGCAGCATGGGAGCATCTGTCTTATTTCTGCATTTCCAGATGAGTTACTACAGTTTGTGAAAGTCCTTTCACAGGGCTGTCTCCTCTGCAACAGGTGATACATATGCCAAGGTGTCGGGCATGGGACTCACACAGTTGTCTCTCATCAGTTGTTTTCTGGCCTGTATCATACATTTGCAACACCTGCTCTTGGACCTTCTGTGGCAGATACGGCTGATTAGCCTGATCTGAGGCTTCCTCCAGCTGTGCCTGGAGCTAGAGAAAGGCTGGAAGGTTGTGTGCCACTGGGGGGCTTTTTGTCAGAACTCCTGGTGTCCAGGAATGGCTTTGCTCTGTGTCACTTTCATATCAAATGACTGGACCCTGGGAGTTTCAGATTGAAAAGATTCTTTGAAGGAATCAGACAAAAGTATGTGAAAATGAAGAGTGGCTTAGAAAATCTTAATGCTAGCAATCAGCATGAGAAGCAAAATTTAGGAATTGATGGCATAGCAACAGAGTATCATAAAGTGTTAGGAACAAGTGAGATTCAGGAGTCAGGAATCTAGCTCTCAGATGGAGCTGGATACAGCTGCGGAGTGAATCGGGCTGTTAAGCAGCTATTACTCTATCATGCAACCTAGAGCACGTGTGCTGGGTAGTGCTACAGGGAGGAGGACAACAGCCCCTAAGGCCTTCTGTTAAATCCATTTCTAAGATGCCCAAAATCTAGCTCATGAGTTTTATTCTTAAACTTCCTTGGTTTATAACACTGATGTTAGGCTGCCAGAAAGTCTGCTCTTGGCCTTACTCAGTAGAGCAGATTTGCATCAGGGAAGAGCTGGAAAAAGGAGAAAAACTTCTGTTCAGCTTTGTGGAAGCCAGTGCTAAGCAGTCCTTGTACATCATCTCCCCCCTGCAAAGGGGCAGAAAGAAGGCTGGGTGAGTTGCCTGGAGGCTCTTGCATCACTCACTCCTAGCACTTTTTCCAAAGCTGTCTGGGGCTTTTCCATGATGAAGATGAGTACTTTCTGCAGCATAATACAATCTCATCCCTTCCTGGGAATCCTACGGTTTCCTAGGCTGAGACTCAGACATAAGAATCCAGGAAGCTCATTTAATGTGTAAACAAAGGGCTCTGCTGTGCTCAGATATCCTTTTCTTCAAACTGTTACAAAGAAGGATCAGAGTACACTGGCCTGTAGAGGGAAGAGAAGAGCTACTTGTCTTCTGTTGGCTTCTGACAGACATCTCTCTGGCTGTTCCAAGCAGGAATGGAGCTGCTGTGGTTTGAAACACTTGTTTTACAGTGTTTCATGAAAAGCTTTGGCTTAGGGCTGCAAGGAAGTTCCACTGATCAGGAGAACATGAAACTAGAGACTGCCTGTCCCTGGCTGTCGAGTTTGTCACACAGGCCTGTGTATGATGTGGGATACTAGCCTTTATATTGGGATTTTCAGACCCTGGGCATCTCCTTTTAATATTACTGAACTGAATAAATGATGCTGTAGTGAAACTCCACTGCCGAAAGCCCAAACAACATCCATGCACCTACAAGTTCTGGACAGGTTTTTAAAGACTGCCACTTTATTGGTGGCATCAGGCTAGAGTTTAAGTAATCTGCAGTCCTCATGGTACTTTCTGCAGAGAGGCAAAGCGTACTCACAGAATTAATCTGATGCTCAGATAGAGATTCCCCTTCATTGGGAAACTCTGACACACAAGTTGTGTGCCAGAGTTCATTTCTGCATGACCATGTAACAGTGACTCTCATCATTTTTACTTTTAAGATTTGAAAACATTGGTTTGAGAAGGTTTCGTTCTTTTTTTTTTTTCTCCTTCTTTTTTCCCTTGTGATGGTTTTCCTGTTACAAAAGATGATGCGTTATGCTACTTTAGTATAACCAGCCAGTCTAGAGAGGTGCTGTATTCTGAATAATGCACTTCTCATTCTTAATGCTGGTAATTTCATCCATTGGGAGACCAGAATACAAACTGCATGCCAGTTTTCAGTTTTTCAGATTTCACTTGCAAACATCAGCAGCTTTTTTTGGTCTACTAGGAGTAAACAAGCAGGATGTATTCCAGGCTACTCAGTGGCAAAGGATGAGGCAGGCAGGTTTGCCTGAACAGTCTGCACTTCACAGACTTAGTCAAACTGTTTCACAGACTGTCGTTTGTGTTGCTGTCAGTCCCTGGCCTGCAGGACCACAGCTTATATTCACCATGCCATCATTTGGACCTTTCAGGTGTGCAGGAATGCTGTAGACATTTCACTGCCCTTAAACATCTCTGCCAGACTTGGTAGTGCCCGTTGTGAACGTGAAATGCCAGAGAAGTATCATGATAGTTTTAAAACTGCTTAAACTCTGACTGAAGAACCCAAAGTGAATAGTAACTAAGATATATATTCAGATGGGAAAAACTTTGATAATACAGCCTGACGTATTGCTTGATTCCTAGATTTCCTTGCCAAGCTGGCCACTTTGCATTAGCTACTTTTAATTGAACATGGAGAGCCTCTGAGGAGTAATATAGAAAAATAATCAGAGAGACACCTTGATGTAGCTCATGTCACAGATAAGGGAATGAAATGTTTTTCCAGTAAAGCACTTTTATCAGAGAAGTTTCCATGGTCCTAGGTTTGTTGCAGAAAGTGTGTTAGAGTTAGAATCCGGCATGATAACTTCTAATATTTACTGTTTTTCTCTAGGCCTCAGAGTCCTTCATCAAGTAAAGCAGAAGCTGAGGAAGAAAACGTTCATCTGCAGGGCACGGTGCTGTCTCAACCTCCAGCAACACTTGTGGCAACCACAAAAGGTCACTGATAGGGAACAAACATTGAGGTTTTACAATGCTCCTTCACTGATATTATTTCCTTACTCCAGCCCACCAGTTTCAGGAAATTTGTCTCTCTGGATTCCCGGTGTTGTAACCTGGTGAGGAGCCAGAAATGAATTTGTAGTGAATCACTATTGCCTAAAGTGAAGGGACAGAGAAGTGTTATCATCAGCTTGTCCTCCCCATGGGAGTAGCTGCTAGAGTCCTGTAGGCTGCTTAGATTTCACTGAAAGATATAAAAAAAAAAAGGAAAGAAAGAAAGAAGAAAAGAAAAACAAAAAAAACCCAGAAAATTTCTACTTATAGGGGCGTGTTTATCAAGAAAACATTTATGCGAAGAGTTAACAGAACAGTATCCTGAACTGCATGTTTGTCTAATTACTGATCATCTACCTTTACTGGTCAGGAGGTGAATATAATCATCACAGGATATGAAATAGTTCAGACTTCACTCAGGCCAGAGTGAAGAGACTACCCCCACTGGAAATGAAAACATTTTATAGAGTTAATATTAACTGGCTCTCACCTGGCTTCTCTGTCCAAATTCCCCCTTTTCCTTTGTGGGAGTAGTCTTCCAGTATCTGAATTCCTACTTGGTAGCAAGCTGACTGTTCATGGGGAACCTGCCAAAGCATGCAGGCCTTACAGGCTAAGAAAGACCTATGTGATATGAGGGTGTCTAATGTAGATGGGCCAACGTACTGGCAGTCTTTTCTAGGAGTCTTCCTCTCTACAGTGGGATCTCTCTAAAGCACAAGTGATTTTGAGGCAGTGCTACTAGAGCATTGCTATTCTGTTTCTACTCCCACAAGTGAGGATATTTCCACAGGAAAAAAAAATGAAGGTATGGAAGCTCAGCAGCTGTCAGGGAGAAGATGGCAAGAGGAAAATAGGGTTGCACTAGCCTAGAAAAAAGAAACGTAAAATTAAATTGCCAAAGGAAAGAAAGTATGAGAAAAGAATGCAGGCATAAACTCAAAACAGGAAAGGAAGAGAAAATGACAGAGAGGATGACAGAAAAAAAGAAATAGAAGAAAAAAGGAAAGACAGGAAATTCTTACCTTTGAGCTACACTCATTGGTATAAGTGGGCATTTTAACTCAAGTAGCTTGGCAGGCAGCCATTGGTTCTATGTTACTTGGGATTGGTATTGATGGCAGCTGGTTGCTGCTGATGAAATGAGTCATATTTTCTGCCTCCCCTTCCTTTTATGGCCATTAATGATTCACATTTGATGTGGGCTGCTGAGTTACACCACACCACGTTCCATCTGTATTTGGGCTCAGGAAGTCACTTCCAAGCTCTGCTCCTCAGATAGATAACTGTGTCATGACTCTGAAAAGCTGGTCTGGGAGCAGAAACTGTATTAGGAGTGTTAAGGAACGGAAACATTCACTGACTCCTTCTGTCAGGTCTCCGGCAGCTCCTCTGGGAGAAAGGAAGATATATCCACACAGAGCATGCAGAACAAATACACTGCTGCTCCTGCCAGATATATCTGCCCCCTCACAGTAAGCTAAGCTTTACTGACCCTAGGAAATATGATTGTTGATTTGGGATATGTATATGTGAAATACATTTTTTTAAGTGTTAGCAACTAGAGGGGGGCAAAATTCTTACCACCTGCAACCTTGAGTTTTGACAGTTCATGTATAATGGATGTGGCACTAATGTCAGTCTGGCTCAGAACATGCAAAATTAAAGCTATATAGAAATTTTAAGTAAAAATACTCTGCCTGCCCCATCCTTCATAAAAAACACAAGCTTTCCCTTCTTCTGTTGCCATGGCTTTGAAATAGCAGGCTAAGGCCTGGTCTAGTTCTTAGGGGACAGATATCCATATCACAAAGTTCATAGCTACAGGAAACATTCACTGTTGACAGTTTTAGCCAAGAAACCAAGTGTAATTGGGGCACAGACACTAAAATGCTTCCAACCTCATTATATAATTTTGTCATAGCTAGAGAAAGTTATCAGGGCAATGAAGAGGAAGCCCATGTAGAAGGGATACTCAGTACATACCTTCTCAGAGCTCTTTCTTGATAGTTTATGGAGATCTGAATGTACACTGTGGACTAGAACAGTATAATACTGAAAGCAGTAGTGAGAGCAGAGATCAAGGGTAGGATTAGAACAAATCAGGGACCTCAGGTAGATTAGAGGCTTCAGGAAAAAGCCTTGAGCAATGTCCTGTACCTCAGATGGCGCTTAGACACTACTCGGGAGGTCTCATTTGCTTTCTCCTGAGTATGCTAATAGTGTGCGTTGCCACCTTGTTGGCATTGAGTTTGCAGCTCCTACTTAGTCTATAGTAGTCTACAAGTCCAAGGTTCTAACCTAACAAACTTCACTGTTTCTACAACCTTATCTACCGGGATAAGGGATGTAAGCAGAATGTGGGCAGCCAGCCCCATGTATAAGGCTAAAATGAAAACCATGTGGAGAGAGCAGGCTAGTGTTGTTATCATGGTACCGAGGTCAGGAAGTGTGAAGCCACAGATGGTACCAAACTGAAGAGTGGGTGAGGTCATGATCAGGGGCTGGTCCAAAGATTCAGGAGCCTGTGCTATAAGGCAGGCTCTGGGATGGACATAAGACAGGACTAAGGAAGGAATGAGAGGAAGCAGAAGGTAGTGCTGAAGAAGATTGTAGAGGGTAGCTACAGACAAGAACCACCAGTAAGAGCAGAGAGGAATGGTGCAATTGTATCATCTGTTTTATAGTGGATAAGCCACTAGTTAGTTGTCTTGGCCTCATTTAGCTACTTGCCAGCATGGCCAGGATTGTCAGATCCATAGGCTTTAAGGGAAATGACTGCTGTCAGATTGCTGCCTATAGTTGTAATGGCCCAAATAGAGTCTGGCAGGGGCTGACACATGGCTGTCACATGAACTGAGGACATAGACAGCTAGATAAGATACTTAGAAGATAGATGAATAGCTCATAGATAGCTAGATTGACCTGATGAGCCAGACTGACTGCAATAGGTGATTCATAAAGAGATTATTAATGTTGCCATAAGCTTTTTTTGTCCTCATTTGGCCTCTGATAGCTGCCATTATGGGCTGGATAGAGCGCATCATAAAATGTGGTGTCACCATTTGGGATGTGTTTCAAATTGGACCTGGCCACTGTGCGAATTTCCTTGTGTTGATATCACAGATTCTGTGGAAATAATATGCTGCTTTTCTTACCCTCTTTTGATCTAGGGGACGTCATTTTGTTGGTGTCACCTGTGATATCTCCTCATGCATATGGTAATGTGATTTCAGTCTGTACTCATCGGGGGTTTGTTCTGCAAGGAACCAGACAGCTGCTGCTTTCACCCAAGCAAGCCGTTGTGCTGAGCATGACAACAAGTCAGGTACCGGACAGAGCACAGCTTACTTATATACTTTGGGTTACCAGTTGTTCTGAAACTTTTTATGCTGCCATACTGAGCAAAGCTAATTCTAATATTAACTTCTTGAAAGAATCCCTGATTTTGACATGGTTTCTTTGAAATTTGGCCTTCCAGGATATCACGTCCTAAGATTTAAAAAAATATAACCAAAACTTTCAGATTAAGTTTGTGACATTGCTCTGTTCAGTGCCTTTTCAGTACTTTCCCTCAATATGGTGTAATTGCATTGGGAAACTCACTTTACAATCCTGTTTCAATTTGCAAGTATGAAAGCGTTTTCCTCAAAGCCAACAAAGCTTAAACTGCATTGCCCTGACATTGTTTTAAATCAGTTATTTTATTTACTGTGCTGCCTTAACCAGAAGGATGATGGGGATCACAGCAATGATGGTGTTGCCACCACAGTGTGCATTCAAAGCAGCCAGAGTGAATCTGGGAGAAGGTTGGGCAACGATGGCATTTATGTATTACACCATTTTCTTAGACTACACAGAGCTAAATGAGACTACGAATAGCTTGTATTTGCTCATGGAGCTGTATAGTAACACATGGCATTCTTAGGTGAGCTTTGTTTTATTTTCTCACTCTATGGATGTGTGAGCTGACACTCCTCTAGTAAGTGTTTTCAAGGATGCTCATTATATCTTTAATAGTGAGCCAGCATTCATGTTCTCTGTATTCCTGCAAATGCTACTCTGTTTGCTTTCAGTGTTGTTTTTTTTTTTCTTTAGTTGGAAAATCCCACCAGGCTCCAGCCTGTCCCTTTGAATAGAGGTGAAAATTCATGATCAGGCCTCCTCCTACATGGAGGCAAACATGAATTTTTCCATTGATTTCAAAATAAGCAAGAGCAGGCAGTAGCCCCATAAACCAAAATAACAATTTATGATCTGTGAATATGTTTTCAGGAGAACAGTCTTCATCTAATAGAATGATGTGTGATTATGTATTTCACGGTCCCTCTAGGACTGCTTATGGCCTTTCAGTATGTAGGAGTCCCCTAGTTTTATGCATTCACATAGATTTAGAAAGAGCTTTTCTGTTGTCAAAAACAACAAAGAGGTTTTTTTTCTTTTTCTCTGAAGCTCTGTACAACATGATCATAGATTTATTTGAGTTAGAGTGCAGTTGGCATTTTGACATGTCAGCCCAAGGAAACAGAAATAATCATAAATGCAAGACTTTCAGTCAAACTTACATATGCAACAGTCAAACTTATATATGCAAAAAGTCCAGTTCTGCACTTCTTATCCAATAAATCACCCAGTGAATCCTATGATATTTTTTCTTACAAAGGGAGGCACCCCTAACTTTAAATCTCTTACCATCGTGCTTAGAGTTGTTTCCTCAGTGAATCAGGAAATGCACCATTTTGCAAGCTAACATCATTAACTGAATTGTGTACAAAGCCCCTCTTTTCTGCTTGTTTGCTGGTCAAGTCTGAGGAAGAACACTTTCCCTGCCCATAATACCTTGTAGAATAAACATAACTCTTATTCATTGAATATTATAGCCCAAATAGCCAAATATTTGGACCAGTGCTCCTGAATAGAAATGGCATTCTTGGAAGTTAACGGTAGAAACAGTAATTAGTTCTTTAATAGGGCCTCTGATGCTGAGTGTTTTTGAAAAATCATTTAGGGCTCAAAAACACTTGTGCTTAAGTGACTTAGGATGGTGGTACTACATGTCAGCTGAGTTTTAATAACTATTGTGTTCTTAACCCAGCACAGCACAGCTCAGTTGCAGGGCAAAACATGTTATATTAAACCTTTTCCCTGAGGTTTAAATTAAGTTGCTTGGTCTTATGAACAGATGATGCATGAGCACACAGTTACTAGAAGTTACTGTGGCTCAGCTATTGTGCTGTATCATATTATGCTGCTGTATCCTGAGCATTTGCTTGAGCCCAGTAGTGCCTAAATCTGGATTTATTAGTCTAATCTGTCCTTCATTATTTCAGATTGCTGTATTTTGCCCTAGCAAAATTTCAAGTTCAGCTGATAGGAGTTCTGAAGGAGAACTTTCTGTTGAACCGCGCATGCACTGTCTAATTTTATTGCTGAGGAAGGAGAACGCTAGTCATCATATTCCTGCATTGGTAAAAGGTAATGCTACTACTTCTCAAGTACCTCAGAAGAGAAGATTTGCTTTTCAATGTACATGAACTAAACTTAAAATTCCAACCAAAGCTGTTACACTGCAGGAAAGATTTACTGAGAATATCACAGCCTGATAGTTACAGTATGTATCTGTAGACCCAAGTGTAAATCAGCCAGTATTACATATCCTACATAGCAGACTGATCTTTGTCAGTCATTTGATCTTTAGCACTGAAGTCCTTTTGAGTTTAGAGTCATGGAATAATTCAGGTTGGAAGGAACAACAGGACTCACATCTAACCTCCTGCTCAAAGCAACATCAGCACTGAATTCAGACCATGATGACGGCTTTTTGCAGTCAGGATTTGAAAATCTCCAAGGACGTAGATTCCCCCACCTCTCTGGGCCTCCATTCCAGTGTTTGACTATGCTCATGGGGAACTGTTTTTTCCTTATGTTGTATTGGAACCGCATCTGTTTGAATTCCTGTCCATTATGTCTTGGCCTCTCACTGTGCACCTCCATAACAGGCCTGGCTTCATCTTCTCTTAGCCTAGATCTCTGAGCAATAGGAATAGCTAGCAGGAACATGTATGTGCCTCTGAGCCTGAGAATAGTATCCTATCCTATCAACCTCAGACTCGAGTTCTGCATGTGCCATGCAGCCTCATTTTCCAAGCATATACACTGCAGTTCATTTTCTTGAGTCTGTGAAATAATGGTCAAGCCTCTGTCCCAAGACAGTCCCTTTCACTGAGTGAGATTCTGTTCTGAGGCTCTGCTGCAGGCAGAGAGTATTTGATTTTCTTAAGGATAGGCTGACTTGGTCACAAGTGGGGAAAATCACTAACAACAAGTGATCAGCTGAGAGGAAAGAACATGCCCAGCCTGATTCACAGAATCATAGAATGGTTGAGGTTGGAAGGGACTTCTGGAGCTCTTCTAGTCCAACCCCCCTGCTCGAGCAGGGTCACCTAGAGCACATTGCACAGGATTGCATCCAGATGGCTTTTGAATATTTCCAGAGAAGGAGACTCCACAACCTCTCCGTGCAACCTGTTCCAGTGCTCAGTCACCCTCACAGTAAAGAAACTTTTCCTCATATTCAGCCAGAGCTGCCTCTGTTTCAGTTTGTGCCTGTTGCCTCTCATCCTGTCAGTAGGTGCCACTGAGAAGAGTCTGGCTCTATCTTGTTTACACTCTTCCTTCAGATATTTATACACATTGATAAGATCCGCCCTGAGCCTTCTCTTCTCTAGGCTAAGCAATTCCAGCTCTTTCAGCCTTTCCTCCTGCTCTCTCAGTGGGCTTGTTGCCTGCAATGGGAGAGTCCATTCTTGCATCTATTTTTCTGAAATTCTCCCACCTTCAAACACCACTACTGAGAGAAGAGGAACAGTGTACACTGCACAGCCTCCAAAACAGCTGCTGACCCTTCCACCAGCACAGCTAGCTCCAAATGGACCAGTGAGAAGGAGTGGACGGTATAGACACTCATCCACTGTCTAATTGCCTCTTCTGAGCCATCCACAGTGGAAAAGACCATTTAGAGCTTTGGAGTGAAAAAAAAATAAAGAAGACAACTCAGAAAGTCCTCTGCTTTGTCTCCCAAGACTATCAGAGAATGCTCTGAAAATGTGTTCAGACACAGAGGATTGATGATGGCAGACCAAATATAGCACTGCATCATCTGCTAGCTCTAGACCCAGGGAAATTTACTCATTAAAAAATTAACAGATTCTGCTCCTTCTGTGGGAATTGAGGCAAGCCACTCTCAAAGAGAGCGTCACAGATGATGTTTAAAGTGTTTATGTTTTGTACTGGGAAATTTGTACTAGAAATATCTAGGCAAACACTGGAACAAAGGTTATTCTGCAAAGGTAAAGGATTTTCCTTTGTTTTTGAGAACAGTATTTTTTTTCTTTGTAGACAGATTTTGCAGATGTCTCTTTCCTATCATCTTTGATTGCTTCAGAGTGGATCCAGAAAGGTAGCTTATTGCAGAGGCCTGCAGTGTCGAAAATGATATTCTTGTTGCATAAGCTTTCATTTATTGTTTGGAAAGTGTAGAAAAGCATTAGGAATTGAGTAGGGTAAATACCACAGTAAGAATATTTGCATTTGTAAACAGTACCTCTGCAAAACAGTCACCCCTTCGTGTTCCGACGCTTCAATTTTCCAGGCCAGGGAAACTTCAGCAATGGTGCCTGAACTAAAGCACAGAGATACGTGTCTTTCAGTAAAGGATCAGCAGCTTGAGGATCAAACCCCACAAAGTTTTCTCCAGACTTTACTTTCCTCCAGGCACTAACTTTGAACAGACAGCAGGTCTGGTGTAATAATGGCATGTTTTTTAGTTACTTGTGACATCTGAATTTTAAAAAGCAGGTAGGTGATTGTCACTAGTGCTAGCTCAAATCTCTGTCACTGTCACGTGTGGCATCTGTGACTTGCCATCAGTGCTAACAAGGCGCTTCCCATACTAGGCCACAGTAAATTGCTGACTGACGTGTGTAGTAAAAAGCTATAAAATGTATACAAAGTAATTTGAAAACAAGCCTTTAAAACTGTTGTCTGAAATGTTATTGCAGAACATTGAATAAATTGTTATGAAGTTGAACTGTATGCCAGTACCTTAATTTGCTGCCTGTGCATAACCTGGCACTTTGAAGCGAGAATGGGAACTGAGAGATTGCTAGTTTCAAGCACTTAGTTTGTGAAAGTGGGACGGAAGCAGGTATTTTCCTGACAGAAATATGCACAGAACACGATGACACTTCTGTTAAGGACTGTAATCCTAGCGACACTGTCTGTGGCCATTGGTGCTGCGCAGGACGCAGGACACCGGCATTGCTGCTGACCTGGGAGGCCTGGGATCGAGCACGAGGCTCAAGATTTGTGACTTTTCTTCCTTGCAGACACCAGCTTACTCAAGACACTTCTTAGAATTCAAGAGTTGTATAGGCTCTCCTGTATGCATGATCTTTCATTCAACCTTTATTTTATGAAAGGTTTCATTCCACAGCAGGGGTTAGAAGGTAATCAAGACAACTGGGTGCTGGTCACAAAGCAAATGTGTCTCCAGAGAAAGCGGTGGCCAAGCTTCAGTTTTTCAACAGCCACTTGCCCTGCTGTAAGAGAATATGACTTGTAGTCCTGGGGGAGAGGGGATAACAGGAGCACATCTCATATATCACAGGTGAGCTCAGCATGACCCACATTAATGTCTCTGTAGTGGGACTCTGGCCAGATGACTCAAAGTGTTTGATAAGAAGCATATTTTCATGGCATACTCCATCATAGAGTTCTGTATTCCTCACATATTCTTTTGTTCTCTACGTAGCACTGCTGAATGAACTGGCAAAAAAACACCTTCGTGGAGATGGGCAGAGCAACTTGTGGGCCACTGGGCTGGAGTCCGCAGTGTTTTTTCATGTGGCTCCTTACACCGAGACCTTGCTGCAGACACTAGGTAGGTCAAAGCTATGGAAAATGCATTGTTCTGTCTTTTCTATAAAGTCTGACAACTATATTGGGGAATTTCCCTGAATAAGAACTTTAGAATATACTTGTTTTCTGCAATAACTGATCTAGCATTTTGATGTTCTTTAGTAATGATTCTCATGAGATGTGTTCTACAGCTGGGTAATGAACAGAAGGATCAATAGAAAAGCAATACAGAAATATACTTTGTAATGTAAATTTAAAAATATAGAAAAATAAATATATTTAAAATCAAATGTGACCTGATGACAACCAATTAAGCCTTAAGCCTACTATAATTAAAAGAATAATAACCAATCAATACATACTTACTGGAATAGTTTCAAAGGGAAGTCAAAGTAATAAAATGAGAGAAATTGCTGGTTAAGCACGTAAAACTGTAATTTGCTGAAGGGATAAATGTTGGCAGCTGTAGTTTCTTCTGTAGGTGCAGACAAGGCATTTTTTTATTTCACTTTACTCAGATGTTCTTAATTTTGGTTTATAGAGCTGAATTCACTTCAGTAACTAGTTCATTGAAAGCTGAGAAATCGATAGGACTTGAAAAAGCAAGTAAACTTGTTTTCTGTTAAAAATCTATGACTCAGATGGGTATGAGAGTCCTAGACCTACTAGTTCTAAATACCTGGAGGTCATGGAATCAGAAATAAGTAGTTTATTTCACTAACTACTGATAATATTCTGTTATGTGTTCAGCAGATTTAATATAGTTTTATTTTGTTAACTTATTTTAAACATTGGATATTAGGATTTTTAGTTGGTGTATATTGCTATCCAATACCAAATTCACATAGATTATAAGTAAAAATAGTAATATAATGCATGTTATTCACCATTCTTTACTATTATGAAATGTTAAGTTGTAGGAATAAATAAATAAATAAATGTTAAACTATGTATTTGCTTAAATAATGGTTTAGTGTAACAATATAGAATCACACACATGCTTTTGTTGAGGCTAAGGATTGTGTAGGCTGTATTGCTCCTGGTAAGACCATGAATATATGAATTATACAAGAACAGTCTCCTAAATGGCCCTAAACTGTATGCAATGTAACCTGGAGATTACACTAGAAAGTAAGAAAAAAGTATTAATTTAATGTGAAGGCAGTCATTGTTATCAATCTGAAACTGATATGTTAAATCATGCTGGTATAAATCTATCCACTCTGCTTGACAATTTGAATAAGGATGCCAAAATTAGGGTTGAATGTATTTGTTTTACATGGCAAAAAGTAATTCCAGTTAAGGAACATGACTCATTAGTAAGGATTCTCATCCTTCTGTGCCATATATATGCCATGTAAAGAGGAGAAAAGAATGGATATTTCCTTATGTGGATTACATTTGAATAGTGTTGTGTTACAGAGGATAAAAGATTAGCTTCAAAAGATGAGGGTCAGATAATCCAAACAAAATTTTAAATCAAATTCTATACATTATACCTCAGGAAAAAAAAAACTCATATGATGTTTAGGGATGATCCATTATGCACACAGAATAATTTTGATGCGGATTTTAAGGATTTGGATCCTAAAACCTTAATTGCTGTAATTACAGACTTTTAAATCCAAGAGTGCCTGATAAACAAGCACTGGTTCTAAATATTTAATCTTTTGATTGAAAATTTAGACATTGATAAATATAGAGAATAGAATTATTTCTTCAAGAGAATGTTAATTATTCTGTCCTCCTTGTTCGTGTATTTTGCTTCTTGGCCATTTCAAGCTGCAGCATGAGGAGCATTACCACAGTGAGGCATTGGCCTTTATCTGCCCAGTAGAGAAGGGGTCAACTCCTTCACACTAAATGAGAGAAGAGATTCATCTTCCTCGGGTAGCTAGGTTTGTTTTGATGTTCTCTTTTTGCAGGAGGCAACCTCAGTGCAGTGCCAGACCCATGTAACATTCCTCTGGATATTTTGTGCAATCGAACATATGCTTCTGATCCTGAAATGGAGCAAGTTGTCATGCTGACGCTGATCGGAACGGATGCTATGAAGAGCGCTGGAGAACTCCTTCACCAGATCCTTCTTCCTGGAGGCAGTAAGCAACCTCAGAATACAGTGATCCCAGCTCCTGGGGAGGGCTGCAGAGGTGGGTCAGGAAAATCTGATCTGTCCAGCTATTGTTGTCACAGCAGAAACATGAAGAAATATGTGGTGAAAGGGGCCTCAGGAAAGACATGTTTGTTTGCTTATATGTCTAAAGTGGTGAGGAATCTATCATGGCTGATTAGTGATGGGCAAGGCCACTTTCCATATTGCAATAGTATGTTGGCTCAGGTGAACATCATTTTCTTCAGAGAGTATCAAATTAGTTCAAAGATCTGCTAAGGCACAGCAAGACCAAATGTAATCCAGACCATTTTGTCTCTTCCTCAATATGAGGCGGTAAGGCAGTTGTGTCAATGGGGCATAGCGACAGAAAATCAGAAGGCATAAATTCTGCTCCCCTGGCCACTGACATCCTGTGTGATCAAAAGCAAAGCACTTCATCTCTTTGTGCTTTATTTTCTCTTGTGCACAGGAGGAATAATGACACTATCCACCTATATTAAATGCTTGCAAATGCATACACGAAGAGTACTGTCAAGTGCTAAGAAGGACAATGGTTCTATACAATTTCATGGTACAGATTGTACCAAAGTGTAATAAAACAGATGCTGTTTTATTATTATAGAAGGGCAGAAGTCTGGCACCTTGGCTTACACTATGCTGTATGCTGCTCTCTTGAAACAATATTGTGGAGTGAGATCCATATCACAGCGGGTCAGGAAGGAGATCCTAGCTGACAGAAACTTCCAGCGACACGCAGCCATAAATTGAACCCTTAAATCTCTTGCTACATTGGAAATAAGACCGCTTCGCAAACACAAAGTTTAAGTTATTTTTAGAGACAAGTCAGCATTATGTTGTAGGTTATTACTATAATGTAGTTTAATATGAAATGTTACGAGAGGTGATACAGGATCTGCAGTTATGGATTATGCTGTGTCAAAGCACATTGTTGTCATTGTATTCTCAATGATAACAATGTTTCCCTTTCAACTCTTCCTCATTAGCCATTTTTTCTCTAATCAAATCATGGCAGTTATTCTCTGTGGCTCCCTGCTATTTCCCAGATAGCCCATTTTTTGTTTTCAGTGCAATGTAATTTCCTAGCAGTTGTAGTGTTTAGTGTTTCCCACTGTGTTTCTATATCTGCATTACACTCCATTTTGGATAGAAGAGGGAGTGGAGTCAAAGTTCTAACTTTGGAACCAGTTGTCTGGTAAAAAAAAAAAAAAAAAAAAAAAAACAGTGTTAATTTAGAAAACTGGTCTCCGAAAGAAAAGCATGGCTTCTAGAAAACACATACTATCAGCTGATGATAAAGAGATTTCTCTTGACTTGCAGAAGGACCAGATTCAGGATTTGAGCTTCTAGGTCTGAAGTGGTTTCCCTACCTCACTCGAAGTCAGGCCAGAGAAATAACTCCTTTTGAGGTTGGAGATGTTTCCTGGCAGAGAAGCATTGATACACTCATGTCAAACCCAGTCCTTGTATGTGCATTACGGCGGATCAATGCCTTCAAAGTTCTTTCAGAGACATTGGAGAAATTAGCACCATGCAGGGAGAAGCTAGGCAAAAGTGACAGTGTTCTACAGAGAGTAATGGCCTTGACCCCAGAGATGACATTCAGACAAGCTATCGTCTTCTTCACCGTGAAGGAGTTCGTAACCGGTAAGCCTTGTTTTTACTGTTTATAATGTTCTCAGCAAGAGGGTGTTTGGGAATTTGTTGAAGTTGGACAAAAGAATCTGTTGCTGTGGGTTCTGCTAAGGCACTGGAAAACACTTAACAATAATTTGGGGTTAAATTCTGCACTTGGCTGAGTGATCAGGGATATTAAGTCAGCAGGAATCAGCTGAGGTCACCTACAGTTTGGATTGTTAATCAAATATGGCTGTGCATGCCCTGACTCCCATCTTCTGAAGATCTCAAGGTATTCCCTAAATACTAAATAGGCATTAAAGCTCTTGACAGGAGCAGTAAATAATACTGCATGCCTCTCTATATAAGAGAAACTGGGAAACAGAGACCGGGGTCTGTCCCACCTAAATGGAGGCACTTAATTGTGATGCCTGACTTAAGAAGCTAGGTGCCCTGATCTTGCCCTGTACAGGCCTGCCAGCTTACCTAAGGTCTGTGTTGCTCTTGGGTGTAGCCTCTCTCTCCACTGACCCCTGAAAAGGCTTAAAACAGCTACCTCCTAAGGTAAGAACCTCTGTTAATCACTTACATCTAAGCTGAGAGAGGTAGCCCTACAAAGGGGCTTAGTTGCTTTTCTGCTAGTCAGATATTAATGAACCATCTGTAAAGGCATTTAGGTGTTCCAGCATGCTTAAACGGCATAAAGTTTAGTCTAACTGACCTCCCGCTTTCCCAGGTATGTGGAACTTTGCTTCCTCTTGCTCTGTTCAGCTTTTCCTCTGGGAGCCAGGAGCAATTCTGAGCAGTACTCTTGCTCTTGCAGAAGCAGGCAGATTTTCATGAGAATTTCTTCTTATCCCGGAGAATAATGAACAGTTCATGAAGAAATGGAGACCATTGCTGTCAATAGCTTCTGAGACTCCAATGATATCCGCTAGCATTGATCTTTCTGTCTAGCAAACCTGTCCCTTTCCCCTGTATCAAGAAATTTATAGCCACACCTCCTTAAACCAAATCACTGTGAAGACTCTGGTGTTATTCATATTGCGTGTTTTGGAGCAGCAGAGTATGAGCTCCCACTGTTTTCTTCTAATAGGAAATACATTGGCCTATTGTTTAAGTTCTTTGGGAAGCATGACTTCTCACACTTGAAGATAAACAGTTCTGAGCCTGCTAATTTCTGATTATTCAGACACAGAGATAAATCAAGGTTGTGGTAATGCCATATATCAACTGAGAAGGAAGCAGCAGAGTTCCATAAGCACATTCACACTTTGTAATTTGTAGCTTTTCCCCTATCTCCTCACGGGGAAGAAAGGTCCTTTGTTGTCAACACAAACTTATATGCCTGTGTCAAACACATGGTGCTTATGTAGTACAGAATAACAAAATGGCTTTATTGAATAGAAAGAAGAGAATGTGGTGGTGGCAGGAGAAAGATACTCATTCTATTCTCACAAAAGCTAGATCTAACTGTGAATTATGTGGGTGTTTTATGTAAGATTGGAGAGCAAGAAGAGGAGGTCTCCAAAAAAGAGAAGGTATCAAACATCCCCAGTTACTACATTAAACACTAAGGATTCATGCAGTGCTGCCCTTTGTTGAAGTTATCTTGAGACCAAACACCAGGATAAGAAAAATGCTGAGCTGTAAGATGAGCTTATTGAGGGAGACTGTAGTCATAATACCAGCCTTTCCCATCTATGCCACTGCGTTAACACAGAAACATAGACAATGCATTTTAACTACGGCTCCAGAGTCCTGCACTATGCTTTGTATAAGGCCATTACATTTTTTCCCAATATTTTTGTTGTTGTTGTTGTGGGAGGAAGCGCGAGGAGGGTTGAGAATAGCTTTTCAGTATTTTTCAGCTGTGCAAAGCTCAGCATTCCCACTCCCCCAACTAAATATAATTACCTTTCCCTCCCCCTTCCACCAAACAGTGAAAGTCTTCCAACTGTGAATCCACAAAAACACCTCTCTTTCATTTTACAGATGCAGAACACCGTCCTGCTATGAAGTACCTGCCACCACATGGCAAGAAGTCCAGGGCTGAAGGTAAGATCAGAAGTATGTGCTGATTGTTCCTTGGATAAGAACAAATACTTTTATATTCTTAAAATAGATGGAAAAATTACAACTCTACATCGTCTATCAGAGTCATCAACATGGGATTAGTAGGCCTTTGGTTAGACATTGTAATCCAGTACAGTTAGGAAGAAAAGGACAGATGAGTCCAGCTGGTAGTAGGGGAAGGTGATAGTATCACTAGGGTCATCTAAATACTGGCTTGTCTTATTTGTGCACAGTTCTTCCCTGCTTGCCTGGACAACCTATCTAGAGCTAGTTTGGAATATAGTTTAAAATAATAATCTTAGCCCAAATGTAGCACTTTTCAGTTTTAGACCTCAAAGAAGGTAAGTTTTGCAGAGTACCTAACTGAAGCCAAGAGAAGTGAAATGATTTTGTTACCATTGCCCAACAGGCAAGTGACAGAAATCAGAGCAGAATGCACATTTCCTAAATCTCAGCCAGGGGCTCTATCCACTGTATTACAATGCCACCCAGTCACTAAGCACTTCACAGTTTCTAGGAGTTCTTTCAGGTAACCCCAATACTGGAAAAAAAAAAAAAAAAAAGGTGCTGTGAGGATGTGAGCTAAAAGGCTATGAGGCAACGACCTCACAGCTGGTTCTGCCTTTTATATTCACTCTTATTATTCCAGCAGAATAAAAGAAATAAAGAATTCAAGGTATCATTAAAAGGAAAGAACGCTTTGTCTAGTTCCAGATATTGTGCTCTGGGAAATAGAAATACAGGGCTTTCAGACAGTAATAAATACAAAAGAATAGTAATGACTGTTTTGACAAACAGATTTCACTTTTCTGCTATCTATCTTGCATTTCACACTGGTTAACCTTGCCAGTTAAGATCTCTGGAAAAGGAAGTCCTGTATCAATCTGATACAAGTTTTTCCACACTGCATCCCAGTAGGTATCTTCTCAATTCATATGTACCTTGAACTGCCTTAAATTTTTCTCACCTTTCCAGGTCACTGCAGGTTTCACATTAGACCAAAAGAAACATTTTTTATATGTACTTTTGTCATAAGTCCTGGTTCACTTATATCTGATTCCTTTTACACTTCTTTGCTTTTATAAGGAACTAAGAAGTGAGCATTCCTGGCTGTTTGGGGAAGGTCAATGAGGTTTTATCAGCAGAGTTGGTGAAAGGGCTGACTAGCAAATCTGCATTAAGTGTGCAGTCAGAATATTCAGTCCTTTGCGTCCAAGGGCACAACAGTGAGGGGAAAACAAAGTACAGTCTTGTGCTTCTCTGACTTATAGCAGAAACCAGACAGATTCCAACTTGACTGTGAAATATTGGGAGCACAAAGGTAGCTTAAAATGTGTTTTGCCAATATCCTGAAATGCCCAGAAAAGGTGCCTGAGAATCAGACCAACATACTTTAGCACTTGCAGTCCTTTTGGCATATGCCATTGTGCTGACTGGAGAAGTAATAACTATTACATCTCCCAAGATCTCCCAGTACATCCGAATTCCCACTATGTCTGGAATTAAGCTATGTATGCCCCAGAATAATATTTTAAAATAACAATACGTCATTGTTGGTTGCATGACGTAGAGCTGTGGTAGTATTCTCAAATTATTGTCCCAGAACATGCATACCTCTTACCCAAATATATCTGTTTTTCTTGTTTAGCGGGAGAGACCCAGAGGTGTCATGTGGAATCACTGTTCACCTACTTGCAAACAGGTGAGAAAAGAGCAAATTGAAAAATGTAGATTTGGCAAGGAATTTGTGGAACCCATTCATCTAGAAGAATCAGAAAAAAAACAAGCAAAAGGAGTATACCAAATGTTTCCTTAGGTTTAAAAAAGACAGTGATACACATTCTTTCCTAAACATGCCAGAAAATCTATGATTTGCTTCTCTTGAGATTACCTTTATTTTAAAGCACATATATATCCAAAACATGATATATAAATGGTATATAAAATAAACACAACAGTGTGACTCTATTACCCTATGCAATCAAAACCTGTTTAAATACTTCTTTGGAGAAAAAGCATTGGCTTTGAGAAAGGGATCTAAAAGTCCTATGGAGCAGAAAAACATAGCGAAGACCAGAAAAATGGGCAGACTTGGAAGGGCCACAAAACAGGTGGAAATCAGGCATTTTTGACGGTTGCCAGTCTGGTCTTTCTGGTATTTCATGAGCAGTAGAGACTATTCCACTGATGGTTAGAGATATTTTATCTCAACTCTAGTTGCTTATAGTCCCTGAGGAGAGAAAACCAACTCTAGAGGGCAAAGTGTCCTACCTATGTTAGACACTTGTCTTTAACCAGACCAAGATGGCAAAGCGAGGTGACACAAATCCCTCCTGAAGTGTCTGTAAAGTACATAAATATGCAGCATATAGAGTAGTGATTCATGTACCACAAGAATGAGAATGTTTGCTTAGAAACATAGCAGATGGTGAGTAAAACATCTTGAGGACAATGAACACTTATGTAACAGTATATAATTTAGATTGCATTCTGCATGCTAGCAGCTGAGCTGAGTGGATCCGAGAGGCTTGCTGCTGCACTTACAGGCTGTTGCTATGGCATTTAAACCTTTCAGTTCAAGAATGATGTGAAGAAAATAGCAGATATTTAATAGGAGGGCTCCCAGCAGGATAAGGGTTAAGTTCTGATATCAAATGGGGGACAGTACTCTTGCTTTTTATATTTAATCCCAGATTTCTCTGTTATGAATCAGCAACATGCCTCTTGCCAATTGAAAATAACAGTATGCATCAAATTATATGTAACATTGTTGATGCTTCAGTGCATTGACATCTGTATAATTGGTAATGCAGTGTACAGGAAACATAAAATGACATTTTATGTACACAAACAGATAATCATGGATCAATTTTAGCAGCCTGCAGTACTGTTACCTCATGCTTCATGCTAATTGACATGGTTAGGCAACAGCAGTTAATGGGTCCTACCTGGCTGGTTCCAACAGTACAATCACCAATACATCTTCAAAGGATGTTATTAGGATAAAATCTTAACTATATTCCCAGTAATACAGTGCTTTACATTACTGAAATTAATAATTTGAAAATGCTATCATTTAAACATGAAAATTCTGTGTACTCTGCCCTTAAATACGTTTTATATCATCAGACAGCAAAACTGTCCTGGTCAGTTTTGTTTTCTGATTCTCCTAGCACACTGAGCCTGGCTGGCAACCCTCTTGGGATAGCTTTGTCAAAAACAAAAAGATTTTGCTGAAATTTTAGTTTTGATAAACAGAATTCAGTCCATAGTAAGTTTTGTAACATTATTTGGGGCCTATTGGACTTAGTGCTTCTGTGAAACAGATCTGTGACAGATAGAAAACTCTAAGAAATTAACTAGGAAGAATAATAATTTGATTGCTGCCTTAAGGATTACATCACATAATCACTACAGTTTGCATGAAAAATAGAAAAGAGAATATTTTATCCTGTTTAAAACATTCATACATAACACAGAGGATTGAGACTCACTCTACAGACCTGCCAGGTAAACCTTTTGGACTCATAGAGCAGATTTCCTGCAAAATATATCTACAAGCCCTGACTGTTCTAGATACATTTTTCAACTGAAGAGACAAGCTATATCTACATCTTTTTTATGGACTTGTTTGGTTCACTCAAGTTTCTATGAACTACATGCCAGCTGTTAGGTAATCCAGTTCTATAGTTGCAGTTCCCAGGTAGTAAACTAATATTACTGTATGTTTTATCTCTGTTTTTAGGAGCAGCTTTGGGTTTCATTATTGTACTTTGTTACAGGTGCCCAGATTCTTTGCACAGTGTTGCTGATCAAACCTGGTTCCTGGACCCGTAACCTTGCTAGGATCCTCCAAAAACTAGACCTAGAAAAATTCAATGTGGTTGGGATGAAACACACCAACTTGGAACCAGATGTTGCCTTGGGACTCCTTCCTTCTGAAGTAAAGCAGGTTCGTCAAAAAATAGGCAGATCTATGACTATACTTGGATTTAGCATGTGGAAATGTGATAAATGTTGAATATCCATTCCTGAAAAAAACAAAAATTCCCATCCAGGATTTCTGTGAGAGGTGAGCTGTGTAGAATCAGATCTGCCCTGGTATCAGACACAAAGAAAGCTGACATGGCAACAGTTTATTTTATTGCCTGATATAAAGAAACACACCAGGTTCCTCTAAAAGAAAAGTTATGAAGCTATGGGAAATACAGATCCTGCCCCACCAGCACTGCAGGAATCTGTTTAGTTGCTCATTTACAATACTGGTTCTTAGTTGCGAAGCAGATATCCCTTGTTTCTTCCCCATGGTCATTCCAGGCAGGGCATCTCTAGGAGGGGACCACACTCCCTGCATGTGTGCCTGGTTTTCCTTCCACACATTTAAACATGGAAGCTGGGAGACACTCTTATGCCACAAGAGCATATATACCTCTTGAACCCTGTTGTGTTTTGATATTATATTACATATACAGCTGAATCACTGTTCCAGAAGCACGTGTTCACAGGTCCTTAAAAATGACCTGCACAGAGAGAAAATTGGGCTGCTGTCATTTCCATTGTCTAATAGATGATAAAGAGGATTTTTAAAGCGTGGGGTATTCTGGCTTTTTTTTAGCTAAAAATAGATTTAGGTTTCTGTTCTTTTAAAACCTCAGAAATTCATTTTTGCCCAACATGAAAGATTCTATGGTGACAGGAAATGTAGTGTAAAGATACTGTAAAGGCCAGGAAACTGAAAGCTGAGCATTTTAGGAGCTAGATTTTTTTGTTGAAAAAAATCTTTGTTAATTGATTGTTTCCATGAAGATATTTAACCAGTTCACTTTTACAGAGAACAAGTCTTTATGACAGATATTTCTCTTGGGATAAGCTTGGCAAGTTTATGACATATATCATAGGATTTTTTAATAGTCTTCCAGAAAAAGACAGGAAGGCAGTGCTCTAACATAACCAGCAATGAGGAAAAAGGAATACTTCCTACATGACAGCAAATAAATGGAGCACAAACATCTTATTTTTAAATATTTATAAATCACTAGTAAGAGGGATGTGGTAGCTATTAGAGTTGCTGGGGAAGTGCTTTACAGTACACTTTTTTAAATCATATTAAACAGAAAAATTATTAGTTGCTCATCTGAAACAAAAAACTTTTTAAAAATCCATTGTCTACCCTAAGAAGTAGTGTGTGTATGTGTGTATATATATGCATACACACACGCAAGCATGCATGTGCGCACACACACACATATATATATGCAGGATAAATTTGGAGAGAGATTGTTTTATGAATTTTTGTACTTGTTTTGGGATTTCTCTAGCACACTAGAGCAGCTGTTGAGCACTCATGTAGTCTCTCTGAAGAACTGGTGACTAATGAGTTTAAAAATTAGAGTATTGGGTTTTTGTTCATGGAAAAAAAGATGGTTTTGAAAGTGAGAAAACAGAGATAATAGACTGCCTTTGGCAAGTGGGAATGGACACTAGGAAATGCCTTCTGCTGAACAGGGACTCCTCCTCATTTGTAGCACACATCTGAAAATCTTTCACTCATGACAGCTGAAAAGGGCTCAGCTCCCCAAATAAGTAGGTAGATTTTCAAAAAGCCTCAGCATGCTTCATGGACTGGCTTATTTTGAAAATACGCCTGTAAGTTTTACAGTGGCAGCATGTGGGGGCAGAACCTTTTTTCACAGTTGAACTTCATAAAACTACATAAAAGCAGTGTTCATTGTAGACCTGTTTCTCAGTCTAGGGGACAATTGGATAAAATGCTATTTTTAAAATAGAGCTTTTAAGAAGGAGACAAACTGCTGAAATATAGTAGCTCTTGTTGAAGAACATGGTGCCAGTGTGCCAAATCCTTCTAGAAATTCTTGCCAGCATTTTCTGCCTCCTTCTCAGCTTGAGCCTGATCCAAAATCCACTGAAATCTCTAGAAAACTCACATGTGCTCTGCAATATGCCCCTCCCAGTTGCTTTTATGTGCATAAGACTTAATAGCAGATTTTGGATTTATTCACTGATCACAAGACTACCTAGCATTCCCTTCCTCTTTCAAATGTATTATTTACATGCATGTTGACAAATATCCCCAACAATTGCAGAAAAGTGATTCTTTTTCCATCTTAAATAACATTCAGTTTTGAGGAGGCCTTTGGCCTGTGGCGTCCAATAAATAATAGATTGATCTGCTATTTGCTGAGGTTATGTAATGGCAAGAGCCACAATAATACTTTTTATCTGAAGATTAGGAAGAATAAAAATAACAGCCATCTCAATGGAGCTGACACTGCCTTCTCAGCCCTCACCATGACCTGATAGCCTTTGACTGTGAGAGGGGCCGGCTCCCAGAGGGACTACTGCCTGTAGAGCCGGTACCTCCCTTCTGCACTTACCAGCAGACTCACAGTTGTGGCTCCTGGCTAAAAAGTTTGAATTTAACGTAGGACCTGACAATTGCTTTAAGGATTACCTGATATGATTGCTTGTGGTAGCAGGTCACTGGACTCAATAGCCTGATGGATTCCTTCCAGTCCCGTCCTGTGATTCTAACTGCAGAGGCTGAAGGACAGTTTTGCTGCTTTTTAATCCTATTAGGCCTCCAGAGGCAGTGCCCAGCCGGGACCTCCTCTCTGTGTGCATCAGCAGAGCTGCTCACTGAATTCCAGTCCGCTGCACGTGTGCAGTCCCACTGCAGCTGCTTGGGTATCAGCAAGGACAGGATTTTGAGACAGTGAGGAGGAAGGATGTAAATAAGGGCATCATTTTGGCTGGTAAACTCTAGATTGGATGTGCAAAGATATCAGAAACAAAGCGGCTTGACTCACTGACACCATCAGTAGCAGATACAAACAACATTGACTCTCAGTCTACACATTTGCTGGGGAACAACTGAAAGGCAAGAAACAGAGAGAAAACAGTTATTTCTTAAATCTAAAATCACTGTTCAAAAGCTTTGGAAGACTTTTTTTTTTTTTTTTTTTTTAGCATTCTTTCTAACAGAAATGATATTGTTTAACTTCTGGTTTTGCATGTGTTTCTGACATGGAGTCAAATGAACGGTGACATGTTATATCCAGTGCTTTTGAAACTTTTTCTGAAATTGTCCTCACTGTTTTTCAGCTCCCTAAGAAAAATCCTGGTGACTGCTTAGATAAGTGGATTATATGTGTATTTTTTAGAATAACAAACATTTTGAACAAAAAAACAGGTTTGCTTTGCATTATACAGAACAGAAATAACTTCAAAATTTTGCAGTGCATTATGACATGCTGAAGCTCTTCATCCACATCTAAACAATGTTCTCTCATCACGGTACAGCCTGTGAAACTTTTCTGTCCGTTTTTCATGGGCAATCATGCAATTTAAGTCATATCACAAGGTTTCCTTTGTCCTGTATTTCCGTAAAACGGGAGAATTGACAAGTATCACAACTTATATCACAACTCTTACATAACAAACCAGCTGAAGAGTGGAGCTGTCTCATAGATCATTTTGCATTTTCCGGTGCAGCGGGAAAACATCAGGAATGAGCCAATGGTTTTCAATTTATAACCTACTTCTTAGAAATGCAGTTTGTGAGGAATGTGAGCGAGAACAGATTTGGGTCAAAGTCAGTGAATAGGTTCATGTGATAAAAACAGAGGCTGTCTTGAAGTACTTTATTTCCATACTTTTAAATAAAATGGTAGGATTTTCTTTTGGAAATGTTTTCATCTTGACAATTTCAATACGCTGGTGCTTTTAAAAGATGAAAAAAGAGGAGTGAAAACCTTTAGGGCTGAATGAAGTGATTCAGCCAAATCAAATAGGATTTTCTCCTCATGTTTTCATTTCTTAAAAATGAAATAATTAAATAACTGTAGTTTGGTTCAGCCAATAAGCTGAATATGCTGTTGTCTGGAAGCTGATGAGAACATACAGCCATGGCCTGGAGCTTCTCTGCAGCACAGGCATTGCAGAACATTTCCCCAGGGAGCATAGGGAAGCAGAGCTGGGCTGCTCCTGCCACCTTTTAAGATGCAGGGGGGCAAGAAGAGGCAGCCTGCAGCTGCTATGCTGGACACTCTGTCATTACCCTCAGTGGAAACCTGTGCAACAAGCCTGGCTTTTCAAGGCTTTGCTTAAAGAAAATACCAGTAGGACCTTGGCTGCTTTGCTGCCCCTCGGCAGCCTTCTGCCGTGGGCACCTGCTGGTTTTGCCTATGCTGCTCACTCATTATATCACTCTTTGGCCTAGAGATTAATCTCTTGTCGCTGGCATAGTGGTTGCCAGTTATTATAATCACTCATCCTTAGTTGAAATCGAGATCCCAGAGTGTTGTGAGCTGCACATCTACATGCGAAACATCTCTGCCCAGAAGCGTTTACGGGCTGAATGGGCAACACTTGGAAAAGAAGCCAAGGTAGAGGAATTTGCCATGGAGCACACAGTACATTATGGACAAAGTCTGGAGGGCAAACGGTTTCCTTTCAGCCCCTGTCAAGTGCTGTATCCTGGGCCACCTTGTTTTAAGCTCAGTTTCTGTACTCCTGACCCTAGCTAGTGTATGAAATTATACTACCCTCTAAAGGCTGAGATTTAGCAGTAGGGCAAGGAGGTTCTTCCTTTCGTGAGTTCAGAAAGAGAAGTTCAGGTATTTTTAATCTTTCATTTTGTATTAGTAGAATTAAACATACCTCCTTATTCCAGAGTATTCTTGACTCTGAATGTATTGTTGTAGTCCATTGCTTCTACTCTATCCATATGCCAGGTGGATGGAACTACGAAAAGAAAAGGATCTTTCACAATTTGGAGGTTCAGTAGCAGAAAAGTTTGCGCCTGATTGATCCCAAGCCTGCATCTCTAATGTGGAATGCCCACCATCAGTAGAGCATATTTTACCTTGAGCCTTAAAAGCAGTTGCAAAACTTTTGAACCCACAGCCCTCTATGCATGCTAGATGCTGAAGAGGACACCTGCCGAGAACTCCAGGTCACCCGTGGTTTTGCACTGTCATACATCTGGACCAAGCCTTTCCTCAGTCTGAGCCCTGTAAATGCTGATCTGATAACACTTGTACTGAAACCCTTTTGTATCGCTCCTCTGCACTGGACGTTATGCCACTCTCGTGTTTGTTTCCAGAGCTGCTAGTACTGCTGCCAGCGTCAAAATTGGCTTCATCTCCCGCTACTCACATCGCAACTGGATGAAAGCAAGCCTTATACTGTGAAATACAGCCGCTCTCTTTTTCTTTCCAGTTTCTAACTCCATCCATCCTTTCATAAAACCATCCAAACTGTATCCAGTGGCATAGGGAACCCTGAAGGGACATGTGAGCCAACAAGGGAGGCTATTTCAAAGTCCTGCAGTTGGGCTGAGTGCAACCCTTAGTCATTCAGAGGAAGAGCAACACTGTCACGGACTGGCTCAGTCGAGTTGTAATCTCTCCTTATTCCTGCAGTTACGAGCTTTGCTGGCAGCACTGCTGATGTGTTAGTGTCCCCAAATTCACAGGTCTGAGGACTAGATCAGACTGTTATGGTTACGTGGTCTTACATTTTACATAAGCTGTACTAGAGAACCTCCCTTCTTTTCCTTGACTCTAGTCAAGTCAGTGTGATTGATCACAAGGCAAGGAAGGAGATTCTCTCCTAAGAGAAGTGCTTCTTTTAAATGTCATAATATCTGCCATGGTATTTTCCTAAAAGAAGTTCAGTTCAGTGCAGGGAACTATTTATGAGGAAGATATTCTTTGTTAAACGAGACAGCAATAGGTGAGACTGTCTAGCTAGGATAAGGATATAAACTTCTGTGCTTCAAAGTTATGTCTGATCACAAATTGCTTTAGGTCAAGAGGAAACTTCGCCTATGGGCAATTTGCAAGTTGCTCATTATGGTCTTCCTTGCACCTTTCTCTATACCCCCTAAGGGAAAGAGTCTTTAGTCAGAGCTCTTGTCTCTGTTGTTGGGATGATTCCCATGTGTGGTATAACTCCTGTTTTCAATAAATGTGTCAAAGCTTTGTTAAGCCAGTGGAGTTAGGCAGAGGACAAAGTTCTGTTCTAACACAAACTAACAAATTTCTGTAACACAGTGTTAGTAGTTGCTACATTCCAGAAGCAGAGAAAGCATCAAAAGTTTCTAATAAGTGTTCAGAAGTGTCATGTTTCCAACATTGTGTGTCTTCAGTGTGCATTTATGTAAGCCTAAAAATGATTTCAGCACATCCTTTGATCCCATGATGGATCAATAGCATTTTCACTCTTCTGAGCAGGTTATGACACACCCTTCTCTCTCCACTATAGACAATTGTTGAGACCTTAGAAAATCTCCATGTTGCGGAAGCCACTGAGGCTTTTTTAAGATTTCCTTTGAAGAGAGCTTTAGAACAGACTATAGTAGCCAATCCATGGTAGTGATGTCGCTGGTAGAATGGATGGTTCTGGTAGAATAGAGCAGTATTCAGCTGATACTCTTAGCATTGCCTTGTGAGCACTGTGCAGAATTTTTCAGAAAGGAATCCCCCTTCTTGGTATCTGCCTTCTTCATTGTGATCATAGCAACAATATCTCATTCTTTTCATTCATCTCTAAGATCTTTAATCACTGACAATGCTTCCATGAACAATTTGGAAGTGCTCTAAAAAAAGAACCAAGCTTGCTGTTTGACATAATGAGAGCTTGTTAGGTGTTGCAGTATTACTGTCTCTACTATGATTTCCCAAGCAGAAAATACCGTGATCTTTAAACAGAGCACTTTCTCCCAGTGAGAAGACGAGAATAATGGCTAACTGCAGAGTAGCAATTTATTTGTATTCTTATCCACTGAAAATGAACTCCACTTCTGGTGTATAGCATATGTAGATATGCAGAACATGTTACAGCACAAGACTTTTCTGTCTTTTAGAAACAGGTTTTTGTTTCCTTTCTTACCAAAGAATTTTAGGAAATTACTGCTGCAACTGTGTAACAACCACCATTGGCTGATCTAAGACCCTGAGGGCTAATATCATGAGCTACCATGACTACGGTGCAAGCTCAACACTCAATTTTCTTTAGCTATCTGTGGACTCAGGTTAGGAACTGGGCCTCCTATTACCTGGGGAATGTCACACACAAATACTGTCTTACTGACTCTGACTCCATATGCAGTAGAAGCTTATGCCTGCAGATACCACTAAGAGGAGAGAAAACAATGATGTGTTTGCTTTGAACAGGAATAGACTAGCCAAAGAAAGGCTGAGATGTACCTAGCGCTCACCAACACTGATTATTATAACTTGTTCCTTTTCCATTGTTTCTTTTCAGGATCCTGCTGTTTCAGAAGCTCATTGTACCTACCTTACCTCAGGCTCTGCCCTTGTACTGTGTCTTCAAAGACCAAATGCTGTGAAGAAGCTGCTAGATTTACTAGGGCCAGAGGATCCTAAGGTAGCCCAAGCACTAGACCCATTCCTCTGGAGGGCTCAGTATGGCATCAACACTGTCCAAAATGGATTTTATGGTATGTTTTTGTAAAAGAAAAGTCTGAAGGCTCAGCTGTACCAATAGAAAAAAATATATATAATGTTTTGTTACTCCAGCATTGTCAATACAGGTCTAGCTTTGGCAGGCAGTAGAGACCATTACTCCCTAGAAATGTTTCATTGTTTCCGTGGTACAAGCTTGTCTGCATCCTCAGCACACCAAGCCAACCACAGGTCATGCTGCTGCCTGCCCAGCAGCAGGCAGAGGAAATAGGAGGGAGCTAGGATGTTGCAGTGTGTATGTTGGATGGGTGGGTGAGTGGGTGGAATGGGAGATAAGAGATAGCTGAGAGTATGGGGATGGAGGAGAAGGATGGGGAAAATGGGCAGTATTGCAAGAGAAAGGAGTGTATAGAGAACCAAGAGGATTGCAAGTGGGCACCTGGGCTATTGCCAAAGGGAGGAGTGAAGGATGTAAGTCAAAAATTCTAGGCATCATTAGTTCACTGCTGATTAAGTAATTTGTTTTTCTTTAGTGTGGTGCTGGTCCTGTAGCTACATGAATATAACAATGATAAAATCTATAGTTTCCAAAAACATAGGTGAGCTAGCAGGAACAGTACACCTTCAGTTTCCAGAACTTTTCTTTCAAGATACATCAGATTAATTAGCTTTTTCTATCCTATTCTGTGCTATCAGATCACTCCCTTTTTCATCCCTATCAAATGATCTTTTGAGGAGAATCAGTAGTGAATGAAGTATCCACCATGTACAGCTTGGGGAATAGAATCAGTCCCTTGATGTAGAATCTCTTTTTGTCAAATCTGATCATAATACTTAGGACTAAGAATAAACCTAGAGAGATCTTTCACCATGATTATTTACAGGACCTTATTCATGAGAGTAACTGAAGAGCAGGATCTACCTCCACAAAAGAAATGCTCAGGGCTGTTTAACCAATACTGTTCCACTACCAGACCCTGCTTCTTTTGCTCTTAAGGATTAATGGGTTTTGTATTCAAATTGTTCTGAGAATGAGAACTTCTCAGTCAAGGCTAAGAATAGCTAACATATATCCAAAACTTAATATTCTTGTGCTAGGACTAGACCACCCTTAGCATAACTCAGTTAAAGACCAATTTATATTAACAGCAGCCTGCCTCATCCTGTCTTTCAAGGGAGGTCACAGAGTGTTCACTGTGTTAGAGAAATCCTCAGATCCCTGCTTCCTTCCAAGATGGGGCTGGCACACAGATGAGTTAGCTGGGAACCAGCCGTTCGTATGCACCTGCCCCCTGAGACCAGATTAGGTGTTAGTGTGTCAGAGCCAGCTTGATGGGTGGCTCACAAAGCCATCATTACACACGTATCGGGGAAAGGGATACAGCTGTAGCTAGTGCGCACAGTAATTCAAACTGAAGAGAGAATCTGGGCTAGCCAGATTCTGTACCAAGGAGAAGTCTATCCTTAAGGAAGGGAGTGCTCATAACCCCTTGCACCTCAAAGGGCTTGTTCTCCAGTAAGGGAGGAACATTTGCAGACAAGTAAAGCAGGAGGAGCTTAATTACTGCATGAGTGAGCATCTAGGGGACTATGGAAGGTTCTTAGGATTGCAAACTACTGCATTAAGGACTCTGTCTATACAGAACTTAGAATTATGAGGTCCCAGACATGGCTGACTGGTCTAAGAACAGTATGGCATGATTTTTTGAATGTGCAGCCTACAGAAGTCATAACATTTTAGAGGATATTTGCCTTTTGTGTATTTGTATCCTAGGAATATGGATCTGTGCCAGCACACTGACAATCTGTCTAAACTCCAGTTATATAGGAATAACTTTTCCTTCTCTACCATTCCACCCACAAATCTGAAAACATTTGGAGTAAAGCTTTATAACACTATAGCTTTACAGGGAAATATTCAGATGCTAACCCTGGAGGGACCTCTCAAGTCACTGAGTTCAGTTAATTCTGCCACAGGCACTCCATCATATATTCCCTCTCAGAAGCATTCACCCCTATTGGATGGTTGTTCTAGAACCTTACTTCTCTGATGGCTAGAAATCTTCTTACATTTTCAAACTTAAATACATTCATATCTTGTTTGGATGCATTTTTTCTTGTGTCAATCCCTATGTTTTAAGTAGTTTTTTTCTTCTCTGACCTTTTCCACCTTGAGGTATTTATGGACAGAAATCAGACTCCTTGTTAGGTTTTTTTTATGTTTCGATAAACAAGCCAAGATCTTTTAGTTTTAACTCTTCAAATGATTCACGTTTCCTTCCCTGATCCTCACATTCTTTCTTTTGCTTGTTGCAGGCTGAATTTACCTTTCATGACCACAGGTGAACAGAATAAAATACTGCTATAAGCAGTGTCTATGCTAATTCTGATTTCAGTTACTCTGTTATAAATTGGAGCCACAAGCATATTTGGGGCTTCCATTATTGTTACTAAGCACATTTGTTTTACTAACTAGTAGTTGTTCCCATTCATAAAGACCAGCCTGATGTGATCCAGAAGCATGGGAACAACGATGCGGGGTTGGAGCTGGTCTTCAAGAGTTTCACAGACTCCTTAACAAGATTCCCTTGACAACATTGCTAGGACATAGGAGTCTTGTTTACATGAAGAACAAACTGAGCAATAATAGGGCAGAATCAAAATACCAAGAAGACAATGAAAGCATTCTAAATATAATGGTTTTAAATGTTTGTTGTTACTGTACAGAAGAGCTGGCCTTTAAAGCAATTACTTCAGTAAGTTGCACATCATCAATCTCTCAGGAAGATGAGTGTGAGTCTAGAGAATGTTTAATTCATGGCCTGAGAGAATCTTCTCATTGTATTTATCTCTCAGGCTCCAAGTCCTATCAGATAGCTGTCCGGGATATGAAGCTGTTTTTCCCGGAGGGGCTATGCTGCGCTGACTGTCAAACTTTAGAAGAAGAGGTAGGAGTCTGCCCTTTCCTGGAAAGAATCCTGCTGTGTCAGAGCAATGGCTTTGGCCCGCTGTTCCATGACTTGGGCCCTCTCATGCTTTAAATAACGTTTTCTTGCTGTGTTTCACCAACTGCCGAGTTTTTATTCTCCTGTAGATGTTTCTACTGGGGAGTGCTAACTTTGTATTGACTTAGACGATCTCAGTGGAAATGAGTGTTTTTTTGTATTTGTTCAGTAACCCGTGTTGCGGATTCAGGAGAACTTAGAGCTGATGCTTTAGAACCAAAATTCGCAGACTGTGTCAGTGCTGCTCTGGCATCCGGTCGTAGGGAGGGACAGCAACATCACTGCCAATTGTTAAGACACAGTGGGCCCAGAGGCTGTTTTTTACCAGCTTTTTTAATATAGCATTCAGGAACTGAGGTGAAGTGGAGCAGCTGATAGTGTAACCCGCTGGATACCAAATGTCTCCCAGAGTCTGCATACATCCCTGCACTCACAGCAGGAACCACCGCCACACTTACTTGGAAATGGCGCTGTCCCCTTGTGCCCTGCTAGTAGAGGTGCCCTAAAAGGGAGCACCAGTCCACAACACTGGAAAGGATGGAGCTGGCTCATGTAAAACATGTCATGGTATAAAGTACAGGCCCAACTTACTGCTGGATGCCTGCATTTTTCCCTGCTCTCAGTTAGAGGCATAAAGATTCAGGATCTTGCCCCTTGCCTTGTATTATAGGCAGCACTGAGAAGCCTGCTAACACTGGTGTAGCCCCCTCTGGCCCTTCCTGCTCTTCAGACTATGTGGATGCTAGTCTCTGATTCCAAACTTCAAACCATCATAATTTTCCAATGACTAAAATGAAAAGTCTTTCTTTTTCAAGTAGTTTTGGATTTCAGATTGCTAGTTCATTCAGAGACAGTCTGGGAACTACTATGCACCAGTGAGGCACTGGATAAAGATGTCACAGACACTCAAAGTCCTTGAGTTTCTGGCCTTGAAGATCTAGGGACAGAGATTTTAGAAGGGTGTCAGAATGTACAATCTTTAAAAGGATAACAAGATGCCATATTGAATTAAGCCTGATAAAGGGGGATGCACACAAAATGTTCTTGTAACTCCAGACAGACAGGTGTTTTCTAGGCTGGCAATTACAGAAGTACACAACACTAGCAAAAGCTTCACAGCTTGCCTGAATCAATACTTGAGAAGTGTTACCTTCCTGATTAGGTAATTGTGTTCACATGACTTGCTTCTCTCTCCCTCCCTTCCCTCCTGCAGATCTGTAACCTGAAACGTGACCCCATAGTTGGTTTGGAAATCAACAAGCAGCACAAGACCATAAAACGTAAAACAAGAGGGCAACTCGATTTATCGGGCTCTGAGCAACCATGCGATCTTGGTAAGGAAATGTGTAACTCTTATTATAGATTGAGGCTATTATTGATTAATTGGGCAGCAAGACAAACCATCTGGTGGCAGCATGATTTGGTATTGATGTCCTTTCAGAGGACAGAGACAATTCTGAGCTGGAAAGAATAGCTCTGGTGGAGTCTGGCCATTTAACCATTTGTCTGCTAGGCCCTTCTTTCTCCTGTCTGTGTTTTCATGGGTTTAAATACAGAGCTGTTCAGAAGTGCTGACCTGATTTCCTACAGGGAAAAAAAAAAGGCATTATTAACACAGATGATTCTCTGCTGAACTTTTATGATATGTTTCAATACTGGCTTGGTCACTATGGTTTCCATGACTATTCAAAGCCTGCCACAGAAGAGGCCAGGATACCACAGTGATGAATGAATTGTGAGACCTTTTGTTCTGTGAGTTGATGCTAAGGCCAGCCCTAAGTAATCCCAGACCCTGGAGGCAAGGGAGGAAGCCTGGAGAAAGGAAGACTTTCCCTTGATTGAGAAGGATTGAGTTAGAGATCATTTAGGCAAACTTGGCACCCACAAATCTGTGGGCCCCAATGGGATGTACTGACAAGTGCAGTGGGAACTGGTGGATGTTGTTGCCAGGCCACTCTCTATCATCTTTGAAAGACACAGAGAACAGGAGAGGTGCCTGAGGGCTGGAAGAAAGCCAATGTTACTCCAGCCTTTAAAAAGGGCAAGAAGGGGGACCCAGAAAACTACAGGCTGGTCAGCCTCACCTCCATCCCTGGAAAGGTGATGGAACAGCTCATCCTGGATGGCATCTCTAAGCATATGGAGGAAAAGAAAGTGATCAGGAGTAGCCAGCATGGATTCACCAAGGGGAAATCCTGCTGAACCAATCTGCTAGCCTTCTATGATAGAATGACTGGCCAGGTAGATGAGGGGAGAGCAGTCGACGCTGTGTACCTTGACTTCAGCAAGGCTTTTGACACTGTCTCCCATCACATCCTCCTAGGTAAGCTCAGGAAGTGTGGGTTAGATGAGCGGACAGTGAGGTGGACTGAGAACTGGCTGAAAGGCAGAGCTCAGAGGGTCGTCATCAGTGGTGTGGAGTCTAGTTGGAGGCCTGTGGCTAGTGGCATCCCCCAGGGCTCAGTACTGGGTCCCATCCTGCTCAACTTATTCATCAACGACCTGGATGAGGGGACGGAGTGCCTCCTCTGCAAGTTTGCTGATGATCCCAAGCTGGGAGGAGTGGCTGACACACCCAAGGGCTGTGCAGCCATTCAGAGAGACCTGGACAGGCTGGAGAGCTGGGCGGAGAGGAACCTCCTGAGGTTCAACAAGGGCAAGAGCAGGGTCCTGCACCTAGGGAGGAATAACCCCAGGCACCAGTACAGGTTGGGGACTGACCTGCTGGAGAGCAGCTCTGCAGAGAAGGACCTGGGAGTGCTGGTGGATGACAGGTTGAACATGAGCCAGCAACATGCCCTTGTGGCCAGGAAGGCCAATGGTATCTTGGTGTACATTAGGAAATGTGTTGCCTGCAGTGCCACTCTACTCAGCCCTGGTGAGGCCTCACCCAGTTTTGGGCTCCCCAGGACAAGAGAGACATGGAGCTACTGGAGGGAGTCCAGCACAGGGCTACAAAGATGATCAGAGGGCTGGAGCACCTGCCCTGTGAGGAACGGCTGCGAGAGCTGGGCCTGATTAGCCTGGGGAAGAGAAGATTGAGGTGGGATCTTATCAATGCCTACAAATATCTTAAGGGAGAATGTGAAGGGGATGGGGCCGAACTTTTTTCAGTGGTGCTCAGCAGCAGGACAAGAGGCAATGGGTACAAACTGAAACACAGGAAGTACCACTGAATATGAGGGAAAAGCTTCTTTACTGTGCAGGTGACAGACCCTAAAACAGGTTGCCCGGAGAGTTTGTGGAGTCTCCTTCCCTGGAGATACTAAAAACCTGCCTGGACATGAGCTCTGCAGCATGCTCCAGGTAATCCTGCTTGGGCAGAAGGATTGGACTAGATCTCCAGAGGTCCCTTCCAACATCAACCATCCTATGATTCTGCGATAAATAACTTTTATGCAGAGAGTACTTTTTTGCAATGTGGGCATCTGCCTCTTGGGAACTGGACTCATTCAGTTCCCACTAGCTGCTGAACAGCTGCCAGTTCAAAATGACTTCCAGTTAATTCTAGCCTGATTTTGATTCAAAGCTGTGGCTTCAGAAAGTCTGTAAGCCATTCAGTTCTCTCAGATGCCTGCAGCTTCTCTGGGTCTTGCCTGTTGGTTTTACTGGATAGGCACATATATGAGAGAGACTTGGTTGCAACACCTGTTATGTAAGGAGGTGAAACTCAAAACATGGATGCTTCCATGTTGGGATTTTGTTGATTGATCTCAAGCCTTTATAACCAAGCAGTGGCCAGGTAATCTATCCCTGCACTATTCACTAGAGAGCAGACATGTTTGGAAAAAAATTGGATTGTTTTCATTCCTATAGCTTGAGTTCTGAAGTGACTGGCAAGCAGAAGGGTGGGCATCCAAGAAAATGTTCCTGTGCTGCAGCTGTTCACTACAGTTCATATTCCCCATCGGCAGAGCCACAAGATTGTTGTAGACTGGCAGAACAGCATGATAAAAATGCTACAGAATTACAGACCGTTACCTCCTACCTTGAGCCTTTAGTGATACAGCACCTTTGGGGGTTGATCTCGTTACTAACAGGTGCACAAGACAGCACGTGCAGAAATGCAAGGAGGGTAGTGATAAGTCATGACATTTCTCTCTGCCTTAATAAGAGCATGGTTGCTTTGTAGGCACCAAGTTACTCTTGCATAGAGCTCTCTGAAGGATTTTTCCAAGATAATCAATCATCAATGAGTTCTTTGCATTGCCTTATATTGGGTTTGCGCTATGCCCTACACGTGCTCCATGATCCTGACAAAAATTGTGTGTAAGGCTTTATCTTCTCAGACAAGCTCATTTTCTTAGATTACACACAAATACATCAGGGACTGACTGCATGAAAGTTTAAGGCTTAACTATTGCACATAGTGAAGAGTGAGGCCTATCTAACAACATTACTTACATTCCCAAGCCATTATATGAGCATTGAAACAAGGAGACTGGTAATTGTGTGTATGTAGCAGCAGCTTTTTGAGATGGCCAGGCTGCACTGCACATGGGCATATGACCCTCTCATCTGAGTAACTGCAGGGATGTGATCACGTCATCGGGTTTCCTGTCTGGTATGTCAGCTCAAGCTGTGTTCAGAGGACAGAACTGCAGGGAGAGGAGACTTGCAGGTGTTCCCAGTCCAATCCATCCCCTGTTGCTGTCAAGCTGGGTATTTCCTCCAACAGTTGCTGCACAGGGGGAAAGGACCAGGTCTGTGGCACAAGTCTGCTATGACTGAAGCACCTCTTGACTTTAGAAGAGATTGCAAGTGGAAAAAAATAACAAAGAGCTAGTTGTGGAGAGATGACAAGCATTCTGCAAGCTTTGTACAGCCTGGTCTTCGGAGCAAATCTCATGATCTGCACCCATAATTTCCTGTTTCATGAGAACCTCTTATGTTCTTGCTTTAAAGATGGGTAAGCAGAGTGAAAAGGAAACCAGTGCACAGCCCTGATGTGTTACTATCTAAGAAAACGTTTTTCAGAGCGTTACTGCCCTGGGAAAGCAAGTACTTGTGATCTCTGAATTGTCCGGTACAATATAGTAAGCGCCTCCAGTGAGCCAGACACATCATTCACCTTACGGTCTCATCATGAACACTAGAGGTAGCTCTTGCACACAAAGAAACCTCTCCCTTCAGCAAATAATTATCACAAAGCTTCTGCCTAATATACAGATAGATTTATCATAGGGAAAATATGAAATACATTAAATCTTATGAATGCTGATCAGAATAACATTTTGGATTATAAAAGCAGCTGGATTAACAGATTTCTTTGCTTGGAAGAAATTAAATGGAATAGTATCTCCTGTAGCAAATCAGCAGCTGTCCTTGTGTGACTCTTGAAATGGGGTCACTACTGCTGCCGTGTGATCTCCAGATACGTACACGTAGGCATACAGCAGTTTGACAGTTTGGGATGAGCAGTCACATCTGCGAATATCACCAGCAATGTAACAATGCCTGAACGTCTCTGATCTTCCAGTTATTTGTCTGTCAGGGAAGAATTATTTAGAGGGCTAGCAGTTGAAGGGGTAGATATAAAAGAACCATCTGTTGTGTTTGATCTTTTCCCATCAGACCTGCCATGGCTTGATACCCTCTGCCAGACCACTTGCCTCATACTGCCTGGGATAATCCTGCGGGGTTCAGAGCACCCACCTTATGTTGAACTACTTGATCAGCTTATTGGCAGAGATTTCACAGTTACTGGAGTGCGGCTCACTGTCCTGGATGCACCACAAGCTCATTGCATCTCTGAGATGTTAAGCAGGACAAAGTGCAGTGTTGCAGCAAAGGTAGGAAATAGCTGGAGCTGTGCTCTGCTTCTCTCCCCAGGAAAGAAGAGCCATCTTCGTGCAGTGCTGTGCTAAGGTATGCACACCAGCTCTCAGCAAACTAGCTTTGGTTGCAGTATTAGCAGAGTACTGCATCTGAACTGTAATAGCACTCATAAGTAATTTGGGCAGAGTGCCCTGCTAACTAGTCCCAACCTTGTGTTCCTATATTTCTGCAAGCTCATTGACACCTAACCTTGACGTCGGTTTGTGCAAGCATACCCTTAGTTTGAATGACACATCCCTATTAAACCTTTCATTCCATACACCTATTAGTGCACAGTTGCTATTATTATGTATGTTAGGCTGTTGTATCCTGTCTTGTTCTTCCAGATAAATGCAGTTTCTATTTCCCTTTCTTTAATCACACCCCATTAATCCTCTTCCACAATGACACATAACTCTTCCACTTTTTGGACTGTGCCCTGCACTTCTGGGCAGAGATTTTGTTTCGCCTCTCCATTAGTCAGTGATGACAACTCAAGCCATGGTCTACAAAAAGGTTTAAGCAATTGCCCAAACTAAGTATGAGAAGTGCTTCTGAAGTCAACAGATGCATTGCTTTACATGAGCAGAGTATCTGGCCCAAACTATTTTTCTCTTTGCACTAGAGGGTCTAGAAGAAACCCTCTATTTCAGGAACCTGACTAGAGCAAAGCAGGAAGGTATAATATGTGAGAAAGTGCTGTCAAAAGCACAAAGCAAACAACAGAGGAAACTGCTTATGCTGGAAGTAGCTATCAAGGAAGGGCTGTCAGAGGCACACAGCAATCCCTCTGAAAAAATACAGACAAACATTTGTGTTTCCAATCCTTCAGTTACAGAAGTCTTAGGTGTTACCTATAATAACAGCAGGTAAGATCTTTTCAGATTGTGATTTTTCTAAACTGACAGCATCCCTTTGAAGTATATCTGTATAGAATAGCAATTACATCTAGCATCCAATTAGTCTAAGCACTAGTTTGTTCTCCCGTGGTTCCCCTAAGGGTGCCATCCCTCTGCGCACAGGAATGTGCACAGCTCTCTAGGAAGGACAAAGGGAAGCAGCGTGTTGCAAGCAGAGCCATGGCAGAGGCATTGCTCTTCTGGCGATGGAAACGCTTCCTCTTGTCAGAGATGAATTCCTCCAGGCGCAGCTGGCGTGTTTCCAGAAGGGCCTGGTGCTTCTGAGCCAGAGTTGAACATTATGGCATTTGCTTTCCCTTGTCAGAAAGGAGACGAGCTCCTTGGAGTAAGAAGTGTTCCAGCTACAGTATCTCAAACATTTACAGCTGTTTTCTGTGTTCCTGCTTCCAGCAGACTTATTGACTGAATAATACACCTGAACAACCTGCTTATTTTCACAGAGAGAGAGAGAACAGGAATAATAGTATGCCATAGGAGCAGGATACCTAACAGTTCAAACACCTCAGATTGAAGGAGTCTGTTGCACCATGTCTTTCATCCCCTCACACGGCGTACAAGCGTTTATCTATGCTGTCAGCAACTCGTCAGTGAGGCTTATGGACTTATTTAAGTGGGTATCAACACCAAAGCTCTGTTCTTCCCTCTCTTACAGTGTTCCCTCTTAACGGATGGTTTGTGTCTGGTGTTAGCAGCACAGAGGGACAATGCAGTCATTTGCTTCAACTCCCTCCTGGACAGGTGAGGACAGTATCACTTCAACAGCACTTTTTCACCACTGTCTCAGCCCCCTATCAGAGAGCTTGTGATCTGAGCAAGGACAGCCAAGTTTTCTTCTCTGTAGTTCACTTCCAGTTTAGATTCTCATGAAGTTAGATGCCTCTTAAAGGCAACCCGTTCTTCATAAGTTACATTTTTTCTGGTGTATCAATACCTCAGAGTGTTGCTCAGTTTGGAAGTCACATGTCTCATGGTATTTGTCAAAAACTCAGTGTGTCTCAGAGACTTGGCAGCATGGTTCCACAGATACAGGGAAATCTCTGAAATAAAAGCTCACATTGGGAATAGACCTGATGAATCGATAAAATTCCTAGGAGAAACATCTTAGCAGATTTTATGTTTTCTATGAAAAAAATACTTAAACACTAGAGAGAGAGGGGAAAAAAAAAAAAAAAAAAAAAAAAAGCAGCCTCTTAAATAAATCACCAGAAATGCTGGGTAGAGGATTTATAAGCCTGATAAAACAAACAGAATCCCTCTATGGGGAATGATTAGAGGAATAGAATGATTATCAGGCTAATTAACCCACTTGCCCCAAGAGGGAAAGTTTCCTTGTGTAAGGGCTGGTATTTGGCAATGTGATGTGCAATTCATGCACATGGTTTCCTCTGGGAAAGGAAGCCAAGATATGTTTTCAGACACATCCAGCATGGAGCAGTCCTACAGTCACACTGATAAGGCTGTCATGACATTGGCTGTTCCACCTGGAGGACTCCCAGACAGCACTATCAATGCAACAAGAGTAGGAACTAGGGGATGCTGGAGTTTACAAGCATCAAGGCGATCAAGTCCAAACATCAGTTGGTCACACTGTGGAGTTCCTGTACTTTGATGAAATGTTATGGTGCCACAATGAGGATGGGGAGATGGAACAAATAGTAAGTGACTTTTCAAAAATGCTTTGAAGCTCATGTCAACTTTTAGACATTGCTCACATTCATTTAAAGTCTCAAGCTTGGGAGCAACCTCCCAACCTCCTACCCAACAAGTTACAGCACTAAGTGGAAGCGAAAGCAAGTTACCTAATAACTTTTTAGCGAGTTTCCTTCCACCTTTTCTCTGATTTATAGGAAAAAGGGATCTGTTGGATATCCCAAAGATCACTGCTGAAGGTGGGAGAGTGCCTGACAGTAGAGCTGGGACCAGATACAGAATCCCCCAGCTCTTTATTTTTCCTAGACTTCTGTTATCAGAATCAAGGATGCTGCACAGCAAAATCCATCTGCAACATAGCACTTCCCAGTACTGTAGGTTTAACCTGATACACTTCAAGACTGCCAGTCCCAAGGCAGCACACCCAGAGCAAACACTGCAGTGGCTTCTCACTGCTGCTTTCATTGAGCTGCAGGGCTGAGGAGTAAACAGGGAGGAATAGATGTGGACGCTGCCAGTCTCAGCTGTCTCTCACCCTTCATCCTGGTCTATGCAAGTACAGCTGTCTATACAACTCATAAACTTTCCTGACAAACTCCAAAATAGGTGTGCATAAATTATGGCTGGTAGGAGGCACATCTAAATGGTGAGTTCCACTCTGCCTCTTACCCTAGTGCCAGAACTGGTGATTTTGCAGCCGTTTAAAAATAGCCTTACCAAAAAAAGTATTTGTCCTCATGACTGATGGTGCCTTTGGAAGGGAGAGGCAGTAAGGTGTGCCCAGGGATGGGGAGAAGGAGAATCAGTGATTCTCAGTTAGAGCCATTTAATCCAACAGTGAGATCATACCCTTACTGCATCACACAAGCCATCATGGTGTTAAAATCAACTTTGCAGGTATCTTTGAAAACCCAGCCTGACTTTACTGGTGTCTCATAAAGAGACCTCATGCTAAGACATCTTCATTGTCTAGTTTATAAATATTTCAGATTAACATGTAAGGTTAATTACTCTTATGATTCCATCAATAGGAGCCACATGACCTTTCTTGCACTAAATAAATCTCTGTATATTTGTTTCACTTTTATTGCCCTGGCTCAGGATTCCGATATCACAGGCTCTGGCCTGCATTTCAACTGTGTTGCTGAAGCTCCATGGTATAAGGGACTGTTTTATGACCCTGGGCATTGATTCCCAGCTGAGCTATATTACTTAGGCTTTGTGCCACAAGGAGAATCGTTGCCATCTGCACGGCAGCCTGGACAGGGTGTCAGAGGTGGACTGTGATAAGAAGCAGGAATCGGGTGTTGAGGAGAATTGTGTAGGCACTGCTACTATACCTGCTGATCGTTGAGAGCCTGTTAAAGCTTTCCTAAGCCAACTCTAGCAGTGGCACATCAAGGACATTCACTCCCTGGAGAATGCTGCGCAGAACAGGTGCCTTAAAGACAGACACAGACCTCACAACTATGTAGAGATTATTGTTCATGGACAGCAGTGCCTGCTCTGTCCATTCTCTGGACATGTATGAAGGGATTATTTCTGTTCCAAAGGGCAGGAAGAATAGAGCAGGGGACAAAATTTATGCAGGTGGAGGCACAAAAGCAGCCTGTGAGCTTGACTGACTGCAAAGAGTGGAGCCAACGCAGGAATCTGGGATAATCTGGGAGAGTGCTGAGGCTAACTCACAGGGCAGAGTGAAGTAAACATTTGAAGGAGGTGAGGGGAAGCTGAAACACAGCTTAAGAGCAGTAAGGACCCAGGGGGAAGAATCCAATGACAGAAATGACACAGTCCTACCCATAGATAGGGAATAATGATTTGAGATTTACCTTTCTTGTTCTGGCAGCATCCAGTTGCCTGCATCTCCAGTGTTAAGCATTTGAATTTCCCCTGTCATAACTTGTTTTTAAAGCCAGATTTCCTAGCTGCAGGGTGGCAGAGGGAAGAATTTGTAAGTAGATTCAAAGCAGCTACTGGAAGAAAGGCATGCTCTGCTTTTTATGCTTCTCACATGACATGGTAGATTTAGTTACCTTACTTAGGGACACTGATTTAACAGTAATCACACCAGGACTTGTTCCTCTATGGTTATTTGAGCTTTTTAAAAATAATGGTTTTACTTGAAGATGCTCATGAGATTGTAAAGACTTAACTGTATAGTGCACAGTCTTTAGGAGTTCACCTAGTTATCATCATGCTGAATGCAGTATGCAGGGATTGACTAAAGCACATCGAAAGCCTAGCTGTTTCAGAAGCAAATCTGAGTGCTGGCTAGGCCTTATACCTTCCCATTTTTTCGAGAATGTAGTGCAATCAGAACAAAAGTCAAATGATTAGGAACTTTGCTGTATGTTATTCTGTCTGATGAAACATTCTTACCAAGTGTTAATTGCCGTCAGCAGGGAGTGATGTTATCCCTAGAGGAAGCTTATCTCTGCGTACAAATTTGCACAGTGCTTCAGAGTGGAAGGAGGTGTAGAAACCAAGAAATGAACACACAAGATGTAAAATCCTGGAGCTGTTGAAAACCACTGAAGGGAAAACTGTTGCCAGGCACAATACCTGCTTATGGGGGCAGGGAGTAGTTTTGAAAGTATCTGGAGAGTTCTCAAGCCTAAGACCCGGACTGTGGATGGAGTTAGTTACAAAGGCAATTTGGAGATTTGTATCTTGCCTTTTCATTTCTCTTGAATACCTCTTGTGGTCAATTCATGTGTGACTTCCATGAGCTTGAGTGTGGTCAGTGCTAAACAAGGACGAGTGAGGCAAACCCTGCTGCTGAGGGCAGCTCAGAAAGCCCTGGGTTTGGTTTTTCGGGGAAAGCACACAGATCATCTTTGTTGAGAAAATGGCTCTTGCACAGAGCTTAAATCTCTAGATGTAGGTATGTTTCCCACTGCCCCAGAGACCCGATTATGCAACAGGTCATTACTGTTTGTTTGAAGGCTTATATTTTAAGAATACAAATCCATTTATACAAAGCTTTGTAAAACCCAGGATTTATCTGTGTAAAGAAGTTCAGTAACAGATGCACATGGCCAGAGCTGCTGGCACAGAACATAACCCTCCTCAGAGCTAGGTCATCTGTAGTTTCTGACTGCTTAGATGGCAAAGTAACGCTTGCTTCCCTTTTTCTTTACCCCCAGTGTTTGTTGGCAGAAGCAGTCGGTACTGGACACTGTGCAGCATCTCCTCTATCCTCAAAATGAGAGGCAGGCAAGTAGAGAAGTTTATGGTACAAATACTTGTCCTTTGTGCCCCCATGATGAATGAAGCTTGTCAAAATAGGTTGTATTTTTAAAGAAAATCTCAACTTGTACAAGAGAGACGTGATGCCCCAGCCTTGACTCATACTGAGAGTCCAGAACATGGTGAAAGGTGGGACCAAAAGCCAGTCAAACTGTGTGCTGCACATGACACCAGGAGCACTATTTGGAATCAAAAATTGGAGGTTTGGTAAAGATTTAATATTTTCCTTAGAAGTCAGTTACTTTTTATGAAGAATTAAGAATCAAAACTTAGTAAAATATTTGTGATATTTGTCAAAAAGAAGCAAAAGAAAATGTTCATTCAACCCTACTGCAAAGCTGGTATCTGTCCTATGTTCTTGAAGTTGTGTTTCAGGAGCCCAAGTCCTGGAGGAAGAGAAATTAAGTCATTAGCTCTTCCACTGTTGGGCTAGCTGAATATTTTTCCAATAGCTCATCCCAGAGAAGGAAACACTAAGCTCCAGGTTCTTAAAGGCCACTTAATGGGAATAAACTGCACAAATGTTTAAAATGCTAGCTGTAATCATCGAAGTTCAGTACAAACCAAATAAGAGAGTTGGAGATAGAAGGCAGTGCCTGAAGAGTTAGGACAAGGAGTTGTAAAAGAATTGGTGCAGAATTTAAAATGGTAACAAGTAGGCAAGCCTCACCTCTAGATTCCTTTTGCTGCCTGAGAAAATGCAGCAGGAAAGTTAAATGTGTCTAATATCATGTAACATAAGAGAGCTGCTGCCTTCAGCAGCAGTGTTCTAAGCATAGGGCCTTAAAAGATGTAGGTCTTTCTCTGAGGTCCGTGTTCCCACTTGCAAACCAGGCCAAACTACCCCAAGCTTCCCAAGAGTTGTACAGCTGCTATACCCAGCAACTTTCCCCAAGGTGCAGTAAAATTCTCCAAGAGTTTAGCTGGGAGTGTGTGGGATGCAGTGTCTGGGAAGGTCTGCAGGCACAACTCTGGGAGAGCTGCAGGGCTGTCATAGCACAGCGCTTACTGCTGCCAAGGTGCCAGTCTGTTGCCAAGTAATGTGACAGGGCAGCAACTCTAGGCTGTCTTCTGATTTGCTTTGAAAAGGACATTACATATCTCTGGATGACATAAAATCCCTTCTGCTTCATGGCTATGGGAAATTAGCCTATCAGAAAGAGGTTTATGATGCTGTGATAGAAAAGAGAAAAAGCAAGTATTTTCAGCCTGTCTTCTCCCTGCTCTTAGCAGCCTGGACCACTGCATCAAATCCCTCTGGCTTTGGTGGAAGCAGGGTCTATTCACGGCAGCTCATGGTTTAGACCATCAGCCTAATCTTGAAAGGAGAAAGCAATGCCTCACTATTTTGCAGTCAAATCAGAAAACAGCTTCTGGGATAGTGGTGGGTGCAGCATTTCTCATTTGTCGGTTACAGCAGAAAGTAACGTGTCTTCTTTTCAAGCTGTTCTTTTGCTCCAAAGTCTAGTGTAGATTTAGAAATCCTAAAGCAAGATCTGAGGAGCAAACTCATCAGAGAATGACTGTACCTCAACGGATGTCTGTAGAAATCATGTTTGATCCTCTGGTCTCTTGCTAATGAGTTTACAAAATGTCAGCCGGGCTCTCCAGGTTAAAGCTAATGAGCAACAACATGATATCAGGCAAAGTTCAGCAGGGTTAAATGAACATGGATTTCAAATCCTCATGGTTTGAGCATGGCTGCAGTGTTTGCTGGTCTAGTCAAACTATGGAAGTGAAATGGAATTTCATACTTGCTCCCTGAGTGATTAGGGATGAGGCATTATGATGAGAATTCAGCTTTCCAAATGGGACTATTTCAGTGCTGACATTTCTGTCTGGGCTAGTTGTTTTGTGTTCTTCTATAGTCATTTAGACTATAGTAAGCACTTCTGCAGCTCATTTCACCTGCTCTATTTGAAATACTGTGCTAGAGCAAGTGAATTCATGCTCTGGAAGTTCCTCATTCTCTCTGTCAACAGAAGGGGCCCTGGATGGGGAACTCAGATGCAAATCCCTCCACTGCAGTCTCCTAAAGTCTGCTGAAAAGACTTGACTTACTGTCACAGATCCCTTAGCAGGACTGCATTTCCAGAAAACGTGAGGACGGGATTTACTTTCTAGTGCTTATGTCTAAGGTTTGATTCCATGTAAGGAGAGTATGCCCGGTCTGTTGGGTTTTACCTCTGGAAAACTGATGTCTTCTCAAATGTTTAACAAAGCACAGCAGACAGCTTTGGTAGTCTGGAGGAGGGAAGGCTGAGATACACCAGCTAAAAGAGAAACTCGGAGAGTACCAGTGCTTCAGGACGCACTGGTGTCTGCTCCCACATGGTCTTACCTTGGTCACAGTGCCACGCAAACAGCCAGTGCCAGACTGCACTGTAAGTGGCAGAGCCACATTTTGGTGGTGCCACTATTTTGTGGCTATTTTGGTGCTGGAGTGATTCAGAGCAGCACAGGGGAAAATGCATTCCAAGCACTCTGGGCAAGACTCCTGGGCCCTTTACGAGCAGGCAGAAGCGTTGAAGTGCTGTAAAAGAGCCCTAAAAGCCCAGGGCAGCTATGAGGATAGGCAGTGCTGGCAGAAGGGGAGCCTCAGAAATTGTGTGGGGTGAACTCTCAACAAATGAGAGTGCCGCAGGGGAACACTGTATTCATCAGCACAGTCAGACGTACAGGCAGGTCACGAAGCCCTTTGCACTAAGCTGGCTCTGAAGCAGCCACACCAAAGAGCTGCACAGGAATTGAGTTTGGGAAGGTGAGGCAGAAGCAGCCAAGGGGGGGGGGGCATTACATTTCCCAGTTGGGACTTTACGTGTTGTTGCTTTTCTTCTCTTCCTTGAAAAAGTGAATCTTGAGAAGGGCCAAACGGTAATAACAGCTAGCAGACCTTTCCCAGCTGTGGAACGCTTATAGCCACGTCTGTGCTAGGACTTTTTCAACCCAGGACGGAGTTACCTGATAAAACATCCTCGCTATACTGCCTGCTTGCGGCACACACAAGAAACCTGCCTCTGAAAGGAAGAAGTTGTCTGACATGCACAGAAATCACAGCTCTCTTCCAACCCCTTTCTTCTTTCCCCCCAGGCTGAAGAGCTGCTCTGTTGCCTTTTCGACTCCCTGACCTCTGAGAGCATCCACTACATTGAATCCCAGGATTGCTAGCCAAGATGGTCTCGGCCCTCAACCAGCCCATGGGTGGATGCTATTGTGGGTATCTGTGCTAACAGACATGCTGGGAGATCTCAGCCTCCAGGAGCACTAATACTTGTTTGTCATTAAAATGTCAAGCCTTGAGTATGGTATTTGCATCAGCAAGGTAGATGAGACTGGTAGGAGGAAGGTCCGTGCCCAAGAGCAAATCCTTCTGAACAGTAGCTGTGCTTTCTAGTAGAGTGTATTCAGCAACAATCTGCTTGCATTGCATGGGGCAAGGTTCAGAGCATTCTTCTAGCTGGCAAAAACTTAAGAGGTAAAGAATATATGTAGTGGCAGGGGTTAACAGCTGTCTTACTCTCAGATGCTTCCCTCTTCTGCAGCCCTGAAAGACGTTATGGAGACACTCCATCTTCTGCTGCCACTTTGTTCTTCCTTGAAATGCAGCCAGCTCTTTGTGGTGACCAAGCCCAGACCCAGCAGAAGGGCTCAGAACAGAGCAGGTATCTTGTGTCTGTTGCTGGGAAAAACTTGCCACTTCCATCCCTGCCTGGCTGAGCTCTGCCTCCTTTCTCTTCTAGCACACCCTATCATCAGCTGTTCACACTAACTTCTGATGGTTGCTACAAAGATGAAGCAAGCTCTATTTATTTCACAGAGGAACTAAGAACCAAAGACAAAACCACAGTAAAAAGCAAATCAGATAGAGCCACTGAATATGATTAAAAGTGTGACAGCTTAATGTTCACTTGCCTCTGTTCCAGCAGCTCTGTTATCGACCATTTCTGCCCCAGGCCCAGCTCACTGTCCTCCCAAAGGTACACAACCATGCCACGTGCTCCTCCTTCTCCAGCAGTCGTGATGCTAGTGAGATTCCTCCTTTGCTGGGTCCTTTCAGTGAGCTGTTTGGCAGGAGATGCAGGTGTTAATACAAAGGTCCTCAGTGTCCTTGGGACCCACTGGGCAAATTCAGCCCCTTTTGGTAAGACTCTTTTCAGCCCAGGAGGTTTCTTGTTCCTCTGCTTGCAGTTAGGTGGCCAAAGACTTGGACATGCACGTGCATCCAGTTACAGATCCTATCTTGGACATACTAAAAAAGGTCTCTGTTTAATCTCCGAGTGGTATTAAGTCAGAGCAGCATGCACCTGACTGGTTGGGCAGCCCACATGCATGTGCTGCTTGGTTTGCTAGCAGGTGAGCACATTCACACACAGCCTTTCCCACCACAAAGGCCTGATAGGAATCTGTCTCCTTCCCAGCCATCAGCTCACACAAACAGGTAACGCTGTAACACCTCTGAAATCTCTGTCCCCTTTCAAATTAGACAGAAACTGTCCAGTCAGTTCCAGTGTTGTTATAGGTCTGACCCTGCAAGCCCTGTTTTGTCAGTCTGGCATCAGTCCTGTCTCAATCTTTCCCTTTCTTCAAGCTACTTTGAAATAGAGATAAGAGATTGTCATTACCACTGTCAGCTGCATGAGCAGAAGCATAGGCAGGTGACCTGCCTGCACTTGCACAGCAATTCGGTGTTGGAACTGGATGTAGCTCCCCAAACCTCTGTTCCCCAGCACAGCTCTGTCTTGACAGAGGGTATTTGGGCTTTATAGTGAGGCCAAAATCTTCTGTAGGGAAGATTCAGAAATCACATGCCACTGAGGAAGATGAGGAGCTGCCCCAGTGCCCCAGGAGGTCACAGTCCCACCAGTCAGAGCGAGGGAAAGCAGCTCTGTTCCTACAGCTAAGTAGGCCATTTCCTGCACTCTGGGCACATTTCTGTCATGCTTGTAAGCCTTGTACAGCTTTGAAACAAATGAAAATTAAAAGGATCCACCCCCAGCACTAGGGGAATTTGATCTGAAAAAGGAGAATGTTGGAATAAAAAGCAGTCAGCAGCTGAAAGACAAGGCCTGCAGAGCTGCGTGTGAGCAAGTGGCACACAGGGCTGGCAGTGCCCTTCGCCCAGTCAGCAGGATGGGTGTGATGTGGCCACCAGCATTGTGTCTGACTAGCCTGGGCTCTTGGACCTGTAAAAACATGGGATCACAGGGAGATCCCTTGAGCTGCACGGCCTTCATGCCAAGGCTGGAAGACTCTGTACACTGGGAGATGATGCTCTGGGGACCAGAGGCCTTCAAACCTGGGGAATGAACATCCTGCTTGGATATGTCTGGCCTGGTCTGGGCCTGATGTCAGCCCAGAGTGCTCTGAAGTTCCTGGCAGCAGTTGAGATCATGACTGTCTTTGTATTAGGCCACGTAACAAACCAGAGCTTGGCGCAAAAAGCACCACATACCTTCTTCCAGGCAGCTCCACTACTGAGGCTTGTTCTTTGCCAGGCCCATCCACAAAGCATGTAGAGACTCATGCCTCAGTTTCCCATCTATGGAGTAGAGATAACAGTTCTGCCACATTTCCCAGGTACATTAAGAACAGCAACATAATAAAAATGGGGCAACACTCAGATATTTTTGAGAGAGAGGCTGTTTGAGAAAGTCTTCAGTTCCTATTTTAAAGCCCCGCTAGTTAATCTTGGTGTAACAAACTAGCGTGCCCCACCCAAAGCAAGGGAAACAATCATCTGCTGATATTTCCAAAATGCCAGGATTCCATAAATAACCCAACCAGCCTTTCCTCCCAGAGCACCATACCTCTTGCTAGAGAGCTGACAACCAGGAGCACTGTGGACTCTGCAAAAATCAATCCCGTCACCCTGCCACCAGCTCCAGCTCTGTCAAATGGAGCTGCAGTTCACACGGTGTTTTCCCTGCAAACTGCCACAAGGCAGCCAGGATTAGCTAATCAGAGCTGAGGAGCAAATTAATGATTGCTTGAACTAGGAGGAAGGCAGATTTGATCGGAGATTGTCAGCTTTGCAGCTGGCTCCTACTTGCAAACAATTCATTTAGATTATGAAAGCAAGGAATTGAGTACAAAACCCCCTAGATTGTTTGCTTCCTAGAGAAAGAAAAGAAAAGAAATGGAATTTAGATTAAAAATTATGCAGAATAGTATTAATTCCCCACCCTCTTGTGCCTCCCCTCTTGCTGGAAAACCAGAGCTAATCAGAATTTAGTATTGTTCTACTGCCAGTGCTCAGAGCTGGCCTCAATGGAGGAGAGATAAAATACAGTAGGTGGCATTTTGTGTTAACTCCTTAGGGTCCTGCACTGTGAAAGACGGGAATGCAGCACCCTGGGCTGGTCCCCCATTTTCCCAGCGTGCTCTGGCCTGGTTGTCATCTCCCTTCCAGACTGGAAGTGCCTTGGGGTGCAAAGCAGCTTCACATCCCATGCAGAGCTGACGATGCGATGCCCCAGGACCGCTGGTCATGGGCACTTGGTTCACCTCTGTCATGTTTTTCGGCACTGCGAGAAGCTCTTGCTGAACAAAGGCCACACGCAGCCTGGCAGCCCTGGACACTGAGCCGCGCTCGTGGTAGTGGCTGTTGGTGAGGCTGGGAAATGGCTGGCTGGCACTGCAGGCCGCGATCGCGGCACACAGGGTGGAGCAGTGCTCTGCAATCATGGGAGCCCTTCACATCAGAGCACATCCATGTCCCGAGGGATATGGAAGTGCTGAAAGCCTATCCGTCAGGCACTGGCAGAGCCACACTTATGTCATAGGTTTCTAAGTCACTGCACTTCACTTTGTGCCAAGGACACATTTAACTAATTACTGATTAGGCCTAGAAATCACTACCTTGCTGCCAGCAACAGCAGCAGGACAGTGATATGTGAGTGGAGGGCTGCAACTGTTTCCTTATCAGCACGAGGCAAGGCATGCGTGAGACGCAGTGCGATTCACAGGTGGAGGAGCTGAACTGGCGGCTGATCCACTCTCACCCCTCCTCTCCGCTCTGCCTGGCAGCTGCAGGAGGAGCCCCATCCCCGAAGAGCGCGCTGAGCCTCTTGCTCTACCTGGCTCAGCCCTAAAAGCTTTCCCCTTGGCAGACGGCTGCTGCTGCTGGACTTCCAGGTGTCTCTGCCTGCAGAGGGCTTGTTGGGCTGTCACACAACCACCTGACTGTCAGAGAGCCCATCCGCTCTGGGTGTAAGCGACACAAGCAGCCAGGATAAGGGTGTGGCAGAAGTGGTTGCTGGTCTCTGCTGAGGGGATAGTACTGACACATGGTGCTGGGACCTCCCACCAACCCTGTGTGTTTGTGCGCACCCGTCACGGCGGGTGTGGGAGGGTGAACCCCCAGGTGAGAAGTGTGCATCAGGCTGTGCTGGGCGGGCTGGTGGCTGCTGTGTGGATGTGTGTGGCTTCGTGCAGCAGCATCTCTGCTGTATAGCCTCCTGCAGTTATCGTTGCTCCTGCCTTCAAATTTCAGGTACAAGGTTACAGCAAACACATCATGTTAATGCAACCCTTGGAGCACCCTGAAGGTTGTATGCCTCTCCCAGTGAGACTCTCTGACTTACAGAGCCGAACAGCCACAGGCTTGGGCCTGGGAGATGGAGAGACTCTGGCTGAATCTGTGGATCTCCCACCAGTCTCTTTCCTCTTGCTTTTGGGGACCCACCACCCTGCCCCGCTATGGGGGAAGTAGTTAGGGGAAGCCCAGGCTGATTCCTGCTGGCTGCCTCTGCGTATGGTGTGCATACGACACAGCAGCAGCCACCCAGCCTGAGGGGGTTGTGCCCAGGGCTGGCACAGCAGCCGTATGCTCTGCTTTGGGCTTTGCTGGGTCAAGCCTCCTTGTAATCTCCCTGCTGTGGGAGCAGGGCCTGGGCCCCAGTCCCAGCGCCATCACAGAGGCGCCAGCTACGGGAAGCGGGCAATGGCCCCTCTTTGTTCCCTGATCTCCATCTGAAGAACCATCTCCCAGGCCTGTCACAGCTGGAGATGCTGATTAATTGGTACTTGGCAATTCCCCGTTGACATGGGCTGGAGAAGCACAAAGGGCAATTTGTCTGCACGGCTGCAAGCTTTGATAAAGCAGGGCTGGGATGACTCAGATGTGGGTAATTAAACTGGTTGAAACAGTGGATGGCTTAGTAAGAAACACCAGCTCAGTGCGCTAGGAGCTCTTTGAACTGCTGTAAGTGGGTCAAGCAGGAGACTGTTGCTCGCGGAGTCTTGTACTGGCTCACCTGGCTCTGGCATGGTGACACAGGCACACGAGTAGAAAGTGGTGACAGTGCCACTCCCCGGATGTTCCTGCTGCGGAGTGCATCCTGAAGAGCTGCTGGGTTTGTTTTTGTTAAAGCAGACACCTCTGGCTGTGCAGGAGGCAGGTCAGAAGAGGATCTGTGCCCTGGCAGGTTCACATGATGCAGGGCAAAGCTTGGGGGCTGTCAGCAGCAGAGGTGCCACATCATCTCCAGCTGCATTTCTCCAGCAGTGGTCCCAGCATGCAAAACCATCACAAGCACTTGGAAACCCCAAAGCCTCACAAACAAGTGGGAAGGTCTGTGCTGATAACAAGCACCGAAAGATCAGCTAGGCCCTTTGTTCAACCGCAAGTAAAAGCCATTGTGGCACCTCTGCACAGGATGGCCCTGGGATCATTTTCAGAAGATGCTTTGGTTGAGATGTTCTGGTGAGGTGGCATCCAGGAAGGAGGCTAAGCCAGGGCTGGCGGTGCTGCAGAGAAGGCAGCAGCCCGGGGTGATGCAGGGTCATTGCCGGCATGGTCTCAGCATGGCACAGGACTCTGAGAACTGTAAACGAGGTGACAGAATCAGGTGACACAGGCCAGCCCCAGCTGGGATCCACAAGGCAGACTGGACAGCACATCACCCCAGGGATGTCACCCTGAGGATGTTCGGCCCCCTTCACCCCATCCACCCCAGGCCTGCCATTGCCCCTCCTCCTCAGCCACGCTTTCTCGTGCCAGAGATGCATCAGGGCTGGCTCCCCTGGGATGTAAACGCTGGCAGGCAGGCAGTCACCTCTGCTTGCCTGCCTTGCTGAGACACACTTCTCCTGCCTTAGAGCTACCTGCATGTGGTCCCATGTCGCTCCCACACTCCTGGATGGCTCCATCCCATCAGTCTGGGCAGAAATAGCCTCTGCTCTCCTCCCCCTTCCTCTCTTCCTCTTCTCCCTAGGGCTCATGCCGCTTTGCAGCTCCTGCTCTCGCTGCTGCTTCCCCTTCAGCAGGGATCCGGCGTTGCTAAGGGCCATGCTGATGCAAATCCCACCGCTCCCAGCCTGCCACAAGACAGATGCGATGAGCGCAGCCAGCACAATGATGCAGAGCTGCTCAGCTCGGGTGAGGCGAGGCCACTTGGTCCTGCTGTGGCTGGATCCATCTCCCACTCTTGCCTGAGCTGGCGGGGGAGGGGGGTCCTTCCCTGGGCCCCCCTGCCTCGGGAAGGTGTCTGTCTCCCCCTTCTGCAGACACCAAAGCCAAAGGAGGCCGAGTACCCAACATCTGTCCCTGTATCTCTAGAGCTTGCCCCGAATGCCCTGGTGACTGTCCCGCAGCCTGTGAGCCAGGAGTTAATACCAGGCCCAGCATTAGCACCCGGTTAGCTCCGGCGCTGGGGAAGTGGGGCTGTCCCCCGCAGCAGGCAGGCCTGGCAGCGTGCTGTGCCCTCTGCGGCATTTGGGCCACCGGGTCTCGTGTGTGTTGTTGGCAGACATGCACGGAGGCTTAGATTTAAGCAGCTGTGCGGTGTTTCTCCTATCACTAGCCGTGTTTCTAAGGTGAGACTGGCCGGTCAACACAGCCTCAAGGAGGCCGCAGCAGGGGCAGATGAACAACCTAGGCCCTGCTGAGCCCAATGGCCTGGCCCATGTGGACGCAGCTCACGGATGGGGTCCTAGGACAAGAGAGGACAGGGTTTGGTCGGCTGCTGTCGTGCTAGCACCGGTGGCGGGGAGCTGGCTCTGGCCAGCCCTGCTCTTGGCCCCGGGGCCCAGGGGAGCCGGCCCCAAGGACCGTCCTGGCAGAGCCGTCAGCGCCTGCCAGGGAGCCTCGCGGCTGCAGCAGGCTAATCCCAGCCCTGGGCGACATAAACACAGCTCCTAAGTCTGCCGCTCCGATGTGCCTTCTGTCACATCACCGAGGATCAAAGTATCTTCCCTCTGCTGCGGGGATCTCGTCTGACCGGCGCTGGCTGCCTCGAAGCAGGGCCCGGCCCCGCGGAGACACCGCGGCCTCGGCGGGGACACGGGCGGGACCGCGTGCGGGGGCGGCGCGAGGGGATCGCGTGCGACGCCGGGGCGGTGCGAGGCGCCGGGAGGGCGCGCGGGGCCCCCGCCGCTGCCGCGACACAGGGCGCCGCCGCCCCCACGCCGCCCCTCACGGAGCCGGGCTCCGCGGGGCAGGGGGAGGGAGCGCCGCGCTCCTGGCCAATCCCGCGCTGCCAGCTGTCTCTGGCCAATCCCGCCTTCCCCTGCCCCTGCTGCTGGCCAATCGTGCGGCAGCGCCGCCGCTCGGGGCTATATAAGCCCTCGGGGACAGGGGACGCTGTTGGCGCTGGTGTCTGGGGCGGGGCGGGGCGGGACGGGGCCCGGCGGGATCGGGCCTGGCGCCGGCCGCCCGCGGGCGCTCCCGCCGCTGGGGGCAGCGCCTGCCCTGAGGGCTCGCCCAGCAGGCTGCGGAGCGCGGCCCGGGCTCTCGCTGCATGGGGGCTGGTCTCCGCAGTGTCCCTGCAGGCAGCTGCTGCAATGGCAAGCGTGTGCCTGTCCTCGCTGCGGCTGGCTGCCGTGCCGAGTGGGCAGAAGGGCCCTGGTGCTGCCAGGACTTGCCTTGGTGTGGGCCTCTCTAGGGTGATCTGCTGCTCATTGTAGGCTGTGTTGCCGCTGAGGTGGCATGGGCACCTTCATCTTGCTGTTCCCCCAGTGAGCCAGCCAGTGGCAGCCCACCTGAGGGAGATGGTCCGTCCACGCAGATGCTGTGGAGATGGAGTGCGTGTGCTGGGAGGCTGCTCCCTTTCTGTGCTTGTGAGAAATGTTACGGGGATATGCCAGTACCTCTTTGCTCCTGCTATGTGTGAGGAATGAGATGGGACACTCCTGCTGTATGAGCTTGTAACAAAACCTCCGTCTGCTGATCCAGCATGACCTGTGCGAAGTTCTGCAGTCTTTCTGGGGATGGACTGATCTGTAGCTTTCCTGGATCTTCCTACTTGAAGGTGTGTGTGAGGCTTGCCTTTCTCCAGTTGTTGGAATCTCTCTTGATCTCCATGGCCTTAGGAAAAGACTTTTGCCTCCAGTAGGATCAGCAAGCTTCTACAGCACCCTCAGATGCATCCAGTGGACTTGTGTATGGCCAGTGTTCACTGACTGTGGACTGAAGCTATCTATGCACAATGGCAGACCATGTTATTCTGTTGGTGCTGATTTAATGGTGGACACCTAAATGAAATAAGCTGTAGGGTCCTGGCTGTGCTGCCTGGGGTTGAAACCTGAGAGTGAGCACTCCTGTCTCATTTGGAAAGTGAAGGAGGAGAGCACAGCAGCAGAGCCTGGCCCTCCCTGTGCATCTGCCTCAGCTGAGCCTTAGCTCTCACCTGGCAAGCACTAATTGGGGCCTGGGGAATGTATTTAGCTCTGTTACACAGCTGCAAGCACTTCATAGCTGCAAAGCTCTTGCTGTGAGAGTTGTTTCCATACTCTGTGCAGTAACTTTGCATGTGGGATTCAACCTGTCCAGTGCTCCTGATATGCTTGAGACTGTGCACAGGAGATGCTGATAGTCCCTCAAAGTGGACCTGTTAATGAGGATCTAGCTCAGAGTTACGGAGCCTGCTCAACTGGTCTGCAGTTGGACTGAGTCTCTTCACTCCAAAATAAAGCAGAGAAAGCTTTAACATGAACAGGTGGCTCCCAAGAGAGGCTGTGAGTTTTCTCCAGTTGAGAGCTGGTAGTGACTCAAAGCTGGATACTTTGTGGTACAGGTGATTAACTGTAAAATAATGCGACTCTGTTCTGGAGGATGAAGGTCAGCTGTGCTCCCTGCGGCCCTCTCCAAGCTGTGGTTCTGAACTGTGGTGGTTCCAGTCTCTGACCCCAGGCTCTCCTTCACAAGATCCAAGCTTCATTTCAGATGTCTGGAGAGAGGCTGGCCAGGATGGTGTTCAGTTTTTGACCCCTGTGGGCAGATGCATGGAAGCTCCATCTGCTTTGATACACTAAACTTGATACTAAACGCAGTGCACCTGGATCCATCAGAGCTGATTCTCTGCTCCAGGTGGAGACATCCAAACCCAAGGGACCTCAACATACTGAATACCGAGGCTGGTGCTACAAAGCAAATCAGAAGAACACCAACAAGCTTCTGACCACTGTGCTACCACTGTCTTCTGGATGTTGTTGCTGAACTTCACAAGCAACTACAGACTGTAGTTTGCATGTTTTCCAGAGCCTCTGAATGAACATGGTATCTGGCAGCCTCTAGATACTGTAGACCATTTGGATTTGGAGCCATGCAAGTGTACCAGGTGTTCAAGGAGTCAACTTGTCCTGCTCTCTGCCAGTGTAATCTGGTCAGCCCACAGCAAGCAGTGCCTTTGATGAACCTTTTCCAAGAGCCTCTTGAGAAGCTTAGACTGTAACTGAAGCCTCATGAATGAACTGAGCCTTGGCAACTGTCATGACTTGCCTGTAACTAGTCACTCTGATCACTCCCAAATGATGCTTGTAGCCTGGGGATTAGCCCTACCTAGTTCTAAACTTGTAACATGCCTTCTGCAGAAGCTGCCAAGCTGTGCTCTTTACTCCCCTCTGTCCTGCTATTCTCAAACTGTCTGTCTAGTCCACCACAGGGAGGTCAGCCTTTCCCGTACTGGCCACTGTGAAGTTCTGATTATCTCACTAGTATGAGGCTCCTCCTGCCAACAGAGCAGGGCACCTGCACAAGTTAACAGTGCAGTAGCGATACTGACCAGCCTATCAGACATGGGTGGTGACCACGCTCTTGGCTGGTCTGGGAAGTGCCCAGACTAAGGGTCGTACTGCTGGTGCTAGGGGATTCTTACTGGCAGATGGAATCAGATTCCCAAATGTTCCTGCTGTGGCTGCTCCTGCTGCCAGAAGAGTCCAGCCACTGTGACAGCAGGCATACCCCAAGGACATTACCTGTAGCTGCTCCTCCCCATGATGGTGGATGTGAGTGAGGAACCAGCTCTGCAGAGCAGGCCAGCCTCATGCCTTAACCAGATATGAGTTTGAAACTAGCTTTTCCCTTGTGAGAAGGGGTCCTCACAGTGCTCCTCACAAACTGGGCAGGGGAAGGGTCTGTCCCTCGAGAGAATGCGAAGGTGTTGGCAAGCTGGGACAAGTCCAGTAGAGGCCATACGGTGGGGAAGGGGGCTGGAGCCCACAGTATACAAGGAGAGGCTGAGAGACCAAGGCTTTTTCAGTCTGGAGAAGAGAAGATTGAGGGAGGGGAACCCAGTCCACTGACTTTGATTACCTGATGTGGGAGCAAAGAAAAGAGATGCAAAGCAGAAGGATAAACCAATGGGTAGAAGCTGCAATGAGGCAAGTGCTGATATGCGCAAGGAAAAGCTTTCATGAAGAGGGTAGTGAGATGCTTGGGGCTAGCTTCAGTGTTCACCCTGCTCTGAGCAGTGTCTGGTTACCCCTCCAGCTCTGCTGCGTGACTAGAGCCCTGATGCCATCACAGTGGGCTGTGGGCTACTCTGTCCTAGCACCAAGTGTGCAGAACAGCCAGGCTGGGCTAGAGGGGGCTGGGTTTGGGGGATGACAGTGCATGTATTTACCCCCCTGCCCCTTGAGTTGAGTCCTGCCTCCTGTGGCCCAGGCTCTGCTCTTAAGGCCTAGGGCACATCTCAGGGCCAATCTCTCCCTCTCCAGTGTGTCCATGTCATGCTGGCAGATTGGAACTGCCCAGCCACTCTTGTCCTGAGCCAGCCTACTGAGCTGCCACCCTGGCTGTGGCCATCTGGAGATGGGAAGCCTTGCCTTGGACCAGTCTCAGACTGCCTGTGGAGATGGTATTCCCTGGGTTCAGTTCCACCTGTGCAGCCTGGGGGAGTGAGGGATCTGTTTGAAACCAATTGCACCTTCTCTTTCCTGGGGGCTGTGGGCCACTTTGCTCAAGGGGTGGGTGCACCATGCTTGAGGTGGATGCTGACACGCAGCAGTCTTGACGCTGAGGGAAGCCCTCAGCTCGGGACTGGGCTTTGCCATTTGGGGGGGCGGGGTGGGCAAGGCAGCACAGAGGTCCTGCCACCACTGCTGGCTAATCCCAGCTTGCCGGGCCTGCTGCCAGTATCCTAGTAGGGCTGTAGGATGGCAGCCGAGGGCTGCTCAGGGCCAGCTGGGGAAATGAGGCCAGATACAGTGGCCTTGTGACCTGCTGTGGCCCAGAGCTAATCGCTGCTCCGAGGATGACCTGGGAGCCTGCTTCTTGCCTGGTGGAGAGCAGAGCTGGGGCAGGGCCTATCCCTGCCCAACCTGAGCGGGCTTAGGCGTGTGGCTGAGCACAACATGCTCTGTAGCAGAGGCAGGGGCCCTAGCCCTGACTCCTGGAGCAGAAGAGATGGATGTGTGGAGCTTTATCTTTTGCAAAAGGTCATCCCTCTGTGGGGCTGTGCGCAGTGACAGTTCCCAGCCCTCCCCACAGCATACACAGTTCTGGGGGTTGTGATGGGGAGATCCTTGCTGTTTGTAGCACTGTCACAGAGACAGGGAGCCATTAGGATTGCAAAAAAACCTGAAGCCCCTTATCACTACCAGTGGGAATCAGAAGTCCTATCTGAAGGTATTGCTGAAGCCCAAGAGAGATGTCCCTGCTCATCCTACTCCAGGCATTTGTGACTCCTTGTGCCTGAGCAGGGTTGGAGGGTCTACTCTGGTCTTCTGTGTTCCCCGGGTTCCTCTCCACAGCCTAGCGGTAGCAGGGATGGTGAGGAAGGTACTCGGCTCCGTACCCTTGAGAACATTTGCTGTGCAGGGTATGTTGGCCACTTCTGGCTGTGAGGTGGTGGGGTGCGAGAGGGGAAAGGTCATGGCTGTGCAGCCCCATGTCCTGCTGCTTGGGCCCCCACTGTGGCAGCCTTTGCTCCCCTCTCAAGGTGCTCACCCTGGTAGTTTCCTTCTCCAAGCCACCTAGGTTGTCTGTGTGCTAGTTCCAGGCACTGCATGGTTGCCCTGCTTCAGCCTGTAATCTGGGACAGCTGTGATGGAAAATCCTGGCCGGGGTGGGCCCTGTGTCTTCTTCCAGTGAGGCGAGTGCTGAGCTGTTGTGATTGCACCTCCTGCAACTGTGTCCTGTCCCTCCATCTACAGCAGAGCCTTTCCCTTTCCCAAACTGAGGTGGGAGGTCTCAGCACGTTTTGCCCTGCTGTTCCAACAGGCAGCAGCTAATGTGCTAATTAGAAGTGCTTATTGTAGAAAGAAGCCAGCTCTCTGCCAAGGGCATCAATCCATCATGTCATATTCAGGTCTCCTGTAAGTGACTGAACTATGAGAGGCAGAGGCAGCTGAGTCTCTCTTCTGCCACCTCTCTCCTCTGGGCGTGTGACCTCCTGCCTGGGGTTTCACCCAGCGTCCCTGCCCTAGGCAGGGTGTTCCATGTGGGCAGTGGGTAGGGCTGGCTGCAGGTACACACGTGTGCCTCATGTCAGCACTTTGATGTGGTCTGAGGGGTTGCCGATCGTATGGAAAATTTACTCCTATGCAGCCTGTTCAAGGAGGGAGCAGTGGTGGTGATGCTGCTGTCACGTCCACCTTCCTTGCGGGAGCTTGTTTGCCATAAGCCAAATGCCTGTGAATTCTCCTCTTCGCTCACTGAGAGGTTGATGGTGGGGTGTTAAAAGCTGTTACAACCTGCTGCAGTGCTTTTCCTCATGGATGGCTACATTTCTGTTGGGATGCGGTTGTCTGTTAGGTGTTGGTCTTCATCACTTGATTTGGCCATGCCTCTTTCTGTGATCTCCAGATCACACATGTCTTTGGACTGAAATGGGTGGCCCTCGCCAGCTGACAAGGCACATGAGTGTTCCCATGTCTATGCTGGTTGTGTCAAGGTTGTACCTGCAGGAAGAACTCCTGGGAGACCCTTTCTCACCACGCTGGTCACCTCGTGCTCCCCAGCAGGTTCTGTTTTCACCTCTTATCCCTTGACATACTCTCAAAGCACCTTCTTCTGTGTCAGCACTGTATTGGATCCTGATCCATCCCTCACCCTGAAACATAAAGATGACCCAAATATCTCTGCCTATATTCAGGACAGTGCTGACTGAGAAGTGCTTGTAAATCAGACTGAGCTATCATCTCTAAGGGGACTAGAGGGGATGGGGCTAGAGGGATAAGGCACTTTCCTGTCTCATCTGTAACCTTTTGTTCTGAAATACCCTTTAAATGGGGTATCTTCAGGGCTACAAGATGATTAACATCCATTTTAAGCGTGTTCTAGACATGTTCTAGGTGCCTTTAAGCCCCTTAGGTGTTATAGATGGCTTACAAGTTGGGCTCCATTAGTACTTGATTCACTGTTTATTAAAGCCTCTATTAATCTTGTATTAATACTTTTCAAATGAGACCTTTCTGGAGGTGTAACAGCTTCTGAGACAAGCTTAATTTCTCACTGCTGCTGCTGTCAGGGAGGGTTTACTTCAGGATCTTGTAAAGCTGAGAGCTGCTGAGGGCTTTGATAACAGGCGCTGCTGGGCTGTGCCGCGGTCCGCGGCCTCGTGAGGCTGCTGGAAGCTAGAACTGCCTCTGGATGCTCTAATTAGTGCTGAGGTAGCTCTGTTCCCCAAGGCCCCAGGCAGCTCGGCTGCCTTTGTGCCTGCCCCAAGCCTCAGTCGAGAGCTGTGAGAGCTGAGATGCGGGGTGACTGCGGGAGCTGTGTCTTGTTAGCGCTGCCCTGTGGGTCTTAAACCCCTGAGGGCTTTAAGCAAAAGTCCTGATGCTTTCTGCCCCACAGCACTGCAATCCAGGAACCCATCCACCACCCTTTTCTCTTCCCTCCAGGAAACATAGCTGCTGTTGTTACCCTGGGGACGAGTTTCAGACCAGACTGCTGAAATAGCTTGTCCTGGAGATGTTTCATGTGGCAGAAGGAAGCTCCATTAGCTGGGAAACAGCTAACCTAGATTGGCACCTGGTGCAGTTTTTCGGCTGGAGTGGTTAGAGGAGAGACCTGTGTACGGCCAAAATGGTCAAAATGAGTTAGTTTAAGGTGTAAACTGGCTGGACGGAAAGGGATTTTGAGCCAATAAATGTTTGCACAAAGGGTGAAAGCCTCTCCTGCTCCCACCCCAGCTAGCCCTGTGCCTTTCAGAGGAATGAGGACAAAGGTCTAAATTAGGACAAAGCTCGGACTAGCACTTAGGAGCACAAGTTAAAAAGTATCTTGTGCTTGCTGGAGGCCATGGGCTTCTCAGCATGGCTTGGGAGCATCTGGGCAAGGGTGGAGGTCAGAGTCCTTGGCCTGTCCCCAGCAGAGAGCAGCCCCTCTTTGAGGGGCACCAGGAGGCCCAAATGCTGCAGGGCTGGCCTGTGGCAGTGCAGGGGGTCTGCCTGTGGGGATGGGGCAAGATGTGTGTGTTGGAGGGGCTGCAGCACAGCGTGAGGAGGTTTCAGATATTCCCATGTGCCTCCTGATGCAAGAGAGCCAACCTGAGCGCCAGGGGGCTGCGAGGGAGCCGGGAGGTGGCACATGGCTGAGTGTGGCTTCTCTGCTGGGATGGTGAACCAGAAGAAGCCTTGAGGGCAGGTTGGAGATCAAGAGGTCTAGCTGGCGCCCGCGGCGGTGCAGGCGGAAATCTCACATCCTTCCCGAGCAGGGATGCAGCAGTTGTCATGGCGACACGGGGCTGGTGACGTGGGGCCGAGGCCCATGGGAGCAGCGAGCCCATTAACTGAATCTGTTGAAGGTGGCGGCAGGCCCCAGGCAGCGGAGGGAGCGTGCCGAAGAGCAGCACGGCACCCGGCTGCACGCCGCGGCCTCGTGCACCCAGGGCCCTCACCGTCCCCGCGCCTCCCTTGGCCCTGCCCCCAGCCAGGCACAGCCATTTCCCCCAAAGCTGAGAAAAACACCCTTTTTTTGGCCTGAGGGACCCAGTGAACATGGAAGGAAATGCTTTTTGGTGAAAAATGTTCTGTCCGAACCAGTTTTGTGTCTGAAAAGCTGTTTGGCGGGGGAGCGCTTGGCTGGCTCTGGCCACGTGTCGTGGACCTTTGCCACATGTGGGGTTTTCAGTGAGTTTTGCCTCTGATGAGTCAAAATCGTAAACTGGCTGCTTGGTGTGAATGTGCCCGGATCTGTCACACGCAGGCATGGTCGCCTCGCCCGGTCTGTCGCCAGCTGTGGCCCTGCCGCCCCTCTCCGTCCCGGCGGGCCCTGTCCCAAATGACAGGGCTAGATTTTTCCCCTCCTCCGGCTGTTTCTTCCTGCCTGGCGCAGGCAGCTTGTCCCTGCGAGGGCCCTTTGCAACTATGAGCTTTTGACTGATGCCTGACTGTCATCTCTGCAGCGGTCGGAAACGCAGCCAGCGAAGAGGGCCCTGCAGAAACGTAAGGCTCCGCCGGCAGACAAGGGCAAGCAGGGGAAAGGCCTGAGCTGCCTCCCTCCTTGTCGTGGGCTCTGCAGCTACAGTGAAGGGCTTCGTGACGCTTCGCTTGCCTGAGTCCTGCCCACTTGAAAGGCCAAGTCTGGGCAGCGCTCAGCACTGTGGAGATAGGGTTGTGGGAGGTTACTGAGGCCTTGCCGTGCATCAGTAATTCAGGAAATACTCCAGGTGGAGGATTTGAATCCATACAGTAGGGCAAACTGTGGAGAAGAGCCTCCCATGGATAGCATCACTGCGTGTGCAATCCTGGATGTGCTCTGTGGTTTACGTTCTGCTGCACCTCGGTGTGTCACGCAGCCGTGCTGCTTGATCACAGAGGAAGAAGAGTCCACCCATACATCTCTTTCTTGTTACTACCCATCCCAGGGCTGTGCAACACTTTTTTCAGTACCAGAATTCACAGCCAGCCTGAATTAACATCTCTAGTGTACCAGAGAGACACCATTCGTGGATTTTAAGACACATTTCATGGGGCCTTGCTGTAGATCCTGTCACCTACAGCTTCGTATGCGTTGTTCGGTCATCTCTTGTGCTTGCAGGAGGCTGGGTGCCTGACTATCTGCTATTACTTGCTCAAGCTGCTGGTTGTTTGGGTCATTTTGCGTTCCAAGTTCTAGCTTGTCAAATTTGGTTTCAGAAATGGGTAGCACATGAGTCATATTTATTTCAAATTCCTATCTCCACAGCTCGGTGCCATCACTATTTTTGGAAACTCTTGAAAGCATATCAGCTATAAGAAGCATATTTAATGAATAATCTTGCAACACTAGGCTTGCTTCCCCCCGATGTCTCATTGCAGCTTTGCACAACAGCTTCTAAAATACGCCTTCAAGGCTTCCCACTGACCTGCTATCTGCTCGCTGGCAGCCTCCAGGAGCCACTTGCAGCCCAGACCCCTTGCTTTTCATCTGCAGTCTCCGTGTTGTCCTGGTGTGCATTGGAAACACGTGTTACTGGGAACTCATCTCTCAAAGCGGCAGCCCCCAATGAACGTCCTCATGAATCATCTGGGATCTGAGACGTCTTCTTGGTGGCAAAATATTTCCTTTTAAAGGGTGTTTTGGGTTTTTTTTTTGGCTTGCTGCAGAACCTCGCACCATCTTAGTATTGATCATTTGTGCTCCAAATGCGCAGATCATTCACAGTTATTTTTACTCTCAACCTCCAGGATTTTAACTAGGGCTACAGTGGCTCACTTAACATCTCTAAGCAAAGACTGGCAAAATCTTCCTGTAGATTAAGCTCCAGAAACAGGGCTTGAGGAGGACAGTCTTTATTCAATATTACAAGCAGGACAATTATGACAGGGCCTTCGGATCTATGATTTCATGAAAGATCTGGACTGTAATCTGCCGGTGCACGTGCAGAGTGGAAATCACCTTGAAGGACAGTCATTTATGCTGCCAGTGTCAAACAGGAGGGGTGAAGGTGTAGATTTTTAAGGGTTCACAGTTAGTATCTGCTACACCCTGGTTCTGCATCCAAAACTGATGGTGTTTTTGCATCTGGCAATCTGCCTCTTCCCTCTGGCCCTGCTGATATCTTCAAGATCTTTACAAATCTATTATTTATTTTCTTTTAGCAAAGTGTCTGTGCTGTTCATCCATCACTTGATGACTGCCCAAGGTCAACAGCCTGGGACTGCCTTCTCTTACCTTACTTTGTCACTGCTTTCTAAAAATCTTACTAGATTTTTTATGGAGTGTGTATGCTGTGCCATTGCCACGGGAAGATGTACAGCGGGTTGCATTTATGTCCTTCAAACGTCCCTGTGCTCAACAGATTGTCTTGCTGCATGATCTGAAAAGAAGCTGGTCATCCGTTTGCTACTTTGGGTTTCCACAGATCCTTTAGCCTGAGCTTGGGCCCAGATGTTCCAAGATGTGGAGGGGGCCTTCATGTGCCCCGTTCCCCATAAAGCTGGGCTGCGGCATAGGTGGTAGTAGCTCAGTGCTTACGGGGCGGCTGTCTGGCTTCTCGCCCATTGTAACTTCGCTTTGGGGAGCTATGATGGGTGGTGAGACTGGCTACAGCTGGTAAATCTACCTACATCAGTGAATCCACTCTGTCTAGCAAGCTCCTGCCAAAAAGCCTGGAAGTGCTTTAAAGCTCACAGTTCCTTACATCAAATTGAAAAGCTGAATGAAAAAGCCTTAGGGTGGCCTTAGGGTGCCCAGGGCAGGAGAGATGAAGGTGCTGCCTGCGGCTTAGGGTATTGCCATGGTTTGGGCACGAGAGAACAGGCAAACGAGCAGTGTCTGGCAAGAGCAGGGCCTGGCCAGTTCCTTCCTCATCTGGGGCTGGGCTCGGTGTGCTGGCACTCCTGCCTGCAGATGCTAGGAGCTGGGGAGCAACTGAGGTGGGTCTGGAAGCCCTACGAGGCTCATCCAGGCTCTGTGGTTCCCGGTCTCCTCTGCCTCGTGAAGCTCAGTGCGTGGTGGGGGCACCTGCAGCTGTAATTGCAACTCCAGGGTGAGCTTGATAGATAGGAGACAGTGCAAAAATGAGGTTGGAGGTTTGCTGCACGTAGCAAAAGGGATCATCTAGTGCGGTCGTAATGGAGAGCAGCTTTCCGGCATGGGGAGTGCAGGGAGCTGAGCAGGGGCTGGGGCTGGGGAAGCAAAGGGAGAGACGGCAGCAGCCCAGCCCAGCAGGTAGCAACCTGTCACGTCCGTGCTGCCTCCCTCTGCGTCTGCTGCCTTACGGCTCGGGCTCTGCCCGCTCGCTCCCCACCCAACTCCTCTCTGTTCAGCCTCTTCCCTTTAATCTCTGTCTCCGCAGTTTTGCCTGCCAATTTTAATTTCCCTTTATGATCTCTGCCTTTTGCGTCTCTGCCGCTTGCCTGGTGTGCGGACCCCGAGCGCTGTCAGAGGTAGGGGGGCTGCAGTGATCCCGGCCAATCGTGGGAGAAAACAGCTGCCAGCAGTCACTGGGGATGTGGGCAGATCCCGGGCTTTGCCAGGCCACTGGCGTTTCTGACACTGGCCCCAAACTCATTTTTTTGCCACTGCTCTAGATATTTCACCTGGATACAATCAACCCCCGTCTTCCTGGCGCTGACTGGTTCTCAGCATCGCTGACCTTGCCGAGATAAAATTAGACATTTCACTTTGAATTAAAGACTGTTCAGCTGAAAGAAACCCAAGCGGTTTATTTCGAAAACATCAAATCACAGCGTTTCCTTTTTTGTCTGTGTTTCGGGAGGGGAGAGTCCTTTCAGCCAGAGCCTGGTGACAATGACATTGATTTCCTAGACCTTTTGGCGTGGCCAAATCTGTATTTTTAGCTGGAAAAAAATCACGTGTCAAAGAAATGCTTTCCCTGCCCTGATGAGAAGGAGTTTGAAAGGAAGGAGATTAAAACCTTTGCTGCTGAAGTCAGCGGATGAACAGGGCTCGCTGTTACCAACTGCAAGCTGGGGAGCTGTCGCCTGCCTCCCGTGTCCCTGCATGCAGCCAGTGCAGCCCGTGCCAAACTCCGGGTGGTGGTGGCGTCTCCGGCTGCTGTGCCGGGGTCCTGCCGCTGGTTCGCACCGCGCCTGGGGCGAACACGTGGCGGAGGGGAGGCTGGGAGCGCCCCGCGGGGCCCTTGGCCGGAGAGCTGGGCAGGGAGCCGCGCTCCGGGCGCCCGCAGGGAGCAGGCGGGCCCGTGGGGCCCCGTGGGCCGGTCCCCTCCTGGGCCACGGTGGCTGGCGAGCCCCGGCGCACCCCACTCCCGAGGGACGAGGGCAGGGGCAGGGCCGCTCAGCGCGGCCCCTCTTGCCGTCCCTGCAGTCGTTCGTCTTCCGGGGCGGGCACTGCCTTCATCTCTCCTTTTCTGCCTCTCGCTCTCCCCCACCCTGTTCTCATTTCCCCAAGAAGACTTTAATGAAATCTGCCCTTAATTAAATCCACATTCATTTGCATAATTACCAGGAAATTGAAATTAGCCTGCAGACGTGGCTGGAATACGTTTGGCTTGAAGCAGTCGGGCCCGTTTGGAGGAGGGGTCTGCAGCGAGGGGGCCTGGGTGGCCCCAGGGTGGCCCCACGGGTGCTGCCAGCTCTGGCGGGGGGGTCCTTCCCCCAGCCCTGCGTGCTGTCCTTCCGGGCACAGCTCCAAACTCCGGCCGCCGGTGCCCTTGCCGGGCTGCTCTCAGGGCCCCGTTGTCCCGGCCGGGGCCGGGTAGCACTCGCGTCTCCACTGCCCCGGCGCCAGGCAGCTCGGCAGCACCAGTTCAGCCAGCACTGGGAACCGCTGGCACAGGCGTGCCGCGACTGCCTGGGGCAGCCCAGGGAGGGAGCCTGCGCCGGGCCGGCCGCAAAGTGGCTTTCTGAGCCACGGCACGCTGGTGGGGTGGCTCAGGCAAGGCTGGTGGCCCTCGGTGATGGTGGTGGCCCTTGACAGGCGAGGCTTGCTCACCGTCCCCAGACCAAGCCCGGCCTGGCAGGGACCCCCAGCTTGGCCCTGTGTCCCAGGGAGCCCAGGCAGGAGCCCTCGGCGCGGGCTGTGCCCGGAGCGAGACCCAGCCTCAGTTTCCCCATGTGAGCACGGGGTGCCTGGGGCGGTTGGTTCATCACCCGCGCGGGCCGGACAGACGCGAGCGGCCCGCGCGTAGCCACGTGCTGCGGAGCGCTCGTCCTTGCCAGCCCTGCAGCTCTGCAGGCGACGTGCCCAAAGCCCCCGTCCCGGGGCTCGGCCCCCGGCGCTGCCCCGGCCCCCGAGGCCTCGGGCGCAGAGCTGGGGCCAAGCCCGGCTCCCCCGGCGAAAGCACCGCAGGCCGGAGCCAACCGCTTTCGTCGCTTTGCAGGCGCCCAGGTATGAAGCAAACCCCAAATATTGACAATATTCAGTCAAGAGTCAATTCGAGCAACTCAAATTGTGCAAAGAAACACATCGGAGCCCCATTTCCGGGAAGGAAATCCCAGCTTTCGCAAGCGAAGGCTTGGGTTTAGGCCAACGATTCCCACTGCGTTTGCAACACAAGCATCATTTTTGTTTTATTTAAAAAAAAAGTCTTCACTGCCATTGATTTTTTTTTTTTTTTTGCTTTTATAACGATATTTTTTGTTATTTTTTGTCTTTTTTTTCCACGTTTTTAGTCATTTTTTTCCTTTTCAACAGTGACAAACTGAGGTAACGTCTGTGACACTACAACCTCTCCTACAGGAAAAAGGTCCAAAACCCGACAGCCGAGGGGATTTGAAATAAACACCCGACAACCTACCAACACAGCGACCTCAACGGAAACAAAAATCACACCCACGCGCACACCCCTGTAAGGGACAAACTGACCAGAAAAGTAAAAATAAACCCTTCTAGGTGGTGGTTGGAATTCCTTATCTACATTATTGCACGAAAGATCGAGGACATTGAGGGTACCTAAGGCAAAAAGGAGAAAAATCGCGTCTAACATCTCTAAATCTGTGCAATGCTACTTCTAAAAAAGACTTCAGCCCTGGCACCCCAGAGCACGACGGGAGGACACCGACGGGGGGGCGGGCGAGCGCCCGGCGGGCGAGCGGCCCCGGCCGAGGGGAGGGCGGCGCGGGGCGGGCGCCGAGGACCGAGGCAGGCGGCGATGCCGCGGGGCCGGCGGCGGGGTGGTCCCGGCGGGGCCGGGCTCGGTCCCGCCGGGGGCTGCAGCGCCGGGCGCCTGCGCCGCCGCGGGGGGTGCAACGGCGGCCCGCGGCCGTGCAGCAGGCGCGTGCGCCCTGCGGCCGGCGCGGGGGGCCCGGCCGGGCCCCCGCCTGCCTGCTCTGTAAACTGCTGTTGCTTCGGAATAGCGTTATAGCCCTTTGTGCGGTAGTTCGTGGGGAGAGGGGTGCTGGACGGGGCGAGGGGCCCGCGACGCGCCCGGCGGACGGGGGGAGCCCGCGGCGCCCCGGCCTCGCCGCCCGCCGTCGCAGTGGCCCCGTGCCCGCGGGGCCCGCGGCAGCGCGAAGCCCCCTTCCCGCTGGGGCTGCCCCTCGCCCGGGCTGCCCGAAGCCAGGAGGGCGCTTTGTGCCGCCCGACCCCACGCGCTCGGTGTTGCGGGGCCCCCAGCGGCTCCTGCCCCCGCAGCCCCTGCCTCGGCCGGCCCGGGGACGCGGCCCGGCGCGGGGGCACTCAGCGGCGCTGCCGCCTCGCCGCCCTGGGCAGCGGGGACGCCTCTGCCAGGCCTCTGCGCGCTGCGCTGCGGAGGCCACGGGGAGCTGGGGGGGGGGTAACAGCGGGGGGGGGGGCAGACAAGGACGGCTTGGGGAGATGCGGGGGGCCTTCGGGAGGCCGCCTGAAGCCCCCTCCCTTGCCCCCTCGGTTGTGCAGGAGCTTCCAGGCCAGCCCTGGAGATGTGGCTACCGCCACGTTCTCTAGTCACCGTGTACCCCAAAGTCTGCAAATCCGCCCGGGGCGCTGCAGCAGCGACCCCGTCCTCTGCGGACGGGCGCGCACGCGGGCCTGGGGCACCGCCACCGCCGTGCCAGCAGCTCCACACTGCCCGCAGCCCTCGCCGTGGGGCCGGCCACCCCAAGCCCCGCTGCCAGCGAAGGCCCTCCAAGCTCCTACAGCAGCCAGGAGCCCCCGGGCCTCGGCACGGAGGCGACTGCTCCCTCTGGCCGCCGCCATCCGTGATGCGGGGCCGGGGCCCGGCTCTCCCGGGGGGTGGGGGCACGGTGGACACTGAGGTGCCAGCTGGGTGCAGCTGGCCGACGCACAAAGACACACACAATATTGACGCTTGCTACATCGATGGCTGGCAGCGCTGGGCCGCCGGGCGGGCGGAGCGTCCCGCGCGGGGAGCCGGCCCGGCGGCGAGGCTCGGTGCCCGCCTCGCCCGGCCCTCCCGGGGCAGGGGCCGGCGGGAGCGGGGAGACCCCGGCGCGCTCAAGCCTCTCCAAAGGCCTCCTCCACGGACTGGGGTCATCAGCCTTCCTTCGCTCCCGGCGTGCAGGCCGGCGCTCCGGGCCTGGGGGTGCCGGGCCCCGGCGGCGAGCGCGACCCACGCGGCCCCTCGCAGCCAGCGCCCGCCTGCCCTTCCTCTTAGCGTCACTACTACCGCCTGGGGAGCCGTCCGCTCGCCACCCCACCCCGGGGAGGCGAGGAGCTCGGCGCAGCCCTCCTCGCCGGCGCCGCGCGGCCTCCCCGGCCCGGCGGGGCGCAGGGGCCGCGAGCGTCCTCCGCGGCGGGCGCCCCGTGGCCCGCGGCCGGGCTCGCAGCGCCGCCTTCGCTGCCCGAGGCCTGGCCTCCGCCACGGTGCCTGGAGAGATCAGCATCCTCAGTGCTGTCGAGCGCAACCAGTTTGGGGTTTTTTTTCTTCTTTTTTTTTCCTTTTTTTCTTTTGTTTTTTTTTTTGTTTTGTTTTGTTTTCTTCTTTTTTGCTTTGGGAGACACGAATCCCAGTCCCTTTTCCTACCGCAACCAAAACTAAAACCCCGGGCTAGCCCTCTCCCTGCAGGGCAGGGCGCAGGGACAGGCTGACATGGTACCCGCGGGCTGCCCGGAGCGGAGGCGCGCCGCGCCGCGAGGCAGCCCCCGTCGCCGTCAGACACAGATCTCTATTGCTGTGGCCAGGACCATCTGCCCTTTGCCTTTGTCCTGACGTCCGTCTGTCCTGCTCGTCGTCCCCGGGGAGGAGGCGCCCGGCTCGGAGCCGGCGAGCCGGGGGCCGCTCCCTTCGGTCAGGATGGTCCTCTTGAGCGGCGTGGGGGTGCAGGAGCTGGGCGTCTCGTGGCGGTGGGGGCCGCTGGCGAGCTTGTCTCCGGCGTGCTTGCGGGAGCGGTAGGAGGGCCGACGGCGCACCTCGGACATCAGGTCGTACTTGATGAAGTAGAAGACCTCTTTGATGGGGCAGCGCTTCTCGGGGTCCAGGGCGAGCAGGCGCTGGAACATGCGCAGGGCGTTGTCCGTGAAGCGGCGCCACTGCGAGGGCAGACCCGCCAAGCGCCCCTTCTGCCACCGCACAAACTCCTCGAAGAAGGTGTCCGAGGCCGAGGCTGCCTCCCAGGGGAAGTTGCCGGTGAGGACGCAGAAGATGAGCACCCCGAAAGCCCACACGTCGATGCTGGTGTCCACGGTGAAGCCCTCGGCCCGGCCAGCCTGGCACACCTCGGGCGCCGTGTAGGGGATGGTGCCGCTGATGCGCTTGACCCGGCAGCCCACCTTGCGGGTCATGCCGAAGTCGGCCAGTTTGACGCGGCGGCAGTCGCGGTCGAAGAGCAGCACGTTCTCCGGCTTGATGTCGCGGTGCACCAGGTTCTTGGTGTGCATGTAGTCCAGGGCCAGGCCCAGCTGCTGCACGCACCGTTTCACCATGTCCTCAGGGAGCCCCACCTGCGGCGGTGGGACACGGAGAGCGTTAGCAGGCACCCTGCCACCACGATCCCCCAGCTCCCGGGCGCCCAGCGGTGGCTATCGAGGCCATTGGCCCTTTGCTCTGGGCAGGAAGAGCTGTGGGAGCTGCTTCTGGGCTGTTTTTAATCCCCATTTCTCTCCTCTGCTCCATAAGCAACAGCTTCCCCCAGGTAGGGACGGGCCACAAGTGGGGACTGTGTCCCCCTGGCAGGGTCAGAGCCGTAAGGGGCAGGCAGCACACCGTGGGGCTGGCAGTACCTGCACCCCTGTGCCGCCGGCACCCCACAGGCTCCCCCCACGTGCTCTGAGCCCATCTCTCCCCCACGCCACGCTGCCAGCTGACACTGCATCATCGTATTTCCTTTTATTCCTTTTGCACTAAGATTTCATTACACTTCCAATTCAATTAGGTCTGATTTGCGTTGGGATGTTCTCTCTATGTCTCTCCTCCTCGCTCTGTACGACTTCTCCTTTTCCCTTCATTCAATTTTCCAGCCTGCCTCTTCTTTCCTTGCTGCTGCTCTGGCCAGAGAGAAACACCGCATCACACCCTGCAGCAGATCTAAACCACCAGGAGATGTGGTTATGGGTTGTGGGCCCACCTCTGGATGCTGGAGCTCCAGTCAGGGCTGACCGTGCAGTGATGTGTCACCTCCTGCAAAGGCTCCCAGCGGCGCCGAGGCAGGCTTGGCGAGGGGACTCAGCGCCATTACCTCACGCCCAGGCTTGGCACATGCAGAGCTCTGCACCCTGGGGACACTGAGCCCTCATGCCCACCCAGGGACCCTGAAATGCCTCAAGCTGGAGGCTCCCACCTGTGGCGGGATGATGTCGAAGAGGTCCCCACCAGGGGCGTACTCCTGAGCAAAGACGTAGCAGTCCTCTGTCTCGAAGACCACGTCAAAGACCTTGATGATGAAGGGGCTGGAGGAGAGCGTGTTGGTGATGCTGAACTCACGTAGGAAGTTCTTCAGCTTTGTCTTGCTCTTGTTCACAAATTTCAGGGCCATCTTAGTGCCTGTGGTGGGGAGAAGGCCGGCATGGATGTCAGTGCCCAGACTCTGCCCAGGGCACCACTGAAAGGCAAAGGCATCTGCCCTGGGCATCCGCCGGGACAGGAGCTGACATGCAGCTCACAGAATCACACAGGGTTGAAATCTCTGTGTCATCTAGTCCATGCCTTGGCTACAGCACGAGGCACCTAGAGCATGTTGCCCAGGACCCTGTTAAGGCAACTTTTGATTATTCCCAAGGATGGAGACTCCACAACCTGTCTGGGCAACTCATTCCAGTGCTCAGTCACTCTGCCAAACTGGGAAGCAGTAAACCCACAGAGCTGGGTGCAACCCCTCTGCTTCCAGCAAGAGCGTGCAAAGCCCCGCGACTGCACCTGCTGCACCGACCGGAGATGGCGCCGGCAGGCGGCCTCCTCCCTGCGCCAGGGCCCCGTCCCCGCGACTCACCTGTGCTTTTGTGGGACACCAGGTCCACCTTGCCGTAGGTGCCCTTGCCGAGCTCGCGGATGAGGTCGTAGTGCTTGTTGATGTCGGTGCCCGAGAGGGTGCGGATGGCCAGCGACTGCATGTCTTCGGTGATGAGGGGCACCCCGCAGCAGGCCAGCTTGCGCGACGGCTCCTGCTCAATCGAACCCGCACTCATGGTTGTGCTGCAAAGCAGAGACGTGTCATGACCTCTGCGGGGAGAACGAGGCCAACTCATCCCCGGAGCGCCCATAGCACGTGCCGGGCCAGGCGGCCTCGGCAGGTCTCGGGCTGGGTACCGTAAAGCCACGGAAGTAGGTGCCAGGCTCCTGGGGTGGCATGGAGCAGACACCCCGGTGTCTGCTTAGTGCCAGCACCTCTCTTGATACCTCGCTGCTGCTTCCCTGCTGTTTGCCAGCCCCTCCAGGCTGTCCAGCAGCTTGGAGAGGCAGTTCCAGCATTTCCAGAGACCGCGACCGTGCCGGGCACCGATGGGCCGGGCCTCGTGGCTGACCGCGGCCCTGTGGGCACGTGGCCCTCTGAGGCTGGGGGGGTTCATCGGGCAAAGCAGGACGCGAGGGCTTAGGGCACGGCAGAGCCGCGCCGCCGCTCACAGTGATTATAGCCAGGAGGGCAGAGGCGCACGCACGCACACGCACACACGATTTCCTCAGTCCTGCTGCGTTCCAGCAACCGCCCGGGATGGGAGCAGAGGCTCGTAGGTGCCGGGGAGCTCCCGGCGCCGTGCACACTGCGCACGCTGGCGGAGGGAATTACCCTCCCAGCGTTTGCTCTGCAACCCGCGTGGGGATGGAGAGCACGGGGCATGTTCAGGGTGCTGGGGTGATGGGGGGCAGCGCCGCAGCTGCCCACCGCTCCGCCGAGGGGGAAGCTACAGCTCTGCAGTTAATCACTCCATTATATAACTTTGACCATCTATCAGCACCGGCTCTTTCGGCTTTCCGCTGCTAAAGGGTTGGTCTCGCTCATGCAGAGGGCATCTGCAGATCAGCAGCATGCAGACAAAACCCGCTGATGTTCCTCGTTCGTGACATACTACCAGCGCTTCTCCCTTTTTGATTTTTTTTTCTTTTTTTTCTTTTTGCTTTTTTTTTTGCCCTTGGAAGCCAAAGCAGATCTGGTTCTCAGGGCTGAGCCTCAGCTCCCGCTTGCACACACTTCCCAAAAGGGCAGGTGGGTGAGTGCAGATGTGCCGGGCCTGAGACAGGCTCCGGCAGCCAGGAGATCGCGGCACACAAAGGCAGAGCTGCTGGAGCCCCGGGAGCCTTTGCACAGCGGCAAGCGCAAGATGAAAAGCAGCCAGCGTGCGGAGTCTTAAATAGCAAAATACCCTGCTGTGCCGGTAAGTTTTCATTCAGAGGAAGCAAGGAGCAGGATGGAGCCGGGCTGCACTGAGCTGCCTCCAACACAGTTGCAAGCCTCTGCCCTGCAAGCGCATCTGCTCCCTGGAGAGCGCAGGGCCTTCGGCAGAGATGCCCCGGAGCCCACAGCACCCCAGGAACACGGCAAGCTCCTCTCCCCCCCTGTCCTGCCTAGGAGACGGGTCTGCATGCATGGGAAAAGCCCAGCGAGATACCAAACCAGCCCGCCAGGTCGCTGGCCCGCAAGCCCCCTGCGAGCCCTTCCTGCCACCCCGATACGACGCAGTGAGCAGCAGCCCCACCGAGCCTCCACGGAGCTCCGGCCCGGCGCCGATTTGCAGTGGAGCAGGTTATGATGCAGAACTGTATTTCCTTTAAAGGAGATTAGTGCACATGCACACACTCACACTGCTGTCCCAGAACTGCACCAGTGCTGGGGGGAGGCTAGCACAAGACCCGCTCAAACCCATCTCCGGTCTGCTTTCAGCACGTGAAACACGATGAGGAGAGGAGCTCCGGGCTCCCGTGCATCTGCTACAGCTTCTGCAGGTTTCTCCCTCCTTAGTCTTTGAGCAGAAGCGCAGGGACCACAGTACAGACACGTCTGAGCTTTGACTCAGCCACCGTGCCAGAGCTGCAACAAAACCACGCCAGGATCCCCTCGGACTTTGCTTAGGCAGCCGCACTGCTTTCCATCATCCCAAAAGAGCGTGTAGCCGGAGCCTGCTCCTCCTCTGAGCCGTCCCACCGTCCAGGCATCTGCACAAAGCAGAGCAAAACTGTCCGGTGCCAGCTCACACCGCACTCGGCACCGGCAGGAGCACTTACTCAAGGCGCCCTGAAGAAGCAAGTCCTGAAAGGTTGGTGGGAACACGAGTGCTCGGTGCTCCAGGAATGTTTGCAAAGAATATCTCTTCCTTGATGAAGATGACTGCTTTTTATTTTCTATCAGATTGACAAAAATCATGGGATAACAGCAGAGCAGGAGCCGTTATATATTTAGACTTTTAATGGGGTGTCCTACCCCCCCCCCAAAAAAAATAAGAACACACTCAAAATTAATTCCACTTGCCCTGGATACAAACAGCGCCCCTCAGATAGGAACGGTGCCGGGACCCGAGCTGAGCGCTCTGCAGTCAAAGCACAAGCAGGGAGAGCAAAGGACGAGAGCCCGGCTCCGGCGTGCCCGGCAGCCGCGTTCGGCCGAGCGGGAGGCGAGGGGCTCGTTCCGCAGCGCGCGTCTCGAGGACTCCCCCGCAGCGGGGCCGCGGCCGCTGAACCTACGGCAAGCCTCGGAGAGGGCTGCGGAAGAGGCAGCTGGTTGCGGGAGGCTCCGCGGGCTGAGAGCCGCTGCGGCGCAGCTCTGCCCTTTCCGTGAGGGACGCCGAGGCAGAGGGACCGTGGCCGATGCCCGCAGCCAAGCCCGGAGCACCAGCAAAGAGAGAGGCTGGAGGACACCCAGTAGATAGGAGCTACAGCAATGAGATAAGGAACACTTGAGCTAAACCTCAGCACGCAGAAAAAACTGCAGGGAAAGAGGTGGAGCCCCGAGTGCTCGGGACATTGCAACGGCACGGGGAGACGCAGCGCAGAAGCCAGTGCTGGCAGGCAGGGTCGGAGAGCTAAAAGGGCTTTTCTGTTTCTGGACTCGGTGATAAATCCCAACTAGGAACCGCCACAGGAACCACTGCTTTGGCATAAAGCTAACTGCCCATCTGTCTCCAGGAGAAAACAGTGCCAGAGACTTCAAGGAAAGATGCTGAACACCCATGAGGCACCTAGCAGGGCGATGCTCTGTCCCAAGAGTGAAGTCCTCCTCACTCAAGTGTTTTAGCAGCTTGTGCCCTGAAGCAGGAGACCAGGGAGACCCTCTCACACGTTCTCCACCTAAATTAAGCCTCAGCTCCAAGTGTCCCTCATTTCTTTAAACTACTAACATTTTGCATGCTGTCTCTCATCCCAGAGTAGATCTCGATTTTATAATTTTTTTTTTCTTGGGAAGTTGGGTGGAAAATAGAAAAGGAACTTCAACATCATGATGTTCCAAAAATGTATCAGCTTGACTCATAAGATCTTCAAAGCAGCTCATCTCCATAGTGTTTTATTGGCCTTCCTAAAGAGAAGCACCATTTTAGCGTCTTGTTATTGGAGGTGGAGGTGGATTAGCACAGAAGCTAAATGGATGCATGACTAAAAACAGCTCCCAGGATCCTGCAAGAAGAATTATGTCTACACTTGAATTTACAATCATGCTTGTCAATGTCTGTTAATTAACCTGTGTTGAAATACAATTATTCAAGTCAGCAAAAAAAATTTTTTAATGCCTATGGGATAGAGGAGAGAGGAAATGGAAGGGCTGCCTACTCTTTAAAAGATTTCTCTAAGTCAAGGAGTATTTGCTTTTTCCCTCTGCTAAACCTGGCTTCAGCTCCCTACTGCTTGTTGGGTTTTTCTAGGCTGTTTTGCAGAAAGCTCCTTTCCGATTTCGCACACACGTGACCAGAATGGAGAAACGGTCCCATCAGAAATGAGCGTCCTTTGCCACACGTGGACGCGACGTCTCCCGTGCCTCTAGCCCTCTATTTTTGCCTTTTCTTTTTGCTAATGGGGTAGGACCTGCTTTTGCAACAGCCTCCCGGAGGCGTGTGTCTCGGCACGGGCCGCTGCGCCTGCGCGCGCTCGCTCCTGGCCGCGGGGCCGGGCGCCCCGGGCGCCCCGTGGCAGTGCTTTATTCCCCGACGGCTTTTCTGGCCTCAGCGCCCGGCTGAAGCAAACGCAGCGTCCCAAGGCAGCCAGGAGCAGAGCGGAGTGGAAGGAGATCCCCCCACCGCAGCCTCCTGCTCAAGTTTGCCAAGGCACTGAGATGGAAACACACTGCAGGAGATACTTGGATTAGATAAAATTCCTCAGAAACCCCGAGGAGGCTCCAGCAGAGCCTCGTGGTGTGCCAGGGTGAGGCCCGCTGGGCGCCCAGGCAGCCTGCCAGGCAGCAACCCTCGGCTCCCACGGCCCTGGCCCGGGGCACCCACAGGGTGCTGCCAGGGGCCCGGGTACCACCACCAGCTCCGGGACGGGCCCTCAGCTCCAGCCAGCTTCACCATTTCCCAGGTCCCGTTCAGCCACCCAGGTTTAATTCCATTTTGAAACCATTGCAAAAGATAAGGGCTTTATCCCCATTATTATTTTTTTTTTTTTTTTGCTCCAGGTTTCTTCTCCAAGGAGCCTTTACAAACATTTGTTCTCATTCCAGATCAGAAATCTCTCCAAGATGTGCTGACCTTTCTCTGCCCAGCTCAGGAGCCATAAAAAGAACTTGGAAGGGGAGCTCAGGAGGCGAGGGCAGAGGTTCCCGAGCGCGGGCCGGCCCTGGCGGGAGGCCGGGGAGGGCACACGGAGACGGCGACCTCCAGCTCTGCGGCCGGGGCTCGGCCGTGCCCCGCGGCAGCCGGCCCGCCGCAGCGATACGCCGCGACGGGGACTCCCGCCTCGCGGCAGACGCTCCCGGCGCGAACGGAGAGCGTGGAGATCAGCGGGCACGCGCACACTGGGTGGGCTTTGCGTTTCTATTTTGGGCATCCCCAGCCTCCTCCGTTTCTTTGGAGGAAGGGTAACGGGAACGGGGAGCGGGAACGGGCCGTGCTGCCGGCGCGGAGCCGCTCGCGGGGTTGGCGGCCCGGGGCAGAGCGCGGGAGCGCCCCGGGCACACGGCACCACGGCCGCGCCGCGGGGGACAGAAATTGGGGGGTTCCTAGCAGAGGACCTGGGCGCTCCTCGCTGCACGCTTCCAGGGTGGATGCCACCGCGCCGGGGCCTGGCTGTCTCCTCTGCCGTCTTTTACGCAGCAAACCGGGGAAAACGCCGAATCCCAGCGGGACACGGTCCTCGGGAAGGAGGGTCCTGCCAAACCGCTTGCCATGGCGCTCGTTACTGCAGGATCAGGGTAACACATCCCGCTCCGCTGCCGTCCCGACCTGAAATAGTGCTGGGATTATATGACCACAGAGCCAATGCCATTCCCGGGAAGGGAAAGAAAAGAAAAGATTTCCACCCGGCTCTCAACGACCACGAACGCCGCGGGGCACGGGGAGCCTGTTCTGCCCGAGAAGGGGAGCACGCGCCGCGAGCTGGGGACGCCTTCGGCCCAGCTTCGGGGCGAATAAATCAGCAAAAAGCCTCAGCTCGGAGGGAAGCGCAGCGGGAAGGAGGTGGCCCTTCTGCGCCCGCCGCGCCGCGCCAGCGCGGCCCCCGGCACCGCGGGCGCTGCGAGCTGGCGGCGACGGTGCCACGGCCCTGCGTGCCCCGCGGCGAGGGCGGCCCGTCGCTGCCTGCCGGCAGCTCGCACCGCCACCGCCACCGCCGCCCCAAGTTTCTTCCCCTACTATTCAGCTGAAAATTGTTCTCTGTTTAAGCTTAAGCAGCGTTTATCTCATTGAGGAAGGAGGATAATCCACCCACTTCTTCCTCGCTCCGTGCCGCGTATTTATAGCCAGCCGCTCCGTCTCCCGTCGGCAGCTGCCTCTCCTCTCCCGGGATTGCTGCGCCCGGCGAGGAGCCCCACGGACGCGGCCGGCAGGAAGGCGCGGGGACAGGGACGGCAAAGCAGGATGGTTTCCCGGCCCGGCAAGCGGCGCCGCATGGCACCGCGCGCTTTCCCTCCGGGCGCGAGCAGCCCCGCGTACATCAGCGCTGCCAATAAGTAATTGGCAACTCATTAACGGCAAATTGAGAGGAGCAGAGGCCGCGGGAGGAGAGCTGCCCCGGGCGGCCGGCAGAGGCGCGTGCTGGTGAAGCGGCTGCTTGGAAATTAAAGAGGGAAAGGAAGGGGAAAAAAAAAAAACCCTTCCAGCCACAGGCAGGGAACTAGAGGTCAGAAAAATGTCCCAGTTATTAAATGGAGTGAAAGGATTTGGGGCTGAGCCCGACGCACAGATCTCTGCAACAAGACAGCGCGCGCAGACGCCCGGCGAGGGGCCGTCCGGGCTGGCTCGGGGGGCACCCGCGTCCCCTTCCCCGCGACCGGGCAGGCAGCAAAGGCAGGAAAACAGAAAGGCAAATAAGGAGCCGGAGCTCTCCGCGTCTCGGCCGGGCCGGCCGGAGAACGGCTAAAGGCAGATCCGGCCTGGCTCCGGCTCCAGGCTGCGCCGGGGCAAGCAGGAAAGGGAAGGGGGGGGGGAGCAAGGAAGCAACCCGCGGGCCAGAGCTGTTGTCGGAGTCTGTGCAGAGACAGGTTTCTCGTTCCAGAGGGAGAGAAATTAAAAATCCCGGGCAACGGGGCCAGCGCGGCGCACACACTGCCATCCCCTTGCAGCCGGCCCGGCCGCAGCACTTGGATTTTGCGGAGCTTTTAGGTTTTTTTTTTCCCTGCACCCAAATCCTCTGGGTGTTCATTAATTGCGGCGTGAATGAAATCAGTTCCCAGCGAATAACTGAGCTCCTCCGCCGTTCCCCGGCACGCCGCAGGCCCCAGCGCTTCGGGAGCACGGCCGCAGGCGGCCTTTGGAAAGGAGGGGAGGTCGCCACGTCCTCGTTTCCCGGCCGGAGGAAACTGAGGCACAAAGAAAGGAAGCGGCTGCGGAGGCTGCGCGACGAGGCGCAACCAGGAACAGAACCGGGCGTCTCGGTTCTGCCCCCGCGGCGCCCTGCTCCCGCCGCGAGAAGCCCTGCCCCGGGGCAACCCTGGTGCAGGATTGATGCTGCCGCCTCCAAAAACTCGCTGCAGCATCTCGCTGTGCCAAAGGAGAGCCCAGCCTGATGCCTGGTGGTGGAGAACAGGTAGCCTCCGCCCCCAATAGCTGCCACAGCTCTGGAGGAGACACCACCACCACCACCGGGACCTCCTGGCTTTGGTGGAGGAGCTGCTCCAGGTAGACAGCTGCAGGCTCTCCATGGATCGTATCCTGAACCCAAGAGAGGGCTTGTGCTGGGAGCCTCGGCCATCGCTTGCCCTCCGAGTCATCCTCCAAGCTCACGGGCTTGGAGGTCACCAACTGGCCGCCGCTCAGCTCCGCCTCGCCGCCCGCCCCAGGGAAGAAGGGGAAGCACTTCCAGAGCCCATCTGGGCAGGGGATGAAGCTAACGGAAGACCAGGCAGCCAACCCGGCCACGTGCCCTCAGGCAGCGGGTCCGCAGCCAAGGGCACGAGCGCGGCCCGCGAGGCGCCCGGTTCCCGTGGGCCCCCCGCACCAACAGGCTCCGAAACCCTTCCGCTCTACGTTGCTTCCTAACTACGAGCTGAGCTGTCAAAGTCATTTCAGCGCGAGCGCTGAGCTCCCCGGCTCCGGCACGGGCAGGCGGCAAGACCTAGAAACCATTTCGCATCGCTCCGCGCTCAACGCGTCCATGCGGCCCGACCGCCGTGGCCCCGGGCAGCGGCCCGGCCTCAGGGGGCCGAGCGCGGGCTGGGCGAAGGCGGTGGCGCTCGGCACCCCGCGGCGACCGAGGGCGCGGGGCAGATCGCAAGGGAAAGGGCCGCCGCGGCGCACGCGTTTGCCGGCCCTGCCTGCGCGACCGCGAGCGACGGTGCTAGCTGTTCGCCGCTCCGACGACGCCTCGCGCGTCCTCGCGGCTCCGACGCGCCCCCGGGATCGCGGCGCCCCGGCGAGCCGCGGCGGCCGCGTTAGCGCCGCTTCCCCGGCGCGGAGGGAGCCGCGGCGGCGGCTTCGCAAAGGCACCTTGGCGAACGAGGCCGCCTCGTCCCCGCGGGCGGCGCGCGCGGACGGCACCTCCCGGCCGGCGCCGCGGCAGCCGCTTCTCCCTCCGCTGGCGAGGGGAGGGCGGCGGCGGCGACCCCGCGGCCGCGGAGCCGAGCTGCGCGGCGGCGCTTTCCCTGGAGCCGGCGATATTTCCCGGGAAATATCCTCCCAGCCCAGGCGCCCAGCCGCGGAGCGGGGACGCCGCTGGCGCCGCTCCGCAGACGTTTGCACGCTCGCATTGAATTTCCCGTTATCCAGAGTTTCTCGAACCAGCTTCTCGCCTGGGTCCCTGCAGGCGGCCCGGTGTCAAACGGGAGATCGGGCCGGGCTGCCCCGGCGCCGAGCGACGCGCAAAGCGTGCGCGCTCCCAGCGGGGAGCCGGCTCCCTCCTCCAGGAGGCATCGCAGCTGCGGGCAGAGTCCGGCCCCGTTACGCCCAGCTGCAGCTCCCCGGTGGCCAGAAATCCGTCTCTCATCAGCCGCGAAAAGCTTCTGCAGCGTCCCAGCGCAGCGGCTCGGGTCTCCTCAACAGCCTCTCCAGGAAATTTGGGGCAGAGCAAACGAACAGTCGTCCCTGCTCTCTGCCCCCGACAGCTCTCGCGCAGGGCTCGCGAGAGGCAGCCGCATCCTTTCTCCCGGGAAAGCCGCCCCTCTCCTCTCCCGTTACAACCTTCTCAGTGCCGGGAACGCGGCTTGCCTGGAGCTTTTGTTCCCATTTTCCGTGCCCTCGTTTCCAAGCTCGGGGTTTAGCAAGGCACCTTTCTTTTTTAAAAAAATAAAAAATAAAAAGAACAAAACCAGATGATGGGGCGCTGGCTGCCTTTCAGCGCTTTGCCTTCCCAGGATTTTTCACGATCAGTGGCATAGCTTTGTTAGTACCTCCGCTACTTCATCCTCCAGCTCCTCCCGCGTTCTCCGAGCCTTGCCGCTGGCACCGGGGATTTATGATTACTTCATTGTTTGATTGGTTTTCATCAGCCTGTCATCATCTCCCTCCTAAAACTCTTCCAGCAGCGCCGGCAGCCGCTCGCCTTTGGGATCTGCAAAGACAAACGCCGCGAGAGGCACCCGCCCGGCCCCTTCTCCAATGCGGGCGCCCGGGCTCCTCGGCTCTTCTCCCGGCCCGGGGCACGTCGCCTGGCTCGCGGGGCCGACCGACGTCGGTGCGCCAGCGGCTCCTTTCCGCAACGGCACAGCTCCTTCCTCCGCAGTGCCGCAGCCGTGCGGGGACGCCGCTCCCCGGCCCTTCCCAGGAGCGGGAGCCCACGCGGGCTGGCACGCTCCTCGGCTGCGCTCCTCGGCTCCTGCTTTCAGTGTAGCGGGGCTCTCGGCCGCTGCCTGGCTATCGCCCCGCCGCAGCTCCCAGACCTTCTCCCTGCGCGCTGCCGAGGGCCGGCGGAGCCCCGGAGCTCCCGCCAGGCTGCGGGACCCGCGCATCCCGCCTCGCCGCTCCCGTCGTCGCACCGCGCCGGCTCCCGCCGAGCGGCACGAGGGACCCCCTTCCCCTCCGGAAACATCCCCTCTCTGCTGCCGCTGCCCCCGGGAAGGGTTTCGCTAAGCCGTCGCGCCGAGGGGAGCCGCCTCGCCCGGGCTCCGCGGCGCAGGGCAGCGGGCACCCAGCGCACGGCCCGAGCGCGGCTTGCCGGGCCCCGGGCAGGCAACGGGCCGGAGCGCGGGCGGCTGCCGGCTCGGTGCCCCACTCGCCCCAGCCGCCGCCGCCGAGCCGTGGCCGGCGCCGGCACCTCCGCCCGCACCGCCCCGCGGCCGGGGCAGACGGGCGCCCCCGGCAGCGGGCAGCGGGCTCCGGGCCGGGGCAGGCCGCCGCCGCCGCTCCCGGCGGCCTCCTGCCCGCTTTTCTCTATTTTATTTTTTTTATTATTTTATTTCTCCCTGTCTTTAGCCGCGCTCCCGAGGCACCGGCTCCAGCCCACCTCCGCAAGCCGCCGGCGTCGCCTCCTTCGCGGCCCTGCCGGGGCCGGAGCGGGGCCGGAGCGGGGCCCGACCCCAGCCCCCCCGGGCCGCGCCGCGCCGCGCCGCGAACAAAAGCCCCCGGCGCCGCCGCGCCCGCCCCCTCCAGCGCCGCCGCCGCCCCGGGCACCGCGGCCCCAGCGCCGGGCCGAGCCCGGGGCAGCCCCGCGGCCGCCGCAAGGCCGCCTCGCACCCGGGCCGCCGGCGGCACCGGGGCCCCGTGTGACACCCGCCCTCCCCCCGTCGGGGGCGTTTTGTTCTTCGGGCCGCCCGCTCTCGCGGCTCGCCGCGGGGCCCCGACGGCCGGCAGCGCCGAGCCATGTGCCGGGGCGCGGCGGGCACACAAAGGGCGCCGAGCGCCAAGGGCACCGGCGGCACCGGCGGCGGCACCGGCGGCGGCACCGGCGGCGGCGCCGCCACCTCCCGCCCGCCCGCCCGCCGCGCCGCGCCGCGCCGCCTTACCGGGGGAGGGGGCCGCGCCGCGCCCCGTGCTTCGCGGCCGCGCCGCCGCCTGCCCCTCGCCGGCGGCCGGGCCGGGCTGGCCGCTGCCGCGCCGCCGCCGCCCGCCGCGGCCCCGGCCCCGCCGCCGGGAGGGGAGGGGAGGGGAGGGGCGGCGCGGCGCCCCCAGCCCCCGCCCCGCGCGGCAGCGCCGCCCGCCGCGCCGCCGGGCCCTAGCGCCGCCCGCCGCCGCCGCCCCTCCGCAGCCGAGCCGGGAGCCTCCCGCAGCGCGGCCGCCGGCTCCCGGCACAGCCCGTCCCGAGCTCGGGGAGTGCCCTGGGCGACGCGCCGGCCCCGGCGCTCCGCTCCCCGCGCTGCCCAGCAGGGCCCCGAAGCAGCCAGCGTTTCCTCTCCCCCAGTCCAGGCTTGTGATCCCGCTTTTTGTCCCGCTCCCTCCTCCCGGGATGCTGAAACTCCGCCACCGCCGGGTTGCCGCAGCCAGAGCTGCCCCGGCCTCGGCGAGCCTGAGCAGCCCTTCCTCGATCGCGAGTACGAGCTCCCCAGAAACCCCCCCTCTCTCCCACTCGAGCCGTCCCAGCGAGGCAGCATGGTCCACCGCAGCAAGCCTCGCCGGAGCACCTCTCTGGAAGAGGTGGCCGTTGCCGTCGTCTCACGGGGCTGCAGCTGGCCCTCCGGGCGCCATCCCTGCTCGGCAGGTGGTTCCCAGCCTGTGGCTCGAGTCCGACCTGGGGGGGCAGATTCAAGCAACGATATTTTCATTCCGGAGGAGGCTCTAGCACTGCCTGGATGACCCGAGAGCTCAGAAGTGCGCTTGTTGGGTGTTCAGTTGGCGAGCTGGGTCCTCGCTTCCCATCCTGGCAGTCACTGCAGGCACCAGAACGGACTCTCACAGCACACGACGAAGATTCAGGGAGCCACTGTAGTTCAGTGCCGTCAGAAATGTGCCTCCGACACATCCCCAACACGTGGTCACCGCCCGCTTTCCTCCACGTTCCCCATCTTTTGCTCTCCCCGAGGTTTTCAGGACTTCATCTTTCTTCTCCCTTTTTCCGCGCAGGTGACTCCTGCCTTCCTGGGTTTTGCGGCGCACCTGATGGCGGTGGTAGGCTGATACTTTTGCCTGGACGAGCAGATGCTTTGCGGTGGAAACACTGCAAAGAGGAGGACGGGCGATCCGCCGCGCCCGCGCAGCACGTGGGCCCCGTGCTCATGCCCGCAGACGGGATTTGCAGAGACTCTCACTGCCGAATTCGGACAATTCCCCGCTGAACGTGTGAAAAGAGTTGGACAAACACAAGCAAAATTTTGCAGCAAAAGCATTGCAGGTAGCGCGTCCCCCGCGCCGTTCCGCCCCTCCAAAACGCCGCTTCCACACGGGTGCAAAGCGCCGTGTATTCCCCGTGGAGCCACATAAACTGAAACGCGCCAGAGGAAGTCAGCGGAGACAGGCATTCAGCATGGATTTAATTTCAGCCTTGTTAAAGTTTGGCAACGCATTAAGCAACTGATGCCAGAGCCTTAATACGGGAGCCCTTGGGCACCTCCAGCCCCAGGAGACGGTGTCAGTTCTGCCTCTAGCTATGTACAAGGAATCGGAGGAGAGGCGGCGGGTCCGTACGGCGTCCTCCGCCCGCGGCATCCCTCAGCAGGTTTGGTCTCCCTTTCACGGCTCCTTGCTGCCGTCCGGTTTCGGGAGACCCGGTGAACTGTTCGGAGCACAGGCCAGGGCGAATCTCCACGTGGGGTGAGTCTGTGCGCTTCAGCGGAGCTGGGGCATTCACCAGCGCGGTGCCGGATCCCAGCGGAGATGGTCTAATTAATGACCAGGACTCGCCTTGTGGCTTTGGGTGCTCTCCGTAAGAGGGAGCAGAGGGACGAACGCACTCCGGCGCGCCGCTCCCTCTGCCCTCACAGTCCCGTCGGTCTCACGATGCCCCTTCCCCGGCCGGGGCCGGAGGCAGTTTAAGCAGGACACTAAGCCAGCAGCGATACCTGCTGCTGCCAAAGCCCCTCAATGCCGGCAAGGCTTGGGAAGCGCTTCGAGAACGACGGAGACCTATTGCAAGATACCAAACTGCAGGCGCTCGGGCAAACGGGACGCCGCCTCCACGCGGCTACGCTGCAGCACCTCGTGCTAACCGGGGCGCTCAGCCACGCGCCGGCGCAGCGCTGCGAGGCCGGGCCGCTCGCCGCAGGAGCCGGCGCCGCTGCCCGGGAGGCTGACTCGTGTCCCGCCACTCGCGTTGAATTTGCTGCCAAACGCTGCTCTGACCCTCCGGACGCCGCAGCTGAGCCCTCGCGCGGTTACCGCATCTCGTGGCACTAATGCAGCAGAGCCCAGCCACGGTGGGGGTGCCCGCCCGGAGAGAGAGATCCTCGCGGCGTGCAAAAGGAGGGCAGAAACACCGTCCCCCCCCGAGCGCAGCGGGGCGCCGAGGCCGCCCCGGGCGAGCCCTGGGCATGCCGAGTGCCGTGCTGCTCCGCGGCGGAGCCGGTCAGGTGGGTGCCGAGAGCGGCCGGAGCCGGGACGCGGTGGCCGGAGGCTGCTACGCCCACGCCAGCGTGTCCCGCGCCTTGCCCTGGCGAGCAGCCCGGCCCCGGGGACACCCACCGCGCAAGCGAGGCGAGAGCGCGTGCCCGGCGCTCCCGCTCCGTCGGCCGCGGCCCCCCGCTCCCGGCCGCCAGCGCGGCGCGGCGGCGCGCCGGCCTCGGCCTCGGCACGGCTCGAAGCACCGCGCCGCTGCTCTTCGCTGCGCCTCGGCCTATTTATAGCCACGGGCTGTTTCTAGGTCAGGCCCGAGAAGCGGCCCCTGGGGAACCGCCGCGGGGACGGGGAGGGGGGACTGCGGCGGCGGCGCGGGGCGCTCGGCGCCCCGAATACGCCGCGAGGGGGGGAAAAAAAGCTGCAGCAGGTTTCGCCCGCGCCGCGCAGCGGGAAACGCAGCACGCGGGCAGCCCGCGGGCGATGCTGGGCGGTCTGCGGTAGGGCACGGGCGGCCGGGGGCCCCCCCGAGGGAGGGCCCCCCCCCTCGAGAGCGCGGCCCTTCAAAGCGCTCCAAAAACACTAATTAAGATCAGGGAGATGAAAGGAGCCCGATGAAACACGTTCATCACCTCCCGCCAGCCCAGCCCAGCCCAGCCCAGCCCAGCCCAGGCTCCCGGCGGCCCCGGAGCGTTCTGCAAGCTTTTGGGAAAGGCGCTTCCTGCCCCCAAATGGCAACGGCCGGACGAGAAACGCGTTGCAAAAAGGAGAGCAGCCGCAATCCCTCTGCGAAGCGCGCGGGAGACGCGGCGGGAGCTCCCCGGTGCCCTGCGAGAACCGCTGCCGCCGCCGAGCGGCCCCCGAGCGGGGCTTCGGGGTGGGCGCTGGGCGCCGGCCCGCGCGCCGCGGCTGCTCGGCGCCTCCGAAGCCCGGGCCCCTCTCCGCCGCGGGCAGCCGCGCTCGGCCGGAGCAGCCGCGGGCAGGAGTGCCGGGGGGTTCCCGGGGAAAATAGGGACGTGGAGGGGCTGGCGCTGCCCGCGGCCGGGGGCGACCTCCCTGGCAGCTGCCGCCGCGCTCCGGCGGCCGAAGGGAGAGGGGCACGGGCCTTGCCGAGCCCCTCGGCGGCCACTCGCTTAGCCGGGCCGCTGGCCCCCCTTGGCCGAGCCACGCTGCACCCTCGGCCGCCGGCAGCAGCTGCGCCGGGAGTATTGATGGCTCCTGCTACCGAGGTCACAGATCGGATCCGGCCTGTGCCGTGCCGCCCGCCGCGGTCCTCCGCTCCCGTCAGCCGCGGGGACGCTCCGAGCAGAGCCCCCTCCGCCAGGCGCGTGCCGCAGCGGCCGTGCCCAAGCCCCTGCTCCGCGGGCGGCCGTGCCGGCGGTGCAGCCCCGGCCTCCCCGGCGCAGGCTCGTGGGTCGGGACGTGCGGCACCAGCTGCCTGAGTCTGCCAGGCAGCCCGAGCCCACTGCAGGCAGCTTGGAAGTAGTGTTGACTCTGGAGCCTAGTGATGACTATTTACTGCTTTGGAAAGAAACAGAAAAGAAAAAGAACGAGTTTATTTGGAATGCGTTTGATCTGAAAAGAAACAGCAGATATTTTCACGAGGAGGAGTTGGGATTTGGGGGCAGAGCAGGGTCACGGCAGTGTCTCACTCTCCCCCCGGGGAAGCAGCAGACACCAAGCTGCTGCCTTGGGCGGCCGTGCTGCTGCTCTCGCAGCGCGCCGCTCGCAGCCCGCTCTCCTGGCACCATCTAGCGAGGGAGAGGAGACAGACACGCTCCCTCCAGCACAGGCCTGCGCAGGGCCCGGGGGGCCCGGCTGGGGGCCGCCGCCGCAGCCGCACAGGGCCCCCGGCCCCTGCCCGGGCAGTGAGCCCCAGCAGGGCCCTGGCGCGGGGCCCGCGCAGCTGCCGAATAGCCCCGGCTGCCAGGCAGGGCCTCAGGCCACCGCGCCGCGGCGGTGCGCCCGGGCGCGCTCCTGCCCTGGCCGAGAACGCCAAACTCGTGTCGCCTGTGGCCTGGCGCAGGCGGCCGGAGCAGGCGCCACAGGCGCAGCCTGCCACCTCCCCGCCAGCAGCCCCCGCGGCCGCGGCGCCCCGCGCCCGCACTCGGCCCCGACCGCGCGGCCGCGTCGGGGAACGATGCGTTCGGGGAGGGACCGGAGAAGCTTGTAATTAGTGCTGCAATCAGCGCTGCAAGCGACGGGGGCGAGAGCGCGGAGCGGCGCTGCGGCGGGGGCTTGGCCGCAAAGCAGGTCTGGGGCAAACGGAGCGGGGGGACGCGGCGAGCTGGGGCCGCCCCGGCTGGCGCGGGAACTCGCGAGGGGGCACCCGCGGGTGGGGGGCCGGCCGGGCGGCTGCCCGCGGGCTGCGCGGCGCCCGGCTCCCCCGCCGCCCGGCACGGCGCTCCGCCGAGCCCGCGGCGCAGGCTCCGCTCGTCTCTGTGCAATTTCATTTCAGGGCAGCCGGAGGGTTTTCTGTGCCCCTGAGCCGAGGCTGGTTGGGGTTTTTTTTCAGGAAATCACTTTTCTTACGCGCCTTGCTTTAAAATAGCGGTGCCTGGGAAGCGCGGGGCTGCCGTGGTCTGCCCGGGAGACGGCCCGGGAAGGCCCGGCGCGATGCGGGCGGGAGCGGAGGCTTTGCCGGGACGCGGTGCCCCGTGGCTGCCGGCAGCGGCCCGGTGCCGCGCGGGAGCAGCTGGGCACGGCATATGCCGGCGTTGGCACGTCGCACCCGCGCCGGCTGGCTCGCTAAATCAGGCAACAGGCGCGTTCACCTCGGCTGCCGGGCAGGAGAGAGGCGCTGCCGGGGCCAGGAAAGCGGCCAGGAGGGAGGGAGGGAGTCCCGCCGGGGCCGGGCGCCTGCGGATGGGCTTTGGAGCCGGGCAGGCGGGCCGGGGAGGGCGCTCGGCGAGCGGGATCGGGCCGGCGCCTCCCCCGGCAGCCCCCGGGGATGCCGCGGGTGAGCGGCGCCGGGCTGTCCCCCGCGGAGCGCGGCCGGGGCCGGGAAGGCCGGCGGGCTCCCCGGGGGGGGGGCCCAGCGCCTCGGGGAGCAGTCGCCCCCTTTCCTGCGGTGGGCCGGGCAGCTCCGCCCGGCTCCACCCCGAAGTCAGCGGCATCCGGCACCGCCGAACTCTAGAGCTTCACACGAGGGTCGGAAAATCGAGGACCCCAGAGCAACCCTTCCAGGCTGCCAAGGCCCCTCTGCGGCCCGGCCGCCGGCACCCAGCCGCTCGCGCGGGCCGCCCGGCCGGCCTGGCGAGCCCCCCGGGCGGCGGCGGCGGCGGGATCCCCCCCGGCCCGGCCCCCCGGGCTGCGCGGCCTCCGGCTCGCCTCCCCGGCCGGGCGCGGGAGCCCCCGCGGCGGCGGCAGCCGGGCACCCGGCGGGGCGCAGGACTCACCCGCTCGGGTGCAGGGGCTGCAGCTCCTCTTTCTGGAAGCAGACGAAGCAGAAGGAATCCATCGCTCGCCGGCGGCGGCCACGGCTCCCGGGCGGCGGGGTCTCCAGGCCGGGCAGCGCCGCAGAGCTGTTGGCATCTTCCCTGCCCTCGCCAGTGCCACCGGCGGCCAGCAAAGACGGAGCGGGGACGCTCAGGGGCTGCCGCCCAGGGCCGCGGTGCGGCAGCCACGCCGCGCTCGTGCCCGGCGCTGCCTGCCAGGAGCCGGCCGTGCCCGCGGGCTCTGCGAGCCGGCGACGCCGGGCGCCTCCTCGCCGAGCAGCGGCATCGCCTGAGCCGAGGGGGCCGCCAGGGCAGGCCGAGGCCCCCGGCGGCTCCGCTGAGCCCCGCGAGCGCTTCAGCGGCCGGCGCCGGAGCAACCGGCCGCCCCGCTGCGCCGCGCGGGGCTGGCGCCCATCCCGCGCCCGCCCGCGGCCCGGCCGGCGCCTCCGGCCCGGGGGGCAGAGTTTGCACCGCGCGAGGCGCCCGGGCTCGCAGCAGGAGGGCCGGCAGGCGCCCGCCGCCGCGCTCCCCGGGAAAAGTTGGGGCCCCGGCGAGCGGCAGCTCCGCGGGGCTCGTCTCGCTGACGGAGCAGCCGGCTCGCTCTGGCAGATAAACCAGCGTGCGAGTATTAATAGCTGCCGATTCCCGCGGAGAGGCTGGGAAGTTAACTCCTCGGCTGCCGCAGCCAGCCGGGCACCTCCGGCCTCGTCCCGGGCGTCGATGCTTCGGCGCTGCGCAGCACCGCCGAGCTGAGACCCGGCACGCTCGCCGCGGCTCGCCCCGGGCGGCCCCGCGGCTCCCCGCGGAGGCGAGCGCGGAGCCCGAGGCGCCAGCGGAGTGGCCCGGGCACGGCGCCGGCTCGGCTGCGGGCTCGGGGCAGGGCGGGCGGGCGCCGCGCCGGGGCCCGGGTGGGCGAGCGTGCCGGCGGGAGGGCTGCGCGGCGCCGTGCCCCGCCAGCCAGCCCGGCCGCGCCGCGCTGCGCAGCCCCCCGGCTCCTCTCCTCCCGGACACGCTGCCCTCCGTGGCGGGTGCGCTGCCCCCGGGTGCAGCAGCTCCTCCAGGGCCCTGCGAGGGTGCTGGGCGAGGGAGCCCCGCGAGCGGGCGTGCGTGGTGCCTGTGCCTGGCAGCTCTGCCAAGGGGTTCGACCGCCCGCCTCGGGCCCCAGCCGCCGTGGCCAAATCCTGCGGTCGGTGCGTGTCTGTGCACGGCCATGCTCAGCACATGCCCGCGCGCTGCGCTCAGCGTGCACGGCCGTGCTCCATGTACACCCGTGTGCATGGCCGTACTCAGGGCATGCCTGCGCGCTGCGCTCAGCGTGCACGGCCGTGCTCTGTGTACACACGTGTGCATGGCCGTACTCAGGGCATGCCTGCGTGCTGCGCTCAGCGTGCACGGCCGTGCTCCATGTACACCCGTGTGCATGGCCGTACTCAGGGCATGCCTGCGTGCTGTGCTCAGCGTGCACGGCCGTGCTCCGTGTACTCGCGTGTGCCCAGCGGTGCGCGGTGCACACCCGCGTGCTGCGCTCAGCGTGCCCAGCGTTGCTCCGTGTACACACATGTGCTCAGCTGTGCACGGCGCACGCCCGTGTGCTGCGCTCAGCGTGCACAGCGTTGCTCCGTGTACACGCATGTGCTCAGCTGTGCACGGCGCACGCCCGTGTGCTGCGCTCAGCGTGCACGGCCGTGCTCCGTGTACCCGTGTGTGCCCAGCGGCACGTGGTGCACGCCCGCGTGCTGCGCTCAGCGTGCACAGCCGTGCTCCGTGAACCCGCGTGTGCCCAGCGGCGCGTGGCGCACGCCCGCGTGCTGCGCTCAGCGTGCCCGGTGCGAGCAGGTCTCGCAGAGCGGCAGGCCCCGCGGGGCGGTGACCCCTCCGCCACCCTTCGCCCCGCAGCCCAGCCGGGCCTGGGGAGGCTCTGCGGCCCCCGGCGCGCGGAGAGGCCCCTGCTCCCCGCAGGCGGCAGGGACGCCCCCGTGCAGCGGGTGCAGGGGGGCCGCCCCTGCAGCCGGGCCCCCACGATCCCCCCTGCCGGACCTCCGGGTGCGGCGCCGGCGCCCTGGCACCCACCCAGACGCGCACTCACCCAGGATCGCCCCGCAGGGAGCCACAAAAATGTTAAAATTTAATGCGTCGGCTAATGGGCCGAGCGAAGAGGAGCGGCGCGGCGGGGAAAGGGGCCGCTCGCGCCGCAGGGAGCCCCGGCGGCTCCTGGGTGCCCCTCCGGCCCGCGCTGCCCGCCCTCCGGCGCCGGCTGCTGGGACCCCGCTCCCTCCGCGGCCGCGCCAGGCTCCACGAACACCCACGAGCTGCCCTGCGGCGCCGCGGGATCCAGCAGCTGGGCGCCGGACCCTGGCTCCGGCGCAGGAGATGGCCCACCGCGGGGACGCGGGTCCGGGTCGGTCCCGCACCGGGTGGGAAGAAAAAGCCCCCGCGGCTTTGGTCTTGCCTCGCTGCGGGGCTGCCCGGCACGGCCCGCGCCCCACCTCGCACCCCGGTATTTGGGGGGCCTTCTGTCACCTCTCGGCCCCGCATTCCTGCGGGAATTTGGAAGCAATTCCTCGGTGTGTAATCTGCAAATGGCCTCAGGGACTTTGCGGGGGAAGAAGCTCTCCGGCTTCGCCGCATCTCTGCTGCCGTTCCCGGAGGAGTCTCGCACCGGAGCTCTGCCACGGCCTTCCGGTGCATCCCGCTCCGGCAGGAGCAGCGCTTACCGGCCTCCCTTTTCCCTGCCTCTCTCCCGGTATTTCCCACCGAGGAAAACACCCAGCAAGGGCTTTCCACCTGCTCCATGCTGGCTGTGGGCATGGGACCTGCTGGAGTTTGTAGAGCAGATTATTGCTGAGTCACTTAGGAGACACAGGGAGCGGCTGGGGTTTGCCATAAAAAAAGTAGCGTTCCCTTGCACTGCGAAGTTGCCTTATTGCACTCGTACGGTACGGCTTAACCCTCCTCTTCCAATCACTTTCTATTAAGGAGAAGCGCGGTTCAGCTCCTCGTTTATACGTTGCGCCTAGAATGAGTTACAGCTCAGTTTGCGTTAGGAACAATAAAATGAGATGGAAACGCATACCCCGCCGGACTTGAAGGGAAGGACAGACAGCTGCTTGACTGGAATTAGTCTTAGACTCACCCTGGAGGCAAACTCCAAGCTGCAAAATTTGAACAAAGCAATTAAATGTAGGGAAAATTTGAATGCATGGTTGAACAGGCTGGAATCAAGGTTGGAGCTGTGCGGGAAGCTTTGATAAAATGGTTTCAAATCATGTTTCAATGCATTTGTGTGCATGTTTATAATAAAGCTAATTAAGGGACAAACCATGCAGTAGGGAATGATTTTCACAAATTCTGTTCCCTTAGTCTCTTAAAGCAGCTATTCAGGTCTACGGTATTTCCCCTTCCTCTGCTTTTTAAGGCATAAAGTTACCAAAAAAAAAAAGGGGGGGGGGGAGGAAAAAGCCAAGCGGGGTGTTTTCTCCCAGTTACTCAGTTTTCTCTGAGTAGTCACACTTGGGGCTGGTTAGGATGTAGTCTGAATCCTATTTCCTCTCTCTTTCGGAAGCAGAAAATTAAGGGAATGAGGTTAGGACCACAAATTAAAACCTAAGGGCTGCAGTCAGTGAATATTTAGAGTGATCGTATCCGTTCTGCTTAATGAATAGGCTTTCCAGCAGTGGGAAGAGCCCCAAAAATGGGATGAAGGAGGAGGAGGGTCTGGTCACAGCAGTGCTCCTGGACATGCTCCTCCTTATTGCTCCATCAGTGACACTGGTGAGAGCGGTGGTTCTCCCATCCACTTTTCTCCAAGATCGACAACTCAAATTCTTGGGTGAGGCAGTGTGAGACCTTTCATTTCCACAGCAGTGCAAGGCACAAGGGTGCTTTTCTGCCCGGGCTGCAGATGTTTCTAAACCAGGGCGAAAGGCTTGAGAAGCTCAGAGCATGCTCTCAGCTTCAAAGTATTACCTTCCCCCTTGCATTTCCCAAAGGAAATATGAGTGGGGATCATCATTACAAACCCAAGGATTTGTAGGAATACTGTAGGATTAGGATTTCAGGAAGACAAGTTCTGTTTATTCAGACTTCCTATGATCACAGGCTGACTCCAGAACGTAGGAGCACAGGAGAAAAGCACGCTGTTAAGATCCAGCCTTTCAGCTCTTTGATGGAAGGTTAAACCCGGCAGCTCTCATCTCCAGGACCACCAGCCCTCCAACAAAAGCCGGCAACGACCACGTCAGGAATAAAAAGCACAGCAGCCCCAACCTCCCTAGGCTTGCTTTCAGCATCAGAGCAGGTATGCACTCATTTGCTGCCCTTTTCCAGGTCATGCTTTGCGCCCAGCTGCTTTCTCTCTCGTTTCTTGGTCCTCACCAGCTTGCTTTGTGCCTTCGGCCTGCCGAATCCCTGCTGCCCTATGCAAGAAAGCTGAATGTGGCTTTGTTGGAACTAAAGTCACAGCCCCTGATAATCCAGTGCCAAAAGAAGCGGGTTTCCACGGCCTCAAAACTAAGGAGCTGCGAAGGCAGCAGATTTCTATCGGGCAGGAGGTTTTCTGTGGTCTGAAGTGTATGCCCCAAAGCACATGTCAACAAACAACTTGTTAGAATAACAAACGGCAATAATCTTATTATCCTTTTAATGGTCACCATGGTAACCTGTGCTCTGAAAATGCAGCTGTGATATCTTGATGTAACGATCCCTGCTCTAAGTGGCAGCTTGAGGCAATTCCAGCCTCTGTTAAAAAAAACACGTGCAAGCGTGCGCATAGCTTGGCTCCGCTTTGCGATTTGGAGGTGTTTGAGAGGTTTTGGAGGCTGTGCTCTGCCTCCTGGTGCGTATGGTAATTCATCAGCACGTACCAGCAGACAGATTTATCTTACGAGCAGCCAGGCAGCGTTGTCTTGGCTGCAGTCTGCAAGCCTCCTGTGGAGGAGTTTTTGTCTTGGGGAGCAAACACACTTGTTAGGGCCCTTCCTCATGCTGAAAAGTCCTGGGGGCACCTAAATCGGGTCATCTTAGGGCTCGACTATGGCTCCTTCACGCGCATGGGATTCATCTGTGTTTACCGAACACAGCGCTACGGTGCAGAGCCATGCAGATGGGCTACCTGGCCCAGGAACAACAGTTCCACAAACAGGGAATGAATCCTGGAAAGGTGATCCGCAGGCAAGGCGGCGGCCTGGCGCTTCCCTGCTCTGCCCAGAGCAGCCGGGATTAGAAGCACCAAAGCAGGAGAAAACCTACAGTGGGGAAAACATGGACTGTTCAATCGTAATCTCCTTGGTAAGCCTTGCAGTTAGTTACACACCCATGGAGGATTTATTTTTCTCTGTCTCTCCTGTTTTGTTTAATCCTCTAATGCGACTGCGAGCATCTGCAATATTCTCAAGTGTATATAGCTCCACTTTAGAGCCTATTAAGCCACTGGTTTCAGTGATCTCTTGTAATGGCAAATGCGATAGGAGAATTTGCAAACTGTAAGAAGTATTTTGACCTGTATTAACTTCACTGGCTTTAGGCTCTGACTGGCTGGTCCCAGCTTTTTATTTATTTATTTATTTTTGGAAGGCAGCAATTAAAGCTTTTATTTCCCGTTTTAAACCCATCCACTGTTCTGGATCTCTCCATTACGTCTTGTCTCCAGTGCACTTAGGCCATGAGAAAACCGAGGACCACAAAGAGCCCTAGGAACGAATTAAAGTTGCGGGATTGGAGTAGGTACCAGAGGAGCTTTCTAAACGACACTAAGTGCTCTTTATTGTTGCTGACTATAAAGTGTTTTTTTTTTCGCATTTTTTTTTAACCAGCTATGTGAGTCATGAGCACAAAGCCACGGACACAACGTCCTTGTGTGTCCAGAGGTCCCTGAGCGCAGGCGAAGCCGCGAGCAGCTGGGGCGTCTTTGCCTGCAGGGCCCCCCAGGCACCGGGCGCTGCTCCCCGCGCCCTCAGGGCCGCAGAGGGGAGCGCCCAAGGGCGCTGATGTTAAGGACGCTCCTGTCACCCAGTGCAGGAAACGCTCGCGCTGCCGAGTGCCTGGCAGAGGAAACTCGGCGCGGCCACGGGCCGCGGTGCCGCCGAGGGGCGCGGGCCGCGCCGAGGCCTCGGCCCAGGCCCCGGCCCCGCCGCTGCTAAGCAACGCGCGCCCGGCAACGGGGCGTCGCGAGCCACGCCCGGAGGGGGCGTGGCCAGCCGGAGCACCGCCCCTTTCCGCAGCCCCTCCCCCCGACACACGCGGGTGAGCGGCGGGCCCAGCCCCTCCCGCGCCGCGACTTCCTGCCGAGCGGGAAGCGCTCCCTGCGCGCATGCGCAGACGCGCCGGGGCGGGTCGAGGCGCACCTCCGGGCGAGCACCTTCCTCCCGGCGCGCCCTTCTCCGCCATGGCGGCGGGCGGCACGCCGCGCCCGGCTGCGCCTGCGCCCCGCGCCGCCGCCTTCGCTCCGATTGGCCGCGGCGCGGCGGCGCGGCGCGGCGTCCGCTTCCGGCGGCGGGGCGGGGCGGGGCGGTTGGGGGCGGGGCAGAGCCGCCCTCCCGGTGCGAGGCGGGATGCGCCTGGCGTAGCCACCGGCCGCGCCGAGACCCGCCGCGCCGCCCGCCCGCACCCTCCTCGGCCCGCCCCGGCGCTCCGGCCCGGGGGCTGGGCGCCGGGCCGCTCCGCTCGGCGCGGGGCCCGGGGGCTGCGGCCGGCGGGGGCTGGCCGGCGCATGGGCGGGGAGGGCCCGCCACCGGCCGTGACATGAGCGCAGCGCGGCGCCCTGCCTAGAGCCGCTCCGCGGGAGCCGCCCGCAGCCATGGTGAGTGCGAGCGGGGGCGCCCGCCAGGGGCGGCCCGGCGGGGCCTGCGGCCTGCTCGGGGCCTGCGCCCGGCGGCGGCCCCGGGGCCGCGGGCAGCGACGGCGCAGCCTCCGCCCCGGCGGGAGGGCCGGAAGGCAGGAGTTCCCGCTGGGCGCCTTCGTGCGAGTGGGCGTGCGAAATCGTGGGTTCCCTCTAATGACAGCCGTAAATCTGCACCGTTCTCTTTCAGTTTAGCCTTGGAGAAGCCCTGCGAGTGGCCTGGATTGTTTTCGGTACAGAGCGTTATTTAATGCTTCTGCTGATACTAGTCTTCCGTCATCGCTGAGCAGTGGTAACCTTATTTGTTTCTGATACTGTTGAGAGTTACAGACCTAAGGCATGCTTGATTTGCACGATCTCCGTTCTTGGTGATAAGGAAGAAGAGGCGTCTTTGATCCATCGGGTGCATTCGCAGTCAGGCTTGCAGAGCTGGTGGGTGGAAATCTGTCCTCCGAGTGTTGCGATGCTGCTCGGTATCGCAGCACTCAGTGCCCACAGTGCTATGCTAAGTGACAAATGTCATCTTTAGTTTTTCTTTCTGCACCCTACCTGGAAGGGAACTTAGTGCAGGGTGTATTGAGTTGGCAGTGGGAGTCTAAAGCAGCATACTTGCCACGGATTGGTAAGTAGAGAGGTATGTTCAGCAGCACTGGATCTGCTCATGGAAAACTGTCTCTTGTCATAGCAGCGGTATCTTGCTGCTGAGAGTGCTGCCAGGTGAAGGTAGTAGTTGTTAGGCCACTAGTCACCTGCTTTCCATCTTAAACAATGCGGGATCAGGCCTTGCAATCCTCTTCTTCAGGAAACTGGGATCCTGACTTGTAATCACGAATGTTTTTGCTAAGGAGACAAAAAATGATGTCAGCGCATTACTTGATGTGTTTCTGGTATTCTTGCGCTACTGCTAGTTTACTGAAACCGTATTCCTTGTAACTCATCTAGCTTGAGTTTTGTTAGTCCCTTTGAGATTTTTTGGTAGACCATGCCGTATCTCCTGGGGTGGGATACAGCATCCTTTTAAAACATGAATAGCACACTGTTACTTGCAAATGTGGTTTTGCACACATTTCTTGATCAGTTGGAAGGGGCATATCTGCCTACGCAGAATGGACTCCTGACCTGTCTGCCAAATGGCATAGTATTTTCTAAATCTAGCTTCAGCAAAGCTAGGGGAAAAAGAAGATCTTATTAGTTCCCTAGTTCAAGAAATTGAATAAATATTATGGTTAAATTCTAAGAATTTGATAGATCAACATGTTGTGTGTAGCAAGCTCTAATTATGCTTATAGAAAGAAGTAATCTACTAACCATTGCAAGTGGCGAAAGGAATTATTGATTCTTCCCTTGCCTGCAGATAGACATGCACATTTGGCCTGATGAATTACAGCTTTTTTTCTTTTGAACATCAAATTGTTGGTTCACCTGAAAGCCAAGTAGGGGATGTGAACATCGAGCAGCAGTCACTGGGCTATGCTGCTGAACTTACCACTGTAATGCATCACAGGGCTAATGTGCAAGATTTTCCTTATGTTTTCATTTTCTTGAATTTTACAAATGGGTGTGTTCTTCCACTAATGCACCCGCCTTCCAAGAAACAGTTGGAAGGGTTGATTCTGAAGGTAAGATCCCATTAGGCATAGTGGGAGCAATAAAACGTAATTAAACCTCGCTATTAAAACATGGATTTGAGGAAGACGATTTTTTTAGCTGAAGTTGATGTGGGTTGAAACTTAAGGGTGTAAACAATAGAACCAATGATGAGTTAGAGCTTTCTTCCTGAAGTGGGGAGGAATGATGAAAACAACCCACTGCAAAGTCAATAAAAGAGCACCTATCAAAGGCAGCGGGGTAAACTGCAGTGTTACGCAGTGCACTCTAAAATCCCATCACAATGTCATATAGGTGCAAATTTAGTGTGATTTGATTCCACAAACTATCTTATGCCACCACTGAAAAGCTGTTTAGTGTTGTAGGAAACTTGAATCTGTAAGCAATCAGTCTCCTGGTTCTTGAGGTGTTAACAGTTCTTCGGCAGCTTTACTAAATCGAGCTTTGTGGTCATAAGATTGCGTGTGGCTGTTCTTGTGAGCTTGTGACATGTCAGACTACTAGTGCGAATTGTGCATCTGGTAAATAACTTTTATACAGCATCCAGCTCGAGGTTTTTGTGGAGCGATGTGCATCAATGTTGGTGATGTCTTGAGATCTCTGTGGGGGGAAAAAGGTGGGTAGAATATGGTCTTTGCAAATGGATTTCTTTAAACATAGAATAACTAGATCTGTCTTGCATACTCAGATGGCACTCTTCAAACTTTCTTCTTCTTTAATAGACCAAGAAGTATAATTTAAACTAGTCAAATTTTAGGATCCATTTGGTGACTTTTAGCAGAAAGCTTCAATACACTGACTAATCCTTGAATGCTTTCTTTTTTGCATCCAAGCTACACGTTTGTCGTTCTGTCACTGATCTTTCACTTTTGTTTTGCTTCCATCAGAAAAGGTCACTTATTTCTGAACTAGCAAGAGATCAGTGGCAGAAAACATCATGGGCTCTGGGCTGCAGAGTGCATTCTTCTATTATCTGTGATTTATAACCCACAAGCTATGAAAAGAACAACTTAGGAAAAAAGGTTTCTTCCAGGAAGTGCTATTTTCTTAAGTATCTGTCCTTAAAGACATCATAGAAAGTCAACCCTCCGGCTGGAGGACTGTAAGCAGATTTCTTGCATGTACTGGCTTTACCCACAAAACAAGGCACTCTTTCATGGTATCGTTGGGTCTCATAAGCATGTAGCAAAGTGGAAAACATACAATAAAAGTAGAAGAGCATCTAGAGAAGCCTGCCTCCGTGTTCTGCGTGAAGCAAATACATTTGTAAAAATGGAAGTAGGCAGTGGCTGTGTATAGCTTGAGTCTTTTCCTAAGCTCTCCGTAGCAGCATCCTAGCTTTTATGTTATAGCTCCCATAATTACCTTGCAAATTATTTTTGTAGCAGTAAAGTACTGTCATTTTCTTATGCCTAAAAGCTTGCTATGGAGAACTGACAATGACTTAAGCCTTCCATTTGCTAAGGAATAACTTATGTCCGGATTGCAGAGTATTTAGCCAGCTGCAGATTATTCCGGTATTCTTCATCACCGAGGGGCTTGCTAAATTATCAGAATAGCTCATGTTTGTAATGTATGGCAGCATAGCTGAGGCTGCTGGCCCTGAAGCTGGATCAGGTCCATGAGGTGTCTGAACCATCCCTCATTTGTGGGACTGCTTCTGAGGCTCACGGGGAAGGTGGCAGGAAACTTTTTGCTTTTACAGCCACCTCTGTCTTGGCTGCCCCATCTCACCAGGGCCTCGTGCACTATGTTGTTTGGGCTGCTGCCGCCCCAGCGTGGAGCAGCTGAGCCGTGGGGATGTTTTGCCGTTTTCCTCTACATCTCTTGCTGTCATCAAGGTGCCTGTTGCAGAGCGCTCCGTGATTGCCGTGGCAGGCAGGAAGTGCCAGCGCATGACGGGATTGCCTCTGCTGTAAGGGGAGGTTTGCAAAGACCGAGTCAGAGAGCCGGAGCGTATCGTCCCTCCGGCAACTCTGTGCAAACTCCAGAACCGCTGCCGAACGTGCACCACCAGAACTAGACTATTGCGGTGTAGGTTCTGTCAGCTGCCTGCGTATCCCGTAAGATACATAGTTTAAAAATAAAAGTCAACCTTTTTAAAAACCCTCTGACTCACTCTGCTGAGTAGAGAAGAGAATAGGAACTTCTCAGCTCTAGCCTCAGCGCTAACATCTGGCTTCCCTTTTTGGCCTTTCAGTCGCATAACATTTTGTGCCCCTGTGGAGTATTATCTTCATTTTATTAAAACGTAAAATAAAAGCTAAGGCTTAAAACCTATAAACTGTTTCATATATTTATTAGTTTTGCAGTAAAGCTTCTCCATAACTACAGAGTGTAGCACCGTGTGGTAGGCGGCCCAGTGACCGGTTTTCTTCGTGGCAGCGCCGGCCTTTAGTGCTGTGGTCCGCCTGAGGTGGCTGCGTGTAAGTCATAAACCTGTAGGTCAGTTTGGGCAAAGTTAGAGGAAAGGGGGAATCGCAACTGAGCTTGTAGTTGAAAATTAATGTTAAGTGTGGCTATCGAGGCTATTTCTCCCATAATGAAAGTTGTTTCCCTGAAGAATATAGCTTAGTAGAATGGATGTACCTAATACCTCCCAGTATCTGTTACAGTTCTACGTAGCATGTTTCAAAGCCCTTAGTGACTAACGGAGGCTACACCGGCTCCAGTCAGACTAAAAGCTGTTAAGGCAAAATTGTTGAGGGCTCTAATTTGCCTCAAGATCTACTCAACTATCTTGAAAAGCCTCTCCGCACTAGGTACTGTTGGTGGTAATCCACTGATGGATGAGTGTTCCTTGTTGAGATTACTTTAGCAGAAAAGCATTAACACCTGGCAAACGTAATTAAGTTCACGCAGGAACTCAGCACTATGAAGAGACTGTTCAGTACTTAAAAGCTTTTATGAAGTTATACTCCAAATATTTTAATGCATACTGTTAGCTGTTGCCATTTGTCTCATTAATTGCTTGAACACGAGATCAAGGACAGGGAGCTGCTATTAATTTTTTAATGGATATGGGGGGTCTGCAAAATAAAAGATGTAGCTTTTATGTGTATACACTGATATCTGGTTGGTAGAATAATGTGTCTTAAAATCGTTAAAATCATTATTCTTTATCAGTCAGCAGATACGCTCTTCTAGTATCTCTATTTGTATTTTAGTCCCTGCTGCTCTGGCCTCCTTTGTATCCTGAGTTTTCTATTTTTTTTAGAGGAAATTTAAGTTATTTACCAGGTTCATTTTGCCAAAATAAGGCTTAGAATGCCAGTTATAATAATGTATACTAGTTCTGGTGTAAAGATTTGGAAACTCCAATGCAAATGTAAACATTAGCAGTTTTGTAGGAAAAAAAACACTTTTTCTAAATATGCAAGTGATCGATAGATGAATGAGTAATTTCTATGTAGCCTCTTTCTCTCTGCAAGCATGTGGTCAGAAATTCTCTGTGAGAGGTTCTGTGCTCTGGGAGACTGGGAAGTGGTGCAGATTTTCCATGCTGACTCCGGGCGCAAGAGCATGTGAATTTTATGTAGGGGGATTCCTTTGTGAGGCAACTCTTCTCCAGCCTTTTTTCCCCTTATTTTTTGATTCCTGTTTAGAAGCAAGGTAGAAAGTTTTCACTCCATCTGAAGTGTTTCAGACGCTGTTTCTTTTCTTTTTTTTTAGCAACATCTGAAATTCTTTTCCTTTTTTTTCCTCCCTAATCTTCATTGATCACCCTCCCATAGGGATTCTGTCCAGAATTACATTTCTTTTACGTTTTTCCAGCTCTTTGCATTCATGCTCCAAATTATCTTATTTGCTTTAGCATCTCCAAACTTGTGGCTGGGTCTGCAAGTCTGTGTCTATTTTTACCAACTTGATTTAATATTTTATTAAAGCTTTAATTGCAAGATGAATTTCATCTTGAGGGATTTTTATATTTCCTTTTTTTATTTTATTTTTTTTTTGAGGAAAGGCACATGCTTGTCTGTTTTGTATACTGGCTTGTGAGGAAGCCAAAATCAGTGTTGAATACATAGGACACTGCCTTCTAGAAGAAAGATTTCCCCCCCCCCTTTTTTTGGGAGATGACTTTGAAAATTCTATGTTGTGCGTGCTTTATTCTCTCCAAGGGGTAAAAACAGTGAATCCTCCTGCACAGCAGTACTGATAGTCCGATAGTCCTTTTCTTTTAGGTTGAGGGCTGTTTATTCCACTGAAGTTTATCCAAAAGGCTGTCTGGAGTGGTAGCTGATAAACAGCATGTTTAAAACAAAGATCTGCAGAGGTGACTCTAAAGAAAGCTGTCTTGTCGTTCTCAGATTTGTCCTGCCCCTCCCCATTGCTCAGTTCCTTTGCTTGTGGAAAGGAAGACTCTGCTTTCTACAGCTTCTCGAGTTTCTCTCTGCAAGCATGAAAAAAAAAGGAAAGAGGAGGGAGATGCAATCTGCAGCCGGTAATCTCTGAAGTGCAAGAGCAGATGGACACTCAGGAGCGAGGGTTTCCCCGCTCTGGCCGGTCCCCGTGCCTGAGGTTAGGGGTGTACACGCTGGGAGGCTCGGACACCAGGAGCAGGAGCTCCTGTCTTGCTCTTGGGGAAACGTGATGGAAGAAAATGCTGCTTTACAGCAGCTCGCCACAAAGTTTCAGCAGCTGCTTCTAGTTTCCTGCTGGCGGGGTGCAGAGGAGGGGACCAGGTCACGCTGGCCCCGCGGACCCTGGCGTGGGAAGGGTGGCCCTGCCCCGGGGGCTGCCCCCTGCCATTCCCCTATGGCCGCAAGGAGATGCGGCCACGCGAGCTGGCTGCTGTTGTGAAACATCCCCGAGCACAGAAGCATCACAAACACCAACCTTTTGTTGTTCCTTAAGTGGACGAGATGTTTCTCCTGAATGCGCAGTTTTTTGGAAACACTTAAAACACTCTTGTAGAGTTATTCCCATGGTAAGCGTTATACACCTTAGCTTCATTATACACCCTTAAATGTCCAGCTCGGGTTTTAATGCTCTTACTAGGAGTTAAACTTAAAATGTTGCAGTTTTTCCTTCTCACTTTGACAGAGAGATGGGCATATTACAAAATATGCTCTCTTTGAATACTGCAGTCATACCTCCTTGGCGTTCCGGTCTGACCAGCGTGGTATATTGGGCTAGGTGTAATCCTTACCCCAAGAATTCTGTAGCCTAAATCTCACGTTGAGGGTGTTCTACGTAGCCTGGTGTTGGGAGAGCTTATCCTTGAGGTAACAGGCTTAACTCCTAGCAGGAGCAAATGTCAAAGAACTACCTGGAAAATACGTACCTGGGATTTCTTCGGAGCAGTTAAAATCTCGGTGCGGATTGCCTTTTGATTGAATGGCATCTAAAGAAAAGTGCCTTTTAAGAATATGCTGAATAATTGTTTTCTTCTTAGATTCACTTTCTTTGCTGGTTGTAATACTGATCTAAATTAATATTCATGTGTGCATATGTTTTAAAGACTCGTTAAGTCAAGATTGCAACCAGATGCAAGTCAGGGGGCTTGTTTGCATAGTACTGAGTGTTGTCTGTAGGTTCAGATAAATAAGGGTTTATAATATTTACACTCCTGCAGACAGTGAAGTGTTTGAGAAATGCTTTTGAAAATCTGTTAATACAGCTTGGACAGTTTTATGCTGATATGCAAGCATGCCAGGATTACAGCCTTTACCAGATACCTCTCTTACTCTTTTTCATCCTTCTGTCTGGTCAAAGGCCCTACCATGCTGGAACACCTCGTGAGAAGAAAGTTTTTGAGCAATTTTAAGTATCAAATGTCCAGCCATAAGAGCAACAAGAATAGTGTTATTTGTAATAAAAACCAGTTAAAACTTCTTGCTAGCCAAACTTTAGCTAAAAGGCCTATAATTTCATCATGTTCCTTTTGTAAGTTCATCTTGCATGCTGCTGCACTGTTCATGTATTATTCCAGACCATGTGAGCAAGAAGATTCAAGCCTTTTTCTTCAGTAGTTTGTAGTGGTTTATATTCCACATTACATCTCCCCTCCTTCCCCCCTACACACTTGTAGGCAAAACACAATGACCTTGGAAACTGTTTCCAGCCTGTCGTCTTTTAACCTAAATTTGCCTTGGAAGTGTTCTCTCAAAATGAATGATAAACTGTGTGTGTTTGTTTGGGCCACCCCTATGATCTTGTTTGTGCAAGCCTAGATTTGTTTGTGCAGATAAAATGGATAAGTAGATAATTGATTTTTGATTTTTACAATGTGACTACTGTCTGAAACTTCAGAGTGGCCCTTCCTACACTCACAGCACCTTACAAGGAAAAGGACAGGACCATCCACCGAGATATTGCAGGCTTGTTTTAGGGGTGGCACATTTTGGGGAAGCGAACAGAAGGAGGATGTGAGGTGATGGGACAGACTGTAACACTAAGATTGCAAAAGTGTTCCCCGCAGAGACGTGAATTTCTAGGCTTTGCTGGAAGATTTTAAGTTACTTGCGTACACTAGGAGAGAGCCAGAGTTATCTTGTGGTCTTTCAGCATCCAAAAATTGGCAGGTGCACAGCTGACCACTCACTGCAGATTTCTAATGTTCTGTTCATCTGAAAAGAATATGGTGGCTTTATGGTTTGTCTTGTTTTTCTGAATAATAGGATTTCATTCTGGGTGTTATTAGTGATGGCTTGAAAGTTGGTGGACAGCCACCAATCGCTATCTGAACCAGATGTCCACTGCAGTCTGTAGTCAGACTGCTGGATTTAAGTCATAATCCAGTCCAAAAAGCAAATCAAAAATCATTTCTTGTACTCTAGCAATATACAGTTTTATTATATAGAATACAGATCTTAGTAGCCTGTTTGGACACCTCTGCACGTCACGTAACTGTGTGCTGTTCTTGTGGCAACTGCTTGTTTGGGGAAATAACATGTTGCTGAGCCTTCCAGCAGCTAAACCACAGTAAATATATTGGCAAGTCATCAGCACGTGACAAGCCAGCGCTCCCTGGGCTGCGTGGCCTTTACATCATGACTTGTCTAGGGCTGCTGCAATGCTCTTTCTCAGCACAAGCGTGGTTTATGCTTATATACATATAGTGTTAAAAAAAATAATTATAGCAAGCTAGCATAAAGTTTTTTTATTAATCTCGTTTGGGATTCTGAAAGATATTATAGATCGTGAATTTTAATGCTTTATGGTTGCTGCATTTCCAAAGAATGAGTATCTCTTTTAAACAACTAAGCAAGTGTGAAATGGTTGGTGGAGGAGGACACACTTTCTCCGAAGTGTCTGGGTTAATTATATCAATTGTGTTATCCGTTTATGTAGAATCTGGCCCAGACACTTGAGCCTGTTTATTAAAGTTCAGTCTTAAAAACTTGAAGCCTCGTTAGCTGAACCTGTCTGTACAAGGCGATTTAAGAAATACAGTTCATTAGGTATTCTAAAAGCTGCTTGATTGCTTATATAGAGGACAATATTTGCGAGTAAGATGATCTCTTTATCCTATTGAAGAAATGAGATTATCACTTTTGATTCTCTTTAGCATATTCTATGCAGCTGCATTCAGTCTGTGGTCATTTTTAGGCCTTAGCTGATGTTTAAGTATATCACTTTCTGAAGTGCAATCTGGGATTTCTAAAATGACAAGTTATTCCAGGCAGAGGGGCCCCTCAGCAGCTCTTGTGCTGGTCATCTGTTTCACCGTGGCAGAGGGGGGTGGATGGATGTAGTTGACTTGATGTCTTGCTTTACTCCTCCATCTATTTCTTTGAGATAGAGCAATGGTTCATGACTTCTGTAGTAGATTTTTCAGCTTAAAATTGTGGTGTAACAAGCTGCAGTCATTGAAATGAATGAAACGGATGACCAGATGGTATTCTGCAACCAGAAAACCTCTCTTGAAATGGCACCAGGAACCTTAACTGTTATCACAGCACAGAATGAAGCTGAGTCTGGTTTCAGTTCATTCAACCACAAAAACATGTCTGAAATGCAACAAGGAAATTGAGAGTAAAGCCTGAGCATGCTTGATAGTGTCAGCAGTATACTGCAGGGGAGCACATGTGTTACAGGGGCTGGGCACTGTTTCCTATTTGAAGATTTCTGCTTCAGCCTCCTAGTTACATTGGACTGCTAAGGAGATAAGTTTGAAATGCCAGACTGGTTGTAAACCAGTGATTTTACTTCTAAAATTTTTAGTTGGAAAATGGTTAAATGTAGTTAGTAATACTGCCTTTGACTGCATCTGGGTACAGTGCACACCTCCTTTCTAGAAGATGCGTTGGGTGTTTTATATAACTTTGCTTTTTCAAATACTTCAAAATTCTGTTTTTGTTGCTCAAATGATACTGTACTTTGGTTCCTTCATGAATTTCGCTGTGTCTAGTGAACCAAAACTGCTCTGGGGAGTCACAGAAGTAGCAGTAATCTCTGTGCTTTGTCGGTGATCCCATAAGGAAGACTTCTGTGACCCACAAGAGCAGGTTTGAAGTGACCCGTGTCTTTCTGTGAGTGTAATTACTAATTTAGGTGTTCACTGTCATGTTATCTTAGGGCTTGGGCAGGGAGGTTCTCTGAAAGGCATCCTACTAATTCTTAAAGTAAATAATTTTTATGATGCTTTAGTACACATGCATGCACATTAAGTATGTGTATAATTAAATTAGTCTCAACTGAATGTCCTTGAAAATGATCTACAACACTAAAACAATTGTAAAATCCAATACATAAGAAAATACTGCTGTTAAAGTATAGTAGCTTGGAGTTTGATATGTGTAATTTATACTATTAAGTAATGCACAAAATTGGAAGCAGAAGTTTCCAAGGTGGAAAAGGAAGGGACAGTGTAATTTAGTAAAGGGAGCCAAAGCAGGATGATGTTGAGTTATTTTGTATTAGCAGTTTCTTTATTCTTCTTACTATTATTATTCTTTCCCATCCACTGGCTTGCTGGTGGCATTATAGAAACTTCCTGCTGAGGCCACTTAAAACCAGTGGGTAGCAGTTTTGTATTTTGTGTTCTCCCGCAGTCCCTTTTTGCTTGGAATAGCTAGCCCCATCACAAGCACAAGCCCGAAGACGTAGCTGATGCTGCAGCAAGGCTGAGTAGGACGTGATAAGATCCAAACCTTGATAAGTAGGAAGGGGCTGTGTGTGTCTTGTCGTGGTGGTGGCAGGAGACATAGGGATAGGAAGGGGAACTAGAAGCCGGCTCAAAAATTTAGGAGGCCAGAAGAGAGTTGTGCTGGTTAGAGATCTACATTTTGTACTAACTTACAGTGTAGGGAGGCTTTATGGGCTGGTAGGTGGTAGCTAAGATGTCTTCAATGTGAAAAGCGCTTTGCAGACATCTTTCAACAGTGCAGGTGTTGAAGGGAGGATGGAACAAGAGTGGGTGTCTGAATTCAAAATGTGACGGGGGTACAGAAGGGTGATGAGTAACAGCTCCTTACCGGAAAGAGTCCCTCCTGTTCAGTTGTGTGGTGTAAACCCCATTTTTCCAACGGCAGAAGAAACTGTTGCAGTGCTGCCTGCAGGATGGTTGAAGTCACGGTTGTGACATTGCAGCTGCAGTTAGTGTCTTATTTAAGGAAGCTTTGTGGAGGGCTTATTTTCACTTGTCTCAGTTATATCTATCTCCAAACATTTTTTTTTTTCAAAGCCAGCAACAGACATAATATGCCCCCCCTTACAGTTATCACGAGCAGGAGATGCCGTATTTAGAGCATCATTTGTATGATCAATACTCTACTGAGCTGCTAATAGCAAATTTTAAAAGGTTAACAGCTTGTGTTTTTATGGAAAGCCATTAGAGAAAAGCTTTCCTCCAAAAGAAAGAATCACTCTCCTTTTTAAAAGCATTTATTTATGAAAGCAAAATCTGACCGATTCTCTCCTCCAAGCAAAACTGATGTTTGGAACTGTCTGAAACTTTGGACAATCCTAGTTTGTAGGCTTGACCTTTAGAGAATGTAAAATGAAGGAAGAAGACGGCACATAAACTCTGAGAGAGCTCTTCTGAAGAAAACTTAAATAGCTTTATAAAGCACTTTCATATTTTCCGGAATGGCCTGATACTTTTTAATGGAGTGAGGGAGTATCATCTTTGGTCTTATGCAAGCTAAAATTAGTGATGTGTTTTCTCTTAAAATAAATGAACAATATCTAGATTGTAATCCATAAAAACATCCCTATGTCAGGTCAATGCAGCCCCAAATATTTATTTATAATCTCTATGCTGTCATGCTAATTATTTACAGTGAACGTATACTGATTTTACTCAGTTATTCTCCAGAACTGAGTGAATAACTCATCCGGGCTGAATGTTTCAGTCATAAGGCTACAGACTAAAATTGTTACAGAGTTCTGTTTCGGTAGCGTGGTAGAGGACTTTGTTTCTTCAGAGCCTCATGAGGTAGAGTGAACTGGAGTTTAGATATCTGAAGATGTCATAACTTTTCAAATATCTATATGTATTTTTTTCCTTAACACAAGTCAGGTAATGGTTCTCATATCTTAAAATATAATTGAATGGTAGCCATGGAATCAGCTGATACCCAGGTTTTGTGGATACCCTTTTTGCTACTCTGATGAATGGAGAATGTTTCTGAATGTGCAGTTACTTGATAGCAAATTCTGATTATTTCTCTCAAACAGATAGCAGTGATTTCAGTTCTGAATTTTTTACTTTCCTAGATGCACCAGAAGGGTATTGGAGCTTTGGAGTTCAAAAATGAATAGTATGAGTAGACACCTCTCGCTTGATGACCATTATAAAAATACACTTAAGGTTCATGAGACAAAAGTGGGAATGGTAAGGAAGTAGAGGGACGTAGCAGCTGAGATGTGTGCTTCTCCCACCATTACCCGCTCAGATCGGATGCCGCAGCTCCAAGAGGAGCTGACGTGTGGCATAGCCGGCGTCAGCCCGGCCCTTCGCGGAGGGGACTCCGCTCGGCACCATACCTGGCTCCAAACTGTTCTTTTGTTTGTGTTATCTGGGTCCATCTTAGTGTAATTCAGCTTTGGGAGGCATCCAAATAATTCTTGAGCTGGTGTGGAGGGAGGCGATGGGAAGGCAGCGGGGGCTGCTGCGAAACTCCCCCCCTTTAGGTAGCAGCGAAGGTGCGAATTGCTGTATCTGGTCCCCCCCATCCCACCCCTGTAGTTATTTGCAGAGTGTAGCAGCGAATGTTATCTGCACGTCTTTGGGGAGGATCGACTGTGACATGTCCCTCCAAGATGCTACCTTGAAAGCAGTCTCTAGGGTCAGAGTATGGGTGTCCTAATGGAGTACAGTAACCTGCAGCTGTCGGTGCCTTTGCATTTAAATGCGCTTGTTTTTCCCCGCAGTGTTCACCAGCTTCTTCAGCGAACCAAGTTCTGAGCGACTGCAACGTCTTCGGCTGGGGGTTTTGCTGAATCTGGCGGCTAAAATCCTTTGTGTGGCAGTCCTAAGGGATTAGCTCAATCGTCATAGCATCTAGGAAACGAAGCGGTGGAGCTAGTGTAGGTAGTGACATGGCACATTTCACCCCGATTGCTTTCAGTGAGTTGTGAAGTTTTTTGTGGTAAAAAGCTCACTTTACCTGTTCTGCAATCAGGTTTCATAGAAACCTTGTTTGTTTGTTTTTGTTTGTTTGTTTTCTCTCAAATGGTTATAGAAGAGTAAATCTCATTCCTTGAAGGCTTTCTCTGGCCCTAAATACACTATTGGAGGAAGAGATCGGGTGGATTTTATGACTTGTGAAAATGAGTGGGAAGTATTTCTATCTTAATAGATTAATGTTTTGCAATGCCTTATGAAGGTGAGGGAAACTGCCAGGCCTTACCCAGAAAATCTGTAGTAAATTTTGCTAATGATGGTCCAGGCTCCGTGACTTTTCTGTGAAAATACCGACAGTGAAATTTGCTTGTGGCCCAAAGGGCTGCGTTCAGACCAGACAGCAGCAAAGTTTCAGTAATTAGTCTTTGCCAGGCAGTGCCCAGATTTCCTGCTAGGCGTACGGGAATGGTCACTAGCTTGCAATATTGCTAAGGGTAAATGAACAGCTGGTTTTTCAAAGCGTGTGGTGGTGAACAGCGCTTGCTTTTCTTCGGTGTGATCGCACCATAGAGCTTTGGCGTTACTCCTGCTGGGCTGAACACTCGCTTCTGACTTGCTGCGGGGTTTGGTCTTGTTGCAGATGTGAAGCCCTGTGCAGAGCTGAGGGGTCCTCTGAGGCAGTCGTTCATGAATCTGTGTTGCTGCTTGTTATCAGACTTCTTCCGCATTACTCGCTCAGGCCCGGGTGATATTTTCCTGTTCCTTCATCCCTTTCTTCAACATAGGCTCCTAGAAGAAAGAAAAGTGCATGTTAAAGTGAATGATAATATGGAGGCACAGCTGGAAATAATAAAGACAGGTACAGCTGCAGGTCTTACAGTACTACTTCTATTGTGGTCTCATTATAGATAATCCACTTTCTGGAGTGACTAGATATGTGCAGTAAGCTTCCTCTGCAGCTGTCTGACAGCATGTGTCCTCCTTATCGTGATGACCTAGTTATTGGTCTGTTTGAAAGGTGGGCGATTGCGGCATGCTCCAGAAATGGTTAACTTGAGGAATATCTAAAGGTACTAGCAATTGCAGAATGTCCCTGTCTCCCTTTTAAGTGGAGCCAAGAGCTAGAACTGGGTGTGCTTGATGGGACTATCAGCGAACACCCTGGGGAGAGCCTGGGAGGTGCTCCTGTTTGCAGAGCCGCTCGTGGGCTGGGTTCTGATTGCTTCAGACAACTGGTGCTACTCCACCTTCCCTTGACAGCAAGTCTGGAACAGCAGGGAGAAGTCAAATAGGAGAATAAAGCAATCTCCGAGGTCACACTGTTTCCTTCTGCCCCAAATCCGTCCTGGAATCTAGCCAGCTTCAGAGCATATAGAGCTTTCTCCATAAAATCTTGTTTGGAGGTGCCTGATAAATATCAGGTGATTTCTTCCCCCAGCCATTCCCGGTCTCTGGCCAAAAGGGTAAGTTAGAAGTAGTACAGCGCCAAGCTTTGACAAAATAAGCATTTGAGCAAGCATTTGTCTAGGAGAATAGTGCACCCCTTTCTTACATGGTGACTAGATGTGACAGATGCTCCACATGACACCTCCATCCATAGCTAAAACATGCCTCTGGCATCCAAACCATAGTGCTAGTTTTGTGCTGTTCCCTTTTTTCCTTTGATACTTTGAAGACTGTGATGGTGATATTTTATTGAAAGATTTTTTTAAAGTGCCTTCCTAAGAATAGGCTCTTAAGTAATGTCATCTTCAAAACCTCAATGCCCAGGCGCTTTAAAGCCTGTGAAGGATATGTCAGGTGTTCAATATTTTTGAGAACTCTGCCACGTACTTCCAAGTGGCATCATGTAAGTATCCAAGTAGACTCATAAATCTTGCCTTTAAAAAAGAATTAACTGTTGTACATAAAAATTCTTTATTTCTCTCAACTGGTCTTCCTAAAGAAGTGTTGAATTAACTATGCTAAAACAACCAAGTCGTAGTGTTCCTGGGTGAAGAGCTAACAGGACTTTGTGCGGTCTGGGTTAGTGGAGGAGCAGGACAGGAGGAACAGCGCTTCCAGTGCGAGGAATGCGGCTTCATCGCATTGATGTGACCAAAGTTTGGCAACTGCCCTTGGAAGGTCTGGTGTCTGAAACTGCTGGTGGGACTGTGCTGCTGAGTGGCAAAGAATTAAATTGCAGAGATTTACTAAAACATGGGATTTGTACGTCTGCTTCTAATTGGGAACAAGTTGGCTAGGGAGGATTTTGCAATGATGTGCACATCCGAGAAAAACGTGTAGAAATGGAAATGTGGCTGAAGCCTAATATCATTTAAGGACTCCACTTAATTAAAATCCATAAGGTGAGACTTCTATCCACAGTGTTGCTGTTATTTAGGAAGTAGTGACAGAAGGAAGAAACTGTTTAGTTTTTGGACGGGTCAAGTTGAAGGTGAAGCTTACAGTGCAAGAGACCGTTTTCAAAGAAGCACATATAAATGGATTAACGAAGTGATAATGATGTTTGATCTTGCTTAAGAAGACATGGCTTTGATTTGATTGGAGCTTATTTTAAGCGTATTTCCCTCTAACAGAATGGTTTTTGCTAAAATGCTCCCTTGATTTCTAGAGCACATTTTTTTTTTTTTTTAATGAAAAGGGGGAGAGGAAAGGTAAGATGGAATGCAGTGCTTTGCTAAGTAATTGAAAATGCATGGTGTCCTACAGAGCATCCATTGTCAGCTGCTAGGAGAATAGAGCTGAATTAATTTTCTTGTGCTGTTTTATTGAATTCTTGGTTCTCCTGGGGTGTTAATCTAGTATCAGGCTCTTCGAGGAGATACTCTCCTGCTACTTGGCTCTGGTGCCTGAGGAACTAGTGCTGTATGTGGAAATAGAAACCAGTGGTAGAGGTACATGCTGTTTCTGCAAGTTGTCTCACTTGCTTGTCTCTCTACAACTAGTCTCTTCTAAGAATGCTGCCTGTCGTGGTTTTTGTTTCTGTTTTTATTTGTTGTTTGAGGAAGACATTTCAGTTCTCTTTAATGGGTTGCTTTGCTTCTATGCAGAAGATAAAAGATAATTTGGTCTTGAGACTTGATCTATTTATTATTGATAGTGTGAGTTGAAAACATTAGAGGAATGACTGGTAGCACAGTCTCTTCCGTGACAATACTGTTTTCAAAGGCTATTTTGAAAGTTAGACCTTAAAGAAAGAGCAGAGCAGATGGAGTGGCGAAGCCAAGTGTTCAGCTGCTGCTAGAGTAGAATCATCCCAGCTCCAGAGATACCAAAATAAATGGATTGGTCTACTTCTTGCAAGCAGTATTTAGCAGCCACAAAACTGGAGCAACCTTGCAACTGCTGTATGCTAGTCCTGTGGGTTTTTTTGTTTTGTTTTGTGTTTTTTTTTAAGGACTTCAATAGACTGAGCTATAACTGATTAATTTCAGTAAAAGAGATAATTTCAGGGTGAAAAGTGTTTTTTCCCAAATCAAACAGAATACTCATATATCACTTTCCAGAATTCTGGATGCTCTCTAATCTTTCAAGCTACTTCTTCCTGGCACTATCAGTGGCGACGTGGCTGGGGCTCCAGGGTCAGGCTGATAGTAGGTGTCCAAGTCGTGCCATCGAGACTCAGGCGCCCCATGCTGTGTCTTGTTACCACTAAATGTCTGAAAGCATGTTCACCTGACCTTGCTATTTCTGAGAATTTTCCCACTGGGGTGAGCTAATTTGTAATTGCTAAATGCCACCAAAGAACAAATGGATTCTAAAAATCACATTCAAAACTTTCACTTTCAGTGAGCAATCTTGTTACTACTTGACTCTGTTTTGCAGTTTAAACTCCAGATTATACTTTGCCCTATACCTGAACTGTACTATTTTGTTGGCTTTTGCTTGCACATACGGCATGAGTGATACTGACCTCCTAGTGCTGGGTTTTATAGAGAAATTGTATACACTTTAAATTGAATGCAAGTCAGAGGACGGGTTAGCTTTAACTTTTGCCTTTAAATGTTTTTTCCAGGCATCTGAAGAGGCCTCACTACGGGCTTTGGAGAGTCTAATGACAGAGTTTTTCCACAATTGCACAACAAATGAACGGAAACGTGAAATAGGTGAGTTCATACCATTTTTAACGAAAGGTCCCATTCACTTTCTGCCTCTTGCATGCACCGACAGATATAAGTTGCTGGTCATGTTAAACGTAAGTGATGGATGAAAGTGCTGTACTTGATACAGAAATGGTGTCGTAGCCTCTCTTGCATATGACACTGAAGTATGGGAGAATTCATCAATAACACTTTGCCTGGTTTGGATTTTGGAGATCCTAGGAAAAGTCCTATTGCTAATGTATCAGTAACAGCGGTTGTATGCTCTTGTGGGCATGGAAAGGTACCTTCTTTCCTCAGAGTAATAACTTGGCTATTGTATGAGAAGGATTTTGATTTTTTTTTTCTAATGTATGTTTTTGGGTTGCTTATCTTAGAAAAGCTTTTGCTTTCTCCCTAGAGATGGAGTGTAGATTTCAGATTCTTCCTATATTAAGAAGAGAAAGCAGAAGAATGTCCTACTTAGTGTGCAATTGGACATCAATAAAATAGTGGAAAAAAGTGCAGTTGTGTTTTAGTTGGTTTTATGAGTTGTGTTCCTGTGAAAACTGGCAGAGATCTTACAGGTACTCTAAATTAACTTCCTTCATCTGTGGTTAATGGACATAAATAAGCAAATAATCTGGCTATTTGCTTTTCCTCTCAAACTTCTGCCACCTCTAACTTGGGTACCAGAAATATGATCAGCATGAAGGATGTCTTCTAGAAAGCTGGAGAAGTATAGAATAAGCAACTAACCAACAATCTTTTTTCCCTCCATTGTGGAGATCACCTGCATTGCTAGTATGAATCTAAATCGGGCCTTCCTTTTCAGTTAGTATGAATTTGGTGTATAACAAATACCACTGCTATGTTCCCAACACCATGGTACCAGACTTGGAAGGGTCATCGGACTTGTCTGTACTACTGATTTCTGGGATTCACAGAGTAGTTCTTCCAACTTTCTAGTTCTTGCAGAAGCTTCTGGGATGTAGGCTGTATTCCTTCACAACTTACCACTTAAGTATTTGTTAAAGCACAATCTTGTCTTATAGACTCCATAAAAAATTTCTCACTCAAAACTTGAAATGTCGCATTTGGTTGGTGACAAAAAAAAAAAAAAAAAAAAAAAAAAGGAGCCCATGCAACTTTTCTTTTTCATACATTTTGTACATAGTCACTTGGCATGAGATGATCAAATACCGTAACTGCTTTCTGAATGTTCAGAGGAGTCTTTGTTATGCTGACCTGCAATAATATTAGTTGCTCTTGGAGCAATTGCATTGAAACAAGAATATTTTAATGCTGTATGTGATCTCAGGTCCTCCCAGTCTTCCACTGTGACCTTGTGTCCTACCATTTGGCTTTTATAGGTAAAAAGGTAATATTGCCTGTTGTTCAAGTTGTCTGCTATTTCCTGTCATAATAAGTGCATAACTTGTATTTTAATATTAAACTTTTGGTCTAGTATAGTATCGATGTCAAAACTGTATTTTCTGAAGTGATGTGCGCATTTTGTTTTCACTGAAGCCTGTTGTTAGGCTGTTTTTAATACCTTTGAGCATGTTTATTCCAGGTTGGTTGAGTCACCTTCTGAAAATGGGGTTTCTTCCATGCTCAGCGTGCTTTGTATATGAGATTTTTGATCTGTTTACAGCTCACATATTTTAATATATATTTTTTAATGCTTTATTTTTTCAGAGGAGCTTTTAAATAACTTTGCCCAGCAGATAGGAGCCTGGAGATTCTGTCTCTATTTCCTGTCAAGTACAAGGAACGACTATGTAATGATGTACAGTTTGACTGTGTTTGAGGTAAGGTGTATACTGTTGTATACTTAGTGCCTTTTCTGTGTTGGATGCAATTTTCAGTTGGCAATCAATTGTATTTAAAAATGTCTGCCTAAAATGGCAATCCTAATAAGTACGATGATAAAGCTTGCTTTTATTGCTCTCTCCTAAAGGGATTATTTAATGGCTGCTTTAGGGTGTGAGAATATGAATCTTTGCACACAAATTGAAGAATTACTTTCCTGGCATTTCTAAGTAGAAATTACCTACAATTTCAGACACTGCTCAAGTTTTCTGTACAATGCTTTTAAGAACGTTATTGCCTTCCTACTTTTTTAGGGTCAGAAATGAGTGTGCATGGTAATCTGCTACTAGCTGCTGCAAGCTGTAATGCTGAGAGGAGAGGCAAAGTTAACTATTATTTTCTGACATTTAGTAGTTGCGGTAGCGCTCTCTTGAACTATATCTAGCAAGTTTATATGCTAGTTGTGGAGGGAAGGCTGCTCTTAGACCACATCCCACTTCTTACCTATTTATAAAAGAGAACAAAGTTATAGTTAGAAGCCTGAATATTGACTTTCTTTTTGTACAGCTGTTTGAAGAAACAAAAGTATTTTGTGAACAGTTCTATTTGCACAACTGAAATCAATGTGTGCTGAATGAGCAGCACAGGGTCTTTCCCTAACGAAGCCAGTGTCGTGCCTTACCTTGGTCCATTTATAGCCTTTTCCTTGGGCTCTTGGCTGGGTTGGCAGTCTGAGCCTTGCTCCAAATTCAAGGTTTTTGTACCGTTTGCTGTGTACCACTTTTTAGATAGTGCAAACAACTTTGTACTTAATATTAAGTTGTGTTGTTTTCACAAATGATGTGCCCAGGTTGTTGTTCTCTGACTTCTTGAATTAAAAGACTTCGTTTATCTGGGCTTACATAGGGAGGGAGTCTGAAATAATCTGCATACTGAATCTGGATTACCTTTAACCATCAGGCCATCCTTCCTCTCAAAAGGGGTAAGCGCGGCAAAAATGGCACAGGAGTTTGTGTTCTCTGGTGAAGGATGTTGCATGGTAGCAGCCTGCACATGAGGAAGAAAACACATTTGACTGAGCCTCTGCCTGTCTGTCGGGAGGGAGGGAGGGGGAAAAAAACCAGCTCTGAAAAAATAATTGTGCCCAGAACTGAGCAGAACAAAGAAATCACTGTACAAGTGTAAATTGAGGGAAATGAGTCTACAGCTTAGCTGAGATTAGAATCTCAACTGAGAACCCAGACTTTCTGAAGTTAACTGTTGTAGTGCTGCCTGATCAAATAGATTGGGACTGAATTTATCAGTGAGAGTATCTATGTGAACAGATGGATCATCCTCAAAACTACCTGAGAACGTTCTATTTTCTAGAATGTCCAAAAAGCAATAGCAGATTTATAATAAAAATCTTCGTGATTCCCTACCCAGATGAACATTTTTTTCATGTGGTTATCACATCTGCTTTACATGCTGAAGGTCCTGGGTTCAAGCCCCGGTGAAACCAGCACCAGGAAATCTGTGGGAGGTTGGACTAGATGATCTCCAGAGGTCCCTTCCAACCTTACTGATTCTGTGATTTCATCTTGCTTTTTGAAAAAGATTTCTTTTTTTTTCCTCCTAAAATATTTGATAGGTTCAGAAAGCTGTGACTTCAGATGAGTAGGACAAAATTCTGTGGGCGTTAAGCATGAATGTTAATTCTAAAGTACCCTTTCGTTTTTATTGGAGCTTTTGAAACTCTTGTTCTGGGCTTGCAGGGAGGAACTCTTGTTTGCCTGGCTTTGCTGATTTAAACAAAGTTGTTGGTTTTAAACAATACTTCTAGACAGTATTTTCTCTACCCCAAAACCAAGAAGCGACTTTTTTGGGGCACTTCATTTACAAATATCAGTAAAACCTCTGTACTGTGAATTGGAGTTTTTTTGTACCATAATTGCAGCCTACAGTTTTCTGTAGCAAAGCCCTTCACTGCACAGGATTTCTTGGTTGAAAATTCTCCAAACTATGTGCCTGCAAATGGGTACAGATATTGCCTCAGTAGCAGGGCTCCTGAGTAAGTTATCCTGAGAGGTTCAGCTACTAATACTCCAGAGGCCTTAAATGGGATTGTAGCATTGCAGAAAAGTAATTTTGCAACTTTGCCTCCTTATGGGTTTTGTCCATTTTAAAGTGAGCTAAAAGCCTTTTGTTAATGTGGTATCCTCTCACTGCAAAGTTCTTGAATTGTGAGGTGACCTCCCAGCTTAGACCTTCAGGAGACATTTGCTGCATCAGCTTCTCCTTTGTTTCTGCCTCATATGGGGTTATACTTCCCCCTTTCAAAGGATCCAGGGTTAAAAGATGGTGGAAAAGCTTTATTTTATATGTATGGAAATCAGTTCTGCGTGATCTGGAACTGGTTAAATTGATGCATGCCAGTTGTTGTCACTTACCAGTTGATCAAAACGCTGGTCTGTTCAAAGCTATGTGGGTAATAGTTCCTGGGACAATGAAGCCGTCTCACGTGAAACATATTGGAGGTACTCTACAAATCTGTCATCGTTCCTTGTTGTTGTTGGAGTCTGTATCGGTATGCTGGGTGGCTTACGAGATGAGTGCTGTGAGTTCTGCTCAGCAGCTTGAGATGTCACTGTCCCAGTTGTCTGAGTATCCCATTAGGTAGCAGCAAAGCTTATTCCAAGTTACAGTTAATGATGTGGGGCTTGTACCTTCTATTCAGCTGCTCATGGTCTGCCTAACTTCTGTTGGCTTAAACTCATAAAGGTGAGGTTGTGCAAAGGTGTCAGGACTGTATCAAACCGCTAAGCAGTCGTAACATCTTACATTTTGGCTAAAGAGCAAAGTGAGGCCGTGTTAGAGCTGTAAAACACAATGTCCATTTGATGTGTTCTGAAAAAAAAAGAGACTTTTCTGTTTAACCTGCTAATATCTGCTCATTTCCTTATCTGCAGGTCTGCCATGGCAGCAGAGAGCAATAAACTAGTTCAAATGTAGATGTTTTAGTTTTTAAGTCGTCGTGCTCAGTCAGGGAGAAGCATGGGCAGATGAGTGGCTATTGAAAGCTATAGCCTTTTCCTTGGCTGCGCGTTGTGGCAGGCAGCAGGAACCATTGGCTGTATGATGGAGCAGCACTACACGGTTGTCTATCCCTGCACTGTATGTCTGAATTCTCTCAGTGAGAATAGTACTTAGCTTTCACAGTAAACTTGGTAACTGCATTTGTGGCATTCTTTTCTTTTTTTCTCTTATATTTGTTTTGAGGTAATTTTTCACTCATGTTAAGAAAGCTATGATGAAATGTGTTAAGATGCTTTTCCTGCAAGATACCTGGTATCTCTGGGTTGAAGTTATCCTACTCAGACACCTAACTATTCAACTTCACTGAAGCATTTCCTTTCTGCATGTCTAAGATGCGCTCATTTGGGAGGCTTGTTTCTTTTTCCAGAACCTAATCAATAAGATGTGGCTTGGGGTCCCATCTCAAGACAAAATGGAGATCCGCAGCTGCCTGCCCAAGCTTCTTCTAGCTCACCACAAAACCCTGCCTTACTTCATCAGGAACAAACTCTGCAAAGTCATTGTGGATATTGGCCGACAAGACTGGCCAATGTTCTACCATGATTTCTTCACTAACATCTTGCAGGTAAGAATGTATTTTTGGAAAATACACCAAAGTTTATAAAAGAAAAAATTAGTTTAATTCGTGGAGAGACATATGTTGTTTCCTTAGTGACTTCTCTTGACAAAAGTTAAAAAAGGAACAATTACATGAAAAAGAAACTCAAAGGTTTTTCTAATTCTTTTTTTTTTTTTTTTTTTTTTTTTAGTTTTTCAAATAACTTTTAGCTTCTTTTTTTTCCCCTCTTCCCTCTAATGTTATGTTGAGATTAAATGGTGCCTTCTTCTGACACTTAGGGACATTTGTTGAATTCCTTAATTCCTGGAGCTATACTGACTGCTGGAAGAAAACCAGGAAGGTGGCTTGATGGCAGATCTGCTAATGCTTCTCTACTGGCAGGGCGATGGAGATGTGCTGTGTTGTATTGCCAATATGCTACATAACCTGACAGATGAGCTTTCTTGAGTGTTGCTGCAGCAGCCTTAATAATCAGCGCTCGCTCCACCTCAGTACCAGTTCTCTGCCACAGCAGCATCAGCAGAAGGGAATGTGTGCTGCAGAGGTTAATTTTATACTAAGATACTAGACTAGACACTGGGAACGCTAGTTCGCCTGTGCTAACGCTGTTGTCAGGGTGAAATGCCTCAAACTACTGCACCGAGTTTTGCCAGTAATTGTGTCTCGGCACCTTCTGTTTTAGTTACAGCAGCAGCTTGGGATATGTCCATGAGGTGAACTGAGGTCTACCAGGAACGCTGAGTAGCTGCTTTACTGCACGACTGAATGGCTAGGCACACGAGGAGCCTTTCCCCAAGGCTTGCGGGCTGCTTCACAGCTCACGTAGACCTGTGGTGTCCTAGTGATGCTGGTGCTGGTTCCCAAGCCAGCTAGCTTAAAGCTGACTTGGCTGTATTTATACAATACTAAAGGCAAAAGTATGATTGAAGTCTTGGCCTGCCCTGCTTTTTGTTTGATCCCTGTGAACCTGAGCAAGACACAAGAACTTTCTGAAGTCTTCCTAACCATAATTTGAAATTCTTGATTAACCTTCTGTGCAAAGTTACGCAGGTGAAGATCTCAGCATTTTGGCCTTTAGCTCAGATATCTTACCAAACAAATCACATTCCTGTAATATTTTTTGACAAAGGAACAATAGTGCCCAGGAAGTATCAACCGCACTTTGAATTTTAATTATTTAAGTGTAATATTTAAGTATTTAAGTGTATTGAAAATGTGCAGGTTGTGGGTTATTCTATTTAAAGAAAAAAAGTCAGTAAAACCCTGGATAGGTCATTGTTGCATGATTCTCAAAAAGGAAATTTCTGAATGCAACTCTTGGAGATTTTTTTTTTTCCCCGTACCTAATTCTAGTGGCCAAAATTATCCAGGAAAACTTTGGCAGCTGATGATGTAAAGTCAGTAACTGAATGCTGGTGGAGGTTTTCAAGCAGACTCTCACAGGAAGACTAAAATATACTTTTGAGAGTCTCGATTGAAAGAGTGCTGCTAGTTTGGATGCTGTTCGTTTGTAATCCAGCATCTTCACTGCGAAGCAGAAGTTAAATGGTACAGCCTGAGCTGAACTCGCAGCTCGCTGCCGCTGCAGCCTGGCTAGTGCAAGCCTCCTGCTTTGATTTGGGTAGTTCATTTCCAGTTCTCAAATTGTTCGTATCTGGCTTAAACAGGTCGAGTATAAACCGAAGTGCTGCACGGTCTTTTCTGCTGACGTGATTACATTGATTTGAATGCAGCTGTGCCTACAGACAAGCCGCAAGGCAGTTATTCAAATAAATCAAAGTTCCAAAGTGTCAGGAGTTTATTTGTTAAGACAAATGGATTTAGCATTAATTGTGAAGTCAGAAAGTGCCAGCTTTGCCTACAAGGCTTGTTAGCGACGGAAGTAATCTCTTTTCTAACAGCTTTCTGTAATTGTGTAGTGCAATTTTTTTTCCTGAGTTCTTAATCTTGGAAGTACTGTGAGAACTGTCTGCGGTTTGGGCTTTTGGTTTTGCCTGGATTTGCAATTGAAATGCCTCTGAGCTTTTGCTTTCTTTTCTAGTATTTTGGAGGTTATCTAAGTGATTGCAGAGCCCACTTTGGATATCTGGCTTTCCTCAAGCCCCTCTTCTGGGCTCTGCTTCTGAAGGAATCTTCCCATGCAGTTAGTTTCTATAGCACAGACCTTCAAAAAATATCTAGAGAAAACATAGGCAGAATATAAATATTGAATTTTAAGACTCCAAAATCATGAAGAGTAGCAAAGGAGTAGCAGATAAGCCATATCTCAGCTCCTCCTTCTAAGATAATTTGAACTGCTTGATTACTTAGGATTGAATTGTATCCCAGTACTCTAAGTAGTCTCTAAAACTTCTATTGACCCGTTGGAGGAAACATAACTTGGAGTATTGCACTATGATTATGCAAAAGCAGTAATTCTTAGAAAATGCTACTTCTATGAAGGCAAGAATTTGTTTAACGTTAGCATGCCATGCAGTGCCACTTCAGTAAACTTCCTGGTGGTGTAGGAAAATACATCTGCTTCAAATACCTGATTTAGGGTCATGTCTGAAGAAAGAAGTAACAGCCATGCTGTTTGAAGAGCAAGAGGGATCTAGTCTTTTGGGGTTTTGTTTTTGTTTTTTCCGCTGCCTTCATTAGAACAGCACAAATGAGGAGGAGGCTTACCGATAAAGTCAGATTTAGTGTATGGATATGGCCTAAAGGTTTGCTTTTTTTTCTCTTTTTTTCTTTTTTTTTTTTTTGAGAAGGTATTTTTTTCCTTCTGATTTCTTGTGTTTAGCTAAAGGTAGATCTGAGTTCAGTGGTTTGAAGAATGGATATAGAAATGGGTTACTTTTGTGAATTTAAGAAAAAACCCTTTGAAATATGAAGTCCTGCTGCATTAATAATATGGACTAATAATCTCAAGATAAATGAGAAATTATTCGCAGTACTGACAAGTCCTAGGAGATTCGGTGGCAACAGCTTAAGGTGTTACTACTAGCTTAAGGTGGTACTGCCTGATACTATGCTCAAATAGGACCATAAAGGCAGCAAAGCTTCAGCTTCTGCTGAGGACCATCAGACTGATGGGGAAATGGCTTATCCTAGACACCAGCTAGAGCTGAAAAAGCAACCAGACTTTCTGTAAGCTTGTCATATATGTCCTCAAGATTGCTTTCTGAAAACCAGACTTGTGTATGTTTAGACTGAGAGCTCACGTATGGACTTTCCTTTTCACGTGTTTCTCTAAACTGTGTAGCCTGAGCCATGTTAAGTCAAGTTGTCTCTGGTTTGGGGGCTCAGTATGAATAGGGCTGAGGTCAGCCTGCATCATGTAATGTATGATTTAAGGGTTGCTTGTAATACTTGTGATTGGCTTTATATTCCTCTCCCTTCTTTCCCCCTGCCCAGGGTTAGTACAGGAGTTGTTTTGGATATTCCAGGGCAGCAGAAAAGAGCAACATTTTTAAGCAGAAAATGAATTCTAATGGCACAAAGTTTTGTCTCTAATATCCCAGAGTTTAGTGAAGGCAAAAATTATTGCTTTCTCAGGCCCATGTTTCCTGTTCGCATTAGAAGTCATTCTTTTTAGAAGATCCAATAGAGATGCAGGGAGACATCATATCCCTTAACAGTGTTCTGTGGTCATTCGATACTGACTGCAGTTGTTCATCAGGTATTAGAAGGAGCAAGATTTTTTTTTTTTTTTTTATGTTGACACTGCTTGACTGATGGCACAGGCTCCTGAGCAGCTCCAGAAGCAGCCCCGTTACGTAGTGAAACCGCTGGTACTGAGGCAATTCTGAGAAGTGGTGATGTCGGCAGATACCAGACGGTAAACAAGGAACAAACTGTGACTGGTAAACATGTTGGAACAGCAAATGTAGCAGTGGCATTATGAAAGCTCTCTTGAAACCCCGAGGATTCCCATGGTGCTCGAACTGTTGCAACATTACACATTAATGTCTCAGGAAATCAAATACCTGCAGTTTTCTTCACTCAGTGTGTAGTGTTATAAATGGTTGGGAATTGATGCTGCCTTAGTCTTGATACACCGGTGAACTGCCCATAGTATTACTAATCTCGTTCGCCATCTGATGGTTTGGCAGAATGTTATACTGTGTTTGTATGGTTTCCTTTCAGTTAATTCAGTCTCCTGTGACTACTCCTTTGGGACTGATCATGCTGAAAACTACTTCAGAAGAGCTGGCATGTCCACGAGAGGATCTTAGCGTAGCCCGGAAAGAAGAGTTAAGGAAGCTGCTCCTGGACCAGGTGCAAACAGTACTTGGGCTCCTCACAGGTAGGAGTTAGCTGCGCTTGCAACATTGAAACAGGTGCCATCCTTTGCCCTTCCTCAGAGGCTAGCAAGTTCTCACTTTCACTGTTCAGTGAACTGAGGCAAGGGCTGTATGGTGGCTGCTTCCTACTGGTTGAACACCTTCAACTCTACTGTTTGAGTAAGACTCAGCTTACTACAAAACAAGCTTAAGTAGCAGAACAGATTTATAGCTGTAAACGTACTCGCTGTTTATAAAGTGAGATTTAGATTGTGTATGTAAGCACTTAGTGATTTCTTCAAGTTCTTTAAGAGAAGGTAATGTTCCTTGTCAAAGCACTGTATAATCATGATCTGCCGAGGTTCTATCGCTGTCTCCAACATGCTTGTTAGAGCAATTTGTTTTTTTAGCAGGCTATTTTAAGAATGTCTCTTTGGCCAGGTATTTTGGAGAGCATCTGGGACAAACACAGTGTTACTGCTGCCACTCCACCACCATCCCCAACTTCAGGAGAAAGTGGTAAGGATAGCTAGAACTGAGTACTTTTACCTTTTAAATTTAAAGTGCATAGGAATAATATCTTGTAGCTTAACTTGCAATATGAGGCCTAGATCCCTTCCTTTACTGTCTAACCTATTGTGAAAATATTTTTCTAAAGCTGTATGTAGGCCAACAAATTTATGATCAGAAAGGTACATCTTACCAGAAAAAACAACTTCCACAGCAGGGAAAGCTCCACTGAAAGTGCCACTTCCTTCAAGAGTGCACATATAGCTTCCTGTTGTCTTCAGATGGCAATAAGCTTTTTGAAATGTCAGTTCAAAATGCTGTAACAGCAGTGAGTTCACATTGTCATCTATGAATTATAGCTGTAAAAGCTGTACATCAAAAGCTAGAGAAGCAAAACTGCAGTTCTGATTTAAAGAAAAGAGAAAAAGTAATTGGGAGTTTGTGCCTGTACATCGTGGAAAGCTTATTTTCTACCCACTTCTGTTAGTGTTTTTCATGGCTGTTTATCTGTATGCCGGTTTACATATGCAATCCTTAGTGACCTTTGAAATAGCACATTTCTGTGTTCTTGTACTTTGAGTACATTTCATTAATTCTTTTAAGGCTAAATAGGGAACAACTGTTGGCAAGGACCTTTTATATAAGCTCACTCAAGATTTGCTGTCCAGCAGCACATGGTGTATTTCTTCCTGCTTCTCAGAATATGGAGCAAAAAAGCACTGATGCTATGAAATCACCATTTTGTTTTAAAATTCTCTCTCTTTTTTTTTTTTTTCCTCTCTCTCTCTCTGCTTTAAACAAGGATGAAGGAAGGCCTTAGGCTAGGGAATCCTGAAATGCCCAGTTGCATATGGGGGGAGATGAAATGCTTTTGGATCTGATATATGTTTCTCCAGGGCTATACTGATACAGAGTTGTGGTCAGAGTGTACTGTGTTCTGTGAATTAACAAAACTCTGACAGGTACCTTCAACTCACTTGTCTTTGGGAGCTTAAGTTAATCAAAAGTCTCAAATCTCCTCCCTGTGGCCAAATTGCACTAATCAGTTGTGTGTGTTAAGCTTTGGTCTTTTGATGTGGTGTAAAATTTTCACATTTAAATAAAAATTGGACAGGAATTTCAAGTGCTTCTGTCCTAGAAGGGCATAAGACACTTCTACATTTATATATAAAATAAAAAACTTAAACTTGGTTCATTTTTAAGGGGAAAATTCTGCTGCAGTAAGAAAATTTAAAAAAAGAGAGAAAAGAAAACCTCAGTCTAGAGCATTGCTTTGCATGAGTGAACTGCTTGGGGATGTCTGGAGTGCTAACTTCATCCACCCTGCCAGCAAGTGCTTCAGCATACTGTGATATGACATTAAAAAAGATAGTCTTCCAAGGCAAAAAGCTGATTAATGCTAGTTTCAACACTGCTGGTAGCAAGTGACTCGGTGGTCAATAATGCTGTATTTGTACAAAACAGCTTGAATTGCTCAGTAAGCCAAATGCACTCTAGCAGAGTGTTACTTAATGCAGTCAAATTCAAGGTCATACTTACAGAATGGGCTACTGCGTCTTGGACTGCAGTTTCAAGAATCTTCATTCAGTGAGAGTTTTGAAGAGAGTAACTTGAACTGATATAATCCACAAATTCCCTCTTTTGTTGTCTGAATTTCTAATAGAAAAATTCAGTGGAACAAAATCTGGAATCGTTCTCAGTGGAAGCCCATTTGAAACGTTTGTTCAGTTCCTCAGTGGATCACTGGATTTTACTTACATTGAGGCTGTTTCTCCTCATGTGTGCATTCAACTGATGATGAGTTTAGATAATATTTCTCAAAGTAAATGTGTGCTGAATTTACTACGGGCTCAAAAATTTTGGTCTTCCCCATCTCCCTCTTTTAAACAACAACACAAGAAAGACTTCTCATGTAGCATATTTTCAGGATAATTTCTAGTAATTCAGGCTGCACCAATGGTTCCTTTAGAAATTCCAGGCTGAATCCGTTCCTGCCTACGTATGTTTTTTTTATTTGAAACTTTTTTTGCATTATTTGTGTTGTCCAAACTACTCTCTCTTTATTTAAACTAACTGGTTGCACTTCAGCTTCTTAAAATTCAAAATAGAGAGGCAGTGAGTGCTTCACACTTCTGTCCGTTGATTGCTCACTTTCCGTATTTTGTGACAGACTTTTTTTCCTTTTTTTTATATTAACTAAATGGTCTCTATGTCACTATTTGATGGGCATTAAGCTTCACAGAATGGAATAAGAGTATGAATAGGATTGCTAACATTTAGAACCAAGAACAGCTTTTAGACTCCCTAGACTGGATTTTAGAGACAGACAAACCAGCAGTTGTGCGACTGTAGCAGCTTTGGGGGCATTTTTCCAGACTTTGTTTATAGATGGGAATGAATGCATTTTTGGAAGGTGACCCTTATGGGAAACATGGGTTCAGTGATCTTCTGCCATGAAATTCTGCACAGTGTATGTTAATTGTTTAAGTTTAATTAAATTGTTTAATTTATGTTAATTGTTTAATGTTTGTCCTTCAGATGAAATTAATGGTGTTCCAAAAGGCAAAATAAACCTCTGAGTCCCTATAAATCCTTAATGTCTTCTGTTAGAACCAAAATCTCTTTAGGAACTTGGTAAATCTATATGATGCTTCCTTATTTATTTATTTTTGCACAGGGAAACAAAGTGAAGTCGTTGCTTGCAACTCTTGTATAGTTTTTAAATAGCATTTGTGTAGTGGTTATCACATCTGCTTTACAAGCTGAAGGTCCTGGTTTCAAGCCCCAGTGGAACCAGCACCAGGAAATCTTTGGGAGGTTGGACTAGATGATCTTCAGAAGTCCCTTCCAGCCTTACTGATTCTATGATTCTGTGACTGTGCTAAACTTGTTTCTTTTTTAAACCAGTCAAGCAAAGGAACTCTGATGTCCTGTACTGGGAAACACTGATGTTACTGGATCAGTATAGAATTAATTTGCTACTAATCTCTCAGCCTCAAAATGTTTTCTCTGCATAGTTTATCTCTTTACTTGATGAATAACTTCCTTTGGCATATTCACTCATGTAGGGTAAACAAATGAGTAACAGCAGTTAATATTTGCTGCTTCTTACTCCTGAAATGCTAACATGATCCTTGCCTCCTCCAAGAGTTTTCTCCTTGTGCATGAATGCAATTGTTCCTGTAAATTTATTACTTGTTTACAATATAACACATAAAATTGCTTAAACTCTGAGCTTCAGTGATTTAACAGGGTGCAAAATACATATTCAAACCAACTGCTGCAAAGTGCAGGGACTTAATTTGCAATTTCTTGCTGTGGTTGATCTTAAGATAAGGATCTTTGTCTAATTTTGTGGAATTTGCTGAATTGGATGTTTGAAATGCATGTCCACTTTTACAAAAGCCCAATGCAAGCAGCTCTTGAATTGCAGCATACTTATGTTTTGATGGGGACTTCCTTGATAATAAGGCTTAAAGTACAAAGTTAACTAAACCAGCTGAAGTGACACAATACATGAAAAAATTTTGGGGGTAGAGGGAAGAGGAAAGAATCAACGTTAAAGTTTGGCAAGGAGTTTTGAATTTAGTGATGCAAGATGTTTATCTTGATTGAAAATGAAAGCTTAAGAGGAATCTTCATCGTTCATGCTTCTGAGTACTTTGGAAATAGCTCAGTAAATAATATCTCTTTCTCATTGCTGTTATGCTGGGCCACTTCACTTTCAATAAATTCATATTTTTTTTTTCTGCAGAACTGTAAATTCTGTAATACGGTGAATGCTTGTGGATTTTTAAAGATGAAGAAATTATTCACGCTTGGGGAGAAAAATGTTATTGAATGGCATGGAGAAGCTGAATTGGTTTTTGACTTGTGATCTGTGGAAGCCTGTGAATTAGCACACAGTCTAGTAGATATTGTCTGTTTGGGTTTGCATAAAACTTTCACTAAGGCTTCTTATTAAAAGCTTTTGGGAAAGCAAGGCCATCATGGGATAAGGGGAGTCTCTGCATTGATGATTAATGGGCAAGAAGGCAGGAGGTGAGGAATGTGAGTGGAAATGTTCTCTTGCAATGAGGAGGAGGTCACCAGTGGAGTAATGCTGCGGCGTGTACTAGTGAACATCTTCATAGAAGACCTGTGGAAAGGAGTCAGCAGTAAGACAAGGAGGTTTGCTAATGGCATTAAGATAGTCAGAATAGTAAAAAGAGAGCTGACTGAAGATTTGCAGGAAGGTCTTGTAACTGTCTTGACTGGGCAACTGGCAGGTGAAATGCAATACAGATAAAAGTATTAACCTGCTTTTGGCAGGGAGGAACAATATTCATCTCATGAAAGATCATGGGCTCTAAGGTGACCTTTACTATATAAGATCAACATCTTTAGCGTTATGCTAGATAATTCTGTGAGAACTTAAGGTCAGTAGCAATCAAGAACAGAGCACTACCGTGGTGCTGTGTGGGATTATGTTTCACCTGCATCTTGAATAGCAGGTGCAGTTCTGGTCCTCCCCTATCAAAAAGGATAGAGCAGAATCAAAAGTCTCATGGAAAGGCAATGAAGATGATTAAGAGTCTTGAATGACTTCCATGTAAGGAACAAGAAAGCTAGTACTCTTCACTCTCGAAAAGAAGTTGAGGGGGAGGAACTGCAATAGAGAGCTATCAATTGAGTGACATGAAAATTAATAGAAATTTTTTTTTTTACTGTTGCTTTGTTTTATAGAAAGAAAAATGAAAGTAGCAGATGGCAGGCTCAGATAAAACAGGGTAGTTCTTTACTCAATGTATAGTTAAGCTGTGGAACTCTGTCATGGGATGTTGCACATGTTAAAAGTTTATGTGGGTTCGGTGGGAGGCTGGATAAATTTATGGAAGATAAATCTTGTCAGACAGTGGGGAATTCTTCAAAGTCTGTCTGGCTGAGGAAGCCCTTGTACGGTGAGTGGCTGTAGGCTGCGAAATACGGTATGTGCTTGTGATAGGCTTTTAGTCACCCTAAGAAAAGGTGCTGGGCTTCGGTCTGACTCAGTAGGTTCTTTCGTATAATCCACAAACTATCGTACGCAAACAAACCCAGCTTTGCCGAGTTTCATTCTCATAGGGCTGCACCAGAGAATTTTTGCAATCTGAGCTTGATGGGGGGAGTGAGTATTACAGTAAGTCTAAAATACACCTGAGAAGTTGCTATCATCACCTTTTCCAAAACACTGTGCCTCTATGTTACTGAGCCTGACTAGAAGGGCAGTACTGAGCTGACACTTAAGTATTTGTTTGTTTAAAATAGCCCCTACTAGCAGGGGCTTTACTGATCTGCTGTGAAATCTGAGCAAAAACTTTGGGAAAGCTTTGGAATACAAAATCGCTAGGTCGGGAAGAGGTCCCCCGTGTTGCTTTGCAAAGCTGTTAATCCTGTGTTCATCTCAGACCGGTATTTCTACACTAACTTGCTGAATGGCAGAGGCTCCAAATGGCTTTTGATGTGTAGCCAGAGCTTACAAGTGGGTTACCTGAAGGTAGTTGCTTTATTGGATAATGCAGGTATATGTGCTTTCTCCTAGGTGACCTGTTAAGTAGCCTGTTGCAGAGTCCCAGTGCAGCCAAATTATTGAACCAGCCAATCCCTATCCTTGATACAGAGAGTGAATATATATGTTGCCTGGCACTGGAGTGCCTGGCACACCTCTTCAGCTGGATCCCTTTGTCCACTAGCATCACCCCATCACTCCTCACCACCATTTTCCACTTTGCTCGCTTCGGCTGTGACACTCGAGTTAGGAAGATGTCTTCTGTCAATGGCAGCAGCCAGAACTCAGTATTGGGACAGGAGCGTGGCCGACTTGGCGTCTTGGCTATGTCTTGCATCAATGAACTGATGTCTAAGAACTGCGTGCCTATGGAGTTTGAAGAGTATTTGCTACGGATGTTCCAGCAGACTTTCTACCTCCTGCAGAAGATTACCAAGGAGAATAATGCCCATACGGTGAAGAGCCGGCTAGAGGATCTGGATGAAAGGTAAGAGAAACCAAACAGCTAAGTAGCTGTGCTAGGGCCTCTTGCTTTCTAAAGGACTGTCTTTATTAATTTGTGGTCATGCATGGTGTGTCTAATCACCTTTCTTTCAGAGTTCTCTGCTGGTGGAGCCAGGCAGAAAGGTAGGTGCACGAAGGTAAGGTACTGACAAGGGGCTGAGCTTGCTAAGTGACCATGGTGGTACAGGTTTGTATTCTTTCCTGTCCTCTTCCTCCCCTTCCCCCCGTTCGTCACTGTTTGACTGCAGGTCTGAGGTGGCACAAGAGCTGAACCTGCCCTTCATTCATTTGTAACAGAGCAGCAGAAGAGGCACAGTGAGGTAAAAGAATTGCAGTATTCCCTTTTCTGGTTGGTATCTGCCTTCTCTGTCTTAAACTCAGATTTACAAAGAGTGGGTAGATATTCTGCAAGTCATGACTTGAAAGAGAGTAGAAGTGGTTTCATACTCTTCATAGAGATGTGACGATTCTTGATTGCTTTTTTTATTTCTACTGGTTTTTTTTCTTTTTTTAACAACACTGGAAGATAGGTTGAGGAGCTCCATTCACAGCGGTGGTGAATGACTCCGCCTCAGCAGTGCTTTTGTATGCTTTTTGAATGGAGGTAGCAGGGGGATTAGCAGCGTCTCAGGAGGCTGCATATTCCTTTCCATCTTGCAGAAAGTTACTGCCGTGTTTGTTGCCTGAAACAGTTTGATTCTTTAATATCAGATATTCCTACTGGTAGAAGTAAAAGCGAGACTTGTCTTGCCGTTGAGTGGTTCAGTCCATGTGTTGACAGGGTGGTGAAAGAGGTGATGACTTGATACTGCCTTTCATCGCAGGCCTGCTGGCAAGCGTTTGCTTTGGGAAGGCAGGCAGACTGGTGCTCATGTTGGCAAACGTATTATAACTGTGTGAATGTGCCCAGCATCTTGTTATGGATGTATGGTGATGGAAAAGTGTGAGACTGCTGTACTTGTTCCCAGATGCAGCAGCAAGGATTTTGAGGTTCTCTTTTTCACTTTGATAGCTATCCGGGAGTGAAACCCAGGAACAAACTGTGGGTCCGTTTGTGGAGATGACTTGCATGTTTGTTCTTATTCTTTACAACTCCCTTTTTTGTGTCTTTAGATACAGTTGTATCTTTGGGATAATAAATCTAGATTAATTTCAACTTCTGTTTAACAGTGAGTTCTACTTGCTCCTCCTTTTTGACTAACGCACTCTGACTTCAGTATTGCTCAGCTTCCTAAAACAAGGCGGGACCTAGTACAGTTGTAATCTGTGGACTTTGTATGTGGCACATGCACATAGAGTCTCTACCCAGTGATAAAATTCTGAATTTCGGAACGCTGTCGTGGAAATCTGGAAGTCCCTGTATGATTCTGTTTCTCTCGTTTCTTCTGTGGAAAATGTCAGTAAGCGGCCTTCGTTGACAAAACCGTGGAAGATCTGTAGCTCTGCTACAGACATCATTTTACTGTGTCATTATGTTCTGCTGCTTATGGATATTATCTGCAGAGATTGATGCATGTAATTGAGATCCCTTTATATTCATTACTACAGTCTGAAATACAAATGTAACTGAGATGCTCTGGAGACTCTTTGTAAAACTTTAACTGACTTCTGCAGGAGTGGAGCTTTCTCTGAGCTGACTCTGTCCTCAGCACAGAACTGGCTTTGACTTAAAGATGGGAAGATTTTTTTCCCCCCTTCTTCACTTAGTGGTATAGATACACTTTTGCTTCTAAAACTAAAGAACTTGCAGAATGAAATTCTTTCTCACTTGGACTAACAAAGTCCTCATCAAAACTGGCACTGTTGAAACCACCTTGCTTCAGTATATTGCTGTCTTTGGAGCTAGTCTGCCCTAAGTCTGTTCTTTCCCCTTTCTTGTGGTGGCTAATCTTTTGTTTTATTTTAAAGTCAACGTGACTTTGTATGGATTGTACTGGCAGACTAGTGCAGAAGAAGATTAAACTTGAACTGTCTTTCACCTTCCTGTTCGTGCTAGCTTTAACTTGATGATTCCAAAATATTTTATGGAATAGGAAATGTCTAGTAAGGTTACAAGCAATAGCTCAGAAATTGCAGCTTAGGCGGTGGGACTCGTGGAACAGGGTGCCAAATAGTTTGTGGTCTCTGATCAACACGTAAAAAAAAAAAAAAAAAAGTGTTTTGGTCTGGATACTTAGTTTTTGCTAAATGCTTTTTAATACTTTACTGACCAAATGCTTCAAAATCAATGAAGATGGTCCCGTTATAGTGATGGTAAGTCTTGCCAAATGGACAGTGCCGAGTCAATGCAAATCTAACCTTCTTTTGCATGTTCCAAATATTGTATGGTTTTGTGGGCTCACAGTAACTGGCAGTGGTGCACCATTTTGTTAGCTGGTAACGCTTCCAATCTTGAGTGAGTTCTGAGTTAGAAGGAGCAGTTTTTCCCCTCAAAACAGAGTGTACAGGAATAGAGCAGGGCAGTATAATAGAACTGGCCTGTTCAAGCATGTCTGCGACCTGGTTGCTAACCCTAGTTTCCTGTTTTTTTTTTTTTAAGAAAAACGTGAAATACTCTTTAGAACTCTTAATGTATGGGAAAGACATTCCTGTGTGCAGCCTTGTAACTGGGTCACTGAAGCTCTTGGTATTTATATAGCATCATAATGCTCTGCTCATGTATGTGGAGTGATGGAATACTTAATTATTTTCTGTATAGATAGAAGCGGAGGTGGTTTCTAACCCTGACAAAGTTCATATTCTGCAGTGCATGTTCTTGTTGCACAGTAACAGCTCACCCACAGTGGCCTTTAAATTTCCTTCTAATAGTGAACCCATGTGAGACTTCTGAAAATTTTGGCAGCAGGTTCCCTTTTGGATCTTCACTTTGTGCAGTCCCAAGCGTTGAATACGCCTGAGTTTTGGCAAATGACATTATTATTTATTTATTTATTACTGTCTAATTCAGTCGCAAAATACTAGGCTCAATATGGAAGTTTATGGATGATGGTTGATGAGAAACAGACCTTTCCAGCCCTAAACTACATGGCTGTCCAACCACCTGTTGTGAATTTTTAAACGCTTGTATTGCTAACTCTTGCATTAACTTCTTGCTTTCAGCTGAATCTCCTCAGTGGTGCAGTTATTTAACTAACCCTGTATGCACACTAGTAAGATGAGCCTTACAATTAAATACTTATTTCTCTAGGGTGGGGGGCTGTGTTTACTTGCAGGTCTGATGAAACTCAATTATATTTATCTGAATATTAAAGTTGCTTTTGACTAGACTGTTTTTTCTGCTGTTTCAGGTATTAATGGAATGAAGGGTTGCCCATCCTGTAGGTAATTGTTGCAGGGCTTTATATTTTAATTGTCCTACTGGCTATTAATTGTAACTTTCTTTTTAATGAAAGGGTTTTGAATGAATTTATTGCTATTTCAATGAAATTGCATCCCCTTGTAGAGTCCTTCATGTTTTCTCAATTATGTTTTCTTTTCTTTCCTGTGTAGCTACATTGAGAAGTTTACAGACTTTCTCCGTCTCTTTGTGAGTGTTCACCTACGAAGAATTGAATCCTACTCCCAGTTCCCTGTGGTTGAATTTCTGGCGCTGCTGTTCAAATACACTTTTCATCAGGTACACCACTGCAACATTGTTTTTCTTGGTCCTGTAGCCTCTTTTTCCTACTCTGTCCTATACAGTACAAGTAGCTTATTTTCCCCAGTGCATTTGATAGCTAAAGCCAACCCAGAAAAAAGTAATTAACGTGTTTTACCCGAACTTGTGCTGGGGACTCTTAAATGACATGATCTGCTGAGTCTTTCTCTTGGATTTAGTTGGAAAAAAGTAGTCAGATGTAGTTACCTTGCCTGAGTAACTTTTCTGGTGTTTAACTTTGGTTCTGCTTATATTTTTCTGCTAGTCTTTAGAAAAATCAGTTACTTGTTTTATATTTGGGGGTGCTTTTCTTCCTCCTGCAACTGCTGCTTTTACTGTTTCTGAGACTTTCATTGTGCTTGTTCTTAACTATTTTCAAAAAGTTAAACCCTGTGACATCAAATAACTGTTACCCTGATGTAGAATCTGTCACAGTGCATTTCAACATGTGAATAATGACAAGGAAACAGCTTTATGAAGTGCTAGAAGCTGATGGAGCAAGCCATAAAACTGGTTAACCACCCTTGCAATTTCTGGGTTCCTACACTGGTGCTGAAGTTCTTGCTCTTCTTTGAGAGTTGAGACTTGAAAATCTCCCCAGCGATCTTGTGGACATTTTTCAGTGGAACGAGAATCCAGTGCTTAATGGAAGTTCTTTCCATTGCTTGAAGTGCATATGAACTCGTATTTTCACTATGATTAAAAAACAATCTTGCCATAGTTCATGATCCTCATAGTGAATTTTGGTGTATTTCAGCCTACCCACGAAGGCTACTTTTCCTGCTTAGACATCTGGACGCTCTTCTTGGATTATCTGACTAGCAAAATTAAAAGTCGTCTGGCAGACAAAGAAGCAGTACTCAACAGGTGAGAGCCAGGAAACCGTCAAGATGTGATGGTGTAACGAGATTTTTCTGGTCCCTGTGGAAGAACTATGAAGAACAAGCCATTGTTCATGCCAGCTTCGAACATACTCGAGTTGCATGAGGCACCAGTTACTTTCTTTTGTTAAAATTCCTGAACTCCTTTTGAATGAGTCTGTGCGATAGTAATGGAAACTTCAAAGTTTAGATTTTTTTCTGTGTTAAAACTGAGCAGATTAAGGCAAAAAAGTGTTACTTAAATATTTTGTGAATATTTTGTAAATACATGTGAATCTAGCAAGGAAGAGGAGAAAGCTTTGGAGTCTAAAGTAGAAGTGGATATATTTAAGCAAATAGACCAGGAGAATTGGAGGATAATTAATTGAGAAATCCTGATGGCACTAAGTTTGGATGTTAAGTTCTGCTGACTTACCTCTGTGACTAATGATGTGTTGTGTACTAATTACAGCTCTGGTTGGCAGCTCTTCCTTTGTTGCCTCTTAAAATAGGTGACTCATTTTATTAGAAGTCCCTTTGCTGCCATTTTAAAAAGACTAGTGAATTTACTGATATCTTGTTCAAGTTTGGCAGGCTTAAAATTTATAAACAGGACATGTGCCCTGTTCTGTTTCACTAACTGTTTATTTCCCCCTGAGTATGTTAAACATAAGTAAGTGGTTAGTTACTGAAAGACAGCCTGGCATCATAATCACAAAGAACAAATGTGGAACTAGCTTACCCCAGACGGTTCTCTTCCTTTCAGCATGGGAACTGTGGGTTTTTTAATTTCTCAAATAGCATGTATTTGCGTTTGAGTTAGGCTGTAATCTGTTCCCAACTAGCCAGTGTGTCTGCCTAATACTGGTGAAGGCTGCCTTGGTACTCTGCTCCCTGTCTTCGTCTGGCAAACACAGGCATGCGATTTGTTATCTTCATATTGATCCTTTTGTGATGGAGAAAAGCTCAAAGGAAACAATAACTGTTTCTCTTACAGATATATTAGATTGTAAGAAATGACATATAAGTGATTGAAACTCATACTGCTGTTTTGTCAGAAGTACCTGTCCTTAGTGGCAACTTCTATAGCTACAACTTCCTTCATGCTTTAAGGCATGCAAACACTTCAATTTGATAACATGGGTGTGGTTACCCAACAGGAACACCAGATGAAACTTCCTGTTCTGTGGTTTAGAAGCTTTGCGTTTTGTGCATATTACAGTTATACTATTGGATAAATTGCCAAATCCAAAGTTACATCATCTTATTACAGCAAAGACAGTAACTCAGCCTCCTTGCGTTGAAAGCTTCCAGCTGCTTAGTTAGTGACACAGCTGACTAGTCTGACATTTGGATTACATCATGCTCGGAATCTTGATGTCAATAGGTATTAATGCCTAGTTTTCCAACTTGATCTTATTTAAAAAATGACATAACTCACCCTTGACGCAGACCAGGTCTTTCAAGAAAAGAAGTTTAAAAATGGGAAGGGGGAGCGGACAAAAAGAACAAACAAAAAAGCCCGGTAGATTCTCAAACTTTGGCATTGCGTTAGCAAGAGTAGGCTCTCCATGCTCAGATGGTTCTGCACTGATTTTGCAATTTGACATTATTCTTGAGTGATCAAGACAAAGAAGGATCCTCTGTGCTCTATATCTGCTGCATAGTTCCTGAAAGGTCAGAGGACGTTTTTCAGTGACATGACTTTAGCATTATAGTACAAGTGGGAAAAGGAATGGCTTTTACTTTAATAGAGGGCAAGAGCCTAGTATGAGCTGCAAAAATACCTGCAATTGTGTTACAGACGTTGATGTAGACATTCTTGAAGCTACATTGAACAGCAAGAGGTCTGAAAAAAGAGACCTCTTATTTATAGACCTGATCTCTGAAAACTTAAACCCTGTGTAAGATCACTGGGTAAGAAATAACCCACAAATGGCCCTTGTTTCACCTTAACCATCTGGCCAGTCCTCTGCTCTTAACTTTTAACCTCTGTTGAAGAGCTGAGAAATGTGATTAGTGCCACTGATCCTTTATCGTATCGATTGCTCCTTGCTTTGACTAAGGATTAATTGCAAAACTGTGGCTGAATGAGATGGTGCTGAAGATACTGAATTTATTGGCCAGCTGCCTTGGGGAAAGAGGATAGCAGAACAAATTGCCTCGGGGAGGCCTCCTTTTGCAGAAAGTAGCAGTAACTTTGCTCTGCTTCATCAGTTCCTTGGTGCCCACTCAAAAGCCAAGCACAGGCTGAGGCTGCTGAGGAGCAGGTGAAGCAGGAGGAGCTGCTGCAGCCTCCTGTTACGGCCGCCTCTTCCTCCATTCTGGTGGCAGGTTGAGCAGACTTGAGAGGTGCTGTCATGTGCTGGGAACCAAATGGAGTTACCCAGAGATAAGGCCAGCGCAGCTTTCAGAGTATCAAAACGTGTTCCTGGTGTTTGCAAGCAGGACATGGGTAATTTTTGTGCATCAGAAAAAGCTCACACTGTTCACATGTATATGCTGCTATTCCTGTTAACTACTCCTGCTGCTTTTCCTGTTCAAAAACTTCTAGGCATCTTCTCTTGTTAAGTTGTCGATTTGGCCCTCAGAGATATGGAGATGTTGGGTGTTATCATAGGCTATTTCCTTGCAGATACACTGTAATCTGAAATGACATATTATTTTCAATCTTGATCTGTTTGCCAATTTCTCAACAAACCTGTAAAGCCATGCTGCAGGCTCTTTGCAATGTCCCACATTAAGCATCCGTCTGTTCTGCACCTCTCCTTTGCTGGAAGGGCTGAGGACAGAGCAATCTCCGCAGAAGTATTTCATTGGTCTCTTGCTCTGTTTTCTCCATGGCCACAGGTACGAAGATGCCTTGGTTCTGTTGCTGACAGAAGTGTTGAATCGAATCCAGTTCAGGTATAACCAGGCACAGTTGGAGGAGCTGGATGATGAGACACTGGATGATGATGTAAGGAGCAGAGTTGAACAAGGACAGCTGTGGGTCTGGATATGAACAGTTGTGTTGGTTAGGGCTAGGATGTCTTTCCCAAAACGTGGTCAAGTTTTTGGAGCACAAGCTAGGCAGTTGCTGCTTCGCTCAATTCTGTGTGGGTTTTGAGGTTTAAAGGAGAATGAGTTGTTTTTATCATACTAAAGTCACACTAAAAGGATATGACCTTTTGTTTCTAACCTTGTCACGGGAATAATACGGGCACTTATGTCTTGATTATCAGAGCCATTAGGTATACGTTGCCTATTGATTGGGAGTTTAAATGCTGAATATGTCTGAGAGCAAAAGCTTTAAGCTGTATTTGTCACTGGTGCTTTAATTTGAACCTTCTAATTCTCCTAAGTCAGTATTGGTAAGCATAATCTTGGTCAATATTGATGTGCTCTAGAAAAGAATAAAAGCTAAATGGAGTAGGTGACCAGAGTGGATGAGACCAGAGTTACTGAAGGACAGGTTGTTCTGTATAATGGATGCTTGTCAGCAATGCAGTAACTGTGCTTTAAGACTAAAAACTTGTGGCTTAAGCTCCAGGGGTGTGTGCAGGCCCACACCATAGATTGATAAATTATTCCCCACTAGGCATCTGTGAGCATGCAGTAATCGGAAGAACAGTATCTCTTCAGAGTTCAGGCGTCACAGAAATCAAGCTCTCGGAAGGAACTAGCTAGACACAAGCTCAAGTTAAGACATACTAGTCTACAAAGAGCCCTCTGTTTGCCTTTGAAAGTGTAATCTTTACCTTGGTGTTTATTCCATAGCAGCAGACTGAGTGGCAGCGGTACTTGCGCCAGAGCTTGGAGGTGGTTGCAAAAGTCATGGAGCTCTTGCCAACTCATGCCTTCTCCACACTAGTAAGTAGTTACACTGACAAAACGTAGTGAACATTGCATGAAATGAACACCAACCACTGGAGTTTGTTGCGAGACCACACTGAAGGGAAAAAAAATAACAGGAAATAACAGAAATGCTTTTAGATGTGGAGGAAGAAGGTGCCTGACTTTGATTCCCCCCCCCCCCCCAATTTCTTGTTCATGAATATTTTTAATAAGAAATGTACTGGTTGAGCTAAGTACCAGAAGTGTATTACTGGAAACTCTTAAGCAATGAGCAGAATAAATTTTGCTCTTTCACTGAGCATATGGATCATATGGTGAAGAGCATGTGGTTTGCTTAAAGTAAGGCTTAGCAAGGGGAGGACTATCTGTTCTTTGTTTTCTTTTCTTTTGTTAGTTCTACTCCTGTAGTTACATAAAGGCATTTGACTGTTAATTAGGCACACTGCATTATAATCCTGGTAATGAGTGCTTTTGAGCCCTACGTTATTTCATTCTTGTACACTGGATAGCCCAGGAGGTGCTCAAGCAATCTTGTTTGCGATAGTCTTTAAAGTGCTGTTGAATTCAACGGCTAGGCTAGCAGTGGCAAATGTCTAGAACATAATATATGGCAGCTGCCATTGCTCTGTCCCATGCTGGGCAATGAATGGCTACAGTCCCTTCCACTGGTGGATGGGTGAGCTTTCATAAATCCAGCCACCTGAAACGTAGTTTCTGACTTTGCCAATAGAAGTTAGGTGGAAAATATTCTTTGAGGTGAGGTATCTGCAAGGAACGGCTAGCATGCCATTCTGTCTTGTATATATGGAAACACATTCAGCCACAAGGCAAGTAATGCCCTAGAAGTAACTTGGCTGGCTGAACGCTGGTTAGGAGGCTTTCTAGACTGTGTGTACAATGCCGTGTTAACGCAACCTGTTGCTCAGCTACATACCACTAGGAACAGGCATGCCTGCCGTCAGCCTGGAATGATGAAGTAAGGTGAATGCTCTGTGTTCCTAGACCAGGATGCATCCTGACTGTTGCTTATTCCCTTGGCTCTTTTTCCTATGGGGCTTCAGCTGCTCCTGCTACAGTTTGCAGCTTGCCAGCAGAGCGGCTGCAGTGCTTTCCTTTTAAGCTCTGTTGTCGAGGCACTGAACTCAGCTTCTGTAGTTGAATATTTTGGTAGCTGCATTTTGTGAAGCTGATGCTCGTGAGTTGGGGGGATGCGGTTCAGGTGTCCTGTCCTCCAGGCTCAGCCTGTGCCTGGTTCTGCACCCTTGCTGCACTGCACATAGTCTTACTATGCCATGCTCTCACTTACACCTGTCAGGCCACCAGGCTGTAAGGTTGATTGCTGGTATCTACGGGAAAAAGAGCGCTATCACAGAGGAATGCCTTCAGTGTGATGGTCTTCGTTGTTTTTGTGATGGCTATTGAGACTTGAGAGGCTGTGGCACACAGAATTGGCCCAGAACCTGGAAACTTCTTTTCTTCCAAATGTCTTTTTGAAGGCAATAGGGAGAAATGAAAACCGTTCTCTAACAGTGTAATTACAGTTGAGTGTGAACTCTGTCTACCAAGTCCCAAAATCATGTTCATGTCTCGTCTTCTCTAGTTTCCAGTTCTGCAGGATAACTTGGAAGTGTACCTGGGACTCCAGCAGTTTGTGGTCACATCAGGGACAGGTAATACCACCATCCATCACTGTAGTCCTCAGCTCTCTAAATAGCAGATTTTGAATGGCAAAAATGCTATATACCCCCTTTAGCATTGCTTCCTACGTATTCTATTTAGGAAATTCTTACTCCAACATGCATAGTGTGTAATGACAAAGAAAACAGATTTTTGTCTACTGTTGGAGTTTAATAGTGTGATTTAGTGTTGCTACATTTTCTTATCTTATTCTGACACTTGAAATGAAGAATACTTATCATAACAGGTAGGTAACATCAAATGCTACAGTAATGTGAAGTGATAATGGTTTTCTTTTATTCCTCCTACTAAAACATCATTCAGGAAGAGTTGGGCCTCTGTTTGATTTGGGCTGAAATTTAAAGTGAAGTTGTCATAAGAGCAGCATTTTTATTTAGGCTTGAATCCAAACCAGATGTAGTAGCAGTTTCTGAAAATTTCTGACTAGCTGGCATCTCATGTATAAAGAAGTATAAAATGAAATGAGTACTCTGAACTGAACAAAAATGAAATGTGGGGTTTTTTTTTGTTTTTGTTTCTTTTTTTCTATGCAAGGAGCATAGCTTGTTGCTTCTTGACAAGTGAGGAAAGTAGAAGTAGTAGTAGGATGACTGCAAAATCTGAATGAAGACAGATTATAGCTAAGGATGTTATAAGACTTCCAGTATGTTCAGTGAAAAGAATCTGTTTAATCTTAAATGATGTTGTATATATATAGCATACTGTCTGTAAGAAATTCTGTATGAAAGCAGACAATCCTTTGGGTACTCTTGGCTCTCTTAATGTAAAGGGCAATTTTGCTTAGATAGTTCTGAAAAAAATAATTCCAATTTTAGGATTGTTTTGCATATAGGATCACAAGCAGTGTGTGCTTGATTTTTTTTTTTCTTTTAATGCTATGGTCACAGTGCGTTTTAGAAGCTTTCATAGGGACTGGCTGTTCAGTCCATGCAACTGGGGATTCAGAATTGAATGACAGGGTGCTGATGCAGACGGTACATGCGTGGCAAGCTTGTTGCTGAAAATTTAAATGGTTGTAGATTAAGCGTGGACAGTGAAAAGAAAAGAGGACGTCCTCCAAAACATGGTGTTGCAGAATGTATGGGGGAGGATTGTTGCTAGTTTTTTTGAGGAGTGAAGGATCTGGAGTGTTCAGAGATGAGATGCATTCAGCTGAATAGTTAAACAATTGCATAGTTAATAGGACTGGCAAATCCATTTATCAACATGTTTCTGGTATCTGAGAAATATGAATTTAATTTGAATTTAGAAGCAAATGTACCCTTCCTCCAAGTCTTCTGTCATTGGAGCATTTATTGCACTCTAACCAGCAGAGGGAGTCTTGGTAATGATCTTCTCTATGGATCTGGAATTGCTTTCTGAGGTCAACAGGTAACCAAAAAGACCCCTGCTTTTTTAGAACTTCATTCCAAGTAAAGGAAAATAAACATGCAAAAGACAAACATTTGGTAACATCTACTTCATCCTTCAGAGAGGAATTTCAAATGTGGCTGGCTCAGAGCAGTTGAACACGCCTTACTCGATTTGAGTATTTCTGTCACTTGGACAGTGCTGAGATTTGAACTGTGACCCACTGCAGAGCTAATTTAAGAAGAATGATTGTAATGTAATTAGAGTAAACTTTGCATTTCCTGTAGCTTTGTAATTAGTTTTCCCATCCCAAAGAGCTGCATTTATTACAGTCACAAGTTATATGTTTTTTTTTTTTTCCTGCCCAAATTTTTTAAAATATGAGATTTCCAAACTGCTAGGCTCTTACTCAGCAGATATTAGCACGACTGAATATATACACTTGGTTCTTTTGACTTTGTTGCTGATGAACTATAATGTCATTTCAGGTCATAGGCTGAATATCACTGCAGAGAATGATTGTCGGCGTTTGCACTGCTCCTTGAGAGACCTGAGCTCCTTGCTGCAGGCTGTCGGGCGTTTAGCAGAATACTTTATTGGAGATGTGTTTGCTGCCAGGTTCAATGATGCTCTTACAGTGGTAGAGAGGTAGGTTTAGAATGGGGCGTTTGCTGTTCCTCTGTCAGTACAGGGTACTCTTGTCACCACTGCAGTGAATGTCAAAAGCAAGGTTTGTTTCTGACTTCCCTTGTTACAGTTAAACTGAGATGCAAAAAACTCAAGGGCCACTACCTTAGCACTGATGAATGCAACACTTAAGTTTTCCAGATGACTTTCTATCTCATAACCAAAGAAATAAATTACTAATATGATAGATAAAATCAGTTATTGGAAAAGGTTGAGGTACTTGTTTTGCAGCATATATGTTTATGATGCAATGGTAAAGTTTGAGAATCTCAGAGGTGCATGTCATAAAGTAAATCTGTATTTTTTTTTGTCAAAAATATTGTGAAAACTGGAAAGCAGACTTCAAGAAACTGTCCAAGAAATTTAATTAGCACTCAGTTGCAAATTACAGAGCCACCTTGGTTACATTTTTATTTCACTTCTACTTAGGAACATCGTTCTGTTCTACCACAAACAGGGAAATAGGCTCTAAATTGCTTTCAATTAGGCAACCTAAACCTTTTATGTATATTGGCTAAATATTGACATAGGCTTGCCAAGTTTATGCTACAAGAGGTGCATTCAGATAAGATGTTCTTCTGGTGGTTTTGTAGTAATTTGTAGTGTGTATATGCATGTCACAGTTCCTTTGCACTACTATTTGTGTATTCACTTACAGGTTGGTAAAAGTAACACTGTATGGGTCCCAGATCAAGCTGTACAACATCGAAACTGCAGTACCATCTGTATTAAAACCTGACCTTATTGATGTGTGAGTATGGGGTATACACTACAAACAATAGCATCTTAGTTCAGTACCTACATGAGGTGGAGAAAGCTTTAGATCTCCTAAATTTGCGTACTCTTAAGCGTTTGCTGGGGAGCTGTTCTGAAAAAAAGCATCTCCAGTGATTGCTAGCTAACCAGGAAAGCATTTTCTTTTACCTGTTAAAGGTCAAGGCTGCTACTAGCATTCTGTATTCTTGGACCACTGTTTTCTCAAAATGATAAACTCGGATTGTTTAAAGGAAAATATACTCGGAGTCAAAAATAAAAAGGCCTGTTATTTTAGCTCTAAAAGAAATCTGTTACTGTACTGTGTGCTAATGGCCATCAAAACACAGTTCTTTTGCAGTGTGATTTGATGTTAAAATAAGTGTTAAATAGGGATCTTATAAGAAACCGATTCACTATCTGCTTGTAGTTCAAGTTTAAGGATATTTTGCTATCAAAGTCGGATCTATGACTTGTGTAAAAGAGTGTGTGTGTGTGTGTGTGTGTGTGTGTGTGTGTGTGTTTTGAGTCCCCTGGCTTCCGAGACAAATGTATGCCTTCAAGCTATGGATCCCATTTCTGAAACAAATTAATACCTTCAATCCAGAAGCTGACATTACATATAGAACCTTGATGCTGTTAGTAGCAGCACACTACTCTTACCAGCCCTTTAGAGACCTACGATTTGTAATGGCCATGTTGTACAAACCTATTTGCTGCCACCTGGTATTTTGTGAGCAGAATTTAAACTTACCCTTTTAAATGGGTCAAATGCTTATTCTAGTTTGTGTTGCATGTATAGCAGCTCCCTGAGAACCCACACATGGTTTCATCATGTGGTTCCCTGGACTTCTCCTAATAATCCAATATTGTTAGTACTGAGTTTTGTGGGGATGATGTTTTAATGGTCTGTTTCTTCTTTATGGTTTGAAATAATTCAGGAGGCTTTTCACATGATCTGATAGAGATTTTCATTCCTTCCTTTTGGATGTGTCCAGTGTCACTGTAGAAACTTCTGATCCTTTTCTAATGCCAATCCAACAAAGATATGTTGTCTAATACTTGGGGGAGCACCTGTCTATGTTCACTGAGAATTGGCCTGACTTGTATTTTAGCACTGTGCCAGAAATAACGTATTGATCCACCAGTTGATTGTAATTTGACTTTACTGGCTTTCTTACACTTTTGACTTAATGCTGTTGCTCAGTGGATGAGTCCAATTACACCACACCTTTAAACATTTCTAGAGGGTACAGGCTCCAGGGCAAAGTAGTATTTTGCGCCATATTGTTAACTCTGTTGTAAGCAATACACCTGTTCTCAGCTAATGAGTGGGGAAGAGTTTAGGCAGTAAATACACCAAGGGAAGGAGAGAAGATATTAAGGAAAAGCTTCTTTTTTTTTTTTTTTTTTTAACACCAACAATAACTTCATCTCGCTGTTCCACAGTAAGGTTTTAAGTAAAGACTTTCCCGTTCTTTCCTGTTGTGTGCAAATCCTACTGGACATGGTGAGTGAGGTGTTCAGAAGGAGGTTGATATAGGCCTGGTAGTTGCCTGCCATAAATGATCGAGATTTTAAATCCAATCACTATGTTGGGGACATGTGGATGTTTGAGAATCTTTATTTTTTGGAGGGAATGTCAGTGTTCATAAACTGCTCTTTTCCATAAAATCTGCAGAATAGAGATTGGTTATGAATGATTCTTCCAACTGGGCAATGTTTTTTACACACTGACTACTGTATGTGACTGTAGATGCCAAATGGTATCCATGAGAGAACTACCTTCCCATCAGTCAAATGGGTAGGCAAAATGATTAATGTACTGCAAGATTAGGGAGTATGGCAGGCAATTAGAGGAGTATCTGAGACTGCAGTGTCATAGCACTTGCCATTCTCCAGTTTGTTTTTTGTTTTTTAAATTGTGTGAGTGCTTGATTGCATTCCATTTTCATGCCTATTTTTGTACAGGGTTGGAAAGTCTGCAGAACTCGGAATACTACTATAAATTGTTTTTTTTTTTTTTAGTAAGAGTACAGAAATTTCTAAATCTAAACAGAGATCCCAGACCTCTTCAGGTGCTAAAATATGAAGGTGAAGGGTTATAAAAAGAAATAGGACAGATACTATTTTACATCTTTTATCTAATGTTCACTGGCACAACAGTCCTAAACCAGTGTAGTATAACTTAAAAACTATCTTCTTTTCCCACCAGGGAAATGTGATGGACAAGTTGGACTCTAACAAATTTTAAAGAAAAAGCTGCCGGATTTACCTGAAAAGAATACCAAACCTGTCCCTGATATGCTATCCAAACTATATGCTGTACTGAGAGCCGTTGTGTACCTTCTATCACATGCATCTTAACGCTGTTTTCCTCCTGCTTTGTAGCCACGCTCAGTCCCTGGCGGCGTTGCAGGCCTACTCGCACTGGCTAGCGCAGTTCTACAGTGAAGTCCACCGGCAGAACCCGGAGCAGTTCATCTCCCTCGTCTCCACTGCCCTGGAGGCAGTTACACCCCTCATCAGCTCTAAGGTATCGTTGTTGATACCAGCCTGCACGCTGGGACTAAGCTTTCCTGTAGAGGAGCAGGAGACTCCTAAACTGAACAGTGCTGTGCTATTGCTTAAGCGTTTAGCAGTCTGCTGTGGACCACAGTGTGTGTGACTCTTGATGTGATTCTGTCTTTGGGGTATTTGACTTCCAGAGCCACAGCAAATGTTTCATGTAAAGTGGGACTAATAGCAATGTGAGACAGCACCGTGGCATAAATGCCTGCAAGAGTAAACAGCTCCTTATTAGGCATATCAGCCAAGTCTGATTGTCTAATGATTTTATGACTTTGAAAATTTTTTCCCTCTCAGTTTTAAGGGGACTTATCTGTGTTCTGATTTTTTTCCCCCCCCCCCCCCCCTTTGGACCAATAAATACTATATATAAACTGTCTTGCTTACAACTGATTAGTAATGACAGTTTCCCATGCGGTCGGATGCCAGTGTTGCCTCCTGAGGTTCTCTGTGGTGGTGTTACTGAGCACCCTGACCACATGCCGTCTCTTTCAGGTGCAAGAGAAGTTGCTGTTGTCTGCGTGCCACCTGCTAGTCTCTTTAGCCACCACAGTACGACCAGTGTTCTTGATCAGCATCCCAGCAGTGCAGAAGGTGTTCAACAGGATCACAGACACATCTGCTCAGCGGCTTCCTGATAAGGTGATTTTTGGCATAAAAACACATGAAGAACATAGATTAGATGTCCCTGGGAAGAGGTGCCTCTGTCCTTACTGTGTTTAAAAAACAAAACAAAAAAGTAGTTATCTCTACACTGGATATTCAGGAATCCAAGTTGCACAGTTTATAAGTAGCAATCTATTTTCAACCACAGCATAATGAAAAAAACAAAATTTCAACACTTAAATCTTTCTCTTTTATTTAGTGACACAGCCCCTGACCCTCCACCCGCTCACATTGTCTTTACAGTACTGGCATGTTGTTTCTGAGATATGATATTCTTTGCAAAACTAGTAGCATTCTGTATTCCTCACTCCAAATTAATATTTATATTACAGAAGTACCAAAAAGCCACAACAGTGTCTGGGATACCGTTGTATTGTGTGTTAGCATGGAGGTATAAAGTGCTGTACACACCTACAAGCTTAACGTGTTAACCACACAAAGAACAGTAAAGGTGACATCATCTTTATTTTAGAGATAAGAAATATAGAGACTTACTGTTTCACAGAAAGACTGACAGTGCAGGCAGCTGACTGCAGTCTTGAAGTCCTGGAGTTTTGCTGCTTTTTCTTGTCTTGTACTGCTGCTTTTTGCTAGGGTTCAACTTCTGCTGCTGAACCCTTCACGTAGATAGAGATATGTCAGTCTAGTGCAGTGCTCTGTAGCAAGCACCATAAAGCTTTGTCTCTTTGCTTCATGTCTTCTTGCTTCCAGGCCCAGGTGCTAGTGTGCAGAGCACTGTCAAATGTATTGTTGCTGCCCTGGCCAAATCTTCCAGAGAGTGAACAGCAATGGGCAGTTCGCTCCACCAACCATGCCAGTCTAATCTCTGCTCTCACGAGAGAATATCGCCAATTAAAATCCAATGCCATCTTGCCACAGAGAAAAGTGCAACTGGAGGACAGTAAGTGCTGATCAATGACTATTTTGTCTTGGAAATTTTGCTTAGAATAAGGGGAGGCAGGAAAGAAGTAGTTGGATTCTTTTCTTCTGGAAAGAGGCTTTTATTCTGTGGGTATGTAAAGGACTCTCTTGCTCCACGTTGCCTGTCAACTATTCCATCAAAGCGTGATCTTCCTCAGTTGTCCAGAGAAAGAGAGATCAAGTTTGTGATAAACTTTGAATATCCATGGTTACTTTAAGAATGCTTAACAGCCCAATGCTAGGGCTGCCAGACTGTTTTATTAGAAATATTGATTGGAGGCAGCAATGAGGAAGATTATGACTGTAGAAACTTGAAAGAGAAAGTAAGATTTTCTTCAAGACTTTGCATCTTGTAGAGGATGTAAATAAGTAGGAGAGCCCTGCACTGATGGGGTCCAGGGACCCTTTGGAAGCTTCAGTATATGTTTTGGAACTGCTATTTTGGGGAAGAGAAAGATGAGTTTGTTAGTTTGGGGTGGAGAGTTGGTTGTTTCTGGAGAATCACTGAAAGAATTGTTTAGAAGTCTGCAGTGTCACAGCTCTAATAGATCAGCATTCAAACCTGATGTGCTGGTCAAATCTGCACAGGGAAGGAATGAGTGTGGGAGAAAAGGCTTCTGAGCCCTACGGAAGAGTGTCAGCAGACTGCTCGTGTGGTTTCAACTGAGCCACTTGAGTTCTGCCAACATTTGGGTTAGTTTGTACAGTGATTGTGTGTCACTCGAGTTGTTACTTTCAGAAATAGAGCTCCCCAGTATATTTGACAGTCCAAAGTGCTTTTTCTTTTTGTCTGGGCTAGTGTGTGTTTGTTTTTTTTCTTTTGGCAATAGCATATTTGAAATAATACAGCTTACAGCTCCCCTCATTCTCTGTACCTTATTACCCAAGCAGTTCTGCAGGGCAGTAAGGCTGTGTAATTTAACAAGGCAAGTAGCTACAGTGAGTTAGTTGAGGTTGTTTAAATGCTTAAAATGTGAATGTGTGCTTGGGAACATTTTATTCACACCTGGTCTTGGTGTATATGCCATCTTGAAGGCTTTAGTTACTGTGTGCATGAATTTGAGTGTTGCTTCTTTTCCTGCCTCTGAGATGTTTTGGTGTATGCAGAAAGTGTCTCTTGTTTTACAGCCAAAGTGATCATCCATCAGACGCTCAGTGTTTTAGAAGATATTGTAGAGAGTATCTCTGGAGAATCCACCAAGTCCCGACAGATCTGTTATCAGTCACTGCAAGAATCCGTGCAGGTCTCACTAGCCCTCTTCCCAGCTTTCATTCATCAGTCAGGTATAACCATAGGACAGGCTTTAATGCTGTGAGTAGCTTTATGACCTGCTGATTACATCCGAACTCCATCAACATAGAATCATTTGTGTGAAACGTGAGGGTTTGCTGTGCCAAAGTATAATGTGAATTGGTACTTCTGGGTGGCTGTTCAAATTGAAGCTTGTAAACCGGGCTGAATCTTTGATCAGAACAGGAAAGGGAGACGTTATACTCTGCCGTCTAGGAAATGGTCATAAAGGTTTGGCAGTCTTTGAAAAGATGAAGATGCCCCATATTCAGCAATGAAACAAAGATGGAAGTGTTCCTGAGCACAAAACAAGCTTTGAAATTCCCTATCTCTCTCTAATGTTTAGCATTCAAGCTTGGAAACAAAGAGAAGGAGTAGTTCTCATCAGATTGGGTCAAATGATTTTTCTGTGAAGAAACACTTCCTGAGGCGTAAGCCGAATTGTTGCTTGGCAGTCTTGTTGCCAGTGACTTAAGAAGTTTTGTACCACATCAGGATGACTTGAAAGCCCAGGACTACTGCAGCTTCCCACAAGAAAAGCAAGATACTCTGGGAAGATTTCCTGGAGCTAGGTGAAAGTTTCTCAGTGGAGAAGAGTAGAGAAGAAACAAAACTGAAAAACGGAAAGGGTTCAAGAGTGTGCTGAAGCTGCAACTCTGCTGAGTTGCTGTCTGGGGAGGAGGCCAGCAGCATCATGCAATTGCATTAGCTCTAAAAGGCTGCACAAAGCAAGAGCAGTGCAGCTACAGCTTAACATGGTTATTCAATCAAGCATGTTGGGACTGATGGAGAATTAGCTGATCCTGCAGTGTTGATCAGCTAATTGCACAACCACATGCTGAAAATGACTTCTGAAGTCAGAAGGGTCTTTGCAGTTTCTGTCAAAAGAAGGGGGGGGGGAAGTTGGATTCTGTCTCTTAGCTGCTCCAAACTGCGTAGATGTTTTGGACTTCCTTGTGGTTCCTGTTAACCCTATAAAAGTAGTGAACAAGCTGAGCAGTGGAGAGTGGCTCAGCTCATTGCAAAAGCTTTCTCCAAGTATGCTGTGTAGGCAGACCAGATTAAGGGTCTTCGCTGATAGCATCATACTTGTTCTGGGAGTTTTTTGGTGTTGGCTGTACTTGTCGTCCTGGCAGTTTCTGAAATGAATGAACAATCTTTAAGCCCTGTAGCAGCAGCTGTTGATTTCCATTTCTAATGGGAGCCCTGCTGCTAAATTTCAAAGAACAAATGGGCTTCTCTGTACAGAAGGAACAGATCTCATAAAAAGACTTCCTGGTGCACTTCAGTGCTGCCCTAACACGTTATTTTGACTTTCCTGTTCTAATAGATGTGACAGATGAGATGCTGAGCTTCTTCCTCACCCTATTTCAAGGACTGAGGGTGCAGATGGGAGTGCCTTTTACCGAGCAGATTATACAGACCTTTCTAAACATGTTCACCAGGTATTGTCTCATGTTCATCACTTTCTTATCCCTCGGGATGATTAATTGTGGTGAGCTGTGCTCCGAAGTCCGTGTCCTCCAGGAATATTACACTTCCAACCTCTTTGTAGCCAGACTTTTGCCATGTGTCAGGGCTAAATCTGAGGAAAATGATTCTGAAGCGTGAGACAACCCAGCCCATGCATCTGTCGTACAGGCCACTGGGCTATTTCAGGCCTCCCACAGACAGTCTAGTCTTGGAAGTGTGTGCTACCAAACTGGACTCCAGCACTACTGATTAGCTCCTACCCGAGATCTGAGAGTGCCCTGACTATCTCTAAAAGCTCTTGATGTTGGAGGAGGGTGTCTGTTAATCCTCAGTCAAAAGCCAAATCTCTTCTGAGACTTAATATTCTTTGTCAGTGTTAATTGGGCAAACTTAGAGGCACTATGTTTTCTGTTACGTTAGGTAAACTTGCAGCTCTCTGGGGTGGTTCTTACGCAGTGACTTTGTATCGTAGGGAGCAGTTGGCAGAGAGCATCCTCCATGAGGGCAGCACTGGCTGTCGGGTGGTGGAGAAATTTCTCAAAATACTGCAAGTTGTGGTACAGGAGCCAGGCCAAGTTTTCAAGCCTTTTCTACCCAGCGTCATCTCACTGTGCATGGAGCAGGTCTACCCCATCATTGCAGAGGTAAGACTGTTGTCACACTGTGTGGAGGAAGGGGGAGACTGGATGAGGAGGTTGTGCTGGGATGTGGCAGCAATGAAGATTTTCGTTTTTCCTGTAAATATCAGTCCCTATGCAGGGCAAACTGGGTGACTAGGCAGTGAGAATTGGAAGCAGAGTGGGCAGAGGATTCTGCCAGGGATTGTCAAAGAAGCTGAAGTTACAGGTGTGCTTAAAGCAGAAGGAGGAACTCATAACTGAATGGTGAATTTTTAGTACTATGCAAAAGTCATTGGGTTTGATACCTTCCGTAGAAGGAAATGCTTTGATATGCTGGTGCCTTTGCTGCAAAGCACTGCCCTGGGTGGCCACCTAACAGGATACTGTTAGCAGTGGGATTCTAGCACAGGAACCTGTTTTGAGTAGTTCTCTTTTTCTTATTCTAGCGCTCATCTCCTGATGTGAAAGCAGAGTTGTTTGAGCTGCTTTTCCGGATTCTCCATCATAACTGGCGGTACTTTTTCAAATCCAGTGTTTTGGCCAGTGTCCAAAGAGGAATAGCAGAAGAGCAGATGGAGAATGAAGCACAGTTCAGTGCCATTATGCAGGTAACTTGGTAACTCTCACAGCTGTCTAGAATCCTTCCTGTGATCGAACATATGTTGGTTACAGCAATGTGTTTAAAAACGTGGCTCATTCAGATTAGACAGTGCCTTGAGTGAAGTGTTGAGTTTAGGAACTAATGAGAATCATCACAATACTTGTAGCCTAGCTGCTATGCTCTCAAGGCAGCGCATCACCAAGGAGGGGAAAATATGAAGTGAGGATGGAGTGTTAATTCCCTTCCATGCCTGCATTCTGTGTTTGTCTGGACCTAAAGTATTACTGAGGCTGATTTATTTAGTGTTGTTGCAAGTCTTATGGTTAGCACTAGCTTGAACTGTCTATGCAGAAAAGTTTACATGAGACCAAGGTGGTCTCATTTTCTTATATGGACTTGTTCTATGTTGTTCCATTGGATCAGGTAGGGATGGATGAGCGGGGTAATCCTGTAGGCTTTCACTGGAGGAATAGAGAAGTATGCCAGCATGTATGCAGAGGCAGCACCAGTCTTGTCAGATGGGGAATTTAAATTTTAAAGACCAACAGACTGTTCCACATATTACTGAGATCAGAGCTGGCCAAATGAATTGCTGTGCAGTTCCTAGATGTAAGAACTGCCTACAAAGTAAGTAGTGCAACTTGCAGTAAAATCAGAGTGAGCAGAGTCAGCCTCCTAATTAGCAGTCTTATCAGACTACCTGGTGTGGGACCCTTTACTTCCAGCTCGCTTAAGTGTAAACAGAGCGCTTGCACCATGCCCTGGAAGCTCAGAGCATAGGGCTTGCCTGGCTGAGGGCACTGAACACCAGAGTGGAGGGACATGTGCTTAGACTTCAGGTGGGAGGACATGTTGCAAAACTGCCCTGACCCATTTTGGAGTGCTTGCAGGTCGTGGGTCCCTTCTGAGATACGAGGGAGGAGGGAGCTCTTGCACTAACGTCAACAGGCCTTTCCTTTTCTTAGTATCTTTCGACATGAATGAGGCCCGAGTTAGTCTCTATGCAGGGCTGTGCAAGCATCTCTTTCTCCTGTGGTGGTGCAACCCTACCACACTTTCCTCAGTGTGTTCTTTTGCGGGACATTACTTGTTAATCTCAGTATTAACTATGTGCTGATGGACAATTCTGGACTACTTGTTTTAGTACTTGGCACCTGTTTTGATGCAAAGCTTTTAATATTCTGTAAATGTTCTCCACTGCGCAAGCAACTTCAGGATGTTACAGTTTGTGTACTGTTCTCCACTGGACATGGGAGTCCAGAGCTGGTTCAGTGTTGAAGAGACTTGGGCCATTTTTGGCCATCTAACCAATGGCTACTATGGAGGCATATTCTTCTGTTTCCTGGTAGATGTCTTGGAGACTGCAAGAATGTCGACTAGTAAAATTCTGCTGCCCACCTCTGCTCATCTGTACCATGTTTCAAAGGAGCTCAGGGCATAAAAGATGTTTTATCCCAAAGTCTGCATAAGCTACCAGAGCAGCACAGTGGGGGTCCAGCAAACTTTATTCTTAGGCCCTTTCCCATTTCTGTAATATCAGGTTCAACCTTCCAACTCTAATCTTTAATTTCTTCTTAATTTCCTGGAGTAATATGTTAAACACTTCTGTGAGTTGTCTTGATCTCTAGACTTAGATTGAAAATAAAAACTCTGCACATGTGTTCTGGCTCACCACAGTATTCTAGGGTAATGTCTCTTGAGAAATACTCAAAATCCTTCTTGAGCAAACAGCCTGCCAAGGGCACTGCTTGCAGCGTGAATGCTTGGTCATCTGTTCCCAATGGACCTAGCTTAGAAAACTGTTCTGTGAATTTTGGATGGAATGGAATTTCCATTGATCTGACAGCAGCATAGCTGACATTAAATAATCAGTTCTTTTGTGTGTTAGATGCAGCAGAGGCTGCTAGGATCCACGGGGTGGGGTGGTGGTGGTGGGGGGGTTGTTCTTGGATGTCAGTGCAGCCTGCCACACTGCAAGATCAGGTCAATGTAGACAGAGCCCAAGTTCTTGGCATGCATCTCAAGCCATGCAATGATATTGGCAGGTGAGATCTGTGAACAGGTTCTGTTTAACAGGAGTGTGTTTTTGAGGTGAAAATGTTCTTGTTCTGCCTGACAGATTTGATACTTTTATGGTATGTCCCCTTTCTTCAAGTCTGCTTTTGTTCATAGGCGTTTGGCCAATCCTTCCTGCAGCCTGACATTCACCTGTTCAAGCAAAATCTCTTCTACTTGGAGACACTGAACACCAAGCAGAAGCTGTACCACAAGGTGGGTCCTAGTTGACCAGTACATATTCTGTATCTTACTTGGTAGGGAACTGCAAATCACCGCTAGGGAAACTGTACTAGGCAAAGGACAGTTAAAGGCTCGTGTCTTCCAGTCCAAGGGAATTGGAAAAGCTACCTTTGGAGCTCTCAAATGGCCCAGAAACTGAAGGTCAGGATTTGAGAGCTTACATACCACAGCCTGTGGTGGTTGTAATCCTGTTGGATGCATTGCTGATCAGAGGGGCACTGCCATCTCCCTGATACTGTTGCTGTGGACACAGGAGGGATCCCAACTCTACCCAGTCAAAGCAAAGCCTTGATATGTACCCTACTGAGAATGAAGGAAAGCGAAAAACAAACCCAGTGGCAGCATGATTTTTGGCCTGGTGAAGTGGAATTTGCGTCATCAACAGGAGAGTGGCTGAGTCCCTCTGATTCTTACCTGGGTCAGCAGCAGGGTATTTATTTAATTTTACTGTGGAGTCACTGCTAGGGGTTGTCCATTGCTGCCACATGAGACCCATCCTCTAGGCTCTCTCATTTTAACTTGTTAGCTGCCCTCTTGAAAGGCTGGAATTGGAATCCAGCATTCTGCCTTTCTGGTTACTCTATGAAAGCAGAAATTTCAGGTTCGCATTTGTGGTCGCAACTCAAGGACAGCCTTTTGTGTTAACAGTTGCCCATTCCAGGCTTTCAGGCAGCTAGCCACGTTCCCTGGGAACTTGAGATGCTTTCAGGAGCACTATGCAGGGTTAAAACTGGCTGGTGTTTGAACGGGACCTGATGATGTTTGCTTAAATGCCAAAGGTTTAAACTTGAGTCAGACAACACGAGATAAACGAGGCCAAATTCACCCTTTCCCTAAAGCAGGTATGAATCTAGTTTGTTGTATCCATTTGGGATCTTGGCCTGGTTCAGATTGGGAAAGCTTGCTCTGTGTGCACACGGACTTGCAGCCCTCATCGTAGCTCAGAAGCTCCTGTTGGCAAAGTGGCCTGGTGCAGCCCTGCTCGCTTATCCAATCTGATCTTGATGAGTTGTTAACTTCTGAGGCTGTGCAGTAGCTGCTGGCCCTGTCAGGGGAGGACTGGTGATACGCAGACATGTAACTCTGTGCTTCTTTTACTGTGCAGAAGATCTTCCGGACAACCATGCTGTTCCAGTTTGTGAATGTGCTACTTCAGGTGCTTGTCCACAAGTCGCATGACCTGTTGCAAGAGGAGATTGGCATTGCCACTTACAATATGGCCTCAGTGGACTTTGATGGCTTCTACTCAGCCTTTCTCCCTGAGTTTCTGGCCAGTTGTGATGGTGTGGACTCTAACCAGAAAAACGTGCTGGGAAGGAATTTCAAAATGGACAGGGTAAGAGGGAGGGGATGCTTCAGAAGAGTAAAAGCACTTCCAGGATGTGCAGTATTATTTTACTCCTAAAAAGGGTTAGCCAACAGCCAGAGGCTACTCTGTGTGGTGTTTTGAGGCAGGTCCCCTTCACTCACAAACACTTCCAGAGTTGGCAGTGCGTAGCCAGTCTGCCATCTTATCTAATGGGCTGCCTTATGCTGCGGGAGTTTGGGAATACATTTCCAGGAGGGAGTTTTCACAGGAATAAACTGACGTTTTCTAGAGTGGGACGTACAGATCCTTGCCAACATTTAGCTCCGGCTGCTTGCCAGATGTTTGAGGGTTACAGTGAACATGACAACAGTGTAGCTGCTTGCATTTTTTTTCAAACCCCTTGCATGTGTGAAGCAAATGGTCTATAACCTCCTCACAGAACATCATGGCAGTGCAGCAGGTCATGGTTTCCATCAAATGAAGCTTGTTTGTTCATTGAGTGTTTCCTCTCCAGTTGGAGACTGGGGATTTGAGGCCAAGGTTAGGGTGTGGGAATCACTTTAGATGAATCACTTTGCCTCTAGAGAATCACTGGACCCTCATAGGCGGTTGAGGGAAAATTAGCTCTTGTTATGGGGTATCTGAGACCCGGGAGCCTTGGCAGAAATGCACTGAGCAATTGCTGCTGCAGGTAGTCGTTTTGTGTTGTGCTTGACTGCATGTGAAGAAGCCAGTGCCACGAGTAGAGCCCGCTGCCCTCTAATCAGCTCTTTGTTGGGAGAGGCTCTGCAGTCTGTGGTCCCTGTACACAGGGCTACAGAAATTTGAATTCCTAGGCTCAGACTCTGGAGAATATGGTCTGCTTGTCTGCTGTGAAATACATGTGGGTGCTTGTGCCCCTCAGTTCATTTCTAACTTCTGCAGTAAGAGAGTGCTTGTAGGTATTAATCTGTTTGCGGTGTAATATGTTGCTTGATCTTTTCCAGGATCTGCCATCGTTTACCCAGAATGTGCACAGGCTGGTGAATGACCTGCGTTACTACAGACTCTGCAATGACAGTTTGCCCCCTGGAACTGTGAAACTATAGTTACTGCACTGGACTCGTGTTCTGATCACTGTAGGGAATGGATCCGTATTTCTTTTGTCACCACATTCTCTCCTCCCTGATTTTGTCAGTACTGCAGGACGCAGTGTCTTGCACATGGGCACATGTTATTGGATTCACGCACCACGCTTCCTTTTCTTCTCTCCCAACCCAAAGGCCCCCCAATTGGAGTCAGCACTGTCTGCAGGATGTGTCTTAACGCCCAACCACAGGGCAATTCAACTGTATGGAAAGTCCTCTCACTGGGGTTTTGTTTTACTAACGTAGCACTTTGTTGCGTCCAGAGATTACTGTGGAGTTGTCTTGAGAGATCTTGTGAGTATCAATCATGAGACAGAAGCGCCAAAGACTACTTCAGACATTCATACCTTCGTGTCATTCCACCTTCTTGCCCCTGCCCAGCTCTCAGAGGAGGAGACTCATGATGTTGGGACTGTTTTGGCACTTCTGTCACTCCCTTTGTTTTTAAATTGCCTTGAAAACCTCCCTGCTGTTTGTGGGGATTAGAGACTTTTTTTAAAAAAAAACGTTTTCTCATCATTCCATTGTGATACTAAAACAACATGCTTAATGGAAATAAAGTGCTTACTTTGTTGTTTTAAATAACTTGTCTTAGTTCCCTTGTAGGCCTGTCTGTCACCAAGCCTTTTTGCTAGATCATGTTTCATACTGTAGATAGTGATCTCTTCAGCCCTTCTGCCCTGTATGCGTTGCCCATACAGTGCCGTGGGTGCAGACGTGCCTTGCCCAGGCTCCATGGGAGTCGATCTGCTCTGACAGAGGTGGGCTTGAAGGGAGATGACTGCACGAGGGACATGTCTGAGTGGTGACATGGAGTCAGTGAGCACTTGTGGCATAGTTTCTGTAGTTCAAGATTTGTGGAAAATGACGACAGCTTGCCATGTGAAGACGGTGTTTGCTGTTTGGATAGCCTGTTTGCAGTCAGAGCCTGCATGCAGGTCTGAACTGGGGCCAGTTTGTTTATGGGCTTCCTACCCTCCAGTGCTGGAGTTGGAAGATACACGTGAACCAAAGAGTCCAGCCTACTGAGGACATGCTTCACCAGGTACAGTCCATACAACTGAGCTGTGTGAACTGTTGTTAGCAGAGATCTGTCCGCTGCATGACCATCAGCTTGGAAGAGGGTGATGATCTGGCACAGAGAGAGACCTCTGACCACCACGAGACTGTAGAGCTGTGACCTACTCAGAGGACAGCCCGCTCTGTTGTGTAGATGCATTCGGTGCCCTGATCAGCAGCTCACACTAGCACGACCCAAGGTGGCTCCGGTGTTCTGCCCTGCTGAGAACTGCAGCAAGAGATGGTGGTGGCCACCTGCCACCTTTGTGGCCAAGCACTCTGCAACTGTGGCTTCCTTCTGAAATGTGCTAACAGGAGAGTAGTTAAGACCTGCTCACTACTGATCTTGGTACAACGAGACCAACATCAGCCCTTCCGTGCTGTGGATACTGTAGCTGGTACTGCCTCGTCCTGCTGCTTGCAGTGCCAGCTGCTGGTGGAGGATGATGGTATGTGCCAGAGACTTGTGTGAGTGCTAGGACTCGGTGATGATAAAGTCTGAGGGCCATAGTCTTGCTGGAATATCAGAGAGCTCTTGGGTATCCTTCAACTGCTAGAGAAAGTTCTCTTGTGAAGAAATTGCGAAGCACTGGTGTGGAGGGGCCCCTGCAGAGAAGCTGGGGGACCCCCTGACTGTCTCTTACTGCCCTGCTGGGGCTGTATGAGTTAGCCGGTCTCTTGTTGGCCTGCCGCAGCATTCCTAGGGTGCAGAAGTGTGTTTCAAGAGCAAAAATGGTGTCTACGTCAACACAAGAGGAGCTGGTCTTGTCCTGGCTCTGGGACCCGAGTTACCTGTGAGTCAAGCAGGTCACCTCTAACCCCAGAGCCTGTACTACCATCTTGCAGGAAAGGATTCTACACCAAATGACTGCTGTGGCTTGACACAGATGCTTCATTTTGCTCTGCTCTGAGCATAGTTCTCCAGGCCGGTGGTGGCTCTGTGTCTTGCAAAATTTTTGGTTGATCTAGTTAGTTTGCTAATACAAGGTGAAAGTGCATGTGTTTTTCCCTTGCTGACCCCTTGGTCAAGGGCAGCAGTTTGGAAGATATCCAAGCAACCTGCAAAGTGCTGTTTGACCCTTGCTGTGCAGAGAAAACAATTTCTCCTTTGCCAGTCATCGTGTGACTTCCAAACAAGTCCCTATGCGTAAACAAAAATGCTCCCAGACAGCATTGTGGAAAAATCCACCTTTTTTGATGAGCTCAGCTGAGGTTCCTCATCTCAGTAGAGGAGGCAACAAGAGATCACTCTGATGCCATCCTAGCTCTGTTGCTGCTGTCGCTGGCTCAAGCTGCTGTAGTCTCTCCGTGTCCCAAGAGAGAGGGGAGGTATGGCACTGTATCCCAGGCCCTCTTGGAAACCTGGGACCAGGCACCACTCTGGGACTGAGCAGAGCTCTTTGCTAGTCCCCTCTGTCCTGCCAAGGCCTATAAGCAGTGGGAGAAAGTTGTGCTTGGGCAAATGAGCTAGAGGAAGAAGCCAAAGAACTGAGATTAAACATAATCCCTCTAACTTGCTCATCTCCTGCCTCTGTTACCCCCCTCCCCTGCTCAGGAGGGCAGTGGAGGGGTAGCAGCAGCGGAGCGGAGCTCCTTCTGCAGCTCGGGGCAGGAGGAAGCTGCTCTCGCCTGATCTGTGTTTCCAACTGCTTTAATCTTCCTTAAACTGCTCCCTTCCTCCGTAGCATCGCTGCTTCAGCCCGACACGCTGGCACGTGGCCCCTTCAGGCAGGACCTTCCGGCAGCTGCGCCGAGCGTGGCCGGCTCGGCACCGTGCTGCGTGGCGGGGCAGCGCGACGGCGGGGACAGAGCTCAGGGAGCCGGCGGCTCCCCTGGACGGGGGCACCGGGCCGTGCGTGGGAGCTGCGTGGCTCGAGGCAGGCGTAGCCGTCCAGGGCCTCCCCGCGGGCGCTGAGTTTGCGACGTGGCGGCCCGCTGTTTGGTAAGCCCTTGCGCATCCCGGGCTGTACGTAGGCACAAGAACGTCGGCTGCTGCGAGATGCCCTGTGTCAGGAACCTTCCCGGCCTCCTGGGTCAAATTATTGCGAGTGAAAAACAGGCTCATAGTGACCATGATTTTCCATGAACCTGCAAATATTTTAATAGCAATATTTGTGTTAAACAGCTACCCCAGAAGCATCTCAGGAATTTTGTACTTAGGGAAACTCAATGAAAGTATGAATAAAACTGCCCGCCCCACGAGGAGCCTCGCTGTGTGCATGGGGGCTCCTCTGCCTGCTTCCCCTTTCTCAAGTGATGCTCTGGTGGCAGAGGGGCTCCTAGATGGGCTTCTGCTCCCGTCCCTGCTCGAAGTGGGTATCTGTTTGGGGCATGGTCTGCCAAAGGCAGTGGGCACGGAGCTGGGCAGGGGTGCCCTGGTGCTGTGGGGCCAGCGTAGCACCTGTGGGTGAGCCGGGGCAAAACATGAAATGCATCTGTTTCTAGATCCCTTGGGATAGGACTTGGTCCTGGTGCTCTGGGCACTGTGCAGCCGCCGTTCCTGGAGGGAGCGCTCCTGGGACCGGGCCCTGCCGTGCCAGGGTGGGTGCAGGGCTCTGCTCCTCCAAGGGGGCGAGGTCACCTGTGCCAGAGCCTGCCTGGGAACAGCAGCGTGCCTGCATCTGGGGCAGCTCGTGGTGGGGAGGTCTGGGCAAGGAACGTATGGGCAGGGAGAAAGGCACAGGATGTTCCCTGCCGGGGGATGCTCCATACTCGGGTACTCTGTGCCAGGAGGATGCCCAGGCTGGGCATGCTCCATGCTGTGGCCACGCTCCATACTAGGATGCTCCATTCTGGGGATACTCTGGGCTGGGGAGATGCTCAGGCTGAGAGTGCTCTGTGCTGGGACGCTCCATGCCAGGATGCTCCGTACTGGGGATGCTCTGTGCTGGAATGCTCTGGGCTACGGGTTATGCCCAGGCTGGGGATGCTCTGTGAAGAGATGCTCCATATCAGGGATGCTCCATGCCAAGGGGATGCTCTGTGCTGGGGGTGCTCCATACCAGGGGTGCTCCATGGCAGGATGCTTCGTGCTGGGATGCTCCAGCCCAGCAGGATGCCGGGCTGGGGATGCTCTGTACCAAGGTGCCTTATCTGGGCTGGGATGCTCCAGGCTGGAAGGCTCCAGACTGGGATGTACCGGGCCGGGATGCTCCGGGCCGGGATGCTCGGTGCAGGCAGCGAGCCGCGGCCGCCACCCCGGCGCTGGCGGCTGCTTTAAGGGGAGGGACGGAAGCGTGACCCGGCCCCGGGCCCGGCGGGGCCATAAAGCCGCCGCCGGGGAGGCAGAGCCCCGCTGCGGCCAGGTCCGACCCGCCGGCCCCGCCATGGGCTCCCTGGGGCGCTGCCTGGCCCGGAGCCTGCTGCGGGGGCCGCCGGGCCCGCGCCGCCCCCTCGGGCCGCCCCACCGCCACGGCTCCGGTGAGACCCGGCCCCGGCGCTGTCCCCGGTCCCCCCGACCGCTACCCGCTGTCCCCGTCCTCCCCTCGAGCGGTGCCTGCTGTCCCTGTCCTCCCCGAGCCGTCCCTGCCATCCTCCATCCTACCCTGAGTGGTGCCCTCTGTCCCTGTCCTCCTGGAGGGGTCCCCGCATCCCTCATCCTGCCCCCCAGCAGTGCTCGCTGTCCCCTGGCACCAGCGGCCCCACGCAAGCCCTTCCCAGCCCTGCGCAGGGCACATTGTGTGCGGCTCACAGGGCGCTTCGGGGGGGGGGGGGGATGGTGCCTGGGGTCTCCCGCTCCCCCAGTGTGCCGGCATGGGGCAAAGAGCCGGGGCTGGTCCTGCCCTTGCACCACCCTGTGTGTGCAAAGGGGCTCAGCGTCCCCACGGCCGCCCGGGCCTGCCTGGGCTGCGTCCTGGGAAGCGGACGGGGTGGGAGCGAATGCCGAAGCTGGGCCACGTCCAGCAACGGGCAGAGACGCCCGGGGGGAGGCAGCCGGTCAGGGCTGGTGCTCGTGAGCCGGCTGCGCACCCCGGCATCACCGCCCTGGGGGCACCCGACAGCCGCGGGCAGCTGGACGCATGGCTTGCAGGAGCTCACGGGGCCACGCTGCCGTCCACCCACCCCGCGCACCTCACCCCGCTCTGGGGGGGCGATTCCAGGGCCCGGGATGCAGCAGGGCAGCACTGGCCGTAGTCAGTCCTGGCTCTCCGCAGGCAGGAGCTCTTCCCCCTGCTCTCTCCCTTCCAGCACCCAGTTTTGGGGTCAGACGCCCAGCGTTGCAGCCGAGGGGTAGGAATCACACCTGTAACCTGAGACTAACAGTAAAATGCTTTTGCTTAAAATAATCTCTCTCTCTCTTTCTCTCTTGCTCTGTGCCCTCTGCCCCCCGATGGACAGGGCAGTCTCCGCACGCGCTGCACCTCTGGGGAGCTTCTGCCTCCCTCGCTCAGCTGCTACTCAGCTCCTGTCCCCTCCAGCCAGTTCTGCTCTCCTGCGTCTTGCTGCAGGGCGTGCGGGTGGGGGCCGAGGGCCTGCAGCCGGGGTGACGGAGGTGCTGCACCCTGCTGTCCCCAGGGTGGAGAGCAGGTCCGGCCGCAGGGGCTCGGGGCTGCCTTGGGGCTGCAGCAACACCGAGGCAGGGGAAACCTGCTGGCCTGTAGCTCGGGGGGTTGGTTTTCCACTAACGAAGTGCTCAGATTCGGGAGCCACTTGGTGTCGTGACTGGCCCAGGACTTGGGCTCCCTTTAGGGGAGTGGGAGCCGGTCATGGAGCCTGGCATTGCCCCAGGCCCCTGGCCCCAGATGGGAGGGATGGCAAATGGGGCTGGCAGGCGTGGTGGGACAGGACTCCCCGGTGCCGGGACAGCACAGCTGAGTACGTGGCTTGCTGAAGCCAGAGCATTCTTGTCCCACTTTGGATTTGAAGGGACTGTTTTCCTGCTGCGGACACATCCGCATCCTTCCGGCATTCCCGAACACTCGCTGCTCCTTATGTCATCCGCCTGCAGCGAGTCCCCTGGGTCTGGCTGGGTTTGTGGTGCCGAGTCCACCCCACTAGCACAGCCCAGCGCCACGTGTCCCTGCTCCGGATGCTGGTGGCGCCTGGCTTTGATGCTCGCGGGCCGGCCAGGCCTGACATCCCTGGGGAGCCCGGGACATCCTGCTGGGCCCCATGTGTGTCCCACCCCATGGGGGCTGCGGCAGCATGACTGGGCTTCAGGGGCTTCCTGAAGAGCCAAACCGCCCCCGCTGCACCCCTGGCAAGGCGCTGGAGGCCCATCCTAGGGACCCAGCTAAAGTGACCCAGTACCCATCTGTCGCAGAGGGCCCAGGGGTGGAGGAGGTGACTTGTCCCTGCACAAGAGCTCAGATTTGGTACTGCAGCTCTCCAGGTGTCCTTGGCCTCTGGCAAGCTCCCAGCCACCATGGGGGCTGAGCCAGGAGATGCCAATGGGTCTGTGGTGCAGAGTCTGGTTAGTGGCACTGCCCTGGTGTCACCCTGGGCCAGCAGACTGGATCCACAGGACACGGCAAGAGGTGCAGCACGCCCCGGAGCAGAGGAGGAGGGTGCGCCCAGAGCCCCCTCATCCCTTGCCTCCTGCCACTCACTTAGGGCCAGGGGCCTCCTGCATCCTGGCAGAAGGCTTGGTGCCCCGTGCCGCAGCTCCCTCCTCACGGGATTGCCGCACAGTGGCAGGGGACAGCTGTGGCCCCAGGGACAGTCTCGTGTCACTCAACGCCAACAGCCACGGTTGGCTGGCAAGTGAGCTGGTGATGGCAGCCTGTGCACCTTCCCTTTCGTACAGCACCTGGCACTGAGGACCTGGGGCCCTGACGGAGCACCATCTGTTGCCCTCACAAATCTTTCTCATCTTGAAATTCAGCCCAAGCACCCCCAGGATCCTCCAGAGCGCCAGAGCCCCTCATGGCAGAAACTGGGCCAGCCGTTCCCGTAAGGGGCACCATCCCCTCCCAGCTTTGCTGGGTCTGAGCAGAACCCAGGTGCCCTGGGCCTGCCCGGCCCTCACCACCTGTGCCAGATGTCCACTTCCTAGCATGGGAAGAAGCAGTGCGCAGCCCCATGGACGTGGCCCCGGGCTGGCCTTGATCTGCCGTCCCTCCCTGCCACAGGCACCCCTGAGCTGCAGGAGAAGACATTGGTGCTGGTGAAGCCCGATGCCGTGCAGCGGCGGCTGGTTGGGGACGTCATCAAGCGCTTTGAGAGGCGCGGGTTCAAGCTGGTGGGCATGAAGCTGCTCCAGGTATCTCCTCCCCATGGAGCTGCCATGGCCCTGGAACCCTGCTGTATCTGCTGGGCTTCCAATGGAGCTGCCCCACAGGCAGCCGGGGCCTCCTCTCGCTCTGTGCCAGGGTTGGGGTCACCTTTTGCCCCAAAGCCTGGGCAAGGAGGTGGGCATTGATCAGAGGTAGGTGCCCCAAGTGGTCCTCACCCATCCCTTGCCTCCAGGCCAACCATGACATCCTGGACAAGCACTACCACCAGCTGCGGCAGAAGCCCTTCTACCCTGCGCTGCTCGCCTACATGATGTCGGGCCCGCTGGTGGCCATGGTGAGCTGGGAGGCCTCCGCGTGGCCGGGGCGCCACGTGCGAGCCGGACCCAGGTCGGGCTGGGCGGGAGCGAAGCGGGCGCCGTGCGCTGCTGGTGGCGCCTCCGGGCGCCCACACGCCGCCTTCGGCTCCGCGCGGCGCCGGCGGGAGGCTCTCGGCCTCAGGCGGCCCGCGGCCCGCAGGTCTGGGAAGGCTACAACGTGGTGAGGTCCACCCGCGCCATGGTGGGGGACACCAACTCGGCCGAGGCCAAGCCGGGGACGATCCGGGGTGACTTCAGCATGCACGTGAGCAGGTAGAGGTGGGCCGGGCGGCGCGGCGGGGGCTGCCCGCCCGCCCCCATGCCATGCCCACCGCCGCCGTGGCTGCGCAGGAACGTGGTTCACGCCAGCGACTCGGTGGAGACGGCCCACGAGGAGATCAGCTTCTGGTTTCGCAGCAACGAGCTGGTGGCCTGGGAGTGCAGCGACCAGGACTACACCTACGGGCCCTAGCGCGGCTGCCGCGCCGCCCCGCTGCCCTGCGCCCCCATTAAACCGGCCTGCTCCGGGCCTGGCTCCGGTCTCCGTCCCTCCATCCCTGGGCGGGGACCATGCGGTGGGGGCCGTGGGGCAGGGGTAGGGGCTGCTGCAGCCCGCAGCAGCTTCCGCTGGGGCAGAGAGTCTCTGCGATTTCTCCGGGAGGCACTGGGATGTCACTGGGAGTACTGGGGACATTGGGAAGACATTGAGGACGCTGGGATGGCACTGGGATGGCGCTGGGGGGGGCAGAAGGGACACTGAGACGACACTGGGAAGACCTGAGATGACACTAGGATGACACTGGGCGGCAGTGGGGACACTGGGACGACGCTGGGGGGGTACTGGGATGACACTGGGCGGCAGCGGGGATACTGGGACGACCCCGGCGGGTACTGGGATGACGCTGGGATGACGCTGGGGGGCGCTGTGGGACACTGCTCGCGCCCCTGCGCGGTTGCCAGGCAACGCCTCTGCACGCCGGCGCGTGCGCCGCGGCGCCCTCCGCGCGGGCGACAGGGAGGCGGGAGCACGCGCCCTCCCTGTGTACCGCGTGGCGGGACTACAGCTCCCGGCATGCGCTGCGCCGCGGCGACTACACCGCCGGGGGTGCCGCTGCGGGGGAACTACGGTTCCCGGCATGCCCTGCGGTGGGCCGGGCCTCCCGGCGTGCTCTGCGCGGGCGGCGCGGGTGCCGGGCCGTGCGGAGGCCCAGCGGAGCGGCGCCGCCATGTCGCAGGCCGGCGCGTGCCAGCCGCCGCCGGACGAGGACACGGACGACTGCCTCCGCGAGTACCGCCACCTCTTCAGCCCCGACATCCTGGCGTGAGTGCCTGGCCCGGCGAGCGCCGTGCGGAGCGCGCCGTGGCCCGGCAGCTGGAGCGGGCGGGCAGCCCTGGCTCAGGCCGCGGCCGATGGCGGCCTCCGTGGGGTTAAGTGCCGGTGCCCGGTGCTGCTCTCCTCCCGGGCAGGCCGGGTCCTGCTTGGGCCCGTGGCTGTGGGGGGTGAGGACGGGGGCAGGACCTGCCTGAGGTTCAGCTCTGAGCTGCTCTTTCCCTCCACAGCGGCAAAGTGGCGTTCATCACCGGCGGCGGCTCCGGCATCGGGTTCCGCATCGCGGAGATTTTCATGAGGTACGGATGGGCCGGGAACGGTGCCCGGCGCTGGAGGGCCCGCTGGGAAACCCCTGTGCCGTGCGCAGTGGTGCTGTGCACGGAGGTGTCCTGCACTGCCTCTTCAGGAGCCTGTGGCAGAAATGGTTTAAATGCACAATGAGGAAGGTGATAAAGGCTTCCCTTCCTTTGCAAAGGCTGTGGTAGCAAGGCCTCCTCCCTGCCAGAGCAGGTGGAGACAAGGTAGACCTGCAAAGGGAAAGCTAGAGGCATCAAGATCTTTGGGAGAAGCATGGGCAGGAGACATGGGCAACCTACTCTGCACCAGGCTCTGGTAGGCTGAGGTAGGGTAGGAGGCAGGGGTGCACCACAGGCATTCCTGCCCTGCCGCATTGCTGCCACTCCCATGACTCACAGACTGAATTTTTGGTAATCTTCAGGGGTCTGAAGTCACTATAAGGAGCCAGCCGTGTGTGGTTGTTCTCACTTGGCCCTTCTTTGCAGGCATGGCTGCCAGACCATCATTGCAAGCCGGAGCCTGCAGCGAGTGTTGGAGGTAAGTCTGTGGGCTCCAGTGTGACCAGGAGGCAGTGTGGAGATGTGTGAGCTCCTAGAAATCTTCCTACTCTCTACTAGAGATGGAGCTAAGAGCCTTGGAAATAGCATGTCCTGTGCTGTCCCGTTTTCTCCCTACCTGAAGGAATCACTCGGCTCTGATCAGCTCAGCACCAGCAGAGAACTGCATGCTGTGGATGGGATGGGAGAGAGGTTAATGTAGGATTTCACCTAGGATGCCTCACGGTAGGGCTCAGCAAATCACTGTTCTCTTCTCCCCCCACACACCCCTGGGAATCTCTGTTGTTTGTGGCTTGACAGAATAGAACTGGCCTCTGAAAGCCTCAGGCAGCAGGTCTGTTGCTCTGATAGAGCATTTGTATCTATAGTTGTTCACAGGAGCTTGGTACTGCATTGCTTTTTGATTGATGAGGAAAAAGAGATGCTAAGAGGCAAACTGAAGATTTATCAGTAGGGAAATGGCAGTCTCAGGTTAAACTTGAATATCAGCTTAGATTAGGGGGCCTAAATCCTCCTGGGCCTAGGATTATATGGGTTAGTTTTTGTGTTTTGAGGAGTGAAAGATGCCAGCCTAGAAAGCAGAGACTGAAAAAGCTGTATTAGTCTGGAACTGCTCTGTGTGCAACTGGATGGGACAAACACTCACCCCTGGGTGTCTGATCCTGAGCTGGTGTTTGGCTGATCGAAGATTTTTTTCCTCCCTAATGGCTTGTATTGTGGTCTCAAACTGAAAGCAGCTGTGAGACAGCTCTGCAGTAATGTGAGCACTGAAATATATAAACGATCAAAATTGGAGCTGGGGAGTGAATTCGTATGACCAGTTGCCTCTTTGAGGTGGTTAGTACTGTCGTTTTGTCATCGCTCATGCTCGTATCCCGGAAAACTGGCAGCAAGACTAAGCAGCCTTCCAATCCTCAGGGACACTGGGGTCTCCTGAGTGTAGGGACCAGCTTCCCAGGCTCTTGTTGCTGGGTCTGCTTGTGTGGTAACCAACAGCTTAAAACTTCTCACAGAACAACCAGATGAGCCTGCGCGGGAATGTGAAGTGTCACTGGATATTGTGTGGTTACATGGGTTGCTGTTGAGTTTGCGTGTCCTCTGTGTTTAATTTCCCGGAGCTGCCTGGGAGAGTCGTGTTTCTTACAAATGCCGTGGAGGTGGTTTCTGGCAGAGACCTTGAGCCGCAGAGCTGGCCTTGCTTTGTCTCGCAGGCAGAGTCCGCAGTAACAGTTGGTTTGCATTTGCCCTTTCGCCTGTTAAAACAGGTGGCATCTTAAGGTTAACTATGTCTGGGCTCGTGCCAAAATGCCATGTTGGGGTCTGACCTTTGTACTTGCCCTGCAAAAATTTTGCTCAGGATGTGCTGTTGCAATGCCAGGCCATTAAGTTAACTGGGTTTAGTGAGCTGTGGCATCAGTTCTTGCTTGATGCTTGTTTGAATGCAATATGCAGGAGTTTTCTCTGACACTGCAGGGCTTTGGCTCCCCCAGTGCCAGCAGGGTGAAGCTTGCTGTGCTTGGGGAGGTTTGCTCCAAGGTGAGAGAGGGGGATTTCTATAAACAGAGAGGCTGTGCTGGCTGACAAAATGGAGCTGCTTTTAGGGTGGACTGTGACAAATGTTTGTATAGGCAACACCAGCGTCTGCTGTGCACTAACGGAGCGCGCTCCTACCTGAACTGTAGCTCACCTGTTATGAGGTCCAAGTCTCCCCCTTGCTGAAGGAGAGAGTCCCACAAAGAATCTCTCCTCTCTCTTTTCCAGGCCTCAAAAAAGCTGGTGGCAGCCACAGGCCAGCGATGCCTGCCTCTGTCCCTTGATGTCAGGCAGCCCCAAACCATTGTGGCAGCAGTGGATGAGGCACTAAAGGAGTTTGAGCGGATTGACATCCTTGTCAATGGTGAGTCACTGGGGTGTGGGGACGGGGAAGATTTGCCACAGTCTCCCTGTTGAGCGGGGCATTTCCCTGCAGGTGGGCTGTGTTGGCCTAGTGTCTGGCTTTCTCCCCTGTAGGCTGGGAGCATCCTTGGCAGCTGATGGTGTGCGCTGCTGGGATTTGCAGAGAGAACGGTCTTGCAGAAAGGAAAGACTCACTATAAATGCTTGGCCGTACTTGCTTGTCTTGGTGTGGGTCATCCCTGCGCTCCCTGCATCAGCAGCCTGCTGCCCCTGCGCTGGCTGTGCTGCTGCTGTGCTGCTTTACCCCTTTATCAGGACTGTTTCCACTGCTTGGTTCCTTGTGCTGCTGGCCCAGCTGAGGGCAGTGGGAGTCCAGCTCATAAGCTGGAAGGTCCCCAAAACTGCCATGGCTGAGGTCATGGGGTGAAGCTTTAGCAAGCCATCATGCTCCACTCAAACCTTAACTGCAAAAGAAGGGAGTAAAGTAGCAAAGCAGCCTTCTGGCAGGAGCTGTGGAGAGTAGAGCACTCCTTTGCTAGCATGTGGCACCCCCTCAGCTCCTCTCTGATCTGAGTATGGCTCCAGTTTGGTAACCCCCAGCAGCAGAATGTGTGTGCACATTCACCCTTCCTCAGTGTGCCTCTTGCAGAGCGCTGTGAACCTGCCTCATCTCTCTGCAGCCCTGTGCTGACTGTGCCCCTGACTGCTTGTTCTTCAGGTGCTGCAGGAAACTTCCTGTGCCCAGCCAGTGCCCTGTCCTTCAACGCTTTCAAGACAGTGATGGATATTGACACTGTCGGCACCTTCAACACCTCCAAAGTGCTCTTTGAGAAATGCTTCCGGGTAAGTGGCTCCTGAGCCACAGGACTCAGTGGAGGAGCTCCTGGTAAGCAGGGAGTTAAACTCAAACAAACCCCACCTCACCCCTGAGAAATTCAGTGAAATGTAGTAGGCAAAAGAGCTCTTGCTTCTGGTAGCATGGTGTACAGTAGCCCTGCCACCCAGGGCTGTGCTGTCAGGCTCTGTGCCACCTCCTGGGAGCCAACTCTGGTTAGATCCAGTCCATTCTCTTTCTGGGATGGCAGCTGTTGCACAGAAAGTAGGAGCTGTGGACTCCAAATCTTGCATGTCCCTAGTCCCTAGCTTTGACTTTTGTGGCACCTTTCCATGCCCTGCCCTGTGTAGAACACAGCTCCTGGAAGGGGAAATGCTACCTCAGAAGAACCTGTAAACTCCTGCTGCTATTCCAGCTCCTCTCTTCTCCCTTGGTGCTTGTTCCCCACTTCCCCTGCCTCTCTGGAAGCTGGCTGTTGGCCAGCGTGGCTCCGTGAGGCCAGATGGGCAGTGCTGCCCCAGTGGTGAGTTAGCAACTTGGAGGTGGCTGTGTCCACATGCTACCCCCTCCCCAGCCCAGTTCCCTTGTTCCGCCAAGCTCTTCTATGTGATCCCATGTGTTATTCCCTACCTAACACTGTGTCTTGTTTCCTTCCCCAGGACCATGGTGGGGTCATTGTTAACATCACAGCAACTCTGAGCTACCGAGGGCAGGCCCTCCAGGTGCATGCTGGTGCTGCTAAGGCTGCTATAGGTACCTAAATGCTCCTTCCTGGGGCTCTGCAAGTTATACAAGGCTGGTAAGGGAGCTTGTTGTTCCCAAATATTGAGATAGGAACATGTCCGTAGGAAATGTGTATATACGAATCAGAGTAGTTTCTGTGCAATCCAGGCATGTGTTATGTGCCCGGGGTTTGACTGAAGCTCTTCTCTCCCTTAGGCTACTTTTTTCCAGGGTCCTTTGTTCTTGGCCAGAGTTTCTGAGCTCCCCTACAGTTGGTGGAATAGTCTTGGTCTCTGTTTCTCATTCCTGTTGCAATCTCTTCCCCTTGCCAGATGCCATGACCCGTCACCTTGCTGTGGAGTGGGGACCCAGCAATATCCGAGTGAACAGTCTGGCACCAGGCCCCATCACAGGCACTGAGGGCTTCCGACGCCTGGGTAAGGCAGTGTGAGACTATCTCTGTCTCTGCAACGGAAATGACTTGCCACCATCTTTCTTGGGGACTGTAGTGGACCACCAGTGCCAGGCAGCTCATGAGGCATGTGACGCAGTCTGGGCCATTCATACTGGGCTGAGCTGTCCTGTGGCTCTGCTGCCATGGCTTTCTGGGAGAGCAGGAAGCAACCTTCTCAGCGCCCAGGGTGCTGATATTTCTGTCAAGTGACAGCTCTTTTTGCTCTCTGTGATGTCCTGATGTAACCAGGTCCCCTACCTGATGGTTTGGAAGTCTATCAGCAGAGCACCTGTTCAGTCATAGAGGCTGGGAAAGCTGTGAGATCATGCTGTGAACTCACTGTTGCAGCATCCAGCATGTATCCCATTGCTGGGCTTGAGATCCGCCCCCTCCCCATTTTTTTAATCCCTTTTTTCAAGACTTTCTCTGGGATGTTCCCAGAGCTGTGCCAGCATCTCCTCTAGGTTCCCTTCAACTTTCAGCAGTTTGTCCATGCAAGCAGTGCTGACAAGTTGCAGTGTCTGGCAGGCTGTGATGATGGACAGATGGCCCCATGGTCCTAGCCAATACTTTTTCTTCCACTGTTTAGGTGGGAAATTTGCTGAGAAGGCAAACTACTTTGAGATGATCCCCCTCCACCGCGCAGGAAACAAGACGGAGATTGCTCACAGCGTGCTGTACCTGGCGAGCCCCCTGTCCTCCTATGTGACAGGCACCACCTTGGTTGTGGATGGTGGGAGCTGGCTGACCTCTGCCAATGACTTCCCTGCCTTGCTGGGTATTGCTTCATCCTCTGCTAAACTCTAGGTGACGTGCATTTCCCCCTCCGTGGGATTAGAGCCGGGCTCGTGTCAGAAAGCCCATTGCCCCATGGTGTAGGGCATGTTTGCCGTTCCAAAGGGTATCACACTACCTTCTTTCCCAAGTGCCTGGTCATATTGTGCCAGTATCAGGCGCTGTCCCTCCTGCAGGCTGCCAGCCCTGCAGGCGGTGTGTGTCATAGCAGGCTTTGGGGATCCCGGGCGACTGGACCAGGTCTAAGCACCCACGACACATCCCTCCCTTGTGCCCAGTCCCTGCACACACAAGTGAGTCTGCACAATGGGGCCTAGGCTGCATTCCCAGATGGGCAGCACGTGGTGGTGGTGGGGGGTCATCTGTGATCCCTTCAGAGGCATCCCAGGAACCCTTTGGGAGATAGTGAGACCCCTGCCCACTGCCACTGTGGCAAAATGGATACGTCCAAGGGTTAGTGAAGACCATAGTGACCATAGTGCTGCCTGGGCAGATGAGAGAAACTGCAGCAGCACCAGGGCTCCAGGGAGAAGGGGCAGAGGTTGAATGTTAGTGTCTGTAGGCAAGGGCAGCCAGTCCAAGTCTTGAACTGGCAGTGCTTGTTCTCAAACTTTCCTCTGCTTTTGGGAAGGTGGAGCAGGGTCACCCACTAGGCTATTACCAGAGCAGGCACAGAGCAACGTGGGAAGCATCTCTGAGTTCTTGTGGACTTGCTGCATTGTGTCTGAGCAGCCTCATCTATCAAGGAGGTCGTCGTTGCCTGCAAACCCCATGCGTGACCCCTTCAGCTCATCCTATGTTGAGATACACATGCCAGCAACTGCCTGAGCGGCATCCTGCTTCATGGAGCATGCAAGGCAGTTCCCCCTCTTTGGAGCCAGCTCTTGCCTTTCTTGTACGTACTGTGGAGTAAGGGCTGGTGCACAGCCTTGTTGACTGCTGGTACCTGCTGCTCCTCCACCTGCTCGATGAAGGCTGAGCCAGGTCCTTCATGTCCAAGCAAGGGCTGGATGGTGGTGCAGTGTTGGCTGTAGCAGTGGGCAAGATGGAAAGCCTTGGGTTGACAGTCCCTAGGGATAACTTGGGAAGGGCAGAAGAGCTTGTTGGGTTTTGCCTCTGAGCCTGTGCTTGGCATAGTATCTCTTGCCATTTCTGCTGAGGGATACTTGTATGAACACCTCTGAGTGCCTCCTGAAGCAATGTGATGCCTTTCTGCACCCCTACCAGCAAGGCTGGGTACAGGAAGTCTGACAGTTCCTACCTCCCCTTTCTTCCTTGCCTGAATTACCACAGCATATGTTGCATTGTGGTCAAATTGTATGCAGGATTTGTTTTGGAAGAGGTGGGAAGGGAGCTGGCACTTCGTTGCTAGGCCTTGTGCTTTTTTGGAGAGGAGGAGTCCTTTCACCCCCTGTCTCCCCTACCTCGTTCTCCAGCTTGGCAGGCTCCGTGAGGGCAGGTCTGGCCAGGACTGTGCATACTGACCTCCCTGCTGTCTTGCAGATATCTGGGCTGCAGGAGCAAATGCGAATCAATGATGGACAGCCTGGGATTGACTGATGGACAGGAACGTAACCAAACACTGCTGCTCTGGGACATCTCGGGGGTCACATCACCTGGAATCGGACCTGATAGCTGCTGCTTCTATTGAACAAGCAACTGGCGGTGATGATGCTGCTTATCCTGTGTCCGCCTGGGGGAGGGAGCACCAAGGATGCTGGGGGGGGAGCAAGCCTACCCCAATTCTGTGCTGTTGTCTTCTGAGCTGACATGGCTGAGATTGCAAGGATAGAGAGGCGTGCACAGGCTGTGACAGTCGCTGTCCAGTTCATGTGCCCCTTCAAGTTCTCCTGGCCTTTGCCGAGTCTCAGGCAGTGCTGCCCCAGGATCTGTATCCCCTTCCCAGCCTTTCTCCTGTGTCAGAGAGCTGCTCAAGCTGCCCAGCAGCACCACCCCCTTTTGGGAGGAGATGTACCTCAGCCTGTTGTGGGCTGAGCAAAGCCGTGTAATTCCTCACTGTCACTGCTCGCTGCGCATCTGTGCCTTGTCCTTCTGCAGGATTAGCATCAGCGCTCAGAGCATCTCTTGCTTTGTAACGGGTGCTGGCAGCTCTCTGAGGGCAGGCAGGGACCAGGCTGCTCCCTGGCCCCTGGCAGGAGCAGAAATGGCTTTGTAACCTCCTGTGACGCTAGGCCAAGAGCAGGTTTCTCGGTGAGGCAGTGGTCTCTTGAGGCTGGCACAGATGCAGCTGGGATGACCGTTATCCCAGGAACAGAGATGGCATGTGTAAGCCAAAGCCAACCAGAACGTGCTCTGCACCACTGTGCAAACTGTAGAGATGTCCGGCTTGCTGTCAGCCCTGATCCATCTGTCACACTGGTCCCATGCTGTCTCCTTTCTTAGTACAGACACTACAGATGCGGGTAAATCAAGGGCATACTGAGATCCAGCTGAAATTCAGGCCTTTCTAATTTGGCCACTGAGCTGACAAGCTGCAGGGGGCTACAGCAGTTCTGCACTGGGCTGCTGGAAGCAGACCTGTTCCCTGTGCTGGAGCCTCGTGGGGCACACACTTACTGTGTGCTCGTGGCTCTGCGCTGCAGTAATCAGTGTCCTGCTGCTGCTGACAATCTTTAAGCTTCTCTTGAATTCTATGAAATCTATTTTAGAAAATTGTATTTCTTACTTGATTGTAGACTTGACAACTTTTGCTCCTTCCTCCAGGCCGTGAATAAAGAACTTCCAGTCATCTGTGACACTTCTCATCTGTTCACCTGCTTGGGGAGTTGATCCTGCAACCTTTGTTCTGCCTCTGATTGCTGTGAGCTTGGAAAGGGTTGCTTGTTTCCCTTTTTCACTTGCGATCCTGCAGTGTCAGCAGCAAGAGGGTTGAAAGGCCAAGTCACATTTTAGGTCAGAGCATCCTTTACACCAAGGTTTCTATGCCAGATTACTGCTGCATGAGCAAAGCAAACGGGCTGTCTGTGGGCACCCTGGGGTGCTGGCTGATACTGGTGGTCCCAGTCAAGCCCTGAGGGAGGATAGAAAACCAGAGGTGCTGAAGGATTCTGCATGGGAGAGACACCTCAGCTCCTTCAGAGTGGCAGGTATGTGTTTGGACTGGGATCCAGATCTCTCCTCAAGTGGTCCCAGGATTCACACTGGCAGTACTGAACCAACCTGCCACCTCCTGCCCCAGGTACGTGTGCGCTGAGGAAGGGGAGTGGTGCTTCTTGTGGCTTTTAGGCTTTTATTGTGGACTGTCTCCCAGCCAGACCTGGAGTCCCAGCGCAGCTGTGATCCCAGAGTGAGTGAGTGGACCTTTATGGCCAAGATGCATCTTCCAGGAAGTCACCTGGCCTCGCTACACTGCCCCCTGCCATGTCCTGTCCTGCAGTTCACTGTCCTGACAGCAACGCCTTATTCTGCCTTGGAGTACAGCTGGCTTCAGCCTCTGGCCATAGGCCCTGGCTTTGCTCTTCCTAGGTAATTTTGGAGGAATATTTTCTCTTGGAGATGCTTTTTGGTCCTAGTCGCTCAGATATGGTCTGCTCTGTCTGGCCTGCACCCTTGTTCTCGGGGTAAATGTATTTACCTGTGTCTTGTTTTAACCGTGACCAAGCGAGCCAGGGGCTGCCTGTCCCTGCGTGTAATAACGGCGCACGCTGACTGCCGGGCATCGGACAGGTCCCCGCGCTGCCGTTTGCCCTGGCAGTGGTTCCCCCGCCACGGCGCAGCACGGAGAGAGGTGCCGGAGGAGAGGCAGCCTGGGCTGCAAGCGCGTGAGCTGCTGCTGGGCCCGCGCTGTGTCGCGCTGAGCCGGGTGCCCCGGCCAGCACACGCGGGTGCCATCCCCACGCGCGGGGCAGCCCGGGCGCCTGGCGAGGCTGGAGCCGGGCAGAGCGAGCCCGGTGAGATATCCCGGTGCGGCCGGTGTGTTGTGCTGCCGAGATCCTCGTGCCTCCCCGCCGCCGAGGCGTGCGTGGGGCGGCAGTGCCGTCCCAGGCCCTCACCTCCGACACCTCCACGCAGGCTCTCGCTTCCTCCCTCCCCGGGCAGCTCCGTGTAGCTTTGCTGCTTTGGGCTTTCTTTGCGGTTCCTCGCCCGGGCCGGGGAGCACGTGCTCTTGCTGTGGGAGGCCGACTGCCTGCTCTGCCTGCAGTGGCCATGAGCACATTTTTCCCTATGCACTACCTAAAGAGCAGCAAGAGCTGAGGCTGAGAAGAGAGCTGGGCTCTTTCGAACAATCCGGGCACCTAAAACAGGGGGAGAGGGGGGATGCGAGCGTTGGGCCTGGCCAGGCAGCACACCAGGGATGATGCTGGTGCTGCTGCGGTGACAGCAGCCAGGCTGGGAGCATTGCCCAGGGCGTGCTGCTGCCTGGCACGGGGCAGCGTGGTGCTGCGAGCAGCAGCAGGACAGCAGCATCGCACACGGTGAGCCTGGTGGCGTGTGGGGAGGCCAACGGGATGCACGGTGGGGCTGTGGGATGCACAGAGCCCGGTGCATGGGGAGGCCTGGTAGGATGCACAGAGCCCGGTGCACGGGGAGGCCGGCGGGATGCACGGCCCGGTGCGGGGTGAGGCCGGCGGGATGCACGGCCCGGTGCGCGGCGGGGCCGGGCCGGGGTGCGCGGCGCGGGCGGCACGTGCCGGCGCGCGCCGGGCCCTTTAAACAGCTGCGCGCGCGAGCCCCGCGGGGGGCGGGGCCACGCCCGGTGCCGCGGGGAGGGGGCGCGCTGGAAGGCGAGTGACGTCACCGCCCCGGCTACTGCGGCGGCGGCTACCGGATTCGATTCCGCCGTTGGCGGCAGCCGCCCCGGGAGCGGCGGCGCGGGCGGGCGGGCGGCGCGGGCCGTGGTCTGCCGGCAGCGGCCGTCGGCGCGGCAGCCGCGGGCGGAGCCGGCGCCGCCTCGCACAAAGCCCGGCCCGGCGCGGGCGGAGCCGGCGCCGCGCTCAGCGGTGCGGCGCGCCGGGACCGCGCCGGGAGCCGCCAGCGCCGCAGCGGCACCGGGGCCGCCCCGCGCCCGCCATGTGAGGGGCCATGGCCGCGGGGCATGGCCGCGCCGCCGCGGGGCTCGCCGAGGAGGCAGCGGCGGGGCGGGCGCCGGCGGCGGCCGCGGGCTCTGAGCGCCGCCGATGAAAATGGAGCCGCGTCCCCCGGCGGCGCTGCCCCCGCCGCCGCCGCCGTGGGGGCCCGCGGGGGAGGGCGGCAGCCCGGGGCCGCCGGCGCCGCGGGAGGACGAGCCTCGCCTGCGCGCCGTCTTCGACGCCCTCGACCGCGACGGCGACGGCTTCGTGCGGGTGGAGGAGTTCGTGCAGTTCGCCACGGCCTACGGCGCCGAGCAGGTGAGCGCGGCCCGCGGCGGCGGGTCCCGCGGGGGGCTGCGGCCGCCCCGACCGCGGCCCGAGGAGGGCTGCGAGCGGGTCCGCCGCGCCGCGGCCCGGCCCGGCTCGGCCCGGCCCGGCCCGGCCGTGACGAAGCAGATTGCGCGCGCGGAGCGGTGCGCTGGGCGGAGGGAGGGCTGCGGGGGGCCGCGCCGGCGGCAGCGCCCCCCGGGCGGGCGGCTCGCGGCGCCCCCGGCGGTGCCCGGGCGGGGCGGCCCGGCCGAAGCGAGGCCGGGCGAGGGGCGCGCTGGCGCCGGCTCGCTGGCCCGGCCCGGCCCGGCCCGGCTCGCGAAGGGCCGGGCGCTCGCTGCTCGCCTCCGCTCCCACCTGCGCTCGGTCGCCGAGAGCAGCTTCATCAGCGATGCTGTCCAAGCTGAGATGCGCCGTGCTTCTCGTGTATCTGTGCATAAACTGCGTGTGCGTGTAGATACACGTATGCACACGCTCTCGTACGTATTTGTATGTATATGGGTGTTGCTGAGAACATATATATTTGTATAGCTAGTTCTCGATGTGCTGAACAACTCCCTTGTGGTACTGTTAGTCCTGGATCATCCTGAGCCAGCGGGTAATGGGCACCCCGGGGGTGAAGCCTGGTACCTTTGGCAGAGGCATGCCAAGAAGGAGAAGGAAAGCTGGTGATGCTTCTGCTTGCAAGAAGGCTTGATGCTAGTTTGCAGCTCAGGAAAGACAGCGTGCTGGGTGTGAAGGCAGGGAAGGGGTTGTTGGTGGGATCGCTAAGCTTCCAGCAGATGTGTTGAGTTGGTAAAGGAAGGAGTTTGGGGAAATTTCTTGACCTCTTTTGCTTTAAGCAGATGTAACTTGGGCCAAAAATGGGCCTTCCGAAAAATTAAAATCTAGCTCAAGTGAAAGTGAAAGAATAGGAATATCCTGGGGTGAGTGAAATGATCTTAAAGGTGACTGAAAGGAAACTTCAAGATGTCAGCAGAGGTTATACTTAAAACCGGCAGTGGGGAGCTCGCAAGCGAGTCCCCAGGGGTCTGACGGCTCGTGAAGCTGTCAGGTGGCCGTGCGGCTGGCAAGGAGCTGAGGAGGAGCTGGTCCCCGTCCAGTTTGCTGCATGCCTTGCCTAGCGATGCAAGGAGGTACCTGCTTCCTTTCCGTCCGCCCCCTCCTTCCTCCTAACCACCACCCACTTGCGTGGATGCGTGGAAGGTATGAATGAGGTGTCGGAACAAACTGCTAAATTTAAGCACCGCAAGTCATCAGAGCTAGCTGATTCATTGCAGAGGGCTGAAGGGTTAAGGGTTAAGCATGTGCGTGAAACGAGATGTACTGGAGAGCTGGGCAGTAGCAAATGTTGTGTTTAGTGTTCGCTAGAACACCACGGGCATTTATGGGCTACTGAGCTCAAGTGCTGCCGGATTATTTGGCTGAAACAATTATTAGCTAAATGTCAAAGGAAAGAGAACAACTGGCATTTATTCCGTGAAAGATTAAATAGATTTGAATTCCTATTAGGGTTCCTTCTCTGCATGATCGAAAGCATGCATAGAAAAATTGTAGGGTTTTTTGGTTTGGGTTTTTTATTGTTTCTGAAGTAGCTTGGGTTGGTGAAGAACTGTCTTAAACTCCATGGTTGTGCAATGGGAGATAAAGCGCTAGTGCGGAGTGGAAGAGATCAAGGCATGGGAAGCAAAAGACTTGGTTCTTCTCTGAAGCGATGAAAGTTAATTGGGACCAAAGCTGTTGCCAGTTGCTTTGTTTGGAGGGTGGTGTGGGGAGGATGGATGGATGGATGCTGAGCTCCCTGCCTTGGGCACCCTTGCCCGGGGAGCCTCTAGCAGCCCGCTACGGGTGGCCACGCGTGTCGAATGCAGAGTGCCGCGGCGGTGCGGCTGCTTGCGCACCGCGCGCTCGTGAACGAGACAGTCGTGGTGTCGGGGAGGGGGGGAGCGAGGTTCGTAGCGGCACTGCGCTCCCGTCGTCTCCCCTCCTGTTCCTTGCGCGCTTCGCCTAGGAGCCGCGTTCGCCGGGAGCTGCTCGGCACGCCGCCGCAGCCGAGGGGCTCCCCGGGGAGCGGAGCCCCAGAGCGGGGGAGCGGGCAGCTCCTGTAACGAGGGGCAAGGGGAGAACACGCGAGCGAGCGGCGACGTAGGGAGCAGGTTAAGAAGTACGGAGGCACGTTTTACCTAACTTCTGCCACCTTGTAAAGCAGAGGGTTGTGTCCTCTGCTTCTGTGGGTTATGCAGAGTCTAAGGCTATTACACAAGATCTTAGAACAGCAAATACATCATTGGTCTTGCCTGGGTTACAATTCCAGCCTGTGCCTGATTGCAGTGAGGCAGGAGGCAGCGCCGTCCCTCACCAGCTTTGTTACCGGCTAGAAATAGGGGCTCGTGTTGGGGAGGAGGGGAAACAAGTGTCTGTGATGCATGAGGAGACGCTATCCTGCTGTCGTCGTCTTTTCTTTAATCTAGAAGATAATTGGAGATGGAAAAGCCTTTTGCACCACATGATCTCACTACCTCAGTTCAATTAAAATAAGTCCCTGCCGTTTGCTTGGCATATCTGAAAACAGGTTAGACAATATAATACCTCTGCTTTCTGTGTTTTGACAGAGATCTTTGGCCTTTTTTTTTCGTTTTCCCTTGATGATCAGTTCAAGCTTTGTTTCAATGTGCTTTGTCTGCCTTTCTTTAATATTTACATCCTTTAAATATGTGCCCTTGTCTACCAACCTCCTCCTGCTCCAAATCAGCTAATCCTTAGCTGAACTCTCCGTATTTAGCTTTTAAGATTTCCTTGTGTGATGATTTCTCCAATTGTTTCAATCATGTTTGTGCTTTTTGGACCTCCCGTCACCTTATCAGCTTCTTGGAAAGAGGTGCCCAGCCTGACCTGGATGTCGCAGAAGGAACTGGGTCTCGGCGTAGCAGGTCCTCTGTCTTGAAAACTGCAGACAGCGGACACAGAGACAAGGATTTCATTCTTACATTTCTAATGAAAAAAAATCTCCAAGACTTGGCAATTACTTTCTGGAATGAAGTCTGGATAATGTCAAACTGCAGCTTTTCTTATAGTTTCAAGATCTGACTTTAAGCTCAGGTAAAAGCCAAAAAAGCCCTCTGTGAAACAGCAAACCTTAAGGAAGTCCAGGGTGTGTGTGTGTGTGTGTTTTATTTATTTTATTATTTTATTTTTTTAGGCTGCAAACCATTAAAATTTGTGCACTAGTTTCAGACTTCTGTCTAGTGAATTGGGCTTACTTTTCCTTCTCAGCTCTGTTGGACTCCCACTAGGATCTGTTCAGAGCCCCTGAGTCAGACCTCTTACCTTCAGGACAGCTCAGTCTCACAGCTGCTGACCATGCATGTGATCTTGAACATCCTCCCCATTCCTCTCCTTCTCCCAGGTCCCCAGAAATCGATTATTTTGGAACTGTGTCAAGGGGGAACCTCATTTTTTTTCCTTCAATCTGAGGAGTGTTTTGGTTTTTTCTTTCTTTCTTTTTTTTCTTTTCCTCTCCCTCTGAGGAGAGGAAATGCTGGCTTTGCCTATAAAGAGATTTCTCAAAGTACTGTATGAGGACCATGTAAATGTGAGCAAGGCTCTAAATTGCTTCCAACTGTGTTGCCCCTGCTGCACCTTTCAAAGGCTTTAATTGCTGTTTAACTTCGGTGTCTGATGGCTAAGAGTGGAGCTGGAACTGCAGCGAGTGATGCTGTGGGTATATAACAGGCTGGAGCTCGCCTCTGGACACGCGGACTGTCACGCTCACACGTATGTGTATTTTGGAAGCAGAGCAAATCTGAAATATTTTGCTTGCATTGACCTAGGGCCCAGTTTTCTTCACCATAGAAATCTGTGGCAAAGCTCCCATTTGCTTCACTGATTCAGGCTTAAGCTTTTGCTCACCTCAAATATTCGGCTGGTTTGGTTGGAAACGCACTATAGTGATTAGTCTGTCTCCTTCCTCCTCCCCTTTCAAAAGATGTTATATCATCATTAATAACACATCTGTATTCTGCAGGAACTTGAGGATTGAGTTTTTCTTTTTCCTTCTCAGAGGAGAAAGCTTCCAAGCCAAAATAGTTCTTGTAATACGGTTTGGGTAAGGTGGTTGCCAGTTAGCTGAAAATGAATTTCCAAATAAGTTTTCTCATTTGAAGTGTCATAAAGATTCTTTAGAGACTCTTTGAACAGTGCCAGTGTCTCTAGGTGTTTAGAGAGCAGTGAGGTTTTTGGTTTTTTTCTTCTCTCAAGTTCTGGCTTTCAGCTTCTTGAAGGCATCCCTTTTCAGAGGGGTGAGGGTGGCGGGGGCCTGTCGTAGAGCAAGCATCTTTCTTTGCAAAACAGCAGAGCAACAAAAAAATTCTCTGATTTTTATTTGCAGTGGTAATCAGATCGATGAACTGTCCCAGGTAGATTGAATCCGGCAGAACTGTGAATACTCGATGCAGTAGTCTGTCTGCACTGGGCACGAGGATGACAATGATGGTAATTTTATCTGTGATACCAGGTTACTTAAACCTCTTATTCTGCCCCTCTACTTCAGACTAAGAATTCAGCTACTGCTGCACAGGTCGTTGATTCCCTCCTCCCACCCACCTTAACTACTAATTTTGATTTTGTGATCACTTCCCCAGATAAACACTCCTGTCCTCTTCTCCCCCCCCCCCACCCTGCAAAAGGCATTAGTGTCCTCTCTGGAGAATTTGCAAGTTCTCTTCCAGGACCAGGAGCAGGGATGAGCTGGGTTCCCAGGGAAGCGAGGCGTGTGGCAAGAAGTCACCTTGCAGGCTGAGCGTTGAGCGCTGCCAAGGGTGGGACAGGAGCGTGGCTCCACGTGGTGACTCTTGGGGCTTGTGTGGGGGTTCCACGCAGTTGTTGATCCGTTTGGTATCTATGGGAGGTTGGGGTTTGGCATCTCCCTAGCTGGGATGGCTAACGTGGTGATGATGGTTAGCTAAGTCTTTTTGCAATAAGATAATTGACTTTTAGCAGTGTTATCTCTTCTCAAAATAAGCTAGGCTTCAGGATGTGAGCAATAAAGTTTGGGGTGTAAAATGAAAGCAAGGTTTGGTGTCAGAGGCCAACTTCTAGTGGAGCAGCTGAGGGATTGAACCTGGGAATCCCTGGCGGTCCTTGACCATGCCACCTGAAGTGGGGACATCCTTTCTCAGGCCTCGAAGAGTGGTTATGGATTATTTGGGAGGAAGTGGTTGTGTGCTCTGTACCTCTGAGATCCTCCTGTGGCCTCTCTGGTGATCTGAAAGCCAGTTCTGCTCCTCCTTCAAGCACTGTGATGCTGAGATAGGGATACTTTGGGGACACTGTGGCATGGTACGTGCTTGCCCATTGGACACCAGTTGAGCAAGAGCCATGGAAAAGGGTTGTGCTGTGATGCCCACCTGTGTTGCTAGCAGAAGTGCTGCCAGCCTTGGTGGAAAGAAGGTGGCATGTTGCCATCTCCAGCTTTGTGCCCAGCCCTGCCACACCTGGAAACTGGAGGTGTAGGTAGGCAGGTAATTTGTCATGCGATTAAGCTTTGTTAGGTAGAAGCTCTAATTGCAGAGCAAAGCTGGAAAGCACTTGGAAATGCTAATGTAGAGCAAGAAAGTTTTTTGTTGTTGTTGTTGTTTTTGTTTTTTGCTGTCAGTAATATTTTGGGTCTAATACCAAACAGCATATTCCTGTGTGTTGCATGGACACCTTCAGCAGGGGACGTTTAGCAGTGCCCTCAAGTGCTCGGCTCCCGCAGGGGGCTGGAAGAGGGGGGCGTCACGAGAAGCACGCGGCACTTGGTGCGGCTGGCCCGCGTGCTGCTGGCGGCCGAGGCCGAGGGTGGCCTTGGGCGGCCGCTCCTGTGCGAGATGGACCTGGCCAAGATCTGCACAGGTCTCAGATTGGTCAGGAGCCCTAGCGGAGTAAAAGCAACCCTTCTACAGATTTTCAGTTCTTTCTGAGTTGCTTGTTAAATGTTTTAAAATACTATTCTTTTCTTTCCTTTTTTTTTTTTTTTTTTTTAACACAAAATACGAGGGAAAAGGAGGGGGGAGGCTGTTCTTCCAAAGTTTTGCCGCACTATATTGGGCTGTACTCTAAAAGAATAAGGTAGAGGTTGATTTAGGAAAGGACTTTTCCCTTCTGAGCAGAATGTTTCTAAGGATATAACTAGTAAAATTGTATTGAGGTCATCTTAATTAACTGACTGAAATATGATACTGTATCACAACGCAGTGGTTCTTCCAGAGTTGTTCCGATCTAATGCTGCTTTAGACAGTAAACACTTCAAAAGCATTGCGGAGGTGCTTATATCATTATAAAACTCAATATAACCAATAATTGATAGTCATTACGATTGCTTACCTAATTTCTCTCAATTTTATTCTTTTGGACTTTTGTTTGCCACTTCTTGTCAGATAAGACTTGCTTTGAACCCAACAGCGTTTTCTTCCCCTCCCAGCTGACTTTTGATTTTTTTTCAAAACAAATGACTTAGCTGCAGTCTCCAGCTCTGCTTGGGTAAAGAGTAATCTGCTTTCGCTGGGTCACGCTTGCATTTCTCTCTCCTCGGAGATAATTGGACTGCGAGTACCAGAAGTGTCAAATGCTGCTTTTCCACCCGCCCCGTTCACACCCACACAGCTCCATCCTTTGAAATCCTGTTGAGCAGCATCCGCCTGGGCTTCTGGTGCAAGGGCACAGGACTTGTTTCTCTGCATACATCTGGAATGAGCAATGCGATTCTTTGGTTGGGTTTTTTTCATTTTATCGCACTGGAAAATGCCGGTACTTCTCCGCTCTTTGGTAACGCTGTCAGACTGGTTGTGGTGTGTCTCTTCAGAAGCAGACTTTCTTCTCCGGTAGCCTGGTTTATTTGGTGCCGCGGTCAGACCCGTGCTAGTTAAGGACGCAGCAGAAAGCAAGTTCAAACAACTTTCAGCTTAAAATGCCATCTGACTCATCAGGCCTCTGACCGATCGTTGGGCAGGAAGGCCCGTTCACAGGGATGAATAGGATTAGGTAACGATCTGATATCTTGATCCGTATTGTTAAATGTGCCTGCTGACACAGATAGTGAATTTGTCCTTGGGGAATTGTGTGTTTTGGACTTTCAACAACTCTTGTGCTCCCACATGCCAAAAGCATTTCCATCTCCTGTCTGACAGCAGCGTGCGTTCTCGACGCGGCATTAAACCGAGCAGAGCCGCTTTCCCGACGACGTGTTTTTGTGCTGCATCTGCAGTACAGCTGTCTGGCTTAGCTGGCTGAATGAAGTCTAAGACAGTGAGGATTCTCCGGGTGTTCAACTGACAGATTTAAGTATCCACGCTGTCCAGTAGCCCCTCCAAATGCAAAATGAAAACTGAAAGAACATTTTGAAAAGCACTGGGTCATTTATTCACCTTGCAAATTGATCTTTAACAAGTTGCTTCTGCTTAGATGAGAATTACGCTGTAACGCTGCTGGTGGAAGCAGGGCTGGAATGGACTCGGCATCGTGGTGCCGCAGTCAGAGCGGCAGGGGCCGCGTGTGCTGGGGCGCGGGGCCGAGCTGTGCAATGATGGCCAAACGCACGGGGCCCTCTGCTCGAGTCTAATGGGTGCAGCTGGGCTGCAGGTCCAGGTTTCAAGCTTCCCGGTGTAGACAGGGCTCTGACTCAACACGGTGAGAGATCATGGACTTACGGCATAAAACCCCCTGTAGAATGCTCTGTGTGTTACTCCTCCCGTCTGACAGTGGGAAGATAACTGGAATACCTACAGGCTCAAAGCGAGCTTATTCTCCATGCGAGTAGGACAGTCGCAGTTCATACCTATGCCGCAGTGGGGCTGTTTTAGGAATCCAGAACATCCAAGCCCAAAGAGTAGCCCCAAAGGTTAATGAGATGATGGAAAATCTGGCTTAGACCTTCCGCACTGCTCTGAGTGGGATGGAAATTGTCTCTCCTCTTCCTGAACTTTGGTTTGCACTGGGTTTTCCCCTCCTTCGTAGTCTCAGTTGGAGCGGATATGAGGTAGAAGGAATTTGCTGGGGAGAGAATAAGTTGTTAATGTATGGAATATGGAGGAGAAGAGGAGGAAACATGACCAAAGCCAACCTTGGGAGCAGTTTCCTCTCAAACTGCTGGATTTTATGGCCAACCTTGAAGTGACGAGATTCGCTCTGCTGAGAGAAAAGCATATTGAAAGTGAGTTTAAGCAGAATTCAAAGAGAAAATCAGTGGTGTGTAAATGTTGGTAGGTACTTCCACAGCACTCTGCTGTTGTGGTTTTGGGGGTGCGCTGGGTTTTCTTTCTCTCAGCTGAGATGAGAAAATGAGATTAAGTGTGGAGAGCAAGTGCTCTTGTTTTCACTGACTTCCTGTGCTCCAGGAAACCCACCTAATAGAAAAGTTGCCAGCCCTGGGTCCTTGCACCTTTGTGCACGCGCCGAATGATCCCACAGCGGTGTGGTGGGTTTTCTTACCCTGTGCTCTGCTGTAAATGCCTCAAGGTCAAGGTCTCCTTTCTGGGCTGTGCTTGCTTTATCTCTGGTTTTGATCAGGTGGCTCTTCCTTCCCCTTCACTAGTGAGAAAACTGCTCTTAAAATTGGGAGGTCTGTGGAAGCTGCTCAGGAGAAGGTGTCCAGGCTGCGTTGAGTGTGCCATGTGAACTGTGCTCCACCAAGTCTGGGTCTAAGGACTTCTTATATTGTGACAGCAGTCCCCCTTTTTAATAGAAGGAACTGCCTGCAATACCAAACTGTCAAGAGATCTTCTTGAAAGTACTGAATTTGCTTCCTTGGTGTTATCTTAAAGCTTCTAGATGGTTAAAGGTAAAACAAGCAATGAGATGGTAGTGGTATTCAGCAAATATTTTAGTGCTTGGTTAAATGGGGTGGCTAATTCTGTTAGATAATGTATTGAACAGCCTGGTAGTTGCCTGTAATTTTATAATGCTTTGTATTCCTCCTCCAAAATAAATAAAGAAAAAGTTACTGTTCCTTCTGGTACAATATCCTTCGATAAACTACCGATAGTGTTATACTGAGTTTGAGTCACTGTTACTGCTGAAAGGGGTTTCCAGTTTGCAAATCCTAAGGCTAGTCTTACTTTCTTTGCTCCCTGGAGAAGGAATAAATCCAACTGGAGAGGATCTGGTGCTGGGACCTGTATAATCTGGCAAGACTAAGCGGAGCCCGCAGAGGCCCTTGGAACCAGGTCCCAGCGGTGCTGCGGAAAATCCATTGGTTGGTACCCAATAGGAAACTCAGCTTGAGGAAAATGTGCAAGAGGTAGGAAGGAGCCCAAACCAACAGTTTTTAGTGAACAGAAGCTTTGAAGGACAAGAAACAAATGGTGAGTGTTTAGTGCAGCTTGAAGGAGCTTTTGAGAGCGGCAACCCGGCACCAAGCCTGGGATCTGCACAGGCTGCTCTAGAGTCCTGCAGGCTTACGTAAAACACGGCATGAAATTGGGAGCTCTTTGGGGAGTGTTTTCATGCTTGGAAAAAAGTATAGCTTTGAAAATGAAACCTTTATTATTATTTTTTTAAATGGGAAAATAATATTCAGTTCTACTTTAGCTTTAAAATTGATATCTAAATAAACGGGAAAGGCAGCATTGAAAGCCAAAGCTTTGGCTGCAGTGGGATTAAAAGGCGTCTGTTGCCTCCCCTTTGCATGCCTGCATTCCTTATTTTTCCAGAGGAGTGGCAATTCTTCACCCTGCTCACAGTGTGTGTGGGGAAATTATAGCTGAAAAAATAACTTGGATATCCTTGCTGATTTTTTTTTCTCTCTATGCCTGCTAAACTGATGCAGCCAGTAGCTAATCCAGGCATGACTGCTTGGAGCTCTGGGGACTACTGTGCTGGCAGGAATGCAGTGAAAGGATGTGGAGGGAGCAGAGGCAAGGCTTGCGGGAGGCGACTTGTGCAGAAGGGGCTGGGGTAAGATGCTGGAAAGCTTGACGTGCAGTAGGAAACTTGTTCTTTAATTTTTGTGCTGCACCCCTTCAGGCTTTCTGTGGGATGCTCACCTCTTGGTGGTCTCATAGGGAGAGCTGATGGTGCAGCAGAGGTGGTGGGCAAAGAAAGGATGCTAAGAGCAGAGGGGTGGGACTGAATGCATCGAGAGCAAAGGCAGCTCCCCTGGGAAGCACAAGCAATTTATTTTGCTGTCAGCTGATAAAGTCTGTTGGTAGTGCCTGGGCCAGTCCAAGGTGACCAACTTCTTCCTGGCTTTGGGCTCAGGCAGCAATTTGGGCTTTGTTCTGTGTTATGTTGCAAAGGATGTTGTATGCGGCACGGAGCTGGATGCATCTTGGGCAGAGACCTGCAGAGCAATCGGGAGTCCACAGAGCAAAATCCAAAGCTCTTGCCTCAGAGGAGCTGAAGGATGCTGGATGTGGTGAGGTAGCAGGGTGCTGGACAGCCTCTGGAGATGTTAACACTGTTGTTGTGGTGTTGGGCTTGTAGGCCAGGTATGCACAGTCTCACGCTGAGCTTTCAGTGCTGTGCATTGCATCTCAGCTCATTTCTCTCGCCTTTTTCTTTTTCTTTTTTTTTTTTTTTTTCCCCTCTCTTTTTTTCTCTTAGAATTCCCCTCTGATCCTGGAAACAATTCTGGGCTATTTTTCTTTGTCTGGCATATCTGCTTTGTGTACTTGCCTTTGTGCAAACAGCACTTTCTGAAGACTGGTTGCCAAAAGAGGGGAATAACTTGATGTAGTTCTGAAAAAGTGAGTCTTTGTGCTTTCTTGGTCTCCGAATCGCACTTGTTCGTATTAAGATAAACTGAACTTTGACAGTATTGCAGTGTCAGTCTGGCTACACTTAACTGTCTAACATTTAACCGCCTGGTATGGAGATAGACTCCTGACTTATTTACCTGCGCTTTGCCTAGGCTTTCTGTTCTCACTGCCTTCCCAAGTCTTACCACCTATGAGAGATCTGCGTCTGCTCTGAGAAGCGTGGACACCTACCATGTGAACCAGTCCAGTAATTTGCATAAATATGCTGTTGAGGAGTTTCCACTCTGTAGTGGTGGTGTTCACTGTCCTGCCTCCATCTATGAACGAGGTTACAGCTCTTCAGATGGTGCTGCTTCTTGCCTCTAGCTTTCATGGTTTGCTGTATTTGTGTATTGGCAGCAGTTCCTGTTACTGGTTGTTACGATCCTACTCGCTTCAAAGATTATAGTGTGTAAAGTATTTTTTGGAGAGGGTGAGTTAATAAAAGCAACCCCCAAAATAGTGAGAATGTCTGTGTTCTAGGGCATGCCACAAATTTGTCTTGTGCTACTTTCTGCCCTGGTTTGGAGAGAATGAAAACAAAATTTACAGTTCTGGATTTACAGTCTGGACGGTCTGTTCTGCAACCGAACTGTACTACATGTTTTTGTTGCAGGGAGCTTGCGTGAAACTAGACTGGCATTGAAAAATGCTCAGTCTTGTCTAATGCCCGCTCTTGGAAGCGTGACCTCCTAGCATGTTTTATTAAGTTACTCATTGTCCGTTCAAATCAACTCTAAAATCTTGTGTGGGCTTCATGCCTCAGTGCTGAATTGCAGCAGAAAGTAGCCTTCCCGTCTCAGATCCTGGGGTTACTTCGGCTGTGGTGTTCGTGCCTTCCCCCAAGGGAGGCTACAGCCTTACGTAAAAATTCCTGCATTAATGTAGGAGTAACCTAGAACAAACCCTGATTTGGGATCCAGTCAGCTGCCTCCAAGCGGTGTGTTTGGAAGGGCGAGAACCGGCCTCCTGTGCCGCTGAAAGAACAACAGCTAAAACCCAGAGCCTTCGGTACTTTGGGGTGTGCAGGAAGAGCAGTGTGGGCAAGCTTGCTTAGACAAATGAATGTACTTGTAAGAAAGCATCGCAGTTGAACTGCTTGAATATGTAACTGGAGAGGCAGGAAATCTGGAATATCTGAGGCACAAATGCAATTAAATCTTATTAAAATTATTTCAGTTTATTTCAGTGTTCCTAACAATGTTTTCAGACCAGCCTTGAAATTCTCTTTAAGTATGATTTATGCTTCTGTAATAAAAATGGATGGACAATTTATAAGTAGTCATGTTTACATTTGAGGTGACACTAAAAACATATGAAACCAGGCCCCTAAACCGTGGCTAGGGCGAGGTTAGGGGACCTGCCAATATGCCTCAGAGCTGGTTAGGGTAGTCCATGCAGGCAGCGTCCTCACTCCCGTTTCATATTATAGACTAGATGAATTTTGTACAAGTCTTTGAAGACTCCTGTTGAGACTGCTGCTCCAGTGATCATGCACGAGCTGGACTGGCGAAGACTGCTGCAGTTCAGCTCAATACAGTGGCCTGGAGGAAGGTCTGGCTGCTCTTGCCGAGTATACCAATTTATTTAGGACATCTTGGTTTTGGTTTCGTGTAAGGACAGCAGAAAAGATCTGGATCCTCAGGCTTGCTTGGCTGCAAGTGTATTAAAACATGTTTTGTGGCTTCTCATTCTTCCTTTTGAATTTTGGAAGGGAAGTTTTCTTTTTTTGCTCTCCCAATCCGTATGGCGCTTGTATAACAGACTATCTTCTCTCTTGGGGTGGTATGCAGGAAAAGTTACTCATCTGATCACCTTTGGGTTTGTTCTTGGTTCCAATTAACTCAGACTTCTTCCTTCCCCTTTCAAAAAGGGAAGATAATAAGATGGAGAGGGAAGTCTCTGCAAACTGGCTTTTTGCCATCTTGAGGAGACGGTCCTGTTCATCACAAACTCGCATCTTTCTCCTCTGGTGCTCCCTGCACCTGCAGGAAGAACCTGCTGATGCTTCCTACACCAGTGCATGACACAGAGAGGCTGGCTGGTGGCTTCCTGCCCTTTTCAGGACAAGCTGTCTCGGGATAAAGCTGCTGGTGTGCAAGACTGGTACAGAAATTGCCTGAAAGTAGGTGACACTGAAAGCCGATGACATGCTAAACACCTTTAGTCTTGGCTAAATAGGAGGAGGGAGGAGTGGCTTTGATATGCAAGTAGATTTGTTAAAACTTGAGGGTTTTATCTCCTTCTCTGGGCATGTAGGAAAGGAGGGAGATTTGTTTCTGTTGGTGAACTTACTGAATTTATTTCAAGCAAATAATCAAACCGCCACGGCTTCTTGCACTTGGTTTGTGGATGTTCCATTCCCTGTTCCAGTTCTTGACCTGCAGGTTGATTAAAAATGCTGGACGTTTTTTTCCCCCGTTCCCTTAAATAGGTTTGATCTTCCTGTTGCAAGAGGAGATGAGAATAAAGCAAACTGAGTCACTTTTTCCTTTTCAGAAAGATCTCTTGATTTTGGTTTCAGGCATTAAATTGGTAGCAGAGGGCCCTGCAATTTTTGAATCCTTTGAGAGTGAAGTGATGACAGATGAACTGATGTGCACAGAAGATTGGGGTGGATGGAGGTGCAGATGGCAGAAAGCATCGTCACTGAGTGTTGCTTATGGTAGACCTTTAAAGAGAAACTTGACCAGACAGAATCTGCCTGCTGCTTTCCTTCTGGACTTTTTGAAAAGGCTCTGAGAATGACATACTTGCACAGCAAACCTGGATAAATGCCACCACTTACAAAATAAATAATGCAGCTCTTGCATTGCTCGCTCACAATTGACCAGTGCTTCTTCCTGTAATGAGATCTACCCCCCTTGAGGGTATTTTAAAGGTTAGTTAATTAGGTGTAATTGCAGCAGAATAGAAACCTGCTCTAGGGTTCAGCCTGCTCTCTGTAATCCTTTAACAAATTGCTTGGTCGGTTCCTGTAAACATTGCTGGGACAGGTGTAACCCCAAGTTATCGACCTTCTTCTTAGCCTGCCTGGGTTTGATGGAGCTGCGGAGGTGACGCACTGGAAAGGGTGCCTGGCTTTGGTAGCCCACGCGACGGTGGTGCGGGTCCCAGCCGCGCCCTGGGAACCGCCTCGCGTTGTAGCAGCACCAAGTTTTTATGCTCACACACTGTTTGCGTGTTAACGCTCTTTCCACCCAGCCAGGCAAAGAGATGTGGCCTGAGCCCAGACAAATGCTGTGTTAATGGAGATTGATTCATTTCAGCTGATCGCATTGCAGCCCATTGATCTGCGGAGTTTGTGATCCGAGGAGAAGGGCTGAATCGTGGCAGCCGGCGTCTCTGGGACGTTGTGCGGCTCCTCTGGTATTTGGCTGCAGGAGGTTCAGTGATTTCGACTGTAATTTGCACGTCTCCTGAAGATAAATGATACAACTTTTCTCACTTGAGCAGCTAGCATTAAAAAAAACCAACAACAACAAAAAAAAAAAAAAAAACAAAACAGGCCTTTTTTGAAAGGATAGGTTTAGCCTTAAGAGTCGAAGTGTGGGCAGGTGGGGTTTTTCTTTTTTGGGGGGATATGTGTCTGATTGTAAAAATACCTGAATACTTCTTCTCTGTATTTAACTGAAGAGTCTGAGTCTAGAGATGCTGTGTCCATCCTTGCATAACCATGAGACATTCTTAAATTGAATATGCTCTGTTTGTTAAATCCCTGTGTATCAGTTCAGGCCAAAGAGCCAGCTAAACGTAAAGGGAACTTCTGTCTTGAGCCCTTTCGTGCACTTCAAAGCATCAGTAACTAAAAATCCTCTGTGTTTGGCATAAATGCAAGTGTGGAAGACTTCTGCTGGAGTTTAGAGTTTGACTTATTTTTCCCCTAAAGATAAAACATGTCCAGAGTAGACTTAGCTTTTTAGAGAGAAGAGCGTATTCGGAGCGGAGAGGTGCCTGCATTTTTATGTCCTGTCTCAGCCAAGCAAGCTTTGTTGGCTCCCATATACACAGAATTGATCTGGAACCTGATAATTCAAAGGTTTGTTAAATGACCCTTTTCTCTGTTTAAAATAGAGCTGGCAACTACCCTGAGGTTAAATTAAAAGGACTCTACAAATAATTATGCAGAAATTGGTCTCCAAAAAGCCTTGCAGGCTACAGACTCATCCTGCTTTCTGCCTCGTGACCCAGTGAGTTTGGGACTGGTTTTGTCTTTTCCTTTGATTGAAACTCCAGATTGTAAACAGGCAGAGAGGGTGAGCTGGTGCTCCCGGCAGATACTGCCTGGCAGGTGTCTGCTTCTCTAATCCCATGTGTTGTCTCCCTGAGACCCTTATCTGCAGTACGAAGTAGACAAACGCGGTACTGCCGGACACAGCGGGCTACCTGTAAATAGACCCTCGCAAACCAGGCTGCTCCGATCCAGAGACTTCAAATGAAAAGAGGTGGTTTGGTGTGTGGGCTTTTTTCTTTTTTTTTTTAAGGCCAAACAGAAGATACAAGCCAGCTTTGGGCATGTTTAAATTAGCATGGAGCCTTGCACTGAACTGGGCTGAGATCCAAGCAGCAGAGTGCCGGCAGCAAAGGGGAGAGTGGTACAGCTGGAGGAAATTTAAAGTAGAGGCTAATAGAAAAAGCTCAGCAGTTGGATTAAAAGTGAAGTTTTATTTTCTCTTTGTAACACTTCAGAGTTTTCATTCAAGCAGAACCTCCAGATGCGTGGGGAACGATGTTAGCGTGCACTGTGACTTGCAAAGAAGCTGATTAAACAGCTACATAAACACTTTGGAAACCTTTCTGGCCTGTTAACAGAAATGTTGAAAGGCTGCATTTACTTGCTTCCTCTTCTGCATACTTGAGGTCCTTGCCCACAGAAGGGAGGGATGGCTGCTTGCCTTCCTCAGATTTCCCTCAACGGCACCGGAACGAAAGCCGCCCTCTGGAAGCGGGAGCTTGACTAGCACAGACCCTGCTTCCCTGCCTGGTGCTGCCTTGCTCCATGTTAAACTTGACCACAAAGGCTCCCTTTTCTGAAGCGGAAGAGGCAAGGGTAAGGTCCTTAAATCTGTTTGTTGGAGTCGCCTGGGATACTTGTTTTGGGAGAGTATGGTTCCCCCCACCTCCCTTCCTGCTGAGACCGATGGCTGAGCAGGGAGGTGGTAATGAATGTGTGAGACTGAGGGTCTGTGGAGGTGGCTGGTGTCCAGGGGCTCACTGTTCCCTCTAACCCCTCCTTCGGAGAGCTCTGCTCCTCTGAGCTGTGAAGCGTGTGATGGTCTTTCCCCTGCCCTGGTCCATGCCTTGTGTTCTGACAACTCTCCGTACGCTGATGTCATCGCGGGCTTGAGTGAGCAGCTTGGTCTGCTGGAACGGGCAGCTAGCAGCGGAGGCACCTGGTAACGGGACCTGGCCGTGGTGTATGCGTATGTGACCACGTATTTTCTCTACACCGCAGCCTCATTGCTGCAATGCCTGGCTGAGACAGGGGCGCCGACCCAATCCTTGCTCTGAGCAATTTTCCTCAAAGCTCCAGGTTGAGTGCCTAAATGCTCTTGTTCTGGGTTAAACCTTTGTATTTTTGTAGAAGTGGTTTCTATAAAGTGAAATATGAGTGTTTTTTGAACAGCTCAGGCTGCTGCTGCTTTTTGCAACAGCCCCCAGCCAGCTTTGGCTGCTGCCATCAGGTCAAAATACAGTGATGAGTTCCTGGGTGAAGGTCTTCCTCTGGTGGTTGTGTTAGTGGTTTGACTGTTGCTTTGGGGTTAAAATAAGTCCCAGCCAGCAATAAGTGCCCTCTTTGTGGCCCAGTCAAAATCTGGACTGGGCCTACTGGTTTTGTGAGCTTTTCCCCGAAGGAACTAGTCTGTCCTTGTTGATTGCTCAACTGGGCAAAACGTACTGAGCCAGGTGCCAAGTTCAGACAATGTTCAGGCTCTTGCTTAGTCTCCTGTGTGGTGTTTCGTATCTCAACAGGTCTCTTGCTCACAGCTCTCCCCAGTTTCTAGGTTCATTTTGCATGTAATCCGTGTGGTTGGCTCTCTTAGGGTAGTTAAGTTCAAGGTAGCACAGAGTGTTAACAGGAGACATACCTCTTCATAGCTCTTAAATACTACTGAGTTATATTCCCTGCCTTTGTGCCTTCTTCTTTCATCCTCCCCCCAGCTCCCCAGCAGCAAATAAGAAACCAAGCCTGGGTAGTTACCTGTTAAGCACAACAGATCTGGTATCTTCCAGTTTTCATCCTCACTCACTTTCCTGTGACTTATGTTGGTGCTTGTCCTATAGCTCAGAAAACCAAGGAACCACGGGATCAATCCCTCCCAAAGAAGGGAGATCACAATTTCAAGGCAAAAGTATCTTAATCTTTGCTTACCTCTGCATGTCTCAGAATGCAGGGGTGCAAGTTAGGGGTGAGAGGTGCAGCCTGCTAGCTGGCCTGTCTTGAGCTGTGTTATATGAGATCACTGACTCCAGTGGTCACTGGGAATCTCTTGCTTTCACCTTGCCCCTTGAACAAACCTCTTCTTGGAACCTGACTTAAGTCAGTCTCTGTCAGAGCATGAATGAAAACTTCTGGCAAGCTTAGAGGCTGAGGAACACATCAGCTGGTGATCACAGCCTTCCCTTCCTTGCGAGACCATTGCTTAAAACATCCACTGCACTTGCTGTATTGAATCTATCCACCACATGGTGGAAACATGGAGCATCAATGAGATTGGGGGGGGGGGGGGGGGAAGACGTTGAGCTTCCTTTCCCTTTCCCCCAACCTGTTTGACAGGGGCACTTGCAGCTGGAGAATCCCTCATCTCCCTGGAAATCTTCCGTTTTGCAGCTGCCAAACGTTTGTGTTAACTTGAATTTGGAGTTGTCACTGTTGGTTTAGCTGAGGCTTGAGAAATCATTTGCCAAACTTAACTGCTTCAAAGAAAATAATTTTTTTTGTGTGCTCCCCATCTTCGTAAAGCCGTTAACAGGCGGTGCAATGCTAATCCATCACACTGGCATACGTACCCGGAGGTGGCTTGGTCAGAAGGGGTTCATGGACATGGGTGGTGTTTGGCAGCAAATCTTGTTATTTTTGGAAGGCAAAACACCCTTCCAATATGAAGAGCTCTTGAATACAGAAGATGATATGTTAATGTGGTTGGTGTAATAAGCAGTTCTTGCTCTGTTCTTGAGATGTAAGATGACCCTCCTCCTCCTCCCCAATCTGCTTCCCTTTCCCTCTCCATGGCAGATCTCTACAGAGGCTCAAACTAGTTGAGCGCAGCCACGTATCACTTGCCTGCAGATCCTTAGTACTTGCTTATTGAGAAGGCGGAGAATCAGTGCTTGTGCAAAATAGATGCTGCAGTACCTTCTCATGATCATTTTTCTCTGCTGAAGGGTGCAGGAATTTTCATGATCTTTAGGCATAGGAGAGCATTTCAGGCATCCGACTCTTCAAGGCCTGTATCATATAGCATGTGAGTGGGTGCATGAAATTCAGAGGTGAGATGGTCAACGAGATGGAAAGTGTATTAATTCAGCTACTGTGTTCTTGGGTCTGTGTGCACGTCTATCTTTGATCTTGCTTATGAGATGATGCTAGATGCAGCTTGCTGACTAGGCTCTTGAAGTCCATGTTGCCTTGATTAGCCACTTTTCACCACCTCTGAGAGAGGTCTTGTATGGCTCTCATGCCCATAGCCTGTTCTGGCTTTGGTCTGCAGGCAGAGCCCCATCCTTGCCATGGGGGCTGGCAGAGTTGCTTCCTCAGTTCCTACTGTGGTATTTTGCTTCTGCAGATTTCTGTCTGTTTTCAGCTCAAGGTAGATTGACTTCAAGTAGTATAAATCTTTTGGTTTCAACTGGAATTTAAATTAGCTATTTAAACCAAGTCATCCTCTTTGCTCTTAATCCTCTGTTTCTAGCTGCTCTTTCCTCTTCAAGAGGAAGTTGTTCGTAATGAGCTACAAACACTTTAAGCAAAACCTCTATTTTGAATGTTTCTTGCTCATCTGTTTGTTTTACATCAGCATGTGTTTAGTATTGGAGTGTTAACTTTTGGGTTTGAGCTAACAGGAGTGGGGTGTTGACTGCTCTACTCCTATCCAAGTTAGTGCAGATAAATTTGTTTTCAGATAAACACAAATCTGTAACTTTCAAACTGTCTAACAGATTTGCTAATCCAAAACTATATTTAGCCATTACTCGTGAGTTTTCCAACTTTTCTGATAAGATAGGATTTGTTTTTTAGGTTAGTCATCAGAATGAAGAAATGGAAGAAATTGGCAGTGACAGTTCTGGAGAGAGATCTTGGAGTTGTCACGGGCACTTCCTGTTACGATTTTATCTGAGCTATGACAGCCAAAAGGTGGTGGGCCTCCTGAGGAAGGGTACTGGGAATAATGCAGAGGGCCTCTGCTTGGCATTGTTTGAAATCTTGATGTATCCCCATCTTGAGTACTGTGTGCAGTTCTGGTTTTCATCCTCAAAAAGGATGTGTGTGTGTGGGGGGGGGAGCTAGAGAGGGTACAAGAAGAACAATTAAAATGATCAAGGAGATGGAGCAACTGCATTAAAATGATCAAGGAAAAAGTGAGAAGGGCTCGGGACCCTTTGGGTAGGAGAGAGGGTATATGATCAAGGTACATAAGATTACAAGGGTGATCACGCTTTGCACCTCACCACACCTTGTGGTGGTAGGGCTAGGAGACCCTTGATAAACAAGCCAGAGAGAAATTTAAAGAGTTGATGGTTCTCCTGTACAGAAAAGGCACTGAGCTCCTGGGACTTGCTGCTGCAGAGGCTCTGGAGGCAAGTGGCAGGTTCAAACAGTCCTTGGACAGATCTGTGGCCACCAGAAGGATGAAGCAGGGAGGTACCATCTGGCAGCTGCCAATGCTTAGTTGGATGCCAGGAGGTCCCCAGGGCCTGGCTGTGCTGTAGACAGCCTCACCCAGGCAGAATGGGTGCTAGGTGGGCCCGGGGAGGTGTTTATGTTCTTGTCCTCCCTGTTTTGTGAGCTCTTCCTGATTGTCAGAAATTATTTGGCACTTCAGAGTCTGGTTACTGGACCTTTGTCTTGATCAGGTATTTTATGGTCAGAGGTTGTTTTAAACCTGAGCAGCAAGTACATGCAGATCTGGGTCAGCACAGGCATATTACAGGGTACTTAAACTGCTTCGGGAGTTGTGTGGCATTTGTGTGCATCTGTAACTTCAGCGCTGTGAAGTTTTGCTTAATAAAAAAAAAAGATGGGGTGGAGTTGAAATATTTTAATTTAAATATGTAGGTGACTTGCAGCAAGTTACTTGCATCTTTTGAGCTCTAATCTGCCGGATGCATTAACTGGAGCTGACACGTTCCCGTGAGTTGTGTGTGTGATTCTGAAGTACCTCTGTTTGACATACAAGAAGTGTGACTCATTCGAGTCAGTGTGCCGTGCAAGTTCAGCAGTTCTGCTGTTATCCGTCTACCGAAAAGAAAAAACAACCAACCTACCCCCAAAACTAGCATTCCCCACCAAACTGGAAATGGTGCTCTTGCTTTCTCCTCCCCATTCACAACAGGGTAAGCTGATGGGCAGGCAAGCCTGTGTCATGCCGGGGTTGTTTGGGCGTTTTTCGTCTCTCGAGTTTTGAGGTGCACACCTTGGTATTTGTGGCCCATGCCCTGCTGCTTCCTCTGCGCTGGCAGGACGCTCGCTGTTGCTCCGGGGAGGTGGGATTTCTGAAGCCAAGACTCTTCTCCTGGCTTTTCCCCCACGCAACCTCCCCCCGCAGGTTGGAAATCACGTGAACATGCGAGTGAACCGCAGGCAGCTCTGCTCGCATGTTGCAGATGTGATTACGTGGATGTTTTTTTTTCCTGTATAAACACAGAACTGGGTTTCTTAAGGAAAAACAAAAGCAAACAAGAAGGAAACCTCTGATGTGCTGATGAGACAGATGGCTCTGCACAACGCAGCTGGACTCAGCTGCACTCGGTGCTGTTTAGATAGGGGCTCTACTTTTGTCCTCCTTGCCTTTAGATGTTAAAAATATCTTTTTAGATGCAAGGTGTTTGTTTCCATCCTTGAAATAAAAGGCTCGATGATCTTGGCCGAAAGGTGGTGGCTCAAACAAAAACAGGAGATTGCCCGAGTGCCGTGGAAGGGCTCTGCGATGAGTTTGTGCTCGTGAGAGCTGAACAAATTCAGCACTACAAAGTGCCTGAAGACTTTCTCCTGTATGTCAGCTGTGGCAGAGGAGGAAAGGTCAACGCGTGTCGTGGGGTGAGGGCACTTTTCAAGTACAAAACCAGCTGTGTGGTGCCCTTTTTTCCCAACTCTTAAATGCTGCTTCTTCCTTGGATTGCTCCTTGATCTAAAGGATGTGGCTCTAAAATATTTGAAGGTGCCTCAGTATCTCTTGAAAATAGAATTTGCTTAAAAAAAAGGGAGGCAGGAAGATGTCTTAATTGTTTCAGCGGTCTGCAAGCTAGCTGCTGGATGAAGGCTGTTGGGAAGGGAGGGCCTTGCAGCAGCCTGGAAGGAGCTGAACGCACCTTTTTGAAGTCTTTGTTTGCACTGCGAGGAACGACTTTGGTTTTGCCCTCTGATTGTAGCTGCTCTGTTTGAAGTGCCAAAATAATCCTTGCTGGGTTTGAGAAACGTCTCTTGCTCCTTGTGTGTGTCTGCTTCTATACCCGCATCCTAATTCTCGCTAGCTGATCTGATTTTTTTTCCCCGCCTCCTTGAGCATTGTCTAATTGTGAAAATGTTTCAGTTATAAGGCCTAAATATGTAACATGGAGCAGTTCATTATTGCTGAAGCCTGTTAATTGGAGCTTCCTACTGGGCAGTCTATTAACGAGCTTTCCCAATTAAGATAGGACCTCTTTAAATAAAACAGCAACAAAAGAAACCCCCCAGCACGAGAAACAAAAGCTGGGCAGAAATGATCACATTACAAGAAATACTGCACTGACCCACGTTTCCAGACTGGCCCTGAAACTACTGCTTAGTCTAGGAGCGATTACTTATCCTCCCTTTAGTGAGAACTGCTGCTATTTGGTGTCAGTTTGAGCAGTTTGACATTAGCTTGAATCTCTCTTTTCATGGAAGAAGAGGAGGGAAGGAGGAATTTGTTAAAAGATGTTTCTTTGAGCTTTCTTTAATGTCTGGAAAAGAACTTTCTGAAGGGTAATGCTGCTTTTATGATTACAGGTAAAGGACCTAACGAAGTACCTTGATCCGAGTGGACTTGGAGTCATCAGCTTTGAAGACTTCCATCGAGGGATCAGAGCTATCAAAAATGGAGGTGAGTTTGCCATTGTGCTGTGAATGAGGACAGAAAGACACTAAAACGTAACACCAAAAGGGTTAACTGAGCTGACAAGCTGCTCGGTGAAAACAAGCTGGGCTGGGTTTTCTGAGTGTCCTTTCTTGGTGTGTTGGGCAGAGAGCAAGGGGGAATAATTGGGTTTGCCAAAGGTAATACCACAGTTGTGGTGCTGGTTGCATATTTTCCTATTTATCAGTAAAGTTTCTTCTTAAATATATGTTGGAAACAGAAAAGCCATTGAGGGGAAAATCCCTTCCTGTTTGGTATCTGCTGTCACCTACAGTTTTGTGGGAGTTGGCTGCCATAACAGAACAGTGACTCTTTGCTGACACCCTGCCCTAGATGTCTGTCTGACTGCAGTAGGGTGTAGTATTCTAGACTCTGGGCACTAACACATTTGCCATGACTCCAGCTGTTGGGAGGATCAGCATGAACAAGTGATTCCTGGTAAGAAGCACATGAAATAAGAGCTTTGAACTCACTGGTCATGTTTAAACAAACAGGCCAGTGACAATGCTGATGTTGCTCTTGATGCGATTATTTCATGTGCTTCCAGAGCAATAGTTTGGTGAAATGTTAAGTATGTTTCTGGTTGGTTGGCACTTGCATTGCTTTGCTAAAAAAAAAGTGATGGTGCTTTTTCAGGGGATTGATCTCTAATACTAGTGTTTAGAGGTGCATTTTGGGGGCAAGTGTGCTGTTAAGAATAGATTATGAAAAAATATTGGGAGCATGATGTTGAGCACATTTAATCTAAGATGTGCAGTCAGTTGTCACATGATGCCTTTGCCATTAGTCAATAACTTTGTTTACAGTAATACTTGTCGTAAACTTCGTTGCTGCTTTCGCACAGCAAAGAACACGCACTGTTTTGTCAGCCCTGCAGACTGAGCATGTTTTTGAGCATCAACACCAGCAAAGGTGTGAAAAGACTGATATTCTTGTACAAAGCATCTTGTTTCTGGAGTAGAAAAAACCCTCAGAAGTAGAAGTGACTCTGGTTTCTGTGTAGAACGGTTCCTCCACCCACCCGCCCTCCCTCCCTGCTCATTTGTACTCGGCTCTTCCTTGTACAACTAGGACTATAGTGCTTAATGGCAGCTCCCAAGTTCTGGCTGTTGCGGCTTGATAGTGCAGCAGATTTTTGAGATCTTGTGGTGTAGCAGGAAATGCGACATGCTATTAATTTGTAATAAATGGCTATTGGAGAACAGCTTGTTTCTGAAAGCGCTGGCTTCTCTTTCTCTTCAATAATTCATTGCTCTAGTGTTGTGTTTTATTAATTGAATGGAAAAAACGGGTCCAGACGAAGCTTTTAAGACCACTATTTATTAAACTCTGAAGAGATTGCTATGCATTTCTTACTGTGCTTAAGAAAGGCAAAGCACTCTAACATTGCACATCTATAAAAGAAATGCGGAGTAGAGTACAGAGGGTTTCTTTTGAGTTTTAAGAGCTGAGCAGTTGTTTGTTGAAATGATCTTGAGGATTTATTGCTGCTGTTGAGAGAGTCGGTATTGATTATCTCTTTGTAAAGGAAAAAAAGGCTATGCTTGCTGCTGGGCATGTCTTTAACATGGCTTTGTTAATTAGCCTGGCTTTTTATGACTCTGTTGCATTTGCTGGTAGTCTGTAGTTCAGTCAGTCATCGAAGGGAGACCTGACCTGAGATTTGTAGCTGTTACTGGGATTTCTTACTGTTCTTAGCTGTTCTGGGGTTTCTGCCAGGTCTTGGAGCTGACTGGGGGTAACTGCAAAAACAAAACCGAAGTAGACCCGTTTGACTGTGCACGCTAGCTCAGAGGTGTATGCTCTGGTAGAACCCTGTATGTAGTTGGGTGCTGGCTGAGCTCCTAACCCTCTGCTCTGTACCAGCCCTTCCTTGTAATGGGGTGGTGCAGTTCCTCGGACACCCTTATCCTCCTTCTGCTCCCTGCTCTGTTTACTTTAAATCTGATGTGTGATTTGTGCCTGGAAGGTTGGCCAGTCCTGCAATATGTAAATAGCAAAGCAGAGAAGGAAATCATGGAACAGTGGTGGTGAGCTGGGGAAGATAAATAACTTTGAAAAGTGAAACTTAAGGTCCTTGTATTGTAAAGATCAAAATGCTGATAAAGTAATGGAGAGGATGCTGACTTGAGTATGTTAGAGTGTGCCTAAGGACCCTAGGTAAGGTCTGTAATGCCTGGGGAATCCACAGCCCAAGAAACTGTGGTGCACCTAGGTACCATCAGCAAGCTGGGACTTCTTCCTAGTCATCCTGCCAAGGAAAAGAAGTTGAGAGTGACTGCACTGCATCTGGCTCTGCTTAGCAGCTAGAGCTGATTGGGGATCTTCTCTGTAAGAAACAGGTGTTAGGATTAGTGTGCAAGCTACCAGGAGTAAAGTGCCTTGCCTTATGGTAAGGAAGCGACCACTGGAATAGCGCAGTAGTGTGGTAGTCGGTGATGTGAAGTCAAGATGGCTGGTCCAAGGAGCAGCTCTAGTCTGCTGCGTGCTTAATGCGGGAGCTGCTGCAGGGCGATTTAGCTGACAAATGGGAAGTATGTGTATAAAATCAACCATAGCTAGATGTGGACAAATCACAAGGAGTGTTCACAAGCAGGTTTCTTTTTCTGTCAGTGCACTTAACCTCTGAAGTTTCAAACACTTTTTTTTTGTGAATGCATCTCAGCATCTAGTAGGACATATTAAATATCTCCCGTTTGTAGCCAACCAATGATTTTACTGGAACTCAAAAGTAATAATCGAAAACACCGTGTAGTTAACACTTGTGCTCTGATCCAAAACATCTGTCTTATTAAAAAAAGAGGGGGGGGGAAGGAGGGATGGAAAGACAAAACACCACAAGCTTTGCATAGGGGATGGGCTCTGTGCAGGTACCCTGCTGTATGCAGGGAAAGGACTGTCGGTGTCGGTTCAAATTACCATTGGCTAACCTAGAGGAGGATGCATTCCTGCAGCCCGTGGCCTTGTTTGCCTGCTCTGCCTTGGATTCTGAGCCCTTAACAAAAGCACTTCTGTGTGTTGGGTGCGGACAGTGTGTGCCCTGAGAAAGAGATGTGTTTACGAGCTCAGGGGAGGGCCTGAGAATGGAAAGAGTCAAATCTTTTCAAATGCTTCAGCTAAAAAGCTCTTTGGATTTGGAAAGATGGAAAATAAGTCTCCAGAGCCAGCATCCAAACCTGGAAGCTGTAACGGAGCTCCTGTTTGCAGGAGCTGCAGGCTCTTGGCAGGAGCGGGACTGGGGTGCAATACCTGGAACCCCCCTCAAAGGAGGGCAGCTGGTACAGGTTCAGGAGCTGGCGGCTGTGCTGAGCTCACGCGCTGCGTTTCGGGGGAGATATCCGTGTCGGGCTGAGTAGGAGGCATTGAGCAGGAGGAGTGTGCTCGGTTTACCAAAGGCATTTGAGAGCTTTCCAAGCGCGAGGCTGGGAGGACCAGCGCGGGGCGGTGGAATGAGGCAGGGCAGGGCGGCCGCGCGGCCGGGCAGCGCTCGCGGGGCTGGCCGAGGCTGGCCGGCCTGGCGCCGCGCGGGCAGGCGAGCTGAAAGACCCTGCGTAAGAGCGCTGCACAGCTGCTAGTCGCAGCTGGCGCTGGTGCGAACTCGAGGAGGTCAAAGATCTGTCGTGGCGAGCAGCCCTCAGTTTCTGCATCTCCAGGTGCTCGGTGTGGTTCTTGCAGCTGGGTGCCAGTTCAAGAATCCTTTTTTCCCTGGGTGGGGGGAAAAGCGTGCCTTTAGCCCTCCTGCTGAACGAAAGCTATTTGTGTTGCATCTTAAAAGCTTGCAAGTCCAAAGAGAAGTGCAGATCAGTTTTGAGTTGTTATCCTTGCATTGCTAACCCATGCGTTGGTCGTGTGCTCTCCAGCCTTGCTTGAAATGGAGCCATGTCCCCCGCTCGGGGGGATACAGCACCTGCACTGCACTAGTTCCTTACTCATTTGGCATCTCTGAGACGCCCCTGCGTCTGGTGGTGCTAGATGACATCTCTGTTCAGATCACGGCCGTGAACCGCTCAACGTTCGCATGAGACCGCCAGACAGGGCACGCAGCGGCTCTGAATTAAGAAATTAAGAGCCAGGCTGACTGCTGCCCTTGTGACACAGCTCTGCTCTGGCTCCGCATCGTGTTTGAAGTGCGGAGTGCATTAGATACCTGGCTCCGTCTGGTAACATAAACCGCTGTTTAGTTTGTGTGTGTCTTTTTTTCCTTTAAGATCTGCATTGCAGATGGCTTTTGCTACACAAAATTAAAGCTTTCATTGCACAGGGATAATTCCAGAAGCCAAAACTTGCATTCCCTTACACATTTCCAATTCAGTAATTATTTTCTGATGCTGTGTTTTTGTGGCTCTTCAGTGTTCATTTTTCCAGGCTAATGCTCTGAATATGGCAGGACTTGCAACAAGCTACTGGTAACATCCAAGCACATTTCTGTTGGGGGGAGGGTACCTAGGCCCGAATTAATATTAAAGACATTTGCTGTGGTTTTTTTTCCTTTTTTAAAGGAAAGTTTTTAACTAAAGCTCAGCAGATAGAGTGAGATCTTGCATGCACGTTTGACTAATAACTTCGTGCGTATCTGGCACTGATGGAAGCGCTTCCTACCTTCAGAGCCACTGATCGCTTTATTCAGGCAGCGTTGCTGCGTTTCTTGTTGGTCTTGCCTTTCCTAGCCCTGGCTAAACTGTCACCCGTTCAGGAGGCAGCTCGTTTGCTGCCTGAAGCTAGAACAGATGCCTCTGTTTACAGCTGTCATTCAGAGAACAGAGGCTGCCCTGAATGGGAAATCAGTCTCGATTCAGAAGCAAGAATAAAGTCAGAATTGCTCTGATTGCGTTTTCTGCATCTTTTTTTCTTTTTTCTTTTTGCATTGCATCTTGCCCTTCCCTGGCCTATGCTGCTTGTTGGGTTAAGGAGTTAATGGACATAAGTGTTAATTCTACCCCTGAGAGAAGTGAGGGCTTGTATGTCATGTTGAAACCTATGTATGTACTTAAAGGGGAGAAAAATCCCTTTGCTGTTCTTTGTAGATGGAGCTCTCCTGTCCCCACAACAAAGCGGGATCTGTACAGCCCGGTGACGTTGCCGGTCAAGTTGGGAGCCTGTGTAGTCCCGGTCTGACCTGTTCTGCTAGGTACGGAAAAGGCCAAGCCTTTCTCAGGAGGACTGAACTTAGCTTTCTCTTGAAATATTGGCACTTCAGCACTTGTTCTTGGCAACTGCGGGGCCCCCACGTGATGGTATGCAAGGGTCCTCAACTGAGTCTGTTTAACTCGCCTCACTGGCTGGGAGGGAGAAGTTAGGAGGGTCATGCACTGGGCTGTAACGTGGTGAGCAGCATCAGTGATGCCCTGCTGGTCGAAATGGTGTGAGGTGTCTCCGTCCGTCTCCTGCGGAGACGTCTCTGAAAGGAGATGACCGCGTATGTCAGCATGGGCACGGAGGCGTTCTCCTGTGAAATGCTGGGTGTCTCGTGCAGGGCTGTCTGGAGAAGAGTAGCCAAACTTCCTCCCGCCCTGAGGACGCCTAGCATCTTCTCGAAGGCCGTGCTTCCTCAGATGCCTGTTGCCAAACCCTTTATTTCAAGAGGTTGAAGGGTAAGAAAGGGAAAGCCCTGAAAGCCATACCTACTTAGGCGCCTACCTCTGCAAATGTAGCTTGGTTTTCCACACTTATTCTCCATAGCTGCTTGTTCTCCTGCCATGGCTTCTGCATCCTTGCCGCAGAGCAGAGCGGAGGGTGCTGGGGCCGGAGGATGGCAAGGCCCCTTGTGGCCCTCGTGCGGCCGCATGAGCAGTGGGATTGGGATGAGCATCGGTAGCTGTTTGCTCTTGTTCAGAACGCGAGCTGTGGCCGCAGAGGCGGGGAAGAAGTCCACGCCGCTCCGCTGCGAAGCGTGTCCTCTCCTGGCCGAGGCCTGGAGCAGCAATGAGCACGACTGCCAGACCATGCTGTGCTCAAGCCCTCTCGAGCAACTGTTTACTTCTGCTATAATGTTGTAGAGAAACAACCCAAATGCTAATGGTGGGGGGGGGAGGGTGCATGCGGAAAGGCAATTTTGGCTCATGAAAAATGTGCGGTGGGGTGGGGATTTTTGTTTGCATCTGCCTTTTAATTCAAGTAAACAATTGGGGTTATTTTTTTGTAACTTGGCAACGTGGTGAGCTGTTACATCAGGCCTGAAGCTGGCCTACTATCTGTGCGCCATGCCTGAGCGGGGAGGGTGTCTTCCCAAAAGCAACCTCGCAGATGACGTGCTGCATTGACCTACTTTGACGAGAAGCGCAGGAGCGTTGTAGAAACTATGTCTGTAGGCCTTATCACAACCCTGGAATAGGGATGGCAGCGAATTACGCGGACGTGCTGCCGTAGAACTGCTGCTAAGGCTTAGCGACCCTCGGGGTCCGAAAGAACGAGGTGGATTTGCACAAGAATCTCCCGCAATTTTGAGAATTCTTTCTTTATGAATTTTTTTTGACGGCATATGCCAGAGAAATCTGACTGCATCCTGTCGCTGTTGGAGTGTAACAGGCTCCAGGTCTGAAATGGGAAGGGGGGGCCGGGAGGAAGAACCCTCCCCCCAAACCCTAGAGGAATTCCTTTAGTTCGTATTAATGCAAAGCTGCCCTTCACTTATCATGGTGAGCATTTATCTGCGATCAAATGTCCAAAGTGTCGTTATTTATGCACGATTCCTTGTGAGGGAAAGCATTACTGCCTGATTTCCTGGCAAAGAAAATAAAAAACAAACAAAAAACAAATTGCAGATGAGTAGGGAGGATAACCAGGGACTTCCCCATGTTGTTCTGATGAAGTAAAATAAGCTTGTGGTGGCTGCTTAGGCTCTCTGATCATAACCTAAGCCTGACAAGGGCAGGTTGGAGCGAGTTTAAACTGAAGTTGAAAGGGCCAAGTTTGGACCTAAAAGAAACCATTTTCCCCTGGCAAAGGAGAAGAGAAGGCAGTACAGAGACTACTTATTTTCTTGGAGATGGTTAATATTAAAAAAAATGCAGAATATTGTTTTATTAGAGCCTCAGAGACTCTTAGAGCTCTCTTCTCTGTGGAAAAGAGGACTAAAACCAAGCGTAAACTTGTGTTACAAAATAGACTTTTCTCATAATCCATCTGCTGTCAGAATATTTCTCCATATTTTTCCTTCCTGCGTAATAGTATGTTGTTTTGTTCCACATCTGTTGCTACTAATCCTTTTGAGAGCATTGGGCTAGCTTGTCACTTGGCAGGTAGGGAAGAAGGTTGTGTTGTGCCGGGGACTGCAGGTGGGTGGTGGTCATGGTCCAAGTCCTATGTATTTTGGTTTTGCAGGTTTGGATGTTTTGAATATGCTCCAGAGTGAGAGATTATTGATTTTTGGCTCATCCAGGAAACTGAGGAGTGTCTCCTATCTTCACCAGAAATATTTGGCTAGGGGTCAGGTCGAATTTTCCATGATGAATGGATTTTGGTTCCTAAGCTTAGGTAGCAAGAATATATGCAGCCTGTCGTTCTGCCTCTCCGGACAGGCTGTCTAGCCAGAACTGTCAGACAATTTCTCATTGGGAATCCAGTCAATCTGGTGCTATTAGTGAAGGGATAATTACTCATCTGCAACTTCTGCTTCTCCGAGAACACCGCTTGACTCTCACGGCCTGGAGGCTTGTGACTATGCAGTGAGTGTACTCTTGTGACGTTTTGACAGATTGATGTGGCAAAAGCTTGTTTCTTTCAAACGTTTTCTCTTACTCTTTGCTGCGACGTGTGATGCGGCTTCTCTGCTTTGCTGAGAAATTGGTTGTAATTGCACGGCTGCTGTGATGTGTGAGCAGCAGGTTGGGCTAACTCCAGTGGGTAGCACATTGCCCAGCTTAAGAGGTCACCTTGGCAGAAACCATCCCTGGTATTCTGTTGAACACTTCTGATTTCTTCTTGACCTTGATCCCTTTCTGTCTGTACCAAGCCATGTCTCTCCTCCCGAACTGTTGTGCATGTCCCTCAAATATTTTTCTGCTTAATGATCTCTTTTATTGCTTCCCAAGTGAGTGCAGGCTTCTCTTGTAAATTTGTCCATTTAGCAACCGGGCAACTTATTTGTCCTTCAAAGAGAAAGCACTTCTGCTAATGAGGTGACCAGTGCTGAATTAATAGGTTAAATAGTACAGGACTGCACGGAAGCTACCTCTGCTGAAGGATTTTCGCCTGTTCGAAGCCCACCACGTGCGTCACAGAGCTGCTTTGCTTTTGTGCTCTTTGGTGAGCTCTTGTGACTTTGAAGCCATGACTCAAGTTCTCAGCTAACTTTTTCCACTTCCTTGCTTCTGAAATCTGTTTTATTTTGAATTTAGGTTGTAACACAGCCAATAGTTATAGAGAAGTCAGCAGAAACAATATGACAACTTATTATAAAAATGCTTCTATTAAGCAGTAAGGTCTTGGCAACACTGTTTGTCCCTTTGGATCCATTCTAACAGGTATTGTCCTGCTGAATTTAAAAGGTCGAATGCTTCAAATGTAGTAGTGTTTCTAAACTGTCATCTTTTCAGCTGAAAGAGAATGATCTGACACAGATAACTTGGTGGGCTCCCTTGCAGAAAACAAAATATTATCAAAACCCTTGAAAACTTGGTGAAGTGAGGTTTCATAAAAGCTTATAGCCCAGTGATTGAATTAGCTTAGGTGCTGATGGTCCCTGCTGGTGTCTGCATTGCATAGTTTGGGGGGCTTCTGACTACTGCGTTAGGTCACTTTTTTTTTGTCTTCTCTCAGTGGCAGGAGGAAGGTCGATTGGCTGTCTCTGACACTGTCCTCCTTCCCATGGGGACTCTTATGCTGGAGGAAAGATTTAAAAATGACCTTAAAAGACTCTCTTACTTTTTTTTTCCCCCCTCCCCTCTCTGGGCAATACTTTCTTTACATAAGCCAATTTGAGTGAAAAGTACTTCAAATAAAGTATAGTTCCCCTCCTCTTTAGTGGTATGTAGTACATCATTTGGCTCGTTTCAGAAGGAATTTTTTGGCAGTGTTGTGAGTTCAGGGGAAAAACAGGGAAGGGTGTTTAATCATGTGAACTTTAAGGAGCATCTTCCTATTAACCTGCCTAGCCTTCAAGGGGCTTGGAAGGAAAGGGGCTCCAAAACAGCTCTACTAGAGGCAGCTGCACCAGCTTCTACCTTCCTGTATTTTCTTTTCCACATGGTCACCACACAGCTTGTGTTCTGGTCTGGAAGCTGGCTGCTTCTAGTGTTTGATTTCAGACCTGCGTGTAGTTTTGACTGATGGTTTTGCAACTTACCTTTTGGTGTTAGAGCCTTGGCTGCAATAGGAAGTGTTTGGCTGTATAGTTGTTGTCCAACCTTCCAGTCCACCTGTAGATCCCCTGTTGCATGAAGGTAGGTAGATGATGCTGATCTGAACCGCTTGCTGAGGCTTAGTGATTGCTTTGAAATGATTCTTAGCCTCAGCTTCACACGAGTCATCGTTAGCTTGTGACATGGCCAGTGGAAAGAGAAATGGCAAGGAAGACCCCTGGGTGCTGAATAACAGATACTAGCGTCTTCCCGTGACAATTTGCAAGCACTTTAGGAATTTAGGTATTGAAAGGAGTTACCATCTTAATGCTTGCATCCAGGCCAGGAATTCTTCTGCGGAAAACCTCTATCTAAATTCACAAAGGCCATGCATTCATATTAATAACTGTTTTTGCTTGAAGCTAAGTCTACTATAAACATTTGTCAGGCACAGGACTAGGAGCTGGACTGAACTGGCTTTAACTTCATGTCTTCGTGTGGGGGCTCTGGACTGGAGAAGGTGGGGAAGGTTGGGAAATGCTTGGCATGGTGAATGGTGCCAGCCCATCCAAGAGGCTAAAGAACAACTGTGTTTGTGTTATCTAGCATGTTAAAAACCCCAATGCATCCAAGCTCTTGATCCAGGGTTTTCTCTTTTGTGTGTGTGTGCTGTGTGTGGGGGGGGGCAACTTATCTGGAAGGTGCTTCTGCCCAAATTAGGTAAGGTGTTGAGCACCTAGAGAAGTTACCACTTACATGTACTTGGACCAGCGGCTGCATGTCCCAAAGACTGCATCTGCCTTCAGTGTGCTCTGCGAAGCTAAACTGAGGTGTTCTCGTATTTACGCAGTTGCGTGTAATCCTTTTCTGAGAGGTCCTGCAATGCTTACCTGATCTCCGAGACAAAGCGAAGGTACCTAGATTTATGCTTTCAAGATGCTTGCATACCATGAAGTTAATTCTGTTTGTTTTCAGATGGTATTTCTAAATAAAGCCTGAAGGTCTGTGCTGAACTAAGAGGATAAAACGGAATATTTGATAAGTACCAATCGATAGAGCAATGCTCTCCAATAAATTAAGAACTGTTAAAACATCTGTGAGGGGATCAGGTTTGTGTAAGCAACCTTAACACTGCTTTTTACTTGAATATTCTGTTGTTGTAATTTGTGGTTGTAAAATAAGTCTTCAGTAAGTTGTGGGTTTTTTTTTTTTTTTATCTCTAGAGGAGTCAGCATGTTGAGTTGTAGGAAAAGCAAATTTGCCACTTCATTCTGCAGTCATGTGCAAGGAGAGGATCTGTGGTGCTGGGAAGAAGACTTGAGGTTGGAGAGATGTGTGCTTCCCCTCAGCCTACGGAGATCAGGTTCCTTGTGAAGATACAGGAATGTTGGTGGGAGATCTGGTGTTTATCTTAAGGGGAACAAAGATGTCACTGGTGACATGGGAAAAGTAATGTGGAGGGCAAAATAGCTGCTCCTGTTTCTAGAATTTTTTTTATGTGAAGGCAGAAGATATCAAATTATAAATGTGCTCCTGTATCGCTTACTGAAGGCAAAGTAAAAAGGGATTATAGTTGGGCTGGTGCTACCTTTATCCTGTGGTTACTAACAATGCATAGATGCTTGGGACTAAAATGAAAGTACACGATCCTGAGATACTTCTGGAAATACTAGTTTTTTGCATAGTAGGTTCTCCTAAATCCCTGTAGCCCTCAGTGCTAACTTGGATTTTTTTTTCCTTATGACATATTCCTGCCTCCTGTATCGCTGTGCTGCCACCATGCTTTTACTAGGGCTCTGACCGTGTTCCCTGTCTGTTTTTTGTGCCATTCATGCAGGTCCCCAGCCTTATTACTGTGTTGAATAATTGAAGTGTGTTAGCTGCACATGATCCATACTGTTCAACTCAGAGTGAGTTTGTGGCTCTGTGGCTTGCAGCAGTACGCATAGTGTGTGTTGGCAGATGACTTAAATACTTCTGAAAGGCTCTGTTTTTCTAGGTCATTGCTATACGAAGTAGATAAAACTGGCTCTGTTTCTGACCTGTGTGTCACTACTGTACCCACAGCTCTTCACTCAAGGTGCCTTTTCACTCAAATCCTCTGTCTTTTGAAAGCAGCTTTTAGAAGCTATTTCAGGAGCCTTCTGTGCTCTGTGGCTTCCTTTGCTGTAGCTCTGTGCTGTGGTGTTTCCTGAAAAGCCCAAATTACTATTACATCTCCAAGCCCTTTTGAATAGCGATGATTCTTCTGATGGAGAATGTGTCTGAGGCCGCTGTGGGAGCGCTGCAAATTCAAGCGGTCTGACTTCTCGCCCCGGGGAGAGCAGCCCGTGACCTGTCCTGCTTTCTCCTTAGCTGCACGTGCGCTGCTAGGAGAAATCCTACCGTTGTGCAATTGGTTGTGTGCGTCTGCTGTCGGCAGCGCTGCTCTAGAGTTTGGCCAGTGGCTCCAGATGCTTGCCACATGCTGGACCGAGATTGCCCTTGGCTTGCAGTCTGGACAAACGATTGGGCAACAAATCTGCTGTCAGTGGGAGAGCACACGGATGTGCTCCGGTGGAGATGATCCATGTCTCAAACTGTACATGACAGTGTTTGAGCAATGTTTTTTAAAATGCTGGGAGAAATGAGGGCATCTTCAGAGTGAAGGGAGATGTAGGATATAATTCAGTGCTGTAAGTCTGGGACTTACCATCCATAAGCAGGGCAGCACCGGGGAAAATCAAATCAGAATAGCTGCTGTGGCTGACTGGTTAGAGCTGGGCTTGCGGCTGTCTGTGCAAGTCCAGGAATTTGCATGAATACAAATCTCTGTCTCCCAAACAAGTGATGTGGTTTTGGAGGGTGATCTCTTCAGTGGGGTTTGAATGGGTGTGTGCTGGGCAGCAAGAGACTTCTCAAGGTAGAACGAGAAGTTTAGTTGTGTGCAGGAAAGAGCGTTGAAGGGGGGCTAGAGAGAACAAACTGGTGAGGTTATGATAGCATGCAAATGATGCCCAGAAAGTATGCAAGCTGGTGCCCATATAGTGGGTTTAAGCAGCAGGAAAGGTGTGGTTGGTGGCTGTAACTGTAAAGGACAAGCAAAAAGAAAACCCAGGAGCTGTGTGTTGCGATGGGCTTCTTTGTACAGGCAGAGATGGATGAGGAAGAGCCAAAACAGAGATTTGTGTGGGCAGAAAGAGAACGGGTTTGCTGGAGAGTCTGACCTGGAGAACGGGTTTGGCTTGTGATTTGGGGCAATGTGATTGTACAGAGAATGTTAGAAAACAGAGGTACAACCAGGCAGAAATGACAGTCAGATTAGAGTCTGTGCAAAAGATCCTGCTCTTGTAACAAAGCCATAAAAACCTACCATGAGTTGAAGGCTTTCTGTGTTGCTCACAGGTATGGATAGAGTTTTTTTCCTTTTTTGGAGGGGGGTTGTGGCTAAAAGTCGAAAGCAGCTCACTGGGAGCTCTTGTTCGTGTGCTCACAGCTTGTTTGTGAGACCTAGTGAATGCATTGAGGTATGGACCATTCCCATTGCCATGGGAAGACTACAAGAACATCCCTCTCTACATTTAATCTGCTTTTTTTGCCTCTTTTTTTCCAAGTTCACTAAATGATATATTAAATGTTCCTAGTCTTGTTGGTTACAGCAATTACTTCTGTAAATTCTACATCAGCAACATCACCTTAGTTAAATTATTGCAGTAGCAAAATTTTATCACTGCTTTATCCAAATGCCTTGTACCCTGCCCACGCATTCCAGCCAAACAGTTCAGTGTAATTAATCTGGGGGGGGGGGAGATGTAACACACAGCTTATAGCCTCTTTGTAGGGTGATTGAGTACTAAAGCTCCCTGTAGAGTCTCTTGGAGCCTGATCTTTGGCTTTTAGATTTTTAGCTTTGACTCGGACATAACAGGACCAGCAATGGAGTGACTGATTAGGAATTGAAAATTTGGAAGAAGTTGCTCATGGACACTCAGATGGGAGAAGCGAATGCAGGGGCAAGGCTTCTCAAGAGAAGGTAGCAGATCCCAAAGCTCATGACATCTGAATCTTTGGACAAAAGCTGTGGTTTTCAGCGGTGCTGGGAAGGGGTGACTTCACGTGTCCTAACTGCATCAACGTTCAGAGGATAAGGAAGAGGTCAGGTGACAAGCGTAAGCTTTGGAGATGAAAGTATGCTTTATGTTGTGAAGGGCACAGGGAAGGGAATGTGAGGGAGAAGAGTGGATCAGCTGGGATTTGGCTTTGAAGCCAGAGGAGAACAGAGTGAATTTGCACATTTGTGCTCCTTTTCCCTTGCCATGTGTCGCTATAGTTGGAGCAGGGTTATGTAGTGCTAATGCTGGTGCCCCATGTCCATCCTGCTCTGCTGCTAATGGTGTAGAGGAGAGAGCAGTGAAGAAAGCCTGCCATGCTCCTGATGCAGGGCTCTTTCTGCATTGGGAAGATGGTGCTTTTCATGTGTATGGAGCACCAGTTGAGCAACTAAGTTCTCCTGGGCTTTTTTGGCTCCTTTGGGCAGGAATTTAAAAGCTTAATGCAGCCTATTGTGCTGGAAGGCAGGCAAGCAAGCTCTCCATGGCAACTCTCTCTATATACAAAGCACCATATGGCTTTTTAGGAGGGGGAGGGAATGAATGGAGTAGAAAAGTCAACCTTTTGTTTTGTTCAGAGTGAGCAAGTAAGTGGCTTTGACTTTGGAGTGCGGGGATAAGGAAACACTTGGCATTCCCTGCTGTCTCCTGGTCAGAGCTTCTGCTGAACAGGCCACTGGCAAGCATGCAGCTCTAACCCTGAGACCTGGAAAAAGAATCTCTCTTTTTGAAGTTCTCAGCTTGCTGCGAAAGTAGATTGTGTTTGAAAAGAGACCCCCTCCTCAGCACGCTCAATCTGCAAACAGATGGAGCGACAAGCCGTCTCATTTTCCCTTGCACCAAGAAACACCCGAAGGACTGGGAAAGCTCCAGGAGCAGTGTAGGAAACACTTGATTTGGGTAGGAACTGTAATGGAGACAGTTGCTGTTGGGCAGCGGTGGTGAGCTGCTTGTGTGTTGGCTGCCCGCGGGTTTCTACCTCAGCTTCCAAAAGGAGCTGGGAGCCTTTGCTTCATGGAAAATCCTCCCTTTGGAAGGAATGAGCTGAATAAATAGCTTTATCTGTGTCTGTAGAAAATCAGGATCTTTTTGTGTGTATCTTTTTGGCAGGAGGAATAAGCAGAAGGGAGCAGCCCCGTGCCTGGCTCCTTCTGCCTTCAGAGTGCTCTGACATTTCCTGGACCTGCTGTGGTGGTGCCACCAGTAGCACTCAAAATTATCTCTCAGAGTGGACATGAGTAAGGCTGCATTTGAGTTGCCTGGCTCTGCAGGGAGAGATGCTAGAGCAGATAGCAAATGCCCCTGGCAGCCACCCAGCACCCAGCTGGCTGGCTGCAGTCTCACCACTGTTTAGCTCAACCATTCAACTGGGTGGAAGAATAAGTCCTTGTACTGCTTTGAGGATGCAGATGTATGCAGAGAGCAGAATTGGGAGCTGGGCACCCCAAGGACTGGCACCCAAAGGGGCAGCACTTGGCCAGGGTGCGGGAGCAGCGTGTGCAGATTGGACCCTTGTGAGCTGATCCAACTGGGACCTCCAAATGGCTTTTGGACACTCCCATTACTGTAGCACGTTAGTCCTCTGCTTAGATGTGGCCATCACCTGTGCGGCATGGTCTGTAGTCTGTAAGAAGTGCGATTGTCCCTTCTGTTCTGGGGATGTGACATAGATTGTCTATTGAATTTTCCCAAATAAGGGGGGAAAGGCTTCTTTTCACGTGTGACTCTCAGGTGGTCCTGCCGCTTTGCAGCGGGCAGGTCCCTCTCTCCTGTGGGACAGGGCTGGATCTCCTGCTGTTAACAAGGAGGCTCTTCAGTCTCAGAATAGACACTGAAAGCATTAACGGCAAGTCTGCTTTCGATTGCAGGCTGCAGCATGCACTGTCCAGCCTGGTTGAGTAGATGTTGCTCTAGGCAAAGCCCAGCAGCTCGAGGAGCTGAGGAGGTCAGGATGGAGTAATGCTTGTGGGGAGGGAGATGCAATCTTAAGAAGCTTAATGTGGTCTGAGGTTGGCTTACCTTCAGCAGTGTGCTTATGCACTGGCTTTTTCATGTGCTGTCTCACTACCTTGCTCAGGGTTTCAAGCGATAAGACCCCCACGGCTGGAGAAGCAGCTCATAGCAGTGCTGCTTGCCCAGTGCTGTGACAAAGGGAAGCAGCAGGGATATTGAAGTCATAAATTGCAAACCAGCACTTTTCATCCACTGAAGCTATGACCCCACCATGTGCTTGTTGTGGAGCATGTTGTCATACATCAGTTTCTGGAAAAGTAACTCCACTTATTCCTGGTTCTGATTTATCATCTCTCCTCCGAGAGCCGCGTATCCGGGTCAGGGAAGATATCATTTCTGAGAATGCCATCTGTTTGGCTTTGCCCTGCTCCCACAGTTTTACAGCCTGTAGCCTGTGCGGGAGGTATCCATCAAGTTGATGGCTTCAGCATCTCCTGGAGCCTTGACTGTGCTTGCATTTAATGGCCAGCTGCACGAAATACTGAGGAGGGTGTTTGGGGATGGTGTGTGTTTTCTGGGGAAAGCAGAGGTGTCACTGCAGGTCTGTCTTCTTGCTCTGCCCTGTGCCCCAGTCACGTGACTTTGTATTAGCCATGCAGATCCATTAATGAAAAACGGCCCTTCTTGACGCTGGAGATGGACTCAAGGCGGGAGCAGTTTTGTGTCCTTGCTGTGACTATATAAGGAATATGCCCTTTGGAAGCGCTTATGTCTGATCCCATCTGAGTGGCTGGGCTGCTCCATTGCAGCAAAGCTTAATATGACTTATGTGCCCCTTGGGTTTGGACTCTAGCCTAGAAGCACTCTGAATTGGCTGCCCTGCCAGCCTGCTGGGAAACTGCTAGCGTGACGGACGCTGAAGGCAGACTGCGCTTTGTAGCTCTTCTCTCATCATCTGCCCCATCAGCCGTAAAAGCAGAGCCTGTCCCTCCCAAAACCCTGCGTGGCTGCAGAGCTTCCCTGGGAGCACTGACATAATGACTCCCTCTGCCTGGCCAGGTTTATCTACATCTTGGTGCCGCAACGTATGCAGCTCCAAGGCACGCAGTTTTGAGCCTGCTGTTTATTTTGGGGAATAGAGCATCTGATCTTGATTTGGTGTTTCCAGGCTGTGATCTAGGTCGTGTGCTGGATTGGTCATTAGCCGTTGCTTGAGGGAGCCCGGGGAATTTATGCTTGCTTTCTCAGAGTACAGGCTCAGAGAAATTCTGCTCAGCTCTGCTGCGGGTGTGTTTGGGGGCAGGAGGGGTAATTTTTTTTAGCAATCTCCTTGAAACCCGTGGGTTGTTTTTTTTTTTTTTTTTTTTTTTTTTCCCTCCCATATCCTCCTGTGAGGGTGGCTCCTGATGCAGCTGGTCGCAGGAGGAACGGTGAATGATAAAAGCTTCGGTGCAGCCTGCTTTCTCTACTGTTCCCATGGTAGTTGGCTGTCGCACACAGAACTAATGTATTCCCTGCCCACAGAAGGATTAAAGCCTTCTGGGAGAAGAATAAGAGGATGCGGGAGAACAGTGATAGGGAAGGAATTGGGAAAAGAAACGGAGACCATGGCAGGGCCAGCACATGGTGAGAAGATGAGGAAGAATCCAGGTGCTAGCCCCGTCTGAGCTGGAAAGAGACTTCTCGAACCTCTGCCAGGGATCAGCATCCAAATTATCTCCCCTCCTTGGTCGTATTGGGATGCCTCACAACTGAGGTCCTTTCTGAAAGCTGAAGGCACTGGTGCGTGCAAATGGCAGTTCTTGTCATTCTGCTTCCTTGGCTCCCAGAGTTGCCCTTTGAGGGTACAGGTTTCCTTTTGATGATTCTCTCTCTCTTTTTTTTTTTGTTTTCCTCTGCAGATCCTGACAGCCAGTTGTATGATATGGGATATGCCCCTGAGGAGGAAGCCTCGGCCTGTCCTGATGAGTTTGATGACTTTGTCACGTTTGAGGCAAGTATTGAGTGCTGTAAATACCCACAAGTGGTAGCCGTGTGCAGTGTGAGGCTTGAATGCAGCGGGTATGGCTGGTGGAGAAGAGCCTTTGCTGTGACAGGGCTCAGGGATGCTCAACCCATCCTAGAGGCAAATGCTTTCATCTGTGAGTGAATGGACCAGAAAACTTGCTAGTCCACTTGCTAGTCCACTAGCAAAATCATGCTAGTGATGCGAGAGAGATGCCTGCTGCTGTTGGGTGCATCGTGGCGCTGGGGTTGAGAGTGAAGAACGTGAGCCCGAGTGTGAGATGCACCAGGTGAGAGCCTGCCTCAAAGGCACAGTGGCGCAGTCGGTCATTGGCACTCGCTGCTGTCCTGCCAGTAGAAGGCAGAGCAGAGGGCAAAATGTGGATTTCCTCGTTATTCTTGGGGTTGATGAAGGGTGTTTAATTAACGTATTGCTGGCTTTGTGTGTGTGTGACTTTTCCCTTTGCTAAAAACAAAACAAAAAAAAATGGCCTCTGTCTCTGTTCTCTTCTGGCTTCCTTAGCACGGGAACGTGTTGCAATACGTGTCCTTAATCTGTTCTCCCAGCTAGGAAGGAGGCTGCTGTTACACTGACCTGTTTGTTGTCTGTAACTGAGGCTTTTGCTGTTTGTTTTGTGGCTTACTCTGCTCCTGCTCAGTGCCTTGCAGCCTGGAGCCGAGGGCTGCTGCAGTTACCTTCAGAGCAAAGGGCCTGCTGGATCCATAGTCCCACAGGGGGCTGAGTATTTTCTTTCTATTTTTTCCTTTATTTTATTTTTCTCTTTAGGTATCTGATTCCTGTGTCATGATACCCCAGACTTTTTTATCATACACATCTTTACTTGCAAAAGGACTCCCTTGCCCTCCCAGCCTTTCTGCTTGTAAATGTACATGTCAATATATATGCTTTTTTATAATTAGTAGTCTGTAATTTGTTATTTTGGTCTTGTGACTTCTTGATAAAAGGCTAAAACTATTCTTTTGAGTTACCTAGTAATAAATTGGGTGTTGAGCAGCTTTACTTCTCACTGATATGTGGAAGACCAGGTCCGTCACATGGGGTGACTTGACACTCTCACTTAGGCATCTTTTATTTGACAACAGACAAGGCTGTCAAACTTCCCAGCCAGTTGCAGGGTTTCTGTTGAGCCAGTTGACTGGCTCCTGTTCTTCAGCAAGTCAATGGACTTGCAGTGTCTCCCTGAGCAGGTCACTTAATCCCTTAGGAGAACTCAAATGAACATGGACTTAACATAGCCTCTGTGATGCTGGTTCCTCTGCCAGAAGGTTTTCTAGGCATGTTGAATCCTGCTTTGTTTCCCTAGAGGCTTAACTGCTGTAGCTGTCCTTGTCTACAGTCTCTGCAGGAGAAGGTAAAATGAATTCTGCTGTCTTGTATTTGACTGTGCTACTGAGAATTTTTGAGAATTCTAAAAGCTCACAAATGTCACTGTTCTCTTTGGAAAGACAGCTTACAAAAGCCAGTAATAGCTCCAGAGAAGGGAGGCTAGCAAAGGAAGTGTTTTCATATTCCTCCTTCTGTACTATAAAAGGTTATAAACGTGCTTTGTAATGGCTGGACAGAGCAGGTTAGAGGTTGGCAGCTAGAGTCATGGTGCTCATGCTGGTGGGGGCCTTAGCTTCTTGCTCCTCAGACTTGTGCCATGGGGTGCTCATCTCTGAGACCTGGAACTGGGATGGTTTCTAAGGGCTCATTTAACACAGATGAGCTCTGACAGTGTTGCAAGCTATTCTGGGAAGGCGTAACCACTGGAGAGGTGTGGGCCCTGCTGGGCCACTGCCAGTGGGCCACTGATCTCTTGAAACAGCAAGATGAACCAGAGGAAGAAAGTGATGAATCCTGAAATCTCCTTTTCAGAAAGATGTAAATGGGTTCTTATACTGAACTCCGGGTAATCTTCAAAGCATCAGAGCTCTGTTGGTGTTTATGTATGTTTAATATGCTGGGTAAGAATTACCCTTGTTGTCTTGGATACATGATTCGAAATAATTTCCAGCCTGCAAGGATTTCATAGAGATTCAGCAAAAGAGAACATGATCGAGAAATACCGCTCAGTGCCGTGAGAGTAAAAATAAATTGGTGCCTTGGGGCGTGAGGTGTTTTGTTCTCGTTCAGCTGAGCAGTGAGCTCCCAAAGTGCATTTTCTTCCACGTCCTATAGTGTTGTACCTCAGAAAGCTCGAGCTGTTTCGGGGAGGCGGAGCGCGAGAAATCCTGGTACGGAGCAACCTGCTGGGAGCCGCAAACGAGTTTTTTGCTCACACGCTGAGCTGCCTGCCCCGCTGAACTGCTAACCAGCAGAGGAGTCTGGCAGGCCATCCTTGGGTTATGTGCAGGAGGGAGATGCTCTGGAAGCTGTAAGGCAGCACACAGTATAAATGGCCTTTCCCAGTAGATATTCTGCCTGGCCTGGATTTGCCTAGAAGAGAGAAGGGGAAAATATCTTCCTCAAAGTGAAGGCATTGCCTTTCTGCTAAGTAGACCTCCTATCTGACTCTACCATAAAGCATTTTGCATTCTCATCTGCCCCTGTTTTGGAAATAATGTGCACAGCAAGCATGCAACTCTAAAATTTGCCATTGCTGTTGGACTGCCAGTCAGCTAAACTGCCCTTTTAAGATGACTGCTTTGTTTTAAGCCTCTAAAACATAATCAATGGACTTTTAGACAGCAAATGTGCCCCTCTTGCTTTGGTAGGGTCCTGGATTAAGGAGCATAGCTTCCTTCCTGTTGGGTCATGGTAATGCTGCAACCGAAGGTGTTTTAAATGTGACATGAAGGACTGATGCTGAGTTTGTGCTGCCATGATGGTCAGAGTAATTGTGGTAATTCTATCTGGTGTATCTACTGTAGTCTCTGAAAAACAGCACAAAAGCCCCCTTGGTTGAGTGCTCAACTCTTTGACATGTTGAGGCCTTGACAGAGAGCTTTTCTCCTAAGTGTTTGTTCAAACAAGTGTGAACAAGTGCTTTAAGCAGTCTAAATGGCAGTGTCTTCACTTTATCGATAAGGCTGCTCTTGGTGACTCATGCTCTCTTCATTCGGGTCATTGTCATCAGAGAAAGCTAAACATCTGTGGAGAGCCCAGAACACCCAGTGCTGGTGTCTGTCGATGCATGTTTCATCTGCAGAGAGAAGAACCACCACTCTCCATCCAGGAAGGACTAAAAGCTTCTTGAAGGGAGCAAGGTTTGAACTTTGACACAAGGACCTTTTGTAGTGTCAGATACTTCCACAACTCAGGCGTGAATGTGATCATCTCAGCTTGGGAAGAGACTGACTTAGTATAGGAAAGGAGGAGAGAGATGGTAGGTAAAAGCTGATGTGGTAGAGTGTGCAGTGGGTTTTTTTTTTTTCATAGTCAGGTGGAGCTTGATCTTTCTGTAATTAGGTGAAGTCCCCAGCAGAGATGGCAAACTTCAGAGAAGGGCTTACCCCCAAGTCTCTGCCTTGGTGCCACGTGGGCCCTTGGGGCAGCGTGGAGGCAGGTAGGAACAGTCGAAGGTGCATGTGCAAGGGGAGCACGGAGTGCCTGGCTCTCATTGCGCGTTGCCAAGTATGTTTGGCAGATGTGCCTTGACTGCTAAACTGTGTTCAAAGAGGATTTCGGGTGGTGTAGCTCAGCTGAGACAGCTGCTTGAAGGGGATCAGAAATGCAGGAGCCCTTGTTCCTCCAGCCACGTGGTTTTGCGTGTGGCAGGAGCTCTGCTTGCAGGTGGCTCATTCCAGTCCCCAGTGCTCCGTGCCACGCACGCAGCATGAATGTCACCTACCTGTCCCCCTGGCTCCAGGGCAGCAGTGCATCGCTTGGCCAGAGGGTTACGTGCCTGCTTGTGGTTCCACTCAGTGCACTTGTCCCTGTCCCCAGCCACATACAGAGCACGGGTTGACAAGCTTCCTGCCTCGTCCTTCTGCGAGGAAACATCACCCAGGAATAATCACCGTGGGTTTGGCTGGCCTGCCTAGCTTGTGCGTTCGGAAGCCGTGTAAACGGGGCGCGGACGCTCGCTGCCCGGACGCCGTGCACGTTCCCCCCGGGCCGGGCCGCTGCAGGTGCGCTGCTGCGAAGGCCGCCCGCCTTGCAGGGTGTGCTCTGCCTCGGTCCCGAGGCGCGAGCGCTCGCCCGCGTTGCCCCTTTACGCCGTGCAAGGCAGGAGGGCTGGCGCTCCCAAACCGAAAGCGACCCGCGGGAATTGGGGGTGCTGTCGGAGGTCCGCTGGGAGCGGGAACGGGCGCGTGGGACGCGGTGGGCCGGAGCAGAGGCAGGGCCGGTACGCGCCCGTGCCCCGTGGAGGCCGCTCAGGAGCGCGATAAACAGCGCGGGTGCTGTGGGCCTTTTCCCCCTCCCCGGGCAGGGCTCGTGCCCTGGGTCAGGAAGGACGGCGCGGGGCGCGAGGCCCTGCTCGCCGCCCGCGGCCGGGGGGCAGCCGGGAGCCCCGAGGCGCGCGGCGCGGTGCGGCGAGGGGCGCGCGAGGCGGTTGCCATCTGCTGGGCGGCCGCCGCGAGGAAACGGCGTCGGGCCGAGCGCCGCGCGGGGCCTCCGGCCTTCGCCGAGCCGCCGCGCCGGGCCCGCGGGCGCCCTGCGGTTCGCGTGCGGCGCGGGGGCGGCTCCGGGGAGCGAGCCCGTCCTCGGCGTGCGTTTCGGGGGGAGGGATCTGCCCTCTCCAGCCCAGCTGCCCGGAGGACACCGTGCAGCTGGCCTTGCTGAAAGAACGCGTCTGTTAAAGCTGGAATTTCCCTTTTGCGGAGGGCCGTGGGTGGAGCGGTCGAGCCCGGCCGCCGCGCAGCCCGGCCGCAGCGCAGCCCGGCCGCGGAGCTCCCCCGCGGCCCGCCGGCTCTGCGGCGCGCTTCGCCGGCCGTCGCCCCACGAGCCCCTGGCGCAGGTACGCGAGTCCGCGAGCCGCCGTCCTGCCGGCTTCGCTGTAGCGCTTCAAACGCCGGTAGCGGTGAAAATCTGGAATTAAGCAGTGTGAAGACTGCTCCTCTTAACCCCTCAGCTCAGGCAGCAGGAAACCCTCGGTGCAATTCTCCCTTTTGGAAGTTCCTGGCTTTTTGATGAATCTTGTTGATTTTTTTTTTTCTTTTTTTTTTTCCTTTGTAATACGGCTTTCCATTTCAAACATCTCACCACCCTACAAAGCGCAGCTTGCCCTTCTCTTGCAGCCTTAGTTCCTGTTCTGGCAGAGGATGTTTTCTCTTCACGCTGTGCACTTAGAAATCCCATTTTCTTTCTGCTGTCGGGAGAGCTTGTGGTGTTCTTGTGATGGAGTTTTGCAAATCTTTAACCGCTTTGCTTCCTCTCGCCGATGCCGTCGGCCCGTCCGGAGCGACCGGCCTCGGCAGGCTTGGGTTCGGAAGCCGCGGACGCTCTCCCCAACACCGGTCTGCTCCTCTACGTGACTTCCCTGGCTCCCTCTCCCCTCGCTGCCGGGCTAGCTCTGATTTTGCAAGGGATTTACTTTGAAAGAACAATAAATATTTTAAAAAGTCTATGCATAATCTTTATTGGTTAGTTACAAGGAAACATGGTAATTAAATTTAAAACCTGCTGGATTTGGACTTCACAATCAGTCTATGTTGGTAACTTTGAAACAAAACCAAAAAAAAAAAAAAAAATCCAAGGAAGTTCAGGCCTTGTCTGTTCCTCAGTAGTGCTTAGAGGAGAGGATGGGAGGTGGGTAAATCAGGTTAGTGTCTCTCTGAAGCAAGACTGTAGTTCAGGATTGTGGTAAGAGTGTTCTTTGCTGGTTGGGAAAAGATCCCAGCTGGAGTGTTTGTCATGTGTAAAACGGGCTTAAAAGAATTTGGAAAACGAAGACCTTGAAGCCTTATCTTTAACTCGGAGCACAGTGCGTGGGACCAAGAAATGTGGGAGCTTGACTGCGGTGCACAGAGTGATACGGGGCGTGGGGTGATAGCAGGCATCGAGTGGAGCACGACTTTGAGCAGATCCAGCAACTTTTGGAAGCAAAATTTTCTCAGTAAGAGTTGGAAAAATAAAATAGGCGGATGTAGGTGTTTGCTAATTAACCTTACTGCAACTTTCTTTGACTTTGGGTTCCTCATGTGCTGGGCATAGTGCAGCTCTAGTAGAAATTCCCTTACTTCTTGCAGCGCAAATAGAGAAGGTGAAAGAAAGGGACCGTGTGCCGCTCGCCGTTACGTACCACATCTGGATAGAGGCTGGAGGATGACTTTGGGTTAAACCATAACTACCCTCTTGCCATGCTCACTACCAGAAATCTTGCCCGTTTCAGACTACACGCGGCAAGTTAACTGGTTATCAAGGGACAAGACACTTCCACGCAGTGTTGTTGGAAACAGTTGGAGCTGTGTCTCCTGTTTGGGACTCTGCGCATCAGGAAGGATGTGGCCTGGAAGAGAACAAGAATAATCCAGAGAAACTGAGGAAAATAGAATTTGTGAAGGTAACTGAAATAAATAAGTTTATTCTTGCTAGAGAACCACAGCTAAGAGAAAACAAAATTCAAAGTACATATAAAGTTTCTGCAGAGCAGAAGGGAGTAAATTCTTCTGTGTCCTGTGCATGAGGCAAGAAGCTGGTGTAAACTGCAGTGGAGAGGGCTGGGTTAGACAGGACCAAGTCTGTCACTTTTGTTTAAGCAGGTGCTTAGAGAGGAGGGTGAGAGCTTTGGGAGGAGGTGCTAAGTAAGGATCACTTGGACACACTTTGCTGGAAATGGTGAGCTTCCTGTAGCTGGTACTGACTGGGAGCAGGACAGTGAACCGGCGACTTCCGAAACTCCTGGTTTTGTGACTGGCTATTAAAAAGCTGATTGCAGGTCCTCCAGATTAGCCAGATCCTGCAGCTTAGATGCAGTGTCGACTGTAGCAGTGCTTTGACTGCAAAAGATGAAATTGGTGCTGTCCTTGATCAGAGTAATGACCCTGGGAGTGAGGGGATGAACTCTGAAGACCCCCGGTGTGTACAGCGTTGACATAGCCAAAGTGCTTCGAGCAGGCACTTCGGGGTTCATCATGGGCTCTTCCAGGGACAGGCATCTGGATGACATGCAGTTGAGACATCTCTGTCCCTAAGGCAGGCTTGGGGTAAAATCTCCAAGAAAGAGATTTTGGGAGGTGGTTAAAATGAAGAGAACCTGATAAAGATGCTGTCGTTCTTTTTTATTACTACTTTTACTTTACTTTTTCAAGTTTCATTGTGACTCTAAATGTGGAAATCAGTAAAACAAAACCCTCCAGACTTCTGGGTGTGAGCAGTGCATCACACACCTTGTGTTTTCAAGGACTTTGTCTCTTTACGCCACTGGATCTTAGCTACCTTGGGGAAGGGGAGGATCCTGAAGACCCCCAAGAGCTTCCTCCCCTTCTTGCATCACTAAATGTGATGGGCTTTGACTGGGATTTTGTGTTTGCTTGAGAAGCAACTGCTTGGGTGGGGGGAAAAACAGAGCTCAGAGAAGAGGTGGGTGGAAGTTTGTGTATTGATAAACTTGGTTATCGCTGATGACTGAAGCACCAGCCCTTTTCTGAGAGTAATGATACTGTGTGTATCATAAACTGCTGTCTGAGTCACTGAAATGTTGCTCTTTTATTGGTAATAAAGTGCTCCTGATTTTCTTGTAGCGAGCAAGACCAGTTCTATTTATTATTATTATTTTTATTATTATTTATTTATGGCTATAAGGAAGGAGTTTGTCATTTAGTGCTTTAAAAAAAAAAAACTCAGAGAAGATACGATAGCCCCTGGGTGCTTCCACGGCGCAAAGCGGTGCACTTGCCCCGTTTGAAGAAGCTGCGCCCGCCTTGCAGCGGGCTGCCGGCGCGTGGGGGTTCGGACCCTGCTATCCGCGCGCCTAGGCTGGCTGCGGTCACACGGCAGGGGAATGTGCATTAGCTCGCGCGTCCTTATCGCGGAGGCTGGGAGGTCAAGAACAAAAGGAACTCTGTTTGGAGACCTGCGCTTAGTCGGAAGAGCCGTGCCGAATCCTTCCTGAACTTTGCTTCCCTCCTCCTCCCTCCGCGGCATAGCCGGGAACCTCTGCCTGGGCGTGCGTATGCGGAGCTGCGTTTCACTCGGGCAAGGAGGCAATGTGTCCCCAGGTGAGTTTTTTTTTTTGTGCTAAACCACGACAAAAAGGACTGGATTTCTAGGAGGCGGCAGGTGACCGGCTTGGGGCCCGCGCCGAGCCCCGGAGCGGCGCCGGAGGCTGGGCGCCGAGCGGCGTGTTTTCCTACCCGGCCTGTTGGGGTGGGTAGCATGGTTAGAAACCATCTTTCCTCCCGATGGCGGGTAGCCGGTGCGCGTACGTGCCGGTACCTTCGTGGCTCCAACGCGACTGCCTTTTCCTGGGGAGCTTCTGCAGAAAGGACCGTGGCTGGCGGGCTCTTCTGAGGTGCTGAGGACACCCTCTGAGCAAACGGTGTCTTGTGGGGTGCTGGGTTTGTAGATTCCTGGTTGATTTTGAACTCTCCGTGAGGGACACCGTGCGGGTTCTGTGGGCAGCCTCGGGGGCGCTGCTGACTGCGGGAGCCTAGGCGCCTCTGCAGGCAGGTTTTTCAGGTGACCCCACACTTGCTCTCCTACGATGCTTGTGTTCGGAGAGTAACTCCAGGGACCGCGTTGTGGCAGGTGAGTAGTTGTCTTCACTGCAAAATTGTGTATTGCCGAAATTTGCCGCTTCCTGTATGTATAGCGGCAGAGATCAGTGTCTTGCTGCTGATGGTGGCCCTGGAGTGGGGTCTTGGTGGCCTGGTGGGTCTCTACCTCTGCACGACTGACCGCCAGCGCTGCGGAGCTGCGCGCAGCTCAGCACCGTGGGGCGTTCTGGGCGTTCGGAGGCGGCTGCGTTAACGTGGGCTCGTGGGGGACCGCAGGCACGGCTCGCCCACCCTGTCCGGAGCTCGAGCCTGTTCGAGCGTAGGCTGCCTGCCGCGAGGCTGGGCCAGCGCTGCTGGCCCCTGGGCTGCCCGGTCGGGCTGCCGCCGCGACGCAGGACGCGGCACCCGCTTTCCTGGCAGCAGCTTCCTGGCGTTTGGGGTCAAGGACGGTGGTGCTTCAGGGTTTCAGGTCTGGCTCCCAGAACCAGGGGCTTTCTGGAGGCGAGGGGACAGCTCTGCAGAACAGCGCTTCCTGGAAACAGCTTCCGCTGCTGGCTGCTGCTTCAGTCGTGCTTTTTTCTCCTCTCCAAGGCAGTCCCTTCCCAAAGTTCAGGTAGGAGAAGGGAATTTGGATATATCTGGTAACACACTCACTGATATCTTTCCATAGGTCCTGCCTTAAGCATAGCATGAACTTTCCTCCTGCAGGGCAGGGGCCTTCAAGGTTGGAGCATGTCTGTGATCTGGGCTGAGTTTTCTTCCTCTTTGTGCAAGAACCGGTTAAAGCTTCTGTGTGTTGCAGATCCAGGCTGTAAAGCAGATTTTCTTGCAAGCCTGAGATGTTTAGTGCTTTATTTTCCTAAGAGACATGCTTGAAAACACAGAAGCCTGCTTGATCACATGCTACTTTTCTTCTCCCCAAATTAAAATCCTGGCGTAAGCCTGCAGGGCTGTGCAGCCCTCCAAGGTGCATGTACAGTGCGTGTTTGTGGTGGCCCACATTTCAGTATATGTGGTGTCTTTTGGACAGATGAGGATGTGTTTCTGGTTCTCAAGGCACTTGCTTAGTTTTGGAGCCTTGGAAAAGCTGGCTGGCTGGGTATGTCATATAGGAAAGACTTTGGAAAATGCTCTTGTGAGAGCATCTGTGCTCCACGAGCCTGTGGGGTGTACAACACGTGCAGTAATCCTCTACCTGCCCAACAAGGATGCCACACCTGAGGGTTTAGCTTTCGTCTGGGCTACTTTGGGATGCCACAGTGCACCCCATCCTAAGACTTGATTTTGGCTTGAGTGTGATTTACCCTAAGTGCCTCTAGGTGCACAGTTGGTCAGGTTCTTCTAAGAACAGCACGTATTTGACCCCTCTGGGAATCCGTGCTGCAAACCATGCAGGCGCAGCACCCAAGGCAACAGGCTGCTTTGTGAAACTAGAGTTAAAAGCCAACAAAATACCTGCAAAACTGGCAGGTACCCTAAGAAGAGCAGTGGGGGGGGGCAGGAAGTTTTACATGCTTGGCCTTACTGACTTCATACATCCCCACCTTGAGAGAGGCCCATAAACTTATTTCTGTTTGGGGAAGGGTATGTGTTACGTGCCAGCTCCTTATGTAATTGCAGAACGTCATCTCGTGTGGTCCCCTCCCTGTGCCGTTTGCACCAGCTACTAGACTGGTCACTTGGATAGCGGTGACAAAGTACCGTGTTCTCTCAGCTTATCCCTGCTCACTCATTGCAGTTGACTCCCGATAGGCTTGTTGCCTCTCTTCCTGCTAAAATGCTTTTGCAATTAAAAGTCTGAAATAGAGGAAATGCTGGCAGAGAAGTCTCCTAAAAGTGTTTCATTGGCTCACCCTTTTTATCAGGCCACGTTACATCACTTCTGATACCGATTTCCTCTGTTTATTTCCTTGCAGCAGCAAGGTGACTCAGCCTTTCGAGGCTTTAAAATACTCAACGTTTACCTAAATATCTTTGAGTAAGTGGAGATTGTCATGATCAGCTGGGGCAAACTCTGATTCAAACAGATCCTGGACCCGGGGGAAGTAATTTTGTAGGAATTGGTGTGAGCCTCAGGCTTCATGGGGGTGTGCAGAGTGAAAGGAAGGTGTATTTTAGTAGGTGGTAGATAGTATTGTGCCACTGGTTTAAAAAAATAGGTGAGGAAATACAGCTTCAGTACCTTTTGAGTTCTGCTTGTCTTGTAGAGGCTGTCAGAGCCCAGGGCAGAGCAGAAAGCCCTTTTTGGCTTTCTTAGAGATGCCATACTTGGCAGATGCATCCTAATGCAGGAGGCACTGCCCATGCTCTGCACACAGCCCTCGTGGCACGGGTGTTGTGGGGCGGAAGAGCTGTGAGCGGACGAAACCGGTGGTGCCACCCTCCCCCGAGAGGAGGTCCCGGGATGTTGGAGCCCGTGGCTATGCTTGGGCTGGAGCTTTGAGCGAGACTGAGTGTCCCACCCGGGCACAGAGAGCACCTCCGCTCTGTCACGGTTGATGTCCCATGCCCACGTGCTTGTTGTCACCCAGGTTAAGGCTGCCGCAAGGTGCGTTTGCTCCTGGGGACGTAGCCACCTGGAAGCTGGTGATGGAGCCTGGCAACACCTTTGTGATGTGCAGCGTTGCCCCCGGGACGTCGGAGCCTCCGCGCGAAGGCACGAGCCCTCGCTGATAGCCCTACCGGACCCTTCTGCGGCCTCTAGAAAGATGTGGTATTTTAACTTTGCTGCTGTCCAGCTCCGTTTCAAGACTGATGAGGCTTCAGTCAGTCTAAACATGATTCTGCTTTTACTTGGGGGGATAGGAAGCGTCATATATGTGTGTGTTCCCCGTTTTTAAGGTCTCAGGTTTACTCTAAAGCATTTAAGCATTTGACTGAAAACTTAAAATATCCCAATACTGATGATACTGCTCCGTTGTGAACGTGGCGGTTGTACTGATGAGTTGCCTGTGCAGCTGGAGTAGCCTGGCTGTCCCAAGTCCGAGGAATTATGAAGTGTGTACCGCATGACCTGCTGTATTGTGATTTTTATCTGAAAAATATGCTCACCTTCTGCCTGCTAATGGAAGGGCAAACTTGGCTGAGTGAAAGATCTGGCAGAAGGTTTTAAATGGTCAGCGTATAAATCAGCTGTGTATGCAAGGCCATAAAAAGAGCTTTCTGCAGATCCGCAGGTTTCACCTTTGCCCAGGGTAGAGGGGTTTGGTTTTGCTTTATTTTGCTTTGTCAGGTGCTTTGTAGTATCTTACCTTAGTCTACTGGTTTGTCTGTTTTTTTTTTTTTTTTTTTTTTTTTTGTTGTTGTTGTTGTTGTTTTCATCTTTTTCTGAGGTTTAGTTATTTAATCTATAACAAAACATAAAGCAAAGTTCTCCATGCTTGTGCTCTGGACTCCCTTAAAGTTCTAACTGCCCCATAACTCATTGACTGGGTAGGTTGAATTTTAATGGAGCTCTTGCATTTGAAATTTCTTTCAGGCTGGTGTTAAAAGAGAATACTCTAGGTCCAGCATGCTGCTGTGTGGTTCAGACTGTGTTCAGTCTGAGGGAGGAGTAGGGTATCACACGTGTGCAAAAACAGCCTAGATCCCTGTGTTGTGCATATGGTTTTCCTTTTATATTATGAGATAGAAATGTAAGTGCTCCTTTTAAGAGAACTTTGTTGGATGGCCTTATGGTGTGCTGCTGGCTTGGGTGTTCAGAGCTGCTGAATTAACTGGGAAAATGGGAGAAAGGAAGACATTTCTTTCCTGTAATGTAGTTTCCAGTGCCCACCACGACTGGCCAAGTGACACTCACAATTCAGCAAATCTTCCTCATTTACTGGTGAGGTTTAACGTTCATTAAGTATCATGGAGGAGTTTTCCCGCGGTGGACCCAGGACTGTGGTCTTGGTCTCCCTGTCACCTGGCTGCACGTTGCACGCTGTGATTGAAGTCACAGCTACGTCTGCGCTAGTGCCCTGTTCTAGTTCCCCACAAATGCCATGTGGGAAGTGGCACTTTAAAAGCAGAATCAAATTTTCTCTTTTGCTACGTGTGAAGAAAATTTTCTAAGTTGTGCTACAGGTCATCTTAAAAAGGAAGAAAAAAAAAAAAACAACAAAACCCACCCCATGCGTCCTTCGTGTGGCTGAAGGGGGACAGTTAATGAGTTGTTCTGGTGACTACTTTTAGCTCAGAAAGTTTGCTCCCTCATTTGGGCTGTTTGTGCTGGTACAAACAGGATGTCAACAGGATGTTTCTTAATGATTTGATAGGTAAATGATCCAATCGAAGGACACTGGGATGTTCTGAAGCCCTGAGCTGTTTCGTTTCTGATTGTGCTTTGTGCTGAGAGGGCCAGCAATGCTAACTGTGAAGGAGTATCTTTAAACCAATTTACCTGGGGATTTTTTTTTTAATTCATTTTTTGGTGGTGGTCGGTGTTTTTCTGGTTTGGAATTTTTGGGTTTTGGGGGGTATTATTTGGGTTTTGTTGGGGAGGTTGCTTTGGTTTGGTCTATCTGCAATAGCAAGTTTTATTTTATGCTCATTACAGCACTTCAATGTATGATTAAATTTAAGCTTTTCCAGTGGGAGGGTTTTTTGCCTGAAAAAACACTGGAGTTTACTTTGGAACCTGCGAGCAAAGTTATTTCCAGTTTGGCTTTAAACCCTTTCTTCAATCCAGTGAAAACAGGCAAAAAGCATCCCTTTGAAAGAGGCAGTTAGGTCCGCAGATGTTGCCGACTGCGGTTGTCTCGTGGACCTGCACCCTCTCCCGTGTCGGGTTGCTATCGCTTCCTGCGTAGCAGAGCCACGCGGGTCTGGCGCAACGTCTTGGCGGCCCACGAGACTGGCTCCACGAGCGCGGCACTTGTTGGGGAGAGGTTTTTTCTCCTCCAAAGTGAAGAATAACCTTTCCTGAGTGTCCCTCCTGCAGTAGCCTGGAAACTGTTTCAGTGAACCAGGAGATGTGAAGCTATCAGTTCAAAATCTCCGTGTCTTCGTTCTGCGTGAGCGTTAAGAGCCTGACCAGTGTTTCTAGGAAGTACGGCGTAAATCCAGTAAAGCCCTTAAGCACATCCCTAACTTTAGGTGTATAAGTAGTCCTGCTGGATTTATACTTTTTAAAGAAGTTTTTTTTTTTTTTTTTTTTTGGAGGCTTTTGCTTCTATTTTGAAGCAAAAAGCTTTACTCTCTGACGTTGCTGCTGGCCATCCTCTGCAGCAGCATCTCTCTACCTGAGTAGAGCTCATTTGCACAACTCTCTCTTCTCCTGATGGTGACTTTAGACTCTGGTCCTGTAAAGATTAATACAATGTTCAGCTTCAGGGTGTTGTCTTGGAGAGAGTTGTTGGTGTCTGCAGGTCAATGCGGATCCATGAAAGCTGAGCAAAGCTTCGGAAGGAGGGTTTTGATGAGTGTTGCTCAGTCCCTGCCCCCCAGCTGCCAAACTCATTTGCTTTGCTACCAAATGTATGTGTAGCACATGAACCACTACTGAACAGTACCCACATACCTCAGTAGAAGTTACCTGTTTCAAAAGACGATTCACTAACTCATTTTATTTGGTTGGCCCTCCATCCCAAACCTGCCTGCAGCAGGCAGAGATCTTTCTGTTCAGAGCACTTGTATAAATTCCTGTTAGCTTTTTGGCCTCATACATACTGAGGTAGTATGAGAAATTGTGGGTGAAGATCATTAGTCAACAAAAGACTTTTATTGGGTAACCACATCTTGTAACTTAACCTGGAATTGGTAATTAGGCACCGTAGAAACGAACACGTCTAGATGAGGACCTGCACACAGCAGCACGTGATCCCAGATACTTTTTGGAAAGCGTGTATGTAGAAAGTAGTGCTGGTAGGAGGATTATGAGGGTGGGTTGTGTTTTCTTGTTTTTTGTTTTTTTTCCGTTGAATCTCAGACTTCTGGATGGCAAACAAATTGAGACCTTGGTTGTATCTCAAGTCTGTTTAGACTGGTGAAAAATGCAACAGATCTTTGGTCTGTGAAATCTTTATCTGAAAGAGAAGAGAATCAGGCCTTGCCTCCTCTGCAGAGCTGTCCCAGCATAGGCTGGTAACAGCTGTGTTTGCTAAGTCTAATCAATGTGATGGCAGAAATATGTTTGTCTCTGGTTTGGTGCTTTCCTGCTACACAAAGATGGCACGTACCTTAAAAACTGCTGTTACACCAGAGGACAGTAGCTGCAGTGATGGGCAGGACTATTCCATCCTGTCATATACATACCCTACCTTGAATCAACAGCTATTAATGTAATTTTGTATTCTTTTACCCCTTGTGTGTTTTCTTTCCAATTGCTGGTCTTCAGTAATGCAAGACTTTGAAAAATCTCAGACAGAGAGGGATCTCTGCAGAGCAGGCTTGACCCAGGTGGAGGAATTTCAGATGAAACAAATGACTTTTTATGGGTGTCTTTTTATTTCAAGGTCTGTTCAAAAAATGCCCTTGTGCTAGGAGGGGGGCCTGGCATGTTGGTTGCAACACCAAGAGCCTTTGAAGGGGATCTTGGCATGTGTTAGGGGTGAGATGTCCTCCAGTACGTGCTTGTATGCAGCCTTGAGGATCTCCAGCCTTTACTTGCCCGCTGGTTCTTTGCCCCAAGACACTTTGATTTTCTTCTGTGAGTAAGCGATGGCCTTCCTTTACCAGAATACTCAGCCACAAGGAGACCTGGATGCTCTTTCTCACTCCTTCATGTGCAGCCTGCACATAGACCAGATCCACCTTCCCTTACTCCAGCTGGAGGTGACCTTGTACCAATTCTGACGTAGTTGCGGGCTCAAGTCATGTCTCCGCTGGAATGGTTAGGCAGGAGGGCTACCGTCCCTCTGCCCTTGCCCTGCTGCATCTACAGGACTGCTCTGGTGACCGGTGGCCAGATGGTGCTCAGCAATGGGATTGACTTATCCCAGAATTATTGAGATCCCAGAGACAGGGTGGTTAGACTTGTTCTGAGCAGGCTGAGGTGCCCTGGGGAAATCCCATAAATGCTGGAAAGTGAATTGTGGCTTTTATCAGTACCATGAGCTTTTGCTTTAGGAGAGTATCTCTTTAGTAGGTTCCACAGCTCTCCTCCTAATATCTGAATGCTTCTGGGCACCATGTGTGTTCAGAGAGGACCAGCTTTATCATATGTAAGGAAAAATAGGCAAGACTGAAGATAAACAACTTGCTGAAGGGTGTCAGGCAATGGCCAAACTGGGAGGAAAACCCAGCTCTTTCGGCTTATAGCACAGGGTCTGAAAAATCAACCGTACTTCCTGCCTAGACCCTGCTGCCTTGGTGCAGGTAACAGATACTGGTGAAGTAGAGGGAAATATCTGAGATGCTGTTTCAGCTGAAGTGTCGTCATTCAAGTGTTCTGAAGACATAGGCTGGCAATGCAATCGTTGCAAGTTAGATGTGGTAATAACTATTTATAAACCAGCTTTTTTTCTGGTAAGGGATGGATGTTGTCCTCACATTACTATAGGAAGAAAAATAGTGTTTTAAGAGCTGAATGATAGCTCTGATTGGTGGACCTGGTAGAGATTCCAGATTAGTAATTTTGTCCTCTTAACATGGAGTAGATGAAATAAGTTGTGCCCAGAACTACTGATCGAGCTGTGGGTAATCGCTCTTGGGCTTGACAAATCCGTACTTGCTCTCAACAAAATTTCTGTCTGAGCCTTATTTAGTATGTCCTTATTTCTGCAGTCTGGTTTCCAATGCAGGCTGCAGGTGACAAAGCATGTCAGGAAGCCAAAGCGCACCACAATGCAAGGTGTTTTTTGGCTAGCCATGGAGCAGGCAGCTGTTCCATGTAGATGGAGACAAAAGGGCATCCTGGACGTGGCGTACAGCTTACGGTGTTATTAGGAAGTTGGATTTCTGTGCTTAGAAATGAAATGCAGCAATGATGAAGTGCCCCTGTCACATGCTTTGCAGTCAACCAGAGAAGTTAATGTCTCACGGGGTGTGTTTTTCCCCTCTTGTGTTTTATAACAGGCAAATGAGGTGACTGACAGTGCTTACATGGGCTCAGAGAGCACGTACAGTGAGTGTGAAACCTTCACGGATGAAGACACCAGCACACTAGTACATCACGAGATGCACGACGAAGTCGAAACGGACAGTGCCATCGATTCCACCGTGCATTCGGAGTTCACGGACCCTATCGAGGAGCCAGAGCATGGGTCAGTGGTACTTGCTGTTGGTGGCTGTGGGGCAAGGGAACAGAGGAGGAGGAGAACTAAGTGTGGGGCAAGAAACCTAGCACGTTGCAAGTAGATGACTGAGGGAGGTGCATCCTGAGGATTTCTCTTCCCTCATCTGTGAGGATAAAGTGCGCTGAATCTGTCTGACTAAAACCAGTTTGTTCTTAGTATTTATAGCTTCATGCAAGACCTAAATATATTTTCTTTAAAAATAATAATTAGACCGCACCATGTGAAGGTTTTTTTCTGAAGCGTGGCCTTGGCCATATTTTAAGCTGATCACTACTTGCCTTGGGAGAACTTCTGTTGCCTCATTAGCATCTTTAACCTCCAAAATAAGTACTTAGATTATTTAAACACCTGAAATATTTGCAGTTTTTAATTTATCATTTAAGAAGCCAGAAGTGCAACATGCAATTTTCAAGTCATGAGTGGAAATCATCATATTCTTGTTTTTCCCAGATGTGTGCGCCCTCTGTGTAACCATCTCCTGTGATAACCAGTTTTAATCTTTTTGCCTGAAGCACAGCAGTGTGAATAAGAACTTCTTCCCTGTGGTGTCTGAACTGTTGCAGGCAGAACTGCTCCTGAGCCCTCCTCATTTCCTAGATGTTACTGGGAAAGCTGTTTTGGGGATGAAACTGGGATTCAATGAAGGTAGTAAGGCAGGAGGGGATTTCATAACTTTATTTTCCAGGCCTGGTGCTCTGCATAGTATTTATATTCTCCTTTGCTTTTAGAAAGCAACAGGCTTTTTTGGCTTCCCTCCCACCCTAAAAGCACGCCCAGGGACATACAGGACATGGTGAGCAGCTGATGCTTCTGGGTGCTCTGCACTGGGGCTGAAAGAGTGCTTGCTCTTAGAGGTGCTGGATTAGAGCAGCAATGAGATTAGCTGGCTCTGCTCTCTTTGCTCAAGTGCGTTCAGCTCGGGGACAGTTAAATTGGAGTATGTAATCAGTTCCTGAGGTCTGAGACGGCTGCATGGAGGGTATTTGGAGGGGCTGCAGCAGCCTGAACACGCGCTCGTCCTCTTGGGGAAATGACGTGCCTCAGAATCGCCTCCCTGTAGGTACAAAATACTTTGCTTGGGAGTTTTTTAATGTTAAATTATCTTTGAGGCTTCCTCCATCCCTCCCAGTATGAGTTTGGGAAGGTGTGAGGTGTCCTTCAGGTGCTCTGTCCAAATGAAATGCTATCTACTGCTGGATGTGTTAGGTAAGCGCAAGATGGAGGCAGCTAAATAATTCAAAACTGAAATTCATTGAATTTGGACTTTTGCTTTAAAGATTGGAAGGCTTGAGATTGAAGACTCTAGAGATCTGTTCCCGAGAACTTGTAAGGCTGTTTTTGGTGCCTTCAGAGCCCTGGCAGAGCAGCAGTTGTGCACCTCTAATGTCTGGGACTCTTTCAGGAAAAAGCTTGTAAGTAAAAACCCCCAGCTATATAGCTGGTGGATTGAGTGAAAGCTTGGACATTGAACACTGGTTTTCAGCAGCTGTTAAAGCTCAGCATACCTGAAATGTTTGGAGCTTAACTGGGTATTTCAGCTGTATAGTAAAGATTAGTTGGGCTGTAGATCTTTAAACTGATAGAGCCCCAATAGGTGCATCTGAAATACTTATGCTGGTGCCTGAAGCATCCCTGGCTCAGGGACCCCACCAGTGCCTGGCCACATCTGCTCAGTGAGGTCCTTGTCAAATCAGAGCCCCGTAATTAGAGATTTGGGGTTGGGTTTTGTTTGCCTGAGTTAAAAATTCCACCTCCTCCCTTCTATTTCTGGGCAGATTTCTGATGCTTTTTAAGAGTGTGATGGGTGAAGTGTCTGACTCATTGCTTGGGAGATTCAGTTTCTGACAGATCTCGTTACAGAAATAACAGGACTTCTCAAGCGGTTAGGAAGATGTGCGGATGCCTACAGGCCGGAATGGACTTGTTGGCTGTTCAGTAGAGATCTGATGCTGTTTTGTCTTGAGGGTTGACATGTTTTTATTAGCGGAGTAAGGGCAAATCCTTCAGATGTTGCAGACTTTTGTCCTAAATGACTTATCTGTAATCTCTTCTCTTTTGGATTTAATGCAACAATGAAGTTGTACCCTCTCCCCGGTTTTCTCTTCCTAGCAAATGGATGAAGATAGAGGTGTTTCCCGAAATAAGTTTTACTTTTCTTACTTTGCTTTTTGCCCCTCAGCATTGAATTTTGGAGAGGAGAATGGTATTAATTCCCTCGCCCCAAACACACACTCGTGGCTCATGCACATGGGCTTTCTCATGGATAAGCCAGGCTTGTTTCACTTCTTGGTCCTTACGAATTCCAGTTGCACCCTACCAATTTCATTTTAAAAACTCCACGGTCCTGGATGAGAAGGCCTTCTGCTATTGGGTGCACACTATCAAAATGAACTGCTTTTATCCAATACTGTGCATTTTAAATGATACTTACAAAAATGATGGTTTCTATAAAGACAATTATGTTTCCCCCCCCACCAAAGCAAGAGAAATCCCAGGATCTGTGCCGAATATGTTGTGTGTTTAGACCTAGTGCAGTACACGCTTGTGGAGCCAGCGTTCAAAACGCACGAAAAGCATCCGTCCTAAGTTGTTATGACTGCATGAGACGCTTTCCTAGCAGAAGGTGAGGATGGGGCTCCTTCCCCGTGCTGGGAGGCTGTGTCGCCGAGGGTTACAGTGCTAAACCCCGGTGCTGGGCTCTTGATAGGATTACGCAGCACTCGGTGAATGAGAGCCTGGCGTGTAGGCTGACCACGTAACTCCCAGCACATTTCGCGTGTGTTCGGCACACAATGAGCTTTTTCTCTGCCCTGCTTTTGGCTGAGCCCGTGCCGTGCAAGGACTTGCCAGCAATGCTGGACATTGTTCTGCCAGTCTGACTGCTCCAAATGCTACGCCACAGTTGCCGGAGGAAGTCTGCATGAAAAAGCCTTGGTTTGGTTTGGAAAAACCTGCTGCAAATTTTCACGTGGTGCCTGGGCTGCCTGTTGAGCGTTCAAGGCGCAGGGTGACTGGTACCGCGGAGGAGAGCTAGCCCTGCCCTGCCTGCCAAAATGGCAGCTGATGGGAAACGTGACCTGAAGAAAGGGTGTAGTGTGCACAGCTGGAAAGGCTGCTGCTGTGGCCACCCTGTAACGCCTTTCTCTTTGCTCCTGCAGGTCCCATCCGCACGACCTCCCCCTGGGCTCCGACCTCAGCCACTCCATCGTCACGGTAATTAGCGGAGAGGAGCACTTTGAGGATTACGGAGAAGGCAATGAAGCGGATTTGTTCTCGGACAGCTTGTGTAATGGGGAAAGCAGCTTTAACAGCTCCTCTTTCCTCTCTCCCAGGTAACGCTCGTCTCAGCATTGGTGATGTTTTAACCGGTTTCCCTCGCTTAGCATCTTCGTCCAGGGTTTGTGTGTGCAAATTTTCCTTTGGGTTTGCACCTAACTTGACCTGCAAGAGGGTGTTCCTGGCAAAGCTTGGATGTGAAGGGTTAATCAGCTCTGAAACGGAAGAGCGCTGCCTCCCTCAAGCTCTCCTTTCCCTGAACGGTTCCTATCTTCCCTCCCAAGGCACTAACGTCTCCAGCAGCAGTTTGAAGAATGGTTTGAATTTCACGTGCATCATATTTCCTCTCTTCTTAGGGCTGTGACTTCTTTCTGGTAAAGAAAACTGCTATCCAGCTTTATTTGTGATTCTGATGGATGACAACTAATTCTTTTCTTTTCCTTAGCCTGCATTTTTGACTTTAGTATGATGCTTGGCTGGCTTTGCACAAGCTGGTGCAGCCTGTCTTCTCCAGGCAGGCTGAAGAGATGCTTGGAGTAGGAAGGAGGCTGTAGTGTTTCCTGCAGGCTTTGCATTAAGGCCTGAAACCCAGCAGAAGTTGCTTTTGAGCCTGTGCGGGGTGAACTGAAGAGCTAGCATGACTACAAACCAGTCATTGCTTCCTTAGGGGAAAAAAGTAAAAGCTGGAACGATCGCCCACTGCTGCCGCCCTGAAAGTCTCCGACAGGCAGCACGGAGGATACGGTTGTCCGTCAGGCAGTGAGTTGCTGTGTCAGGAGCGGTCCCTGGCAGCCATGTGCTCACACTGAGGAAGAGAAGAACGTATTTTCCTTTAGGATGATACCACCTACAGCAGCACCACAGCGGGAATGTGTTTAGGACTTTCTACAGCGCTATAAACCTGCCATTTTTTCCCCCTCTCTGCCTGTGTTTTAGCAGATTCCCAAACTGTTGCTGTTACTGCAGTAAAGCACAGCTAACCCGTTACCTCAGGAAACCAGTCCTCCAGCTTCTGATGTGGTGGGACACTTCACTCACACGTGCTTGTGCTCCCATCGGGCTGTAGAGATAGGGATGCTGGAGGTAGCTGTCCAAACTGATGCTACAGCAGGGGAAGTACTCTCAGATAAAAACCATTCTTGGTCTACGTTTGGGGTTGCTCCTTATGTGGGCCTCCAACCTTGCCCAGGAGGCTCCTGGCAAAAATAATAATAATAAAAATACTCAGCTAAGTAGCTTTGAAATCAGTTTAACCTTTAATTTAGTCTCAGTTCTGAGCTGAGTACATATACTCAGTGCTGAAACAAATTCTGCTCTGCCAGAGTGTGCTGTTCCCTGTGCTGCTCTCTGTAAGCTTGTGCTCTGCAGCATCTTTGCTCTGCTGGGAGAGGCTTACTCAGTGTGTGGCCTTACGCTTGCTTTTATGGTTAAATTGCAGCCATATGGAAGGTTTTCCTCTTTCCACCCTGGAGTGAGGTAGCGCCACTCTGCTACCGTTTGCAGTAGCTCCTTACGTTTCTCTAACTTGAGAGCTAATGAGTTTTTGCACATCTCCTCAAATATTCTTGATGGATGTGCCAGGACCTCACCGTTGGGGCTTGCTGGGAAGATAGACTGTAGCAAAAGCCCTGCAAAACCTTGAGAGTGAAGACTGTTTTTTCTATTTGAGGCAGAGAATTTCCTCCTGCCGTTTGGGTCCAGCCCTTAGCTCCGGCTGTCATTGTGGTCTTGAGGTTCCTTAGCTGATATTTCCCTAAGAATGTGCTGGTTTTTGAACAGAGTCCTGCCTCTTCAGTGCACTTAAACATAGTGGGACCTTGCAAAGAACCACAGAGTATCAGTGATTTGGACTGAATTCTCTTGATGAAGTTTAAATACAAGAAACAGTTTGACTTGTAAATGGTCACATCACCACATCCCTCTTCCACATTAGTAGAGTCTGTAAATGGGAAGAAGGTCAACAAAGTTTCTGCTGCAGCTCCGGAAGATGCTCATGAGAGGGCTGATACGAAAACTGAGAGCCTTAAGGAAGCATTGTGGGGTGCTCTTTAGGCCTTGGGGGTACATTGGTGATTCCTCCTCTTGGTGCCACCTCTTCCTTGGTACATTCATGCAGTCCCAGAAGAACGTCTCTGCAACGCTTGATGAGAAATGAATGGCAACTGCAAGTAAAAGCTCCTCGCACGTACCCGTCCTCAGCTGCGTGTTTGTCAGCACTGAACAAGCTGTATGAGACCATCGTTACTTCATGGGATGGAGGGAGGAGGTAGCACGACCGCATGTGGTGCGGAGTGTGGCAGTTTGCCCCAAGCAGTATGTGAGGGTGCCGTGCAGCATAGCATGGTTAAGCTTTCACCCACTCAACCGCCAAAAAACCAACACGGCTGGTGGCCGAGTGAACTTGCATGCACTTGAAAAGTTGGGGGTCGGCCTGTGGATTTTCTTACACCCTTCTTGACTAATGGCTTTTCCTATCATTTATTAATGCTTGTTAGATTAGAGTTTGTCACGTAGTGATTTGTGGATCGAGTGAATTGTTTCTGCCTTCTGAGAGCGTGGTGAGAGCTCTCACTGAGAGCTGCAACGAGGCGCGCTCGCTGAACAGACTCACGTGAAGCTAAATGTGGAGTCAGACCCCAGAAAAGGCATGTTCCTTTTTCCGGACACAGCAAAGCTGCTGTCAATTCTTACCCTGTGCAAAGCCCAAGCAACCAAAGTGACTGCTGATGGATGACAATTTTCCTGAGACCAAACCTGCACTAGAAGATCTTTCAAATTTTTCCCAAGCATGGAAAGAGATGAGGAATTCAGTGTTGAGTAATGTCCGTTTATCTGTTCTAAGGGGGCTAGGAAATACTGTACAGAACAGCATGAACTCACGGGCCTGCCCCGGGGGTGGCTGGGCTACTGACCCTCCCCAGTAAAGCCAGCAAGGGGTGATGCGAAGGTGCTGAGCCTGGGCACTCCTCCTGGGCGGTCTGGTGGGTGGCACAGGCACCCAGCCTCTCCTGGGGCCAGGACCTGCCAGTGTGGATCTGCATCATAGCATTGACCTGTCCTTTCAGACGCCTTTTGGTTCTAGGCTCGTTTGTGTCTGCTCACACCTTTACCTGTCTGTCTTAATGAATTGCTTTGTTTTTTTCACTATTAACCTTACTTTGATTAAAGTCTGTGGCTTCCAGAAGCACGTTCGCCAGCGGAAAGGCTTTGTGGCATATGTTTGGCCCTAAGAAGCAGAAACTCTTTGCAGTTCAGAATCTCTTGGCTGAATTATCAGCCAAGTCATGCCGGTTGGGGAAAACAGCTTCCTAGTTTGCCGAGTGTCCGTGAATGCCTCAGCAGCTTGCTCTCCACGTGAGCAGCTGAAACTGAAAAGCCAATAGGGCATGCTAATTAGTAAGGCAAATAAATCCTGTAGAGCTTCATGTACCCATACCAAGCTATGAACTTCAGGCTTTCTCTTCCCTAACAGCAGGGCTGAGTTGCCTTGTGAGAATCTACATGCTTCACTTTGTGAATAGGTGACAAAAGTTGAATCTTATCCACCTTTTTAAGAGTTCAGCTTTGAAGAGCAGCTCTTTGAAATGAAAATCTGACTCTCTGGTGTGCATTGCAAACAGCAGCACTACGGCAACACAGCTGCTCTATTTTTAAAACGTTCCCACTGGAAAATGCTGCGACTGACCAAAGACATTTCGCTCCCAAACTCACTGCTGCAAGCAGCAGTGTATCAGTTTGGTCTGCATTTGACAGCATGAACCAGGAAGATTCTTGGGGCCATTTGAGACAGGTTGCCTGGAAAATGATGACAGCTTAGGAATGTTGTAGGTACATAGGTTTGTGCAAGGCGTACATCTGACATTCCCAGGGGATGTTCCACAAGGGCAGACTGGCACATGGATCTGGGTATGTGGGCCAAATTCACCAATTGCAAGAAATTTCCTCAGTTGCAAATCTGCAACTTTTATGGGAGGGGAGTAATTGAAGTCTGGAAAATTTATAGCAGCTCTTTATTGACTGCTGTTGTGCTTCTAAAAGTTTGCTGATGGTTGAGTGGGAACGTAACCTGATCTGCCCTGAAATTTTTAATTGCACGTCTTGTATCTTGTACGGAAAGCTCCCCTGCCCGGAGAGCCTCCCTTTCAAGCGTGCACTTAGCTTGTGGAAGCCACAGATGAAATCAGATTAGTCTGTTCTGTCCTGTTAAACTGACACTTGTGATTTCTCTAGCACCAATCCGCTCGCTGCGAAACTGCACAGCATTATCGCAGATGAAGCATTTGAGTTTTACTGTAGCCAGTGCCACAAACAAATCAACCGCCTTGAGGATCTTTCTGCTCGCCTGAATGATCTTGAAATGAATAGGTAATTGGTCTTGTGCGTGGCAATCTGCGTGCCTGGAACGATGTTCTTGAGAAGGGGAGGCTCTCGTTGTCTCGCAAAGCTTTCCTCAGCCCATGCGTTGCTCGATTACCCTTTGGGAAAGGGGATGAGTTTCACTGAGCTGTGTGAGCCTCTGCAGGCAGTAAAGTCCCTAGTAACGTCATGGAGAGTAGCAGGAGTTTCATTTAATCCAAACCGTGGAAGCTAACAGACAACGGGAGTGTCTCGTTCTGCTCTAATCGATCTCTTTGCATGTCCTGTTGAGTGTTATGTGAATGCAGCACTTCACCACGCTCTGAGTAATGGAGTCCTTAAGACAGAATTTGAAGTCTTAAGCTGGTCACGTACAGTATTTCTGTCACCAAGGAAATGACTACCTGGTCTTTTGGCTGGCCATAAACAACAGAGAAGCACTTTTGAGTTGCTGATTCAAACCTGGGAGGGCTGGAGCAGCCCTTCCTCCCACTGCAGCAGGAAATTGGGAACATCAACTTGCTCTCTAGGGCTTGGGACCTTGTGTGTAGGCACTCAAAGTTGCAGCAGTAAAAACTCATTTCAGCTGGCTTATCTAGGTGCCTGTCTATCCACAACGAGCAGTGTAGCAATGGTAAATGCTGGAGCCTTTGTACAGCAACTTCAGGAGTTTTTAAATTCAACTTTTCTGAGCTCTACCAGCCAGCAGTTTGACTTGCTGATTTGGCAAATGCAGAGGGATTTCTATTCGCTTGCTCTAACCTGCTTGCAGTTTTCCGGGTTGAAGGATAGCAGGACTGATGTTAATGATGATCATTCTTGTCACATCCACCCTGCTCTTTCAAGCTCAGTTTTCGGTCGTGCTCTTGGCCTCTGTCTGCCATATACAGGGACAACATGAAATGAGAACTCCCCGGCGCTATAGCTACGGCAGGAGAGCTGGAAGACAAATAGAAACTTGCCCTTAAGACTTTTTTGGGGGAAAATTTTCTTCTTTGCCTCTTTGACAAATGTTTGCCTCTGTTGTTATGAGCCTCTAAGAAGATTAGTGTAGTAACTCAGGTTATACAAATAATGAGGAGAATACTGGGCTTCCCTGAATGCACCAACAGCCCCACTCTATCCCAGGCTTTCTCCACCAAATGTATGCTTCAAAGCTGAAGTAACACCCTCTGGTGCGGCATTTCCAGAGGAGGCATCCAAGTCCCACGGTGTCTCACGGGAATGCCATAGATTTTGACCTGTTGGAGGAGCAGGAGGTTCTTCACCTTGTTCCAGGGAGGTCTGTGTCACCATCCGGTGCGAACTAGGCCGTTTGCACATTGGTTCGCGTTTGACATGTGCCGTTTGGGCTTATGGCAACTAGATGTGATTCCTCCATCTGTGCTCAGGATTTCCTGTGTGTGAATTTGCTATTGTTCTTGCAAAGCGTTTCAGCGCAGCTAACTTTCTAAGTTGCTGAGAGGAGACTGGGCTTGTTGCAAGTGTAACTAGTGTATTGAAGTCACATAAGTACCTCTTAAAATACAGAAGTCTCTGAGACTTATCTCAAAACAGCTTTAGTGTGTATTGCTGACTGCGTGGTCATGATGTATTACCAGCTCTGCCTGTGTTGCTGCCATGACCTGGATTTTGGCCTCTTGCTCCACAATTCTACTTGATCTGAAGACTAAACCAACAAAGAGAAGGTACTTGCAGGAGACACCACTCTCAAGTAATGCTTGCTTGGGTCTCAGCTTGTTGCTTAAACTGCAGTTCTCCCATGTAAATTTGGCATCTGACAGAAGTGGGGTGTGAAGCCTGGCCTGAACACACTGATGCTATTGGGAGTTTTACTTGCAGAAGTTCTCTGGAGTTGGGAAGAACCTTTGTGACCTTGGACAAGAAACCCAGTAGGTGTGGCTGAAAAATCCCTATGGCATGGGACTATTCCCTCCAAAGAGGAAATAGAAGGTGTCTGAAAGACTGATAGAGACTGAAACACAAACTGTTTCCCAGGAGGAAGTGTCTGTCTTGGTGCGAGCATCTGGCCCAGCAAGAGGGAAGAGAATTACAAATTTCCAAGAACTCCTCTCAGACATGAAGAGGTGTAATGGGGATTGCCTGAGCCACATAAAGCTCCGGGCTCACCAGAATGAGGGCCATGTGGTGCACAAGCTGCGTCCTGGTGAGAGCAGCCAGGAGAAGGGCTGCCGACCCAGCGGAAGTTGGTGCAGCCATATCCAGGAGGAAGATAGCAAGTGAGGCTAATGAGAGCTCGCTGCTTTTCGTATTGCACAGAATAAGTGGAAATAATGGTGGAAGGAGCAGAAAGGAGCTGATGAAAAATATAAGCGTCAAGAACGTAAAGAAGTAGGACTGCCAAAACCAGATTGTTTTGGATTGCGTGCCTGGTCCTCCAGGACAACCCATAGGTTTACGTAAAACAAGGGACGAGCTGCAAACCAGGAGCAGAGGGATAAGTGACACCCATAATTGACCTTTTGTGCATTTTCTGCAGCGGAGGCAGGTGAGAGGTGCCTGTACAGAAGCAGTACTCGGGATGTCTCAGGATCAGCTGTTTGCTCCTGACATCGCTAGCGATGTGAAGACTGCTGTGCGGGGGACAGAAGTCCTAGACTGCAGGCTGAGAGAGCAGCAGAAACAGGACCAAAATCTGGGCAAAACAGTCTTGCATTGCACCTGGGAAGCTGCCAAGCCCTGAGAGCAAATCCTGAAGACAACCAGTCTGCAGCATACTTGGAGCAGTGGTGGAGCCCAGGTTGCTGCCGTATGACATCCTCACTCTTAAAAGTTTTGGATATATTGTCAGTATTTTATGCACAGAAGAAAGTAAGAAGACAAGGGGGGGGCAATGGTAAGCATGCCCGCTCCCAGTGCCAGAAACTCTCCAAGGGAATGAGTGCTGTGTTGCAAACTCCTGAAGTCGGACTGAAGCCTGGCCCTGGCGTGGCCTTGGGTAACTGCCACCCTGAGCCCACCAGGCAGGCAAGCGGGGGAGGACTTGGCAGGGAATCTGGAAGGAAGCAGTTCTGTAGAAGTATATTTGTTTGTGGTGTACTTGAACCTGAGGTTACACGTTGCACCCTTTCGTGAGATGTGTCTGAAGGTGCCAGCACTGGTTTCTGATAAGTTGCTTGCAGAGAAAAGCAATTTCTTTCCTTCCTCTCTGATATTGGGCTGTGCGTGACTTCTCACAATTACTGGCAAAGACGAGGGCGCGGACTCCTCCCCGCAGCCCTGGGAAGGAGTACGCTGCGCGTCCTTGAAGCCTGGCCAGCAGGGATTCCTGCCCTCCTTAGAAATCTCAGTTTTGAGGATGTGCTTTTGACACGAGGACTAGCAACCCTGACAACAATCTGTGGCCGGGCATTGTGTCCCAGGAGCTGTTCTTTAAAGAAACTTATCTTGAGCTATTTTTAATTCCTCCTTCTAAGAACTAATCGTAACTGTTGCATTTCTCTGGTCAAAAACAAGCTTTCAGAGGGTTGCTGCGTGGATGTGTGAGCCTGGCGTGGCTCAGTCATGACTCTCTCTGGAGCGAGTGGAAGGAGCATCTCGCAAGCAGCCGTTTCCGAGAAAGGCCCGTTGCGCAGCGGAGGGAACCTGCAGCCGCTGCTGTCCCTCCTCGCCGATAGCGGAGTCGTGGGGGCAGGATAAGGCGAATCTTCACTGCTCATACTGCCTGTCATGCTAAGAGTTAGCTCAGCGGTAACCTTAGCAGTACAGTAATAGCTAGCTAGGTCATACACAGAGTCGCGATCTCGGTCAGTTATCTGTGCAAAAGAGAGCTTGCACCTCTCTCTGGTAACGGCAAGGGTGACCTTGCCCCAAATCCAGAATGCAATATGGATCGACAGCCCCGAAAAAAATCCTTGAATTACAAGTAACCAGCCGTTCACTAGTGGTTCGGTGAGAAGTGCAAAGCAGAGAGCATGCAACCTGGTGCAAACGCTCATTGAGATGGGGAGCAAGAAGTAAATCCTTCCCAACAGCGCCTGCGAAGGGATCGCCCTCGAAGGGCAGCCGGGAGGGAGGGCTCGGGGTATTTCGGAGCCGGGCTGCCTGCGCAGAGCTGCCGGGCGCAATGCGGGCTGCAGTCACCGCGGAACTAGGCTGAGGCCCGCCAAACTCACATCTATTATTAGCGCTCTCCTTGGGGATCAGCTTTCGGGGCTGGGATCAGCCAGTCGCGAGAGGAAGCCATTGCTGGAGGCGGTGAGGTTTCTGCAGCGCTATTTTATTTGGTTCGTTATCAAAACATTTTTAAATACGTGAACAGTTCCAGCACCTGCTTTTTAATGTGGATTGCTTCGGCTGTGCTGACCGTGCATGTTGTGTGCGTGTGTGTGTCTGTGTGCGCGCACACTGTGCTGTGATAGCAAAGGATGTGCCCCACAGTGTTCTCAGTTTCCTGTTTCCCTTGCTCTTCGCTGTTGGTTTTCCTAACTCTTTCCTGTTTTTTGATTCACTTCACAGTCCAAATAAAAGACTCTCAAGCAAGAAGGTAGCAAGGTAAGCTCATATTTGCGTTACTGTTTTGCTGAGAACTGTGCCCGTGCGGGCTGCCAGGCCTGCGGAAGGCTGTCGGAATAGCTTTGCAGCGTTGGTCTTCCAGACCTGTTGCATCTGCTGGGGAAAAGCGGGATTTAATTTGGATGTATTTCATAGTAGACTTCTTCTAAATGGAGATTTCTCATCTGTGCTTGATACTGGAGGCTGGCCTCAACCTGACTTCTTTTGGGACAGATTGAGGGGTGCTTTCCCCCCCCAGCCTGCACACGCCCTAATAGCAGGCATATGGGCCGGGAATGGGGACCCTTGGTGAGCGCGTCCCTCTTGGATGCCCTTGCTGGGCTATCTTCACTCCGGCGCTGCGGTGGTGAAACCTTGGAGTCTCTAAAGGGCCGGGCTGGTCAGTGCTGTGGCTCGGAAGGATTTCTCTAGCACCCTAAAACCACCAGCCCTCTGAGCCAGCTGCCCAGGCTGTGGTTTGCTTTGCTACGCTCTGCATGGTGCTCCCCAGCACCTTGCAGTGTTTCGGCATCGGGCAGGGGCTTTTGAGCGTTCCTGGGGGGAACCTGCTCCTGAGCCTCTAGGGTAGGGGGTCCACCATGTCTCGATGAAACCTGGTGTCCATCTTCGCTTTCCTGCCCTCGCAATCCTTCCTCGTTCTCTTGGCATCGTGCTTTAAGAATACGTTGAGGCTTATGGTAGCTGCCCAGCCGGCCTCTTCTGTCCTGCTCGCGATGGCTGTTGCTTTCTGAGTTCTCCAGCTTTCTCTCTGCTAGTTTCCAAGCTGGGGAGGAACGTTTCGGAGAAATAGGCAGCTCTTTTGAATATTGCTTGGTGTAGCCTTGCTCCCTCTGGAAGCGCATGTGCTCACTCATTTCAGCAGCTCCATCAGTCTCTGGAGCAAGGTCTGTGAAAGCTTCGCTCACCAGCCCTGATGCCAGCGTTCGGTTTGGTCCCTGTAAGTCATGCACAAGGACAGCTGAGCTGCACTGAACTGAGCAGCTTCTTTAAACCTCTCCCCAGCTATTCTCTCACCTTTCCCTTTTTAATTTTTCCTGTGGTCAGCAAGTCTCCCTTGGCACGGTTTTCCCATCCTGGAAAGGAAGTGGGTCTTGTATTGGGTTCCTTACTTCCAGTCCTCTCACTTTCAAGATCTTTGTTAAAAACACTAGCAGGAAAGAAGGTTGAATGAAGCAGCCTGTCTCCAGGTTTCCTGTGTTAGGACTAGCTTATGTCCCTTGCCTTTAATTGCTTGAGCTTTATTGCCCCCTTGCTAAGGCACTTGGTGCCGCAAGAGGAGTCCACAGATGAAGGAAAACGAGGAGTTTTCACTTGGAATCAAGCTGGTGTCTTATTCTAGTTTCTCCTGTTTAAAAGTCCATTTCCTCTCTCCTGTAAATGAAGGAACCAGGATGGTTGATACTTTAAAGCTCACAAGGAGCAAGTTGCTTCATGCAGGAGCTCCTGCAGTGCATAGCTCTGCCAAGGTCCATCTGCCCCTTCTGGGAGATGCTGCTGGCTTTTCCTTGTGTGCTCGGTGGGAAGCCTAGTGATGTCCAGGGACAGATGGCTCATTCCAACTGGATGCGGTCACTTCTCTGGCACAGCAGATTTGAAAAGGATTTAAGTTAAACTTCTGGGAATAAAGATGCCCTCTCCATGGAGATTGGACCTTCTTTCTCCTCTCTCTGTTTGCAGGCTGCTGCCTTGACAGCACTGCCTTTTCCATGGCTGAGATGCCTCAAACTGCGTGCAGCAGCAGGGCGGGTGAATGAGGCAAGCCCTAAGAAGCTATGCCTTCTACTGTGTTCCTTGTAGCACTCGGGGTGCTTATGGGTCAGTTGTCCGTATTTAAGGATCGGATTAAGAATTAGGATATTACTTTGGTAGAGGAGATTGACTTCAGCGGTTCCGCTTGGCTTTGACTTTTTAATTCCTTGAACTGGAGTGGGCACAGAATTTACGTAGTTTCCCTTCTCATCTTCTGGCTTGGGAGCCACTGCCTTTAACGAATGCAAATTCGGGTGACCCAACATCACGCGAGAGCTTCGAGTAAATACTTCCACTATATAAGCCGCTTCTGTGCCGAGAAGTGTCCTGGCTAAAGCTTCATGGGCCAAGCTGCAGGAAAGGGGTTATGTATTTCACTTGCATTGGGTCCTGTAGGCATAGGCGAACACCGGCTAATTTGGGAACAGTCAAGGCTGGTTTGTGATGGTGACAAAGATAACAAGGTTTTGCTACAGAGTAGAGCCAGATCTTTAAGATCAGACTGAAGACTGTGCTGTAGTTCTCTAGATCACCTCCTGCTCAAAGGAGTGCTAGCTTCAAAGGTGGATCAGGTTGCTCAAAGTTAAATCAGGCTGTTTGTTTTGTAGTGAAGGAACAGAATTTCCATGTGATAGGGTGCCAGAACAGGGCAGGATCTGTCCGGAATATATTCACTCCCTGTGCACCGAATTGGTGAACATAGTTGCCCTAGGACTGTTCCATCTTCACCAAACTTGAGTGTATTGAAGCAGTTGCTGACAGTCCTCAAGTATGTGCTTCTCTTTGTAAGGAAAAAATGCCAGTGTCCCCCAGCAGGCTGCTCATTCAGGTGCTCAGGAACACATACTGTGGTGTAAGCCACGTCACTGAAGTTACTGGCCAGCATTAGAAACTGGATTCTACTGGAAACACCTTTGGTTTTTTCCAGGCAGCATCTGTCTAAAGTTCACAGTGAAATGTAATGAGCCCTCACCGCCGTAGCAGAGGTTATTTCATTTGCCCTGTGAAGATGGGGCTTATCTTCGGTGACACTATGACAATGAAGAGCTGATGAACCGCTCCACGGAGCAGTCTGAGCTGCGTCCTTTAGAACAGAACAGAGCCGTGTGGATGGGGATGTTGCAAGCCCTCGCTAATGATTAGCTGGTTCTCAGCTTTTGCTGCTGCTGGTGGGAGCCGGGTTGGGGTGTTTCACAACAGCTCCAGGGTTTTTTCATTCCCCTTGTCCCCTTGCACCCCTGCCCCCGGCTCTTTTCTGGTGTTATCAGTGAGTAGAGCAGAGTACTCTGTCCTTCGCTGGGTAACACAGCCTTAGTAAGTTCATAAAGAAAGGAAGTGGAGAGAGTGAGCTCGTATCTTTTCTTATTCCAAAGAGCAAGAAAAGGTGATCAAGTCCCAACAGTATTCATCCACTTCCATGCTTTGCTTACTGGGCAAGTTCATTCAGCTAGTAAGCAGCCACCAGTCCAGTCCTGTAGCCCAGGAGCACTGAGGTGGTGGCCTTGTTTGCCTGTCGGAACCTGGCTTGGCAAAAAGGCCCGCTGCTTTGCGAGGGGCCTAACCCCTGGCTTCCTCTGCTTGTGAAGGAAGGAGCAGTGCTCTCAGATCTCGTTGGAAAGGGAGGCAGCAGCTGAGGAGGCGAGAGGGGATCATACTCTGCAATAGCAATTGTCACCTTAAATCTGTGTTCTGCAATGCTCTCCCTAATGTTTGTGTTGCTGTGGGTTGGGGTGGTTTGTGTCTGTTATAGACAGTTGCATCAGACAGGCACGCTGTCCGTGGGTGTGATGGAGGAGTCCTACCGGGATACTCTGGATTGTACAGAAGAGGACATCACGGACAAGGTAAGTGATGGTGTCCGTGCTCTTCTGGAGCGTGTTTGCAATGCTTTGCAGTTCCTTGAGATCCCTAGGCAAGAGCTGTATTAAAGCTCGTCCTACTGCACAGCTGCTGCAGGGTGGATAAGTGCTGGTGAGATGTGTGAAGCCCTCTGAGTTGAAGGATGGAAAATGAGAGCCTGCTGGGTTGAATTGTGGAGTTAGTGTTGGATTGGGGAGTCTAGTTGATGTCTTCTCACTAGGAGTGAAGGTTTGCTGTTCAGCTGGCAAACGATGCTGTGTTGTGGCTTGACGTTATTCCCTCCCCACTTCGAAGTGGTGCCTGTGTCGAGCGGCCTCCCTGTTACGGCAGGGAGCGGAGAGGGAAGAGGCCGAATCACTGCGAAAGCCTCCGAGGTGCCACCAGCACGTGCCTGCTCTGGAGGAAGCTGTTGCTGTTTCCAGAGCAATGCTAACAGAATAGTATTTTCACTTCTGCTTCACATCTCACAATAAATTGTCCGGTTCTGCTTTTCTGAGGTGAACAGTCATGTGATTTGAAACAAGATCTTCCGTTCCTTCGTCTCTTGCTGCCGCTCGTCCAGCCGTGAGGATCTAAAGCCGGCTCTATGCTGTTCCTGTTCGGTTTTACTGGCGAGTTATGAGCGAAGGGTTATAGAGCAAGATGGGAGCTGGGCAGGAGGACAAGAAAGCTTTTGTTCAATCACCACCAGCTAAAAATAGTTAAGGGAAAGTTAAAGATGAGGCGAATCATGACTTGTGTAAATGTTTGCTGCAGTCATGAATCTTTTTCAAAATGGCTTTTTAATTCTAGAATCATGAATAGAGAACTGTTGGAGCTGTGGAGCCAAAGAGAATATACACGCATTTGACTGCTCACTGGTACAGTTACAATGCATGGAAAACCTTAAAAAAAAAATCCAGGTCTAAATATTGGATAGAGCACTCTGAACCCAACGTCCCTGAGCACCTCCAGGCATCTGTCTCTGGAATCCGCACAGGCAGTCGTTCTAGTAAAGGCCTTACATCTTTGGATATTTTATTTGTTGGATTTGTTGGTTTAGGTGGGGTTTTTTGTTGTCTGCTGCCCCCCCCTTTTTTTTTTTGATACGCTCGAATGTAATTTACCCTTCCCACCAAGGTGATGGGAATCCTGTGTTTTGGGTTTTGCAGATGTGCTTCTGGTTATCTGCTTCTTGCAGTTGTTTCCGTCTCAGTACAAATTGGATTTTGGGACTATATACTCTTTTCCTCCAGCGTTTCCCCCTCAACACACACGCACTTCATGCTTGGATGTGAAATACAGTGGCACTCCTGGCCCCTTTTGCTCTTCCTCAGTGTGCAATATTGAGGTAAAGCAACCCAAAATACAAATACAAATGAAATAAAACATATATATGTACAGGTGGAAAATACTCATCTCTGACCCTTTCCCGCAAACTAGCATCTTTTCCTAGTATGTGATTTTTATTTACATATGGTTTTGGATCTAGGATCTTTGTGTTACATCCTTTCTAAAGTTCTGGGATAGTTATTCCCAGCTCAGGGAAACCCTCATGGTTGCACTTGAACACAGCGAAGCTCTGATCTAGCTGGGATTTTTCTATCCAGACTTCCCTGCAGTACCTTGCCGTGAAGTTTCTGAACAGAGTGAAGCATTTGGCTCTTTACTGGCACTTGGGAGGCACCAAAAATTCAAGAACTAGAGTGTAAAGGGATTTTTTCTTAACTCAAGGAGAGGCTAACCGATTCCAGTGGCAGTTGCCCATTTTTAAGCAGCTTGCCCGGGAATGAGATCGGCTCCAGCAGTCGTTCCTGTGGCAGGGGATGGCTTGCGTGCCGCGGAGCGGGACGTGGGTAATGCTGTGATTTGCGTGGGATTGGCAAGATCGGAGGTAGCCGGTCGTGAAGGAACGGCAAAGCAAGCGGGACGTACGCGCGTGGGGCGCCGGAGGCGGGCGGAGTGCTCTAGCTCTTGGTCCGGCTTTGCCGGCTGATTTAAGCCCCTGAGCCTTCCCTCTGCTGTCGCACAGGTTGTCTTCTTGGAGAAGAGGGTGACTGAGCTGGAGAAGGACACGGCTGCCAACGGCGAACAGCACAGCCGCCTGAAGCAGGAAAACCTGCAGCTCGTGCACAGGTACGAGAGCCTGGCCCGTGCCGCGCGGGCGGATCGGATCGGATCGGATCATCGCTGCCCCGTTCAAAATGCAGCTTAGCGTCGCCTGCGATATGCCGTCTCCTCCCGCACCCGTGTGCCGCGGCACCCGCGCCTTCCCCGCGCTGCCCGTGCGTGGCCGCGGCGGGATTCTGATCTCGGAAGCCGCCCAAGTGTGTGGGGGAAGGAGGCAGCAGGAAAGGAGAGAGTCAGGCAGAAAACAGCACTAAAGCTTCGCAGACCTGCCCGCGCTGCCCCCGTCGCTCCCCGGCAGAGGCTGGCTGTGGCGAAGTCCAGCAGGCGTGCGGGCTGCCTCCTCTGCAGGAGGGCCTCTCCTGTGGCATCGCGGCATCCTGCACGTGGCTTTCTGGGTCACTGGCGAGTTCCCAGGAGCTCAGGAAATTGCCTGCAGCTCTGCAGGTACAAATCCCCCGCCTCCTGGTTAAAATGCCAGCTTGCACGCCACCACTCTGAAATCTGCTGTTCAGTTGCATGCAACTGCAACGATTGTAGTGCTTTTTCATGCTTTTTAACTCCCCCTCCCTTTTTTTAAATAGCTTTTTAATATATGCCCCCAAATCCTTCCCCTCTGCAAGCTCACTGGCACTCTCAGAGTTGGTTCAGGGGAGTGCAGAGGATTTCATGAATCTTGGGAAGCCAAGGATCCCTGTTTGGGAAGGGAAACACACTCTTCTGGCCCTCGTTTTATTCAACAGATCTGGACGGGAGATGCAGCAGGCTCTGTATTGTGCATCTCTGTTCTGCCTCCCCCACAGCCAGTCTTGATCCTCTTGTTTTCAGAACCCGGCTGGGGTGTAGCCCTTCGGATCCCATTTTAAGATCACTGTCCTTATTAATCTGACAGGCTTCTCTTTCCCAGCCGTGTATTTACACTTGGCAGATAAAGCCGGCAGGAGTTTATCTATAGAGCTGTAAGACTGTTAAGTAATAATTGTGCCTTGGAACTGTGTGATTCAGACAAAGGTTTCTCTAAGCCCTGATAAACTTTGCAGCGAGGAGAATGTTTTCACTTTACTAGCTTGGCCCAGAAGTGTCAGCTGGCTTTTAATCAAATAAAGCCCTTAGTTTACTTGTTGCTGGTTGAAGAATGAGTCCATCTGGCAAAAGGCTTCCCTGCCTGCCTGCACAGAGTGACTGCACAGGTTACGGCACATCGGTCTCCTAGCAGGCTTCAGCTCCCTGGCTGCTGCCGAGCCTCCCTTGCTGGGTAGACGGGCGCTTTTACAGCCAACAGGCGTAGACAGGGCAGCCGGCCTGGGCTGCCCCTGCCTCTTCGGAGGGCTGGTGGACATACTGCCAAATGCATCCGCCCTGCCGGAGCACTCAGGGCCGCTGCCTGAATTGAGCGGCAGAGTCTCAGCACTGCACTGAGGTTGCAGTTGATGCTGGCACACAGAGAAGTTGGACTTTCAGATCCCATATTTTAGATTAGGGACATTAAAGTGTGAAAGCCAGGAGGATTAAAGGGCCAGAATCAGGTTAAGTAGCTCATTCTGGATGGGGCCGTGACTGCAACCCACTGGGGTGTGTGCTACGAGATGGTTGCTGTGCTACTCCTCATCCTTGTTGGCCTACCCTTTAAAATTGATTTTGATTTAGTTGGGAGACAGCACCAGCATCTCCCAGCTAGCTTATTTTATTTAAATGTCATGTTGGTCAGCAGTAGTGTCCCTGGGGACTGCACAGTCCACGTTGCTTTCCCACTGCCTCTACTGGAGTAAAGTGAAGACCTGGTACACCTGCTGCTTGAAACTCAGATTTACTTCCCTGTGAAAACTCGCTCTTTGTATTTTGCATTCTCCTTCTCCTAGTGCTGTTGTGGGGTGGGAGAAAGGCTGAGAGTCTGATTCCTCCTTGGAATGGCACCGTGCCATGGGGGTAGCTGTTAGGGATGGTGAATCCTTTCTCTTCTCTGCAGAGCAAATGCTCTTGAGGAGCAGCTGAAGGAGCAGGAGCTACGAGCTGACCAAACACTCCTGGAAGAGATCAAGAAGCAGAGGGAGCTACTGAGCAAAATGGAGAGAGAGAAGAGCATTGAGATTGAGAACCTGCAGGCCAGGTAGGATTGGGGCAGGGCTGGGTGGTGGCAGGTTTCCTGGGCTGTATAGGCCTGCTGATACTTTGCAGTTGTGGCCTCCGGGGAGACAAAACGCAACAGAAAGTGAATTTAACTTGGTTAAAAATGGTAGTTAATGTCATGGAGAACACTGAGTTTTGGATGCTCTTTTTCCTTACCTTTGTACCAAAATAGGAAATCTGGCCCCTCCATGAACCTAGTCTTGAGCTCTTTATTTGAATTTCAGTGACTTAATTTAAATATAGCTCATTTCTCCATATGTGGGCCTCCCTTTGATGTATGCATGAAGAAGGTGTTTGTTTGAGTCCTCGTTCACATGAATGACCCACGGAAGTCTGTTTGATGTACGGATGTGAGTCACCTTCATGTATATAGGCAAATGTCTCATCCTGCTCCCAGAGCCGCAATGGGAATTGACCTGAGCTGAGCAGAAGCAGGTCTGGAGGTAATGAATTTCCCCCCTTTGGATGAGGGAAGCATCACTGTAGGAACATAGTGTGGCTGAACATGGGGGGTTTTGGAGGAGCAGAATGGTGTCTAGTTCTGCTTCAGTACCCCAGCTCCTGCTGACACCCCAGGAAGGCAGAGCTGTCACACAGGCAGGGTCCTAGCCAGGATGTTTGGTGCAGCCTGTTGGCCTCCTAAGAAGAGTGTGGCATGGGAGATGTTAAATTTGTTTGAGAGGTTTTTTAATCTTTTCTTCTTGCTCTTTCCCATAATCTTTTCTGCTATTGCTCAGCCCCTGTTGTAAATGAAAGACGAAGGCAGCGTTTTTACCAGGCTTTTGTAACAGAGCAATTGCCACCTCAGATGGATGCTGCTTTACCTAGAGAATGCAAAGCTGAAGCCTTCTCTGAACACTGGCTGCTCTGACTCTGCCTGAGTGATGTGTTTGCTCTTTGGTGCCTAGTGCTGAGGTTTGAGGGAGCTGATGAAGCTTTTGGTTCTTTTTGTTTTTTTTTTTTTTTTCCACGTGTGTCTGTATTGTCGCAGGCTGCAGCAGCTGGATGACGAGAACAGCGAGCTGAGATCCTGTGTCCCCTGTTTAAAAGCCAGCATTGAGAGACTTGAGGAGGTGAGGACAGTGTGCGTGCATGTGTGTGTGTAAGGGGGCCCTGTCCGTCTCAGCCCCCAGAGGTGCCCCAGAGGGTGCCACGGCCACGTTCTGCAGTGTCTGTTTTGCGGCCGGGACTCGCCAGGTTCTCCGAATGCTGTTCTCCTGGCAGGTCCTGCTTTGCCCGCCTGCAGCACTCCATTAATGTGCTCAGTGCAGACCCTCTTGCTCAGGTTGCAGAGTGTGCGCGTGCTTTGGCTGATCTGTGATTTAGGAGACTTGTGTTAGAGCTGTATTTTGGGGTTTGCACCTGCCGCCTCATGTGGCTCAAGCTGAATTTCTCAGGTGCACGAAGGGCCTATGCAAAATCTGATTTATAAAACAAGTAAATCCTTTGAGAACCTCTTCTATCTCCCAGTCCCTGTAAACAGAACTTCAGAGCAATCCCTTAATACTGTAAATGCAGGTTCATAGTGTTTAGCCTGGAGGCAGATTGACACTCCCTGCCCCAAAATCTCTTGGTGACGGTGCAGCCTGTGTAGAACAGAGCCCCAGTTTCCTTTGCTTGAGCAACCAGCGGCTTCCAGTGGGGCTGGGTAGCGCTTTCTGGGCTGGTTACGAAGGTGCTCGTGCCCTCTTGTGGAGGCTTGTCCCCATTCCCATCCAACAGCCTCCCGGAGCGGGACGCGGGGATGTTGGCCACACGAGGCTGCCTTTCCAGAGGGAGAAAAGGGAGCAGGAATGTCCATCTCCCTTTCCTACCTGTGCAAGTCTGCCGTCGCTGGGACTTGTGTGCTGAGTCTGCAGAGGTCTGTTGGATCTCTGAGATCCTCTCCCTTCTCCCTGCGCCGGGGATTCAGGACTAGGCGTCTGTTAACAGGGCCAGGGTGGGAGGCTCGCCGGGATACCACCGTCCCTATAGAGCTGAACAGGATCGTTGTTTTTGGAGAGCGCGGGGGGTGCAGATACAACTTTTGGTGCACGTTACTGTTCAGTCTACTGGCAAAATTAAGATTAAAATTTAAGTAAAATCAAATCTCCATCCTGCCCAGCTTAAGGCTCTCAAGTATTTCCTCTGTTCATAGCCTCCGAGCCTGCAGGAGACCACTGTCAGCCTAGCCTCCCTCCTGACACAGCCATACCACCTCATCTGTCAGGACCTTGTAAGCAAAGGATGTTGAGACTGTGGGTATAAAAAGCACTATAAAAAGTAAATGGAAACCCCCAGGTTCCAGCAGCAGGCTTGAGAGGCAGCGTGGAGTCTGAGAACGTGTTTCTCGCCTGGGTTTGTTCAGCCGTGGGACGTTTGTTCCGGTCCCTCATCTCTCTGCAGAGCGGTGCTGCCTTTCTGCACAGTTCATGTGGTTAATGAGCGATGAGAGGTGCAATTACTGCTCCTCCCTGCTGAGAAGGGAACCCCCTGCTGATAAACTGGTATCTTGCCTGTTGTCTGAAATGGGGATTTTGTTGTTAACATGGCATTTTGTGCTTGTGCAGTGCTGTTGGCACTGCACTCCGGGGACTAGAGCACCCTAAGCACCTAGCTGAGTTGGAGCTCTCCTTCAGAGCTGTTCCTGGCCTATTCATGGCATGAGCCACGGGGCACTAGCATTGCCTGGTGTCTTTTTGGTGTTTTTAGCTTTTAGAAAGGTTTGTGTTTGAGGAGGGTAGCCCCCACATTGGCCCTTGGCCCCTTCCTGCCCGAGCAATATCCTACACCAGCATCAAACTGCCCAGAAGGCTGCACAAGTGCAGGTATTTGCCTGTGTGGGGATCGCTGCTGGATTTCTTCTTGATCATCTCTTACTGTCTAATGGTGTTATTTTGGCATGTGGCTCTTCTTACTGCTGCCAAAGCACTCGGGCTCTGAAGTCCTCAGACAGCAAATGAAATCACAGCAGGCAAAGCATCCAAATACGTCAGCGAGAAGAGCGTTCCCGCGGTGCTCGGCATGTGCAGGGCCCTTGAGCAAATAGGAAGAGTCCTGGCAGTGCTGAAGACAGGCCTTGTGACTGTTGTGCTTTATGTCATTACAGGAGAAGCAGAAGTTACTGGATGAGATCGAAGATCTCACTGTCCAGCTCACAGAGGAGCAGGAGAACAAGAGGAAGATGGGGGACAAGCTGAATCAGGAGAGACATCAGTTTCAGAAGGAGAAGGAGTCTACGCAGGAGGTGAGTAGCGTGCAGATGCTCCTTCTACCTGTCACAAGCTGCCCAGCTGGTCCACCCAAACAGGGGTGCCACGCACCCAGCCTGGGAGGAGCCCCCCGGAGATAGGTACAGCTTGAGCATTTGGTCCTGGCAGGGCAGAGAGAGAGGACAGCACCTTCACTGTGTAACATCTGTCACTTCTCATTCTTACCTGCGTTAAGATTCAACTGAGTGGGTCTGTCTGCATCTGCGCTCCCGGGGAGGCTGTGGCTTCCTGGTCTGTTCCCCACAGGGCCCGTTTCTCTCCTGCTTCAAAGAACTGAGGCAGAAGCACAGGGATGATGGTGTGCGGCACTGGCAAGCATTAGCAGATGGGGGTAGGGATGCGAGGCTGCTTGGGTGAGAGCATGCCATGCTGAACGGCAGCAGGAGTCTGTATGCTGGCAGAGCTCCCAGCTCCTGTGTGCTGGGGCGGGGGGGGCACAGATACCCCTTCCAGGGGCCTGTGTGGTTGCTAATTCCAGCTGGAAGCTCAGACAGTGCTTGCCGTTGCGGTGGGAAAGGAAGTTTAGGCCTCAAAAGGGAAATCAGAGTCATTTTTGAGGCTGAGAGCACTCAGTTGTGACGAGCATTCATGGTACTTCTCTGGCCAAGGCTTCCCGTCGTGGCAGGAGAGAGATCAGAGCCGTGGGAGCTGCCAGAGCGAATGTCCGTGTTGCTAGGAGGGCCTCTGCCTCCTGCTGCTGACTCGGAGCCAGCGTCTTTGGTGCTCCGACAGTCCTTCCAGGGGCTAGGGCTGCTTTCACGTTTTTAAGTGGCTCCCCCTCTCCTGTTTGCTGGGGAAGAGGGGAAGCCATGTGCCTTCCAGAACAGGTCTGTTGATCCTGCCGCAGCAATCGGACAGCAATTTGTTGCACCAGCAGTGGTCAGTGCGAGCCATCAGACTTGCAGGGGATGCAGTGCTCAGACAGTTGTCCTCTTCCTTCGTGCTTCAGCTCATCGAGGACCTCAGAAAGCAGCTCGAACACTTGCAGCTCTTCAAACTGGAAGCTGAGCAGCGAAGAGGCAGGAGCAGCAGCATGGGGCTCCAGGAGTACAACAGCAGGACGCGGGAGACTGAGCTGGAGCAAGAGATTAAGCAGCTCAAGCAGGTATCTGGGGCTGGGCAGGGAGGGAAACGTATCAGCTGCTTGTCTTGCAAAATGGGATGCAGATTCTCTGACAGACGTAGGACTGCTGCCTCGTGCCTTGTTCAGCCTCCCCAAGCGCTGGCACTGGATTTGACAGCCCAGTGTCTGCCCCGGCAGTATTGCAGCAAATGCTGGAGGTATGAGCAGCAGGTCAAACGCTCGTGTTCACTTTGGTCTTCCCAACTGGTGCCATGCGAAGGGGGTGGCTCTTACTGGTGAGGCTTTGCACTAGGGAGGATGAATGGAGCAGGAGAGTACCTGGCACAAGTTCTGCACTAGTCATGGCTACTAAGGGCTTCTGTCCTGGAAGCTGCTCATGGGTTGGCCATGCCTTCTGCAGCCTTCACAATCAGACCAGACCATATAAGGCTCCAATGCAGGAGTCTTGTTTTTGTAGCTGGCTGTGCAGGCCCTTGGGCCTCTGTCCTGGGGCAGGAGAGGTCGCTTTCTTCCTCTAAAGAATGTCATGTTTCTATAGCTCCTCGAGATCTGTGTCCTCTGGATCTCTCCAGGACATGCCATGTCTCTAGAAGTTCTCAAGGCTCTGCCAAGCTGGACTCTATTCCAGCTATTCCTACTGCTCTGTTAGCTGCTTACATGGAACAAGAGCCTCTGTCTTCCCCACCCGTGCAGTCAAGGTTGAGTGATCTGCTCCAGGGGCACCACATGCTTTGGCAGCATCTGACAAATGTCTGTTGTGAACAGGATAACAGAAACCTGAAGGAGCAGAACGATGAACTGAATGGACAGATCATTAACTTGAGCATCCAGGGAGCCAAGAACCTCTTCTCAGCCTCCTTCTCGGAGTCCTTGGCTGCAGAGATCAGCTCTGTCTCCAGAGACGAGGTACTTGCTGCAAGGGAATTGCTTACTTCAAACTGTGTTTTCTCTGGGGTGCCTGTTGTGTTTAATCTCCCCTCGGTGTACAGGGGCCTGAGAGCAGTCCTCTGTAGTACAGCTCACTCCCCCAAAGTCACTTGAAGATTGTCATGAGCAAAGAAATACCCATGCAACTTCCTAAAAGTTTTCCGGACAGTCGCTGTCTTTGGGAGTGGAAGAAGCTGTGCCTTTCCCGTTTGCTGCTAGTGCTCTTATTGGAGGGCCGCTTGTCATTGCCCTTTGCCACCCTGTGACAGTGTTTCTCTTCCTCGGACAGTTTGGAGAGCATGGTGTGGGGATGTGTGTAGTTGCAATGTATCCCAGGGATATTGGTTCCTACCTCCTCCTCTGGTATGTGCTCTCCCTGCTCCAGTAGCTGTACCCCTGATGTGGTATCCCAGGTGTGAGAGCATAAGTTATCAGGATTAAATCTTTAGGATCATGAGAAATGTGTTGGGAAAACGCAGATGGATATTTGGGGAGCCAAAGGCAGATGTGATGTGCCCTGCTTTCTCTGCGGTCCCATCTGGCTGGGAACTTGAGGAAGGACAGAAGAGTGAAGGAGCTGGGCCGGTAGCTGAGGGCATCTCCTCGTGCTGTTAGACCAGAGTCTCCTTGAGGGAATGGAAAGACTAGAGTGAGCTTCAGAGGTACCATAACATGCTCTTCTAACAGCAGAGGTCTGGGATCTGTGCTCAGGCTGCCATGCCTGTGCCTTCAGCATGGGGCAGGCCTCTGGCTTTTATGTCTGAGCTCTTAAATGCATGGTGTGGCCCCTGGAGTGTTGGCTTTGGAAAGCTTGGGATATAGGAGCATGTGTTGTGGGAGACCAGCTGGAGCTGAGAGACTCCCGCAGAAGCAGGGAGTTAGTCTGGGAGTTAGCCCGCAAGACTCAGTGCCGTCCCGCCAGTCGCTCCCTGAAGCGCTGTTGTACCTGATGAGGAACAATCTGAGCTAACGTAACGAAGAGGAAAATCTCTTCAGTCCAGCAGGTCTTTGTGTGCAGGTCGTGGCCCCCGCCGCCACGGCTGCAGTTCGCTGCACTGAGCAGCAAGAAAAATGTTGCAGTCCCTGGGCAGTGGCAGTCAGTGACCACTTACTGCCTTTCTCTCCTACTTGCAGCTCATGGAAGCAATTCAAAAGCAAGAGGAGATCAACTTCCGCCTGCAGGATTACATCGACAGGATCATCGTGGCTATCATGGAGACAAACCCCTCCATCCTGGAAGTGAAGTAAGGGCGGCCAGAAGTCACGGGTTGCGCGCTCTTCGTTGGGTTTGGATTTGGTGCTCTGAGAGGAAAAAGAGGACTCGAAACGTCTTTGCTCTTGATGAAGGCACATGGAAGCATCACGTCAGATTGGATCAATTATCCAGTGGACCAGGGAAAAAGAAAAACAGCAGCAACGCTTTGTTGTCTGACTCTGTTATTTTGAAACCCTTCTGCCTTTGGAGGGTGAAAGGGACCTGGAGAAGAAACACAAGCAACGGACAGCGGAGGAAGGACCTGTATTGTCCCTGCCACCAGTAAAGCTGGTGCTTTACCAGTGGCTGCGCCCGGGAACTGTCCCTACTGCGAGCGTCAGAGCCTCTGGCGCGCGGGGTGCGAACAGGAGCTTGCCAGCGCCGGGGCTGTAAGCAGAGGGTTTCTCTGAACCGTAGGATAAAGGGATGGAGAAGGAAGCGGTGGAGCTGACGTTTTCCCTTGCTGCCCTGTCCAGCCCAAGTATCTGCTTTGCCAAAGTGTCCGTGACACACTCACTCACTGGGGCAGACCTGGGAAAGAGGGAAACATGTCCAGGACTTGTAGAATTTTTTTTTTTTTTTGTTAACTTTAATGCGAGTTTGTTCATCCAGCTGGCAGTTAGTGCTTGCCCTGCTGCTTTTGCTTGGGAAGGGGGTTGCGTGCAGAGAGCTAGCTGGCTTCTCTCTCGCTCGCTGTGGAAGGAAGGGGCAGGGGAGCAGCCTTCTCTGGGACAGGGCGTCAGTGCATTTTGTCACCTGCCTCCTTATTTATTTTCGCTGTCTGTGGCTCACCACCCTCGGTGCACCTTTGCGTTCTCAGCTCCGCTGCGCGGCTCAGCAGAGCGGCAGGCGGCCCTCCTGCCCGCTCCCTGCTCCCCTGCTGCCTGTCCTGAGCTCCCGAGAGGTCCGGGCGTTCTCCGTCGAGCCGGGAGACATGGCTTGAGCTTGCAGGGCAGTAGCTTTAGGGGGCGGACGTGCCCCTCTGCCCCCGCCGTAGATACACCGGTGCTGCCTTCCCAGCCTGCAGGGACTGGAGGAAAGGCTGTGACTTTTCAACTTGCACTGGAGGCTGGTCCTGGCCAGCTCTCCCCACCCCACCTTGGCTGGTCCGGCCTGGCGGTACCCAGCGCGTGGGCGCGCGGCGTCCAAGGGCAGCCGGGGCCAAGCCTGGCCGCCCGCGAGCTGGGGCGGAGAGTGCTGCGGCTCTCTCCGCGTTGCCTCCTGGGGCCACCCCGCAGCCTGGGGACGGTGCCACGTGGCGGGCAGGGCGCCCGCTCGGAGCAGGGCTCTGCTGGTGATAGCCGTAGTCCTGGAGGGAGAGCCCGCTCCAGCCCCCTTGCCTTGCTGGGGCCTCCGCTCAGGAAGGCGAGGGGAGCAGCTGCTCTGATTTCTCGGCCCCCAGAGCCTGCCTGAGCCGAAATCTCTATGCCAGTGGGGAGAGGAGGCCGCTGACCAGAGAATAAAATCACGGCTCCCTGGGAAACAAAAGCCATGTTTACATCGGACAGCTTTTGGCTTGCTGGCATGAGCAGACCTCGCGCAGCGAGCCCCGCGGCGAGCGAGGGAGCAGCTAGCGCAACAACCTGCTGCTCTCTGCCTTCCAAGAGAAGACAGAGGCCAGGAAGCTCCCGAGGGTCTAGCTTCATTTAGTACATTCGGCTCAAAAAAAGGGGTTGGTTTTCCTGCTTGTCACATTTTGGAAATGCCAGAATGGCCTGCAAATAGAGGCACAAGGAGCTGGCTCTTGGCTGCTGGCCGAGGTGCGCGGGGGGTATTTTCCTCTCCCCCAAATGCTTCCGAGCATGGCTGCACTGAGCACGCAACACGTTCCTCTCCAAGCCGGCGCACTGTTAAATCGGCCAGCTTGCTTTCTGCCTGAAGGGTGCCGCTAGCCAGGAGAGATGGCAGATGCCGCGGTCTGTGCTGCGTGCCCGGCGGCCTGCCGCTCTGCGCCGGGGCCCCGGGGGAATCGGAGTCCGCGAGCGACTGTCGCGATGACCCCCTCTGACGCTCCTCTGCGCGCCCGGCTAGCCCGGGCGCTCGCCTGCACGTGGCCTCGTGCGAGGCATGGCCTCGTGCGAGGCACGGCCGCGCGGTGCTGCTCGGCCTCTCTCCGAGGCTCGACGCCGAGCTCCCCGAGGCTGCCGACGAAAAACCGGGCCGAGGGAGCGCCCCGCCGGACGGAGCCCGGAGGAGCGAGGCCGAGGGCTCGCGCGGAAGGGCAGGTCGGTCGCGCTCGGTCGGAGCGATGCGCTGCTATCGCCTTCCTCCGCCCTGCTGTAGCGCGGCCCCGAAAAGCCTTCGGAGGAGCCCGAGCTGCCCCGGCACCCGCTGCCCTCCCTCGCCGAGCCTGCGGGAAGAAGCCACGTAATGTACATTTCCAGAGAAGCTTTGGGTGTAAATCAGTGTATACTTGGAGAGGGAAATTTTTCTATCTTGTAGAGTAGGTATTTTTATAGAATGAAGGTTGATCATTTTTTTAATACTTTAAAGAAGAGAGAAATGTATCTGTGTATACACAAAAGCATATATATATATATATATATATATGTATAAATATATAAATATCGGAGATTTGCCTTTCTCAACTCGGGATCGTGGATCCCCAGTTAAAACAATCGTCTTTTTTCCTGTCGCTCACAAAGAGGTACTGTAACTGTAAATAAGCACCGGGAAAAAGTTTTAAGCAAACAAAGCACTGACTTGCACATTCACCATGCTTTAAAGTCCCCCTGGAAAAAACTGTACTTCCCGAAAATGTTCCTCTTTCCCTACTGGTATGTGAAGGAAGTCCCAACCAAGAGGCAAAAACAGTATTGTCTTAAATGATGTATCAATTCTTGTCCGATTAAAAGCTGTTACTATTCCTGCCCAGAGGCCTGTTTTCCTCCGGGAGGGCTCCGATCGCCGCGGAGGGCGGGTTGCGTCGCCCGTGCCGCCGCCGGCTCCCCGGCGGGGCTGGGTGAGACCGGGCTCGACGGCGCTGGCGAAGGGGCTGCGGAGGGGAGGAGGGGGCTGGACCCGGCTGCGCCAAAGCTTCCCTTCGGCCTCCGCCGCGGCTCAGCGCGAACGGGGGACGATTTGCTCTTTGCTTTCCGGAGAGGGGCTCAAGGGGCGTGAGGGACCAGGGAGCGTCGGAGCGGGCAGCGTCCCCAACCAGCGTCCGGCCGTTCGGGGGAGAGCGGAGGGGGCCTGATACCTGGACTGGGCTGTGGCTCGGCACCTCCTGGGACTTGTTTCAGTACCCTCCAGGTAAGGCTACGGAGGGCTTTCCCTCCTCTGTAACCTCTTTTTATACTGTTCTAAAACTGCTCTAAACACTAAGCTGCTCCAAACCACTCTAAAAATCCTCTGCAGCCCTCTGAGCTACTGCTGAAGTGCTCCAGAAGGGTCTGAAACACTTCAACCTGAGCTGCTCAGCGCCACTTTACGCTTCTTCACACCTCCTCTGAACTCTTCTAAGCCTCTGAGCAACCCCAAACTTCTAAATAGCTCTGCAGCGCTCTAAAATTCTGCTCTGAAGCACTCAAAGCAGCTCCAAAGAGCTCTAAATGCCTCTGAATGCTGTAAAACACCTCTAAAATGCTCTAAGCTCCTCTAAATACTCCACCCCAAATCATTCCAAACCAGTCTGCGCTGCTCTGAACTCCTTTAAGCAGTGCTAAACCTCATCTGAACTGCTCTAGAACATCTCACTTTTCTGCAGGAGCTCTGCAGTGCTCTGAACAGCTTTAACATGCTCTAAAACTTCTCAAAACAGCTCTAAAAATCCTTTAAAGGGCTTCTAGAAAGCTCTGAGCCCCTTCAGACAGCTTGAAGCTTCTCCAAACATCTAGCAGGTCTTTGGACAGCTTTAAAGCACTTAAACTGCTCAAATAGCTTCAACTTCTCTAACCAGCTCCAAGAGGCACCAAGAAGCTCCAACAGTTGGAGCAGCTTGAAGTAGCTCTTAAACTCCTCTAAACTCTTTCAAAAGTCCTGAAATTGCTTAAAGTGGATCCCCAAAAATCTTGTAAGCTATAAACCACTCTAAAACGCCTGTGAATTGCTGTGAAATGTCTTTAACATGCTCTAAGGTGTTTTCTGAAAGTCCTCTAAATTGCTCTAAGCAGCCCTCAAGGCCTCAAAAATTCCTCCAAGCCCTTCTACTATTCTTGGCAGCACTAAAGCTTTTCTCTACCATCTCTAAACTCCTTTGGACAGTTCCAACTCACTCTGCAATTCCTCTAAACAGTACGGAAATAAATGGTCTGAGCAGCTCCAAAACAGCTCTAAACCTCCTCTAAGACGGCCTAAAATTCTTTTAAACACCTGTAAAACACCTTTAAATACTCTATAACAGCTCTGAAGTGCTCTAAGGCACTCCAACATGTCCTCTAAAAGGTCCTCTGAATCTAAATGTCTCGAAACCTCTCAAAGCAGCTCTGAACTGCTCTAGAAAGTCTTAAAACTCCTCTGAAGTTCCCTGAGCAAACAGCTCCAAATGACTCTCAAACTCCTGCAAACTCCTCTGAACAGCTCTAAAGCTTGTCCAAACTTCTTCTGAACAGCTTCATGTCACCTTGGAGTGACTAATGTAGCCCTGAACAACTCCGGGCAGCTCTCGTCCCTTCTGAAAAGCTCTAAAAAAGCGGCTCCAACGGCCTCGGAGCGTATCCCGGCAGCTCCAAGACCCCTCGAAACCACTCGCATTCTTCCGAGCTGCTCCTCGAGCCGGCGCTGAAGTGCTCTGCGGCTGCGAAACTCCTCAAAGCCCGCGGCGCGGCGCCGGGCACGTCTCTGCCGGGGTCGGTGGCACCCCTGCAGCCGTGCGCCCCGCCGGGGCCCGAGTCCCTGGACGTCGCCGGGGGGAGGTGTTTCTCGGCAGCGGTGGGGTGCCACCCGCCAGGACCCGTCCCCAGCGGCGGCGTCCTCCGGGAGAGCGCCGAAACCTCCGCTAAGCCCCTTTTTCTGTGTCGCAGGGGCAGGCTGGGCGTCCGCGTCGGACCCAGGCAGTGGCGGGGGGCGAGCCGAGCACCCATGGGTGCCCGGTGCCCCTGCTGCCCGCTCTCCCCCCACGCCCGCCGCCGCACTCTGCCTTTTTTGGGTCGGGCGTTCGGGAAGCCAAGCGCAGTGCCTGGCTCTGCTCAGCTGGCGTAGGCAGCGCCATAAATCATCCCCGACTTTGTTGGATGCGCGTCGCACCGCCGGCGAGCTCCGGGGCCGCCGCTGGGCCCCCGCGCGGCTCTGCTCCGGCTGCGCCCGACGTCGGCTGCTCTTTCCTGGGGAGACCCAGCGCGGCACGTGGTGCCCGCGCGGCGCGCCCGACCCTCTCCCCTCCCTTGTGGGGCGGCTGCCCCGGCCATCGCTATGGGTCTGCCGGGTGCGGATGAGGGGGGTCTGGCAGGAGGCTCGGGGGCCCGGAGCAACGGGGACCTGGGGGCTGGAGGCGTCCCGGGAGCGGGGATCTCCGCGGGCGGCGGAGGGAGCCTCCGGCAGGAGCCGCGGCTGCTCACATCTGCCCGGCAGATGTTGCTGGCCGAGCAGGGGCAGGAAGTGGTGGTGGGGGGGTGGGGACGGCGTCCCCCACCACCCGCTCCCCGCGGGCGCCGCTTGGCTGCCGGGAGGACGTCCCGGGAGCGCGGCATCCCGCGTGCCCCGGCTGCTACAGCGGGCGCAGATGCAGCCCGGCCGGGCGGCAAGCGCCGGGGGCTCCGAACTGCCCCCGAGCCACAGGGGGCCGGGGCTGTGGGGGGCCGGCTGCCGCCCCAGCCCAGGCCCGGCCCAGGAATGCGCTTAAGCCGACGGCTGTTTACTCTCGGCGGAGCGGCCCGCTCGGCGGCCGAGCGGAGCGCTCGGTTGGCGGGGGAATCGCCTGTTTGGAGAAGGGATTTCCAGCCCCTTCCCCTTCCACATCTGCTGCGAATCCAGCGGCGCTGGCGGCCGGGAGAACCCGACTGCGCCAGGGCGGCTCGGCGTGCCCCTTGCTCTGTGCGCGCTGGTGCCCAGCACCGTGCGGGGCGCTGGGCGCCGGCTCCGGCCCTCGCGGCCCACCTCTGCGGCACGGGCACGGAGCCGGGTGGCCCCTTCCTCTGCATCGCCCACAGGTCCCCCCCGGGTGCTGCGGAGGCGAGGAGCTGCTGGGGCCTGTGGGGTGGGGACAGCAGTGACAGGGCCAGTACTGGCCGTGGGACGGGGACAGTGGTGATGGGACAGCAGAGCCTGTGGCAAGGGGGTGGTGGCACTGGGAACGGTGGTGCGCTTGGGATGGGGACAGTAGTGATGGGCTGGCAGAGCCTGTGGCGTGGGGCTGGTGACACTGGGGACAGTGGTGCCCGTGGGACGGGGCTGGCGGCGCCGGGGACGGCAGGGCCCGCGGACGGGGACGAGCGGGCTGGGGCTGGGGCTGGGGCTGGCGGCGGCGGGCGGGAGCCCGGCAGCGCCTCCCCCTCCCCTGGGCGGCTCGGAGCGGGCCGGTTCGCCCGCCCTCGCCCCTCCCTCGCTTCCCTCCTCCTCCTCCCCCCCGCCTCTGCCCACCGCGGCCGGGGCAGCGGCGCCGTCCCATCGCGCGGGGCTGCGCGGCGGCGGCGGCGGCTCCCGCTCCGGCCCCGGCCCCGGCTCCCATGCGGCGGGGCCCGCGGCGCCCCGGGCGGCCCCCCCGGCATGGCCCAGCTCTCCGTCGAGGAGCACCTCGAGGGCATCCTCTCCGACTTCGAAGGTGGGCACGGCCCGCCGGGCCCCGGGGGGAGGGGGCTCAGCGGGTGCGGGGTGTGCGGGTGCGTGTGCTAGGTGTGCACGCTCCAGCCTGCGTGTGCATCGCCTGATACGAATGTGTGCGCGTGTGCTTGTACGTGTGCGTGTTCTAACCTATATGAGCGTGGGTGTGCTCGCAATAACCCGTGTGTGTGTGTGTGCGTGCGCGCGCTCTACCCGGTGTGTGTGTGTGTGTGTGTGCATGCTCTAACCTGTGTGTGCATGCATGCTCCTAGCCATACGTGCGTGTGCACGTGTGTGTGTGTGCATGCTCTAACCCATGTGTGCGTGGGTGTGGGTGTGCATGCAGCAACCCAGGTGTGTGCATGCCGTAACCCGTGTGCGCGCACACGCCCCTGGCTGCGCGGGGGGCCGAAGGGGGGTGAGGGCACGCCGTAGCCCACTTCGGGAGGATGTGCGTGCTCTGTGCGTGCGCCGCAGCACACTGCGTGCGGGGGGGCTGCCCTGACCCCCTCGGCTGCGAGGAGCGCGGAGGTAGGTGCCCAGGGTGGGATTTGGGCCGGGGAGCAGGAGGCAGCGCTGGGGAGATGTGGGGGGCCTGGCTCCCCCCGGCCGGGGCGCCGTGCTGGGAACGAGCCCTCAGCGTGGGGAGCCAGGGGCGTGCGGCGAGGCTCGCACCCACCAGTGCCGAGTGCCGGCGCAGGGAGGACCCCACGGCTGGGGGCACCCGGCGCTGCGGGGGGCACGGGGTGGGGGGGAGGACGGTGTCTCTGCACAGGCAGTGCGGCCGGGGGAAGGGCCGTGCCCGGGCTGGGGGCAGCGGGGCCCCCCGCACCCGCCTCGTGTGGCCTCCCCGCCGCGGGGCGCGGGTGCTGCGGGTTTGCTCCCTGCACCCTGCCCGCCTTCGCTTCCCTCGCAGGCCGGGTGCCCGCCTGGGCTGAGCGGGGCTGCGCTGCGCCCGCTGCCGGGAGGGTGCTGGGCTGGGGAAGGGGCTGTGGAGGCGGCTGCGGCCGGAGGCCGCGGTGGGTCGGGAAGGGGCTTGGGAAGGGCAGGGTGGGGAGGCCGGCGGCGCGGGCGCCGTAACCTGACGCCTGCCGTCACCCGGAGAGGAATGCTGCACCTTCCCAGGCCAGGTTAACCCGTCCGCTCCCGCCGCCCTCCGGCACCCCCGGCCTTGCCCTAGGCCCCGCGCCGGCCCCGCCGAGCGGAGGCCGGGCCCGAGGCTGCTCGCACGCCGCCGGGCGCTGCCGGGCTGCCCCGCTCCAGCAGCTGCCCCGCTGCGTCCCCGGCCCGGCCCACCGGAGAGGGGCAGCTCCGCTGCTGGAGCCCGGCGGCGGCAGGGAAATACCTGCCCGGCAGAAGGCTCTAATTAAGGCACTGGCCCCTGACCCCGGCCGGCCGGGGCCAAGCGCCTGGGGCAGGGGAAGGGGAGCTGGGCGGGGGGGGGGCATTGCCCCGCTCCCCCGGGGGCTCCGCCGCAGCTCTTTCCCCGCCCCTCGCATCGCCTGGCTGGTTCCCCCCGCCACGAGCGGAGGGGCCGCGCCAGGCTCCCCGCTGCCGGCCAGAGCCGCTGGGAGGTCCCCCCCCGGGGAAGGGCCGCCCTGGAGGGAGCCTGCCCCTGGGGAAGGCGAAGGAAGCGGCTTCTCAGCCCTTCTGCCAGGGGCATCCCGCTGTCGGGCTGTTGGAGGAGGTGGAAAGCCCCCCCCCCCCAGCAGGATTGCCTCTTGCTGGGTGCTTGATCTGGGCAGAGGCAACGCCTACGCAGACCTTAGTGTTGCTGCTGCATGTCGTGAAAGCGCTGGCCTGCCTCGCCATCAGTAGCCTTCAGCGTTAACGCCTGGGAAGCAAAACGGGGCAACAACCCTTCCCAGCGGCTGTCGCAGGCTCACTGCGGGCTGGGCCAGGCCGTCGGCTGTAGGCGTGTGTTCAAGCTGTTGCGCTGCCGGGGGGGCCGAGAGCGCGGGCGGCGGGGCCGAGCCCCAGGGAGGGCCGGGGAGCGGAGGGGGCAGCAGATCCGGGCGGGCGATCCGGTTACGCGCCGGCGGGAGGGGAATAAAGGCTGGAGTGTGCTGCCCGGGGGGCAGCGATGGCGGGCGGGCCCGGGTCGGGTTTCCCCCCGCGGGGGGACGCCGGGGGCCGGGGCGCCGCTCTCACGCCGCCGCTGTCTCTCTCTCTCTCTCCCCGCAGCGCTCAAGAAGTCGTTTGAGGCGGAGGATGGCGGCGAGGCGCCCGGCTTGCCACCCCGCAGCGGCGCTGGCCCCGCGGCCCGGCCCGGCGGCTCCGCCGGCCTCGGCCGCGTCTCCTCCTTCCCGAGCCGCCGCGGCCTCCCCGCGGGGCCCGGCGGCCTCCGTGCCGCAGCCCGCAGCCCGGAGGCTCCCGGCCTGAGGCAGAAGGTCCCGTCGCAGGGCAGCGTCTTCCACGGCGAGCCGGAGCGGCCTGGCGGCCTGGGCGCCACCGCCCACGGCTCGCTGCCGGCGCTGGACCTGCACATCGCCGAGGAGCCGGGCGCCCCGTGGCCGCCCCGGCCGCCCGCCCCAGCACTCCTCGGCCCCGGCCCCGGCCCGGCCCGGCGGCCCCCGCGGCCGCCCCGCGACGACGAGGCCGCCCCGGCGCCCCGAGCCGCCCCCTTCAAGCTGGTGTCGCAGCCGCAGACGGTGCAAGTGAGCTCGCAGCCCTCCTTCCCCGGGGCGCCGGCGGCCGGCTCGTCGGAGGGGCCGCACGGCCGGGCGCCCCAGCACGGTAGGACCTGACCCCGCGCCGTGCCGCGCTGCGCCGTGCCATGCCGTGCCGCACCGCGCGCTCCCTGCCCGCCCTGCGCCCCGCTCTCGCGCCTTTCCCGCCCGCCGGCGAGACGGGCCGGGACGCGGGCGCTCCAGCTGCGGCAGCGCCGAGCTCTGGGGTCGTATCGCTCCGCTCTCGCCCCGCGGCCAGCGCTTCCTCCCCTCCTTATCCCTCCTTCCCTCGGCGCGGCGCCGGCCCGCTGCCTGCCTGCCTCCCTTTTGAGGAAGCGCCGGTGCCGGGCGCGGAGGCGGCGGGCCGCCTTTCGCTTCCCCCCGAGCCCGGGGTCGCCCGCACTGGGCAGGGAGGCGAGGAGGAGGAGGAGGAGGAGGAGCCGCGGCTGCCGCTTCCCTCCCCGCTTTGCACCCTAGGAGCCACTTGGCCCCGCGGCGGCTCGCGGCAGCCTGGGCTGGGGCCGGCCGTGCCCGCCGGCACGCGAGGTAGGACCGCGGGGGCGCGGGCGGGCGGTGCGGGGCGCGGGGCTGGGCAGGGCAGGGCGAGCACCCGGCACCCCGCGCAGACCCTGCCGCGGCCCCGAGCGGGGCCTTCTGGGCACCCGAGAGCCGCCGGCGCCGCCGCGGGGCTCCTGCCGCCGCCCCGCGCTCTCACTTCTGCTTCTACAGCGCGGCCGCGGGAGCCAGTGGGCCGGCGGCCCCCGGCACGGCCGGGCCCCGTGCCGCGCGGGAGGCATCCCCCCGCCGTGCCCCCCGCGCCTCCGGCATCCCCCGTCCCGGCTCCGGAGGGGCCGCTCCTGCGCAGGTGCGCTCAGCCCTCGCCTCCCTCCTCCTCCTCGTGCCCTCCGCCCGCGCGAACGCGGCCCGCCGGTGCCGAACGCGGCCGGGCCGGGCGAGCGCCGGGCTCCGCCGCCGGCTCTCCCTGCGTCGGTGATTAGATCACCCTGGGAGCCCCCGGCCCCGGGGTTGCTTGTCCCTGCCTGGAAACTAAAACGGCTTCGGTTAGTCCTCGAACAGGTCTGTCCGCCGGCACCCGCCCCGCGGGGCCGCGCTCGGAGGTAATGACGGGCTTCCCCGGGGCCGCCGCCGCAGCGCCCGCGTTCCCACGCGGCCGGCCGTGCCGCGGGGCCGAGGGCAGCGCCGCCCCGGCGGGGAGGCCGGCGCCGCGCCGGGGCTTCCCGGCGGCTCCGCAGGAACCGGCGCGGCCGTCGCGCCTTTAACCCGGCTGCTCCGCGGCAACCGCTGTCGCCCGGTTCTGGCGCGGTTCTGGCCCGGCGGTGGCGCCCGGGTGAGTGGTGCCGGGCTCCGGCCTCGGCCAGGACGCTGGCACGTGCGGCGGCGGGGGGGAAGGTGCCCGAGGCCACCTGCTCTCGCTTCCCCAGCGCCTGCGGGCAAGCGGCACGGGGGCTGCGGCGCGGCGCCGTGCCCAGGCGCCCACCCTGGCACCGGGGGAAGGGAGGGAGCGGGAAGGGGAGGAGAGCGCGGCGGAGGGGAGGGGAGGCAGCGCCGCCGCCGCCGCCGCGGCGGGCGGTTGTGTGCGAGCGCAGCCGGGCGCCCGGCCCCCCGCTCGAGCCCCGCGGCGGGGCTGGCGGAGGGGAGGGGACGGCGCTCCGGGCGCCGGCGGCCCGGGGACGCGCGCCGGCTCCACGCCGCAGAGGTAGGACCCGAACAATGGCCGTGCCGCGGAGGAGCAGCAGGAGGAGGAGGAGGAGGAGGAGGGCTCCGGGGGCTGCTGAAGCCGGCAGACAAAGGCGGACGAAGGAGCCAGCCTCCCCTCCTGGCACGGCTCGGAGCCCCTCCGAGGGACGGGCGAGGGCGGTGGGGATGCCGCGGGCGCGCTGCCATGCCGGCGCGTCCCGGGCAGGCCGGCACCGAGCCGGGAGCCGCCGCCTCGGCGCGGGGCACGAGCCGCCCGCTTCCCCAGCGCCTCGGCCCCCAGCGCCGTGCTGGGTGCCCGGCATGCCCTCGGCGTCCGCGGGCGCGAACCGCCCCAGGCGGCTGCGGGGCGCGCGGAGGCCGGGCACCGCCAGCGCGGGGCACGCCGCCGTGCAGGGGCTGCCGGCGTGCCGGAGCCGGGCAGGCCCGCGCGGAGGTGCCAGGGGGCGGGCGGCCGCCCTGCACGTCCCGCGCGGCAGCGCCAAGTCGGCGGCGCCGCGCCGGGCGCCGTTGCCGGGCCGAGGCTGGCCGGCGGCGAAGAATGCGCCGTGCCTGCATGCTGACGGGCTTCGAGCTGGGCTGTCTGCTGCTGGGGAAACGGCGCCGGGAGCGGCCGAGCCTCGCCGGAGCTGCGCCCGGCAGGATTTGCGGGCGCTTGCAGCTCCCAGCCCCTTGCTGCCACCCGGCCCGGCTGCAAGTCGGGCTCTGCACGCGTGCCGGCTGCTCGCTGCCCGCCGCGGCTCCGGCAGGTGCCCAGAGCCCCCGAGCCAAGGCAGTCGGAGCCGCGGTCCCCGCCGGCGGCCGGGCAGGCTGGAGGGACGGACGCCGTCCGCCGGCGCCGCTGCGGGCCGGGAGGACGCGGGTGGCCCCGTGGCGTGCGTCGGGGCCGGGAGGGCTCGCTCGCAGGGGGAGGCTGGGGCCGGGCTGCGGCGTGGCACTGTCCCCCGCGGCGGCGAGCTCTCACGCCGCGCTGTGCTGCCCGTGCAGGGAGCAGCCTGGAGCCCGGCATGGAGCCGCCGGCGGAGCTGCCTCCCGCCGCTAAGCCCGAGCAGGGGGGCCGCGAGCTCTTTGGCTACGTGGGCATCGAGGCCGTGCTCGAGCAGATGAAAATCAAGACCATGAAGACGGGCTTCGAGTTCAACATCATGGTCGTAGGTGAGCGCTCGCGCCCAGCGCGGGAGAGCCGGCTCGGTGCCGCCCGCCGCGCGGCAGCTCTGGCACGCGGCAGCGCGGGAGCCGCTCGCCGGGAGCTGGGCGCGAGCCCGGCCCGTGGGAGGGGAGGCGGCGGGAGGCGCCGCTGCCCCCGGCTCGGCCGCCCCGGCGCATCCCGCCGTCTGCTCCCGCTCTGCCGCGGGAGTTCGCCGTGGGTGGCAAGTCGGATGTTCCGGCTTCGCGGCGGCGGCGGAGGAGGGGGCGACGGCGGTGCCCGCGCGGCCGTCCCTCACCGTCCCCGCGGGCTCCCCGCAGGGCAGAGCGGCCTGGGCAAGTCCACCATGGTGAACACACTCTTCAAGTCCAAGGTGAGCCGCAAAGCCGCGCAGCCCGGCCACGAGGAGCGCATCCCCAGGACCGTGCAGCTGCAGTCCGTCACCCACGGTAGGGCCGCCCCGCGCCCGGGGCACCCGGGGCATCGCCGCTCCTCCCCGCCGCCGGCGGCCCCTGACCCCGCGTCCCTCTGCCCTGCCAGTCATCGAGGAGAAGGGCGTGAAGATGAAGCTGACGGTGACGGACACGCCGGGATTCGGCGATCAGATCAACAACGACAACTGGTAGGTTGGTCGTAGGGACGCAGCCAGGGGCTGGCGCCGGCACTGGCATCGCCACCCCGGGGGGGCTCCGGGCCATCGCGCTCCGGGAGCAGGTCCTTGTGGTCCGCATCCGAGGCTGTCCATGCCGGGATCGTCCCCATCCTGCTGTCCCCCCGTGCCGGACACTGCTCGGACACCGTCCCCGGGCTCCTTGCCACCTTCCCCTCTGCCCCCTGCCAGCTGGGACCCCATCATCAAATACATCAACGAGCAGTATGAGAGGTACCTGCGTGAGGAGATCCTCATCACGCGCAAGAGGAAGATCCCGGACACCAGGGTGCACGGCTGTGTGTACTTCGTCCCCCCCACGGGCCACTGGTGAGTGTTGGCTGCGGAGGCACCCACGGCTGCGCTCCCAGCTCCTCATCCTCACCCTGGGCAGGTCTGGCGGGGCCAAGCGGTAGTAGAGCAGCCAGGGCACAGGAGACCTTGGGCTCGGGGGCTCCGCCGTGGCACAGCTGGGCTTCCCTTGCAGGCTGCGGCCCCTCGACCTGGAGTTCATGCGGCGCCTCAGCAAGATCGTCAACGTGGTGCCCGTGATCGCCAAGGCCGACACGCTCACCCTGGAGGAGCGGGCCGAGTTCAAGCAGCGGGTGAGGGCATCTCCCGTGGGCTCCCCTGCCCCATGAGCACCCACCTGGCCCTGGCGCCCGTGGGCAGGGTGCTCTGTCTCCTGCTGCCTGGCGCCCTTGGCCCGTGGCCATCTCAAGCCGCCGTGTCCTGCAGATCCAGAAGGACCTGAAGGCCCACGCCATCAGCGTGTACCCGCAGGAGGACTTTGATGAGGACCCGGACGACAGGTCTCTCAACGACAGGATTCGGGTGAGGGATGGGAAGGCGATGGGGTGGCGAGGTGGGGGGGATCGGGGCTGGCAGAGCTGGCAGCACCCTTGGTGACCCTCCTCTGCGGTGGCAGGAGAAGATCCCGTTCGCTGTGGTGGGGGCGGACCAGGAGCACCAGGTGAACGGCAAGCGGGTGCTGGGCCGCAAGACCAAGTGGGGCATCATCGAAGGTAAACTGGCACCACCAGCCCTTCTGGCTCTGCTAGAGCCCCGCTGGCGGGGACGTTTGCGTGGCGGCACAGGGTGCCCCTGGCCGGCAGGACCCTGCTCGGGGTGGGTGCCCAGACACGTGCTGACGTGTGCCAGTCCCCTGCGCGCCCGCTCATCCCGGGCTGCCCCCAGAGGCACTCCCCGGCCCGCGCGGGCAGCTAAGCGCTCTCTGTCTTGTCTTGCAGTGGAGAACCCGGCGCACTGCGAGTTCCCCATGCTGCGGGACCTGCTCATCCGGTGAGATGTGGCCCCGTCCGCGCGGGGACAGGGGGGGCTCGGTGCCTAGCGCCCCACGGCGTGGGGGTGCCCGGCCTCCCGCGTCTCAGTGCCGCGGGAGGGAGGGCAGGGTGGGGGGCACGCCGGGGCATCCCGGTGGGACGGTGGCAGCGGTGCGTGACCGCCTCCTCCATCCCGGTCTCCGTGGCTGCCACGCCGGGCAGGTCCCACCTGCAGGATCTCAAGGACATCACCCACAACGTGCATTACGAGAGCTACCGCGTGCGGCGGCTGAACGAGAGCAACCGCCTGGCGCTGAGCCCCGGCAACGGGCTGCGGGGCAAGGACGAGGACGAGAGCAGCCTCTGAGCACCACCACGGAGGGCGGGCGGCGGCGGGCAGCAGGGCCCCGTCCCCCTCCCGGCACCCCCCTGCTCCCCGCCTGCCCCGCGTGGCCTCAGCCCCCTGCCCGCCTGCCCCGCCAGTGACTGCCGTGCTGCAGCAGCCTCCCCTCTGCCCCGGACTCCTGGGCCCCCAGGAGCTGGGGGAGCCTGGGGGGTGCAGGCAAGCGAGAAATGGGGCCCTTTCCTCCAGGTGCTGGGGGGGAGCTCCGTCCCCCAGGCGGCCCCGGCCTCGGGGCCCGAGCTTCACTGTGGGTCCACGCTCCCCAGGAGCCTGCTCACGCATTAAAGGTCAACCTGGAGCCTTCAGCCTTCATCCTCATCGTCCTCCCGCTGGAGCCCCCCCAGCTGGTGACTGCTGCCCTCCCGTGCTGCTCTGCGTGCGGGGGCTCCAGCCCTCCGCCGTGCCCCCGCCGCAGCTGCGGTGCCCCGCTGCCCGCACCCTGCTCCCCGGGACGGGCATGCTGCGGGTGGGCTCGGGGGCGCAGGGTGGAAGCGGGGCCGGCAGGGTGCAGGCGCCCGCCCTGCCCACTGTCACCCCACTTGCCCAGCCCCAGTGACGGCACCTGGCACCACCCGGACTTTGAGCTGCTTATCGGGAGCTGGGCTGTGGAGGTGCCACCCGGAGGTGCCGGGGCCGCTCCGCCCGGCCGCTCCCCGCCGTGGCACCCTGCTCCGGGTGGCACTCTCCCCGTGCCCCTCGAGCTCCAGCCCTGCCGTCCCCGGGGAGGGACCCCTTCAGTGCCGTGCACCCACCGGGCACCAGCTGCCACCCGCCCTCGCTGCAACCTGCTGCATCGCCCCATGGCTTCCCGGTGCAGCGCGGCGCCGCGGGTGCGGGGCTGCCCGCGTGGGTGCACCGGAGCAGCCCGCTGGCGGGTGCTCCCGGGCCCATCCCTGCTGCCCCGCGGGCGAGCGCGGGAAGGGCCCTCCATGCCGCGCAGGCCTGGGGCAGGGCCCGGGCTCGGTGCCAGGGCGCGCGGCGGCTCCGGGCCCCCGCGCCGGCGTTGCCGTGCATGCAGGCACCCTTCGCCCGGCCCCCACGTTAATGATCTACCCGCGCGGCGGGGCAGCCCCCAGCAGCCAGCGCGCTGCGCCGGGCCCGGCAGCGGAGCCGGGGGCCACGGCGGGGCGGCTCCGTGGGGCACGGCAGCGCGCGGGGGCCCCCCGGCCGCGGCGGCCGGAGACTCCCTGCTCCGCGCTCCACCCCTCCGCTCCGAAGCCCGGATAAGGGCAGGCGCCGGCGACACTCATTTCCTCGGCATCCGGCTCAGCCGCTGCCACGCGGATAGGCGAGCTCGCCGGGACCGGGGGAGCGCCCCGGCGCACCGCAGCGCAGAGGGCCGACCACCGGGCACAGGGCTCGGGCTCGCCGCGCCACGGCCATCATGAGGGTGAACACGCGGGCCCTGACCTCCCGGGTGGGCATCACCCGGGTCTTTGCCATCATACTATCCTGCATCGCCTTCAGCTTGGTGGCCTCCACCGAGGACTACGGTGGTGCCTATGGGACGTGGTGCATGTTCACCTGGTGCTTCTGCTTCGCCGTGACCGTGCTGATCGTCCTGCTGGAGCTGCTGGAGCTGTACCCCAAGCTGCCCCTCTCCTGGGACGACTTCACCTCGGCCTTCTCCATGCTCGCCGCGCTGATGATCTTCACCACCTCTGTGGTGTTCCCCTCCACCTTCATCACCAGCCCCTGCCGCTCTGAAAAGTGCATACGCCAGGCCGTGGCCACCGCCATATCCTGCCTCTGCTTCCTCGCCTACGCCCTGGAGGTGGGGCTTACGCGCGCTAAGCCAGGAGACATCAGCAGCTTCCTCTCCACTGTGCCGGGGCTCCTTAAAGTGTTTGAAGCCTACGTGGCCTGCCTCATCTTCTCCTTGCTGGATAATGTCAGCTCCAAAGCTGGCCTGCAGTGGTGTGTGGCCGTCTACGCCATCTGCTTCGTCATCACCCTCCTCATCATCATCATGACCATCGGCCGGTGCCTTGCTTACATGCCTTTCCCCCTGGAGAAGATGCTGGTGGGCTACAACGCCCTGGCCTTGGTGATGTACCTCACGGCCACCATCCTCTGGCCCCTGTACAGCTTCAACAACACGAGGCGGCCCGACCCCTGCGGCACGAACTGCTGGTGGAACAAGCACCTGGGGGTGACCTTCCTCACCATCTTCAACCTCCTCGCCTACCTTGTAGACCTGGTGTACTCCACCAAGATGGTCTTTGTGGCGGTGCCTACCTAAGGGCTGGGGAGCTCCCGCCGCTGCGCCCCGGGCTCGGGGCGCGCGGGGATCCGGCCACAGGCGCCGGCGGGCGCCAGGGCGCGGGGAGGGCGGCGGGGTGCACGACCCGCCGGGGCACCGCGTCCCGGCCGGGCGGGCGCTTGCGCGGGAGCCGAGGAAGAGGCCGCCGTGGGCTGCCCGCTCCCCGAGGGCGGCCGGGCGCCTCGGAAAGCTCCTTCCTCCGTGCGAGGAGCACCCTGGGGCAAAGCGAGGGGGGGTGCACACGCTGTGGGGGGGGCACGCCGGGGGGGCGGGGGTGGGGTGGGGTGGGGGGGTGGGAGGGCGGCCTGGGCACGCCAGCACTGACAGCCTGCAAGTTTGGGGGGGGCTTTTGGATTAAAGTGGGTCATTTTTCACTTGCTTCTGCTTCCTCTTTCCTTTTCTCCACCCCCGCTCCCCACCCGCTTCCTGCCGGCTCCTCCGCCAGCGGCTCGGCGCCAGGGGCGCTGCTCGGGTGGGGGGGGGGACACGGAGCGGGGCCGGCGGCCGCCACCCCGGGGGCTTCGGCAGCGGAGGGCGTTCGCCGGCGTCCCGGGGCAGCCAGGCAGGTTGGCAAAGGGGGCCCTGGCGGCCCCCCGCCCCGCCCCGCCCCGGGCTGGGCCGTCTCTCCGGCCCCGGGAGCTCTAGGCTGAGCTGAAGCAGTAGCAAAAGCCTCTCTGCTCCGGGCCGTTCGTTAGGGTTCAGTGTTAACGGGGCACGACCGGGAAAAGCCGAACCCGGATGCCTCTAACCTGGCATCTGCGGCAGACCCTGCAGAACGGGTTTGGGAGGAATGTGCGGCGAGCCCTCCAGGCCGGGACGTGCCAGCCCGCCGGCCGCCGCCCCCCCGCCCCGCGCTGCGGGCCGCGGCGCCTCTGCGGCCCGGGAGACGGCGGGCAGCGGGGCTGCGCGCCGCAGCCAGCCTTCGGGGTGGGAGGGCAGGGGGACGGGGCGCCCCGTCCGGGTCCCCGCGCGCTGGCTGAGACCTGGCAGCGCTCAGCTCACCTCCCGAGCCCGGAGCCGCTCGGCAGGTCCCCCCTGCCCGCGGCGCGGTGCTGCGGGGCTGTTCGCCGGGGCGGGGGGGGAGGCTCCGGGCGGCGAGCCCGGCGCCGGGGGGGCCGCGGCACACGCCCGGCCGGCGGGCGCAGCGCGCAGCCCTCGCCGCCCCCGTTCCCGCTCCGTCAGCTCCCGCTGCCCGCGGCCTTGCTGCTATTTTTAGCCGCACGCGTTTGCCTCAAGGAAAGCTGATATCCATCTTATCCGTGCGTCGCTGTCACTTCCCTGGAAAGACAAGGGCTAAATTTAATCCTCCTCCACCCCCGGCGCGCAAGGGGAGCGCCCGCCTCGCGGCGGGGGGCTGCCCAGGGCTCGCCTGCGCCCGCCGGCAGCCCGCGGCACCGGGCTGCCGCGAGTCCCAGTCCCGCCCGGCTTCCCGAGCCCCTCGGCAGGCAGGGCTCGGGCAGGAGGAAGCGCCGGGGCAGGGCCGCCTGCGCCTGACCCAGCGCACCGAGCGGGCAGCCGGATTTTCCGCCCTAAGTGCAAATCACTATTGCTGCCAGATGGGTGGGTTTGGGCAGAAATTCCCTGGCAATTCCCTCCTGCCGGGGCTGCCGACGGGGCAGTTGTTTGCAGACGGGGAGCGCCGAGGCGAGGGCCGCGTCCCGCCGCGCTCCCCGCGCTGCGAGAAGGAGAAGCCGCGTTTTGGGCTGCTCTTTATTAAGCCTCTGCGAGCGCCGCGGAGCGCGGAGGGGACCGGCCGGGAAGCGCCCTGGCCCCGGGGTTTGCCTTGAGCGCGGCAACAGTTCTGACCCTCCGGAGGCGGCAGGGCTTTTTTTTTTTTTTTTTTTTTTTTTTTGCAAATAAAGGGAAAACCGCGCACACCGGGCGCAGCCCTGCCCAGCTCCGGCACAGAGCTATTTTTAGCGAGCGGGGTGACAGACACTCCGAGCGGGGAGCGGCTCGGCTCGGCTCGGCTCGAGGCTCCGCTGCGCCGTCGGGGGCCGCCGCGGGGAGCGGGGCCGCCGGTGCGCGGCGGATTCCTCCCCCTAGGGGTCGGTGTGCGGCGGCGGCGGCGGGCCCGGGAGGCGGCGGGCCCGGGAGGCGGCGCGCTCCTGCGCACGGCCCGGGGCGGCCGGGGACGGCGGCGAGCGGGCCCCGCCGCGGCCCCGGTGAGTGAGCGCGGGCGCGGCGGGGCCGGGAGCCGGGAGCCGCCGCGGCGGGCCGTCGTGCCTGCCCCCCCCTCCCCTCCCGGGGACAGGGGGAGCTGGGGGAGCTGGCGGGTCCCGCTGCGCATCGGCGGGTCCCGTGTCCCCCCCCCCCCCCCCGGGGCAGCCTGCGCCCCTTCACACCTACCCAAGCACCCCGGGGTGTGAGGGGGGCAGGACTCTGCGGGCCGCCGCAGGTCCCAAAACACCCGTGGGGCGGGCAGCTCGAGGTGCTCTCGTTGCCCCACGCCGGGGACCCCCATGCACCCGGGCCGGGCCGGCCTCGTCTCCCGCACCTTGCCTGCCCCCCCCCACCCCCCCGGCACCTCCTAACGCTTCTGGCGAGGAGGCGGCGCGGGGCTGAGCAGACGGCGCTGCGGAGCGGGCGGCTGCTGGGGCCGTCGGGCGGCCCCGCGGCCGCCCCGGTGAGCGGGCTGCCGGCCCGGTCCTGCCCGCTGCCGGCCGTCTGCGTGGCAGGCCGGGGCCGCCACCGGGCCCCGGGGGGGGGGGGGCAGCGGGAGGGAGCGGGGCCGCCGCGGGCGCGGGCGGGGGCAGCCGGGGCCGCGGCGCGCCGGGTTCTCCCTCCGCCTCGCTGACCTCCTGCCGCGGCAACGGCTCGTGGGGCCGCGGGCGGAGCGGCGGCGGGCTGGGGGCGCGGCGGGCTGGGGCCGCGGGCGGAGCGGCGGCGGGCTGGGGCCGCGGGCGGAGCGGCGGCGGGCTGGGGGCGCGGCGGGCTGGGGGCGCGGCGGGCTGCGCCGCGGGCGGGCTGCGCCGCGGGCGCCCCGCGCTCACCGCCGCGCCCGGCGCCGCAGGAGGCGCCCGGCCCCGCGCCGCCCCGCGCCTCCCCGCGCCGCGCCGGCCAAGCCGCCGCCGCCGGAGCCGGAGCCGCCGCCATGCTCGTCAAGGAGTACCGCATCTGCATGCCGCTCACCACCGAGGAGGTGAGCGGGCGCCGGGCGCTGCGCGCCGGCCGGGGCTGGGCGCCCGGCGGGGCGCGGGGGGCAGCCGAGCGCCGCGGGGCCGGGGGCTGAGGCTCGCTGCCTGCTCCGAGCCCCCGGGCGCGGCGCTGCGGGGAGAAGCCGGCCGCCGAGGCGGGGCGCCGCGGCCCCCCGTACCCGCGGGCGAGAGCACCGGGTGCTCACGGAGGCCCCGGTCCCGCCAGCCCTCCGGCAGCGGGCGCAGGGATGGGGGAGACGCAGCTCAGGTTCGCTTGCAGCAGCTCTTGCAGCATCGCTCACCGGCCCCGGGGGCTGCTCTCCGGAGGCTGGGCCCGGCCCGGAGCGCGGGGGAGCCAGGGAGGGGTGGCACGGTGCCCTTGCAGCCAGTTCCAAGCACTCTTTCACCCCACCTCTGCCCTTCGGGGCCAGCACCCATCAGGCACCCTGGCCGTGGCACCCAGCTCGCGCTGCCTCCCCCCAAAGCCAGGAGTGCCCCAGTGTCAGGTCCCTGCTGCAGCGCGGGGGCCCCGACCCCGGCAGCGAGCAGCGAGCGGTCCCCGCCGGCAGCCAGCGGCATCCCTGGCCGGAGGCGGGTGGTGCACGCCGGGCAGCAAAGGGGCCATTTGGGGTGAGCAGGGGACTCCCGGCAGCGAGCAAAGCCGGCGCCCGGAGCGGCTTCCCCTTAGCCCGGCAGAGCGCTTCCCGTTAGGCAGAGCGGCGATAGGATCGCTCCGGCAATTAGAGTGATGAATAGGATCTTCAGAGGAGCAATAAAACAATCCTTATGCAGATTCGTCATCAAATACATATATATACACATATATATAATTGTTTTTGTTCCTTTCCCCCGGCTCCCATGTTATTTCCTGAGTGAGAAGCCGGCTCTCTGCAGCCGGCTCGGGAAGGTGCTTGGTGCGCTGCAAAGCCGCTGAGCTGTCTCTGCGAGACGCTTACCGACAGCAAGGAGCAGGTAGGGCAGGAGACGGGGCTGCCTCGGGCACTGGAGGGGCCCCCGGCTCCCACCAGCAGGAAGGAGGCTGAAACGGGGGTGCCAGCCTGCGGCACGCAGGGGGTGCAGCCTCTTACTGCTCCATGCCTCAGTTTCCCCTCTGCTGTGTGGCTGGGGTGGTGCGTGTGGCGCTGTGCACAGCAGTACGCTGGCCTCGCTGGGCGGCTGCAGCTGGGGAGGGAGCACAGTGCCATCGGAAACAGGGAGCTGCCGGAGCACCAGCCGTCACCTCCCTTCCCTTCACCTGGTGGAGGGTCCCCGTTGCTCCGGGGTCCCTGTTGCTCCAGGGACCTCCCATTGCTCTGGGGTCCCCATTGCTCCAGGGTCCCCCCTGCTCCAGGGGGCTCCCATTGCTCCAGGGCTCCTGTCGCTCCAGGGTCCCCATTGCTCTGGGGTCCCTGCTGCTCCAGGGGGTCCCCGTTGCTCCGGGTCCCCGTTGCTCTGATGCAAGCTGCCCAGTGCAAGCTAGGGGGCTCCCCGGCAGCGTGGCAGCCGGAGCAGGCACCGGTGGAGGGGGCTCCGTGGCCGGGCTCCGGGCTCGGGCGAGCGTGCTGCACCGAGGTCCACCGTCGTGCAGCCGGGTGGCTCGGGGACACCCGGGTATTCACACCGGGAAAGCGAGCGGGCGCGGGCGGCCCTGCCGTCGGGCCGTGCCGGGGAGGGGGGATGCGCGGTGCCGGCGGCTGAGGCCGCGCGCTCTCGCCGCAGTACCGCGTGGGGCAGCTGTACACCATCAGCAAGCACAGCCACCAGGAGAGCGAGAAGGGCGAGGGCGTGGAGGTGGTGAAGAACGAGCCCCACGAGGACCCCGTGCACGGCCCCGGGCAGTTCACCGAGAAGCGGGTGCACCTCTCCAGGTGAGGGCGCGCGGGGCGGCGTGCCGCTGGGTGCCCCCCGCCGCCGCAGGTGTATCCTCCTCGCCGCCACGTTTAAATGATGCCTGCGAAGCAGCCGAAGCCCGCCAGCCAGGCGGCCCCACCCGCCGCGGGGACAGCGGCCGCCTGCTCCACCCCTCCGGTCCCCCCTCCACCCCCCCCGGGGCCTGATCCTGCCCTCCTCGGGGTGGTCAGGGATGGGGGCGGCCGGCCGTGGGGTGCTGGGCAGGGATGTCCCGGGGGTTGGGGTGGGGGTGCTGGGGGGGTTCCAGGGCAGGATGAGGGCGTGATGGGTTTGGGGTGAGGATGCTGGTGGGTCCCCAGGGAGGAAGTGGGGGTGCTGGGGTTGGAGTAGGGGTCCTGAGAGGGGGCCCAGGGCAGGAGAGGAGGTCCTGGGGTTGGGGTGAAGATGCTGGAGAGCAGATGGGAGTCCCTGGTGATGGGGCAGGGGTCCTGGTAGTCCTGGAGAGGAGGCGGGGGTGCTGGGGGGGGGACAGGGGAGGAAATGGGGGTGCTGCTGTTGGGGTGCTGGAAGAGGATGGGGGTCCTGGAGCCGGGGCTGCGGGGGCTGCACTCAGTGGGGCTGGGCTGGGCGGCAGCAAGTTGGGGACGTCCCTCCATGCCCAGCCTTGACCCCCCCCCTCCCCGGGGGGCTTCTCCATGCCCCCCGCAGCAAGCTGCCCAGCTGGGCCCGGGCGGTGACCCCCCGCATCTTCTACATCACGGAGAAGGCCTGGAACTACTACCCCTACACCGTCACCGGTGAGCGGGCGCGCAGCTCCCCTGCACCGTCACTGGTGCGTGGGCGCGCGGCTCTGCGCGCGGGACAGCATGCCGGCCGCCCCCTCACCTCTGCGCCTCTCTCCCCCACGCCGTGCCGCGCCACGCCGTGCCGCGCTGTGCCGTGCCACGCCGTGCCGTGCCGCACTGCGCTGTGCCACGCTGTGCTGTGCCACGCCGTGCTGTGCCCGCCCCGCAGAGTACACGGTAAGGAGGGCGCCCCGCATCCCCCCCACCCTGGTGTCTCGGTCACCTCCCTCTGCAGGCACTCGGGCACCCCAGGCTGCGCCCCCCCCCCCCCCCACCACGGTCCCTTGCCCCCATCCTGAGGGTCCCCCCATCCCCGTCCCTGGGTCCCTGTCGCTGGCATCTCCCCAGCACAGTCCCCACGCCCCCACCACGGGTGTCCCCTCCTCCCGGTCCCTCTGCCCCATCCCAGGCTTCGCCCCGACCTGGCCCTCTTGCCCCACGCCAGGAGCCACCTCATCTCGGTTCCCATGCCTCATTCCGGGTGTCCCCCCATCCTGGTCCCTGTGCCTCTGTCCTGTGTGTCACCTCATCCCAGTCCCCATGGTCCCAGCTCAGACACCTGATCCCCCTGCCCCATCCCAGGCATCCCCATTCCGGACCCCATGCTCTCATCCTGGGTGTCCCCCCCATCCCCGTCCCTGTGCCCCCATCCCAGCTGTCTCCTCCATCCCAGTCCCCATGCCCCCATCCCAGGTGTCCCCCCTCTCCATCCCAGCTGTCCCCTCCATCCCGGTCCCCGTGCCCCCATCCTGGCTGTCCCCCCCATCCCAGGTTTCCCCCCCCCATCCCGGCTGTCCCCCCCATCCCAGTCCCCGTGCCCCCATCCCGGCTGTCCCGGCAGCCCTGTGCCCGTCACCGTGGTCCCGGCCCACAGCCGCCCTCTCCCCGCAGTGCTCCTTCCTGCCCAAGTTCTCCATCTACATTGAGACCAAGTATGAGGACAACTGCGGCGACAGCGAGAATGTGAGTGGCCCCCGCCGCCGCCGGCGCCGCTCCCCCCGCCGTTCCCGGCCCGCCGGAGCCCGCGCCGCGGGGCGCCCTCACCTCCCCTTCCCTCCCCAGATCTTCCGCAGCGACAAAATCCTGGGCGACCACGAGGTCTCCTTCCTGGACATCGCCTTCGACGAGATCCCCGAGCGCTACTACCGCAGCCCGGAGGTAGAGCGGGGTGCTGGGCTCCCGGCGCCCCGCGCCGGCCCGGCCCGCGCCGCCCTCACCGCCCGCGCTCTCGCCCGCGCCAGGACCCGCGGTACTTCAGCTCGGCCAAGACGGGCCGGGGGCCGCTGCGGGAAGGCTGGCGCCAGCACACCAAGCCCATCATGTGCTCCTACAAGCTGGTGACGGTGAAGTTCGAGGTGTGGGGGCTGCAGAGCCGCGTGGAGCAGTTCGTGCACAAGGTGAGGGGCCGCGGCGGGCGGCGGGGGGCTCGCCCCGCGCCGGTCCGACGGCGCCGTGCTCCGCAGGTCATCCGCGACATCCTGTTGATAGGACACCGGCAGGCCTTCGCTTGGGTGGACGAGTGGTGCGGTGAGTCCGCGGCGGCGCCGGCGGCACGGGGAGGGGGCGACGGGGACGGGCTCAGCGCGGGTTTAACCCCACCACCCTGGCTTGGCACCTGCGGCTCTTCCTCCGGCTCGGCTCCGCAGCCCCTGCCCAGCGGCCGCCCTGCTTTTCCGCGTCGGGAAGGAGCCGGGGCACGTTCGCGCCACGAGCTCTGCCCGGCCGCACGGGGAGGGAGCCCGGCCGAGCCGAAAGCGCCGGCGCCTCCTTCCCCGGCCGGCTTTCGGCACGCCGCCTCCCAAATAACCCTCCTAACCACTCGGCCCTGCACCACTCACCCTCCCGGCCGTGCCGGCAGCCAGGCACCGCGGAAGGGCCGAGCGCGGCCCCACGGCAAACAGGTCTCTGCCTTCCAGACATGTCTCTGGAAGAGGTTCGGGCCTTCGAGACTCAGATGCAAGTGGCCACGAACCAAAAATTTGGGAGCCAGGACCCCTAGCTCCCGCCCGCCCCGGACCGCCCATGTATGTACGTGCCCTCGGCTTTCCCGCTCGGCACGCACAGCCCACGGGGGTGCTCAGCACCCCACTTCCCCCCGCCGGGGCACCAAGGGAGGGGGCAGCGCGCCTGGGGCTCACCCACTGCCCGCCCCCGCTGCTCACCTGCACGCGCAGCCCCGTGCATGGCTCCTGCCTCATGCATGGCTCCGTCTTTGTGCACAGCTCCTGCCCCGTGCATGACTCCCTCTGCGTGCACGGATCCATCCCCGTGCACAGCTCCTGCCCCGTGCACGGATCCATCCCCGTGCACAGCTCCTGCCCTGTGCACGGATCCATCCCCGTGCACAGCTCCTGCCCTGTGCATGACTCCCTCTGTGTGCACAGATCCACTCCATGCACAGCTCCTGCCCCGTGCACGGATCCATCCGTGCACAGCTCCTGCCCTGTGCATGACTCCCTCTGTGTGCACAGATCCACTCCATGCACAGCTCCTGCCCCATGCACGGATCCATCTGTGCACAGCTCCTGCCCTGTGCACAGCTCCTGCCCCATGCACGGATCCATCCGTGCACAGCTCCTGCCCCGTGCACAGCTCCCGCCCCGTGCACGGCTCGCGTGTCCCCTGCCACGTGCACCGTCCATCCCTTTCCCGCTGCTCACTGGCGAGTCGGCGGCTGCCGGAGGAAGGGCCGCCGGAGCTGGGGGCCGCGGCGTGCGCGGAGCTGCCCGCTCTGCGTGGGGCCCGCAGGGTCCCGGAGCGGGTGCCCCCCGCCGCTGAGCAGCTCCGGCGCGAAGGGCCGGGGCTGGGGAGGGGAGGGGAGGCCAGCGGCGGCCCCAGCCCCGGCGGCTGCCAACGCGGCGCGCGCGCCCCGGCAGGCATGACCCTGGAGGAGGTGCGGCACTACGAGCGGGAGACGCAGGAGGCCACCAACGAGCTCCTGGGGCCGGTGCTGCCCGCCATCGCCGTGAGCGAGGCGGGGCGCTCGGCGGCGCCGCGCTCGGCCCCCGCCAGCGCCCCCTCCACCCCGCTCGCCGACGACGCCCCCGACTTCCTCGCCGCCCCCAAGACTCGGCCCCGCAAGAAGTCGGCGCCGGAGACCCTGACGCTGCCGGCGCTGCGGGAACGCGCCGGTGCCGAGTGATGCCCGCGCCGGGCCGTGCCGCGCTGGCTGCCCTGTGCCGCCCCGCCACGCTCGGCTGCCCGCGGACGGCTCTGCTCTGCGGGGGGCTCCCAGGTGCCGGAGGAAAGCACGGTGCGGGCGGCTGGGCTGGGAGCCGCGTGCCCGGGGGTGCTCGGAGAGCAACATGCGCCCTGCGGCCGGCAGTGCGGCATGGCACGGCACAGCACAGCACGGTGCGGCGCGGCACGGCATGGCGCAGCACAGCACGGCGGGCGCGTGCGTGCCAGCCCGGCGCCGGGCTCCTGGCGGGCGGCGGGGGAGCCGTGCTGCCCCGCAGCCCCCCGGGCGCGCCGGGTGCCGCCGCCGCAGCTCGGCCCTCCGTTTTCTTTGGGAGAGCAAAGGCCTTTTCAGAAATAAAAGCCGGCGGCACGGCGGCTGGCGGTGGTTTATTGCGGCGTGGCGGGACGTGGCGGCCGGGGCGCCCTCCTCGCCGGCGCCGCGGCGGGCCCCCGTCGCGTGTGCGGGCGGCCGGGCGGGCTCTGGGCCCGCTAGTCCGCCTCGGGGGCCGCCGACATCCCCAGGACGGCGATGTAGTAGGAGCTGCAGTAGACGGGCGCCTTGTTGGGGCTGGAGTGGGCGTGCTCGGGGCGCAGCGAGGCGAAGGGGTTGCCGCCGCAGCCCGCGACGTGCGTCTCCAGCTCCGCCAGGATCTGCAGCGACGCCTTCAGCTCCTGCTCGCTGCCGGGAGAGGAGGAGGAGGAGGAGGGTGGGGGGAGGCGGCGCGGGGGCTGGCTCACCCCGGCGCCGCAGCGGCCGCGAGCCGGCGGCACCCCGTGCCGGTGCCCCGGCTGCACTTACTTGTAGACGGTGAAGAGGGTGGGTAGGCGGTAGTCGCGCAGCAGCAGCAGCGTGGGCAGCCAGCCCGCCATGAGGTCGGGGCAGGCGTGGAAACCTGCCGGGCCGCGGCACCGTGGGCCTTCCCCGGCCCCCAGTGCCCACCTGGGTGACCGTTCCCCAGTGCTAACCGGTATCTCCCGGGGTTGCCAGCAGGACCCCCCCAGTCCGCCCCCCGGCACGGCTGAGCTCAGCCCTTGTGGCGTCTCCCGACGGCTCTTCCCCCCCCGCAGCCTCCTGCTGCAGCCTTCGGTGCCAGGTGCGGGCAGGGTGGGTTTGCAAGGCGCCCACCGATGCGCCCACCCCGCGCGGGGGGCCGCTCCAACCCACTGGGCCGGCCCCCGTGCCCAAACCCGAGCCGGCCGGGTGCCGCTCGCCGCCCCGTGCTGGCAGCCCTGCGGCACCCCGGCGGCGCCAAGCCTCCGCTCCCCGGGAACCACCCCCCCCGCTAGCAGCATGGGCACTCACCCGGGTGGAAGCCCACCACCAGGTCGGGGCGGGCGGCCAGCTGGGTCTCCACGTGGCCTTCCCAGAAGTCGTGATAGAGGCCTTTGTAGCTGCTGAGATAGACCCGGCCCCGGGGCCCCGGCGCCGCCAGCGGCGGCCGCATGATGGGCCCGTCCACCACATCCACCCCCACCATCACCACCTCCATGCCCTGGTGCCCTGGGAACATCCGCGTCAGCTCGTCGTAGTCCGTCACCCGGGTGTTGAGGGTCTCGACGTGCGAGGCCCCCACCACATGCACGGTGAGCGGCCTGGCGAGCGGCTCGATGCCGAACAGCTGCAGCCCCAAGCCGATGGTGACCGGCCGCGAGTGGAAGTCCGTGACGAGTCGTTTGACGGACTCGCGCAGCTCTCCGTCCTCCGGCCTCGGCTTCCCGGCGTTGGCCCAGAGCATGGTCATGTAGCGCCCGCCCAGGATGGTGCCCAGCTTCTCTTCCAGCTGCCCCTGCATGGCAAACCAGTCCTCCCAGCCCTTCACGTCCCGGGCAGGTTTTGTCCAGGTCTCCGTGGGGAAGGGGATGTCTCCTGGGGGCAGAAGCGTGGTGGCTTTCAGGGGTGCCCCCGCAGGCAGGGGTGCCCACGGCTGGAGGCAGGATGGGCTCCGAGCAGCAGGGAGCTGGGGGCGGCAGGGACGCAGGGCGCCGCGCACCCAGGCACCCCGCGTCCCTCCCCTCGCCGGGGCCAGCGCGGCACTGCGGGATTGGGGAGCGTCCCTCACCCTACCTGTGAAGATGAGCCACTCCACCAGCCGGTCCAGGGCCGCCAGCTTCAGCTTCTTGCAGAACTTCTTGTGCAGGGGCCAGTTGGCGCGCTGGCACGTCACGCCGCAGTAGTACACGTTCTGGCACCTGGGGAGAGAGGCAGCGTGCCGAGTCTCGGGGTGCACCCGAGCCCTGCCCTGGGCAGCCTGGCTCCGCCGGGATCGCCCCAGGATCGCCGGGATCGCCTTGTTTGGGGCAGCTGAGCTCTGCGTTGAGGAAGAGCTGGCTGTGGCCCGCAGGCTGAGGGAGGCATCAAGGCTACCCAGCGTGTGTGCGGCACCCCAAGCTTCACCCCACCATTGCTCCCTTCCCCAGCAGGCTGCAGGGTGTCCACCACGCTGAGCTTGTCTTCTGGGAGCCAGAGGACGTATCCAGCTTCACGCTGTAGGACACCCCCTGCCCTGTACCTCTTGCATCGCCGGAGACTTTTGGGGTCAGGAAGAGCATCAGGGAGTTTCTTGCACTCAGCGCAAAACTTGAAGGTGTCCTCCATCTTCTGGAACATGTCAAAGTAAGTCCGGATGCCGAAATCACTGCCCTTTTTCCTCCCGTCCATGGCGGACCTGAAGAGCCCGGAGACATCTGGTGATGAGCAGCGTCCAACCCCGCTGCGAGACAGCTTCCACCCACGGTGCCGCCGCGGCCGCCCCGCAGGGCCCCCAGGCCGCCTTGCTGGCACGGCGAGGCCGACGGCCTCGCTAAGGGCTGTCCGGCCTTTCAGCCCTAGCAAGGACACCCTGCTCTGGGCTGCTTTAGGGGTGAGGCGCTGTCGGCCCCCCCGCCCTGCCCCGACGAGCCGTGGGATGGGTGCGGGGTACGCGCAGGGCGCGGGCAGGCCCCGCGTCGGAGCGGCCCGCCCGCCGGCAGAGCCGGGGGAGGCCGGCGGCGCCCCGGCCGCGAGGGACGCGCGGGCGCCCTGCGCGGCGGGCCGCTGCCCCGCGCAGCCGCCCGAGCGGCGCCCGCTCACTTGTACTCGTCGTAGCTCTTCACGTTGAGCTTCTGGAGGATGACGCGGGACAGGCCCGGCACGGTGCTGTCCATGGCCTGGAAGCCCAGGGAGTCCACGCTGGGGCCGGCGGCGCGAGCCCCGGGCTCCTCGGCGGCCCTCTCGGAGCGGCCCGTTCGGGGCGCAGCGCGGCCGGTTCTGTGGGCCATGCCCGCTGCGGGCTGCGGGGCGGCGGGGCTGCGTGAGGGCCGGGCGCTGCCTCGGCCGGGCCCCCCCGGGGCCGCCGCCGCCGCCAGCTCCGCGCCGTGCTCTCCACGCGCCTCCCGGGGCTGGCGACGGAGGGCTGGGCTCGAATGTCAGCCCCAAGGAGACGGAGCCCCCCCACCGCGAGAGCGGGGCGGCTCCTCCGGCAGGAACCCGATAGCAAAGCTATTCCGGTCGTGCCCTCCCGGCCGGCGGGCCCCGCTCCGGGGCCGGGCTCCCGCGGGGAAGGAGCCAGCGCGGGCCGGGCGGCGGCGGGCTCCCGCTGACCCCCTCTGCCCTGGCTCCCCCCGCTCATCGCGCCCGGCCGGCCCCGTCCCGAGGTCCCGAGTGCCCCCCCTCCCCACCCCCGGAGCGCCTCTCCGAGCCCCGGCTCCGAGCCCCGGGGCACCCTCCAGCTGCCGGGCTGGGGGGAGGCGGCACCTCGCCCCCCGCCGCCCCCCGCCGCCGGCCTCTGCCTTCCCCGCCGAGGGGGGAGCGGGCAGGGGACACGCCGGGCGGTGGGATCAGGAGGGGGGCACGCGGGCGCCTCACCTCGTCCTCTGCCCGTCCCTGCCGCACCCCGACCCGCTCGCCTGCGCCCCGGCGTCTGGGCAGCGGCTGCCCGCGTCCCGGGATCGCTTCCCGACGGCAGGAACGCCGGGAGGCAGTTCCCGGCCAAGAATATCCCGTGGCGCGGGCCTCGTGCCACCCCGCGCCTTGGCGGCGAGGCAGGGCGGCACCGGGCGCCCCGAGCGGGCACCGCGCTGCGGGGCTGCGGGGACCGGGGGGCTGCGGGCACGGGGGGCTGGGGGAACCAGGGGGCCATGGGCACTGGGGTGCTCTGGGGGCTGTGGGAACCGGGGTGCTCTGGGCACTGGGGTGCTCTGGGGGATGGGTGCTATGGGAACCAGGGTGCTGTGGGCACTGGGGTGCTCTGGGGGCTGTGGGAACCGGGGTGCTCTGGGCACTGGGGTGCTCTGGGGGATGGGTGCTATGGGAACCAGGGTGCTGTGGGCACTGAGGTGCTCTGGGGGCTGTGGGAACCGGGGTGCTCTGGGCACTGGGGTGCTCTGGGGGATGGGTGCTATGGGAACCAGGGTGCTATGGGCACTGGGGTGCTGTAGGTGCTGTGGGCTGTGGGAACCAGGGTGCTGTGGGCACAGCGATGCTCTGGGGAATGGGGGGCTGTGGGAATCGGGGTGCTCTGGACACTGGGGTGCTGTAGGTGCTAGGGGCCATGGGAATGAGGGTGCTATGGGCACTGGGGTGCTCTGGGGAATGGGGGGCTGTGGGAACTAGGGTGCTATGGGCACTGTGGGCTGCTACAGGTGCTGGGGGGGGCATGAGACCGAAGGTGCCATGGCACCGGGGTGCTGCAGGTGCTGGGGTGCCATGGGCACTGTGGGGTGCTGCAGGGGCTGTGGGGCCATGAGACCTGTGCTGTGATGGGCACTGGGGTGCTGTGGGCACTGAGGGAATTGGGGTGCAATAGGCACTGGGGTGCTCTGGGGGGTGGGGGGATGGGAGAACTGGGGTGCGATGGGCACTGGGGTGCCGTGGCGCCGGGGTGCCAGCCACTTGCCATCTCCCAAGCCCCTGCCCGAGCCTGGCTGCTTTGCCCGGTCTCTCCCTGCGCCCCCGGCGGGAGCCCTTGCCCCCGAGCGGGGCCTCCGCTCCCAGGAGCGCGGGGCGCGGGGCCGCGGGGCTCCCCGCGGCGCCCCCCGCAGCCTGCCGAGGGCCGCCCACACCCAACATGGCGGCACCAGCGTCGCGGGCGCCCCTCAACCGCACGTGACCCCAGCTGTAGGATTTCGCGAGGGTGGCGGCTCTCGCGAGAGGAGCCGGGTCGCCGTGGTAACGGGACGCGGCGGCGGCGGGCCCGGCCCGGCGCGCAGGTAGGCCGCGGGTTCGCGCCCCGCCGCCGGCGGGACAACCCCCCCCCCCCCACCCAACACATAGTCCCCGCACCTGCCCCGCCTCATCGCCAGCCCGGCAGCGCCACGGCCCTGGGCCCCGCGGAGGGGCTGCGGGGCTGCGGCTGGCGCCCCTCGGCGCTGGGGGTTGCCGCGGCCGTGGGTCGGGTTGCCTGGGGGAGCGGGCTGCTCCCAGAGGAGGCAAAGGCCTCGCGCGCGGCCTGCTGCTGGACGCGGCCCCGGTGAGCCCGGGCTGCAGCGGTTCGCCGCTTCCCTCCTCCCTCTTTCCCCCGCAGAGCCATGGCGGTGCCGGCGGGGCCGCCCAGCAGAAAGGGATCCTGCGCCGCGCCGCCTGCGGCAGCCGCGCCGCTCCTCGGCGAGCCGCCAGCGCCCAGCAAAGCCGTGCGGGTCGCCGTGTGGAAGGCCCGGGGCCTGGTAAAGCTCCGCGTCCGCGGCGGCTTTCGGAAGCGACGCCGGAGCGGTTCCCTGTGCCGCGGTCCCGTTACGTGGGTGTCCGGCCGCGGGCAGAGCAGCGCGAGGGAGCGCGGGGGCTGGCTGCTCCCCACGGAGGCTCCCGCGCCCGGAGCAGAGGCTCCTCAGCCTCCCGGGGCGCCGCGTTGCCGAGGCTCTCTGCCTTCCTCGCCTTGCGGGGTGGCACTGGCAGCTTTTTAGAGCAAAGCACAGCAAAAGTGTGTATCAGCGAGACAGATGCCTCTAAAAAGAGCTGTCACTGTCCTTGGCTACAGAGTCAGCTTTCCATCCTAGCTACGGCAGTTTAAATTGTATTGAAATCTGTAGGATGGCTCCCGTTTTAGAAAGGCAGCAGTTGCAGTGCAGCCCCGATGTAAGAGTAAGGGCACAGATCAAAACCTGACCATGGCGATTTCCGTGCGCGGCATGATTCGCCCCGCTGTCCTTAAAGCCTTCTGGAGGAACTGGCTTTTAGGAGGGAATGCAGAGGAGAAGCTTCGCTACTGCTGCAAACAGAAAAATGCAAATCTCTGCTTCTGCTCTGGCAGCAGTCAAAAAAGCAAACCAAAACCCATCTGTCTGTTTTTTTGAGATTTGTACATTGTAGTATTTGAGTGCCTCTCACACTGAGAGATTCAGCAAACAGCACCTTAGTCGAGAAGTAGAAGGCAATGGGAGGGAAAACGGTACTGAAAATAGTAGACCAGTGGTCTGATTGCATCTGGAATAGTGCATGTGGTTCTGGTTACTCCATCTTAGGAGTAACTTTTTGCTATAGCAAAAAGAAAGAGGTTTACAAAGTCTAATAAAAAGAACAGCAGCATGAAAAAAAAAATCCAAATACAGGAAGTGTGGGAATCCATATGGTTAGAGGAGATTGCGAGAAGGATGAGAGAGGAATATAGAATAAAGAAGGTAACAGAAAAAGGTTAATTGAATTCCTCTATTTAGCTGTTCATGTAATATATGCTCAAGGAGACAGTGAAAAAGGCTAAAAATTAAAACCAAGTGAATGAAATCTCATTTTGTGCAAAAGCCTATATGGAAATCTTTACCCCAGTGAAATGGAGATGAGAAACTCAGGGATAGACCCAGGCATCTCTGTGGCTCAGGATTAAAGAACAGCTTGGCGTGGGTATGACGATCCTTGTGTTCAGGTTTGGGGTATTGACCTCTCTACCCTGGATGGAGAGAGACAGCTGTGTCTCTTCTGCAGGGACACTCTCTCGTCCATAACTGCTTTTTTTGCAGCACTTCTAGCAGCACTGTGGAAGTGCCTGGTGCAGCCCACTTGGAAAGGGCTGCCGGGTTGTGTGGACTCCAGGCATGACATGCTGGGCTGGCACCATTCCTATTCACCTATGTTTAAGATTTTCCTCAGAGACATTTGAACCCCCTCATCTCTATTTAAACAAGTGATATGAAATTTAAAAGCAAATTCTGGAGTTCTCCAAAGTACTTGCTGGAACTCCTACTTGATTTCAGGGCATTCTGCAGCCACGCCATGTACAAAAGTGTCCTGTGAGCTCAGGCATGCAGCTCAGGAGCTAACTGAGGGGACTACAAAAATCTCAACCTTCCTGGAAGCACTCTATAATTTTATTTGCTTTCGATATATCTTTTGAAGCCTTTCCTCAGGTGGAGTCCAGACCTCACCTTCCCCCTTGCCTATTCCAGCAGCAGGTATTAATAACCCCTTGGGCATCACAGGGTAGTGGAGCAGAAATTTTCCTTTCTAAAGATAGGGAGTGGTGAGGTCTCAACAAGGCCAAGCTTTGTTCCTCTTCTCCATTCTTGTAGTGAACAGCCAAAGAACCTGATGTACTCTGTCCAAGGCCCATAACCGAGCTGCCCCCCAAAGACAACTTTGATCATGGGCGTTTTCTGCAGAGCCAGCTGCTTAATGTGCTGTCTGTCTGTGTTTGACAGAAAGGGAGCAAGAGTGACACACCAGTCACTGTGGTGCACGCAGAGTTCAATGGCATGATCTTGGGAGAGTCCTCCAAGGTCGATGTCTTGCCAAATGGGACAGCAGAGTACAATTTCACAACCAGCTTTGAATACAGCCGTGACGGGCCCAACTCCTTGGACAGCATTGCGCAAAGCCCCGTGCTCTGTAAGTACCTGACACTGACTCTCACTCCTCGGAGGGCTGGAGGTGGGTGCTCCCAGTGGCTCCGCTCTGCCTGCCTGCCGCAGGAGTTGTTCGTTCAAGAGTAGCTCTTAAGCAGCAGCAGTGTGGGGGTCTCCATACCTCTGTTCTCACCTCTGCTGGCTAGAAGAACCTCCTTTCATGTTGGCCCATGCCCCTGAGCTTTGCTCCTCCTGTCAGCCGTGGGGGATGAAGTAAGAGGGCTTGCCAGAGCTGACCCAGACCCTTTGCAGCCCGTATCTGATCTCACTGCTCTTAACTGCTGATCTGAAGCTGACTGAGCAACTCTGCCAGCTCCTGTCTATTTTTCTCCCTAGTGACAGTGACAGAAGTGTTGCCAAGGGAGAAGAGACAGAAGGAGGAGAAGACTGTGCCTCTTGGCCAAGCTGTGGTGGACCTTCTACCTCTGCTGCAAGGTACAGCATAGACTTCTAGAGCCTCCATGGTCACTTCTTACTCTCCTGCATCTTTTGATCCTTGCTTATTGATGCCTCACTATAACTTTCCTTCTGTTGACAAAATGGGCTTCGTACTATCTTTAGAAAGCTGGCTCTTGGGAGAGTGGGGGTGACACCAGCAGCTCAGCTTCAGGAATTAGGCCATGATTTCTCTACAAAGGGTCTCATTTTATGCTGTTCTCATTCCTTTTCTTCCCAGGACAGTGTTCATTTAAGGTGTTAGCTCCTTTGTATGCAGTGCCTACCTCTCCATTAGAGAACGTTCCTCCAGAGGCCAAGGTATGTGGAATTTGGAAGCGTTCCACCACTCATTCATCTCTGTGCTGCTTTTTAATGGGAAGGTGAGCATGACTCAGCCAGCTAGCACATCGCATATGTGTTACGGCCCTATATATTAAAAGCTTGGGGGCCCTTCTGACTCCCATTGACGTCTGTCCCAGGTTGCTTATGATAGCTGAGGTAGAGCCAAGAAATGCTAATGTGTGCAGCTCCCAAACTGCCTTAGAAAGAACATTAGAGATGCAAAGTATAGTGCTGAAAAATCAGTAAAAGGCAAAGGCAGGATTGCCTGCCCAACTTCATTAGTCTTCCCTTCTGTGGATGAAATGTCTCAGACATGTCTCCATTATTATACAATTTCTTACTGCTTTTCTTGCAAGGTCCTCACTCATTCAGCAAGTTGAAAAGCGCCCAGTGAATGAAGTATGAGGCTGGGAAAATGTGTCTAATTTTGCTCCGGATTTCGCATGCGGTAGCACTGCAAGTGGATTGGATTGTGGATATTGCTTTGACTTTTCTGCATTTAAGAAGTGTTACATAATAAGTGAGGAATGGGCCTACCCACTAAGGAGGGAAGATGATAAATGCCGAATAGCTGCTTTTTCACTGCAAGCCATCTATCCATCCAGAGTTGGGGTGGGTAATTAAAGACTGCGCACGATGTGTGGAGAAAGGGCAGAGCTGAAGTGCACCCCTAGCCTCGGTATGCTCTGCATCGTGAGAGCGTTGTCTTCCATCCCTGATGTTCTTTTACCGTGGTTCATTTCATTGGATCCTACTTATAAATATCCCATGCCCTGAGCAGGTTCTGCTTTAAACAAACAAGCATCACAATTCAGACATATGACAAATTGATCATAAGATTCCTTTCCTGTGCTAGTCTATTTTCTTTTATATCTGAAGTGATGAATAAGATAATATTGTGCATTCTGGCCTTGGTTTTCTACTTACTTCTCCCTCAGGAGCAGGAGAATTATAATTGCCTGGCTATTGCCTCTAGTCTATCCTTGTCTCACAGTGTGGCCTTGAAGTGACTGTGTGTGTCCAAGAGCCCCTGCTTTCTGCAACTCAGCTTTCAAATGGTAATCTCCTGAGTGTCACCTTGGAGGCAGCTTATTCTGTCCCCGAAGCATTTGTTCCCACTGGACCCCTGCAAAACTACATGGCTTGCCTGCAAGTACCAGCAGTTGGGGAGGTAAGAATCGATCCAGGCCTGGTAGAGTAGGTCTTCACTGCTATGAAGCAACTTGTTATCCCACACCTTGCACCGTGGAATGAGTGACTAGGTCCATGGGGCTGTACAGCTGCTCCTATGCATGTGCTACAGCAGTGTTGTGATTGCTCACAGTCTTTGCGGTGTGATGTGTTTCTTTAACGAAAATGAAGGTCTGTGCATCTGTGTGGCAAGATTTGGATTGAAACTGGTAGGATTTTTTCATGTGGATATTTGTTTTTTTCACTCGCTTCTCTGTGTGCATGTGGTGGAGTGTCCTTTTAAAGCCAGGCCCCTGCTCTGCTGCTTTACTTTGTTGAACCCAGTTGAGAACACCTGATATTTACTCCTGCTGGGAGTGAAAGTCCTTTTGCTCTCATGCCCTTCTAGAGAGAATTCCTCTTGGTCTTCAAGAATGGTGTCCTAAAGCTTGGTGGTGAAAAAGAACCATTACCCCGGCCCAAAAAATGGCCACTTGGTAACATCATGGCCCCTGGTGCTCTGAACATACCCAACTCCTTCATCGTTGGTGGCCCCTATGAAAATGAGGATGGAGAGCTCAACAAAAGAGAGGTGAGAAAGGACTGACAGGGTCATGGTTGGCTCTTAATGCTAGTGGGCTGTGGTGCTGCAGGGCAGCTGCTACCTTGCTCTGCTGGGATGTCCTGTGTATAGTAGTTGGATGCCTCTCTGACTGACCCAGATTCTCTCCTGGGGAAAACCTGGGAGGTGGCGATTTGGGCCCAGATTGCTCTCCTGGCTCTGACCACGTGCTATTTTTCACAGGACAGAGAGTTCAGGGTCCAGTCAGAAAGCATAAAGAAGAGAATTGTATGGGACATGGAAAGACGTTGCTTCCTAGATCCTGCTGCAGTACTTGTGTAAGAAAGCTGAAATCCTCCCTTCCAACACTGAGCAGTAGGGAAAAGCCACTCTAGAATTCACTTAGTCTGGTGACTTGTCTTTCGCAATGTGCTAATGTTCTCAGACCTCTTACATGGTCAAACTGTGTCTCTGCCTTGTCTCCAGTTATCTGCTGGCTGAAGGTGTTTATGTGAGCAAAAGAGCAGCTAACTGCCTTTAATTGCTGGCAGCATCTCACTTCTGCCACACTGGGAGATGATCTTCATGACTGGTCTTGTTCCTTCCCATGACCTTTTCAGGGCTGTAACGTAAAGGTTTTAAGGAAGGTGCAGCAGGGGTATTGTCAGCAGACGTGGAGTAGGGTGGCCCCAAAGAGCTCTCCTCTTAGCTGCCAATTGAGTTTTGCTAAATTCTTGTTATATTAAAACCCTCTCACTCTCTCATTTGATTTTTTTTATTGGATAAGCTTTACCTATTATGTCTCCAGATAGTCTCAAGATCAGGATAAATATCCCATTTCTCATGGAAGCCTGCTATGTTCTTGGCCTCAGCCACATCTTGTGGCCATGACTTTCACAGCCAAATTACTTCTCATGTGTGGAAATATTCCCTCCTCTCTGATTTGATTTTTTTCCCTACACGTTTGTCAGCCTGCTTGCCAGTTTCAGAGTTACTAGGCACATTGAATGGGAGCTCAGAGTCTGCTTTTTCTGTGTAATTCAAGTTTTATACCAATGTTAATCATGTTCCTTTTTATTTCCTTCATTTCTGAAGTAACCAGGAAATGGAGAAGATCCAGCGTGTTGCTCTCACCATTGTTTTATAGCTATTATTGCCATAAATGTACATGGCACTGGATGGAGGGGAAAATGTGCAAGACAGGGGCCCTGCCACAAAGTACGGATGTTCAGAGGCCCAAGGGTGCTTGCGCTGCCACATGGGAGCGAGCGAGAGTGAGCACCAGCGTGGGCGCTTTGGGGCTGCACGGATCCGTACGAAGGGCGATGTGGCTAGGGAGGGAAAGCTCCTTTGCTTGGTTTCTGCAACTCCTCACTGTCCTCCCTTGTGCTCAGCCTGCAGAAGCGCATTGCAGAGTGCCGCTACTGGCCTGTGGAGGTCTGCAGGATGCCTGTGGTCTCTTCCAGTAAGGGGAAGACCAGCAAAACTGACAAGGTGAGAATGGGGAGTGATGTGTTGTTCTGGCTAGCAGAGAAGCATTGTGTTATCATGCATTTTCCCTTTAATGTCTTTATCATACCAAAGCCAGCCTTGAACCAGCCAAAGGGAGTCAGAGGGCTAGTGGCTTCATTAAGGGAGTAAGCAACTTATAGAGCTGTTAAATAAACAAAGATTTTTTTTTCTTATAGCATACAGATCTCTTGCTGATGGTCTGAAGTAGCGTAGTGAAAAGGGGTCAGGGAGGAGACACTTTTGGAGAATATGGAGTAATTCACTGAGGTTATCCAAAGGGGTTTTTGAGCATCTTGAAGAAATTCATGCCCTCTTTCTTTAGGTGTGAATAAGTTATGCTCTTGCACTTAAACTAGGGTGCTTCAATAAAGAAACAGCTCCTTAACTAATGGTTTCAGTCCTCGTGACTGATCATGGGAGAGCTCCTACTCTATTCCAGCACAAAGTCACCCAAGTTAGTCTAAATCCCATTTGGCACTCACTGATGCCAGGATTTTGCCGTATACGTGTCTGAGCTCCTTCTCCCTTACCCTCACCAGTCCAGTGTTAGCCCAGACTCTCAGACATCAGTAGGTACCTGATTTCCATCAGACCTGAAATGCTCACAATTCTGGTAGGGTTGCTTGGTTTTCTAATCGAAAAGTCAATAATTTAGCAGCTGTATGTTGAAAAGACCATCCTGGGTTATGGCACAGTGTGGGCATTACTAAGAAAAGCTGCTCTGCAGAGATTGGAATAAAATTGGGATTCTGCATATAGAGTGACTAGAGTTTTTTCTTCCAGGCTGTCTCGGCTCTGTGCCAGCGACCTAGAGCCCTGGCTCATCAGGTGCATCAGTTTGCTGTGTGGCCTTTACTTAATGGGATCAGTGACCTTGTTTGCTTCAAGAGAATAACAGTCAGATCAGTAACTCTGTCCCTTGCTCTGTGTTTCCAGGGAGATGACGACGGACAGATTTTCTTCCATGGTGTGGCATATGTCAACATGGTGCCTTTGCTGTACCCCGGTGTGAAGCAGATACGAGGGGCTTTTCGTGTCTTTGCCTATAAAGACAGCGAGGTGTTTGAGAAGGTGAGCGCAGGCCAGCCTCCACACTACTTCTGCAGCCTGGAGTTGGGCGTAGGCGGCCTGGCCAGTGTGCAGGGAGCAGGGGCAGTGTGGGCAGTGCACTTCTCAGCGACTGGCTCTGAGACTTCACTGTCCTTCCAGTGATGGAGAGAAATTATAACACGAGTTTTTAGGTGCAGTTTTCTCAAAGGCAGGGTATTTCCAAGTAGAAGGTGTGAGTGAGCAGGTTTGGGGGCTGAGGGAGGCTCTGAGTCTGACTCTGCTCCTTTCTCTGGCAGCAGCTGAGCAGGGAGAGTGGTAAGAAAGATTCTCACTCCCCATTCGTTTGCATGGGCAAATGAGCTGTGCTGCTGAGAAAAACAAACGGTGTACACTGTCTCCAAAATGATAGTGTTACCCCAGGCAACAACCAAAAAAGCTGCCACTGGAGCTCTTTCCACTGCGGCTCATGGAGGTTTATTTGTCTTTTCACTTTTCTCCCCTCCATGTTGCCAAAATGGGTTACTCTGTTTTCCCACAGTACTCCTGGAACAGATCCGAGCATGTTTCAGGAGGGCAGATACACAGCCTGGTTTTACTGTCCACTTTACCCTCTGGGCTGCTGTCCAGTCCACAGGAGCTGGGTGAATTACAGCCCTTTTCCTCACACCCATGCCACTGCTGGCTGCTGGCTCCTGGAAAGCAGGGCTGGGCACACCGCTGTGCTCTGGTCTCTGCTTCACAACATCCTGGCTGCATATAATGGCCACTTGGCTGCACGGTACTGCCTGTCCCCTCACATTTATCACAAGTGTGGTCATGCATTCTCATTTCCTGCTTTTCTGGATGCTTTGAGCTGGTCCTTGGACTCAGTCCAGCCAGTACCTGGTACAAGTGCTCCATTCTCTCTCCAGTGTCCCTTCAGTTCCTGCTAGCCCAGCTCTTACTACAGTAACAGCTGAGAGGCAGCAGCCTGTGGTGGTCAAGCGGTGCGTAAATGCACAACTTCAAAAAAGTCAGTTCCTTGCAATTCACTGATGTGCATCAGGGGAGCTGCTCCGCAAGGGAAGGTGAGCCCAGAGTCACCACAAGGCAGGCAGGGCAGTGACCTCACCAACAAGGAGTGCAGTCCCATAGTACCCCAAAAAAGAAGAGCAGAACAGAGCTGGTCAAGATAGCTAAGCTGATCTAACAGTTCAGATCATCAGGCGAGTTCATAGGGATGAGGTCGGTGCAAGATCAAGCCAGGAAATCAAGCCAGTGAGTTAGCACAAGGGAGGTACATAGTTGGCACTAACATATCTACCATGAAGCTTGGGCAAGAATTGAGGGCAAGTGCCTTGATTTAAATGCAGCTCTCGAGAGAAGCCAGAGAATTCACCACTGAGGCTTTCTCATGCAGTTCTTTTCATAGCAGTCTAATCTGAGGTTACGCAGCTGTATGTATCAGAGCTGGCCTTGAGCACAGACAGCTAAACCCCTGTGAAGGGAGGAAGAGGATGTGGATCTTCTTAGCACATTCAGGGCCTGACAATATGTTTTGCAACTGAGAGGTTAAAGGAAAGGGGTGGGGAAGCCCAGTTTATCCCTTGATTCCCCCTGTTCCCTCCTTTTTTTTTTTTTTTTTTTTTTTTCAGACTAAAAATCAGCTCAGTGTTTTCCGGGATCTGAGGCCTCAGATCAGTCTGACCAAGGAAGGGCAATGGGCCCCAGGGATCAATTCTCCTCTTTCCAGAGCTGCTCCCAGTAGGATCCAGAGGGAGGATAAAGAAAAAATCACCAGAGATAAGGAATCCAACAGGAAGGTAAGGTCTAGAGAGGCATACTACATCAATTTCTACATCAGAGATAGGTGAGGAATGCAGAAAGCAGGAGGCACAGGGTGTTGATGCTGTGTTGGGAGATGATCACTGCCCTGCAGTTGGTGAGGAATCCCCAGTGCATGATGTAGCAGCCAGGCCTGCTCCATGCAGGCTTGACAGTCTCTCCTCCATGCTCTGAGAGCAGCAAGGAGGGCACGTGCCTCTCTGGGGCATTCCAGCTCTAGATAGCCATGGCAGCTCCTTCTCAGAGCAGGGCTCCAGAGCCAGCTGCGCAACTGCTGCTGTCCAGAGAGGCTCATGCCGAGCACATGGAATAGGCTGCTGAGGCAACCCCAAGAGCTAGGACCACAGGAGTGAGATCCACTGGCACACAAGGCCTGTCTTTGCAGTTCAGCTGCTTTGCAAAGTTGAAATCTGTGACACTGAATGAGGTTTACAGGCCTGTTTTCTGGGGGTCAGTGTCTCAAGATAATCCCTGATTAACTATACTCTGCCTCAGCCAACTGAGAGATATTCATCATCTCGAAATTTCAGTACATGCTGCCTGAAAAAAATGTACAGCATGGCATATGGCTCAGCTGCTTCAGACCCATGACTTGTCAGTGTGTTGCACTGCAAGCACTCAGCGGTCATACAACTACTGACTTTAAAGCCATGTAATTCCACTCTAGGTCATGTCCTGAATTTGTGACGGCATGAAGTTTGTTGACTGTGAACAACAGACATCTTTTTTTCTTCAATAGCTATCCAGTGCAGTAAAAATCCTGTCATCAGATGTTCCAGTAGAAGCTGAAAATGTCACATATCTCAACCACAATGGACAGGTATTTCCAAAGATAGGGAAAGAATGCTATACCATCACTGTGTGAATGTCTCACACCTTTCACATAACTAACTTCTGCGAGAGCAAGCTGGATGAGGGACATCTTACGCAGATGCTATTCTGGAGTTCCTCCAGTGACATCTGACTGGAGTATTGGGCTAGAAGGTCACTATAAATAATCAGAGGGAAGAGTTCCTTCATATTTTGTCTTCTTCCTCAAAACATCTAGAATGCATATGCATTCTTCAAGAAGATTAACTGTTTGGCCTTTCTGATTTTTCCTAGGCTGATTTCTTGCACTGGAATTTGCTACTGTAAATTATTCTGAGGATAGATTACTAAACAAGCTGTATGCAGTTTCGAGGCGATTTGCTGAAGATCTGTAGCTGTATGCTCTGTCTTTCATCATGCCAGTAATGGCCCTAGACAGCAAGATTTTGAGAGAGCAATGTTTATCTTTACAGCAATATGTTGAAGCAGGAACATTCCTGGTGATGGAGATAAAGCTGGAGAAGGCCTTGGTACCAAAACGATTGCCAGAGGAGCTCACCAGACGGTATGTAAAGACATGCTGTAACTCTGGGGTTGACATCTCAGTTCTTCCACAGGATAAAAACGTGGCTGTACAGTGATCCACCCTCTCAAGAGACCAATTGAAGACTTGATCCAAAGCCTGCTGAAATCAAGGGGAGGATTGGGCCAGACCTATTACAGCATATGTTGGGTTTGGAAAACAGTCACATTCATTCCAGCTGGCATCTCTTAGCCATTCATCTCCAAAAGAGAGACACCAGAGCAACACAGCTTTACCCTGTGTTCCTGCCCAGGTGTTGTTTCCCATTAATCTCCACCTGCTTGCCTCTTGTGTGCAATATTCAGTTGCTTGGTCACTGTCTACCAGCATGGTAGGATTCCTGTAGCATCAAAATAGTATGGTTCAATTTTTTCCTCTTCCACAGTTTTTGTACAATTTTCTACTCATTCCTCAGCTCTTACATTAGTTTTTGCATCATTCCACTGTAGAGCTGCTGTCTCTCATCTCCATTGCTTCTAACCTTCCACTGTTTGCTCAGTTTGAGCAGTTGCTTCTGTCCACAAAGTGATGGCCTTGCTGTGTTACAGCCTAGTAAGGCCTAGCATGTATAATTTATTGAAAAGAAAAGAGAAAATACAACAAATGAATAAAATATAATGTGTATGGGCTGTATGTCTCTCAAACAGAAATATCAGCAGAAACCACACAGCAACAGCCATTCTTTGAAAGAAGAGTCTGTGTGTTGTCTTCTGTTCTGCCTGTTATCTTCTAGAAAGAGCATGTCTGAGGAAACCGAAAGCCCCCTTTAAAACAGAGCTTCTCCTGACCTTTCTTATACCATTCCTACTCTACTGCAACTTGCATGAATTAAATGTAATTCCTCCTCATCCACCTGCCATGCGCAGATGTGAGTTCTGGATACCTAGTCATTCTGAATCTTAGGAAGGGCTCTGTCTTGGGGGGCTCCAGCTGATGACACGTACATATGTTATTGCAGATATCATCAGGAGTGATTTTTCTTTTCTTCTGAAAGGACATTTAAATGCATGTCTCATTAGCAAACCACAACTCTATTTCTTGGGCTGCATTCAAAATGCTCTGTCAGCCTCTACTTGACTTTTGCTTGTTTGCTTTCCGCTAGGTTCTTGTTGTGGTTCGTTTTCTTTTTCTCACCATTAAACGAAGCTGCCCAGTTTTCATCTCTGGTAACACATAGCTGTGTTACAAACATATCAGTGATGGGCGCTGGGCGCTGTTCAAAGACTGGGTGAGGGTGGGACTGAATGGGGGAGCTGCACTCACCATTTGTTCAAGCTTTGTGGCTTCCCAGGGAGTAGTGATGGGTCTCTGCAGGGAGGTACCAGAGAGGCAGCCAGTTAGGGCCACAACACTAGATAGCACAGCACAGCCGAGTCTGGGAGAAAAGCGTGAGGACTTCTTGCTGTTCATGGTAACACTGCTTTACACAGACCAGCATCTTCTCTGGGGCATGAGATAGCCCCAGAGACTAGATGCTGAGTCAGGTGACAGGATATGTCTCATATGGGGCAAGGGACCAACAGGAGTGGCAGCAGGCACAGTGGGAGAGTGTGATGTGGCCCTTTCAAGAGAGCACAAGAGAGGGAGCTGAATCTTGTGCTCAACACTGAAACCCAATAGGTTTTTAACAATGAAGAGGTTTTGTAGCTGTGAGGAGCCACAGGGCTCCTGTGGTCCTAGAAGGGGCCACAGATCAGGACCTGGAGAAGTCAGCTGGTCAGAGGCTCTGTAACCTGGCAGAACTGTTACAGGAGTGGTTTATTTTTAGTGCAAAAGAATTTGCTTTGCTATTTGGGTAAGACCAATACAGGATATGAAACCTTCACTTGGTGGTTTGAGTAGTGTTCTAAAGATGTACGATGTTTTCAGTACCAGCAAGGAAGAAGTCTTGCTGAAGAACCCAGTGAATTTAGGCTGTTTTGAAACCAAGGATTTTCATAAAATATTAGTAAAATTACTGTAATCCTAAAGGATTTTAAGAAATGTTTGAAAGGTCATTGTAAACACAATAATGCTTCAAACAGGCATAATATAGTATAAAGGAGCCAATGCATGGCTAAGGCATAAGGTGCCACAGCTGCACTGTGGGATGTCAGGAGCTGATGGCCTGGCTAGCCTGGGGTACACAGTGATAAAATTCTTCAGAGCGTTCCTCAAGTTGATGCTTTTTTTACAGTTGTTCTGGCAGACCAAGGAGGTTGCGAGTTAAAGGAATAACGACTTGGTAAGAAGGTCTGCTTCTGTAGGATAGTGGTTTGGATTGTTAGCAATAGCACGTATTAACTCCACCTGCTGTGCTGTACCGAGTTTCTAAAGGAGTTTTTGTGTGACAGGTCAGTAAAACCTTTGAAAATAACAACTAAATAAATCTTTTCTAACCTCTTTCAAGTGTGATGATCAGCAGGGAGCGAGGCAGTTAGTTCTGCCAAGACAGTATGATGAGCTACAAGGATTGATTGTAGGTGTTCTGGGCTTTACAGCTCATTCTTGGTCTGAGATTTCACAGTTTCTCCCTTTCTTGTCCCTGCAACGTATCTTTGGATATGAAGACAGGCCTGGAGCCCTCGCACTGCAGGCTGCCTGCACCTAAGACAAGTGGGCATCACTGGCAGCATGTTATGCTGGTCTCTCCTCTCCTCTCCCTAACAGGATCAAGGAGATGATTCCCACTCGCCCTCTGCTGCCTCGCCAGACTGCAGGAGCCGAGAAGGTATGTGCCTTGTATGGCCATTCAGCCACCCCATTCTGCCCTCATCTCTCTCACACAAGAGAGCTTCATTTTCAGGCTGACCCCTGAACAACACATGTTTGGGATTTGCAGAGGAAACACATGGAGAAGAAGCCTTTTGAATGTGTTATCTTCACAGTATCTCGCCTTTGAAAACCATTGGTGGGCTGTGGGCAGGGGTAACACAGCCCACATCTCTTCCATACAAGAGGAAGAGATCTAGGAGAGGCAGAGAAGAGAGGAGCAGTTTCGGGGTCTTTGGAAGAGAGTTGGATGCTGGAGAAAGAGGCTACCAGATTCCTGTACTTACCCCTGGACAGTCCCAACCCTTTCTCTTCTCAAGCTCACCCACATGCTTCTCCAGACCCAGACAAACATAAGCAGAGTCAGTCCTTGGCCTCCCTTAAATAACCAAGAATTTTTGAGGGCTTTTGTGTGTGTGACATACCGACTCCAGAAAATGGCCTGAGAGCACTGGCTCATTTTCTGTAGGCACGGAGCAGCTATCAAAGGAGAATGTCCTTGGATGGCCCCGGCCAATGGTCAGTTCAGAACAGCGGCAGGAGAAAAAGCAGTACTTAGATAATTGACCTCAGTGCTGCTGCAGAATTGATTTGCACTGGACTGTCTGGAGCGTGTAGAGTGATACATTTTGATCCTTGCAGACCATGGAAGCTTCTGCTACTGAGATGATGGAGATTACAGACTGCTGAACAGTGCTGGCCCATGGTTTAAAGGGCTCCCAGCAAATGAGATATATTTTACTTACAGCCAATTATGCTGTTATAAAAGAGACAACGATGACTGAAATACTGGGTTCTGATCAAAAAGTATAGCAGAAGCAAAACCTAATTATAAAGGAGCTTTCTTGTATTTGCATGTAGATATTTTCAGAGCCCTCAGGCACAGAAAGAAAAGGATGTATGACAGACTAATTGAGACTGAGTCAGGTGGAGCTTATGCAAGGTGTGGGCTCTGGCAAATAAAATACATTTCAAGGTTGATGGCGCAAGTAACTTGTGAAGTTTTCTTAATTATTTATTTATTTTTACTGTTGATTCCTGCTTTCTAGGCTGTGGAAGATTATCACAACCAGATCACAAGCATTGCTGTCACCATCCTGAGCGAATACCATGAGCTGTTTGGGAAGCAGCTACCTGACCAAGGAGCAATAAATCATCAAACCCTGGAGGAACAGAAGTGTCAACTCAACTTTGAGCTCAACAGCTCAGGAAAATATTTTGCCTTTAAGGAACAGCTAAAGGCAAGGATTTTGTGGTATTGATTTATTTCTCTACCTGTGCCTGTTCCAGCAGTTTCTCAGTGAGGAACTGCTGCTCTGTGGTGGTATGACAAGTGCCATGTTACCCCGGAATCCCTTTTAGCCATCCAGGGCTATTGCAGCTGGCATCAGTATCATCAAGTGTTGCTCTAACAGGGCAAGGGCTGGGCTGCTTTGACCATGGACCAAGAGAACCTTTCCTGTCCATGGAGGAAGGCTCCCAGTCACCTGCACTTGCCCTGTGGCTGTAGCCTAAGCAAGGCAAGGCTGACTGCTCTTCCACGCAGGCAATCCTCTTCTGGCAGTCTCACTCTCCAGGCCTCCCAGGTGGATGAAGGCAGAGGCCACCTCTCTCAGCCAGTTAGCCTTGGCCCGTGCTCTGTCTGGATGCCCTGTCTCTGTGCCGAGGCAGCCAGTCTTGCCCAGGGAGGACAGCCTACCTCACATGTTGTCCCTCAAAGGAGCACGTGTAGGGCTGAGAGGCGGGAAGGGAATTCACTTCTGTTTGCTTTTCTTTCATCACTGCTGGGCTGGATGTCGTCCTTAGAGCTAGGCTGGAGCTTCAGGCTAAATCTGTGTGTTCTGGCTCTTTATTATGATGATTACAGAGCTGGTGGAGGAGGTAGGGGAGACCTGCCTTGTCCAACAGTCGCATGTCTCTGCAGTATGTGGTGGTGAAGATCGTGAGGGAGAAGTACCTGAAAACAACAGCATTCGAGTCCCTGGAGCAGTTCCAGGCATTTCTCAGTGAACTCTATGTGTATCTTGTGGATCAGATGCATATTGCCTTGAACCAGGTAGGCAGAAATCTTGACATGTGTCCAATAAGCTGGGATGGGTGACCTGGGACATAATGGCTTCATTGTGGTGCCAGAGCTTGACACTGCTTCTGGTGAAGGCAGCAGGACTTTTGCCTTCAAGACAGAAGCAAGGTTATGCTTTCATATGCTGCAGTTATCACATGGGGGCCCTGAGCTACTCCCAGAGGCCCATATTTAAGCGGCTGGATTTGGTGTATCCTGTTGCTATAAAATCCAGATGCAGGTTATGTGTGAGGTGCCACTAGTGAAAGCTGCTGTACCTGGCTGTCACAGTGAGAGTGTCTGGGTCCCTGCTATCTGGCACAATCACCCAGGCAGAGCACAGACCTCCTAGAGTGAATTGGGTCACCAGTAAGTGACACCACAAAGGAAGTTTGAAATGGTTTTGGTCTAGAGATGTTTTTACTTGTCACAACTGCACATAATGGGTATGCCCCTTCCCTGTGTGATGGGGGTACCTGGGAATAACACAGGTTCACAAGACTGAAGGGCTGTGTCCCACCACCATCAGCAGTTGGGACAGCTTGTCTTTCCAACCTACCCAGCCTGGGGACACCAGAACATTCTCTGCACAGTGCAGGATTGGGGGCTGCTGCTGTAGCATGATCACATTAACCTTCCTCACCTTCCCCAGGGCTAACTCACTTTCTCACCCCTTACAAGGTACTGTCCGAGGAAGCTGCTGCTCCTACCCCTCCGTCCTGCACGACTGACGAGCAGCTCCGGCTCTTTGCTCACGAAGCTGAAGTCAGCAAGGACTACAAACTGGCATCTCTTTACTACCAGCAGGTGAAGCAGCCCCTACTTTTTCCTGCCTGTCTCCCACATGCCTGGGCTGGCAGCAAGCACGCCACCACAGCGGCTATGGGGCCCCTGTTCCTGACAGCTTAGGTGCTCACCAGCCAACTGTGTAAGAAAGAGGTGAACATGACCAGGATACTCAGAGTCAGTGTGAGGGATTTACTAGGCAAATGTTGCTCTCTGGAGGACTGAGACAGAGGCTGGCCAGGTCACTGAAGACTTCAGCCTCAAGGCCAGTGGAACTGGGATAAGCTGGTCCAGAAGGCATGCTGGGTGAGCACGGGGGACGCTGGGCCCTCTAACAAGAGGCTACGAGGAGATCAACTGAAGCTGAAGGACAGTGTTAGGTGAAGGAGGCTTAGAGAAAAGATGGGCATGATTCCAGTTAAGAGAAACCCTAGCACATGATAGACAAGGGCTTGATTGTTGCTAAACACAACCAGGATAGTCAGAGGAAAGCAACAGTTGTTCCAGAACTGCTTCCTCAGTCTGTTATATGTGCTTACGGAGTGTGATTTTGGGGAGTCCCCACTCCAGCAATGATCTCTTGGGTTCAGAGGGTAGCTCGGGACCAGCACAACATTCAGTACTGGCTGGACTATGGAGCGTTCTACCTCTTGCTTGATGAAACAATCAAAGCCCAGGAATGCTTCCGGGAGGCTCTTCGCCTGGACCCACATCACATGCAAAGGTACTGGGTGTTCCTGGTGCGTGAGAGCGAGGGTGAGGGATGTCCCCTACGTCACTGGCTGAGGCCTGTAAAGCTAACCTATTTGACCTTGTCTCCAGCTTGCTGCTCTGTGGGATTGTAGCAGTCATGCTGCAGCATTATGAAGAGGCAGAGATTTTCTTTGAGGATGCCAGCTGCTTGGAGCCATCCAGTGTTGTAGTCTGGACTCTTTTGGGTACAAAAGCAAGCCAGCCTCTGTGACCCAGGCACTCCTGAAGAGCTGAGCATTGCTCACTCCCCTGCTCCTCTTTCCCCTGCTCTAATCTGAGGGATAAGGAAATGATTTCTGGTCATATTACTCTTTCTTTCTCCCATAGGCCTCTTTTATGAGCTGCAAAATAATAATATTCGAGCAGAAATGGCCTTCCGTGAGGCTAACAAGCTACTGCAGGCACAGCTTGCCATGGAGAGGAGCGTCCCTGAGGCTCCTGAAGGAGAAGGAAGGAAAAAGCAAATTTCTGCTGAGTGTGGGAGGCCTCTCAATCCATGCCCAGGAGCATCCCTGCCAGGTAATCTCTAGCAAAACCAGCAGGTAGCCTGGTAGTGGCAAGGAGGGGGCTCAGAGCAGTGTGGGAAGTGGTAAACAGTGGGACCTAGAAGGAGAAGTACAAAGGGAAAAGGAAGAAGACGTGGACCAAGAGCTAGAATAGCCTACCATGAACCGTAGTTACCAGAAGCAGAGAACAGCAGCAAGTGTGCTGTTTTAAATGATGAAGTGCTCTGAAAGCAGCATACAATGCCTTGTCTTACCCAGAGCCGAGGAGAGGAACCAGTCTTTGCTTTTTACAGTTTTGGCCCAGCCCAGTGCTGCTGCTACACTAGTGTGTAGACAGCAGCCAGGGCGACCAGAAGAAACAAGCTTCCTTTTTGAGGTTTTGGAAGGGCAGAGCTGTCGTTGTGACAGTTGTACTTTGTGGTCATTCAGGTTTAGCTTTAATAAAAGCTGCTGCTTTGAGTTCCCAACATAGCTTGGACTGCTTAACCTATTCGAAATGGGCAAAACAGCAGCTCAGTGGTGGCCCTGAACTGAAGGGCTTTTTTGGAGCCTCTCCGAGCTCAGACTTACCTTGAGCCAGGACTTTATGTCCCAAGTCCTAAATATTTGGCCAGGCTGTGGGAAATACCAGCTGGTTTTATTTTTAACACTACCACCACTCAAAGCAAAGTGCCTCAGGCAGGCAGGCCTACAATGTCATATGCCTTTTTTGGCCTGTTGCATGTATAAGGAAAGGGATGTTGTCTTACTTATAACTGTTCCTAGCTTCACACATTCTCTTGTACTCAAAACTCCATCCCCATGGCTTATGTCCTGCAAAGTCTTTTCACCCCAGCCCTGGAAACCTGATGGTTCTTTCCTGTTTCCTCTCTCTCCCCATTTCTGTGGGATATTGCTTCAAACTGGCCAGTTTATGGCAAACTCTGCACCCAACGTTCATTGCTGGTTTTGTTCCAGAGGAGGCTGAAGACAGTGCAGCCAGCAGGCTGCCAGAGGCAGTGGAGGCTGCCCTAACCTGCATGGTGCCTGAAGAGGATGCTACTGCTCAGCAGAACAGGAGGCCTAAGAACAAGGAGGCAGCCCCGAGAGGTTAGGGCGTGGGGGTCTGGTAAAGAAGGGACAAGATCTCAGTGCTGGGAGAGGCCCTTCTGCAATCAGTGGGAGCACAGAACTGTGGCAGTCCTGATGCCAAGGCATCAAGTTTTATTCTCTCTCTCTTTCTCTGTCTTGGGAATCTTCAGCAAAGTGGGTTTATCCCAATTTTCAGAGCAATACGGTGAACAGCCAGTGGGTAAACACAGCTCCGAGGGGCTGGAGCAAAGGAAGGATGTCTGGGTTTTCTCTAACAGGTTTCAATTCACTTAAAAGTTAAGGAAGATCACCTTTTTTTCCCCCTCTGTGTCTCCTCCTGCTTGCAATCCTGTATTTTTCCCCTCTGGCGTCATGTGGTGCAGTCCCATTCCTCCACAGGATAGGCATCGCATCAGGGAACGCAGGAGCCCCCTTCCCGCACAGCGAGGGCGCTGGACGGTGCCGGCCCCCGTGCAGGGCTGCCTCCAGCTGGCCTGCCCTCAGAGCTGCCCAGCTCTCCTTTGGGAGCTGTGCGGCTGCAGTAGCTGGTGTGGTGCTCCAGCTGGTCTGCCCCCGCTGGAGCTCCCCCCCAGGAGGTGACTCATGCACACCTTCAACAGGCAGTTAGAGCTCACCTCTGAAGCTATGTAGACTTCATCATGCGGTTCCCTCCTACCTCCTTTCAGCCTTCTTTTGTCTTCTCTTCACATGCCATGGCACTCAGCTGCCTTCATCTACTGCTCTGCTGTCTCTCTCCCGAAATGCCAGCTCTTCAACTGTCCCCACTGATCTCCTTTGATCATATGCTAAGTGATCTGCCTCCTCTCCAGCTCTGCACCCCATGGATGGCAAAGAGATGGCAGTACTGGGTGCTCCAGGCTTTGCTGGATTGGGTTGGGCAGGCAGGGGCCTCACTGCAGTTAACTCTAACGAGTTTCAATTATAAAATCCTATGTTTTCTTCCTCTGTTTGGCCTATAAAATTAGCAAGTTGAGAATGTAGTTTCCTCTCACCTCTCTTACAAAAACTTAAGCTCTTCAGAACTAAATGGTGAATTAATCTCTGCTTTAGCCCCCTCTGCCACTTCCTGGGTTTTACACTGTGATGCTGAAATTCCTCTGCCTCCCAGGGTCTCCTACCCTGCTCTTATTTCAGAAACAGAGACCAGTTGGAGACTTATGGAGACACCTTTTCTTGCAGGACTTAGCCAACCTCCCTGCACTATTTTTATGAAGACAGTGGACTTCCTGATTAAAGTCAATGCCATCCAGGTCAGCTCAAAAGGGAGTGGAGGAGAGGGAGGGGAGGCTGGGTTTCCTTCCCTGGTTTATTACAAAAGAGCTGATACAAGCTCGAAAACCCCCTCTATTTGGCATGGAAAACAAGCTGTGCCCACAGCAGATGCCAAGTGCAAGGGGGAGCAAAAGCACCACTAGCAAGTAATACAAAACCGTGGCTAGGAAGAGTATTCAGATCAAAATGCTCCCTGGGGATTCAGTTATCCCAGGGAGGCAAAGTTCGTGCCTCCACTCAGTACTGCTTGCTGTGGAGGGAGCAACCAAGCTGCAGAAGGTTCTGGCAGATGTGCTCTTTCCTATCTTCATCTGCCTTTGGAGATGAGATGCATTATTGTGATGCTTCCCATACACCAGTACTCCTTTCTTGACACTTCTGTATGCCAGAGCAATTTTTAAATCATCGGTGGGCTGTCCCTTTCCTACACGGTGATCTCTGGGGGATTTCTCTGACTGCCACATTATGCTGTCTTATGCTTGGTTTTACAAGGCAGGGAGAGCTGCTCAAAGCAACACATAACTAAAAGCAATGGGAGGTAAATTTCTGAAGGAGATAAAAAAAATCTCCTGCCTGTTTCCTGTTCATGGAAGTCAAACAGGTGCAAGGCAGTGTTCCTGAAGTGTATGCTGCAGGTCACCATCTGCAGCAGTGAGTGCTGGCTCCAGGCCTGCTGCAGAGGGGCCAGCAGCAGAGCAGCGCGCTCCTGAAGGTGCCTTCTCTCCTCAGTTTGTTCACATGGCACTTGCCCACGAGCTGCTGAGTCTTCAGGGAGGTGCCAGCTGTGACTACTACCTGGTGCTGGCCCAGACTTACTTGTTGAAGGAAGACTTCTCCAAATCCGAAGAATGTCTCCGCGAGGCCATTAGACTTGACTACATGGTAATTCCCTGTCTTAACATGGTGCAGTAAGGTGTCTTAAAGTAGGAGATTGGTCAAACACTGTGGCAAACTCTGCCTGTACTGTTTCTGCATGTGAACTTAAGAGCCCATGCTTCATTTCCACTTGAGCAAACTTTCATGTTAGTCTGCAGCAGTTTCTCTAGGGGAGGACAATTGTAGCTGATGAACCACATCAGGATGTGGTCTGCAGCACTGCCTTCCTCATTACAGTGTTTGCATTTCTGCACAGAGATAGAGCATCTGAATGTGGACTCCTCTCAGTGCATCAGCTGCCTTTCTACTCCCTCTGTACATGCATTTCCTAATCCTCCTTCCCTGTGTTGGTGAGTCAGCCTCGCTTTCATGAGAAGCAGAGTTGCTATTCAGTAGAAATGGAAGTCAACTTTTTGAGATTGTCAGGTTGAACGGAATTCACAGAGGGCTGCAGAACTGATGTCTCTGAGTGCTGTCTGCACAGTAATGACACCTAGCGAGCCTGCACGGGTGAGGACACCACGCAGGGAAAGCCAGAGGAAGCCTCGGGAGCTGATGCTATGCAGATAGCCCTCCAACATTTTTATTCTGTACATAAAATTTGCTCCTCTGTAGTCAAATACCTGTCAGCTCTTCCTTTCTGTTAATTACAGAGGTCCCTGCCCTCCTCCTAGATCTTTCTCCCTCCTGTTTCTCACCCACATCTCCTGGCTTTGTGTGCACAGAATCCAAATGTCTGGGCTCAGAAAGGCCACCTGTGCTACCTGAAGGGAGACCTTGCAGAGGCAAAGGAGTGCTATGAGCGAACTGTCAGTTTTGTGGTGGATGCTGCAGAGATGCACTTTGTCTATCTGCGCTTGGGCTCCATCTACTTGGAAGAGAAAGAGGTGAGGAGCCAGCCAGAGTGGAAGAGGGGGCTTTTCCACAAAGCAAATAGCTATAGATTCCAGATCCCAGGTACAAAATGCCATTATGAGTAGGAACAGCTAAGGTCTAACAACATACAAAGCCTCCTGGAGCACTAAGCTCCTCAGAGCATGACCATTTTCCTTTGTGCCAAGCTCTAAACAGTCTCATTGTCTCAGGGTGCTAGTGTAGTACGTCATTATCATCATTGTACAAGCGAGGAGTTTTTAAATAATTTTATCAGTTGTTGCCAACATAGAGCCGCTGCTCTGGGGGCAGCGGGCAGGGTCTCAGCTCCCCAACAGCGGGGGAACAGCTTTCCCCAGTGTCCGAGCCCCACTGGCGATGGAGCGTTCAGAGAGAAGAGGGGCTGGCTGTGGCACAGCACCTATGTTGCAAACACGCTGCTCTCTCCCCTGGCAGTACGGCATGGCGAAGCAGACATACCTGCTAGCCTGCAAGAACTCCGCATCCTGTCTCACCTGGCTGGGAGTGGGAATTGCCTGCTATAGGGTAAGTGCAAATAAGATGTAAGATCCAAAGCATTCAAGTGGTTCATGCTGTAACTAGCTCTGTGGGGGCCTGGGGTGCAGGGCTTGCTTTTGCAGGATCCCCTTTGTTAAAGAAAAGCTTAATCTGTCCGTGAATCTGAAGCTCCTTAAGGCCATCTTGTGCTGCATGCTATCACAGTCCCAAGGATGGCACCCTGGGCTCCTCACACAGGCAATGTCAGAGGACAGTCACCCTCAGCTGCCCTGAGAGCAGCAATCTTTCCCTTCCCTGGTCCCTTTGCCAGGCCTGGCAGAGCCCCCTTCCCCAGCATGTCATGGCAAGCGTTAAACCTGGGCCTGGGCTTTGCTCCGAGTGCCTGCCAGCACATGACCTGCATGTCACCACCGAGGAATTGAGCAGAATGTCAGCAGAGAGGAATCTCAGTGTGTTCCCTGCCCAAAGGTATCCAGTGCCCTGAAAAGCTGCCAAGGACACCCAGCCGCAGCCACCAGCACTGCAGCATCTCCCAGAGGGACATCTTGCAAAAGGCTCCTCCAAAGGGGTTTAGCTGTGGATAGCAAACAGGGAAGGACTCAAACTTTCCTGTTTTCCCCTTTGGCGAAATTTAGGCCCACTGGGAGGTTTCAGACTCCAGACCAGGGATGTCTGAGAGGTTGCCTGAGAACTGGATACAGCCCACAGAGCAGGCAGTCTCCAGGCACCAGCTATCCCTGCCTCCGGGGAGCCTCTGCAGCTTTGTGGGGAGAGGGATCAAGACCCGAGTGATATTTCAAAGGGCACTTGCACAGAAGCAGGTGATCAAGAGCTCCCCATTGAGCACCACAGTGCTTCCCAGAGGTGGAGGTGAAGTAGTGCTGCTTTCCTTCAGGAAAACTGATGGGAGCTGATTTGTAAGTAAAAGTAGACTCTCTCACAGAGACTGGGAATCAGTGGTAATAGGTTTGCCTTTTTGGCCAGAAAGCTGGACACTGACACTGACACTGCTCAAAATCCTTTCCTTGCATCCCTGTCATGGGCAGAGCAGCTCAGTGCCAGGAATCTTGCTAGATGCTTTTGTTGCATTGATTTATGTGGCTTTTGGAGCAGGTGCTTGATAAATTCTGAAGCTTTTTCTGTCTGTTGTTTGCTTTTTGTTCACACCTCTTCGTCTCTCTCTCTCTCTCAAGCTGGAAGAGTTGGCAGAAGCAGAGGATGCGCTTGCTGAAGCCAATGCCCTAAATAACAGCAATGCTGAAGTGTGGGCATACCTAGCCCTCGTCTGTCTGCAAGTGAGTGGCCAGCCAACTAGCTATTCCAATCTCAAGCCTCATACAGTGGGGTGGGTTTTATCGCAACTGTTCATGAGCCTGAAAAACATCTTGTAGATCTGTGGTAAAAATAGACTGAAGACTGGGTTCAGGGAAAAACAGTGAAGCACTGATAGCAAAAGAAGCACACTTCTCAGCTATTTGTCATCACCTAGCAAATGTTCCCGTCAGGCATCCTCTTTGTTGAGCTTTGTAACAATGTGTCACTTGCCGAGAACCTGTTTCCTATAATTTCCTTTCCTCACTGGCTTCTGTTGTTTTTTTTTTTTTTTTTTTTTTTTTTTTTCAGGGAGGAAGGCAGCTGGAGTCAGAGCAGTGCTACAAATACACAGTGAAGGTTAGTATCTTTGCACTCTCTTTGGATGCAGAGAGCAGGGCAGGCAGGTCAGCTTGTGGGCTGCCCAAGACGGAAGCCAGCTCCGTCTCTTTCAGTGCAGGGTTCCGAGTGTTCCTGCAGCGTGAAGCACTTGCCCTTTTAAGGTGCAAGTTTAATTGGAAAATAAGATACTTAATTAAAGCTGGCATTTCTGAGGCTCTTGCCATTGGCTCCTGCCCTCTTGTTGGTCCCTGAGCTGATTCCTCATACTGGCATTCACTGGCAGAGCATGAAAAACAGCTATTTCTGTTTCCTGCAGAGACTCTCAGCAGCATTAGTGGGTGGCCTCCCCCCAGCTCCAAATTCTAGCGAGGTATCTGTAAGTGCTTTTAGCCTTGCTGGCACAGCCGTGTCTGCCTCATCGCCCTCCTTTCCGCAGTTAGGCCTGAAGAACGACGCCTTGCTGCAAGAGATCCGGGCCGTGCAGCAGCGCGTCGGCTTCGGCGACCCGTCGTTCTGAGGCCCGGTTCAGCGGGGAGCCGCGCTGCGGCGCCCGCCTCCGCCGCAGGCCGCCCCCGAGCGCCCGCGGGCACGGGCCGAGGGGCAGGCAAGAGCCCCCCGGCGCGGCCTGCTCCCCGCTGCGCTCGCGGGGCCGCGGTGCTCCCCGACGGCTCTGCCGCGCCGGCCGGGAGCCCCCGCGCAGCCGCTTTCGCAGAGGAGCCCGGCGCGAGGCGCCGCCGCTGGCCGCGTCTGTATCAACGTTCATAAACTGCGTGTGTAAAAGCTGGGAAAGCGCAACGCGCGGCCTCTCCTTCCCGCGCCGCGCGGCATGGCCGCTCTTCCCGGCAGCCCCTGCGGGGCTCCCGGCGCCCCGGGCACTGGCGCCCTCCGCCGCGCAGACGGCGCCCCGCGAGGGACAATCGTCCTGCATGCGCGCGCGGCGCGGCGCGGCGCGGCGCGGCGGGCCCCACGTGACCTCCCGGCGGCGGGGCGGGGCGGGCGGCGCGCGCGGATTGGCGGCGGGCGGGCGGGACGGTTGAGCCGCGCGGGGCGGCGGCGCGCGCGCCATGGCGGCAGGTAGCGGCGTCGGGGCGTGAGAGCGGGGGGCGTCGCCGGGGCGGGGGGCTGGAGGATGAGCGGCACCGCCGGGCTGGAGGGGGGGAGCCGGGGCGAGGCCCCCTCCCCCCCTCGGGGAGCTGGGGGGAGCCGGGTGAGGGGCGCCCCAGGGAGCCGGGGTGGGGGAGCCGGGTGAGGGGCGCCCCGGGGAGCCGGGGGGGGGGAGCCGGGTGAGGGGCGCCCCGGGGGGCTAGGAGGGGGGGAGCCGGGTGAGGGGCGCCCCGGGGAGCTGGTGGGGGGAGTTGGGTGAGGGGCGCCCCAGGGAGCCGGGGGGGGGAGCCGGGTGAGGGGCACCTTGGGGAGCTGGGTGAGGGGTGCCCCGCGGGGCTGGGGTGGGGGGGAGCCGGATGAGGGGCGCCCCGGGGAGCTGGTGGGGGGCGGCCGGGTGAGGGGTGCCCTGGGGGGCTGGGATGGGGGAAGCTGGGGGGAGGCGGTGGCGGGGTTGCGGGTGAAGCCGGGCGCCTGCAGGGCTCCTGGTGCCTGTCTCGGCAGTGTGGCAGAACCCCTACCTGAACGTCTTCAAGCACTTCAAAGTGGAGGAGTGGAAGCGGTCCACGAAAGAGGGGGATGTGACGACCTTCATGGTAACGTGTGCCTGCTCCTCCTAGCTGGTCCCGAAGGCGAGGGCGGGCCTGGCACCCGGCCCTGCAGCCTGCAGGGGAGCCCCCGTCTCCCTGGGCGTGCAGTGACCTGAAGAAATCTCGGACCCTCTGGCTTTGCCTCATCAAAGGGGGAAGAGGTGACCTCTTCTTCCCCTGTCTTTTGCTGGTTACAGCACGGCTTTTGAAGCTGTCTCCAGGGAGCACCTGAGTATCCCGCGTGGGCCAAGTGGTGCTGGCTTCCGTTTCACACCTATGTCATGTCTGGACTAGCTAAAACATACTGCTTCCTACAGCTGCTTTTGTAGCTGAGAATCTTAGCACTTACCATGAAAGTATTGTACAATATAATGAAAAGGACTCAGATACCTATAAAATACTCCTAAAATAAGTGAGTTCCCTAACGTAAAGCACCAAGGCTCCCCAGCCCTGATGTGCTAGCACCTAACTAGCTGATCTTGGCATACATCTGTGTGAACTAGTACTCTAAAAAGGAAACGGCTATTTGCCTTGACTGGGCAAACTGAAATCCCCCCTCTGTAGTCCTTTTCTCTGTTGCTATGTCCGTGCTGATACCTGCTTTTGTTTCTGAAGGACAAGACACTGAAGGGAACGGTGTTTCGGATCCGAGGCTCCATTCCTGCTAGTAACTACATTCAGCTTCCAAAGACCAGCACGCAGTCGCTGGGCCTCGTGGGGCGTTACCTCTACCTGCTGTTCAGGCCTATGCCAAACAAATACTTTGTTGTGCATCTGGATGTTACTACAGAGGTATGTGATACGGTGCTGTCTGGCTGCTAGTGTAATTGGCCCAGTAACCTGGTTAGAGGACTAAGAGCAGTAGTGGTTGTTTTTATAGAGGCTTGAAGCTGCAAAACTTGGACGTTAGGACATGGGACTGTTTTGTTGCAAGCAAGATGTCTGCTAGGAGTCTTTTATGCTGAAGTTCCCCAATGTGCTGTAGTAGCCGTTGAACTGGAGTTAAAGGAGAAGGTGCCATCCTTCCCTGAGCTCTTTCCTGTCTGATTGTCCAGAGAGCTCTTCAGCTCTCAATGTACTTCCAGTGAAAGCTGGTCTTTGTGGTCAGTGGTGATTATTCTGTGCCTGAGATGGTTTCTATTCTTATGCTATCTCTAGACTCAGGCTTCTGTCATCTTAGGGTCTCTCTACTCAGGGCTGCGTTGGATGAGACAAGAGACTGCTGCTAAATTGCCTAGGCTTGGAGCAGTGCTAGGCAAAGACTGCTTCTCTCTCTGCAGCATTTTCTTGCTTAGGCCACCAGGGTGACTAAAACACCGTGTATATCTTTGTCCTCAGGACAACCAGGTGGTTCGCATCTCTTTCTCCAACCTATTTAAGGAGTTCAAATCCACAGCTACATGGCTTCAGTTCCCCTTCATCTGTGGAGCACCCAAAGGGTCAATTTATGAGAGCACAGCCAAGACATCTAAGCAAGGTAAAGAGTACTGCGTGTGGATAGTGGCATCGCCCATGTCACAGTAGAGTGTGTCCTGGCCAAAAGAAATTACTAGAAAATGAATTTCATTCAAAAAAGGACTACATGGATTCAAGGAGGATGAGTGCATGGCTGTTGAACAAAGTGGTGTGGATGCACTGTCTTAATCCAGAAGACCCTTAAGAGCTGATTACTGTAAGCTAGGTGCTATGGCTACTGGGAGGGACTGTTTAGGCATGCCCTGTTCTTAACTGGTGGGGGATGTAATGTCAGGCTGGGCGTGAGTCTGGCCTAAGGCAGCGTGGCTGGTTGTCTGTTCTTTTCAGACCTATGCATTGTGATAGTGAGCTGTGAGATTCATTTTCCAGTCTGAGATACTCTCTTCTAATTTGCTATTGACAAGTCAAGCCTGGTGGAAATCTTGAGTGTTAAATACCTTTTACTTTAGTTTTAAAGGGCTTTAGGCTTTTTTCCTTTCTACATGCTGCAGAAAGAACCTGGGGACCTGATTGATTCAGGGTCCAAGGAAAAAAGGTGAAGTGCATTAAGTGAATAGTGTTTCCTGCAGTTGTATCAGCTAGGCTAAAACTGACAAGCACAGTCAGTTCTGTAGTTCAGGATGCTCTGTCATTCGACTGCCATTTGACTGCAGGAAGAGATTCCATCGTGGCATAACGTGGCAGGTTCTGTTGTGTTTGTGTTCTGGCATGAGCATGCAAGCCTGAAGTGCCAGCTGCCACTAAGTCAGTGATCAGAGTGTAGTGGCAATTACTGTTGTAAAGAGACAATTCATCTGAACCACTGAGTTGGGCATATTTCTGATAGATGTTAAACTGTGTGTTCTGAGGCCTCCGTTTGAGGGGCTGAAGATCATAGGTTTATACATGAAAATATGCATATAGTCACAAATCACCCTGTGTATGCTAGTGTTCATAGAAACGTGCCTCAGAGCAGAATGGTGACTTGCATGAGTGTGTTAAGAGACACCATTGGCCAAGTGCATGCTGTTAATATTGTGTTTCCCATTGTGCAAGGACCACAGCCCAAGTTTTGTAGTGTCTTCTGTCATGTTCCCTTACTACTCGATGCTGGTTTTGCAACAAGCCGTTTTGATCTCCAGATCTAGTGGGAGCAGCACCTGCCAATGTGCGCTGGACCTGTCTGATGCTTGATCTTCATTACATCCTCTCCATGTATCTCAACCGACGTTACAGCCATCTGAAGAGTGTCAAGCTCTGCTCCAACCTACTTGTGAAAAATCTCTGCACAAGTGACTTGCTGTTTGACCCAAGTAAGGAGCTGAGAGCTTGGGGTGGCATTCAATTTCTTGTGTGATATAAGCCAAGTCTGGATGTAACCTATAGGTCCTTAAAACTACTTTTACAGGCATGATTCCAGCAGGACTTTTAGCCTTAGAGTTCTTAGCCCAGCTTTTCCTGTAGTAATGATAGAAAGCAGAAAGGTCAAAAAACTGGGTGCAATATTAAAAGGTTCCACCTATGCTGGTGAATAAAATCACCTCACCTCTCTGAGAGGAAAGTGTTGTTTCTTATTTTCCATCTGGAAAAGTGAATGATTGGAGAAAAGTTAAATATCTTACCAGCATTAGATTATTGCAGGAAAATAATAAAAAGATGTAACTATACTTCACTTTTCATAAGCTTGTACTATTATTTAACAGAAGAACCTTTTTTTTTTGAATTTCTTAGATTTTTTTTCTTTCGTTACTGAAATCCAGAAATCTTCTAACATACTTTTTTTTTTTAAATCTTCCTGCTCAGTGCAGCAGAGATACTTCAATGAAAGCCTTTGTTTCTGACTTTTTTTTTCTTTAATACTCGCTGGAAATCTGCCAAAACTGACTGACACTTGAAAGCATCAGTGAGGAACAATCTATAGATGCTCTGTACCATGAAAGAAGTCTCCCAGACTCTGAGGGATTAAAATAAATAAAGATAAAATCTTGAAGACTCATCATTTTCATGAAGTTGCAAATACATCAGGGAAGGAAGAGAAGAAAATCAAAATAGAATCCTATGTGAAACTATAGAAAATAATACCAAACTAAGTCAATCTTTGGTAGAGGGAATTTATGACTTGATACCAAAAGTTTAAGCTCTTGCTTCTTTGGAAGTTGAGAGTTCCAGTAATATTCCTGTGCAAAGATGTATTTGTTACAGGCATCAGGGTACTTCAGTTGTAGTCTTTGTTTTTCAGACGTTTTCAAAGAGGGAAATTGCTGTTTGTTTCTGTGCCCCTCAAGAAACACATGATTTCAGCCACCTCCACAGGCTCCTTTGGACCTTGGAGAACATAGTTTTTCTGTCTTGTGTGCTACCAGGTGTGACTTTCTCTGAAGCCCGACAAGCTAACTTGGCTTGCCATGGTATGTCTCCCATGCCCCGGGAAATGGCATTCCCTGTGCCAAAGGGAGAGAAGTGGCATGACTGCTACGACTATATCAGGTATACTTGCTGAACACTACTTTTGACATCGCTGGAACTTTTTGATCTCTGTTCTTTCGGGTAGATCAACATGTATAGGAAAGCAGCAGAGTTAAAGCCAGCTAAGGAGTGTCAGCTTTGTACAAAGTGGGACCCTAGTTAAACCATTCTGTTCCCCTCAACTCTAGTGCTAAAATGTTGTGAGCATATCTATGGTCTGGGTTTAATTGGCGATTGCTGATATTTTGAGGCAGGCAAAAGGCCTTATGAGTTTTCAGTCGCAGAGCACTTTCTGAGCCCCAGGCCTGTAAGGTGATGACAGTTAACACCAGGCCTCTCTCTCAACAGAAGGGTGTTGGAGCTGGGCCCTCTTTGCTGGGATTGCTTCCGTGGCTAGCTTAGCTAAAAGCTTTTTTACTTGATGGCTCTTCCTAGGGAACACTTCAACTTCTTACTATTTCTCTTGTGCCTTAAAAGGTAGGCTTACAGTGGATACTAAGCTGTCATCAGCTTAGTGCCTCATCAGGCAGGCAGACATAGGTGTACCTTCTTCAGCAGAAGCACAGCTTTAGTGCTGTGATCCCATCTGTGCTGAGGTTTTTGCCAGATAACTGGGTTGGCCATAAATTGCAGCCCATCACAGTCAGCAGCATAGCAGCAGTACTTAAAACGTGCCGTGTAGACCTGAACCCTGAAAACAAATGCTGTAGATGAGACAAAGGAGATGCTTTAATATCCTTGTGTCTGGGGGAGGAGGGAGTGAGAAGGGAGATTTTGCAGGAGTCAGCCAGCTGAATCTGCTTCTGTGAAGAGGCTTTTGTGCCAGACAGTTAGTTATCAAATAGGATTTCTGGGTTCCTGTGCAAAATCCTAATTAAAAGGTGCCTTTCCTCTGATTTTGTTCAGGTTTCCATCTGACGGGTCCAAACTGCCATATGACTCGATCCAAAAGAGCTGTTCCAGTCCTGCAACAGGTAGGAAGGCTGGAGTCAGTGAGCTGAGGCTGGGCCAGGCCCTTGGTGTATGCCTGAGCAGTGTGCCACTAGCTTCTTGGGCTCAGTCTGAGGTATTGTCCGACTCCTGTGTGTTGTCCAGAGCCCTTCGTATTAGCCATTTACATAAAGCTCTCCAACAACACCTCCCAGAGGTTTAGAGACACTTGAGAGAGGCCCTGCACTTTGCAGAAGACAGATCGTCCCCGGAGGAGCTGGCTGAAGTACCTGTATTTGTTACTTAGAAGTGCTGGGAAGTTTTAAAAGATGATCAGAGCAAACACCTTTTTTGACTAGTGAATTTTGATGAGTCTTTTCAGGAAGCTGGACTGTGGATCCTATTACAAAATCATTACTGAGCAGGCAGCCCTTAGTGAGTCTCCTGGGGTTGGAGTCGATTCCCACCTCCTTCCTGACCTAGGGCAGCAGATCTGCAGGGTGTTTTTTCTGTTTCGTAACTGTTGTAACATGTAGTTTCAGCTAGTGCCTCATCGGGGACTTGGATGGAGTTTTCATTGCAGTTTATTCCCATGCCTTTCTAGATTCCAAGAGCAGCTGCCTGTTTCCTGATGCAGAGGTTTTCCAGGTGCTCTTGACCTGCAGATAAAAATAACAAGAACAAAAAACCCATGGAGCTTATTACTTACAGTAGGCATACCGAGTGTAGAAATGAGTCTGTGTTTTTCTGTTATAGACCATTCTATGTTCCTTGTTTGTTGCTAGACCTTTTTTTAAAAGGAAGAATAAGAAGTTGAATGAACTGGCAGTTATTTACTCCATGCAGGAGTAGGTAATAGGTCAGAGGGTTACAGAGTCCAACCCTCTCCTCTTGTGAGCCAGGTGGCCAAGGTTTGGAAGATGCGTATCACCAGCTGCCCCAGCCGGTAACACTTACAAAAGCAGTCCGTGACCGTCTGTCCCTCATCCAGCAGATAACCAGTCCCAAAGCTGTGAGTATGCCTTGGAGAGAGAGTGCAGCTTCTTCCTTTCTGCCTTATGGCGTTTTTCATACCTGTCTTGCCTTTTAGTTTCTTTATTTAGGATGTACAAACTGCTTTTTGTCATTCACAGCCTTGTCTGGGCATGGTCTGTTGACCACAGCTCCCCAGTTAATGGCTTTGTGCTTCAGTCTGACATAGCACAGAAGAAAGACCGGATAAATGCCAAGTACTTTGTGATTTCTAGTCTTCTATCCTCCACATCTCCGCTGAGGCAGCAAATAGTTTTTCTTCAAATTATTGATATGAATTAAGGACTTAATCAAGTGCCCTTAGGATGTCTCTAGCATAGCAGCACACAAAATCCAGATTGTTGGGAGAGCAGGCAGCTGCCCCTAGCCACTGAGTTCTCCTTCCCTGTTGCTAGTGACGCAGGCACTGGTGTTTGGACCCTTTCTTACCAGAAAGGTAGTAAAGGTGAAGGAGAGTGATACGCTTTTGGAGAGAGGGACTGGGGAAATCTGTGCTGCTTATGCTGTGAAGGAGAAAAAAATAAATGCAACCATTTGCTGTCCTGAGTCAGGATAAACCAAGTTAGTTAGCCAGTGGCTTTCAGCTTCCTCTCTGCAAGGTGGAGAGGCTGTTAAGAGCTGGATCTTCCCTTGGGTTTTAGTTTTTTGGCTAGAGGAGTGTAACTGTTCATGAACAATACTGGAAACCCAGGGAGACTGTCTGGTTAACATACCTGGACAAGTTAGTTACCTCTAGTTAGGTGACAGGAATGCTCTCCCTCCACATTACTCTGTCGTTTGTATCCCCACATTTCTCGCATACATGAATGTTTGGTGCTTTTATAAAGAGTCACTCAGGAATAATGCTGGTTTCTCCCTGTCTCTCCCTTTGCAGTGGGTGTAAGAAGATGGGAGGGAAGTCAGATCTGTGTCTGAGGCTTTGTTCTTTCTCAGATGCCACGTCGGTGTCCTCTAATTACAAAAAGCATTCCTGAGGTTCACCTAAAAGCCCCAGGACCTCTGGAAGTCATGCATGCTGGGGAGCAGGAGGTAAACAAAGGGAGACTACAAGGTGCTGGTGACTCTGCTGGGCAGTCGCCAGCAGTCACTGATGGCAGTATTCACGTGTATGCTCACAAGACAAGCGAACGAACTACCCATGCTGTCAACACTAGCTTGGAGGAGGTAGGTGAAACACTGAGGAATCACAGCAGCCTAATCCTGTGCTTCATACTTGGCACAACTCTGCATTCTGTCTGTTTGGTAGTGATTCTTGTTAGTGCTTCCCTTTCGTTTGGTCTTCTTGTAACTTTAATCGCAGGATGTTTTTGTAAAGAGGAGAATGGACTTTACCCTGAGCTCTCTGGGCTTTCAGCACAAGCTATTTTGATTCCTGTATGGAGGACTCCTTCCCAAGCTAGATCCTCAGTCAGCATATGTCACTAGTGTAGTGGGGCCAGTTTTCCCAGCTTCACATCTTTCCGGTGCCTTTTGCTGTGTCTTGTGGGACTGAGTGAAACACTAGCCTCCATTTGGCACTCTTATCACGCCTGCATATGTGCAGACCCTCATAACACTCTGTGAATGCTGAGACGTGTGTGTGTCCATCCTAGTTGCTGGGACTGTTTTGGGATGTAGGGAGCACAAGACTGGCATCCAAACAGCTGAAGGCTTGCTTGGATAAGGTAGCTTTGGGACATTTATGGCTGAAGCATGTGATGCTTTTCAGCCCAGCAGAAACAGCAGAGGAAACCAAAGCTTCAGGCTGGAATTTCAGTTAATGTCAATCCAGTCCTGTTGCTGAAATTATTTTTTCTGATTTAAGTTCTTCCCACTAGTATCCTGTATTTCTTGAAAGATGGACCATATGTCTTGTTTAGAGATGAATGCACTGACATAAAACCAATAATGTGTTTACTGATTTTTCTAGAGTGTATACACAACGGTCACTGGACCAGATGTGCTGTCTGGTAGGAGAGCCTCTCACTGCAGGGTAAGATAACAGATCTTCCCACAGCATCAGCCTGCTCTCTAAGAATTTTTTGGACATTAGGAAGATCTGTTTATAACCTTCTTAGCCTAAGCAGCAGAACTTCTTAAAATAGGATGTCAGAAGATCCCAGTTCCAATTTGCTTTCAAGTTGGATTTCTGGCTGGTCAAATACTTTAAAACTATCCTCTTAATGGGAGAGAATTCAAAGCAGTCTCTGTGCTTCCAAGAGAAACTAGAAATGGGGGCAGAGTGGCCCAGTAGTCCAGAAGAATGTGGTAGAGCGGTTAATGATCTGGCCTTATTCCTGCAGTGTGACAATGCTGTCTTTTTTTTTTTTTTTTTTTTTTTTTTCCCCAGAGGCTTTTACCGGATCCAATCCTGAAGCTGAGGATGATTATTGGCTTTGGAGGTTGCAGCACCAAATGGGTCAGTAACTGAAAGAGTTTGGGGATTTTATCTGTAATCACATGACTAAGATATTGATTTTTCAGAGGCATAGAAGGCCGTTAAGTGCTAAAATTCCTTTACTGTTTGATGGGAAAAGGACCACATAACAGATGAGCATGACTGTATATTTGGATGTAGGTCTTCCACTATTCCAGTAGTGAATCAGGTGCCCTTTTAGATCTCATGTTCTGCATTTTAACATGTCTTGTGCCTTTAGAACCTGGTTTGCTGGAGTCTAGAAAAGGACTATGGTTTGGGTTGTTTCCATGTGGGACTTTGCTTTCTGAGATCCCAACCTGTGGTCTGTGTTAGAATAAAGAAGGGGTCTTTTTGATTCATGCAGTTCAAGGCTCTGGCAATAACATTATTTTCCATGTATCTGCAGTGCATATACAAGATGTGATTTGGGTGGTAAATTCACTGAATTAACTAGGACATCAGCTGGGCTCTTTGTTTTCCATTGCTGGTTAGAAGCATACTTAGATGAGAGCAGTCCTTTCACCTGCACGTTTGCAGCACATCTTCAAGTCTCCCCGCATGTCTAAGAAAGCTCTGCCGATCCAGTCTAGGCACTGGGTCACCCCTGTGGGATCTCATCCTCCCTCTCGTTCTCACATTTGTTCTGCAGGCACTGTGGACTCAGAATAACTCTGCAGTGGTCTACCCCTGCCATGCTGTTATAGTGACCATGCAGATTCAGACTGGAGAACAGAGGTTCTTCATTGGACATACAGATAAGGTAAATACAACTATCCTTACAAAGGCATACCACAATGCTGTACTTGCCAATACCTGAGAAGTGGATATCTCTCTGCTGCTCCTGTCCAAAGCGCTATGGTAAAGCATCAACTCCAACTGTGAGGAGGCTGTGAAAAGTCCAGCTTGGGCCCTTGCATCCAGAGCGGGTTTCAGGAAGAGCCTTGGCTCAGCGGCAGCAGGATTTAACCACCTGTCTCGGTTTTCCCAAATGTCGGACACCTCTAACCTGATATTTCCCACAGGTGTCAGCACTGGCATTCAATGGAAACAGCACCTTGCTGGCTTCTGCACAGACAGGCCCCTTGAGCGTTGTGCGCCTCTGGGAATTTCCAAAGGGGAACTGCTTGTCAGTATTTAAAACTCATGTCCGGTCACTCACATCCCTGAGGTAGGTTTCAGCCTTGGAGCAATGTGTGAGGGAGCAGGAAATGAGACCAGGGATGCATTTGGGTGGGCTAAGTGTTGCAATATGGCAACTTCTCTGTGCTATGAGTGCATGATAAAATAGGGCTGATTTATAGGTCTCCTTTGGCTGCATTGTGTTTATCACCAAGACCTGCCGGCAGTTACTCCAGAACAGCTGCTATACTGCCAGTTTGCTCCCTAATTTATCCCTCAGGACTTACTGTCTCTCCATATCCTCAGCTTGTCTCATTTTTATTCCCCACTAAGGTGCACTTGGGCCATGAGGTACTGGATTTCACTGAGTGTCTTGTTCTTGCAGCTTTTCCTACAGTGGAGCAGTTCTTTGTGGCATTGGAAAGGATGGACATGGCAAAATGGTGAGAACTAAAACTTCTGACTTTCTGGAGTTTTTTTTACCGTGCAGAACAAGTGTCACAAGATACCTGCTCTCTTAGATTACATAGTTATTCTGTAGACAGACTGCTGGTATGGGCTTTCCGAGACGTAGTGACTTTGAAACGTTCTTAGGAAAGACTTCTCACTGTGGATAAAGAGAGATCTCATTTTCATTAGTTGATGAGAAAATACTTTTCTTCTGTCAAATATCTATGTGTATTTAAAGTAACTTGTGTGGAGACCTGCTAAGATTGACCTTTATGCCTATTTCTGTCTTCTGGTTTATGGTCCCAGCTAGACTACCAAGGCAGCTGTGCAATTCCATATGTATCCTGTGGGGATCACTGTAGACTAACATACATTGTTTCCTGGTATCCCTGCAGCAGTTCTGGCCCACCTGGCTGAAGGTGACACATGTTTGTGTGGCATTTCAAGCTGGAAGGCTTGAAAGCACTTAGTGGAAAAATGGGCATTGAAATGGGAGATTCAGGACTGGAGCCCAAAACCCTTTTGTACAGCATCTAGGGCAAGCAAGGCAGATGTGAAGTTAAACCTTTCAGTTCTGAGCATTGCAGACATTGTGTTTTGAAAGGGATGCTGGGGCACTCAAGCTACCACCCACTGATGTAGCTAGGGGATGACGCAGATCCTGCATGTAGTAGTCAAAAATAAAATTGTTTTGTGGGACTTAAGGTTTTACTTTATCAGTATAGCTGTTTTCATCTAGTAATCCGTTACAGAGAACTAGTAGTATGTTAGCTGTGCTATTGCTAACTGCATACGACCTGCAGGAAAAAACAAGCAGTCACAGAATTGCTCCAGCTTTTTTGCAGCACAAAGCAACTGTTTTATGTTCAGGCTAGGGGTGTGAAGAACTGAAATTCTGGGTGAGGGGAGGGAGGAAGGCAGAAATCAACCAGCTGAGAGCAGCACTTGGGCTAGGCAAAAGGATGTGACCGTGGGAGGTGCTGTAGGAATATTCAGGAGCATTTCTCCTAAGGTGACACCTGGCAGCACAGACCTGCTGAGGCTGAGCTGAGTCTGTTTTTTAACACTGTCCTAAAAGAAAGAGTATTGAATCACTTGCATTTCTTCAGTGTTCTTTCTGTTTCCTTTGGGGATGACATCCCCAAGTCCTTGTCAGTCCCCCTTGTCAAAAGCCTGCGGAGACCACCCCATGAGGTGGACTGAGGCTCTGTGCACATCCCTGGATCAGAGGATCCATTACCACTGCTTTCCTGCATAGGCTGACTTTTGTTGCCCCTTGGGATGGGTGTCACAAGCAAGCAAGATTGGAACTGAGCAAAGTGCTTCAAGAACCAATGCAGCAAAGGAGAGGAGTACAGCTGGACACAGTCTACCTCCAGGTTTTGCAGAACATCTTAGCCCTAGTGTTGCTCTTATAACTGAGGAGGCACAGTTTTCACTGTTCTGTGTGCAGCTACTGCATTTTCTTTCCAAATGTGAGCCTCGTTGCCAGGCAGCTCTGGGATATAGAACCTGTAATTATTGATGACAGACAAGTATATTGCAGTAAAGGTTTGCCAAACTGTTTGGACTGTCCTGAACCCTCCACGTGAGAGGCTTTTTACCCTCATTCAGTTCTGTAATCAGTACTGTGTGCACAGTCCCAGAGCGCGGTCTCCCGTATGTGCAAATGTTCACCTGCTCTCGTGAAGAACTTGCTGGCAGGGCATCCACATTTCAACAGCTCTACCACCACTGTCTTCTTTCTTCAGATGGTCATAGTGTGGAACACTGCTCAGGTGACCCGTGGCAGAGAGGTAGTTGTGCTGGCCAAAGCACACACAGACGTGGACATCCAGACTTTGAAGATTGCTTTTTTTGACGATACCAGGTAGTGTGCAAAGAAAACCTAAATTAACAGTGCAAGATTTGGCACTGCTCTAGGGAGGCTCATGACACTGCTGCAGTTCAGGCTTGCGGGCACAAGGCACTGCTGTTCGCATTCCTGTTTTCCTTTCTCGCTATCAGCATACCTCAGTCTGCTTCCCTTAGAGCATTAGCCTTTTGCCAGGGGCTGAACAAACCCTTCCCAGTTCTTCATACAGTCTCTTGTGTAACAGGATGGTGTCGTGTGGCAGGGACAACGTGAGGCTGTGGCGAGTGCGGAGTGGAGCGCTGCGCTCGTGTCCTGTGAATCTGGGCGAGTACCATTCCCTGGAGTTCACCGATCTGGCCTTCGAGGAGGGGCACTCAGCGGAGCGGGAGCCAGAGGACCGCACGCTGTAAGGGGCTGCTGGGGTCTGCCTTTGCCTTATCCTTTCAGGGCAGCCTGCCAGGATGGAGCTCTATGGCTTTCTGTTGATGAGTGGAGGAGGCCACATGCAGCCATGACCTTGACATCCTTCTTTCCCCTCCTTTCTAGGACCACAGAATTTTGTTTTGATTTTCTCTGCAGCATGCAAGTGCCTCATGCAGCTGGGAAAGCCTCTACCCTCCCTCAGCGTGCCTCACTTCACAAAAGAAATTCAAATACTTTGCAGAATAGCACAAGAATTGGTTCTTTCCTCTTCTGTGTCCTATTGATGTTTTGACAGTCAGGTGTTTAGTGATTCTCTATTTCTGCTTGAAACTTGTGGTTAATTTTCTGTTGGCAGTGGGAGGAGTATGGTGTAACATATCCTCTTGTATATAGACAAATGCACACTTTTTAGTGTTATTTTAATCATCAAACTGAGGCTAATGTTACCATCATACATTGTTCCAAAACCACATAACTGTCAGCTCATATGACCTCTGCCTTCCTCCACAGGCTATGTCATATGGCAGACATAATTTTCTTTTTGAAGTCCACACTGAACTTTTAGCCCTCTCTGATTAGTATTTCAAAGGGGCAGAAGAAAAATAGGGAGCTCCAGCTTGCACCATTGTTTGTAGATTCCTAGGCTAGCTCGTAAGAAGTCACCCTTGGACCCCTGGTTAACCTTTTATGTTATTATGAATTGGAATCGCTTTTCATCAGGCAGATGGAGCTTATCAAGTTATTCTCCGCCTCTTGACTAAAGCACGCTGAGACACACTGTAAACCTAGGGGTTTTACAAAATGATGTTTGTACAGTCCATCTTATCCTTCAGATACCAGAGTAGAGGTCTTTGTCCTTTCCAGCTTTGTCTGCAGCAAGAGCGGTCACATACTGGAAATAGACTACAAGAATGTCTGCATCAGAAGTGCCCGGCAGCTCCTGCCATCCCAGCCCTGTCACCAGCAAGAAAAACAAACCTGCAGTGCAGGTAGGGGTGTGAGGAATGTCTCCTGGCGTGAAGAAGTGAGCTGGCATGGGATCAGCTCAAGAATGACCAGGATCAGAAATGATTTTAAACAAATTTTTTGAAAATAAACCAGCTATTTAGCTACTGCTAAAGATTATTTTGGCTTGATTAGATCATTGCTAGCTAACTATTTTCCTCTTAAGTACTGCAATAATCTTAGTACAGCAAAGTGTCATTTTAAGACAGAATATTGGCATTTTAAATGCTGATTGCTCTTTCAGAGAAACACTGCTTTTAGAAACATGAAACAAGGTCTTAATTTGCTGACAGGAATCTTATGCAGAGATGTAAAAAGAGCTAACAGATCAATGAAAAGATAGATCTTGGGGATTTTTCATTATTCAGCCTGTGTGAAGTGTTTGGGAAATCTTTGATGCTTATACTAAATAGTACAACTTTCAGCTCTTCCATTGATTTTGACAGCAGGAAGAATTCACTTTCAAGTGTGATTGTTCTGGTATCTTAAAACTTAGTGCAAGTTGAACTAATTAATCTAGAACGTGCCCCTTTGAGAGGTGTGTAATTCCAGTTCCCTCTTCATAGGTGATAACATGACTAATAGAAGATTAAATATGGTCCCTGGGTTCCTCAATGGCAGCATTGCTTGCTGTATCCGGTGCTTTCACCAATGGACTTTGTGCCAGAATGAAAAAGTCAGTTGCTTTCCCAGTTTCTGTAGACAGTTACCCACACTTATTCTTCTCTCTCACTTCTCACTGTGCTGCAGAGAAGATTTGAAACATGAAAGAAAACAGTGTTGTAACCCAAGCAGCTACCATAAGATGTGTGTTACCACAAGATCGTATTCAAACTAAATGTGTGGCACAATTTAAAAAGTGGTAAGAAATGCATTGCCTGGAAAGAGTAGAGTTGCAGTCATGATAAACAAATGTACTGGAAGAGGGACCGGGGATCAAATAGATTCTGAACTCTTAGAAGGGGTAGATAAGATTTTTCCATAGAGGTAACTTACATTGTCATTTACAGTGGGATTTCTTGCATCTTTTTCTAAGATGTTCAGCTGCTGGTGCGGGTGAACAGTTGAACTCTGCTCTTGGATGGGGTCACTCCTAGTTGAGTTTTCTTGTTTCTTCCAGTGACCTAGGTAGCTTTGTTTTCTGGGTTTTCAGGCCCTGGGATTGCTATAAACAGTATTAGTGTCTCCTCAACATTCTGTGCCACGGGATCAGAAGATGGTTATCTGCGGCTGTGGCCACTGGACTTCTCTGCTGTCATCTTAGAGGCAGGTGAGTAACCTGGGACTTGTGCTTCTGAGTTCCATATCTGTATCAACCTGTTCCTATGAAACAAAGACTCCACTGCAGTGCTTCTGAAGCGATTCTCATTTATGGGTGCATTTTTATGCCTTCTGTAGTCTAGTCTTGGGGTGACTATCTTGGAAGTTGTCACCTCAAGGACAATTAATTCATGTTCATTCTTGTGAGTTCGAGGAGATGGATGGGAACTCCTGGATAAGAACAGGCAGTCCAACTTGATTTCTATGCTCTTATATCCAGGGTTCCTCTATCCAGTGAGAAATTAGAGAAGTCAAACAGTTCTTCCCTCTGAAACAAACAGCATTACAGCAGAGCCCAGGAACTTCTAGAAAGAGCACAGGTTAACTTGTCGCTAAACTGAAACCTCCAAGCATTTAGTCTTGAGGTCATGTAGGATGTTCATTCCTGTGGGCAGTACTTTCCTAACTGTGAATCTGTTTCCATAGCTTTGATCCAGATGCTTCTCTTTCTTTTTCCTGGGCGGTGTGCTGACTGGTGTGTCTTTCCCCAGAGCATGAGGCTCCAGTGAGTTCTGTCTGCATCAGTCCAGACAGCCTCAAAGTTCTGTGCACAACCACCACTGGGAATCTGGGTTACCTGGATATAGAGTCTCGAGACTATAACACCCTCATGCGCTCTCACACGGATTCTATTTTGGCATTTTCTGTGGAGGGAGTTCGGAAGCAGATGGCAACAGTCTCTCAGGATAACACCATCCGAGTCTGGGACCTCATGACCATGCAGCAGGTAGGTGAGGAGAGAGTTATCAGGTATCATAGATTTCTTAAGTTTGCCTTGTCTGTGTTCAGTTGAGTTATCAAAGTTCTGCTGTTCAAGAGCTCTTAAATGTCCTGCCTGAGGTGTGGGGTTTAACGTGGGTAAGAAATCCTTCCGATGTGTGGAGTTCTGAGACATTTAGCTTAATGTATAATTTGGCCTTAGTTTCTGAAGGCATAATTGAACAAAATAATAATCCTCCGTCTCTTGAATGTTGCTAGTTAACACAGGACATAATGCCTGAAGGATTTATCCAAGTCTCCCTGAAGACTAGATTTCCCTGGGCTTTAGGGGCAGCCACGCAGGATTAGATTTGCATTGTGGGAACAGGCTCACAGTGGAGTCTGAGATTGTCTTGCTGTGTTACATGTGCCTGCCAGGTACTGATTTATCTAGCTTTTTGCCTGGGATATGTCTCTTCCCTGCAGCTGTATGACTTCACAGCTGCAGATGAAATGCCATGTGCTGTGGCCTTTCACCCTACTCAGCAGATCCTTGCCTGTGGCTTTGACAGTGGGATGGTGCGAGTCTTCAGCTTGGCTGCCTCTGATCTCCTAGTGGAACACAAGCAAGTATTCGCAGTGGCAGTTGTACCCACGCGTGGGGGTAATTGCTGAGTGTCCTGGCAGCAGGCACACTGATCTTGGAGGTGGGCCTGTGCTGGAAAGGTAGTTTTCTTAAGCTCGACAATCCTCATGTCTCAGCTGGGTGGTTTTCAAGCAGGAAAGCCTGGTGTGCCAAGGCTTTGGGTGATAAGAATGTAACCTCAGAAACCTATAAGAACTTTGTTTGAGGACTTACCAGCTGAGAAATGCCTAGAGGTGGGTAGGGAAGGGGCTGGGGAAAGAGACAGTTGTCCTGGGGGTTAGCTGAAAAAGAAGCACTTGTGAGCCTTGGCATGGGAAATGGAGGATGCCCCAAAGGGGGGGTGAGCACATCCCATCCAGGGGCAGCAAGGCCGCTGCACTTGCTGCTTAGTTTTCCAAAAAGCTGGAGTATTGGTTGTCCTGGACTGCTGCAGGCAAAAACAGTGGGGTTCTCCTCCTGTCTCCCGTTAAGTTCATTGCTACGGTGCTTAACTATGTTGCATTGATGTTGCTACTTTTTTCCTCTCCTCTACCCCACCTTTCTTGTTTTCCGTCTTTTTCTAGGCAGCATCGTGCTGCTGTCACTGGTCTGATCTTCTCTCCAGATGGCAATTTCATGTTCAGTTCCTGTTCACAGGGAACTTTGGCTCTTTACAACTCTGCAGTACAAAAAAGCCATGTCCTGAGAGTCTTGGGTAAGGCTTTGGAGTTGTTGTGAGTTGACTTTTTTTTTTCTTAAATAGCACAGACATCCTACCCCAAAGTCAAACAAGACGCAACCTACTGAGGGAGAGTGATTTTCTGAAGGCTCTTCCGAGCTGTGTCATTAGCATTTATATGATGTGTGGTAGCAAATCTTAGTGACTGTTAACCCTTCCATACCAGCCCTGATTCAAAAGCTTTCAAATTGCTTGGTGATTCAGTTTTGTGAATGGACTGGAATTGCATAGACCTGCCTTTTTGGATCTAGATTCAACCATATATTGTTTAGAAACAATACAAGCATAAAGTGTTCATACTTATTCATGGCCAAGCCCCAACTCTTTGAGTTTTGTGTATGTGCAGTTTGATTTGTTTAAGCTGGATCACTTCCATAATCCTGCCTGTAGCACAGCCACACAGAGCTGTGCTGATAAATTGAGAAGGTAAGTGCTGCAGGCAGGGGTGAGCAGTGCAAGGGGTAAGGTAATTTTGAAATATTAATGTCACGGTTAATTTATGCTCTTTTTGAAATCAGCTGTGGCAGCACAGGGAGGCTTAGACAGAGAAAGGGAGCTCTGTTATGCAGTTCATTATACACAGAGGAAGAGCCTGCCCCAGTGAGTATGCAAAGTATGTGGAAAAGGAATAAGGGCTCAGAGAAATCAAAGAACTTGTCCAAAATCACCCAAGTTTGGTGTCAGTGCTGCAACTGGAACTTAGTACTTTGATTCTGCTCCAGCCTCAGTGTTGATCACTAGCTATGTTCCCAGGGTCATAACAGCGCTAGTGGAATAGATACAGAGCAATCGCTTTGATTTCTGTGATTCTGTGACCTTTGGATCTATCCACCCATTAGAATGACATCAGGGCAGAGGGGCTCTGCAGTGACTTCATTCTGTGTGGGGTTCAGCCACTCATGCTCTAGCTGCAAATTCACATCTATAGCTGCTTGTCACAGCTTCCTGTACTGTTAAAAAATAAACACTTATATCCATATTATTGCAATTACTTTCTTTCTGCCTTCCTTGAATGTACCACGTGCTCAGACAGCTTACAAACCGTATATCTAGACCTTGTCTTTGAGGTGGTTCTCTGCACATTTTGGATGCTGCAGATGACATTTCTGGCATCTTCCACAACTGAGGTTGCTTCTTTCTGAGGCCAAAACGTTAATCGAAGGCTGACTGAGAGGCAGGAAAAACTGCAGCTACCACGTCAGCAACAGCATCACAGAATGAGCTGGCTGTAGCATGTTGTCTCTCTTCCTCTCTTCACTCTTTCTCTGTTCCTGTGGTCCCCAGGTAACGTGGTGGTCCGGAATGCTGGGAGTGGTCCTGATGCCTTGGTGCTTAGTGAGGACAGCCATCTCCTGGCCTTTGTGGGTCCTACTAAGTTCATTGTGACCGTGATGGAGGCCTGCTCCCTCAATGAGGTACCTACCACATTTCTTCACATTCCTGTGGGAGGCTGGGGAGAGGGGAACACACTGCAGGGTGATGCAGAATGGGAGAGGAAATTCCTATAGGTTGTATTAAATAGAAATTAAATGAGATAGATCAAGAGCCTCGTGCACCATCAGTGTTGGAGAAGGCCCTTTACTGCACAGCAGATGCTGGTTTGAGGTGCTTATAATGAGGTTTGTTTTCCATTCTGGGAGGTGGAAACAGTAAATTCAAGGTTTCTTTTCCTCCAACTTCATGCTGCTCTGGAAAGATAATTAGGAGAAGGGCTGTGTGGACAGTCAATTTTGTACCCTCTTCTTGAGCTACCCTGCTGGGTAAGGGGGACATACTTGGCCTGTACCCTGCAGCCTCTTATTAGACAGCTGGCTGGATTGTGGGAAAGGAAAGAGCTTGGGGACTCCATGGCTTCTGTTGAGAGAGCCAAGGGAGAAATCTTTGAGGCTGCCCAGTAGCTGTTTTTGAGGCTTCCACAGTATTTGCTCTAGGACGTTTGTTCAGTGGCTCCTTGTTTCACAGCTGCTAAAGGTGGATGTCAGCATCTTTGATTTGGATAGCACAGCCCTGGACTCTGCAGTGAGGATCTGCTTTGCTCCTGTGTCTCAACGCCAGCTCCTGGTATCCACTTCTTCCAGTAAAATCCTTGTGCTTGATGCAAAAAGTGGACGACTGGTGCGAGAGGTAGGGCACTATGAAATTCCTACACTGAGGTATTTACCCATCTTGCTTTGATAGTTCATGTTGGTGTGGGAGGATGAATGGGAGAAGAGATTATCCTGGAGTTCACAGGTTCTGAAGAAAAACATGACTGACAAGTGGATAGCTATCCTAATGTGGTCATGCTCCAGGTGAACCTGAATTTGTCTTTATTATCCATGCTGCCATTTTGCTGAAGAATAAGGGCACAATAAATTGCTAAAGACACTTAAAGCAAACGTGTTCCATTACACCGCAATTGATTAGGTGTGCATATAGGACTGGTTACCCTATCTCACTGGTGGGCTAGTGAAATACCTGAATGAGCCCACCAGAGCATTGGAGATGATCTGACTCTCTCCTAGTGAATCTGTTCAGTCAGTGTGTTCAGTTCGTCTGCAATCTTCATACACCTTGTGATGTAGAAGAAACTACAGACCTGTGTCAGGAATGTTGAGCATCTCTGGCTCGTGTTGTTTTAAACTACTTTTAAACTACTTTTTCACTAGAGACCAAAAGTATTCCCCTTCATTCTCCTCCATTCAATGAATCTGTCTTTTCTTGGGGCTCAGGCAGTGATTAGCTTACTGATAGCAAGCTAGCTCAGTTAATGCTGATGCTGCTGTGTCTTATTGGTGCTGTGTCTTATCCTCAGGTGCCTCCTGTGCACAAGCTGTCCTGCTCTTCCTTGTCACTAAGCAAGGATGCCAGGTACTTGCTCACTGCTGGTGACAAGGTTATCAAAGTGTGGGACTACCAGATGCGCTTTGATATCAACTTCCAGGTACTGCACACAAAGGGAGGGAACAGGGTTGATGTTGCCTACATCTCTCAGTTAATACATTTCTGAATCCCTGGAGGAGAAAGGAGCAAATGCACTTTTGCATGATTTGGCCCAGTGCCCTCAATCCCAATATGTCTCCAATGTGCCCAGCAACTGAGAAATACAGTTGTATTCCCACCTGGAACATTCTAGTAATTACATGCACAGAGCACATACTGGGATTGCCAAATCACTGCACTTAGTGAGAACCTCTGCCAAAGACCAGAGGCAGGTGCAACCTCTGTTTTGGGGACAGAGCTAAGCTGAGAGGAAAATGGCTTGCCCTGGCTTTCAGCAGAAATGAGAGCTAGGATAAGGTTTGGGATTTTCCAACTTCTGCTTGTTTCTTGGGATTGGTGTGATTAAGATACAGCTCTGAATGTTGGAGGTGTAGTGCTGATCTCTGAGAAGATCCTCTGATGAAGTATTGTAGACAGAAGCTTCCTTCCCTGGGTATTCAGGGCAGGGAGTCTTGTAACCACAATCCTAATGGGACAGAGGTGGTTATGGAGTTTGAGAAGTTCGAGACCTCCTCTCTCTCAGGTATACATTGGCCACTCGGAGCCAGTGCGACACGTGGCCTTCACCCCAGACCAAGAGCATGTTGTCAGCGTTGGAGATGCCATCTTCCTCTGGGATTTCCTAGCTCTGTCTGCAGAGGGGTCACCCCCAGCTGCGTAAGTGCCCTGTGCTGGGCAATACTCTCCCCTGCTTCTCTTTACCTCCTGTGCACCACCCCCAGCAGTGTAACTCTGGTCTTGTTGCCTTTCCAGTGTGCATTCTTCTAAGGCTGATCTGCTTCCCAGAGCAGGTGAGTTTGCTTCCTCCCATGAGTGGCACTGGTCAATGCGTTGGCAGCTTTTCCACAGCTGCTCTTCATGGCACAGGATAGTGGTTGCGGGAGTGGATTTTTGGTTCCTTACTTTATAGAGTTAGATAGTGGGGGCTAATTAGCTGATTAGCCTAAGGGACTGCCTCCAATTGACTAGCTCCTCTCCATGAAAGTCTGCCAAGGAGGGGATCTTCTGAGCAAAGCAGCTCTAGGTTTTTGCACTAGGTTTTTCAGTTTTACCTTCTGCCTTTCCCTGCTTCCTATCTTCTGCCTCCATCTCTTCCGTTTCTTTTTTTCCCCTGCCCTCTCTGTCTGTCTCTCTGTCCCTTCCTTTCTTGAAGGAGAGAAAATAATGCACTGAGAAGTGGCTCCTCCTGTATAGGAGGAAGTTGGAGAAATCAGTTTGAAGGCATCACCATCAATCACCTCAAGAGGATTTATGGGATGAAGGGAGATATCTCGCACAGAGCATTTTCTTTTCACAGAAAGGAGCTTTGAGAAGCTCAAGGATGCCACTGAGATACCTCGGCAGACAGCTCCTCTGCCATTGTTGTCTTCACCACCATGTCTGGGTGTCGGTTCTGTCCACCAAGTGGGATGTCGTGGTAAGAGGAATTGCTTGCAGGAAAGGGAGAGCTGATTTAGGGAAAACTTCCTGTCTCCAGCAGCAGCCAGTCCATGAGCAGCAGCAATAGTCTCTGTCCCCCAGTCCCTTTTTGTGAGCTGAGAAATGCCACTTCACATTTCTCTCTCCTAAATTGGACAAAGCCATCCAGAGGGGTGTGTGTTGGGGGGGAGGATCTCAGCACCCCTTTATCCTTTTCTCTGCTTTATACTGTAGGCTGCTTGCATAGCTTTTCTGAGGGTTATGGTGAATACTTTGTTGAACATATCTAGTAGAATATGTCTGCTTTGCACTCTACCCTAGCAGATGGACTGTTATATAGAGCAGGAAAATGACATTGCCAAAAATCAAAGGGTTGGTCACACACAACGCAGTTCTGTAGGACACAGGCAGTTCTCTTTTCCCACCAATTTTTCTCCTCAGGTATTTTTTCTGAGTCCGATGAAGAGGAGGAAGCAAATCTCCTGGGCAGCAGCAAAACAATGGCAAATGGAGACAAAGACCCCTCGGTCCTTGTGGTAGAGTCGGTCAGGAATGAGGAGCCTTTTGTTGTGAGGCCCAAAGTGAAACAGGAGAGCTCGAGGTCTCCCAGTCACTCAGGAAATGGTAAATCAAGGAGATTCCTGTCTTCTGAAGAGCTTTGCTCCTTAGGGGCACAGGGGGCACAGGCCTGCAGGGCAGCACAGCTCTGTCTCTGATAAATGAGGAAAGATCAGTATAAACATGGGTACACATAGACCCAAAGCAGCACTTAACATACTGGTGGCTTGCTGGGCCAGACACATGCCTTAAGCTGTGAGACGAAGGGCAGCGTGTGTTCCTAGGGGATCTTCCTTTGTCCTAGGTGTAATTTGCCAAAGGAAATCAGTGTTAAGAGAAACTTATGCTGGTCCCTAAGACTGCTTGTTTTTCTGACTTTCCCCGCTGCTACTTCTAGGCGTGCCAGAAGCCCCTCTTCAGCTTGTAACCGCTGTCATCTTTGAAGTGGCACATTCTATTAAATCCATCTGAAATTAAAGCTCCCAATGTCTCTATTAATAGATACACAACCTCAAAGCTGCAGCATTTTGTGGCTAGCTGCCAGAAGCATGCAGCTGCTAGTGCTCACAGCCTCAGGCAGGATTTGTTGGAAAGCTTCAACATAAAAGTATGGCTGCAGGTTGTATTAAAGACATCTTTCTAACTGTGTGGCTTATGCTTTTGCAGCAATGCTCAGAGTGCACAGGGCATTCTCCTTTAGGCTGTCTGCAGTGTGATGTGGCTGCTTTGAATAGGGTGATGGAATTGAATGGATATTTGTTCTTTGATGCCGAAAAGTTGGTGCCTTTCCCGTGGGAGTCGTGTAATCATGTAGGAGCAATGTCACTCTGCCATCGAACTTTCACCTCTCCCAGGTGTTTGTGTGTATGCTCACATGCACCTCTCTCTGCTGTGTAAGAGACAGCAAGGCACAACCTAGCTGCTTCTCGCAAACCATTCCCGTGAGCAGTATTACACAGGTATTTTCTTCTTTGTGTGGCAGCATCTAGAAAGGAGACCAAAGGTCCCAAATCCCAGTGCTCCATCCGCCCAGATTCCTACCGGCATTTTACTCCTCGCTTTAAAGCATCAGTGCTCCCCCAGGTGAGAATTGTGGCACTGCTGATTGCCTCAGCAGGTGAAGAACAGGTGTTTTGGGGGCTCAGGTAGATGGCTTTTAAAAATTGTTTCCATTTTGTACTTCAGTTGAAAGCAATTCGTGAAATACACCCTTGGGTCTGGTGTTCAATTAGAAACCCTTAACATTAGTCCCGCTTTCTCTTCTGCCTGCTGCTCTTTCCAGACTAGTAAAAAGTGAGTTGTGCTCAATTCTTTTTCCGTTCAGCAAATCTGCATAAATTTTTATCCAAAAGAAATGGAAATGGCATGTGCTATAGAAAGTGAAAGACGGGTGAGCAATGAAGTGATTCATCGTGCACACATATTTGCGAGCAGATGCATTGGCAGAGCAGGCTGGGGATGGCAATCCATCTAGTGTAGTGGAGATAGTCAAGGCATAGCTCTTGCTCTGTTAACAAACAGAGCGATAACAAAACAGAAACTTAACACTTTCTATGTACTGCTGTTCACTGCTGTAGCAGAAAAGCTACATTTGGTTTGCACCCTCAATTTTCTCCTCTAAACCCCCCCCCCCCCAAACACACACACACCTTGTAGCATTTTTTCCCCCCACTATCTTCCTATTCAAACGTCTACATCACTAAGTCAGCAAAACCCGTTGGACTCTTTCCTAGCAGGATTAGCAGCTGTTCATAGGTTGGGCAGTTGCTGCCAACCTGTTTTGTGCCCCCTCTCAATGCATCTGAGCCTGTTTTTTGCTGGGGTGGTTTCTCTTTTGTAGGTATAAGTGTGCACTTCAGTATTCATGCATTGATTATTTGAACTTGTATTAAATTGTGTGAGCATTGGCATGAAATTGTGTGTGTGGATATGTGTGTTCGTGCCTGCATGAGTCCTTTTTCCTGTGTGGGTCTTGTGTGTACCTGAATGGGACATCCTTCTAGAGCTTATTTTAAGCCAACGTCTATTTTTCTTGCAGAGTTTCTCATCTCCTCCCGCTGGCTATGAGGTCTTGAAGCTAAAAGCAGTGATCGGTTACAATGGGAATGGCAGAGGAAATATGGTGTGGAACCCAGACACAGGTACACTAGGAAGGTTTTGGAGAGGTGGGAGGTGTGTGAGCCCTAGCTGTCTGTACGCATATACTAAGCCAACTTACAATCTTCTAGCTGTTGGGTTAAGGTCTTTGCTTTAATACAGTGATTCATAGAATTGGTAAGGTTGGAAGGGACCTCTGGAGATCATCTAGTCCAAACCCCCTGCTCAAGCAGGATCGCCTAGAGCATATTAGACAGGGTTGCCTCCAGGCGGGCTTCTTTGTGTTGAAAGAATCCAGTAATCCTTTTTGTTTGCTACTGGCAAATGTTAGTTGATTCAGGTATATTGGAGAATGCTGTTGACAGAGCAGTCTCAGGTATGAGTTGCCGAGTGGCTAGAGTGGGGGGAAGGCTGTTACAAAGGCCATCTCACCTCTTTTTTTCAGAGATGAAGTGATGCCCAACAGCGTTGCTTTGCTCAAGTTAGGGGAAGAGAGGTTTGTCCTAACTCTCCTCTGAACCTGATAGGAAGCATGCTGCATTGGCTGTGTAGAAGAGTCAGCTTTTACGTATCCCTGAAAAAAAAAATAATTTGACTGGATTGTAACGTAAGTTGTAGTGGGTGCTTTATGTGAAGCCTTTACATGGAGACCCATTTCCTCATGTTACACTATCTAATAGGCTTCTTCGCCTACACGTGTGGTTGCATCGTTGTGGTTGAAGACCTGCACTCAGGATCACAGAATCACTGGCTTGGCCATGCTGAGGAGGTCTCTACACTAGCTGTCAGCCATGATGCCCAGGTAAAAGTGACTTTCACTTCTCTGGGACTATGTCTTATATGTATTACTTTGGACTGAAGGAATGTTACTGACCAAAATCCTATTTGTCTGATGTTTCCCTCTTTCTGCTACATGGATACGTGGGATTACTGGAACAAAATAAACATCTTTTGAGCCTAGTTATGTGTTGTGTTTGCTCAGTGTGACAGTGAAGCTTGCTCCCTTCCTCTGGGTGATTCTACCATTCCCTTCCCATATTAGGTGATGGTGGTTCCTGTAGAATTTTTCTCTTGGTAACTGTCTTGACTTTAATTTGGAACTAACAGTTATGAAGATTAACCAGCTAATGAACCATCCTCTAATTACTTGCTAAGATCTGGGTGACAGCATATTTTTCTGCTAGGTTCTTGCCTCTGCTTCGGGACGGAGGAATGGAGACTCACATTGTCAGATCTGCATCTGGAACATCCAGGATGGGGTTTGCACAAGACAACTCTTCCATCATGAGACACAGGTGCAAGCTATGGCATACTCTTGGGATGACAGATTCCTCATTACGTTAGGTCAGTATATCTGCAGCTGTAAGGTACAAGTGTGTAAGTATGCCCTAGAGCAGCCAGTTCATGGAAGGAACATGCTGTAAGTGTGTAATATCCTCAAGATGTGTGCTAGGCTCATGTGGGTGTATGAAGTTTGTCCAGCAACTGTTGCTTGGTAGCCTTGACACTGAGCATTATTTTCACAGTGAAATTGTCAGGAAGCCTGATAAACAGAGCTGATAAATGGGTGATGCAGCATATTAAACTGCAAGTGATCCCAAGTCCTTCTGTGAGTGACCACATGCAGATGGGTTCTTTTCAAGTGAGTGTGCTTCCAGGGTGCTTTGGCAGCACTGAGAGGCGGAAGCATGTGCCCTGTGCATCTCAGCTGCAAGTGTGAAGGCTGGGGTCACACCAGCTCACATTCAGTTCTTCCTCATTGCCCCAGTAAGCTTGTTTCCAAGTAACAGCACTCTTCCAGCTAACTAGTGCTTGTTAAGCCTGTGTTTGCAATTTCTATATATAGTATCCAGAGGGAAATGCCTTCTTCTGGACTTCTTATTGTTGCTTAGCTGGAATGGCACAGAAGTAGCCAGGCATCAAACTGTGAGCTGCTTACCAAGCAGTGATGCCAGCACAAGATGGACACTCAAGCTGTCTGTTTTATTTAAGCAGGGGACATTTAAAGGACAAATATGCAATTAGTAAGTTCTTTTTTTGCATGAAAGAGCACCTGTGGAGCAGGCAACACATTCTCTGCTTGTGAGTCTGCCCTTGAAAAAAAGCAAGCTTTGCTCTAAAGAAGGAGAAGGGGGTTCTGCAGCTTTGTGCTTTCCATGTAGCACTGCGGGAAAGAAGCCATCTTTCTCCAGCTCTGCTCTGGACCGTGGAGAATAGAAAAGCTGAAAGTCTCCACTGAGACTGTGGAGCCTGGGAAAGGCCTGTGAGGCACCTGTTCCCCGAGAAACACCCCCTTCCTCAGCAGCATGAGGGCATTCTCCAAATTTGTCTAAGAGCTGGAGATGCTTGCTGCCATCAAGGTCCATGCCATCTGCTGCCACCCAAATACTGTGGCTTCCATTAGGATCAGTTCCCATCTCAGCATTGACTTCAGCAACAGCTACATCTCTTCTTTATTTTAAAAGCTGCTAGCACTGAGAGCATAATATCATGCATAATATCACTGGAGGGATTGTGTGGGATGTATATTGAGGTGTGTAATAGCTACTAAGGAGGTAGAAATGGCAGAAAATCTGCTCTGCCTGCAGTGATTGCTACCACTCCAGCCATCAGCCAGTTCAAACGCTGGCTAGAGGCCCTGTAGAAGGACTAGATTTGCTACAACTTTCAGCATGAAGTACTGGACTGCTTACCTGTCCTCAAAGCAATTAAGGATTCATCATGTTGCGCAGTTTTTGCTGTCTCTGAAGCACTTTCAGGATGCAGACTAACTCCATCTACCTGATGTGAGGGAATTCACTCTGTTTCAAACCTGCTTCAAAAGTTTGTATCAGCTTCTGTCTTGAGCAGTAGTCCTGGCACAGTTCTGTCTTTTCTGGCTCCTGAGGTAGTTGTGAGGCTTATTGTTTCACTGCTTTCCCTGATAAAATTACAAAAGAAAGAAGCATTTTAGTGGCAACATTCCCAAGAAGCATTTAGTTGTTGCAACTAGCTGGGTTGAGCGAATCCACAGAAGATAGGAGCACCTTTGGAAGGTTCCTAGAACATACAGCAAGATCATCCTGAATTGTTTCCTGAATTTTGTCCTCAAAGAGTACTTTATCGTTCAGTTCAGTGCCAGCTTCTGCTGGAGCCTTTTAGAACAGAGGATAGTTAAAAGGCTGTCAAGTGGTTTTCCCTGCATATCTTCGAAAAACATTAGGTTACGGTTCAGCTACACTGATTTGCCATGTGCTCGGGAGAAAGCCAGTCCTTTTTCTCTTGTTCTGCTTCACTCCTGCAGTCTGTTCCTTGGAGCTGCAACTGCAAGTCCATTTAGCAATGTGTCCTTGTGCGGAACTGAGTTAGAGCACAATTCCCCTGGGGATTTGCTTTTGTGCACACCAGTGTTACAGGCTCTCTCTGCCTGTTCTCATGTCTTCAGAGAGCCCTTCGAATGCTTAGCTTCGAAGGAAAAGGAAGAGAGGGGGAGTGAGCAAAGCCTTTGCTGGAAACAGACAGAAGCGTGTTATATGTGTCTCTGCTTGCGACAGTGCCTGTAGCAATCATCTCTGAACAACTGGGTAATGCAATGACAAATTTGATGAATGTGTGTGCAAAGTATATGCTTGGGTCTATCCTGAAAAAGCAGTGGCTGCAGAATTTCTTCCTATTGTCTTTCGTGTTCTACCCAGGTGACTACTGTGATCAAACTATTGCTCTATGGGATACCTACACTTACGAACTCATGTCATCGACTCACATCTCGGAGCCAGTCCATGACGTGGCTTTTAATCCTCTTTCTCATGGAGAACTGGCCTGTGTGGGGAGGGGAGCAGTGACATTTTGGCTGTTGGAACAGCAGGGGGCCGACAGCAACCTCAAGGTAAATCTCAGTTATATCTTCTTTTAAAGTTCATGTTCAGCATTTCTGACTTCTTTTCCCAGTCCCCTTGGCGAGCGAGATGGAAGCTCAGCCACCACAAGGCTTCGTGAGAGTTAATTTTCTTTAGTAAGATGATGCTGACTGACTGCGACTGGCTAATTTGATTGCATTTGATGCATTAAGTAAATTAATTGGGTGGGAGGATGATTCTTTTTTCCTATAGGTAAAACACAGCTTTCTCTTTGACCTTTTTGTTTTATGTGGCTTTGGCAGGTTCATCAGGCCCCTGTCCCTGATGCGTTAGGACTGGTGGAACTGACCTCACTGTGTTACGGTGCTGACCCTCTTCTTTATAGTGGGACCAACACAGGCCAGATCTGCGTGTGGGACACAGAGACTAATCGCTGCTTCATGACATGGGAGGCCGACGAAGGCGAGATTGGTGGGTGCCGACGTCCCAAGCATCCATCAGGATTGTAATAAGTTTCATGGAAACTTGTGGGGAAAGAGCATCAATGAGCTTGTTGGCTTTTGATTTCAGCTGTGTCCCTACGCTCGGAAAACTGTTGCTGTGTTGGATACAAGAATGGGGTGGCGATGGATCTGTGACCCAGGTTTCCTTGTCAGAACCGATTAGCCTGGAGTCCACCTCTAATCTGTAAAATCACTGGGTATTGGGTGCAGTTTCCTGTTGTGGTAGAAATCACACTGCCCACCACAAACGAATCGATGGCCTAGCCGACAGAAGCGCACCTCAGACGATGGGGGCGAGCTGTGCGCTTATTCATGGGTGCTGTTCGTTCCCTTGTGCCTCCCCAGGTGTGCTGGTGTGTCGGCACAACAGACTGGCCAGCGGCAGCAACACGAAACGCATCCGTCTGTGGGCAGTGGCAGCCGTGGAGGAGCTAAGGCTGAAGGGTTCTGAGGCCAGGTAGGAGGCTCGTGGCTGCAGCATCTTCACTGTGCTTGCACACCTCTCGCCCGCTCGCTGCCGCTCCTGAGAGATGTTCTTTCCTTTTTGTCTGGCTGCTCCTAGGATCTGACTAAGAGGTGGTTCTTCACAGGCAGATGTCAGCTCTGACTACAACCATACTTTTTCTGTTGCCCTTCATTCTTAGCTTTTCCTCTCTGTCCCATGACTGCTGATTCATTTGGTCTAGATCTTTTTCCGAATTTTTGCTACAGATAGCGGGACCCTCTTGGTAGTGAAAATAGAGTTTAGTATTCCTGACTCCTGTAAAGGAACTCTTAAGATAATAAGTTAAAATATATTGGTCTTGTTTCTTCTCTTGCGATGTTGCATCCCTTGTTTTCTTTCTCTTTCCTATAAAAGATAGTTTCTGTATAAGTGTAACAGTAGCAACTGTTCCATGTACAGGGGTCCCTCACTGAATTATCTAGCTGCAAATACATCACAGGAGTTACTAGAAAACTGCTAGAGGCAGCATTTAAAGAGGGCTGAGTGGCTGTCTGTTGCAAGAGCTGAGCCAGCCTTTCTTGGATCCTCCTTTCCTCCAGGTCTAGCTCTGTCCTGCTAGAACATGAGATGACACTCGATGGGACGATAGTCAGTGCGGCCTTTGATGACTCTCTAGAAATGGGAATTGTGGGCACCACCACAGGAACACTGTGGTACATCAACTGGACTGAGAGCACGAGCATCCGACTGATCAGTGGACACAAGAACAAGGTTCGATGGTCTGGGAAGGAGGTTTGTCCTGCAAAGCAGTGAATGTTTTGTATGCCACCTGTGTTCAAAGGGCTGTGCTCAAAGCATGCACATGCTGCAGAAGTGTTCCCTGGACTGGCCATGAGGGAGTTCATGGAGCTGCAGGGCTTGCTGATGCTGACAGGACACTGTGAAGGAGGTCTTCCTGTTCACCTCCTAGAGATGACTTTGCACTTAACACTGAGGAGTCAGACACGAAGAAATCTGGGCTCATCCACTTTCACCTAACAGGCTTAGCTGTTTAACTGCCTTAACCTGTTAATAACTGTGGGCCTTTCTGTCCAGTTGGAAAAATCATAGTTCACAGAATCACTAAGGTTTAGTTCCTGACTGCTGGATGCTTCCTCGAAGCAGTCTTGCTTATTAGCTAGACATGTATATTGGATAAAGTAATCTTTGCCTAAAACATAAATGGGTCTGAAGAGTGAATATTTTGAACACTGCTGTTGCTTTGGGCTCCAGAGGAAAGTTTTCAAATGATAGAAGAGAGGATATTTAGCTTAAACCTATGTCACATAGCATCTGATCCTATCTTTGTGGTTTGGTTTACCAATTTCCTTTACAAGCCTAATTGTAAGCCCCAAATTTCTTTTAAGCACAAGAAGAAAACAACCCACCTTTCTTAATGTCTGTGACATGCTGTCTGGCGTTTCCTGTGAGAAGAATCCCAGGGGATAACAGGGGCAGAGGAGCAGATGTGCTCTAACCTGTGGCATTTATAAGGCCCCTTTCCTTTATCTCCATTGTCGCTGCAGGTGAACGAAGTGTCCTTCAGTCCTGATGAGACTCACTGTGCCACATGTGGTGAAGACGGCAGCGTGAGGATTTGGTCTCTGGGCAGCATGGAGCTGGTGGTACAGTTTCAAGTGCTGAACCAGGTAATCATTTGCAGTGCATCAGTCTTTTTGTCTTGGAAATAGGCACTGTCCACTGCTGGGATTACAAGGACTGCTGCATCCTTGCAGAGCACGCTGAAACTGTAAGAAATACTTTCAGGTGGAGCTGTGCTTTGTTGTACACGGTCCTGCTGTCTTGTTGCTTCCTCAGGTCCCTACTCTCATTCCTTTGCAGAGCTGCCAGTGCCTGGCCTGGAAGCCTCAGCCTGTTGGTGCCCGGGGAGCTGAGAGCCAACATGTAGTAGCAGGGTACAGCGATGGCACCATCCGTGTGTTCAGCATTTCCAGGACGGAGATGGAGCTGAAGATGCAGCCCCATGCTGTTGCGCTGACAGCAGTTGCCTACTCCACAGATGGTGAGGTTGCACCCAGGTGTCCGTTAAAACAGTGAGGAGGCATGGCTTTGGCTGCGCCTCAGGCACCCGAGCACAGGTCTGACACCCAGCAGCTCTGTGGACTGGTGACCTGCCCCAAAACCTGGGGCTAGGGAGAGCTAGAGAGCTCGTATCAGTGACCTACAGTAGCTCCACCAGCTGAACATCTGGTAAATAGGAGATGGCAGGTATATTGTCCATGGTACAACTAAGGGCTTTGAATACAACATACATTCCTTTGTGTCCTCGTGCTGATAACCTACATCAGCTCTTCTTCAAATGTGATGTTTTAATAGGTGTCTCTGAGACAGCTCATCTTACCTAGCCCTTGAACCAACTGTTCCCAGCTTATCATAATGTTTTGGGGTACCTGTATCCCATGATCTTGGACCTTTTGCCTTTGGGCTTTTTCTTCTCCTACAAGAAGTGGCCCAATTCTGCCTCCTTGTCTGGTCACAGGAGAAATCATCTTATCAGGGGGCAAGGATGGACTTGTGGCTGTCAGCAGCCCTCGCACTGGAATGACAGTTCGCATCCTCACTGACCACAAAGGCTCCCCCATCACGGTCATACAGTGCACTGGGAAGCAGGTGAGACTTCACCCTTCGGCCTTGCTGCTGTCCTGTAGCAAGGCTCCTGTCTGTCACTGCACAGCTGTAGGAAGGAGCTGCAATGTGGTGGGGTTGGTTAGTGAGCTCGCTTGGTTGTCCCACTCTTCCTCTTTGGGTCCTCATCACCTCCAGTAACTTTTGTTCAGTTTCTGTAGGGTTATCATCAATGGAATAAAACCACAGGCTTTGCAGGTGTACTCCTAGCAAGTCTGTGCGTAGGTGATGGGGGGAACCTTTGGTAACTGTTGTAGGCACACTGCCCACAGACACGATGTGTGCTGGTGCATGCGTGCATGCTGGAGCACTTGCCCCACAGGCTCCCCCCTCCAGGCACTGCTTTGGAGCAGAGCAGCCTGGGCTGTGAACATTCAAGCCCGGCTGAATATCGTGCATCCCCGAGAAAGGCCCGTGAGCCTCACTGAGGTCAGTGTGCTTTTGTGCTTTTCTCCTATTGCTCAGCAGCAGCCTTGCCTTGTGTGTGTAGCTGCCTGTTTGTATGGTCCCTGCTGTGTAGCTATGAATCTGGGGTTGTGCAACAGCGTGATGTTTTTAGCATTTCCTTTGACTTTCTCTTCATGGAGAGTCTCTTTCTCTTTGTGCAATTTTTGAGACAAGAATAATTTTACCTAAGCTTTCAGGCTTTAAAATCATTCACGTTACAAGGCTTCTTTCTTTAGTAATTCTAGGCTTACTTGATTGTCCTCAGTTTTAGATGAAGGACATTCTTAGGACAAACACAATACCTGCAAGCACTCCTCTAGGAGGATGTGCAGATCTGGAGAGCAACCTAGGGAGAGAGATCCGCATCATCCAGGCCCAGCACTTGTTCCTCCCTCAGTGGCCTCTTCTGCCAGGGGTTGTCAGTCCAGATCATATTGCTAGTTTTGGTACCAGCAGTGCCTTGTCATGCAGTACAAGGACATCACTGCAGGGTAAAGTGGAGATGCCTAACATATTCTGGGATAAGAGACTTTAAGGACTGTCCAGATGAGAGAATCTAGTAGGTTAGTCCTAGCATTAATCCCCTACTACGTAAGGCCTGCATTCCCATAAACTGTTGCCCTACACCAATCTGTTCTTGTTGGCACATTTCTTTTAAAGATTCTGCATTGCAAGAGCTGTAATACTGCTTTTTTCTTATGTAGTACTATGACTTCGGGGTGGAAGGCAGTGAGCTCTGGCTTGCCACCAGCTCGGACCGGCGGGTCAGTGTCTGGGCCTCTGACTGGCTGAAGGATAAATGCGAGCTCCTCGACTGGCTCAGCTTCCCTGCTCCTGCAGTCCCTGAGGTGAGAATAAGACATGCTGACTCGTGTGCTCATGTCATGATCTTAGCGTGGGGCAACCCCAGTCACATTGGGACTTTCCCTATCTGTCAATGAGACGAAACCCTCATCAAAACATATAAACGATCTGTCAGCTCAGTCTAGTGCATCTTCAGCTTTTCAACCAAATCTGAAGGAGGAATGTTTCAAGATACTGGTTTCATACTACTTTAGTGACAATTGTTGTCTGGGTGCAAGGGAAATACCCAGGTGAGTGCTACCTTGTGAAAGGAAGGCCACATAAGTCAGGTGTTTTGTGTTTGGCTGGCCAACTGCCAGCATGCAGCCCCAGGTCACTCCAGCACTGCTGATCCTTTTTGGGATGAAAGAGTCTCCTTGAGGCCCTGGCAGGGAGAGCTGGAGTTGTTACAGCTGAGCGGGACAGGTACAAAGAACAAGCACGCTTAGGAATGTGAACTTCATTAGTTGTGCTGCTCATGGGATAAGTTACTAATGTACTTTCCAGGATGTAGATTTGCAGCATGAATTGTGGCACTGCCTAGCCGCTGGGAAATACTGCCTTCGTAAGCATGAGGAGTCAAAAATTACATTTGCAAAGAGCTGATACGCCTATTCTATGCAAAACAGAGCATAAAGCAGGAGTCAGTGCACTCAGTGCACAGAAGAGAGACCTTAACTTCAGCACTCCCAAACAGCATGAATATTCTGAGCCAGGACCCCAGTGAATGAGAAGGTTAATAGAGCGAAATATACCTGTGCTATCCCTTTGTGCCTATGACAGTTTGCAGAACACTTCAGCTCCAAGCTAGGTGTGAGATTTGGGACAGCAGGACAACTGCTAGGCAGCGGAGGAGGGTCTGTATTGGATAGGACGTGAAGACATTCCCAGATGCATGTGATGTTGTCATACGAAAGGAAGCTGGGTCTTTTTGGAGGAACAAGCAGCACTACCTCGGCCTGTCACCTCTTGGGCCCAGCCACTGCCCGCGCCGATACAGCAGCTGGGTTTTGTTAATGTTCCTTCCACTTGTTTCCCAAATGCCTTTCTGAAATGAGTTTTTTCTTCATGAAGGAAATTCACTGTAGATCTCACCACACTGAATACGGGAAGGATTGATCTTGCATCCAGTACGGTAGATATGATCATCTGGGCCCTATTTGCTCATGCTGAAACCCATCCACAACTCACTCCCACCTTCAGGCCCGCATAGGAATAATGCTTTGGTGAAAATCCAACCTGCTGAACCTCTGTATGTTCTGCTTCCGTGGCAGTCAGCACTAGAGAGACTTGCCTTACATTCCCATGACAGTATGTGTTTGCTCCTTGCTTCTTTGCAGTGAGCCTGTCTGAGACCACAATGTGAGAGGGAGGAAGCAGTCTCCATCATATTAATATCCCGGTGCTTTGCTCACCCACTGCTCTCCTGTTCTCCTTTTGACCCCCACCCCATCCCCAGACGAGGTAGGGCTGGAGAAGCTAGCCTTATTTTTGTTGTTTTTTGTTTCTCCTCCCAGGGTCTCAGCAACCTCCCTCCGAGCCTGGCAGCATTCTGCCCTTGGGAACATGGTACTCTGGTTTACGTTGGCTTTGGGATGCAGAAGGAAGCCTTGTTTTACAGTCTGCACAAAAAACAGGTACTTGTGCCCCTGCTGTGCAACCTGCTGCCCTTCCAGCGCGGTGTGGGTATGCCTGTGCCGTTGAGTTAACCTTGGCTCACGAGGAACAGTGCACAGGACAGCTGCCTCGCTGTCCTGTCTTGACCTGGGAAACCTGCAGGCCAAACCAGGGTGCTTGGCAGACAAGCCAGTCTTTCTGCAGTGAAAGATGGGTGGCTCCAGAGAGCAAGACCCCCTCTCGATGCATGTCATACATGGAGTGGCACCCCCATGCTAACCAGGGCCCAGAGATGAGCAGTACAAGTAAAACAGTCTGAAGGTGGGAGGTAGCTTCAGCTGAGCAGCTAGTTAGTGCAGCAAGCTTTAATTTTCAAAATTCTGAATCTGACCCAGGTAAGCAGTGAACAGCAGGGGACTCTACGCCTGGCTTGGGCTGCTGTCACCACTGCTGCCCTCCTGATCTCCAGGCTGGGGGGGGAGGGGAGGTGTTTGCTTTCAGAAGCACTGGCAGTCTCTATACTGAGTCTCCTCTGGAAACTCAATGCCTTTGGCAGGTTTCTGAGCTGTGAGAGATGCTGTGCATCTGACAGCCTTTCCTTTGAGAGGAGCCCTTTACCTTCCTAAAGGGTGCGACTGAAGCAGCTCGGTTCTGCTGCCTGCTCGTTTTTGAGGTGTTAGTGTGTTTCTCTTGCTGGAGTGCAGGTAGTTGAGAAGATCTCCTTGCCGTACTTTGCCGTGTCACTGAGCCTGTCTCCTGCAGCTCGCTTTCTAGCTGTTGGCTTCAGCGGTAAGTACAAGAGAGTGACACAGACTTAGTTCCCCAGGCAGCCTGTCCCCAGGTTACCTTCAGTAAGGAAGGATCTCCCATTTTCTCTTCCTGCAAGTGTGAGTGGACCAAGCACCCCCGTCTTCTTAAATGAGAGTTAGAGACGTGCACACACACCGAACCGCGTTGGCCAAGCCTGGCGTGACTCCGCTGTGGGGGGCTTCAGCCCTCGGAGCGCGGGTAGCTGCCACCTCTCCTAGGCAGGGTGTGTGTCATGCAGGGAGAAAGCGCTGTGGGACTCGCAGGTTAGAAACGAGCTAACGGGAGCTCAGGCCTGACGGATGGGGCACGTGCTTTTTCATGAGCAAGATGCGTCACCCGAATGACTCCTCGGGGTTATGGGCTGTCTTCAGCGCCTCTGCTTGCGAGTGAGCAGCTTTGCAGCTGTGTGGGCAGAAAGGGCCTTCCCCCAGCACCCTTCTTTGCGGACCCCTCACTCCACTAGCTGTATGTCCTGCTGGCACCCGCCTAGCCCCAGGGCCGGGTGTTTTGCAGGGCGAGCGGCTCCCTGCCTCCTCCACTCACGCACCGAACTGCAGAGGCCGTTCGGGGCCCGCTCACTCCCGCGAGAAGCTGTCCCGTCACGCAGCTTATCAGGAAGCCGCTGGGCGCGTGGGAAGATCTCCTCGGGTGCTCGGGGAAGGGGGGGTGAGCAGCAAACGAAGCTAACCCGAAGCGCGCGGACGAGGAGGGGCGCTCGGGACCGCTCCGCAGGCAGAGAACGAGAGCGGCGGGCTGCCCGCCAGCCCCGCGCGCCCTCCTGCACGCGGGGAGACGGGGCGGGCGGGGGCTGCCGTGCCGGGGGCGCGCGGCCGCCCGCTCATGCCGCCGCTTCCCCCCCAGAACGCCTCCTGCGGCTGCTGCGCGGCGCGGCGGGGACGGAGCAGGACTACGCCGGGCACGACGACGCCGTGCACCTGTGCCGCTTCGCGCCGTCGGGCCGGCGCCTCCTCACGGCCTCCTGCAGCGCGGTCCTCGTGTGGGAGACGACGGGCAGATGAGGCCGAAGGCCGCCTGCGGCCCCGGCCGCCCCGCGGGGCGCCGCGCCCGCGTTTGCGCTTGGTTTTCGGTAATTAATAACAGGAGCAATAAAGAGCGAGCTGGGCCAAGGCGGCGGCGGCGGCGCCGTGCTGGGGCGGCGCCGGCAGGGGGCGCGCGGGCGCGGGGCGCCGCTCTGCCCGCGCCGCTCGCTGCTGCGGCCGGAAGCGGCGGCGGCCCCGCGGCGGCGCGGCGCGGCGGCGGCCGCCATGAAGCGGGACGTGCGCATCCTCCTGGTGGGGGAGGGTAAGGCGGGCGGGCGGCGCGGGGCCGGGCCGGGCCGGGCCGGGCCGGGCCGGGGGGGGGGTGGCGGCGGCGGTGCGGGGCCTGCCCGCCGCCCACGGCCGCCGTTGCTCTCCCAGGCCAGGTGGGGAAGACGTCGCTGATCATGGCTCTGGTGGGCGAGGAGTTCCCCGAGGAGGTGAGCGCGCCGCCGCCCGGGCCCGGGCCCCCGCCGCGGGCTCCTCGCGGCCCCGGGCTGCTCGCGGCCCCGGGCTCCCCGCCAGGCCGCGGCGCGAGCGGCTGCAGCGACCGTCGAGCTTCCGCGGCGCCCGGCCGCGGCCGCCTCCCCCGGCGGGGCACGGGGAGCTCGGCCTGGAGCTCGGCCTGCCCTTGCTTCGCAGGTGCCCGCCCGCGCCGAGGAGATCACGATCCCGGCTGATGTCACGCCCGAGAAAGTCCCCACGCACATAGTGGACTACTCGGGTAAGGGCTGCGCCCTCCCAGCCGCGGCTCTCCCCGCCCGCTGCGCTCCTGCAGCCCGGGCCAGGCCCGCGGGAAGCGCTTCCCCGTGCAGTGGACAGGGCTGCGGCACTTGGTGACAGCCCTTTTCCCCCTGCAGAGTCAGAGCAGACAGAGGACGAGCTGCAGGAGGAGATCGCCAAGGTGAGCGGGGCTGGACGAGGGTGCTGCAGGGCCCGGGGCTGGGGCCGTGCCCCGTGCCCCTAGCCCTGCAGCTCGCGAGTGACGCGCGGCTGATCTCCCTCTCAGCCGCCCGGAGATGTGCGGGCAGTTGGTTATCTGTGGATTAATGCTCTCAGTGCGGTTAGCGTTTTGTTTAATCCTTCACTGTCTTGTAAGCCGTTGTGCTTGGCTTGTCCTAGCCCTCTAGAAGGCAGAGCAGTGGGGGATAGCTTGCTGCCTTCCAGGAGGTGGCAGGGGACTGCTGAGAACATGATGTCCTTTTAGCCTCAGGATGCACTGTCAAGAGGGGAGGAGGAGCAGTTGCCAAGCTTGGGTGAGACCCCTGCTCCCAGCCTGAGGCCCTGCGCCTGCCTGGTGAAGCGGTAGCACAAAGGAGTTGGTTTGAGAGCCCTGGGGAGCACACGGTGGGGGGGGGGACTCCAGGCAGAGAGGAGGGTTCCCGCGTCACTCAGAGCAGCCGTGGAGGAATTATCCAGCTGGCTGGCTGGGATGGCCCCAGCTGTTCTTCTCCACTCTGGAATTAACCTTGGCTCTGCACTGAGGCAGACCGCTCGATATGAGTAGTAAAGCAGGCACTCTCCTGTGTGTCTCGCATGAGCAAAGCCATTTAATCACTCCACCTCAGATATCTAATGGCCAGGGAGTTAGGCCAAAGGGCAGTGGGTGCCTGCTTCTTCCACCCAGACAGCAAGACTATGCAGGGGCTTAAAATGGCTGCAGGAAATCTGCCTAAACCCTTGTGTGTTCTCAGGATTAGCACTAAACTCTCTCCTGAAAGAGCCAGTGATCTCTCTTGTCTGTTTTAAATGAAGTGTTGGTGTCAGCACTGTCTGAACGGGGTCAGTGAGGGGAGGGCAGTGGCTGCTGGCGCAGGATGGAGCGTGGGCAGTCAGAGCCATCATGGATGGTGGACAGGGAGATCTGGAAGCTTTGGAATTGGGCCTGGAGCATCAGAGAGAGGGGAAGAAGTCATTGACCCATGTTCCTGTGCTGAGCCCAAGGCAGAGAGGAGCTCCCAGCCTGAGCTACCTCTGATGGGGGTGACACCCCTGAGAGCATCGCTCTGGAGGGCGCAGCATGGAGCAGGATGTGCTGGCGGCAGTGGACAGGGCAGGGTCTGAAGCAGAGTAGCGAGTCTTTGCCCGAAGCAGCCCTTTGCAGAGCCTGGGTTGGTGGCAGGGGAGATATTGCTGTTTGAGGGCTCTGCCCTGTGCCTTAGTCCTCCCTTTGCACTCTGGCTGAGCAGCTCTCTGTGCTGCTGACTCCTTCCCTTTTTGCCTGTTTTTAGCTGGCCTCTTGAGCAGTATGGGTAGAGCGGCTATGCGTGTGTCCTCTTCTTTGGAGGCACTGAACCCGCAGAGGAGTGGAGATGGGGACAGTGGAGTTGCCACACACCAGCTGCCTGTTTGCTGAAGAGAAATACCCGTGCCAGTCAGAGCAGGACTGCTGCGAGGGAGGGCCAGAGCGCCGGCACAGGGCGGTTGGGTCCTTAGTAAACACGTGTGGCTTCTCAGGGGCCTGTAGGCTGTGTGCACGTGTGTGCGTGTGTGTGTAAGCGTGAGCACACGCTCCAGAGCGAGAGGCTGGAGCTGCCTGTCTGCTGCCTGCAGCAGGGCTGCTAGGACCCTTGCTTACTGCCCTCTTCCCCTCCTCTCTTGCAGGCCAACGTGGTGTGCGTGGTGTACGACGTCACCAAGGAAGCCACGATCGAGAAGGTAACGGCTCCTTCGCGGGAGCCCTGTCCAGCCCCACTCTGGCGCTAGCATCAGTGCTGTACCGCAGGGAGGGGGCTGCCAGCAGTGGGTCTGAAAGGACCCAGGCTTTATTAGTGCAGGTGGGCATCGGAGCCCGCTCACCACGCAGGGATTTGAGTTTGAGACTCTCTTAAGAGCAGATGCAGGCCAAGCGGAGCTCAGGCTTGCTCCCACGCTGGCAATTATCCTCACGTGCCGGGGGCAACAGGCTTGTCGCATCCTTCTGCTGGCATGCAGCACGCCTGTGTATGTTCTGCCTGTTGGTGCGGGGGAATGCCGGGGAGCAGATGGCTGCAGGGCCCTGCTGACTGCCGCGCTGCATGTGCCGCACGCTGTGCTGGGAGCCGCCTCTCCCTCGCCAGGCTGCTCTGACAGGGCTTTCTCTGCACTTGTCTTTCAGATCCGCACAAAGTGGATTCCCATGGTGAACGGGGGACTTGAAAAGGGCTCCAGGTACCATGTCCGGTGTGGTCTATGAGTGCAGAACTGGGTGGTTCTAGAGACTGTAGGGTCCCCTCATCACCTTCCTGTCCTGCAGAGGTTGCTCATACCAAACTGGATTTGCAATTTGTGGCCAAACCACTTGTAGCAGAAAAACACGGAGGCTGTTCTAGCTGTGGCAGGAGGGTCAGCGGAGAAGGTTCCTTCCCCCCTGCACCGCTTGCCAGCTAGGCAGGGAGAGGAGGCTGCTAATGGAGTAGAGGAGGGCAGAAGCCTCAATCTGTGTGTGTGGATGGTTTAGACAGAAGGCTGCTGTGCTGGATTAAAGGCTCCAAGCATATTGTTGCTGGGTGAAAGCATAAGCGGGATAAAGCAGTCTGTTTCTCCAGATGGGTGCTCCCAGCCGTGGGAGGCAGGAAAGCTGCTCTGGACCTTGTGGAGGAGGGTTGGGAGTCTCCTCGGCCTGCTGCCCAGGAGTGTGTGTGGCTGGGGCAGGCCCAAGTCTCACAGAGGGGTGGCCTCGCTCACAATCTCTGACACCCCATGTCTCCTCCCCAGGATCCCCATTATTTTAGTGGGAAACAAGTCTGACTTGCAGGCGGGGAGTTCCATGGAAGTCATCTTGCCCATCATGAACCAGTTTTCGGAGATTGAGACTTGCGTGGAGGTGAGGGAACTGGAGGGTTTCTGCAAAGCCTTCCTGAGGGGTAGGAGCACTTGTCTGGTGTAAGCTGGGGAAGCCTTCATGCTTGTGGAGAACTGTGTGGCTAATCTTCTGCAGAAACACTCCTCTCTGGGTCTTGAGGGCCTGGAGGGGATATTCTGTGCTTTGGGTTGTCCCGTGCCTTCCCTTTTGGGAGCAGGTTTCAGTGTCTGCTTACTCCTGCTTTCAAGCTGTAAGTGGTGTTGGAGCCTATGTGCAGCTCCTTTTGGCTCCTGGGACTGTGAAATGGGCACAGCAAAGCTGGGGTGTGAGTAGGAGGTTTCCCTTTTATTTTTTCCTAGCGGTGGGCAGCCATTGCTCTGTGCTTTGATGTGTCTGGCTCAGGGACCTTGAATTGTCCTCTTGTGAACCCTACTCTTCTCTCTGCCTGTCACCAGCCCATTGCCTGCACCTAGTCAAAGGACTTTCCCTTCCCTTTGTATCCTCAGTGCTCTGCCAAGAGCCTCAAGAACATCTCTGAGCTCTTCTACTATGCCCAGAAAGCTGTGCTGCACCCCACTGCCCCCCTGTATGACCCGGAGGAGAAGCAGGTAAGTAGCACTGCCAGGAGCTGCTCACTCACAGCCTCTGTCAGGAGTCTTCTTCCCATCACGCTTGCAGGGTCACAGCGCTCCGATCTGGTGCCACACCTTTCTGTTGAGCAGAGAGGGCGTGAGGGGGGCTGTAGGGCCTAGTGCTGGCTTAGCAGTTAGCATTTCCCCTCCAGGCACACATACCCTCTTAGATGCGGACAGGGGTCCTTTTACTCCAGGCTCCTGTCTGACCAAGGCCAGTAGTCTTCTGGTTACATTAACGTGCTAGCTCTCTGCTGGGCTATCTTGGGTAGGAGGGTGAAGAGTTTGACCTGAGCCCCCAGGAACAAGGGGGAAGTAGTACCCCTGGGGGGAGCCAGCAGAGAAGAAAATACATGGCTCTCCATGCTCAGTGCAGCCAGCTGAGTGTATCCAGGCTGCAGAGAGATTTGTGAGGACTGAGGGCACACTGAAGCCCTTGTGTTCCAGAGCATGTGGCAACTGTGTTGAGAAAGGTCAGGGAGCACCTTCTGACTCCCAGCTGCAAGCTGACTCTGATACTGGCCTTGCTGGGCCTTGCCCCCAGAGCAGTGCAGGAGGGGCTCTGTGCATGGGGCTTCAGAAGGTGGGAAGGGATCACACTGAAGGTGATGACACATTGTCACCATGGTTGGTCCTTTGCAGCTGAGACCTGCGTGTGCGCGAGCGCTGACCCGGATTTTCAACCTCTCAGACCAGGATAACAACCAGATCCTTAGTGATGACGAACTCAACTACTTCCAGGTAGGACTGACTGTTGAGTTGAAATATCCTCAGCTCTTTGTGGTAGGCGCCTGCCTATTTGTTGGCAAAGCTCTGCGGTCCCCTTAAAACAGCAGTCAGAAAGGCAGTCCCTCTCCTGGCACTGCAGTCCTGATTGTATTCAGTGCTTCTGGTGTCACACAGGCAAAATGCCACAGGGTGCATCTCCAAGCAAATGGAGATCCACAGGTGTCTCAGTCTGCTGAGTTTGGGCCATGTTTGCTCTGCAAGGGGGAAATTGGGGGGCTCTGGAGATGCTGAGAGAGTCATGCTGTATTGGAATGCTGAGGAGCAGGGATTGGGCATGATCCAAGGCACCAATGCCTGAGATGGATGGATTTTCTCTCCTAGAAAGGTCTTTTCTCCTCTTGCCAGGGAAGAAGGGTGCTGGTGAGATAAAGGCCTGTGCTGTGTGCTGTGCTCATGATGACCTTATTTCTCTTGGGAGGTAGAAGTCCTGCTTTGGAAACCCCCTGGCTCCCCAGGCCCTGGAGGATGTGAAGATGGTTGTGTGGAAGAACACCACAGATGGAGTGCAGGACAACGGCCTGACGTTGAACGGTAGTGGCACAAGGGCTCCATGCTCCTTCCAAGCAAGGAACAGAGGGACCCACACTGCAGGAGGACCTTGTGCTTGCACTCTGTCTCCTCACTCACATTCAAAGCCTGTTTAGTCCCTTCTGTCAAAGCAAGTTCAGGCTTACTGTGGCTGCTCAGAGTAGTCCATCTGAGCATCCTATTTTCCCAGGGGAATTGTGGTCCTGGGGGTGAATTCCTGAGGCTGAGTGCCCACTATGTCTGAGCTGCCTGATCTCTCCTGCAGGCTTCCTCTTCCTCAACACACTCTTCATCCAGCGGGGCCGGCACGAGACCACCTGGACTATCCTTCGCCGCTTTGGGTACGACGACGAGCTGGAGCTGACAGATGACTATCTCTATCCACCGTACGTATCCTGCCATGGAGTGGGGTAGGCATAGTGTGATATCCTCATGATATGCAGCTCAGGATCCCCAGCACCTTTCTGGCTCCCTTGTGACCCCCAGGGTTTGCTGCTTTCCTCAGGTGGGTCTGAAACCTGCCTTGATGTTGGTGCGAAGCACATTGTCACGTGCTCCTCACCTTCACCTGTGGATAGGACACATGGGATTGGCAATGAATGCAGCAGCCTTGGAGCTGTTAACTGGGCTGCTGGCTCTGGTGTAGGCAGGCAAGGAGAAGGGAATGAAGATGTGTCCCTGACTTCCCCTGACATCAGCAAGGGGCTTTTGAAGGCTGTTTCGTCTGTGTCTGAGCCGAGCTGTCGAGAATAGTAAGCTGTCAGCCTAGCCCTCCCGGCTGACTCTACAGCTGCTGTCTCTTCTCTGCTCCCTGCCACCCCCAGAGGTGGTGATCTGGCAGTAATGAAAGGGTTCAGCTTGTGAGCTGCCTCATCCTTTCCTTGCTAGGCAGCAGGCTTCCTGGGGAGACAACAGGGCCTGTGCTGGTGGAAAGCACCAGGATTAGTGCTGTGCCCTGCTGAAGCTTGCCCTGAGTGCAAGGCAGAGCGAGGATCGTGCTGTTTCCTTCGCCACTCATGCAGTATGGATGTGCTAAGGAGAGTCTGCTACGTACCATCGAGGCCTTCCCCTCGAAGAGGGGGCTGCGTCAGGAAATAGCTAGACTAGAGAAAGCCGCAGGATTTGAGCAGGGAGATCTGGCATTGCCAAGGACCCAGCCATACGTTGCCATTCATTCAGGGCTTGAAGACGAGAGATGTTGGCAGCCGACATGACCCACGGGGCTGTACAGGCAATCTGCTCACTTCAGTCTCTTCTAGCAGGTTCCGCCTGCCCCTGGGCTGCTCCACAGAGCTCAACCACTTGGGCTACCAATTCCTGCAGCGGCTGTTCGAGAAGCACGACAAGGTGGGCTGCGTGCAGCATGACCGTGTGTGGGGATGGGAAGCTCTCTGCTAGGCCTGCATATTTGGACATAGTTGCTTTCCTATCTGCCCTTGTGCTGCCTGACTTGCGGGCAGATGTGAAACCAGCACAGGGCTTTCCTCTGTCACAGCAAGCACTCCCTTCAGAGCCTCTTGCCGAGGCTTTGGGAGGTGTTTGCAGCAAGCTGTATGTAGGGATAGTGCAGCAGCTGTGGGTCTGACTGCAGCAGCCTGTCAAGGGCACAGGACTGTGGTCCCTACTCTTGACCAAAGGGCAGCCAGGAAAGTCTAGGCTTCCAGAGGCTTTTGAGCAACTGGGCCAGAGTTAACGTGGGATTGGCATATACCCTCCGTAGTGCCTGGCTGCAGCATGCTGAGTAGCAGGGGAGAGCGGGCAGAGCTACTGGCCTGCAGCCACGGAGCAAGTGCAAGCAACCACAGCCCAGTGGAGGGAGTGCCAGGCCTGGAGATAGGGAGAGAAAGCAACTGATTTCTGCCGTGCCCTGGCTCTTTGGAGAGCAGGAGAAAGGTGTGTTGGATCTGCACGCAGCTGGGGTACCATCAGCTCTGTGGTGACTGGGAACTGCAGCAGTGAGTAGATGCACATCCCCACGTGCTTAGATGCGGGCAGATCCTCTGTTGTCTTGCCCTGTGGCACACCAGCCTGAGGGTGCTGCATTGCATGCAGTTCCCTGGAGGCTAGAGGCAGCAGCGGTGTGGCAGCCTCAGCTCCTTCCCTAGCTGCACACAGCCCTCGCGTCATTGTGCAGCACGGAAGATCAGGCTGGACCGAAGCAGGGTGCCGTGTGGTGGCTGGCCTCAGAGGAGCCAGGAGCAGCAGCTCAGGGCTGTGGGCTGAGTGTGAACAGGTCTTCCCTGCTAACAGGGCTGGCGCTGGCTACACCTGCAACCACAGGGCAGAAAGACCCCTGCTGTAGCCTGCCCTGGTGCAGTGATGGAGGTGTCCCTAGGGCTCAGGCTCTCTGCATGCTCAGACAGCCCTGGCCTTGCTTGTAATTAGTTTCTGCTGTTCAGAGTGTCCCTGTGCCATTCTACAGTAGTAATCAAGGTGGCTCCAGTTGTGCCAGGGATCCTTTCTGGACCCTGGTGGTACTTGGTGTGGCTTTAGGGAGATGCTAGTGCACGTTGAGGCTTTGTCGTGCCTCGGTTGCTGACTCTTGCTTTGTTTTTGCAGGACCAGGATGGAGCCCTCTCACCCACAGAGCTGCAGAACTTCTTCAGTGTGTTCCCCTGCGTGCCCTGGGGCCCCGAGCTCTACAACACGGTATGCACCACTGATAAAGGCCTGCTTTCCCTGCATGGATTCCTCTGCCAGTGGACGTAAGCTCAGTCCCTCTCCCCTGCCTTTGCTCCACTTTGCTTAGCGCTTACTGACCTTTTTGGCTTCCCCCCCTGATTGCCGGTTCTCTCTTTCTCTTCAGGCTCATAGCCTACCTGGATGTCCGGCACTGCCTGGAATGCCTAGGCTACCTGGGCTACCCCATCCTGTCGGAGCAGGACTCCCAGACACAGGCCCTCACAGGTAATGGCAGTGCCTTCCCTTCCTGGTACGGCTCTGGGGCCTTCCTACCGCTCACCTGGCCTCTTCTCTGCCAGTGACCCGGGAGAAGAGGATTGATCTGGAGAAGGGTCAGACCCAGCGAAACGTCTTCCTCTGCAAGGTGCTTGGAGCCAAGGGTGCAGGCAAGTCTGCCTTCCTGCAGGCCTTCCTCGGCAGGAGCCTCGCGGTGAGTGGCTGCTCCCCTCTCCTGCTGTGCTGCGGTGGGCCACCCTGTCTCCAGGCCTGGCACTGCCTGGTGGAGCAGGAGGCAGAGCTATGAGGCCGTCCAGTGATCTGCCACATTAAGGCATCCCCTAGTCCTGGTCAGGTCTTGAGTTCCCAGCTTTGCACAGCCCTCCGGGCTGGTGGCGCCTGTTGGTGTTGCTGCAGTGTCCTAACTTTGTGGAGGGCAGCTGGCCCCCTCCCTCCATCTTCTGTTCGCCCGAGGATCCGGCGGGGTAGTGTCTTTCCCGGGCAGCAGTGACTCCCCACTCCCGCTCTGACCAAGGTGATGCTGGTTTTTCCTGCTTGTTACAAACAGCCCTGTGCCTCTCAGCAGAGGCCGGCTGGCCTCCAAGGGCAGTATCGATCTCCTTGGGGTCTTGGGGCGGTGTGAAATGCTTTCCTTTCCCCAAGAATCGCTCTTTTTCCTTGCTGACTGAGATAGTGTTTTCATTGGTGGCAGGCCCAGAGGGAGAACCGAGGAGAGCCATCCCTCTATGCAATCAACACTGTGCAGGTCAACGGCCAGGAAAAATACCTCATTGTAAGTCTGGGAGAGGAGGGAGTCACTGATGTCTCTGCCTGCGAGCAGGGAGTCACAGCAGGGTTGGTTGTCGCTGCCTATTGCTGCTAGGCTCCCAGCCCCTGGGCTGAGCTGTGCCTGCGGCTGTGTTCACACTGGCACACAATCTGTGTCCTGGTGTGAGAAACAGTCTGATGTCCTTGAGGCAGTGTTTTGCCACGTTGCTTTTCCCTTTCTGCTCCAGCTGCACGAGGTCAGTGCCGACACAGAGCTCACAAAGCCATCAGACACGCAGGCCTGTGATGTGGCCTGCTTGATCTACGACCTGAGTGACCCCAAATCCTTCAGCTACTGTGCCAGTATTTATAAGGTAATTAATGAGGGCCCTGTGGGTTGTTAGTCTTTGAGTGGCAGCCCTGCATCCCCCAGGAGGGTCTCTGGTGCCTTGGGGAAGGTCCTGACATGGGAGCTGGGCTTCCTCTGCTCCTGTGTTAGAGCCTGCGTCTCTCAGCGGCAGTGTCTCTGCTGGCAAAGTTGTCCTCTCTCGGTGCGCTCCAAGCTTCCTTGTGATTCCTTCTCTCCTGGAGATCAGCAGGGCAGTGGCCCGTTACTCACCCCTCGGTGGGCCTTCTGCCTATCTCTGCAGCAACACTATGTGGACAGCCAGATCCCCTGCATCTTTGTGGCCTCCAAGACAGACCTGCCAGAAGCCAGTCAGCAGCTCGGGCTCTCCCCTGCGGAGTTCTGCTATAAGCACTGCCTCCCGCCACCCTTCCTCTTCTCCTGCTGCAACCAAGGCCCACCTGACGCTGCCATCTACACCAAGCTGGCCACCGCTGCCACCTTCCCGTTAGTATCCTTCCTGTGGAGGGGATGCTCAGCTGGGAGCAGAGCATGGAGAGGAGGGCTGGGCCTCAACTCTACCTCCTTTTTGCTCTGCTTTTGTTGTGGTTTCTCTTTAGCTTTCAGTGTCATCGGCTTAGGAGAGTAATTGAAACAAAAGAAGGCCAATTCTTCCCCTGCTCAGAGAGGGCAGAAGGGACCAGGCTCTTTTCTGCCTTGTGCGTCTCTGGCAGATTTATTAGATAAGCTCCTGCGGCAGGATCTTTGCTTTTGAAGGGCAAGATAAAAATTAAGTGAATAAATAAATAAAGCTGAAGGGGAGTAACCAGTCTAGTTTGCTAAGGCCTGCAGAAGGGAGGAGGTAGTTATTTTCTCATAAGTGGATCACACTGATAAAGAGGGCAGTGAAGCAGGACCTCTGTTCACACAGGCTACGTTTTTGGAAGGAACTGCGCTTGAAAGGGGCAGGGTTAGGAGGATGGCGCAGTAGTGAAGCTGGCCACAGGCGGGTAGGGGGAGACCTCCTAAGGAGAACTCTGTGTCAGTGGCAGCACTTTACTTCAGGAGTGGAGGGGAGTGTAAAGCCGGATCAGAGCACTGCCAGGGGCAGAGCGCTCTTGAGGAGAATGGATGGGTGCGTTGGAAGACAGGACAGGATTAGTAATGAGTGGTTCTCCCTTTAGCTTCTTTTCAATAAACAATTTTATTTTTAGAGCGACACTTTTTTTTTTCCTCTGCAGTATTAAAATTTAAATATTCTTAATATATCTTAGGGTATGTGGTATAAATAAATAACAGCGTAATGGAGGACCAGGGATTGGCTGTGCTCCCCTGATTTAGCAGAGAATGAATAATGGATTTGTCTTTCCTCCTTGGAGAGGAGCACGTTAATGCAGGATAGCACGTGTTTAGGGAGGGAATGTGTACGCTTAGGGAGGACTGGTCCACTTCCCTTGTTGGCCTTAGGTCGATATCACAGTGGCTGTGCCAGCTTTGCCACCCCTGCGAGCCAGCATCGCTGCCTGCATCTGCTTCTCTGTATGCTTGGAGATGTAAATGCAGCTTGACCTAGAAAGGAACGTGTATACCCCCTTGCCTGTACTAATTATTTAGATGTTGGTGTGCTATTCTGAGACCATGGGAAGATAAAGCCCACAGTTGTTCCACCAGTGGGGCAGAGCGCCGTCATTTAGCTTGATGATGATGCTGGGTGGCGGCTGCCCCAACTTGTGGGGCCGAGGAGGCTCACAGTGCTCTCTGCTGCACTAATTGGTACCTTTAGGGTCGGGGCTCCCAGCTGAGTGGCCTAGAGCTGCGTTCACCCTCACGCCCTGCAGAGACACCCCAGCCTGCTGTGCTGCTGGCACTGGAGCGCTCGGCGGCTGCCAGTGCTCCCTGCCCTGGCTGGGAAGCAGGGGAGCAGGGAGTGCGGCGGTGGGACGGCCACCTCTGCGCACATCATTCACTGGCTCTTCTCTCTTTCCTTGCAGCCACTTGAACGCCATGGAGCTGGGAGCCGCGTCCTTCTGGCTCCGAGTGGCTCTGGGGGCCGCGGTGACTGCCCTGGTAGGGTTCACGCTGTACCGCGTACTAGCCAAGAACAAATGAGAACTGCTCTCCACCCCATCCTCCCGGTGACACCAGCCTCCCCCTCCCAATGGCACCCTAGCAAAGGGCCCTGCATTGATCTGCTCCCTGGTTGGAAACCCCCCTTCCTCCCAGCCTCGACTGCAGAACCAGTGAAACCAGACTTCTCAGCACCAGCAGAATAGAGCCCCACAGGCGATTCCCTGGCACCAGCCAGCCTAACCCTGCTGGTCTCTGCCGCCTACTCATCTGCGTGGTTCCTGTACCCAGCCGTGGCAGTGGGGGCCAGGCAGTCTCTGCCTGGGGGCTCAGCTTCACTGAGAATCGGAGGATCAGCCCCACCTTTTATTCTGATTATTTTTTTATTGCTTGTTTTTATGCTCAGATGTGTTTCAGTATCCGTCAAGCCAAGCACATCTCTTCCCCAGAGAGCTGTGCTGGGCCCTGTTGGCGCCCTCAGTTTTGTGGGATATGTTATATATACCATCCTAAGCCCCTTGGGACTCTGGCAGCCCTGGCGCTGATTCTGTGCCGGTTCCTGGGCTGCTCCAGGACTGCTGCTGAATGGGCTAAGAGGTCCCATAGGGCCTGTCTCCATCGGGAGTCCCCATGGCCCACGCTGGGAACAGCAGCTGTGGGAGAGCTGGGGGCTTACCTTGTCCAGGTCCTTGTGTTTTGGGGTCACTTGGCTCTTGACCCATCCCACCAACCTGTTGGAACGCTGTGGCAGTAGACCCCAGCCCTGGGCTGCAAGGGGAACGAGTGATACCAAGACCTGTCCCAGCTCCCTTCTGTTTCTCGTTTTTGTGCAAAATATTCGGAGTCCTGCAGCGTGCCAGGATCTCAGCCCATCTGCCCTTCCTGCCCTAGCTGGCAGCTTGTCCCATTCCCTCCCCAGCCCTGCCCTGCCCACCAGTATTGGCAAGAGTGCGGGAACCATGGTGAGCGAGAGGGCTGCGATGGCATGGGGTATTTGTTGCGCTCCTGAGGGCTGCCGTGCAGTCACTGATCAGGATGAGCTGCGGCTCTTTCCTGGCAGTGTCACCATTGAGCTGGTGCCACGTGATGCCATGCGTTGGCTTGTGGGCCTTGTCCTGCTGTCTTCTCCATGAAGGCCTGGCCTGGCCAGCTTTGCCGCTCCGAGGACTGTCCCAGAGCAGGGTACTGGAGGCACTGCATCTCCTGGCTGAACTGGAAGCTGTTTTTCCCCCTAGGCCAACCCTATCCCCCTGTCTAGCTGGGTGATAGTGTCAGCTGCTAGGCAGCTGACATGACTTCAGCCCAGCACAAATCCAGAGCGCTCTCTCCAGGGGCCCAAAGAGCGAGGCCAGCCTTTGCTGGCCCCTCCAGCTTGGCTCCGCTCAGCTTCCAGCCCTCCCGCTCATGCCCTGGCTCTCTGCCGTGCCCATGTGGGAGCCCAGGTAAGCTACTGATTAAATAAGTGATGCTAGTTTTTAGGCTTTCAAGCACACTCAGGGTAGGCTTATTTACAGTCAGCTTGTGGGGCAGCACAGTGTTAAAACTAACTGCTTTTCTGTACGTTTATCTATTTATACCTTTTTTGTGGCCTAGAGCCAGTGATGGGTTTGAGAAGTCTTGGTTGTACCCAGCTGCCTCCTGTGGGGTGAGTCCTGGGGTGGTGCTCCTGGCTGGGGCAGTGAGCTGAGCCCAGGGGAAGGTGCTGGTGGCAGCACTGTCCCCTGTGGTGGCCAGACGGGTGGCCCCTTCCTGTGCTGGAGCCAGTCCTCCCATGAGGCCCCTGCTGGCATCTGCGCGTGCTGCTGGCGGGTGGCTCGTGGCATGGCTGAGGCCACGTTCTCCGTGAGTCTGTTTCCCCCTCTCCGTGTCCGAGCCTGCTGGGTGCTGCTCTGCTAACCAGGCCCCAGCCAGCGCCTGGCCTGGGAGAGCCCTGGAGTGGAGGGCTGACCCTGCTCCCAGCGCCCTTTTATCTATGACAAAATAAATTTTTACACACCTCCTGGCTGCGTGCTGTGTCCTGCGTCTCCGGGGGAGTAGGACTGCTCTCTGCTGTTGCTTCTGTGCCAAAAGCCTGGGTCAGTGACCCTCAAATCCTGGTGTTCCTGGCCCCCTAGCCCCTCAGGCCAAGGATGAGGCCGCTGGGGCTGCCTGGACGGCAGCAGGGCTGTGGGGCTTTGAGCCCAGCTATCCCCGAGGGCCACTTTTGACAGCGGCCTTGGCTCTCCCCTTGGCCGCTGCCTTTGCAGCAGTGTGAGGGGGCCCTTGGGAAGGAGGAGGCCCCCCCCGGGCCTCGCATCCTGCTCCCCTGAGGGAGTTTTGGGGTTCAGGCTCGAGCCTGGCCCCAGGGGAAGTGGTTTTGGGCTGCTCAGGGCCGCCTGGTGCTGGGGAACACGGACACCCCTACAAGCGGATGCCAGCGCCAGCCAGCGTGGAGACGGGGAAGGAGGTAGCGGGTCCCCGTGTCGCTCCGCGGGCGCTGGGAAGGCCGGACGCGGCGGCTGGCTCGGCAGGCCTCGGCGGCAGCCGTGCCCGGGGAGCCCTGGCTCTGCGGGCCTCCCTGTGCAGGGTCGGGGCTCCCCGCGTCCCTGTGACTGGCTGTCCCCCCCCGCCACGCACACGCAGCTTTCGGGGCCGTGCCGCCTCCCCTCTCTGCTCCCGTTCCCACGCTGCAGCTCTTCCCTCAGCTATTTCTGTCTCTGCAGGCTCAGCAGCAGGCGCTGGGCACCAGAAACGCGGTCGCAGCCAGGAAAACGGCTTTTCCCAGGGCTTCTCCGGGGCCTGCTCAGCCCCGCGGCAGGCTGGCAGGCCGCGCACCGCGGCGGGGAGGCCGGGCGGCCCCGGGGCGCTGCTGGGCCTCGCTGGGGTGCAGCCGGTGGAGCGGGGCGCGGAGCGGGGGGCACGGCTGCGGGGCGCTCTCCGGAGCGGAGGGAGTCTTGGCACCGGCTGGAGAGCGAGCGGACGGAGGGCACGTGGGGGCACCCAGGCTGCCGCCAGCGGCCAGGGCCACCCCAACGCAGGCCAGAGTGTGGGTGCCCATGCCGGGATACAGGTGCCCACACCAGGATGCAGGTACCCATAGCGTGATGCAGGAAGCTGTACTGGGCTGCCTGCACCATACTGGGACGCAGGTGCCAGGATGGAGATAACGTCCTGGGACGCAGGTCCCCATGCCAGGGTGCAGGTACTCGTAACATGCTGCAGGTACCTGTTGCTGGGAGGCAGGTGCCATAGCAGGAGGCAGGTGTCCGTGCTGGGATGCAGGTACCTGTACTGGAAGGCAGGCGCCATACTGGGATGCGGCTACCTGATGCTGGGATGCAGGAGATGTACTGGGATGCAGGTACCATACAGAGATGCAGGAGCCGTACGGGGATGCAGGAACCACAGCAGGACGCAGGAGCTGCCCGGGGCCGGTACCGTGGGGCCCCGCGCAGTGGCGGCCGGGGGGGGGGGCCGGGGGGGGCGCTGCGCCGTGCGCTGCGGCGGGGGCGGCTCCGCCGCTGCCGCTCCCGCCCCCGCCGCCGCCGCCCGCTGCCATCGGCGGCCCGCGGCTCCCGGCGCCGCCGCTCGCAGCTCGCGCTCCGGGCCCGCCGCAACGCGGGGCTGGCGGGGCGAGCCCCCCCCGCCGCCGCCGCCGCCGCCGCCGCCGCCGCCGCCGCCCGCGCCGCTCCCCTGCCCGGCTCGCCGGCCCCGGGCGCGGCGGAGCGGCGGAGCCCGCCGGCCGCCGGGTGCATGGACAGGAGCTCCCTGCTCCAGCTCATCCAGGAGCAGGTGAGGGCGGCCGCGCTCCGCGGGGCCGGGGGGACCGGGGGGCGGGCGGGAGGGAGGACGCGGTGCTGCCGGGGGCGCTGCCCCGCACCGGGCCCCGCACCGAGCCCCGTGGCGCCGCTGCCTGCAGCCGGCTCCCTCGCGTCAAGTGCCCCGGGTCGGATCCTGCGGAGGTGCTGCGTGCACCTGCGAGGAGGAGAGGTGCTGGGCAGCAGGGAGGCGGCGGCCCCTCTGCCCGTGTGTGCGGTGGTGCTGAGCCCCGGAGCTGACTGCGGGCTGGGGCCCCGGCGCAGCGGAGCTGGGGCTGCCGTGCGGCCCGCCGCAGGAGCCGGCTGCCGCGCGTTTGCAGGGGGCTGCACCGAGCCCCGTGACCTGATTGCGGGCTCGGACCGGGGAGCGCCAGCGCTGCGCAGCGCCGAGCGCTCAGCACTGCCCGCCGGCTCGGGCCCCCCGTGCGGCAGCGCTTCGTGCGCCCGGGCACTTCCCCTGCCCGGCTTTCCACCTGTACCGGCCCCGCCAGGGACTCTGCAGACGGGAGTCGCTTCTTTCTGAATCGCAGGTCAGGGCTTTCAGGCTGTAAGCGTGCGTGTGTGCGTGTGTGCGTGTGCTTGCACGTGTGTGTGTGTGTGTGTGTGTCCCTGGACAACCGTCATCCACCACCTGCCGGGCTCCGTGACCTTGGGCAAATCCCCCGGCCTCCTCGGGCCAGGGAGCTGCGTTGTTATCATCCAGCATCTCCCCGGCAAGTGGGTGCCGGCCCTGAGCTGAGCTTCCCGGAGCCGCGCGCTTCAGAGTGTTTCTGGAAAGAGGAGCAGCGGTGCTGGGGAGAGCAGGGGGCGAGCGGGGCTGGGGGGGACAGAGAGCTGCACCCCGAGAAGCAGAGGGGCTCCGGCGAGCCGCGAGGGACGTGCCGGCCCGGCTGCTGGCAGCTCCGGTGGGGCGGGCGCAGCTCGGCCCCGCCGCGGGAGCGCCCCGGCTGCCGGGGCCCGCGGGGGCCCGCGCGCCCCCTCGAGCCGCCCTGGGCTGCCCTGCCCGGCCCTGCTGCGGGGTGGCAGGCCAGTGGGGCAGTGCGGGGCGCCCGGGCCCCATCTCGGCGCAGCCGAGCGCCCCGGCGGCGAGGGCGCGCAGGAGGCCGTGCCGGGAGGAGGTCGGTGCCAGCGCTGCGCGTGTGTTTAGCTCCGTGGCTTCCCGGCTGGCAGGCGGCTCGGAGCAAGAAATAAATGAGTGGGAGAGTGTTGGCTGCACGTTGCGGGGAGCTGCGGGGACCCGCGGATGGGGGAAGCCACAGCAAGGCGCGCGGAGCTCCCCGGTGCCCGGAGAGGGGTGGCGTGGGGCAGCGGTCGCCACATCCATCTGCCCCCCGCTGGGGATGCCGCGCGCCCGGCACCGGGGGGGGGGCTCCGGGGCGCCGCGGGGCTGCGCCATGCCGGGGCCCCGGCCACGCTCCCGTGCTGCAGCCGCGCGGCCCCGCGCTCCGCTCCGCAGCTGGACCCCGAGAACACGGGCTTCATCGGCGTGGAGACCTTCGCCAGCCTCGTGCACAGCCACGAGCTGCCCCTGGACCCCGCCAAGCTGGACATGCTGGTGGCCCTGGTGCAGGGCAACGACGAGGGCCAGGTCTGCTATCAGGAGCTGGTGGATCTGGTCAGTCCTGGGGCGCCGCGGGCCGGGGCGGGAGCGGACGGGCCGGGGGCCGCCCGGGGCGCGGGCCGGCGCCGCGGAGGGCAGGGCCGGTGGCCGCGGGGCCGCCTCGCCGGCGGCGGTGGTGGCGGCCGACGGCCTCTCTCCGCAGATGAGCAGCAAGCGCTCGAGCAGCTTCAAGCGGGCCATCGCCAACGGGCAGCGCGCCCTGCCGCGCGGCGTGCTGCTCGACGAGACCGGCCTGGGCATCTACAAGCGCTTCGTGCGCTACGTGGCCTACGAGATCCTGCCCTGCGAGATGGACCGGCGCTGGTACTTCTACCAGCACCGAACCTGCCCCCCGCCCGTCTTCATGGCCGCCGTCACGCTCACGCAGGTGCCGGGCGCCGCGGGGCGGGGGGCCGCGGCGGCCGGGCGCCCTGGGCCGGCGGCGCTGACGCCCGCCCCGCGGCCACGCAGATCATCGTGTTCCTGTGCTACGGGGCCCGGCTGAACAAGTGGGTGCTGCAGACCTACCACCCCGAGTACATGAAGAGCCCGCTGGTCTACCACCCCGGGCACCGGGCCCGCGCCTGGCGCTTCCTCACCTACATGTTCATGCACGTGGGGTAAGGCCGGCCCGGGGCGTGGGGCTGCCGGCCGCCAGCGCCCGGCGGCTCCGGGGCCGGCGCCAGCCCACGCGTCCCTCCCGCGCGCGCGGCAGGCTGGAGCAGCTGGGCTTCAACGCCCTGCTGCAGCTCATGATCGGCGTGCCGCTGGAGATGGTGCACGGCGTCCTGCGCATCGGCTTCCTCTACCTGGCCGGCGTGCTGGCAGGTGGGTGCGCGCCGCGAGCGCCGCGGGTGCCCCGGGGCCGCGCCGGCGCCCTGAGCCTCGCCGCTGCCCGCAGGCTCCCTCACCGTCTCCATCACGGACATGCGGGCGCCGCTGGTCGGCGGCTCCGGCGGCGTCTACGCGCTCTGCTCTGCCCACCTGGCCAACGTCGTCATGGTAAGCGGCGCGGGGGGCGCGCGGGGGGCGTGCGGGGCCGTGCCCGGCGCAGCTGCCCACCTCCCCGTCTCCCCCCGCAGAACTGGGCGGGCATGCGCTGCCCCTACAAGCTGCTCCGCATGGTGCTGGCGCTCGTGTGCAGTAAGTAGGCGGCGCGGCGGGGCGGCCCGGCGCGGCCCCCCCGGCCCCCCCGGCGCCTGAGCCCCGGCGCCGTGCCTTGCAGTGAGCTCGGAGGTGGGCCGCGCCGTGTGGCTGCGCTTCTCGCCGCCGCTGCCGGCCTCGGGCCCCCAGCCCAGCTTCATGGCCCACCTGGCGGGGGCCATCGTGGGCATCAGCATGGGGCTCACCATCCTGCGCAGCTACGAGGAGAGCCTGCGCGACCAGTGCGGCTGGTGGGTCGTGCTGCTCTCCTACGGCACCTTCCTGCTCTTCGCCGTCTTCTGGAACATCTTCGCCTACGACCTGCTGGGCGCACAGATCCCGCCGCCGCCCTAGCGCCGCCCCGCCGGGCCCGGCCCGGCCCGCTGCCCCAGCCGCCGCCGCCTCTTCCTCCTCCGCCGCCTCCTCCTCCTCCCCGCGCAGCCGGGTCTCGCCCCCTTCCCCGCCCCCGGACCCAACCGGGCCGCCCCGCGGGAGCTGCGCGCGCTTCTCCGGGCCGGAGCGGGGCCCAAGCAGGAGCGATTTATTTTTCTACGCCAAAAAGTTAAAAAAAAAAAAAAAAAGGAAAAAAAAAAAAGAAAGGAAATAAAAAGGAAAAAGAAAAAAATAAAAGAAGGAGAAGCGCGAGCGCGCGGAAGAGGCAGGCGGGGAGCGAGCTCGGCTGAGATCGGCGCAGCTCGTCCCGGCGGCGGCCGCTGCCGCCCGCGCCGCCCGCCCGGCTCCGCGGAGCCCCGGGGGGGCCGGCGGGGGGCCGGGGCGCCCGCGGCCGCTGCCTGGCCCTGCTCGCGGAGCCCCGGGGGGGGCGGGGGGGGCCCGGGGGGGGGGGGGGGGGCCGGGGCGCCCCGCGGCCGCCGCCCAGCCCGGCTCCGCGAGCCCCGGGGGGGGCCGGGGGGGCCCGGGGGGGGGGGGGGGGCCGGGGCGCCCGCGCGCCGCGCCGGCCCGGGTTTTGGAGTACAAATAAATATTTTTGCAGAGCGGCGGCCCCGGCGGCTCAGGCGGCGCGGGCAGGGCCAGCCCCGGCGGGGGGGGGGGGGGGGGGGGGGGGGGGGGGGGGGGTCCCTGGCCCCATGGCGCGGCAGGCATGCAGAGTCCCCCCCGGCCCCACAGCGCGGCGGGCATGAGGGCCCCCCTCCCCCCCGCCCCACGGCGCGGGCGGATGTGTGGGGATCCCCCTGGCCCCACGGCATGGCAGATGTGCAGGGTCCACACAGCCCCACGGCGTGTGCGGGGTTCCCCTGGCCCCATGGGCGCAGCGGCTGTGCAGGGTCCCCACAGCCCCACAGCGCGGCAGGTATGAGGGTCCCCCCTGGCCCCATGGCGTGGCGGTGTGTGCGGGCTCCCCCCGGTCCCCACAGCGTGGGTGGGCATGTGGGGTCCCCCTGGCCCCCACAGTGCAGGCAGGTGTGCAGGGTCCCCCTGGCCCCACAGCGCAGGGGCATGTAGGGTCCCCCTGGCCCCACGGCATGGGCAGGCTGTGCGGGGTCCCCCTAGGCCCCACGGCACAGCGGGCATGTAGGGTCCCCCTGCCCCACGGCACGGGCAGGTGGTGCGGGTCCCCCTGGCCCCCAGGCGCGGGACCGGCAGACTTCCCACTTTTCCCCGCGTGGTGGGCACCCCCCGGACGTGAGGGAGCCGCGTGGCGAGGGAGCCCCCGTCCCAGCAGCCCCCTCCAGCCCCACACCCCCCACAGCCCCCCGCACTGCCCTCCACATCACCGCCCCTCCGGCCCCACACCTCCCCTCTGGCCCTGCACTGCCCTCCGTTACCCCCCTCCGGCCCCACATCCCCTCCGGCCCCACACCTCCCCTCCGGCCCTGCACTGCCCTCCGCAGCCCCCTCTGGCCCCACATCCCCCCTCCGG